>NC_081825.1:70737500-71987500 GCF_030867095.1 Alligator mississippiensis | reverse complement strand
TTCCTGAAAGAGATGGGTCAGCTTTTAAAAAAAGAAATTCTGAAACATTAATTTTCGTTAAGCAGTCAAACTGTCAAACAGTGGCTGTCTCCTCAGTTTGCTTCCCTGTAAAAATCACAAAAACAACTCGATAACCATAGACTGGGGAATGACTGGCCAAGATGTAATACTGGCAGAAAAGGGTGGGGTTTACAATGAACCATAAGCTGAAAATGAGTCAACAATATGCTGTTGTTGCACAAAAGACCAATAGCATACTGGGCTGTATAAATACAAGTGTCACTTGCAAGTCAGGGAAAGGGTTTCTTCTTCTCTCTTCAGCACTGGCAATACCCCATCCTGGAGTACCTTATCCAGTTTTGGGCACTGCACTTCAAGACATGGACAAATTAGAAAGAGTCCAGCAGAGAGCTGCAAAAATGAGTAGAGGTCTGGGAAACATGGCTTGTTACAAGGAAAATTGGACAGTCTGGGGTGACGTAGTCTGGAGAAGAGAGGACTAAAGGGGAGATTTGACAATAGTCTTCAAATATCTGAAGGGCAGTTATGAAGAAGAAGGTGATAGATCATTCCCTTTTGCTTGAGAGAGAAGGACTACAAATAAAATGCAAGAAGGGATATTTAGATTAGTTATTAGGAAGAACTTTCTTATGAAAGTTGTTAAGTATTGGAACAGATCAGAGGGGTTATGGAGTCTCCATCCTTGGAAGAGCAGGTCAGACAGACACTTGGCTGGCATAGTTTAGGCCAGGCTTGTCCAACATACGGCCCACGGGCTGCCATGCGGCCCACCAAGCTGTTTTCTGAGGCCCAAGGTGCTGCAACGGGAAACGAAAGTAAACACTGTTTACTTTCGTTCCCACCCCTTGTCCCTCCCCCAGCCCCTGAGCAGCTTCCTAATGGGTGCTGAAGGGCTGGGGAAGGGACAAGGTTCCCACACGCACCGCGTCAGCTTGATTGTTGCCGATACAGTGTGGCTCCTCCCCTCCCCCTTCACTTCACGGTGTCTCTTCCTAGCCCTGCCCCTTCCTTCGTCATTTGCATGCCGGCCTGGCCTGCACTGGTCCCTGCTGGCTGCCCTGGCTGGAGCAGGTCACGGTGCAGTGGGCAGGCAGGCGCGGATGCCGGCTCGGAGGGATGCTGCGGCCAGGCCCATGGGAGATGCTGCTGCTGCTGTGTCTGTCAGGGCAGGAAACTGGCACCACTCCTGCCTCCCCGCATCCCCCCACGCCTGCAGACATATGCTGGGGGTGGTGAGTCGCGGGCCCCAGGGAGGGAGCGAGCCCTGCTGGTCAGGTTTGGGCTGCCCCAGGGGAGAGGGAGCCAGGGGGGCTGACCCTGCACGTCCCGCACCCCCCTGTAGGGTCCCCGCATGTCCCCCTGGCTGCTGAGCCCAGGCGTGCAGGTGTGGGAGCATCCTCGAGGCTGCCCAGGTGTCAGGGAGGACATAGCGGGGTCAGGCGGTGCCCCTGGACCCCTGCACCCCCAGGCCACGGCCGGACTGGATAGGCCATGCGAGCGCCTGCTCCTGCCGGCCCACCGGGGGATAAAAATTCATGATCCGGCCCCGCATTCAAAAAGGTTGGACATTCCTGGTTTAGGCAGATCCTTGAACAGGGATTGAACATATTCCTGAGATCCCTTCCAGCGTTACTTTTCCATGATTTGTGCGATTCTGTGATGTTTGTAATGGGAAGTCCGTGTTTTATTCCTTCTGTAGAAACACTCATATTGTCTGCATTTGCAATGTAAATTAAACACTAAAAGTTGGGCTGAAATGACCTAATTGTATCTCAGGATTGTTTAAATAGTCTAGTTATGTAGAATTGGTAAGCTACTTTTAGCTAGAGACATTTACTGAAAGAGAACTAAGAAGCGATCTCTTTTTATCAAGCTATTAGAAAATTTGTTTTATCATAGGAATGAAACAAATGTAGATCAGCATTCTTGTTTTTTTCCTGGCCATTTACAGCTTTAATTCAAGGCTTGTTCTGTCTTTAAATATGACTGCTCTGTATCACAATGTTTTATCTTACATGTTTTGACAGTTGAATCGAAGTGACAGTGACAGCTCTACACTGGCCAAAAAGTCACTCTTTGTGAGAAATGCCACAGAACGGCGGAGCCTAAGAGTGAAAAGAGTAAGTAACTGTATGTAACTTGTAACTGAATGTGGTTCCAGTATTTGCAACCTTTCTCATTTTGTTTTAAATTATCAGCTTAATTTTAAACACCAACAGTCTACAAGTGGGGTGGCCAACAGGCACCACAAGTGCCACAAGCAGCATAGGCAGCTTGCACGGCACATGACAGATCAGAGAAGATACAGGAAGCATGGCAGCAGGTGGGGTAGGAAGCAGACCTAGAACAGGAGACTGGCAGCACAAGGCAAGAAGCAGAAAGCAGAACAGGAAATTGGACAGGGAGCACAGAGTTGGGAGCAGAAAGTAGAGCAGCAGATTGGGCAGTGTGGCACTTGGGGAGGGTGTGGGGCTAATTTAGTACCATGCTTCCCAAAAAGGTTGGCCTCCCTGGTCTAGAGAGTGCTTGAGAAACCTTAAAGAAGAGGGACCTCCAAAAGTCATCTAGTCCAACCTTCTGCCTGAGGCAGGATCATCCTTGTCCAAACCATCCAATACAATCCATAATCTAAACTCTACATAAGATTACCAGCAACACAGACCTAACATCCTAATTTGCCACAGGTAAAGCAGGGGGACCATAGCAGCCAATGTTGTGCTGCTATGAAATGTTGTCAATATATGCTCAAGAGATCTTGGGTAGAGGGCCACACCCCATGCTATAGAGGAAGGCAAATCCCCCATACCAGTCTGACCATGGGGGAAGATTTCTTCCTGATCCCAAATATGGTGATTGGTCTGACCCTGAGTGGAGGTGCAAAACCCTGGCTTTGATCCCAGCAGGAGCATAAGCAGACCCCATTCAAAGTCCCCAGCCTTGGCTGTAGCCAACACCCAGTGCCTCTGACATAGGTTTAAAAACACCCTGATATGTGTAGCAGAAAAGGGGGAGAGGGCAGGAGCAACCAACAAAGCCCAGAAACATGGGAAAAACCCATAGTAGAATATAGGTATAGCTATGCTTAGACCATCCCTAACCAGTGACTTAGAAATGCCTGAACCTCCTGGAATCTCAGGTCCAAATTTTGATACAGTTGCCTCAGCCCTTCCTCCTTTCAGAGCACATACTGTGTCTGGGTCCTTTGTATTCTCTCTCCTGCAGATGGATGGCAAAGATCCCATTGTGTTCCTTGTTTGAAATGGGGTTTGCTCTGGTAGTCCTGTCTGGAATCCCACCTTCCACCCCGCACCCACCGTTCGCACATGTGTTAGCTAAGTGCCACCCGGGCACTTCAGAGTTAGTCATTTCAGTGGTGCTCTGGTATTTTCGAAGAATATTGGGATTCTCCAGTAATGGGAGTTCCTATACATATGTATTCTATACATGTAGAGAACATCTGGATAATATCCTAGGCATACTTTTTGTGGAAAGTCTAGGGAAAAAGCCATACTTTCAAGGGTTCACGTGCATTTATATACCATTTTTGCATGTGAAGGGACTTAAAGAAAAGGGAGTATTATGACACCACATAAAATGAAGGTACACTCTCACAGAGTGCAGTGTGTCATGGGCATCAGCTCAGCCTACCCTCCCTGGCTGATTAGCTCAGCTGGTTAAGTTGTGATGTTTATAATGCTAAGACTGTGGGTTCAATCCCCACGTTGACCGCCTACCCTCTTTTACACATTACTTCTGAGGAAAAGCTGAGGGAACGGGGCTTATTTAGACTGGAGAAGAGAAGACTGAGGGGGGATTTAATAGGATGGAGCTAGACTGTTCTCAGTGGTGGCTGTGGCAGGACAGTAGGGAGCACTACTACGCTGAGCTTCCCACCTCAGTGTGCCAGGCCCAAAACTACACTTCAAGAGTCTTTCCTGGGATGCCTGCGTCTGGCTGTCCCCCTTCCTGGAGCACACCCTGGGGTAATGCTGCCACCACCTGAGCACTGGTCTCTGTTAGGGCTCTGTGAAGCCTGGGATACACAGACCCTGCAGACTGTGGGGGTGCTTTGTCCCTTAGTAATATCTCTGGGTGCTTCTTACAGCCTGAAGCTTCCCAGGATAATATCAGGTGGGACTGTTTCAGTTAATAAACAGCCAAGCTCCCCTCAGCTCAGCTGAGCAAAGAGAGCAATAAGGCTTGTCTCTCTCTTCCTCCCTCAAGAGTACACAGCCAGGCAAACTATAACAGATAGCTTTATTGATTAGAGAGGGAGAGAATGGGGAAGGAATATTAAAAGAAAATGCCTTGACCAAAACAGAATGTGAGCCTTTCAGATATAGGCTAGTGGCCCTTTTAACATGCAGCTGAAAACTTAGTTCTAAACTAGTAGCCAAATTCCAGATTTCTACTTAAAATTTTCTAGAGAGTCTGTCTCTCATGGAGGCATATCCTTCTGTATCTGTGTTCCCAAAATGACTGCCTGTCTCATTCCCAAAATGCCTGCTGCAGGACAAAGGAAGAGTGAGCTCCCCCTCCCTTAGGAATTATTACAGCCCAGTCACCTAGGTGACCAGGTTGACTGAAACCAGGCAGTGTGGAAAAAACAGAGGGGCCTGAACTGTCCCAATACAGAAGTGAGGCAGACCGAGGAGGATTTCTTCACACCGGCAAATGACAGAACAAGGAGCAATGGTCTCAAGTTGCAGCAAGGGAAGTTTAGGATAGATATTAGGAAGAACTTTCTCATGTGGACGGTGGTAAAGTACTGGAACAGGTTATGAAGAGAGGTTGTGAAATCCCCATTCTTGGAGGTTTTTAAGACTCGGCTAGACAGCACCTTGGCTGGGATTATATAGTTGGGGATGGTCCTGCTTTGAGCAGGGGGTTGGACTAAATGACCTGCTGAGTCCCTTCCAACCCTAATTTTCTATGGTTCTACAACAAAGACCAAAGGGCTCAAGAAGGGGTGACGAGTTAAAAATATGGAAGAGTTTACATAGAGAAGGTTACAGAGTCTTGGGTTGTTAACCTTGAAGCATCAAGGAAGAGTACTCAGGGCAAGTACATGAAGGAAATTTGAAAGCATGAAAAATAAAACTGTAAAGATCTGGGGTGACCAAGTTATGGCTCTCAGGTCTGGAACTTTGGCCACGGGGGAGGTGTTGCAATGGTAAGGTGCTGTGGCCCTGCACCACACATCTGGCCCATGAGCCATACAGGTCGGACACCATTCATATAGTCCTCATATAATCAACCATTGCTATTTGCATAGGTCCCCAATTAGTAGGGTGTTGAAGAAAATACCGTGGTTGAAATCAGAGGAACTGCGCCTGTACGTAAAGTTAAGCATGTTCTTAAGTACTTTGCTGGATAATTTAATACCGTTAGTAACATTTGCACCTGGGAAAGCTTAAGACGATTCAGAGCATAATTGTGTTGCTGTGAGGGTCATCAAAAGACTTTCCCCCAAAATAAAAATCTTTGCACATCTGGCTGAATTAACAACAAAAAATTGACCTTCCTTTGAAACTTTAGGTATGATTTAGTGCAAGAAGCAAGATTCCAGAGCAGATGGACCTTTGGACATTGGTCTGATCTGGTTTGGTAACTTTGCTCAGAAAAAAGTACATTTTGATTGCACAGTGCCAAATCCTTACATTGGCATTTGTATATGAAATCCATTCTGACTTAAGACATTCTCTTTCCTGAACTCCTTCAGCCTGCTTGCCAGCCAACCATGCGACCAGCAGCACAAGAATGCCCTGCACGTACTTCTCTTGACTTGGAATTGGATCTCCAGGCATCTCGCACTCGCCAGAGCCGTCTGAACGATGAGCTTCAGGCTCTGCGTGATCTAAAACAGAAGCTTGAGGAGATGAAAGCCAGAGGAGAGACGGACCTTCCCCAGTGTGTACTGGAGGATGAGCGGTTCCAGAAGCTCTTGAAACAAGCTGAAAAGCAGGTAAGAGCAATCATAACTATCAGTTTGGGTTGTTCATTAATTTCAAAAGAAGTAATGCTTAAGCATATTAGCACTCATCTTCTTGCTGTGATGAAAGCCGAAATTAACTATGTCTTGTAATGCATCTGTAAGTGGAATAGATGTGCTGTAAAAATAACCCATGCATCCCTTACTGGAGGTTCATTGACATAATTTGATATGTTGTTTTAAAAGAAATTTAGAGAAGTATCAATTTTATGACTACTCACATGGCTGAATTATGTATCACAATAAAGATGGCACCCCACTTGAAACCTAAAGCAAAATGTATACCAGAGAATTAATCCAGAGGCCAGTGATCATCTATTAAAATCAATTTGTTGACTACCCTGAAGTATCATTGTTTCTGGAGCCACATACTTCCCTAGCTGCACAAGTTTATTTTGGACTAGGACCACTTAGGAGCAGAAAGGATTTTGGTCTGGTGAAACAATGACATTTATTTAACTGTTAGATTGTTAATCTTAAATTCCAGTTCAGTTCCATGATGTCAGTTATGTTTTTTGCTCTTCAGTGGCAGCTGGCAACTACAAAGCATAGAAAACTCTAAAGAGAGGGCATAGAGAGGCATTAGACCATTTGCTCTAACTGTGGAATGGACTATGCAGCCTACTTTCACCCCAACCTGCTTTTTCACTAGGAACATTACCCAGTCTTTGGCCAAAGGGAGCTGAGTTTCTCCTACTAAAATGTACATTTATATCAGAAAAGATTAAGAAATTAGTAAGAGACTGTAGGGTAAATAGAGAAGGTTTATACCTGGAACAATGTACATTTATAAACATTTTAAAAAATCCAGCTGCTCCTCCCCTATGCCTTCCCCTTCCCCCCCCCCCCCAAAAAAGCCCAAAACAGAAGTACTCTGTTTTGTCTCAAACTGAACACAGTACCTTCTCCCAGCCTCCACCAATAATCATGTTAAAGGACTGGCAGATATTAAACACTAAAGAATTGGACCAATTCACTCCACACTTATCCATAATACTTTATATGTGCTTCTGCAATGCTCTGTACTATAAGAGCTACAAATACTTTTTACATTTATTATCTTGATGTAGCTGATACCTCAAAGTAATATGTTCTGTACCTAATACCTGTCTGTCTCTGGTCAGTTGTTCAGTGGATGAAATTCACTCTTAGTGCAAAATCTGAGCCATTTATTTGGTGAACAAAGGGTATATCATCCATATTGGAGGCTGCATACAGGTTGGAAGGCTGCAGTACATTTTAAAGGCCCTTTTTCCAGTCTGAGGACCCAAACAGTATTTGCAGACTGCTGTTTCCAGGACTGTCTCCACTGACAGCTTTTACAAAGTGTCTCATTGCTGTTTTAGTATCAATACAACCCTAGCAGCGCTAGCAACGTTGAGAGCGCGAGTGTACTCAGGTCATTGCCATTTACCTCTGTGTCAGGTAAACATAGTAGTCTAGACAACATGGAAATGTGCTAGAAAAAAGAAAAGCCTGCAGATCTCATCATAGCTAGAACTGAGACAGTTGCAGTGAAACACAGGAGAATTAAGAGAGATTCCAAAGCAGAAACCAGATCTGAGCAGCGAAGGGATTCTGCCCATCACTGTAAGCAAAAGTTCACCTGCTCCTTTTTGGCTTGCCACAGGAGTCTGGCCAGGATAACATATTTGTTGCCAATGAGGAGATCCATTGTGCAGAGCCCTTTGCACCAGAGCTGTTGGGAAGCATTCTTACTGCAGAGCTTTGTAAAATTCCACTGGCGTGGGGGATGTTTGACACTGTTCAAACCAGAACAAAGGAGACTGAAGGAGGATGAAAACAAACATTCCTGGGCATTTCAAAATAAAGCTGAAGTGTTCCCTAAAAAGAAATCTTGCCAGTTGCTCAGTGTTCAGACCTGCAAGAACAGCGCTTCTCTGCAGTTTTGGGAAAGATTCTCAAGCATAGCTTTGGAAAACTGCCCTCTGTTTAGTAAACTTCCCTGTCCATGTGAAGCTAATCTGTAATTACAATGTTAGTACCACATAAATAAATCTTTTGTTCCTGGTATTATGTACAATTAAGTGAATTTAAACAGAAACGGTTATATGCATTTGGCAGGAGACTGAGCAATATGAGGTGCATTTAAGTTCCTTGGCTTTAGTTTTGCCACTTCGATACAGTCAAGTTTTCCAATTCTTTGCTTTCTCCGAGCTAAATTCCGCACTCTGATGCATCTGTCAAGGTTAGGGGGAACTTAAATGAAGTTGTTACACATATCTGGAGTTGAAATTCATGGGGCAGAAGGCTACATCACACCTTTTCATAGTTTTGTATATAAAATTGATTCTTTTTAATGCAGTTGCAGAAACAAAAGTAGCATGTATGGAAGAAATAAAACACCACCAAAAGAATTAACCCTGGAGGATTCTTGTAGGTGGTATGTATTTGTTTATAAGTACCAGGCCTCAATCACCCCTAAGATTTTATATACCCCACAACTTAGACTCACAGGATGGAAAGCTGTGATTTTAGACATGCTTAGTTGATCCTGAGGCTCATCCCTTCAGCATATGATGCAGTAGTCTGGTGATGCTGTCCTGAGCATTGCTAAAACCAGAATCAGCAATAGCCAGTCTGCATTGCTTTTATCAGAGCCTTCTGCTTCCCTCCCCTTTCTGTAGGTGAAATGTACAAAGTACAGTGCAGAGACTGAATGCATCCTTTGGGGCATCTTCCACCAACCCCACGGAGTCTGGGATATGTGACCTAGGAGGGTTTGGGATGAAAAAGATGAAAGGGTTTTGTTGGCTATGGTAATATTCTATCATACAAAACTCTGGTCACAAGGAGGTTCCAAAAGCAGTGGCTGGAGAGTCTTAAGCAGACTCCACACTCCTGTGAGTTCAGAAGAGTGGGAGAGCTGGGAGCCAGTAGAGTGGCACAAGACCTGTTCATAGAGGCATTTGAGCCTCCATGGATTCCCAATGATCTGCTGAGCTCCTTGCTGAAGGAGGGCAGTCTCCTTCCTTTCCCAGTGCACATGGCAGAAGAGGGAATTAAGCATGCAGATACTGAAGGGGCTTTTGGTACCCTATGCAGGAATTGCCTATATTAAGAAAACCAGGCCTGCCTCACCCTGTTATTTCAAATGCTCTGAAAACTTAGTTGTGTGGAGTTTATATGAAAGCTCTGAAACAGGAGCTGAGAGTACTTTGATAAATGGGTTGTTAGGCAGGGGGGTAACAAGCAGTTTGATATCTGGCAGCCTTGCCAATTTTTTGCCCTTGCCTGCAGCGTTCACACAAATACCAGGGGTGCTGTTAGGTACAGAAGTGAGTTAATTTGAGGTTTGATGGGCCACAAAAAGCCCTACCAGTGACTCCGTCAAGTGCTATCCCCAGGTAATTACAAATTGTATGCTGTGGTGTGATGAGGATACACTGTGTGGCTGCCCCTTTCTTGTATTGAAAGGTTATCTGGTGTCCCTGGAACTTCTTTAAGTGCCCCTCTATGCTTTGCTCAGATTGTTTTGTAACACTCATGTCAAACGCTAAGTCCCTCGCCTGTCCTAGCAGTGGGAGAGAGAATGGGGTTATTTTATCTTACTTGAAGAGTGGAAGAGAACTATTATCATGTGGCTCTGACCTCTTCTGCACTGTTAGCAATAACACCTGGCCTGAAAATACAGATCTGAAACAGAGAGCTGTTTCCAGATCTGCTGAGAATTTTTTCCGACAGTCTGTGCCTCCTACGGTAGTTGTTTTTGTATTCATCAAACAACATATTCCTGCACCATGTTTAAGAAGATACTACAGGATGACTTTCAAAAATATCATAGATAATAAAAAACCTAATAGCATATGCTGATGTGTTCCAATGATCAGAGTTAGCTGGGGAAGCTGGTGATTAAACATATGGCCAATGACAAAACAGGCATGGATGTTCCAGGTTTTATTTTACATTGCTAGCAGTAAGTTGTAGACTGCTATTCCCGCTGAGTGTATGCTGTACTTATTAGTGCAGAAGTAGGAAGAAAGAAAAATATTTGTGCATTAACCTCATTTTCAATTTTTCTTTCTCAGTATTGCTTGGAGAAGAGGGTAGGCAGTGATCAATAATGATATAAATACACACTGGGCATAGTTTTTTGCAAGGTGATGTGTGCGTTCTGGCTGCTGTGTACAACAGTTGAAGAGATCATAACCTAAGGTGTTCACTCTGCTTCATTCTTCCTTCACTGATCTTTTAAAATATGTGCTAAGCTAAGTGTTCATGTTCTGAAGTGAATAACTCCTCCTTTAATTGTACAATTGTTTTTATTTAAAAAATTAAGTGCAAAAAATCAGAGCATATTAAGAGTCAATTAAGTTGAGTTTGTTGAAGGCAATCTGGAGATGTACTACTACAGATAGCCTGTTGAAAATGTGCTTCCAAGATGGCTGAATTGGATTTGGACTTTTATGGAAATAATATTTCCTTCTAGGAAGCTGGTAAAATGTCAGGAATCAAAGCTGTAAACATAGAATAAATGAACAAAAGTTACCTTTAAATATTAAGCACTCTGTCTTCTCTCCTTCTCCTTTAACAAAACAGTTGGAGTGGCAATATCTGATATTGTTTATACAGGTTTGGCTTTTTGTCTAATTATAAACCCAGGAAAAACCATGACTAATTATCAGCTGTGCTGTTGCATTCTTTCTTTCTCTACTAAATTAATGCCATTGTTTACTACTACATGCAACATCAGTAACTTTGTGTTTTCTTTCATTAACCTCTTATACAAGGAGATTTTGCTTGAGGGGTTTGTATGGTTTTCCTTTTATAGCCTTTCTAAATCTTGTTTCATGTCTTTGAAACTGTCAGTTGCTATATGTTGTAATTTTTTTTCTACAGGCTGAACAATCAAAGGAAGAACAGAAACAGGGTTTAAGTGCTGAGAAATTGATGAGAAAAGCTTCTAAGGATGTATGTCGGTTACGGGAGCAGAGCCAGAAAGTGCCAGTGCAAGTGCAGTCATTCAGGTAAAGCATGTTCTGATCTTCTGTCTTTTCTAAATCCGTAAAAGCAGTCAGTATAAATCATCATGTTAAGAGTATCTTTTAAAGGTTGGTCAGTGTGCTGTAACTTGAATTATCTATGCACATAACCCACCACACCATGTAGCATTAGTCAAAACCAGCATTGTCTCCTGGCTTTGGACTCTAGCCTCTGAAACTATGAAAGAGATTGGAGAAGGGGGAATAAGTCTAAGTCATCTTCATGTTTTAATAAAAGAATGATTGGCTTCAGGTGATAGTCTATCTAACTGACCTACTAGTGAGCCTTATAGAAATATGTACTTGAGTAGGAAGTCTTCATAGCTCACAACAAACTGAGCTATAGCTCATTGAACTTTGAGGGGAAGGCTGATTGCAAGATTTGGGTTGGGTCCCTCAGTTCTGTTTTACAGCTACCAAGGAGAGACAAGGGAGAAAGACATGGTTTCGGGTTTTGTTTCAGCACAAGCAAATCTCAGCTGTATTTCACCTTTCCTGTACTTTATTCTTAGGAGGCTGGCACGTAGGCAAAGATTCCAGCCTTAGGCTCATGCTTGAAATACAAGGCTGATGGCTAATAAATTGTCAGTCACCATTTCAGAATGAGAGGCCAGATCTTGCACCTGTCTCCTAAAGTTGATAGGACAACACTGATGGACCAGTTTGATCTAGCTAGCATCAGCCAAGTATTCAGTACAAAATCAGCAGGGAGGTGGTCTCTGACCTTTTTACGTGCAGCTCAAAACAGCATAGCCAGAAAAGGGCTCGAATTCAGGAAGTCTAGGGAAGTAATTACCTCTGATGATAGATTGCATCCATCTTGCTAGAAAATGGACCTGTTAGAAGAGTGCCTCCTCAAAGACTAATGCAACTAGAGCACTTCTGGAGATTCATAAGGGAAGATACACCTCTTAAAAATGACTGCACTGAAGGCTCCATGGAAGCTTGTAAACTGAATCTCCACCAGCTGCATGATAGTTGCTCATAGTTCACTTGGATTTACAGACAGCTGCCACACATGGAGAGAGACCTGTGAAAACAGGGATCCCTAGTAATGGAAATCTAGTGCAAGGCTGACAGACAGATGCAGACCTTTGTCATAAAGGGTGCCTACACGTGCTCCAATGCGTTCTAATTAGAATGAGTCTGCTGGAATATTCTAATTAGAAAGCTCCAGAGTGCTGCAACATCATGTGTATTCAGCATCCCACATTTCAAAATGGCAGTGAGGATGCTTTAACTAAAACTCATCAAACAATGATGATCCTGCAGTCATTTGGAAACATGGGACACTGAATACACACAAGGCTGCAGCATTTCAATTAGAGTGGCTGTCTGGGAGGAGCTCTAATTAAAAGCTCCCCCACCCCCCACCCGCCCCTATCCCCACACTGGAGCATGTGTATAGACACTCAGAGAGACTAAGTGGAATGTGTAAGGACTTGGTATCTGTACTGAAGATTATATGAAAACATTACTACCATTTTCCAGACTTTTCCATGTTTTCATCAATAAAATGTTAGCTGCAGACTAGTGGAAGTGGGAATAGCTGCCCTTTGGCACCCTCTGGTCCTTCTTCAATGAGCATCCCTCAAATGTAATGTTGTACCTTATCCCCTCAGGACCTTGTCAAAATTCTGTTTTGTCCCCATGTTTCTGCAGTTCATTGGGCTACAGGGAGGATTAGTATGGAGGTGTGGCTGCCATACTTCCAATATGCTATTGCCACCCAGCTCTCCGTCTTTATTATAAGCCGTCCAGTGCTGTTCAATGTCTGGCTCAGTGCCTGGCTGAAACTAGTGCATGGATGATCTTGCTAGCCAAAGCACAATCCAGATAAGACTGAGGTGATGATAGATTAAGGGAAGCACCTGGAAGACATAGTGACAATTATACCTGCCTCTTCGGTGGTTTGTCCAGCTGTTACTATCTCACTCTAGATTGCCCTTGTAATTGCCTTTCTAAAAATCTGGATCAGATATCAAATGCTGCTTTGACATTTCATAGTGACAAAAATATATTTCCTTTCCTCTCCAATGCCACATCAAGATATATAGTTACTACGGTCAGTATTTTTGATGAGGAAGTCTGTTGTTCCTCTCAGCACTGCAGTCGAAAAACTAGTTTTCCATTCATGCTGGAATGTTCATATTTCCATAAATCTGCCTAGTATAGGAAGACCTTTCCTCCATGCTTCTGGCAATAGGTGTCCTTGCAAGCATGTGCACTGGATACTGTGAAACCTATATTTTAAAGTTCTTCACCCCTATGTTTTACACATAGTGTACAGGATGCTGTTGGCATTCCTATGACATTTGATTCACTTATCCCTTCAACAGAAAACAGTAAATGGCTTTTCTTTTCTAATTCTAGGGAGAAGATTGCATACTTTACAAGAGCAAAGATCAGCATACCATCCCTACCTGCTGATGATGTGTAATTACATTTTTCATTGAAGTATTTTTCCACTTGCTCATCTTTTTTAGATGAATTTTTTGTAGTTCTAGCTGCCTGCTTTTAAAGATCTATTTTACATTCAGCTATAGATATATGTATTGTATAATACAGTGAACTGAATTTTCATCTGTTTAAAAAAAAAGAAAAAAAATAACAAATACAAACCACCACCGCCAGCAAACCAAAGTAGAATAATTTTGGTACACTGATGCTAATTTTGTACAGTTTGTATGTATTGCGTATGCGCTTTTATTTTGTAAAGATGGAACAAAGGCAGTACCAAGTGTGTATCCTGTTGAACCGCACTGTGTTGAGAATATTATGTTCAACAGAAGATTGTTTATCTTTTCACTATTTTCATGTGAGCAGACTGTGAAGATGGCTGTTAAGCCATGCAATATTTTTATACAAGTGTGACTTTTATAGTTTGAAGTTAACCACAAGTACAAGCTCCTTTCCAAAACAGCAAGGCTGCTGTTTAGATTCTGTCACCTACATGGGGATTTTGTTTCTGAAAAAAAAACCCTTTCCTTTCTGTCCTTATTATTATTTGCATGAAGAAGGAACATAGAGTATCAAGTATAACTGTGTGAATGTACAGTACTTTGGGCTGCACTAAAGGTTTCATGGTCCCCTGCATCTATGGGGGGAGGGAGGTGTGCAAATCTGTAATCCTAAAATCTTGTTCAACTGAAGTTACCAAAAGGGCAGCTGCTTTTTTGAAGCTGAATTGAATTTACATCGAAGTGTTTAAATCTGAGTAATTGTATGCGGCAGGCTAAAAACCTTGCATTTAAATGTCCTAAATGTTCTCTAGTTTTGGTAACTAGAATATGGGGGGGGGAGGGAATTCAGGTTTACAAACACTTCTAAAAAATTGTGCCGTTGTCAAAATAGGGTGGAAAACCCCTTACCTAATACATTCTTAATTAATTCATTGTTTCAAGTACCAGAAGTACTGATGACACAGAAATGCATACTGAAAAAAGAAGTCCCTGGGTAGTAGGCTTAAAATATTTCGGTGGGATATGCGCTACACAGTTCTCAGATTTTTAATATGCAGAACACAAGCTGCTTTTCAGAGTGACGGGGGTTTAAGTTGACAGCTATTAGAAGTAAATGTGAACAATCTCTCCAAACAGAATTAACTTACTTGTCCAGAATCTTTGTTACAAAAAGGTAAAAGACAATGTGGATGTGCTTGTCATAAGTCCTTGAACTCCTGCATAGGGCTGCTTCTCAGTATTTACAGCAACCTGTCTCAGAAAAAGACATTCTATAGTTGATTTTATCTTCAAAAGAACATAACTAATATGGTTGCATCTGCAATCCATGGCTTCAGACATTTTTCTCCCAAAATGTTATGCTAGATTATTTTTTTCCCCATTTTTTTGGATAGAATCTTTGTTTCCAAGCTCCAGACCACACTGACAAGCTACCTACACATGGTACTTTACTTTTTCAGAAAGTAATTTTAGTGAAGTAGAAAGATGGAGAGAACATAGATAGCTACAGTGTATTTGCAAATGTCTTAAGCTCAAAGTAAGAAAATTCCGTGCCCAGCATTGTGTGTGTTAAGCTTATCAAGGACTTTCTTGTTATGCACAAATACATCTATGGACTCAAACCATTTAAATCGATAACTGGATGCCACACTGTTTTGAACAAGAGGTCAGTTAGGTCAACTGACTGAGCATGATTTGTTTCATGCATGCCCCATTTATTTTTTAAAAGGCTACTAGAAAGAAAAAGATAACATTGATGTTTGTGAGGTCAATTTTAAGAACAAAAGTTTGAAATTATTTAACGTAGAGGTGAAATGAAGGTTGACTGATTCAGCTTCTCAATTTGATTATATAATATGTTTGTAGAATGATGTGTAGAGTTGTACCTTATGATTTATTTTCTTTTATTTATTTACAGTCTTATTTATGTTCCGTTTAATATAGTTCAGTTCTGGCCATTTAAAATGTTTGACATTAAAGAGGTTATCATGAGAAATGTTTTCAATATTCTACATTTTTGTCTGACTAGGTGATCCTAACAACATTCACAAGAGTATTAAAGTAAATTTTGTTTGACTGGTAATTATAGGTGTGGCCCGGACTAAGTTCTGTTGGCTTCAGTTTGCAAAATTTGCTCATTTTTAAAATGAGACTGGCTTAGGTGTGTAGACTCTCTCCTTACTTTCCAAGTCCTCACTAGTATTACAAACCTATTTATAAGCAGCTTTTAACAATTATGTTTTTTGTTTATATAGCTCATTCAAATTATTCACACTGATGAAACATTAAATATGCTGAATTAAAAATGGATATGGACAAACCCATATGAAATCTAAAACTTATACATATTACTCTTAAAGTAGCAGAATTTACCCTCCACAGGGTAAGAAATGTAACATTTAGCTCTCCTGTCTCAATTATCAGTATGTTATTACAACTGTGTGTATCAAAATCTAAGTATTACAGGTACAAAACAATATTATTGTTTAGCCAAATGGACAAGTTTAGCAGAAATTGTAAAATGAAACAAATTAATTTAAAATTTTTTTTTTTTTTTAATTATTGCAATGTTTATACTATATTAAGTATCAAATGCTCAGGACTGAACTAAATATTTAATCAGGTTATATTCTGAACGTGTTTCTGTTTTAATTTTGTCTATAACAAAGTATGCAACTACATCACATAGATTAATTTTTGTCTCTGCACTTTTCATGTGTTTCAGTGATTGGAAAAAATACAATTTTTTAACAAAGCTGTTGTGCTGACTTAGTGTTTTCTTTTTGTCCATTCTAATTGCTGGCTAAGTCACTGCAAAAGTAGATGTTTGCTTAGAGTTTGTCAGCTTCAAAAATGTTAATTGCTATGACTATTTCAAAAAATTGCACATAGTTCTTAGGCTCAAAGCAGAAGTGTTCTCAGTTTCTAAGTTAAACTCAGTTCTTTAATGGATATAAAGTGGTGTAGAACAGCAAATGCGACTGCCAGGAAAGATAGTGACTTTCACACTCATGCAAGACACCTGGGTCTCTTGTGAGTATGAGTTTTTGTGCTGTATATTTGTAAGTGTGGTGCTTTTGTGATGCATATAACTATGGAATATGTAAAATGGGAGCATCAAAAATATACTGATGCTTAAGACAGGATTTCAACAACTTGTAGATGAGTTTATCCAGAACCTCTGTTGCTTTTGTCCCCTTCTCTGTCTCACCTCAGCCCAGGAGATCATTTACATCTGAGGTAGATCTTCAGATGGTGCAAATGGCCATAGCTCCATGTGATGTAATGGATCTTGAAAATTTACAGCACCTGGGAGTCAACTCCATTGGCTTTGCTTAAAATATGTTTGAGGGACACCGAACTTCCTTGCCTGTTCTTTCTGAGCACAGCAAATTCACCCCTTTCTTACCAAATTAGGTTAAAAAAAATAGCAAAACTAAGAACATGAGTCACTAAGAGTTAGGTGCCAGAGTTACTGAGAGGTGTTTCTATTTTCATAGGTTAAATTAAACTTGGCCATTTGATGCACACTGCTCAGGACATTAAAGTTACCTCACATTCTTAGAACTAGAAAGTGCCAGGCTTTTCCATTAAATGTGCAATGATTATAAAGCTCTACCATAAACAGACACCATCAAAGTAAATAGATCATTAGATAGAAAGATAGATCATAGATGGAAAGAAACAAAAATCAAAATTTAGATTAAAAAATGAGTTTACCAGACTTGCAGAAAGAACATGGATTTTAAAGGTTAGTGGTCAAGGCATGAAAGTTTAAAAACTGAAAAAAGAAGAAAAGTAAGGAGAGACATCATCTTCTGGGTAGTCACTACATATTACGTAAGCCTCTGAGTCTTGAACTGAAAAGCATCTTATCTTGGGTTAGAATATTAGAAGAAGCTGGAAGCACTTGCTACCCTTCTCCAAAGGCTTCAGTATTCAGTTTCCCAGTGTTGATGAATATCCTGCATTTCTGCCATTGAGTAATGTTCTGATGATGGAGGATCTGTAGTTGAACAGGCTGTGCACATTAGTATCCCTCCTACAAATATAAAGAATCCACCAAACCAGCCAGTAAACAGCGCATCCTCGAATTCCCATCTGGGGACAATCTCTGAGATATCCTCATCCCAAAATTCTTGTATTATAACATGGGCAACCCAAGAAACTGGAACTAAGGTCAAAGCTCCAGGTAGCCATAAAAGTATTCCTCCAAACAGTAACAGTCCTTTCTTGAGTTGCTGTTATGTCTCTCTCATCTTCAGGAAGTCCAGACCAAAACAAGACAGCAGGAGACTCAGAAATCCTAGCACATTTGATGTACACATTAAAATTCTGGAAACCCTGAACTCTGCAGGCAAAGCCAGAAAAGAATCAAAATCCTTACATTGTGTTCTTCCAGTTCCATCTTGGACTATACAGGTTTGCCAGAGTCCCATGGTCCACGTCTCCAGTTCATTTATATCTAAGCTGAGATTTTTCCAGTCTGGCAAGTAATTACAGGAACCAGTTAAAACCCACCCTAGCAAAGATAATAAAATTCCAGCTAGTTGCATCCAACGTCTGTGAGCTACAGCTATTTTTATAGTAGCCATAAAAGCATTAGAAATGTCTCTATCTGGGCCAACAGATCTCTCCTCTGTTCAGTTCTTTGTTGTACTGAATATAATAGGGAGTAACATGTATATTTAGAGAAACAGTCTCTCCTATATATACTGTTTTAGAAAAAGAACTTTTGCCAGATTTTAGATCATCTGGTTCTATGTGGAATTGCCTTGAGTATAAGGAAATACTGTGGTAGACTATTAATTGAAAGGTGTGGCTACAATTGATCTTACATTCCATGAGCTTTATTTTGCAGCATAAAAAGCTGGTCTTTCCATAGAAAGTCATGTTCTTTAATATCCTTTATATGACTGCTGCAAAGAAGGAGTCGTTGTTACCCAAATGAAAAGATTTTAACATTTGTGAAGTTTTGGTATCTCAATATTTAGAAATACAATTAACAAACAATAAAAGCCGTAAGTACAGGGTGTTTGGATGAGCCCATGCTAAAATTATTTTAACAAATAAAAGCAATATTTATCAGGTTTCAACCCATGTATTATAATCAATGTATTGGCATGTACAAGAATAATTTAAATATTTTCCAGCCACTCGTATTGTAATTTTGTTTGCGTGTGTCTAATAGATGCAGGTGTAGAAGACCCATTTTAATTTTTCTGTTTATGTGATCACTCTATCTCAATCTAAAACTTAGCTGTCCAGGTAGCATGAAATACTGATGAATTACAATGTAGGATTAAGAAACAAACAAAAAAGAATTTAATGTATGAACAAACCTTACTCTCTGCAAGTTTTGTTGGTTTATCCAAGAAAATTCCAGGTTCCTGGAACACTAACACAGTTCCTACATAGACCACCCCTCTCTCTGTAGAGTGTCTACACCCAGAATACACATGCTTTTAAGAAATTGAGGAGTTGCATATACTCCGCACTAGGTAGGTGGAGGACTCTGCTATTGGGAATAAAAAATAAAAGCTTTGAATCTCATTTAATTGATTTCATATGAAAAAGAAACTTACATTTTGGCTGTCAACCAAACTATAAAAAGAGCATGCTTATTCTTTTGGGGGGTTTCACAGTTCAGTTAGACAGCAAACAAAGTTGTGGTGATTCTTCTCCACAGTCCATGGTAGCTTTAATGTCCTGCTGTGAAACAAAAGGTTTAACAGTTCTTCAAGTGAGGGAAAACACTGCTTTGAAATCACAGTTAAAGGAAGAAAGAATTAGACACACAAGTTTTGTGAATCAGCTAGGTAACAAAGAATCCTTTGAATCATTGCTGGAACAAGCAGAGTTTGAAAAGAGAAGAGTCCTTCTACACTTCTTAAGCTCTTAGATTTTCAGGTCTATTTTCAGTTTCCAAGTATTGACAGTGATCTTGTACTTCTGCTGCTGCATAATGGACAGAGGATGAATGGATTTCAGCTGAGCAGACTGTACAATTAAGCAATGATCCTCCTAGTATAAGACAAAATCCAGCAAACCAGCCAATAAATAGTGCTTCCCCAAAATCCCACCTGGGGACAATATCTGGGATAGTCTCATCCCAAAATTCCTGGACTGTAGTGTGGGCAACCCAAGAAACTGGGACTATGGCTGTAATTCCCGATACGCAGAATACTATTCCTCCAAGCAGTAGCAGCCGTTTCTTTAGTTCGTGTTGTGTCTCACCAACCTTCAAACAGTCCAACCCGAAGCCTGAGAGCAAGAGGCCCAGAAGTCCTAATCCATTGGAAAAAAACATTAAAATCCTAGAAATCCTGAGCTCAGGAGGCAAAGCCAAGAAAGAATCAAAATCCTTGCATTGTATTCCCCCTTCCTCTTGGACAACGCAAGCTTGCCAGAGTCCCATGGTCCAGATCTCCAATTCATTTAATTCTAAATTGAGATTTTTCCATTGAGGTAGATAGGTGGTGAGGCAGGATAGAACCCATCCTAGAAAAGAAACCAAAATGCCACTTAATTGCATCATAGTTCTATAGACTAAAGCCATTGTGAGAACAGTCTCCTAAAAGCTGTAGGAGGAATGTCTACCCTGCAGCTCTATAAGCACCTATCTTTTGTGGTGGTTGGAGCTATGATGCTCTTAGTTCTCTGCTGCCCTGAATATAAGCTTTTGATATTAACCCTTTGAAAGTTCTGAAACGCTTTTTTGTTCTTGGTGAATATAATGTTTCATGTAGAGGACGGAGGACTCTGCTAAACCATGAGTTAGGCTTTCTGATAAGGATTTGATCTGTTACCTTCCAATTTGCTTGGTAAAATTATATCCCAATGCCTGATGATTACAAGTCTGAGGATGAACAAAGAAGGCTCTATGACCCCTCACCCTAAAATACAACAGAAATCTTTGTGCTTCAATACGGATTAATTAGATTTTAAGTGGTGATAAAAAAGCTGCTCTGTCTGCAACAGGACTTCATTGTAATAGCTAAGTTTGAGATTTCAGGGACGTAAATCAAGGCCTTGTAAAGAAAGGTAGACTGTTTCCCTATAATCTTTATTCTTAGACTTCCTCAACGTACACAATGGCTTCTCCTCCACTCTCCTGTTCTATGCCACAAGCTCTGTAAAATACACTGTCAAAGGTGGTCTTTGTTTCACATTTTCCACATTCATTTCTTTTAAAATGGGCTTTGTTTTAGGACTGACCCTCTTAAGGGGCAAAGGAGGAGAGAGTGAATGTTCAAAGCACTGTAGAGAATTAAATCCTCAACTTTCGCTTGTAAAAATGAACCCAGGGCAGACTTTCACCTGGGGTAAATTGTTACTGTTCACCTGGTTTCAGTGGAGCTATGACAGGTTATGCCAGCTGAACACTGTCCTATTAGCTAAGTCTCTCATTCTGGCTGTTTGCTCACGAGAGTCATCGGTGACAAATGTGTTAGGCATTTCCTGCCCCAGTGCTTCTAAAAACAAGTTCTGCTAAAGCATAGGCAGGGAGAAGATGGAACCTACATGTATCATAATGCTTTTGCCCTGCTGCGTGCTTCTGAGGTCCAGCTCTTCTCATCCCCAAGCTCTAGGAAATTGATAGTTTGGGCACACATGTCTATGGTGGTGGCCATGGTTTGATTGTTCACCTCCGACTGATAGGGACGGAGTTAACTTCATAGCCTGTAAGGGCATTTAAATATTAGTTTTAATAAGCGAGGCAGCAATAAAAGCCATGCTTCTCATTTGCTACTGGGTTGTGTGTGTTGCCCTTCTAATGTATCAGAATGGGATGTAGGCAATTTCCCAGCTGCTAAAGAGCAGCTCTACTCTGAGAACTGGCTGTTATAGTGGATCTCCTGTGTGTTTGCAAAGTTATACCTGCTGAACTTTATGACATATATAAAGGTATCTTTACTGCCATAAGCTCTGAGGAGATAAACACCACAGATAATCTGTTCCCAATTCCTCCTCATGCATCAATCAGAAATATTTAACTAATTCCCATCACTTCCAACTGTGCAGACACTGACTGTTCACATCTGCCTACTTGCAGCATGAGCATGACAGAAAATAAATGGGATTGCATAAGGGAGTTACTGATTTGGCCTGAGGCTATTGCAAGAGAAGGAAGATGGCCCCCCATGGAGTTTTCAGGGCTGGCAATGATATTTTTTCCTCCTTTCTGGTTTTGGAGTGAGTGTCTTTGTTCTGGAAATCATTGATGCAATTTAGATGAGCCCTTATGCCAACATCTTATAACTCAACAGTGTTTAAGTGTTCCTTAAGATTGTTGATCCACAAAATTCTAAGCTACAACACTGTCCTTCACTTCACTGTTCCCCAAATGAGGATCTTCCTGCTAGGCTGCCTTGTTTGAAGCGTAATCCTGTTATTCTTGTTTGGATCCTGTATGTTTTTCCTTTTCCACTCCCCCATTTTAGGAGTTTGGTAAAAACAGGCAAGTGGATCTGTCATATTGACCATACAGTATTTAAAGGTTAGAGATGGAAAGACTTTGTAGAGAAATTCAGTTAGCAAATGAAAACTTAATCACAAAAAGGAAGCTTATAAGGAGTGGAAACTTGGACAAATAACTGGGGAGGAGTATAAGAGCATTGCTTGGGCATGCAGGGATGAAGTCAGGAAGGCCAAAAGCGCAATTGAAGTTGCAGCTAGCAAGGGATGTGAAGGGTAACAAGGGTTTCTGCAAGTATGTTGGTAGCAAGAGGAGGATCAGAGAAAGTGTGGGTCCCTTACTGAATGGGGGAGGCAACCTAGTAACAGATGATGCTGAAAAGGCTGAAGTACTCAATGGCTTTTTTACCTCAGTCTTCACAAGCAAGGTCAGCTCCCACGCTACTGAACCTGGCAGCACAGTTTGGGGAGGAGGTGAGCAGCCAACAGTAGCAAAAGAACAGGTTAGGGTCTGTTTAGAAAAAAGCTGGATATATACAAGTCCATGGGGTCGGATGGGATGCAATCGATGCTGAGGGCATTGACTGATGAGATTGCAGAGCCACTGGTCATCATCTTTGAAAACTCATGGCAATCAGGAGAGGCCCCAGATGATTGGAAAAGAGTAAACATAGTGCCCATATTAAAGAAAGAGAAAAAGGAGGATCCAAGAAACTATGAAAAAAGTCAGCCTCACCTCAGTCCTTGGAAAAATCATGGATCAGATCCTCAAGGAATCAAATTCTAAGCACTTGAAGGAGAAGAGGGTGATTAGGAACAGTCAGCATGGATTCACCAGGGGCAAGTCATGCCTGACCAACCTGACTGCCTTCTATGATGAGATGATTGGCTCTGTGGATGTGGGGAGAACAGTGGATGTGGTGTACCTTGACTTTAGCAAGGCTTTTGATACGGTCTCCCATGATATTCTCACAGGCAAGCTAAGCAAGTATGGGCTGGATGGATGGACTGAGGGGTGGAAAGAAAACTAGCTGGAGCATCGAGTTCAGAGGGTAGTAATCAATGGCTTGATGTCTAGTTGGCAACTGGTATCAAGTGGGAGTGCCCCAGGGGTCAGTCCTGGGCCCAGTTTTGTTCAATGTCTTCAACAACCTGGAAGATGGCATAGAGTACACACTCAGAAAGTTTGCAGATGACACCCAGCTGAAGGGAGTAGTAGATATGTTAGAGGGTAGGGCTGGGATTCAGAGCAATTTGGACAAATTGGAGGATTGGACCAAAAGGAATCTCATGAAGCTCAACAAAGACAAATGCAAAGTCCTACACTTAGGTTAGAACAATTCCATGCACCAGTACAGCCTGGAGACTGACCTGGGGGTTACAGTGCACAATAAGCTGAATATGAGCCAACAGTTTGCCCTTGTTGCCAAGGAGGGTAACAGCATACTGGGCTGCATTGGCAGGTGTGTTGCCAGCAGATCAAGGGAAGTGATCATTCTTCTTTATTCAGCACTGGTGAAGCCACATCTAGAGTACTGTGTTCAGTTTTGGGCCTCCCACTACAGAAAGGATGTGGACAAATTGGAGGGAGTCCAGCAGAGGGTAAGGAAAATGGTGAGGGGGCTTGTGCACATGACTTATGAGGACAGGCTGAGGGAACTGCCCCAGGGAGTCCAGGCTGAGGGGCATGGATCTTTGAGAACTCCTGATGCTCTGGTGAAGTGCCCGAAAATTGGAAGAAGGCCAATGTGGTGCCTATCTTCAAGAAAGGGAGGAGAGTGTATCCAAGCAAACTACAGGCCCATCAGCCTGACATGTATCCCGGGGAAGGTCTTAGAAAAGATCATCAAAGAAACCATTCTTAACAGACTGGCTGATGGCAGCATCCTGAAGGATAGCCAGCACAGGTTTGTTGCGGGTAGGTCTTGCTTGCTTGACCAGTCTTATTTCCTTTTATGGCCAGATGACCTACATCTGGACAAGGGAGAAGAGAGTAATGTCGTATATCTTGGCTTTAAAAAAGCCTTCAATCTGGTATCCCATGGTTACCTCTTAGCAAAACTGGCCAACTGCGGCCTCAGCTTCACCATGATCCGCTGGCTGGGGAATTGGCTCCGTGGTCGGACTCAGAGGGTGGTGGTTGACAGAAATCAATCGTTGTGGTGCGCTGTGACCAGTGGGGTCCCTCAAGGCTCTGTCCTTGGGCCAACACTATTCAACATTTTAATTAATGATGTGGACATTGGCGTCAGATGCGGACTGGCCAAGTTTGCCGATGACACCAAACTTTGGGGTAAAGCGTCCACACCTGAAGACAGAAGGGAGATCCAGGTGGATCTCGACAGGCTCAGGAAATTGGCGGACGGGAACCTGATGGTGTTTATAACACCAAAAAATGCAAGGTTCTCCATCTTGGGAAGAAAAATCCGCAGCAGGCTTATAGGCTCGGCAGTGCCATGCTGACTAGCACTGTGGACAAAAAGGACTTGGGGGCCATGATTGACTACAAGATGAACACGAGCCTTCAATGTGATGCTGCAGCTAGTAAAGCGAGCTTCTCAAGCAAATCTTAGGATGTCATTCTCCCTTTATACTCGGCCTTGGTGAGGCCGCAGCTGGAGTACTGCATCCAGTTTTGGGCTCCACAATTCAAAAAGGATGTGGAGAAGCTCGAGAGAGACTAGAGGAGAGCCACACACATGATCAGAGGTCATGAAAACAGATCTTATGATGAGAGGCTGAGAGCTATAGGACTCTTCAGACTGGAAAAGCGCAAGCTCAGGAGTGATCTGGTGGCCGTCTATAAGTTTATAAGGAGTGCTCACCAGGATCTGGGGGAACGTCTGTGTGCCCGAAGGGATGACAAGGTCAAATGGTCACAAACTCCTCCATGACCATTTTAGGATGGACATAAGGAAGAACTTTACTGTCCGAGCCCCCAAGGCCTGGAATAGACTACTGCTGGAGGTGGTTTAAGCACCTACTTTGAAGGCCTTCAAGAGAAATTTGGATGTTTATCTTGCTGGGATCCTATGACTTCTGCTGACTTCCTGCCCCTAGGGGGGCTGGACTCGATGATCTTCCGAGGTCACTTCCAGCCCTAATGTCTATAAAATCTATGAAATCTATGAAACTGAGCTTATTTAGTCTACAGAAGAGGAGACTGAGGGCACATCCAGACGTGTGCACGTGCCTTCTGCAGCATCTCAAACCCCTTTGAGACGCTGCAAGAGGCATGTGTGGGAACAAAAAAATGTTCCCTGCACTGCAAATTTGCAGCACAGGGGCAAAATTAGACCCCTGGATATCCAGGGGTCAAACAATACCCTGAGGGGAAAAACTGGGTCAGGGCACGGCCCCAACCATGCCCTCAAGTAACCAGAGGCTCAGTCCTCCACAGAGACACTGGTAGTCTGCCACAGCATCTCTGTGGTTGGCCCTTTCCCTGTTGCTGAAACATGCTGCCTGCCCAGGTGGGGCAGGCAGCGGCACAAGCTGCAGGGACCTGAACCGGCTTCGTGCCAGGTAAGTAGGGGGTTGAGGGGCTGGAGAAGGGGGGAGGGGACCTTGAGGGAGGTCCCGCCTGACTCCAGCCCCCTTCCTTTCCCCAGCTCCCTGCCCCTTTTGTCCCCTGCTCCCTATTCATTCTCCTGACTTCCCGTTCATTCCCCCAGCTCCCCGCTCACTTTCCCAGCCTCCCCACTCCGCACACACAGACACTCACCGGCAGTAGCAGAGAAGTAGGAGGGTGGAGACAGCAGTGGAAGTCTCCAGCTTATCTTCAGGGGCTTGCCTCCAGCCTCCTGCTCATCTCCATCCCCCTGCTCATTCTCCTGCTTGTCTCCAGCCTCCCAAGGCTACTGGGGGAATGAAAGTGGGGGAATGAGTGTGGAGCTGAGGGAATGAATGGGGAATGAACGGAGGGGGGGGAATGATCCTCCTGCCTGTTCTCCTGTTCTCTCCAGCCTCCTGCTAGTTCTACTGCTCATCTCCAGCCTCCAGAGGCTGGACATGAGCAGGGGAATTAGCAGGGGGCTGGAGACCAGCAGTGGGGCTGGGGGGGGAGCTGTATCCCCTGTGGGGGCTGGGACCCTGCAGGCAGAGTAGTCTATGTGCTGGGGGGGGGGCCTCGGGCTCTGCCCTGTGGGGGGCAGGGGACCCACCCTTCCTAAGCAGCCCCCACGCCCACAGTCCCCCCACACCTACCCACACACTGACTCATTGGCAACGCATAGGGGGTGCATGCTGGTGCACGTGCACTCACTGAGCGTGGCGGTGCATGCCCTAAAAAAAGACGCTGCCTGCAGGCAGTCGCTGCTCACCCCACCTCACTGCCAACACCGCGAGTGGCATCTGGGCAGTCAGCGATGGCCGCTGCCAATGGCATCTGCAGGTGGTCGCTGACTCCTGGTCAGCACTCGCCGCACTCCCCCACTGTTAACAGTGCCAGTGCCTCCCTGCTTACCGCCACTGCACTCCCAGAACCACCAGCACTGCCGTGCCCCTCCAGCCGCCAGTGCATGAACGACGCGTGCCCCGACTCACATCCCCGCCACCCCTCCTGCAGACCCCACATCCCCCCATCACACACCTACCATGTGATTAAGAAACCAAAAGCAAACATTAAAACATATAGATCTTTAGGATTTATTTTATTATGATGCTAGAGACACTGGTACGCTTCCAAATTTCTTTAACATTGTAAATATAGCAATAAAACATTGCCCATCTGATCAATCCCTTTCTCTGTCTTTTGTTCCAATTGTGGAAGAATGTGGATTTTGGGGTATTTTAAAAAGTGAATTTGGGATGCTGCTTCAGCAGTCTAGCTGACACAAGGGGCTAGTGTCCCCAGATACCAAGTGGCTGGGCCTCAGAAGATCCTGAGGGCAAGTAGCCCTGATCTGCTGGCCAGGGCAGGTTTTTATACTGCTGCAGCCAGCACAGGTGCTGGCCCCAGGCTCTAGCTCCCCCTGGCTGCAGATCCGGGAGGAGCCAGGCAGGGTTATTTTGCCCCAAGTGACCCCAGCTCAAATTTGCACCTCTTCTATTTGAGCTGCTGCAAGCACATGTGCTTGCATGTGTGGATGCAGCCTGAGGGGATTTAATAGCAGCCTTCAACTAACTGAAGGAGGGTTTGAAATGGGATGCAGCTAGACTGTTCTCAGTGGTGGCAAATGACAGAACAAGGAGCAACAGTCTCAAGTTGCAGCAAGGGAACTTTAGGTTAGGTATTAGGAAGAATTTTCTTACTAGAAGTGTAGTAAAACACTGGAACAGGTTACCCAGAGACGCTGTGAACTCCACCCTTGGAGCTTTTTCAGACCCAGCTAGACAAAGCCCTGGCCAGGATGATCTAGTTGAGGATGGTCCTGCTTTGCGCAGGGGGTTGGACTAGATGACCTCCTGAGGTCCCGTCCAACCCTCATTTTCTATGATCCTATGAAACTTCTCCATGTGGTTCCACATCTGACAGAAGATTCCCCTAGTTTTCCAGTTACCAACAGATGAAGTATTTACTAAACTTGACTTAATCCTTCTTACAGTAGTAACTAAAAAAAATGTGAAAACCTGCCATTGCATGTTTAGACACCATTACCAGATACAGAGAGCTATTACATCGGGCCAGCTGAGAATTCTTCTAATGGAGGAGTTCCCCACTGGCTGGAAGTGAATGTAGATGGTTTCCAAAGCCTATGTGCGGATGGCTAGACAAGAATCAGAAAGGTCCAGAGCACAAAGACAATGTCTCACTTTTTAAACTTTTGGGCAATCCTTTGGCTGAAAGCTGAAGAAGCCAGAGAATTGAGGAGCTGTAACTGCTTGATGTTTGTCCGCATCCTCTATATCCAACAGATCATAGCACAGGAGAGAATGTAACACATTATAATACTTGTCCAAATAAACAAGGAAAAATACTGAGAGATGGGAACATTCATCATTTTAAAGTAGATCATGTTTTTCCTTTTCCACTCCCCTATTTCCAAGAGTTTGGTGAGAATAGGCGAGTTCAACGGGATAGGAATTTTAGGGCACCTATGCATATACTGAGGCTCCTCTTGAGAGAGCTGACTTGATTAATCAAGTCTGCTGGAGCATGGTAATTATCAGACTCCAGCATCGCATGCATCACCTGCTGAGCTTTAGTTAAAGCGCCCCCACTGCCCCCACGCTGATACATGTGACTCTCTGGGTATTTTAATTAGAGCACTCCTCCCCTCCCCCCCCCCGGCTCTTCCTCCCAGAGCACCCGTATAAACGCCCTTAGTGAGCTCAGCAGGAGGTCAGAAACCTGGGTGTAACTAGCTTCCTCCTGAAATCACAAAAGGTGAGTTACCACATTTAAACTAGTACAAAAGTGGCTTGGGCATTTAGAGATACAGTACAATAATATGACAAGTGTTTAAAGAACCCTTATGGGTTTGCAAAAGAAATGAAAAGCAGAATGTCAGAGTAGTTAGAAGTAGCACAGGTCTTATGAGATCTTTCACTCCTATAAGCATCCCATTTCAGATTTTTGATTAATGTGAACTGAACAAGATGACCTAGAAGGAGGGGACTATGAAGAGGTAATTAAACAAGGCAAAATTGCCAGTGCCATTTAATGAAAGAGTCTGGATTTACCCTCATTTTCACTTGAGACTAAAGCATGCTTTATATTAAACTTTAGGGCCACATGCCCCGATTAATTCTACATCTTTGGAGAAGAATAATGTTATGACTATATTCATAGAAACCAGGTGGGGAGAAAGCAATGTTAGATTGTTCAAGATCCATATTATATCATCCCTCTGCAATATTTACATGATATAGTCTGGCATTTCAGTCAACTACCAAGTCCTGCACCTAAGGCCCAATCCTGCAAAAGGCACTTAGTTGGCACCTTCTAAGCACTGAACACCTGCGCTGCCTGGCCCTGACAATGGGCCGAGTGCCCTCAGCTGTTTCAAGTGCTGGCCCTTCAACAGACAAAGCTTTAGTGTAAGTGAGAGTGCTCAAGTCAGCATCCCTTTGGTCTGAGGAAAAGGGACTGTTGAGGCAACAGCCTGAGCCCAGCTGGTATTTTGCTATATTCTTGACTTGCACAGCATATCAGCTCAGTACAGACAGACAAAACCTGCTTTATTGCCATGTCTCAGGCCAGACTAACACAAAAGCCTACTCTCCTTCAAGTGCTGAATGAACCCTCAAGAATCTGCCTAGACAGCCTACACCTGCAAAGCCATTTTATCCATCCTGCAGAGCCAGGGGGCTTTCACACATAGCAGCACATTGAGGGGAGCAGTGACGCAACAGCAGTGACAGTGTGGGCCAGGTTGCATGCATCTTGTGCTCAGAGCTAAGCTAGGGATGTTGTGTACAGATCAAAAAAATGCAGGACTGGAAGAAGACATAAAAGTTTCCTTTCTCCGAAGCAAAAACAGGCATGTTAAATTTGAGTTCAGGCTGGAGGGGATTTTGCCTTCCTCTGTATTGTGGGACATGCCCCTTCTCCTAGGATCATCTGACCATATATAACCAACTGCTTCCCTGTGGTTGCAGTAACAGGACACTGGCAGTCCACTCATCATCCCTCCTTTTGTCTATTGCATGCTGGGGGGGGGGGTTCATTGTGGTTACAGGTAAGGGTCTCAAGTGCCTACTTTGAAGATCCCTTGGGTTAAATATCATAGGCAAACAGATAGGACTGCACTCTATAGCCCAGTCTCATTCCCATGCCTAGATAAACATCTGCCAGTGATAGTCTCACCTCTTCTTAAAAGCCCACAAAATTTATAAGATTAAAAAATTTTCTTTGAAATCCTGTTCTAGCGCTCAGTTCTTCTTCTGCTTTGATACTTGGGGGGGGTGTCGGGAAGGAAGAAAGAGAGAGGCTTGACCTTCTAATCTAAGTCAAAGTCATCTTTGCTGCAAATTATCCTCTGCATGTTCAGAGTTCCTTTACAAAAAACTTTCTTATTTGTGTGTGTGTGTGTGTGTGTGTGTGTGTATTTTTTAAAGGATAAGATACTTAGAAAATGTGACCTATGAGGAAAGATTGAAAGGGATGAGCCTGTTTTAATTTATAGAAAAGAAGTTTCTCTCTCTCTCTCTCACTATATATATGAGAAAGACTTCTCTTCTATAAATTAAAACAGGCTCATTCGTTTCACTCTTTCCTCATAGATCACATTTTCTAAGCACCTTATCCTTATTGCTCTCCTCTGGACTCTTCCCAATACATCTACATCTTAAAGGGAGGTGCCCAGCTGAGGCATCACCCGTGCCAAGTAGAGCAGAATAATTACCTCCTGTGCCTTACATACAACACTCCTGTTAACACATCCCAGAATGAGACAAGCCTTTTACAACATGATCGAATGTGAGCTTACAAACACATCTGTGGTCCTCTACAATTTCCTTATCCATTTTTGCAGTACTGCTGCCTAACCATCCATTCCCCATTTGGGCTTTGGATTTCTGCTCCCTAAGTGTCATGCTTTGCACATGTCATCACAGAATTTAGTGTTGTTGATTTCAGACTCTCTCTCCAATTCATCAAGATTATTTTGAATTGTCTTGTTGCTAATGCTTGTAGCCCCGTGTCATCCACAAAAATTTTAAACATACTCTATTCCAAGGGTCAGCAACCTACAGCCTGCGGGCTACAGCCAGCCCACGGAGCTTTTGGCATGTGGACATAGGACTTCAGCAGTGTTTGGTTGGGAGGGGCAGGGGGGGGGCTTCAGCTATAGTTACTGCTGTGAGACATAGCAGCAACAGAGGGGTTGGCGGGGAGGGGGGAGGGGTGCTTTTAGTGCCTACCTATTCCACAGCTGGAAAAGATTGCCTTCCATACTGTGCTATTCAATCAACCATGTCACTAATGAAAATATTAAAGAAAACTGGGCTCAGGACATGTACCAGCAGGCCCCCACTTTTAAAAGAGTCCTCTTAATTTGACAGTGGACCACTGCTAACTGCTTGCAGGAAGTGTTCTTTCAATCAGTTGTGCACCCCACTTACAGAGATCCTATCTACACCAGATTTCCCCAATTTTCTTAAGAGTATCATGGTACCATGCCAACAGCCGTTCTAGCAATGTCTATTGCTTCCCTCATACCAGCTTCATCTTGTCAAAGAAGAAAATTAGATTGTTAGGAATGATTTATTCTAGAAAATATACACACAGTGTGACTTGTTGTTTTCCTAGGTGCTTACAAATAGATTATTTGTTCCAGTAACTTTCTGGGAACTGAGGACAGGAGGATCCCAGGAATCACAGACCAGTCAGTTTTTTCTCCTTTGTGAAGAGAGGTACCGTGTTTGCCCTTCTCCAGTTCTCTGAGTTAACTTATGTCCTCCATAAGCTCTTAAAAATAAATCACTAATGGTTTAGAGACTGCTTTAGCTAGTTCCTTACATACTCTAGGGTGAACTTCATCAGACCTGGCAAACTTAAATGCATCTAAATTTTCTGTAACCTATTCTTCTCCTGTTCTGGCTTGCGGCCTTATCCTTTTGTTAAAATTAATTGCATTAAGTATCTAGTCACAATTAACCTTTTTTGTGACGACTGAAGCAAAAAAAAATCATTTAATGAATGACACAGTGAAGTCTGAAATGTTATTTGCTCTCTTTCCCATTAAGCAATGGATCAATAGTTTCCTTTGTCATCCTTCTCTTTCTAATGTATTTATAGAACTTTCCTTATCATCTTTATGCCCCTCGCCAATTGTAACTCCTTTTGCTCCTTATCCTGATTTGATTCCTACATGCTGGCACTATTCCATGATTCTCATTTGCAGTCACATGTCTTAGTTTCCACTTTTGACTGCTTCACAATGTGCAAGGGAAAGGATAGTACTAGATAGTACAGATATCCCTTCTGTAACATGCCTGCTGCTGGAGCAACAAGGTCTGCCTGGCTTGCCACCTGGTTCCTACCCTCTTACCCCCTCTGACCTCCCAGGCTCTGTCCCCCACTGTTATCTTTCCTGCCATGCCTTGATATCATTTTATAGGGAGGCTGCCCCTAGGAGGTAAGAGTGGGTTCTGGGATGTGGCCTCCTCTGGCCTTGGTCCACTTTAATCTAGCTGGGTTTTTCTGCCCAAGGTCCACTGCACTAAAACCCCAGGCCCCAGCTTGCTCCTTGGGCTCTAGGCCCCTGGGTGCATCCTTCACGGGCTTTGAGCTTGTATCCCCCTCAGTCTCCGCTGCCAGATCCTCAGTCCTCTGGCATAAAAAAGTCCTCCTCCTGCAGCATTTGGTTTTCTGCCCTGCACTGCTTACCCAGACTTCAAGCCCTGAAAGTGCCCTATGATGGGTACCCCTGCAACACCCGGTGGCCTCCAATCCTCCCCTGGTCTAAATGTAAATCAAAGACTGGAGCATCTCCTCCCAAACACAGGGTTCTGCGGTTGGGGTTAATCTCACCCCACAATAGCAGTCACAAAGGCTCAAGACACTTAATCTCTTGCTGCTTGAGGTGCAGGGTTTCTTCCACCCTTCTGTGACACAAAGTCCTTCCTCTGTAGGTAGCCTGGACTTGCTCCTCCTGGAGCTTTACCTCCTGCAGCTCCTACCACCAGACTGCCTCTGCTAGGCCAGGCCCTGGGTTTATAAGCCCCTCCTTGAGTCAGCTGACCCTCCACTTCCACCCCAGGCCTGCCAACCACCACCTGCACCTGGAACAGGCAGTCATTTTCTTTAAGGCCCCCTTGCCCTTAGAAGTCTGTTCAGGGGGCTGGAGTTGGCCAGCAGGCCCTGGGCTCCCATGCCCTCTTAGTAATGCAGCAGGGGCCCTGTTACGCTACAGGTGAAGGAGCTATAAAGTTTAGCGAGGATGGTGTCCTTTCTCGAGAGTAGGCGAATATTTGATTATAGAGGTGGCATAGATTGCTCCTGTTCAGTACAACTTGGAAGGAGAGTGGGTGAAATGCATATTGACACAACACTCACAGGGCAGAATTAACTCATTTCCTGGTTTTAAAAATTTTGGATTTGGCTGAGCTAAATTCTCTGGATGGGGGTTGGGGGTAAAGATACCACCTTAACTCTGCTTTCATCTTTTAAAAAAAATCAGTGAGTTTACTAGTTTTTTTATAAAAGAAAGAAAAATGCTCTGGAGCTGCTGATCATTCAGGCAACTGTAGTTATTAGGTAGAGTAACAACTAACATGAAAGTAGGTAAAGGCAAAGAATGCTAAGTAACGTCTTATGTGCTGCTCTCTCCTGTATGCTTGTTCATGCTGGAATGGGGATTGTTGTCATGCTCTGAATGGTGAACTAGACTACTGAGGGAAAATCACTGACAGGGTCTAGGTCAGGGGTGTCAAAACTCATCTGGGCCCAGGGGAGGGGTGAGGGTCTCTGGGCTGATCCGTGTGCCAGATCTGGCCATGCTGAAGCCTGCGGGCAGGGCTGGTCTGGTGGGGTGCCGTGTGCACTGTGCTCCCCATGCTGGATTGCTGGATGCACTGGCTCCACTCCGGGGCTTGCACTGCAAGTGGTGCTTGGGCTGGACCTGGTGCCCCAAGCACTCCCCAAATGCAGCACCCCCACCAGACTGGCTTTGAGCGCTGGTTCAAGGTCTGGTCAGGACCAGTCCCCAGGCTGTCTGTATGTCTTGGAGTCAGAGCACAGGGTGGCTGGCAGGATGCCACATGCAACATGTGCCCTGTACTGGCTCCCTGTGCCTTGGGCAGCGCCCGCAGTACTGAGTCCAGCCTGCACACCACAGGCAGCAAGAAGCCCTGGGGCAGGGTTGGTGCATGGGGCACAGGCCAGATCCAATACTGCAGGAGCTGCTCATGGCCTAGGGAGCTGGTACTGGTGTGTGCTGCATGCGGTCCCCCCCAGACAGGCCTGTACGCTGGTTCTGGCATGGCCTGATCCAACCCAGCCTGGAGCCAGTGCTCATGTAGCTCGTGTCCCAGACTGATCCCTGGTGCCTGCAGCAGCAGATCTAGCCCATTTGCCAGGCTGCACAGCATGCGGGTCGGTCTAAGGCCCACAGGCTAGGTCATGCACCTCCACAGACTAAACTGAGCCTGCAGGCTGTATGATTGACACCCCTGCCTTGCATCGTATCAGTTTTATTACTACAGGATTACATAAATGTAATCAGAAGGCTGGTGTGCATCTCTTCTCTACCACCAAACAACCCCAACAACTTATAGCCTCTCTGCCATCATTGCCAGCTCCAGCTCCACTTCACCTCCCATTAAGCCATCAGTATTTTGGCTGCTAGTAGCCAAGAGCAACAGTTGCTCCTCTGTTGCTGTATTCTCATCTTGCAGGCACCAACTTACTGGAGAGGGGCGGTGGAAATTACACATTCCCTTGCTACTATAGTCCAAGGTGCAACCCAAACAAAATAGCCCTGTCTTACCATGTTCCCCCACCAAGATAGTAGCCAAGGCTCTCCTATGATGCTGAGCTCTTTCCATTCTTCCTGTGGCCCATTACCCCACCACAGAGGGGTGAAAGGTTGTATCTCCTGATATTCAAGATGAAAGTTTGTGCTCATAACCCCCATATCCTGCTTCACCTGCTGGGTAGGAAAAGGGTTCAAAACACACTGGGGAGTAGGACCTCTCCAGACCCAACACCATATCATCACAGGGCAAAGTGAGGGGTGAAGACACTCTCCCCAAGAATGGCAAAGCACTCAGATCCTGATTCTTACATGTAGGGAAGATAGAGGGGGACAGGGAGATAGACAAGGCCCCCAAATCCTAGTACACAGAGGGACTCAAGACTGCCAGCGGGACAGGGCCCCCAGTTCCTGATACATGTATGGGAAAGGGGAATGTGATGTTAACAGGCACTCCCAACCATCTTCATATCACCCCTCTTAATGTCCTATCCCTAGTGATTCCAGCTCTGAGCTCTACCTTCCCATAATCCCCCAGAAACATCACAACTACAAGAATTTGCATGTATAATTTATTCTCTTTTCAAAAGATACTTTCAGCACTTGGGAATTTTTTTGCTGTGCTCAGATTGCACTTCCCCAAAATAAAAACTCATTTGATAGAGGCAGACTGTAGCAAGATGCTTTCCTTTTTCTTTTTCAGATTTCTGCTACGGGTCAGAATCAAACTGACACTGTGGAAACTAGCAGGCTCTTGGCTACTTTATCTGTTCACGCTCAGCATAATTCTTCGGTTCACTGGCATTAGCTTGTACCTACTTAGACAGCCTGACTCTCTCTTGCTCTCTCTTTTTTTTCTTTTTGAGTACCGTTTTTAACAGGAGTAGTGGGAGTTGTTTCCCCCAGTGAGGTAAACATCAAGTGAAAGGAGACCTTTTTTGGCATGATCACACCCCTGCTTTAATCTTCAGGCATGTGCAAAACAAGCTGATTGAAGTCAGAGCAGCCTAAAGAAAAGCTCCTGCTCTGGTTACAGAAGGACACTACTAAAACTTGTATTCCTTGGATTATCTGCAGTGGGGCAGAAAAAGGTAGTTCATAGGGTCTTAGGAAAGTAGGACTGGAAAGGACATCATGAGGTCGTCTAGTCCAGCCCCCTGCTCAAGGTAGGATCATCATTTATCATTCCTGACTAAATCATCCCATCCAAGTATCTAGGATACTCTAGGATGGAGGAAGGAGCTGCTGAATACCTCCTACAGATAAGTTTGGAGGTTGTTTGCAGCCCCAGTTTGAGTTGTTTATGGCCTGAATGGAAATTTGTGGTTGGGATGCAACAAGCAGATGCCTGGGAGGCATCCTGGTGCAGGAGAAGCTAAGGCCAGGAGGAAGAGCCCTGAAAAGGCCTGAGACCCTGGGGGCTGTGTGGGGCTCAATCCAAGCAGTGAAAGAGAGGTAGGGCCAGGGGCCCAGTGTTGGAGGAAGAGAGTGGTCCAACCAGGATCAGGGACCAGGTGGGCCAGAGCATTGGGACAGGGGGCCCAGGGCACAAGAAGGCAGGACAAGAGGGCCCCCAGCAGTACGCAGGCATCCTGCCAGGCATGAAGGATGAACTAGAGGGTCTTGGGCATGCAACCCTGAGGCTAGGCTGGAAGGCCCAGAACTAAGAAGAGTGAGGCAGGTCCAGGGGGCCCCAGAGCAGAGAAAGGCCAAAAGAATAACATCTTGCTCAGACGGAGATTAGGGCCAGGAAATGGCCACCCAGGGATGAGTAAGGCAGAGTGAAGCACCTACAACTTACTCTGATCTCTGAGGACAGCCTCCCATATCTTATTTATTCATCAAGGCATGGCAGGAACTCACAGGGCAGTAGCCCAAGATACCAGCGTGCTTAGAAAGGGGCACTAGGGGCTGCTAGGGGGCACCATGACCAGCCTCTGCAGTCAGGTCCTGTCACATGCAGGCAGAGCTCGCAGAGGACAGGAGGAGCAGAGGAAGCAGATGAACATCAGTGGCAACAATGCCCAGCTTACCCTTGCTTTCAGGGCACGCAGGGGCTGCACACTGCTGCTCAGCCCTTCCTGTCTCCTGTTGCTGAACTGGGGGGAGCGGGGAGGAGGGATGGGGAGGGAAAAAAAATCAACAGTAGGATCCAGAGCTGCTTAAAAGCAGGGACTTGGGGCAGACTACCTGGTAAGATCATGGAGTTCACAGCTCACACAGAGCTCCAGCAGTGCACTCAGAGTACAGTCTTCCCAGATCACAGCAAAAGTCTGCAACCACACCCCATTTGGCTGTGTGGCATGAGCACAGCAAAGAGAGGTCCTCAATCCATTGCCACTTCCTGGATCTGCTACGCTCCTGACAGACTATCTAAAGGGGGCAGAAGTCATTATTAACTTGCTCATCTTGTACCATTTTTTTACTGCCCTGCTGCTCAGGACAACATTGATAAACAATTCCCTGTTATTTTACATCCTCCTTCCCTGTCTTCAGGCTGTCTCCCACTGAATACAACATAAATCAATTTGCATTTCAGCCTTTTATGTCTTCATTCGGTATGCTATTGACTTGGCAGTGCAAGAATCCCAAAGACAGAATTTCTAACAAAGGCTTACTACACCAGGTGGGCCCAAACTGCCACTCAGATGGGTAGAAATGGGGTACAGTATTTAGCGTCTCATTTGAGTAATGTACTTTTAGTAAGCACAACACTCCTCTAATATAACACTGCACTAACCTTCTGGGCATGGCACCATGCTAATAATATTTGTATACAACAGAACCACTAACTCGACAGCTAGCTAAGGTACAGGCCGCAGCCAAAAGAATTAAATTACAGCTTCCTAGCTTCTGTATGAAGGTTAGTTATCATTTACGTACTAGAACACAGCAGAAATAGAAATGAAAAGCTATTGGAAACCAACGAGCACATCTAGACAGACTGAAAATGGGACAACATAGTCTTGTTGAAACTTGTGGAAGTTTCAGCCGTGGGACTGATATTGTGAAGCACTTTAATATAAATTGGCATTGTTTTCCATGGTCTGAGAGGACAGAGGACAGTTAAAATAACTTAAGGCCAGAGACTAACAAATGCAGACACCATGCAAGTGATGGGCAATTCTAGGAGCTCACCTAAGAAATAAAAAGCCTTAAAAATAAAAGCCAAGAACAATGTACTAGCACAGTGATTCCTAAAGCATGTGCCATGGCACACTAGTGTACCATGAGAGCAGTGGAAGTGTGGCACAAAAAACGTGCATTGGGCTCTTGCTACACAGTGGGATCAGGCCGTGACGATGCCAACCCTATATGGCAGGATTGGGCCTATGGTGAATGAAATGTGCCACTAATCTTAATCTAGAAAAAGAAGCCTGCCCCATGTATCAAAAGTTTGGGAAACACTGTACATTTCGACAGCAGCGGCGAAGAAAGCAGATTTGTAGTCTGGACAAAGGAAAGCAGGGCAATTTCTTTGAGGAGCTGCCTGGCAAAAATACTGTCAATTACAACACAGAAATTACTACATGCAATGTAGATTAGAAAATTAATATTGCATACTTGCCATGTTGTATGGCTATGGACATCTGATAATATAAAACATCTAATTTATGAAGGAAACCAGTAGGGCCTTTGAGACAAAAGGAGGAGGGGCAGGTGAAAATCATAAAAGCTCTATTCTTTCCAAGATTTTACATAGGAAAAACAAAGGAAACAAGAGAGACCAAGCAAAATTCAAGACTTCTCGGCATATCTACATGGATCTTGATGCACCTTGAACTGCAAGCATGGTATTTCTTTTTAAACAGGGAACAGAGCTCTGCCACTTTTCATCAATTCTAATGGAGACAAGCAACGGAGACATTAAAGGGTGTCTATACACATGCTCCGAGAGTGAGGGAAGCGCTTTAATTAGAGTGGTTCTGAAAGCCACTCTAATTAAAGCCCCTGAAGCATCTTGTGCATCGGCGTCCCTGCACTTCAAAATTACTGTGGGGGCACTTTAACTCACTGAATGAGCTTTAGTTGAAGCGATTCCACTGCCATTTTGAAGTGTGGGGATACTGATACAACAGATGCTGGAGCACGGTAATTACCTGATTAATTGAGTCTGCTGCGACATGCTGTAATTACAGTACGTCAGAGGAGCCTCGCTGCACGTGTATAGGGATTCTCAATCTTTGCCCCTACTAGTAATAAGCGGGCCACTGCTTCATATTATCTAATGCCCAAGCAAACGTGTCTGTTCTATGGGGGAAAAGAAGTTACTTCTAATCTCCTAATATTTATGCCAAATCTACAGTTAAATTTTTGCTAGTATAATAACGTCAGGTTGAGGGTGTGATTTTTAACATGCAAGAAACCTCCTGTGTATATACTCTCAGAACAGCAAAGAAATGTTTTTTGCCTCTATAGCTCATTTTGTCTGTGGGACCAGTACAAACTATACTGGCAGGAGCACTTTTGTTGGCATAAGCCAGGTGACCTTCTCCAGGGTGCTCCTGAATTTAAGAAATGACTCTGGAGTACATTTATCTCCTAGATGAAGAGAAAGGGGCAAGCTTATATAAAGTCTTCATATACGAGGTATTAATTTTTGTACCCCACTGATCAAGTGACACTCTACCTAGTACTGATTTTTATTTTTCAGAAATGTAAACTTGTTATTAAAAATTAAATATATTCAGTTCATCTTTCCTACCCTTAAAATATACTACATATTGTACAAAAACTATTTCTTGGTGTTCTGGATTAGCCTTTACTGATCCCACTGATTCCCATCATGTTTTTCATTGTTGCTTTAACTTGATGTGTCCTTCCCACACCCCAAGGTTTGGTTTATTGATGGTCCTCATTTTGTTATCTCCAGATTACATTATAAACCCCTCTGGGCAAGGACCTGTCTAATTTGTTCTGTAAAAGTGCCATCCACCCCTACAGTGTTATATAAATTACTCTGACAAGCCAAGATTTCTCATGTCTAAATATTAATGCTGCACTTTAAGGAATCTTCTGCTACTGCAGTATGATTGTAATTTTTTATTTAATTTGAAAACAGAGAAGTAAAAACAAAAAACAAGAACCCCTGCCTGTTATATATCCATTCAGTTGAAAATATTAGAATCTAGCAGGACTCTTAAAAGTCAGATAGACTGTCCGTGATAAAAGCCAATTCCTTTTCCTTGATTTAAGTTGCAGTGTTCAGTTTACATTTTTGAAGGACAGTCTGCACCATAATGTAAGCAGGCACAACTTCATTTAAGCCAATGGAAGCAGCATGTCTAATGGGTATAGGGTAGGATTGGCTATTGGGGACCAGGGCTCAAGTTCTGATTGCCAGCAATTCTGCATGTTTGGAAGTCAAAGTTACATTCATTGTTCCATGATGCAGTTAGAATGCAATGTGGTTTACTAGTCCTAACCAATATACTACACAGCCAGATGACCAATCTGCAACACAAAGAAACATTCTTTAGCTTCTGGTGTTTATTCCCAGTTATATTCTAGCATCACCATGGTTACAAACACATGTTGCATTTTCCCTGGGATAAATCATTGTATCCCAGGACAAAGACAAATTGTTCAGAGGTCCATGCCCATTGTCTCAGGACACATCCTAAAAAGGTTTACAAGATAGGTAAACCAAGATGAGTTTTTGTTCCCCATTTAACATGGGGAAAACAAGGCTTCATCTTAGAATCAAGTATGGGATCACTGGGAGCTATGGGAAGCAGCAGCATCCCTGGCTGATCTGGGTGCAGGGAGAGCCCCAGGCTACTCCTGCCCTGCATTGCAGTTGGCAGTTGTTCAGGGAGACCAGCTCAATCTGGGACAGCAGTGGCAGTGCAGATTCCTCCTTTCGGTGCCTGCTCCCAGCCAACGTGGGACACTGTGGGGTAGAGGGGAGCTGGGCAAGAAGCAAGTCAAGAGCAGCTCTGGGGCTCCCCCTATGCCTAGATCAACTGGGGGCAGTAGCAAAAGTGGGGCAGACACCAGGGGGAGAGAAATGGTTGAGGACGTACAGGTGTTGGGGAGGGAGAGAGTGGGGTGCAGGACACCTGCCTCCCTACTACCTCCCCCCCACCCCCCATTGCTGCTTTCCCTGCCATTTGCTTCCTTGCTGCTGCTTTTCCTGCTGCAGCAGTGGGGGGATGAATTTAAAGATGGCCTATGAATAATTAGATTTTATGCATGGAATATTGCAACAAATTTATCATGTTCCATGCATAGAATCAAATTTAAGATGACTGCCTCCCCAGTAATTAGAAGTTATCTTGGATTTGGGTACTAACAGTTTATCCTGGGACATTACGAAGTGCATCGGAAGGGTTATCCCAGGACTGCATCATTGAATCAATGGCATAAAAGTGGCAATGCATTCTAATCGACCATTCACTAAACCCTGATTAAAAGGGTGACATGTACATGCCAATCCTGAGATATCTCCACTCCAAGACAAACACAGGTACAATGTGTCTACCTCTGCTCCTATCCCTTGTGATTTTAGGTAAATCACTTCCTAAAATGACCTCAATTTTCACACCTGTAAAATGGGAATCAAAATTAAGGATCTAAATTAGTATTTGTAAAGTACTATAGAACAGAAGCAGTAGTCAGGCATTGCTTTTCTTGAGGGTATGCAAAGTCATCTCGTTTGCATATTCATACCATGCATTCATTTCTAAAAGAACAAAAAGGCTTTATATTCTTCTACATGGTATTTTAGGAATAGATCTAGTGGAGTTAGTATTCTGAGGAAAGCGGTCCTGAGGGCTGATGCATCCCATGACTGTAGGAGAATTGATAGCAGAAAGGATTCTTTGATGTTTTATTTAAAAGTTTTGCTCAATAATTCAATAAAGAGATCTGTTATAATCACAACACAGTATTTCCACATTCATGGCAAATTCTGAGAATAAAGTAACACGTAAAACAAACTAATGCAAATATTCATAATTTAAGGGGGCATACTGTCCACCAATTTACCCTTACTGCAATAATTCACTTGGAAGGTTGGGGGAGGGAGAAACCACGCTGATCTGCATTCCAGGAATGTCCCAACTGCAATTCTTTCATCCTTGGAAGAGAGAATGGATGAAAACAAAAACGTGCATGCTCATCTGTAATAGAAACAGGTGATCAAGCAAGCAGGATAATCCCAGTGATGCCAGATGTGTTTCCTCTACAAGCCTGAAAGCCACAGCTAACAATAACAAGCAAAGTTAATAACATCTATGTGGGCCTTTCCTCCTTTTCAGATACTGCTAAGTCAGTCTCTGATGTCCCAAAGAAAGATCTAACAGCAGCATGAACCAGTCATGGAGCAAGACCATACTGTGCTAAGTACTGTACAAAACACAGGTGAAGGTGATCCTTGCTTCAAGGAACTTGCAATCTAAATTACAGAACAGAGGTAAGAGGAATAGTTGCCAGTGATGAACAAACATCAGCAGGGGATCAGAACTCTAGGCTTCGTGCTGCCCACCACTTAACTCCATTTGCATTTCTCCAGTTTGTCTAAATCTGTTCAAGGAAGGAAGGTCCTTGCACTACACTAACTCTTCCTGGTACTGCTCAGTGACTACATCACCATCCTGATTTCCAAAGAGAGAATACATATGATGTGCTATCTACATGCAGCAAAGACACCAACCTAATAAGGAACTACGTTTCCACAGAACTCTCCCATTAATACCTAGCAGATCTGGCATTCATTGACCATTCAGCATACTGTTATGCTGAAATTACACAAATGTCAACAGTGGTTGTTATGAAGCCAAATTGTCAACTTCAAGTATGAGCAATAGCTGTGCTGTCAATCCCTAACACAAGAATCACAGGGGCAGAATCCTCCTCCCTCCCCCCATAGGGACTTTCTGAATTCATAATATGTAAGAGGGCATGACCTGTTTCCACAATTAAATCAGGACCAAATAACAGGCAATTCTTTGTGTAGCTTCCATCATTGTTTTGGAAAAAAAACCCATTTAACATTAAGCCCTCCCGTTATGATGGGAGTGGGCAGGGAACACCTTTATAAGAGAAAATCCAAATAATTCTGTGATACTCAACAATGAATAAGGTAACATTCCTGGTGACCACTCTTTTCCTGCTTCCGTTTCAGGTGACCGTAACTTCCTTCACAGCGTACCATCATTCAGACCACTTGGTCAGCATTAGTGATGGGCTTTGAAAAAGTTCTCAGCTTTCTTCCCTGTTGTTGCTATCATGGTATGTAACTAGCCCTTTACATTGGTGACATTTGCTGGGAAACAAACTCTTCCTTTTAAATTTATCTCTTGCTGTTTCACATTCCTAATCTAAAGTCAAATGCCATTAGGTTGCTATGCATCAATGGAAGTTTATGCCTCTAGATGGAGAATAGGCAGCCCTCATTTGTTATCATCCTGCTCCTAACAAGGTTGAGAGAAATCAATGTCTTGAAGACATTAGTGATGAACAGGATCTGAGAATGAGCTGAGCCTGCCTTATATTTTTTGATGTCAGGCAGAACAGCTGGAAAGCCAAAAAAAGAAAGAAGCAATGAGGCAACTTACCTCAAATTCAAATGTAAATCCAAAGGAAGATTGCTCTGCCAAAGCAAAGCAGCAGCAGAACCAACACCTGACAAGTGCTTCAAGAATAAAACCTCTCGTTTTGAGCTTTCCATTGCTTTTGTTGCTCTTTATTGGAAAGCTGCAGCAGAACTCTCCCCCTTTAAAGGTTCCTGCAGTGGAGTCATAAATATTCAAACAGAAGAACACTCAGATTTTTAGCAAAGTCTTTGATCCAAGGCAGCCGACTGTTTACAGATATGTTAACAGAGATAGGAATCTGCTTTCTGTTGCCATAGTTGATTTTTAACTGAAAGTCAGAGATCAGACAAAGATAAATTAAGCTAAAGTTGGAATTCAGCACTGAAAATTTTACATACGTTACAGGTGCTGCAGGTAGCAGTGACTGTTGTTAAGGATGCTTACATGCGAGTAGATAATATGTTTGGCCCTTGCTGTTGCATCTAGAGGACAACAAGCTTTAGATTAAAGGTAGTAATTCACAATTTTTTTTACTCTTTTCTCTTTGTATTATAGTAATGCCCAAAGGGCAATGCTCCAGAGATGGAGTAGTACTAAAGAGCACAGATAATGGCACAGACCCTGATCTGAAGAGTTTAATTAGGGACTTTCAAGCAAAAGATAGCATTGTCTTCTGTGATAGTTGCCTACAGGCCTGATGAAACAGCTGGGCTTATTACTATTGCAGTAGCATGTGGAAACCCCAACCAAAGAGTAGGAGCCCTGTGTTGTTACATGCAGCACATTAAGAAACTGTTCCAGGTTCACATTGTTTAACATATTAGGCAATCCATTAATGGTGGGGAAAAAATGAAGCAGCCCCTTCCCACCACCCAAGATGGACTTGCTTACGGTCACATGGCAAATCTGTGGCAGCACTGGGAATTGAATCCAGATGATATAGCTGAAGAAAAGAAGTATAAGGATAGGATTTTTTAAAACCTTTTGAAAATACTGATTGACTGAGACTGCTCTGAAGAGTTTGGAATGGTTGGAAAAAGTCTTGCTAAAAATAAACTAGTTGGCAAGCAGCATCAAAAGTGAAAAATAAATGTAATCAGTCACATGGACATTTCCCACATATCATGTGGAAGCACTATGTACCTTTAACATCACAGTGGTGGGCCACACAGTTATAAACATAACATAAATACAAACTCACCGCATGGCTTGGACAGGCAGGGAAGACTTTTGCAGCAGCGCTCTAAGAGGTGTCTGTCCTCCCTTTGCCAGAAAATAGAGGAGACAGTCAGGGACATATCAAGATGGGGTACTAAAGGCCCATGTCTAGGTTGCCTTGCCAGTTCTAGGAGTCATATTATTACCTCAGAATCTAAGCTCCCATTCAAAAAAATGTCTAGTGCAGAGTACAATTAATTTAGGGATGTCTGCCCGGATCTGCAGGAATCCCAAATCAATGGCTCCAAGAGCACTGGCAGATCCAAGATTTTGTAAAGGGAGATGCAGGACCAACAACTACTGCTACGTGTCTGCATCCTTGCTCCCAGCCTCCCCCCCAACCCAAGGGGCAGAGCAGCAGCTGGGGACTTTTTTAATGTCCCCAAATCAGGTAAGAGTCTGGCCTCATCTCTTGGCACCTCTGCTCAGTGGCATGTTCTCTCTTTTCCCATCCCCCCCTGCCCATAGTTGCTACTGTCCCCAGCTGACCAGGGGCTAGGGGAGCTCCAGAGCTACTCCCACCTGTCTCCAGCCAGACTGCACAAGGAGCTGGGTTTAGCTGGGAACAGTGGCAGTGGCAGGGGGTGGAAGAGATGGATGACAGTGGAAGGCATGCTGCTGAGCCCAAAGGGGAATGTAGTTGTAGGGAGCCTTACCTGCTTCAGGGGCTTTAAAAAGTCCCTAGCTGCTGCTCCTGTGCCATGGTCTGAAAGCAGGGTGTTACCATGCCACAACACCCCTTTTGATATGCTCCTGTCCAAGAGGTACGAACTTGGTCCTGAATCATTAGGATTTATGAACACAAAAGCTTGTTACTCTGGAGGAGCAAGTCAATAGCGTTATCTGCGTGGCAGCAGGGAAAGAGTGCGTGTACCTTCTCCAGTTGCTGGTTTAATTAGAAAGGCATCCTTACCACGGCAGCTACAGAGAGGGGACTCCCACTGGCAATGGTGCTCCAAATAGGGGTTGGAACCATGGAGAGACCTCACACCTAAATCCAGCAACAGAAACAGCACAATCCTTAAGCGTGTACACCAAATTTTGCAGGAGATACTCCTGCCAATTGTGCACATCTGCTAATTGAAGAAACCTCATGACAACCTGTGTGTGCTTGGACAGAGGCATCAGCAATAAGGACAGTTAAGACGCTTTGTTTCTCTGTAAGTAACATATATTGTCTTGTTGTAAATATTAACTTTGCTGGAGTCTGAAGCTTCAAAAAAAAAAACTAAAGGGGAGTTCATGGGAACGCAAAAGACTTTCTTAATGGTCTTCTTGACAGTGCCCCTAAAATGCCCAGAATACAGAAGGGAATTCTTGGGAGAAACATTCTTGTGAAGATCTTTGCTGTGGAATAACTTTAGTAGAAGATGAAGTAGTAAGCCCAGACACACAGAGATAAGAGATGAGAGATACCATATTCTTTGGTATATGACACACTTATCGTAATAAAAGTTGATCACAATTCAATCAAATGTATTGCTTAAAAATGTTTCCACACAATTTTAGCCCCGCTTTTTTGTGGGTGCTCTTTATACACAATTTCAATTATTGTTCATTATGTGGCTTGAGTGTATAAGGCACACCTTAATTTTAAACCTTCTTTGTTGGAGAAAAGACTATCTTATATACTGCTGTTATTCAAAAGAGGTGCTTTAGTTAATTGCTTCCAACATATAATGATCAAATGAGGAAACAATGTTCAACAGGTACAAAGAGACCAGAAGGGTTACAGGAGAATCTCCTTAATTGGGATGTCCTAGTCTACCCAGCTAAACAGAAGATATTTTATTAATAGCAATGCTGTCCTTCAAGATACCACAGAGTCTAGGATGCTTATAGATGGGCCTGTCTGAGGAACACCATTATATGCTTTGACAGGAACTTGTTCATTCGAGTATACCAGTAATGCCTTATAAATATCAGTATATGTTAGATTACGTAGCTACAAGGTAGGGACAAGGAAGTACAACCCAAGTGAATTAAGAAAAGAGAGATTAACAGGATACAAATGGTGACCCAAATCCATGTGTCCCAACTAAGGAGGGACTGAAAGCTGCCTTTACAGGAGTAGATTTGGAGAACCAACATGAGATTGGAGTATACCTGGTGCAAATCATCTTAGGGCTCTTACACATGTGCAGTAAGGCTGCTCCAATGTGCTATAATTACAGCGCATCGGAGCAGATTCAATTAATCAAGTCTGCTGCAGAATGGGTAGGCTTAGGTTATTGCAGCAGGGATGTAAGCTAGGGAATACAAGAGACAAGATGCTAGAGGGTTAGAGAGTCTTGCCCTTCCTCTGAGTCAGACTGACTGCCATGGGGTCTTACTCCATGGTCAGATTGGTATGGACTGCAGAGGTTTCTGCCTCTCTCTGTAGTGGGAGGTGTGGGCTTCTACCTGGAATCTCTTGAGTGTATATTGATAAAATGAAAGCATGGGGGTGGAGCTAGGCTGCAGATATGTAGTCTCTCCCTGAATGGGCCCCAAATTGGAGCTTCAATCTCCAGGGCTGGCCCACAATTTTTTGGGCCCCCCTGAAAGATATAGTTTTTGGGCCCCCGACACAAAGAAGGCAGTGTCGGCGTCAGGGGTGGGGTGGGGTGGCAAGCAGCAGAAGCAGCCAGGGGCAGTGGCAAGGGAGGAGGGGAATGGCAAGATGCCAGACGTGAAGTCAGTGGTGGCAGCAGCAAGGCGGAGTGGTGGCAACCGCCCGTCCCCCCTTGCTATGGCACTGATTTGGAGTGTTCGCAGTCGCTGTAGGGGGCCCCTTGGCTGTGGGGCCCCCTGCAGCTGCAGGTTCCACAGGATAGGATGGACTGGCCCTGTCAATCTCCCACCCTCCTGACCCAACAGATAACATCTGTTGTGTCGGGAGGATTGCTTTAACTCATGGCACTTTCTATGAAGTGCCATGAGTTAGGCCCAGGAGTTGCACTGCTGTCTGCACCTTTAAATCTCCACCGCACCTTTGCAACTCCCTCCTGCTTCTGAATGCTGCTGCACTGCACAGCTCAGCCTGTTTTTATCCCTGCCCCTCTTCTCCAGGTCTCTTTGTTATGGATTTGAATCCCTTAGGAACAAAGACCCCCAGTATAGGTTCCTAAGGATCAACACATCTTTATTGGACATGCTGGGGAGCGAGCAGAGAAATTTTATCAGAAAAAAATAGTAGACATGAAAATTGTAGGTAAAAGGCTAGTTTTATTTGAAGAGCAAGGGCTGTTAACACCTATGGAATAAAGATATAAGCAGAAATCAAGACAATAATGGGCCATGAAGTCAATTGACTCCGTCAGCTCTACCCGAATAGAAATGCAGCTGTCCCTGCCACAAGATTTGTTTTAAATTTTCAGTGGAGCAGGAATCAAAGGAGGGAGTGCATGTGACTGCACCCCCAAATGTCCCCTCAATCCAACCCTGTGCCTGTGGAAAGCTAGGGAGTACACAAGTCCACAAACCTTTAAGCATAGTCTTCCCAAGCACCTTATTTTCCTTTTTTTTTAATTGCATCATTTAAGAGAAAACAGAGACACATTTACAATTGTTTTTCAACACTGAAAAAACATTTGCACGCTAAAGACACTGTTAATTGCATTGTCTTTGCATTTAATTTCTCATTTTAAATGTAAGACACAAGTATTTGGAGAGTCCAAGGCAGGAAAGACACTGCCCGCAGCTGTAGTCCAATACAGCAGAATTTGTTTCATTGTCTTACACACTTCTATGACAACTGATTGGGAAAACTGTCCCTGTAGAACCGTTATCTATAGATGCTCTCTTAATCAGACTGTGTAAAATTGTGAGCTGTACTGATTCAAGTATAATAACTATTTTCCAAAAAGTTTGATAACTGAAACAAATATAGCTTTTTATTTGTATGATCAACCCAGAGATGCCTTTATAGCTTTCCTTGATGTACATGAAAAATATCTGATGCTTAATAAGAGCTCCATGAAGGAGACCTTAAAAAGACATGGCTTCAGAAAATCTTTTCTGAAATGGTTGGTATTTCTGATGAACCTCAGGACCATTCAGGGAAGAGGGGAATGGCACCTTTCATATACCCATATCTTTTAGTAAAAGGTACACAAAAGAATCATCTTTCACGTTCATCTTTTAGCTTATGTATACAGAGGGACACCCTTGATGTGGGGGAAAAGTGGGGAAGGCTAGGGGGAGAAAGAGAGGCATGCACATCCACCCCTGCTGGAACTATTAGCACTGTAAAGTACCACTCTGTGCTAATAATGCTAAGCCCAACAAGAGTGCAGTTTATCAGTAAACCTACATAGGACACAACTACAGAACTATCTGACTTTATTTAGGAGCTCAGCTTTGCCACCCACACTCACATTTGGCAATATCTTTCTCCAGTTATCCTTCAATAAAAAAACAAACAAACACCTGAAGTAAGTGAACATGCACCAATTTTGTTGAACAAAACAGCAATAAAAAATAATTATGACGCTCTGGGCAGTGTGTGCACAGTACAATGTTCCTTCTTTACAATCTAAGCATAACCTTTTTTTTTTATTTGAGAAAGTATTCTTAATTCTTTGACGAAAAAATAATCAATCAAGTTAAAATGCCTGTTCCTTGCAAAAGAGCCGGAGTTCAAATTAAATCAATGAGCAAGCAATTTGTGATGCATAAGAACCTGACTGTATCAAAAACTAAAGTCTGTTTGCTGACTGCACAAAACCACTCACCAGATGGGTCTGATATCAGCTGTGGTAACCTCAACAGTACTCAAAAGGAATAAAATAATTCCTGATAATTACGTCTCAAGATACTAAGACCGTGCTTTGAAATGTGTCAGACACAAATGGGCCTTTTCATGACTTCGAGCTACATGTTGATTTGGCACACACTAGAAAACAATAACAGCATATGGAGAAGTACTACAATGAGAGTGTAGAGCAGGGGTTGGCAACGTTTTTGGGCAGAGTACTAAAAACACCCACAACCTCAACTTGTAAGATGTTGGCGTGCCAGGGGTGGATGGCAGGGCAGCTATGAGGGGCCCGGTGCTTGTTGTGTCAGTACAGCTCTGGCCCCTTCCCCATTGTCTGCCCTGAGGTGTGCGTGCCAAGCAACATGCCTTTTTGTGCCACACTCTGGCACGCATGCCCAGGGTTACTTACCCCTAGTGTAGAGGGTCTGCTCCATCTATTCTCCTACTCCCAAGACTTTTTCCCAGCCTTAACAAGAGAACCTGGGCCTTATACAGCAGGCCATGTGTGTCCTCAAAGCCTGGCGCAGACAGGTCAAAGGAACAGATCTGCTCCAGACTCAAGGACCTTCACTTGATCAGTCAAGTTTAAATTGTTACCTTTCCATTCCCTATGAATAAAAAAGTTTTTAAAGATCTCAATCTCAAAAGATAAGGGAGGGAAAATAAAACCTATAATAGGAAATGTTCATGTGAGACTTGTTTACCCTGGGAAATTGGTATTACAAAGGAAACAAAGCAAAACAAAAAACAAAACCCATACAAGAAACTCAGAAAATACATACACACACACATACTTGCAAAATTTAACTATTCTGCTATGGTTAAGGTACTTTATAGTGCCTTTTTGTATCATTCTTCTGGAAGATGTAATATTTATCTAGAGTTCAGGATAGTGATTTGACAGAATAAACCCATGCCAAACTTCTTTAACTACATTTGTAGTGCTACAAACCATGTAAGAATGGAGGTTAGAAGTACTCAACCAGCAAGTAACTCTTACTCTTTACAGTAATGCTGCTACACAGTCCACACTGAGGACCCTGCCAGACTCTGAATTAGAGGCCTGATTAGGATCTACAATAAGTACAGTGAAAATAGAGCAGCAGTTCTCAACTTTTTGAGACTCAAGCTTTCACTCGTTTCTTGAGAATGGAAAAATAACAAAGCAGATCTTCTTTTGCAGAGAACTCAGGCCATAGCAGGTCAGGATGTTTTTGATGCTATGGATTTGAAATCTCTGGATTTATCCTGTAAATCATATGTAGATGTTTGCACACAAAACAATGCTAAGATTGCACAACACCCTTAAAATGATCTCATAGTACCCTGGTTGAGAATCACTGAAATGATGTGGGGTTTGTTTTTTTTAAAGTGGCACAGAAAGGAGACTTACCTCTTAGCATGTCTCCTCTGATGGGACCTTGCACAAGCTTTGCCCCCATCCAGCACCCACTGCAGCCTGCCACTCTGAGTCTTGCTGTGCTCTGCATCTAAGCCTTCCAGGTGGGTCACATTTAATCCCACCCTTTCCATGGTATCAACCTCCTTCTCTAGTATGCCAAACAATAGTGGTCATTAATGCCACAGCTTTGTTCCCTCCTGAGTATCTCTTCAGCTCCACTCTTCAGATCCAGCTTTTCTCATTAGTCACCCAATGGCTCTCAAGCAAAACCCTGCGGGGAGGGGTCGGGGGGTGTTGAGCAGAATACTATCCCTGTCTCTCTCCAAATTTGGTTGACAATTTGGTTACCATTTTCACTCCACTGCCGCATCTCTTCATGTGACCCTGAGCTGAATACATTCCTGAGGGAGGGGGAAACCTGCTCCCTCTGCCTACGTGACTGGTATCACATATCTGGGTGAGGGGCTTATACTCCCTATTGTTCTAAGCAATGCCAACCTGACTGGGATGGGGCTCGAGACCCTGCCAGTCTACCTGGCAACCAGTGATGTATTTCAAATTGGTTGGCTGGCAGCCTACAGGAGCCAGCCTCCATTGGACCAGGTAAATGAGGTCATAAGGTCTATATAAGTTAAGGACTGCCCAGAAGGAGGTGCAGTAGCCATGATGAAAACTTTAAGAGAAGCTGGACCATCTCAAAGTTGCTTTCTCTCTTGAAACTCATGATCAATGAACTGCCTGCCTCCAGAGGGAATCTCCACCTGCCTCTGGATGATACTTGTGAGTAAGCTACCTGAGATCTAACTAGATATATAGATTTCAGTAACTCAGATGTGTGATCAAAGGCTACCTAGCCACCCTATTTCCTATATGGGATTTCTCTGATACTGCTCTACCCTGTACCCTATTCCAAACCTACTCCTTGTAACCAATAAAGTTCTCCTTTGTACCTAGTGTGGGAGACTTATTGGGAGTGGGTCTAGACTATGCCTTGGGATCCCTTTGGTTCAGCAGACTAAGGGAGACCACTACTTGTGCTTCAGACTGAGGGAAGCACCCCAAGTTCTTGAAGTGGGTCAAGTACCCTCAAAGGCTACTAGGCCTGTGCTTCCCAGGGGCACAGAGCCAGGATCAATCCAGACCCTACATGGTGGCAGCATTACCCCCAGGCTAGCGGGTGTGCTCTAGGAAGGGGGTCTGCCACACGTGAGGCGCCCCCAGGGAGGCACTTGGAGCCTGGAAGGTGGTAGGGTGCAGTGAGGTGGGTGGCTCAGCGCAGGAGCATCCCCTACTGGCCCACCACAGGCCTCACATGTGGCAGCTGCCACCACTGCTGCTTGCCTGTGGAGCCGTGCCCGTGAAGCTGTGCATCTGGCTGTGGGGCGGCAGCGGCTGCTACATGCAAGCCCCTCCATCTGCGGCTATGGCTCCTTAGACAAGTGGCGGCAGCGGCGCAGGGTGGTGGTGGTGGTGGCTGCATGCTGGCCAGTGGGGATTTGGGGGGGGTGGGGGGGTGGAGGTGGAGTTTGCATACGGCAGCCGCCACCACCTTGCACCACCGGTGCCACTGGTCTTCACAGCTGTACCCACAGACAGGAGGCTCTCGTACGGCAGCTGCCTCTGTGCAAGCACAGCTATACAGGCAATAAGCAGCAATGGGCAGCACCACATGCAAGCCCCTCCCTGCCACCCGGCAGGCATGCAACTGCCACAGCCACCACCCCACAACGTCGTGCAGCTATGCAGCCAGCTGTGGGGCACAAGCAACAGTGCAGGGGTGACTGCCACATGCGAGCCCTCCCTCTCCTTGCCTCCCTCCCTCACTCCCTTCCTCCCCTGCTGGCCAGCCGGCTGGGCTGCATATGTGCGGCCCACGCATGACAGCTGCCACTGCACTGCTGCTGCCGTGCCCTGTGTCACTTGCCTGCAAAGCCATGCGGCCTGCTGTAGGAAGGCAGCACGGGGCACGGCAGCACAGTTGCAGTGGCAGCTGTCATGTGCGAACCCCCACATCAGGCTGGCTGACACGTGGATGGCCCGCAGAGGGGCACCCCTGCCCGCACCCCCCAGCCCTGCTCCTGGGAGTGAGCCGAGAGGCACGCTCTCCCCCCCCCTTCTTATAGGTTCATAGATGTAGGGTCAGAAGGGACCTGAGCAGATCATCGAGTCCAATCCTCTGCCCTGGGCAGGAATGAATACTGGGTTCATGTGACCCCATGGTAAGTTTAAGCTCATATGACCCCAGCTAGGTAATTATCAAGCCTCCTTTTAAAGACCCCTAAGTTAGGAGCCAGCAACACTTTCCTTGGAAGCTGGTTCCAGATCCTGGCTGCCCTGACTGTGAAGTAGTGCCTCCTGATGTCTAGCCTGAACCTACTCTCAATCAACTTGTGGTCGTTATTCCTTGTTACTCCAGGAGGCACTCGGGGGAACAGGGTCTCACCCATTCCCCTCTGGTCCCCCCTCGTAAGTTTATAGATGGCCACTAGATCCCCTTCCAGCCTTCTCTTGTGAAGGCTGAACAGGTTCAGGTCCTGTAGCCTCTCCTCGTAGGGTTGGTCCTGCTGCCCCTGATCATGCGAGTGGCCCTCCTCTGGACCCTCTCGATGCTGGCCACATCCCTCCTGAAGTGCGGCGCCCAGAACTGGATGCGGTACTCCAACTGTGGCCTGACCAGTGTTGCATAGAGGGGAAGGATCACCTCCTTGGACCTTCTCATGATGCATCTGTAGATACATGACAAGGTGCAGTTAGCCTTACTGACCACGTCCTCACATTGGTAGCCGATGTTCGTTTTAGAATCGATAATGACTCCAAGATCTCTTTCTACCACTGTGCTTTTGAGAAGGGAGTTCCCCAGATTATAGGTATGCTGCTGGTTCTTTCTGCCCAAGTGCACACATTCGCCCACCCCTGTAACCTGTCCAGGTCCAGTTGTATCCTGTCCCTCCCTTCTAGTGTGCCCACCTCACCCCAAATCCTGGTGTCGTCAGTGAATTTGAACAGGATGCTTTTCACCCTCTCATCCAAGTCACTAACAAAGAAATTGAACAGTATGGGCCCGAGGACCGAGCCCTGGGGGACTCCACTGCCCACATCCCTCATCCTCACATGTCTCCAGGCAGTCTCACTGTGCAGTGGAGGCTCTGGAGGTAAGCACCTACATTTTTTTCAAAACATCTCTGCAGTAAGAGGTGGCTTTCTTATCCATTCACCCAGAATATGGGAGACCTGGCTTAGTTCCTGCCTTTGCCTGATAGAATTTAATCATGTATCTTGCAGAAAACTACCAGACTCCATTTGGGCATTTGGGTGTTCTCAAGTCCTGCTTCTGTAGCTGTTCCACTTGCACTAGATAACTAAATACTTAAAACCATGTGAATATGACTCTATGGCTCAATGGATAAGATGTTCATCTGCAGGGTAAGTGAGACAAGGGTTTCAGTCCTTGCTTCAATTACTATTAAATATTCAGTGCAACAGAGGCTAGAAGCCATGTATTCCCTCTTCTAAGTAAGTACCCTAACCAGTAGGCAACAGAACCATGCTTAGGCTTTCATTCTTCTCTGGTCCAATAAATACTTATTTCATGCGAAGTGGAATAGCTTTATCAGAATTAGGAAGACTATACAGCAAAATACCCTAAAGCCTGGTGGTAACAGCATTCTCCAGGGATGTAGGAGATTGGGTTCAAATTCCTTCAGCCAGGAAAGGGATTTGAACCCAGGGTTCTTCAATCTGTATGTTCTAGTTACCGAGCTCTTAAGAAAGAAACCATTGGCTGTCCTCTGTGAATGATGTGGAGGCCAAGCTGGAAAGTGGACTCTAAGAATGCCTCTTAGATAGTCAAAACAACACCTAGTCTGTGGGTCCTAATGGAGCTTAGGCACGAGAGATACCAAAATAATCAGCACTGTCAAGACTAAGGCACTCTTGGACATGACCCATGGGTACAAAGGGATTGATAACATTGCAAGCTGAGGTGTTGACCAACTATAGGATACTTCAGTGTTCAGTGCCAGCTAGGTAGGTTTTAAAAAAATCTAAAATTTTGGATTTAGGCACCTAAGTTGGCAGTTGACAACCAAATCCTACTTAAGTTTGTTTGTGGATCTAGCTTAGTCCTTTATTTGTAAAAACAATCACAGCGTACTTCACTGCGTATCCCTATTCCATCTGAGCTATTTCTTTCAATTCAAAACTGAGGCAGACAAGACAGCTCTCCTAGGACCACGTTTCACAGACCAGTTTAAAAACAATGGAGACAAAAAGTGAACTTGCTTAATATTTACAACCCTCAAATGATCCCTAAGTTCAATGGCCGTGAGGGCCTTTATCCATAAAGCTGCTCTTGACAGAAGGCCAGTACACAGTGGGAAATCTCCAGGGCAAAACAGCTCTGGGACAATCTGTTTTACATATTTTTACATAAATTCCATCACCATTTGGCCAACTTGAACCAGATTTGTCAGCTGGCAAACACTGAATTACTCCAGGAATTTACTGGTCATGAAACACAAATCTTTCCCTGGGTTTTAATATTAGCTACAAAATACATTTTGGGACTAAACCCACCTAGCATATATCCCACAGAGGTATTGAGATTATGGGCCAATTGCTGATCTCAAATCCATGAGGCACAGTAACAAAAAGATTGTCTGCTTTAATATAGAAATAAATCCAGAGGATCAATCCCACAGAGGTATTGAGATTATGGGCCAATTGCTGATCTCAAATCCATGTAGCAAGCTCCAGGACCAGGGCTAGTGTTCAATAAAGAGATTATTCAGGGATTAAGCCTTTCTTTGGGAGGCATAGAGAAAACAAATCTCCCAATTATCTTCAGTCTTGTACTCTGGCCATGATTTCTGCCTCTTGGGAAAAATCAAGTATTGTATTGTATTTCTTTAGTTTAGTGTTTGAATTCTTCTGCTTAGATTTTTTTTTTAAATAGTGAAGAATTTTATAATTTACAATGCATGGTTTTTAGCCACTGGATGTACTTGGTGATAGTTGGAAAACTTCAGTAATTATTTCTGTTGTATCTATATATCTTTATTCATACTAAAAATTCCTCTTTCAATAAATTGCATGTGTTTCCCACTCTTAAAGGTGACCAAAAGTAATTTCATAGTGGTTTTATCCTTTATCATATACATAAGGAAAGTTAAAAGAAATATCATGTCTTTTTGCTGGAAAATTTGGTGGATGCCTGGAGAATAAGTAAGCATCTCAGAAGATATAAGACTGGTATCAAAACCAACATAGAAGAAGTATTTAGGAATGTTAGCCAACTAATTTTATTCTTGACAAATACTTGGGAAAAATACTCCTTACTAACAATTTAAACATCCTCTGGATCAGAAATAACTTTCCCCATGCTGGGAGGAAACATGACCTCCAAAAGAAAAAAATTACCATGATACTTCTGTTCAGGGCAAAACTGGAGTTTGAAGAAAATGAGATTGACAGAAAATCTGAACAAATCTTGATTTAAAGGATGGAAATCAAGGGTCTCTATCTCCTGGATATGGTGAGGAAGAGAGAAAATTGATTGGCTTTCCTTCCAAGAAGTGTCTGCGAGACAAAACATGATGTGTGACTGTGACGGCAATAGTTCAGGAGGCTCTGTGTTTTAAAAGAACTGTAAATGAGTAAGATCTGGACTGGAGATGGGGAAGGGAAAAGAAAATAGAAACTCAGTGAAAGAAAAGAAGGGAAATCAAGATGGAAAAGTAATAAAAAAAGAAGGAAGGAGACTGAGGGCAGATGAGAAAGTGAAAAAAGAGAGAACATAAAAAACGGAAAACAGTATGGTTGAATGAGAAGGGAAGAAAAGGAGCAATCAGTGATACTGTTGGCATGGAAGAAAAGACACTAAAAAGAAAAGAGGAAAATATCAGTAAGATACAATCTTGGGTTACATCTCAAGTGATGCACCACAGGTGTAGAATCTGCACCATGGGAGATATTAACTCAAGGTCAACCCACTGAAAAGAAAGATGCACAGCACTGAACAATAACTTTAATAGGTACTAGGACAACTTAGATGCAGTTCATCATTGAACCAAAATGAAACAAAATATTTCAAATTTCTAAACATATATAGAAAGACCTAATATAGGTCATATATTTAGACCTAATTTTCAATGAACTTAGTATTTTGACTTTTCATCATGCTTCAGGCTTAAAATAGATGTTGGAAGATCAGGATTTCCTAATGTAATTCCATTTATTTGAACAGGTCTATTCCAATTTATACTACTTTAAGCCATGATCCTGTGTGTATGTAAATGTGTATGTATGCACACACACACAAGTATATGTGAAATATATAATCCTCTTTATTTGTGCACATAGATGCAGGTCTCATTAATACGACTCAGTGCCAAGCAGATGTTTCAAATATAAATAAAGGAGAATATTTCTCAGTTATACTGTGTGTGTATGTATATATATAATATGTATGTATGTTGTCAGTACCCATTGTTTAAATGCCTATGGCACAGTGGAAAATCCCCAGCAAAACTCCCACCAAGTAAACTTTAACAAGTCCTCATAATTAGCTAACCATGCGCACCACCCATTGGCCGGTTACAAATTATTCCCACTTGGCAACTAGCAATTGGCTTACTGACTATATAAAAGTAAAAGCAGTTTCCGCCCTCGTTGGAGAACCCCGCACGCATCCTGGGGTAAACCTGGCGGACTGATCACCCACCAACGACTCCCCGGCACTGACCTCCCCGCCGTACCCCCTTCCCTGCGCGCTCGTTGAGCCGTTTACAGAACGTCTCGTCTCGTTCAAAGAGCTCCCGCTACACTTGTAACTGCAATTGAAGCCAGCTTCCATCCTACGCTGCACGCATCGGCGGCGTAAGTAAACAGTCTATCTTAACCAATACGCATCTGTGCCTAATTCCGCTCCACTCACCGAAGTACCCGCCTGACACTCCGGGCTCCCGGCCATAGCCCGGCAAGCCGGTCAGACACCACATGGCGTCACGAACAGGATCTGGGGAAAACACGATGGAGTCAGAACTAGTTAAGAACTGCCCATGGCACAGTGGGGAGCGCCCGAAGTCCGACTCGGATGACCTATGGGCGCACATTGCCTATCATCAGGCAGGCAGGAGGAGTTCAAACCTGGTCGCCGGGTACTTCTCCCTCAGAGGAGAAGAGGGAGCCGGAAAGGAGTGGGCCGCTCAGCTGGGCCCAAGCTCTTTCGGGTGTGTTATGAGCGGAAAAGGGGTCATGTACAGACCGCGGGACGAAGTGGAAGCACTGTCCCTGGCAAGGGTAAAAGCGAGAGGCGCGGTGAACCCGACCCCCGGCCAAGAGTTTGCCCGCTGCATTCGGCACATATGAGAAGGCGGGGAGGGGACACCCCCCGACAAGTTTAACTGTCCGACCCTGGCCACCCAGTCACGCGGCCATGAACTGCTCACCCAGCTCCGTGAAAGTTTAGAAGCGGAGGGCCACACCGCGACTAGGTGGGCAGGCCCCAAATGGGACAAAGGGAAAATGATTAATGTACTGTTCTGCACAGTTTCGCTCCTATTACGTGAAAATGCAAACTTAGAAACCCAGCTAGCCACAGTCAGCAAGGCTGCTGTGGAAATGGCGGCACAGGAAAATCTCAAGCCGCCGCTCGAAAATGGCTCCGAGGAAAAGGGGAAGCACCCGGTTGGCCCAGAGAAGAAGGAGGAAGAGACCCCATAGCCTTGGTCAAACAAACAACCAACCAGCAAGGCGTAACCCGCACCACCACTACTTACTGCACCCGTAGTCGAACTGAGTTGCAAGAGTTGTGCAGGGAATAGAAAATAAAGCCCGCCGAGACGCTAGTTATCTGGCTGGGCCGCCTTGTAGTGGAATTTGGGTCTGAGTTATTAGACCTAGAGGAAGTCTGTTTCCTAACCCGTCAGGCCTCATGGAGCAGGGGACACGTTACCGACCTGGAGCTAGTGATGGGCAATAACCACTAGAACATCCCGTTCCCGTCCCTTGTGGCAGGACAAATCAAGCATAAATCCCATGTGTGGCATGACGGACGGCCAGGAAGAGCCACCGCAGAGCAGCTCCTACTAGCTATAATAGGGGTCTCCTACTGCTCCTGGAACCCTTGAGTACATCAGTTAGGACTAACGCAAGGCCAACAACGGGGGGAAAGGCCCCACCACCACCTACAACATCCCGGGGCAGTCCCGGCCACCCTTGAAGCCATAGAGGCCTGTGTGGAAGTTTATGGGGGAGAAAATGCTATCACCCTTAGGCTCCTCCTAAACCCGTTAGCCACCCAGCTGGCTGGAAACATCCTAAGCCAACTGCCGCGGCTACAGGCCCTCATGAAGTCAGTAATGGTAGACCCGGCCGGCGCACTGAGCCATCCCACCGTGTACCCAGTCGAGTACCAGAGGCCAAGATACCATCAGCCCGACTCTTGACAGGAACCAAGACCGCCGCCTCAGAGGACACAGGAGGAGAGAGCCATGTTCGGGTTCCTCCTGAACCATTCCAAGCTCACTAAACAGCAGCTACGTGTTTTAGGGGATGCAGGACAATGGCAACTGGCACACGAACTGGGCTTTAAATATATTGAAAAGCCAAAAAACGAGTAGCGGCCGCCGGATGGGCCGGCGGCAGCAGCGCCTTCAAACCTAACCCCGCAGATCATCGCCCCTACACCAGACTCATTGTTTATGACCCCGCCGATCCAACGACGCACCGCGAGGTTTCCTTCCTCCTTGATACAGGGGCCCAAGTCAATGTTATAACTCCATCAACGCCTCACATGAAAACCACAAAGGCCATTATGGTACAAGGTTTGAATGCCACCGCAACCACTGCAAGAGTAAAATTCTCGGTGACCGGTTACTGCAAGCCGCTCGAGGCGGTCCTAGGGGGCATTAACATCCTGGAAATTCCCGGCATCAAGGCACTGCAGCTAAAGGAGCAAATATTGCAAGCCCTCCCACTCTCTATAACCGGGCCTGACCGACACCAGCCCACGCTCTGCAATACATCTACATGGCGCTATAAACCAATCCCAACCAAGGATCCCCTTAAGGGGGCACTAATCAATCTTCTGCAGTGCCTCGAACAACAAGGGTGCATAAAACCAATAACAGCCAGTACTCGCCTCTTGCCGGGATGGGGAATCGCGAAACCGGGAAAACCCAACGAAGTCCGATTAGTGGTGGATTATCATGAGGCCAACAAGCGATGCCAACCACTCATGCAACCTAGCCCCTCTATGAGGCCCCAATGCCTGTATGAAATGGCACAATTCCAGAAAGACGCGTGGGTTGGAACAACTCTTGATCTCAAGGACATGTTCCTCTCCATTCCAATCAACGATGTAGAGGGAGTACGAAACATGTGTGTCAACGGTACCATGTACAAGTGGACAGTTTGCCCGCAAGGATACCGCAATGCACTAGCGTTGGCCACCGGAGCTATGAACGATACACTAAAGGAGTTCCGTACCTCCTACATTCTACCCGGCCAAGACGAATTAAAATTTTGGAGTTACATTGATGATCTCGCCATTATGGGCCGCACCCAGCAAGCGGTCGCCAAAGTCACTAACAACCTAGTCACCCACCTCAGCAACAAAGGGTGGACAGTCAGTTTAAAGAAATCGAAACTGCAGCCCACTGCCGATATTACGTTTCTGGGCACCAAATTCGTCAACAAAACAAGGTTTGGCGTGACCCACAAAAGTCCAGACACCGGCCCACTGGAGAGACAATTACCAACAGACAAAAAGCGACTCCAGCAATTACTAGGGTATCTCAATTGGTACCGGCACCACATCACTCCAACCCACCTACTGGTACTCGCGAAGCTTCAACGTCAAATCCGCAAAAAATCCCAGAGATTCACGCCATGGACTGAGAGGGACGGGAGAGACCTCTACAAACTTCTTACAGCCATTAGGACAATGCCACTCCACGCATTCGACCTTGCTGACCCAATGACAGTGACTCTAGGATATACTGCCAGCCACGTGTGGGCCACAGCCCACAACTCTCGTGGTGAATTAACTTATACCTCCCACCAAACCCTCCAAGCAGCTCAACACCGATATGGAGCTGTCGGGAAAACCTTGATGGCAGGGCAACTTATAGAACTGTTGTCTCATGGACATGGGACACTCTGGGCATCTGGCGCCACCCTCTTACCCTTGTTAAACGCCAGAAAGCCTGACCCGCAGTTCCAAAGGGAACCATCCACCTGGAACACGCTAGTGCTCAATCATCACTACCATTGGCATTGCTGGAAGTGTGAAGACCTACCGCCCAGCCCAGACACCACAGAAGCTGCCTCACCTGTCCTTTACGGAACAACAGCCCCAGCCTGGATGGCATCCGACAGTACAACCCGAGGCGATGGAGGCTACGGATTCTATTGCAAACCCTGCCATGACATGAAACTGTACCTGGGGTACAGCTCAGCCCAAAAAAATGAGCTACTAGGGTTCAAGGAAGTGATCCAACACTGCCTCCAGCACCACGACGGGACACTCCCCACTACGGTGATCGCAATTGACTCCCAATACATTTACAAAATTATCACCGGTACGGGAGCCCCAATGGAAAACCCAGACATTTGGCGAGATATTTATGATATGCTTCCTACCTTCACTGTCCTCCCACTGACCAAACACACCAAGTCGCACAGGCCCGAGACCGACCCAGTACATGAAGTTATCGACAAGCTCTTGGAAGACCCCCTCCGCACGGACATTGTCCTAGCTGTAGAGCAAGTAAAGCAAAAGGATAAAGTAGACCCATTCCTGGCCTGGCTCCACGACCACTGAGGACATCCTGGACCGCAAGCTTGCCACACTCGCTGGTGGGCGGCCACAAGCAACCATACCCCCTACGGGTCGAGAACCAATTGGGAACAGGTAGCCCAAGCTTGTGAGCCTTGTGCCAAAGAAAAATGCCACCAAACAAAATACCAAATCGGAGCGTTAGACCCACTTCAGTTTGCACCCAGAAGGGTCTGGCAAGTGGACTTGCTGGGACCCCTGCCCGGCGCGAAACCTCCAAATAAAGGACTCGTTATCATCGACCTTGGCACACGACAACTTCAAGTAATCCCGCTACGGAAAAGTCACGCCGCAGCTGTCATATCGGCACTAACTGCAGCATTTGCCAGTTGGCAACCCCCTAACATAATTCAATCAGACAGAGGCCCACCGTTCAATTCTGCAGCACTCGACAAATTCGCCCGCCTCCATAACGTCACTTGGCATCTCCACCTCCCGTACCATCCCCAATCCAATGGGGTGGTAGAAAGACACATTAGCCTTTATAAGGAGCGATTGCGCTTAAAGGGAGGCGGGACCTACAAAAACTGGACGAAATTAAACCACGACGTCCTTATCTCACTCAATGCAGACAAAACCCTATGGGATAAGTCTAACCCCCGACACCCAGAACTGTGGCACCCGAAGTTCACGCTGGATGAACTCGTCTGGATCACCATCCCACACCCACACCAATCACACCCGCGAGTGTATAAAGGAAAAATCATCAGTGCAGAGCCGTACCCGAACACCTACTCCGTGCGCTTCGAAGAAGGCGAAAAACAACAACAAATCTTAGCTTATCATAATCGGTTGTCCCGTCGCTCACACCTCCACGCAAACCCAATGTCGTAGAACAAATTTACTGCTCTTAAATTTTCCCTTACAGGTCCAAAGCCCAAGACGCACGACGGTCGTAAATCCAGGCCGAAGGAAAGGGAGCCACCGCAAACACTAAGACACCGACACGTGACGTCATCATGACATCTATCGGCACCGTCGTAATTGGACTTTTCTTAACTAACCTAATTTCATTTAATGTAGGAAGTCCTACACCCCCTAATACTGTTTTAACCTTCTTGTCATTTTGGGCCGACACCATAGACAACCACGCAGGGGAAGACAGTCTTACCACCTGTCTACGCCTTCCTCTCTCTGTTAACGACCCTGTCTTTACCCCCTATCTAACACCCTTGAATGTTTCCAACTGGTTCGAAACCAGGTCCAGAGACCCGTGCCCTTTGATTAATGTAACTGCACCCAAGCAACAAAGAAACGTAATTTCAACCTTGTTGTCAGGGTTAGGCGAAATCATGCCGACCAACCACCGAGAAAGAGAGGATCTCACCAAAATTATGCAAGGTCCGTATATCATCAGATACGGTTTGCCGGAAAATTTCACCTTTTCCCACCTTAATACAACCAAAAAAAATTGCACGGAAGGTGAAAGCAAGTTCACGTGCTCTGCTATCCCATGGGGAATCAACCCCCAGGGCATAGATTGGTCCAAGCCAGATAACTCTCTAACCTGGAACCCACGGACCGTAACACCCCCACGGCACCTCGCACTCCCACCCTGCGCTGATTGTAAGCCATTCAAAGCCTCCGACCTCACACTTTCCCCCCTTGTCAAACCCACGCCTTTGACCACTTGGAACGCATCCCTAGCTGTCAACATATCCAACAATCAGTCCTGGTATCCGTTTTATTACCCCATTTTGCGCGCAGCTTTAATAAGTTCTGCCTGCCATGGTGTTGAACTTGGAGTAAGACAAGCTGGTCCACCCGAGCGGGCCCGACAAGCCTTTCAATTTTCGGGCAATTGCGCACAATTAATCACCCCGGCCCCCTTAGGAATGTTGTGGGCTTGTTCAGATGGACACTTATATACAACCCTCCCAGCCACACTTTCTGGAATACAATGTTTTTTAACCACCATGTCGCTTTGCCCCCCCTTATTTGCCAACACCTCCAGACCCCCTAGCCCAATGCTGCTCCATCGTCATAAACGAGAAGCGGTCTGGAGCACCCTTACTTGGGAACAGCAAGTTCACAAAGGGTTTAAATGGGCAATGGAAGGCCAATTTGCCTGGGGAATTGGAATAACCAAAGCCCGAATAGCCATCGCACATCTCGCTGAGAAAGTGCGATGCTAATCATACCACTGATAGCCTGTATTTACTCAACCAGCAATTACAAGCAACGTCTCGTATGACACTGCAAAACCGCTTTGCTCTAGACACGATGCTTCTCCAACAAGGAGGCCTATGCCAATATCTTAATCTGTCCTGCGACCTCTGTTGCATTAGTATACCAAATGTCTCGCTACCCCTAAACGATCAAATTGACACAATTCGGAAAATCGCCACCGATACAAATAAAATCTCTGGTATCGGGCAAGGGTGGTTATCCGACCTCTTTAGCTGGTTTGGCTGGGATGCATCTTCTTGGCTTTTGAACCTCTTAACGCCCCTTATCCTGTTGTTAATTCCCCTGTTTAGTATTTGTATTTGCGTTTGTGTTCTTTGTTGCGTTGTTCAATTTATTAAGAACAAACTTATTTCACTATCCACTTTTGTATATACCCGCTTGCCATATGAACCCCCAGAACAAGACGACGACGACCTAAACGGCTTGCAAGTACTTTAGTCCAAAACTGTGCCATCGGCAAGGGGGCATGTCAGTACCCATTGTTTAAATGCCTATGGCACAGTGGAAAATCCCCAGCAAAACTCCCGCCAAGTAAACTTTAACAAGTCCTCATAATTAGCTAACCATGCGCACCACCCATTGGCTGGTTACAAATTATTCCCACTTGGCAACTAGCAATTGGCTTACTGACTATATAAAAGTAAAAGCAGTTTCCGCCCTCGTTGGAGAACCCCGCACGCATCCTGGGGTAAACCTGGCGGACTGATCACCCACCAACGACTCCCCGGCACCCACCTCCCCACCGTACCCCCTTCCCTGCACGCTCGTTAAGCCATTTACAGAACGTCTCACCTCATTCAAAGAGCTCCCGCTACACTTGTAACTGCAATTGAAGCCAGCTTCCGTCCTACGCTGCACGCATCGGCGGCGTAAGTAAACAATCTATCTTAACCAATACGCATCTGTGCCTAATTCCGCTCCACTTGCCGAAGTACCCGCCTGACGCTCCGGGCTCCCGGCCATAACCCGGCAAGCCGGCCGGACACCACATATGTATGTACTTATGTATGTACATATACACACATCACAAGCATTCTCACTAGTCAATGTTATCTCTTTGCATCTGAACCCTACTTGCTGTTAAGATTGAGGAAAAATAGAGCATTTGTTTGACATACAATAAAATGGCTATCTTGATAACATATTTTAAGGTATCATTCAGAAAGCCTTCTTGTACTATAGTTCTGTTGTAACTAGAGTAATTTTTTAACATTGGGGAAAATGAATTTGGCCATCAACTAGTATGAATTCTGAGATTATGTATTTTGGGAAAGAAAAAGAGACAGATGCAAGATAAAATGGTATATACTACAAATGTGTAAGACATTTCATCTTTTCCTCCTGAAACTGAGTGACCTCATTTATCATACACACGAGAGAAGAACCTTTTCTTTTCAAAGTTTGTTTTTGAAAAACATTTATATCTGAATTGTTAGAGATCAAGACAATGAACTGCTCAAGTGTTTCCCAGATCTTGAGTAAATCTGCTTTGTGTTAAGATTACTTGTCTTCATCACGCGCAGATGAATTTTAAAGGTGTACATTAGTTGGTGCTACTTATACCACCAGACAGAAATAACAGATGTTCTCAAGACTCTCCAAGCTGTGACTCCAACTGGTATGCTGAAAATGTCATGAACTAATTCCCTCAAACATATTAAAAGTTATATTAATTTCTATTTCGTTAGGCAATTGTATTACTCCTTTTATATTAATGCTTTCAGCCATCACAAGGATGACCCCACTCTTACTAAAGTCAATATCCATACTCCTACTGAGTGCTATAGTCCATACTAAAACAATGTCAAATAAAGAATCACTAGTAATTAAACGAAGTCTAGTCTTTCCAGTCATACATTTTACATTTCTGCTGTGTTCTGACATGTAATGGGAATTGTATATGAAGCTAAATAGATTGCATAGAATCAGGTCCTTATTAATTAAGCCTCATATCTGCGAGGCAGACACATGTTGAATCACTAAGGGTGTGTCCAGACGAGCACGCACAACACTTTGCAGTGCCTCAGAGGCTTTTGAGGTGACACCAAACACACGCAGCACAGGTGAAAAGCTTCTCCACGGAGACAGAATTAGATAGTAGGAAATTCCGGTATCTAAAAAAAAAACCTGCACCAAAAAAATCAGGGCAGTGAACATGGCTGCAGCATGTGCTGCCTGAAACCAGAGCCTGGCCACTGTGCACCTGGATCGCTGCTGCTGCAGCCCCGGAAAGCCCCCAGGATCCCAGGTAAGGCTGCTGGGGCCAGCCCTGATGCTGACCCCAGCCTCCTCTTCTCTACCTGGGGCAATCTGCTGTGCACCACAGTGTGCGTGCAGGGGCATTCCCCAGGAACAAGTAACAGTCACATAACTATGCTGCTGCTTTTTGTCCCCAGGGAAATGCATGTGTGCACTCATCTGCATGTGCTCTGAGAGATTAAGGATTAAACCTGATTTCACTTTTACATGCATAAGTGCTATCTATGTACATAGCAGATATTGCATTCTGTTTCTATTTCAGGGTCACCCAGGTACAAACACAACTTGGTCCTGGCTCCACACTGTCACCGCCCCAACCCCATGGAGACCCACCAGATGCTGCACAGGAGTTTGGATAGTAGATTGTGGCTCTGCCCGAGGCCTGGCCCCTGGCCCTGCACTGTCACTGCCTCACGCCCCCGCCCCATGATCCCAGCCTCATTTGCCCATCCCACTTCTCAACACTACTCCCCGCCAGCCTGTGTCCCCATCTCACATAGGAAGTTTTGGTGAGCTGTTGCCTGCGATAACTCAGCAAAACTCCCTAAGTGGCTGCAGGCCCAAATAATTGTCCACCACTGACCTAGGTCCTAGGTTGTAGCCCTCCCCTCCAGGGTATTTGAACAGCCTCTGAAAACCCAGCAGTGGGCTGTAACCTTCAGGGCACAGGTCAGGCCTTGTACAACTTTTCTCTTAAAGCTGAGCCACTGTACTTTCCGTTGAATACTCATGGAATAAAAAGGATGGATAGCAGCAGGGAATTTCCTGCCCCACTGGGAAAAAAGGGATAAAACCAAGGGCCTGCTGTTCGGACATGTAAAGTAAAACAAATTCTGCCCAGAATGCCCAGTCATTCAGCATGATATATTGCTTCCACATGATAACTAAATATGACAGACTCACCTGGTGCTCTTACTGCTATGCAGGCCTTGTCCTTTTCTTTTAAAATGATCACATGTTAAGCATTCAGTGACTTAGCGGTTTAGAAACTCTGGTTAAGAAAAATGGCAGAGTTATAAATCAGTCAACACTCAAAGGGGAAATTTCTTGGTTGTGTATATGCAAGTCCAAAAGACATGTTCATGCACATAACCAAAGGCAGAATTGGATTTTCAGTGCTCAAATACCTGAGAAATTAAAGAAAACAAAGTTTATTTTGAATTTTTAGCCCCTTATAGCTAATTAAGAAGGAAAAACTCAAGGCTCTAATTAATTGTCTGACACATTAGGAAATCACACAGTATGACATGACTTGGTATAAAATCAGTCCTATTGTCATCATCCAGAACATTTTATTTTCTTGAAAGTCTATTTTGACTTTCCTAGAAAATTAATGGTATGGAGACAGGCTCATTCTTTCTTCTAACTTTATTAAATCTAAGGCCTGTAGTTTGCAACCATATATTAAGCAACTACATAATGTGCTACGAGAGGCACAAAATTGAATATATATTACTATCCTTTTTTTACTTGCTTATAATCAACTGATCTCTCTTAAATTAACAAAGTAAGTACTTTCTACTATGTTAAGAAAAAAAATCAAAGGTCACTCAGGGTTTTAGACATGACTAACAAATAACTAGTGTTACTACTATGATCATCTAGGCTGACTTCCTAGATAACAGAGGTCTTCAAATATTTATCTATTAGATTCATATGCTGTCCTTTCCCCAAAAAGCTCAAGGCAGCTTAAAATAAAAGACAAAATAACGTAATACTAAAGTAAGATAGTATATAATAAAACAAACTCCCCAAACACTATCCCAAAACTTAAAATTCCACTCCACTATACCTACTCCCAATCCCCTGCCTTTCATAAAGGAAAGTGTTCTTCTCCTCTTCCTCAAGCCAACCTCAGTTCTCAAGTTTCATTCATGTTCTCCATTAAAGAGAGAGATCTCCTTCCCGTACTCCCTCCCATCTGCACCCACTTTCATTCAGTTCCCTCCCTCAATGTCCTTCCCAAGCCCATACCTCTCTCTCTCATGGAGAGGGTGCAGGAGGAAGGTGGCATTGCTATCCCCAAACCACTCAACATTCCCTTCCCCCATGACTATATTATGCAATTTAAAATTGTTATAAGGACCAGAAACCTCCCTGTTCCCTCCTCTGTCACCACTGAAGGACAACATGGAAGGGCGATTCCCACTCTTCTTCCAAGGTGACAGCACTTCTAGTTCAACCCTACTTTCTATTAATGAATTTCTGTGGGCCTTGTGACCCCACCTGTTAAGTGCTACCCCTAATGTGTGAAGTTACAACCCCTAATTTGATAACACTTGCCTAAGATTTTTACCCAATAATTCCCAAGGAGAGAATTATCCTTCTCCTTGGTCACTGATAAAAAAATAACAGTGCTAAACTGAGAATCAATTTTTGTCAAAAACCATCAGGCCTACTCCCCACCAGGTGTTGGTTCCACAATAATAAAGTTGTTATGCTCTCCATCAGTAAGCCAGTTTTTAATCTGTGTTACACAGGCCACATTCGTTTTGGCAAATGCTAATTCTTTAAGCAGATTGTCATGTAGTCCTAAGACTACATGACAATCTGCCTTATAAAAATTCAAATATGTTATTTTAGTACAGTTACTTTTATCATCCAGACTTGTCATCTTGCCAAAAACAAGATCAAATTTGCTTGACAAGACCTACTTTCACTGTAAAAAAGATACATGACTCCATTGTAATGAATGAAAATGTAATTTGTTATGCTGCTGAACAAAGACCAAAGCCACATAGACCTCCAAGTGCTCTTGCTCTCAGAACCTGTGACAGTTACTGTCACCATAGGTGGCTCTGCAAATTCCAGCTTGAATAAAGCTGTCAATGAGCTAACTTTTACCCTGATCCCACTGACTCCAGTTGGTTTGTAGAGAGTGAAAGCAGGTTCTTTCTGACTAAATGACCGGCAATGGAAACTAATAAACATATTTTACAAAGGGACCCCCAAATGAGGAAGAAAGGACATTTACACACTAACTATTCCTAAACTAGATTTATGTAGGAACTGAATTCTTCCCCACTATTCAAAACAAAAATTCCATATGTATCTGGCTACCTTTTTGCCTTGTGGTCAGGATTCTGAGATTTAAGCACATGATTATGTAGTTATACACCTTTTTCACCTGTTGAAGACTCCTTTCTGGAACTAATTACTGGCTTCCAAACTCAATGAACTATTTTGTTTCCTTTTTCTTGCAGAAACAACAGTAAAATGGAAAAATTATTTGTATCTAAATAATAACGAATTATGTAAAAAAAGTTCAGACAAGGTCTCTACTCCAGTTACACTCTCAGATGTGGTCTATTGGGCCAACAGGCCAATGGGTGTTCATTAATATTGTTATTGTTGATATTATACCACCTCGAAGCCAGGATCCTATTGTATTATGCACTGTACAAACAATAAAGAGACAGTTTGGCCCCTGGCACACATTCATTTAAAGGCGCCGTGGCATCTGAGCCCTGATCTTAACAATTATTCCATGCTACACATGCATGGCAGGAAGCACAATTTCAGAATGAGGGATCAGATCCCAGTTATACCTTTTGAACTTGCCAGTGCAGGGCAAGTTGAAAGCCAGGTGCCTGCAGCCTGGTGTGACCTGGTATGGTCCCAGGGCAGGGGCCAGCAATCAGTGGCTGCTCCTAGCCATAGGGAGCCCTAGAGATGCCATGTATTCAATTTAAGGCACCATAAATAGCCATAAAAATGTTCTACATTATATGAGGAACATTTTAATTGCTGATTTGCCATTTTATGGTGCACATGTAGCACACTTGCCATTTATGCCATAATTAACACATTAATTGCAGCATAAATGTAATATGTAGAGGGCTCTTCATGTCCTACATTTCTTATGACCTAGATCTAAGATGAGTGACATGAGATGGTTAAAGCAAACACACAAGGGGAGCATATGGAAACAATGACATGATACTGGTCAGCATGAAAAAGAGTGATCACAGCAAACTAGCTGCCTAACTATGTTGACAGATTTGTAGGCTTCAGGGCAAAAAAAAGACAAGGCTTCTTAAGGAATGCAATGGCTTGCTAGATATTAATAGGGAGTTCCTGCCAATTTCATAAGCAGAGGCATGGAAGGAAGCATGGAAGTCCCTGTCATAGAATCTGAAACATGGATGATCCAGACAGACTTCATCTGTAGACTCAAGGTGAGGATCACTATCTTGATACTATAGAAGAAAGTATAGGATGGGGAGAGTCTGAAAGACAAATTGTTTGTACTTCACACAGTGAAAAAGACAAGATATGCTAAAAAGGACCAAGATAAGAAAATAAACTGGGAAAATTATCTTTGCAGCACAATGAGCTACACCAGGAGTGGGCTCAGGAAGATACTGAAAACAGTGCAAGTCCCTGTTATGTGCACATGTTCCAGTATAATGGTATCAGAGAGACAGGCTGCCACAGGCATTGAGAAGGTACATAAGATATTAACTAAAAAGATAACTAGTAAAAACTACTATATGAAAACTAATCTCTTGAAGGCAAACAAGAAACCCTCAAATTAGCAGTTTGACTGCCTGGCAATATAGCGGCCAGAGCTAGTTGGAAGAGACAAAACATACAGAGCAACAGCAAGTTTCTGTAATAAAATCACTGAAAGATTTTGTAAGGAATTCAAATAAATCTGTGACACTAATCTGGAAGGAATGAATAACTAAGATCAGGGTTCTGAAATAATTCCTATTCAGTAAATGCTAGGCTTCGGCCTCAGCCTGACCAGCACAGCCACTCGGCCTAGCCTGCCACCCTGCAGCTGATCACCCAGAATGGGCAAAGCTGGCATGTAGCCTCCATCAGGGCCTAGATTTCCACTCATTCCTGGGTACCAGGGTGGTTGGTTGGGGTCAGCTGACCTTCCACTTCCCCTATATAATCTCCTAAACAGGAATAGGAACTGTCTAGGTAATAGGGCTCACATAATCCTGGACTGCTTTGCTGTTCCCCTCTGACCTGTGCTCTGACTCTGCTCTCTGGTCAATCTCCTGGTTTCTCAACCTGTCTTGCTCTCTGATTCTGCTCTCTGCCTGGTCTCCTGGCTTCATGACCAGGCTTGACCCTGGATTCTGCTCACTCCTCCTGAGCCTGGTTGGCATCTCGATCCTCAAAGTGGCCCCACATGATCTGGCATGACAGGAAAGCACTTGAACACATTTCTAATTTCAGCTCAGTTTAACAGTTTTCAGTGTCTGTTTTCTCATGATGGGTAGTACTGTTGTTCAGTTCGAGGTAGTAGTACAGCTGTTATCATCTGGCATTGCTGTTGTTTTCCCTTAGCAACTTAAAATTAAAAACTGCAAATAAGAAAACATTCAAAGTCACAAGGTCAGATCCTGGTACCTCCTACAGGTCATTAGCACTGGTCACAGACAAATAGCTTGGGACATCTCAATTCTGCTTTCAGAATTTTGGCAACTAGCTGGCAATGAACGTGTACTTAGAACAGGGGTTGTCAACTGGGGGTATGCGTACCTCTGGGGGTACTTGGATCAGTCCTAGGGGGCACGTGCGGGCAGGCAGGGATGGAGCATCGCCATCTCCCAGGAGCAGGGTTGGGGTGGGGCAGCTCGCACGCGGTGGGTGCTGCTGCCCTCACCCCAGGCCAGTGAGCTTCCCCACCCAACCCTAGCCCTGCTCCTGGGAGGCAGCAATGCTCCATCCCTGTCTGCCTGTGCACCGTCCCCGCCTCCCTGGTCTGTGTCTGTCCATGTGCCACCTCCTCCCACCCCCCAGCTCATTGTCCAGCTGTGCACTACACCCCCCCCCGCTCGGCATCCAGCTGCCAGGAGTACTTAGACTAAAAAAAGTTGAAAACCCCTGATTTAGAACATAATTTCATGAAAACATCTTCCCTGTTATATACAGCTCTGTAGTCTTTGAAAAGCTTCTGTGAATATTATTTGTTTAGGCTGGTGTTACTTCTTTAGCTAACTTTGCAGAACTCTGTGTTCCTTAACACGCTTAAGTTTTATACATTTGCAGAAATGCCTATTTGGAAGGCTTCTGGTCTTTATACATAATCTTGCCATACCCTTTGATGCTGTTAGAAATGGATTTAATCAGTCTGCTATACAGCAAAATAAAAGCCATTTGCATTATATGTGTCAGGATGTCACAGCACCAGGAGGATGAAATAGCTGCATAAAGCTTTAACTCTGTCAGCACCCATTTTCCCCCATTCACTTTAAAAACTGGATCAGTTATGCTTTTTTCTGATCTTTGAGCAGAATTATGATCTTCTTGCACCCAAATTACAGTTTTCTAGTTGCATATTTTTGGCACATTCACAGGCATTCTATTACCCCTGCACCGTGGACACACAAGTTTGCACATGGAGATTGAGTATGCACAGTAGTTTGCACTCTGCACCCCTTTTGGACATGTAAGTCACAAAAACATAGGCTGCATGAAACACACAGCTAAAAGGTGCTAAATGCCAGAGAACAGGATGGCACTCCTTTGTTTTAACACAAATAGCTGAGTGGTTACAGCACTTGTTCAGAAAGCAGATCCTAGGTTCCCCTGCCCAGATGTGGGTTAAGTTTTCAGCTTTCTGACTTCACAGCACAATGCTCTAGCCACCATCATTTACAGGCGAGGGTATAAACTAAGCTTCTTTTTGAAGCTGGTCCCCTTGAGAGCCACATATCTGGGGCCTGGAGAAAGCCTGAAAAGTGGAGGTTATGTGGCTCAGTGAGACAGCTCCTATGCTAGAAAAAGATTAGCCTGAGTTCTAGCCTGGTCCCTTGCTCCCAGTGGGGCAGAAACTTCCCCAGTGGCACTGTTCTACGTCCATGTTAAATGCAAAGGGTAGTGGCTCAGCTTCAAAAGGAATTCTGGTAAAGAGCCAAGAAATTGCCTATCCTGTAGTCTGGTGCTTGGCACATCATCCTAGAAAGTCAGAACGATGCACCTGCCAGGTCCAAGCCAGTTTAGAACTCAGATGTTCTTTGCCTTGGGTGAGTTTCTTAACCACTCACCCATATTGGGGCTAAAATATGGGAGGGCCCTCTTTTTCCCTGGACATATGCTCAAGTATGTGTATATGTGCTCAGTCAGTGTGTCACTTACTGTGCATGTTCAGTCTACATACCTATGCTTGTGTCCACAGTGCAAGGGAAGGGCCAAAAATGGCCAGGGCCAGGAGTACAGGTAGAAATCTGCCATTTTGGCACAGAAAGGAAAACAATTCTGCCCTTTCTGTCTATGGCGACTGAGCAGATGGATGCTCAACTCCTGACTCACAAAACAAGTGCTCTATTCCCAGCTTAGTTGTGGCTTGATATCTTGTGGGGGTCAGAGGAAACACTACATGACTGGACCATGGGTACAGACGGCTATACCCTGTACAGGAGAGATCGAGTAGATAAAAGGGGCAGGGGTGTAGTTCTCTCTGTTAAGGAAAGCTACACGTCCCTGCAAGCTGATGTTGGGGTACCAGGGTGGGGTAACAAGGAACAATGGTCACAAACTGACAGAGAGCATATTTAAGCTAGATATCAGGAAAAACTTCTTCACGGTATGGGTGGCCAAAATTTGGAATGGGCTTCCAAGGGGGGCGGTGCTGTCCCCTACCTTGGGGGTCTTTAAAAGAAGGCTGGATAGGCATCTGGCTGGGGTCATCTGACCCCAGCACTCTTTCCTGCCTAGGCAGGGGGTTGGACTCAATGATCTGTTGAGGTCCCTTTCGAACCTAGCATCTATGAATCTATGAACCAAGTTGTTTCTCAAGTTAAGAATTTATATTTGGCAAAGACAAAACATCTTCTGTAGTTTGCAGCCCATCTGTCACTGAGGTAACATTATTCATAACATTAATATTTTGTGGGAATCATCATCGTATCTTTCTGTACACACAGCATGAACCACATACCATCAGGGTAGCAAACAGCGCTCTCACAGCACCAGAATGGCATTAGATTTTTGCAACAATGTTGCATTTTAAGCTTTTATCCCTAGCAATTAATTATCTAGGACTGCTTCCAGGCCTTTTTATTCTGTTACTGTTTTCTAAAAAGCAGAGTCTGGGTTTAGATGTATAACGATTACTAGTTCTTCCTGGGTGTATTACTTACCTATATTAAATCTCATTCCATTCCACTTCTGTCCATCTCTCAAGTTTGCCCCCAGCTCTACTCTCCAGTGAGGAATGATCCACAATTCAGAGCTGCTTTGTTTATGGAATATATTGCTAGAAGGGTGGTACACGTAAAATAATTGTTTACCTCTTCTAGAGTTTTCATTTCATTTTTGTACCTCCTGATTCCACTCCCACTAACTGGTCATTGATTTCAGTGCAAACAGGAATAGGCATTTGAAAAGCTGGCCCTTTGTCTGGATGCTGGTTATGGACCAGATATTAAAATTTCCTAATTCTTTGTTTGGATGAAATGTCTTGTTCTTGCCTGAAACCAGCACGAGGGACGAGAAAAGAGATCAATTTACTTTATGCTGCATCTAAATCTGCAAAAGACTTTCACAGAAGCTGTTTGTAAATACCTTAGGTGTCTGCAGTTTGTATGCAGCCAATTCAGGTTGTTTAACTTTATTCCAGGGCCTGCCATTAGGTCGATTTAACTCTGTCTGTTATTGCACTGGACACAATCTTGATTTTTAATTGGCAGCTTTGGTCATTTTTGTTTTTTTCTTATTTTACATTTATCACAGGTAATCCTGTGCTGTATCTGCATCCCAATCTCTCTAATCTACTAGAATTCTTTGAACATGTCATCAAAATAGAGCAGACACTAAGGGAGACCTAGCTGATATAGTTTATTTGGACTTCAGAAAGCCTTTGACAAAGCCTTGTCTATGCTGTGGATTTGCCCTGCTTCTAGCATTTGGTATCCAGCCATCAAAGCAACTGAACCACTACAAGCCTCTATTGTGGAAAGGCAAGGCTGCTATTTCCACTGCTAACACCTACCTCTCCTCAAAGCTGGGGTATGTTCCCTACGTACAAAAAACTGCTTTGCCAATCTACAACTGGGGTTGCACCTGTGCAGTTACATTAGTGACTAGTATCCAATGTCTGCAATTCTCAGGTATAGACAAGAGAAAGATTCCTCTTAATAGGCTATTACGGAAATGAATCAGCCAAGAGGAAGAATTAGAATTAAAAGGTCTTGAATTAGAAACTGGTTAAGACAGGGTGGAAAAACCGATCAGTTTTCAACAGATTAACAAGAGGGCAATACAAGGTATGTTGGTTACTACACACACTCACATTAGCGACTTCTACCTTAATTATAGCCAGTCAGGAAAAATGGTGTGTACTGCTGGGACCCACATCTTGACTAGGACTAGACCGCGATAACTAGGGAGCAATCCAACACCTCAAATTCTAATAAAAGGTTTTAATGTGTTTAACATGCTTCAACCTGATACTTAAGCATGTGCTAAACTGGTTGAGTTATAGCATTAGGGCCTTGTCTTCACCAAGACAAAAATGTTAGCATGTATTAGCTAACAGGTTAACTAGAGTACTGCCCACTACACCTGGACAGGTAGGAAAGTCAAGAACCTCTAGAACTACAGAAGAACCAGAGGCAAGCCTGAATGAAGAACATATTTAGGCTTTGGGGCTAGATGTAGGGATGGAATTGATTTGAGGGTGAACTTATGTTTGGGTTGTGAGACAGAACTGGTCTGGAGAAGAAATGATGAAAGGTTGGAATGGAGACCTTCAAATTGCATTCAAAAGCTTGTTTATGTCTATCCCAAACATGCAGTTAGGCCAGGGGTTTTCAATCATTTTTAGTCTAAGTACCCCCTGGCGACCAGATGCCTAGTGCAGGGGCAACTGTGCATGGCTAAATAACAGGGGTGGGGTGTAACATGTGGCCAAACACTGAGCAGGGAGGCGAGAACAGCGCATGGGCGGGCAGGGACGGAGTGCTGCCGCCTCCCAGGAGCAGGGCCAGGGCAGGGCAGAGAAGCTCACTGGGCTGGGGTGAGAGTAGCGGTGCCCCTCCGTGGGACGGGAAAGCTCACTGGGCTGGTGTTTGGCGGTGGCAGCCACCACATATGAACTTCCCCGCCCCGCAAAGGGGCGTCACTGCCCTCGCTCCACCCCAGCCCTTCTTCTGGGAGGCAGCGATACTCAGTCCCCATTCACCCACCCACACGGACCCCTTAGGACCAGTCCAAGTACCCCCGTGGGGTGTGTACTCCCGGTTGACAACCCCCGAGTTAGTCCAATAAAAAATATCACCCGCAAAAATCCTTGCCTCATATTTCTTGGACTGGTACAGCTACAACATGTCTCCAACACTACCATGGGGGGGATTCTCAACCTTGCTGCAAAAGGCATAACAAGATCCAGTGGCCAGAAACTGTGAGTTAGACAATTCGGTCTTGAAATCAGATGCAGTTCCTAGCAGTCGGGATAATTAAATATTGGAACTGTATTGGAATCCACCATGGATTGGGGTCTTTCAGACAACATTAGATATCTTTCTAAAAGACCCGTTTTAATCCAGCTTGTAGGAAACATTCTATGGCCTGTATATATAGGACCCCATTTTATGTGATGACATTGTTCCCTTCTAGCTTTTGAATATGTGAATATAAATCTCTGAATCCAATGCTATGTGATGTCAAACCATACTGATTGTGTAGGGGGAGGGGCTATAGTTTCAAACTGGTAACGTCACTTTTGAATGAAACAGTGCCAGCGAATTCCAGGCACAAATTTGCTCTAAATATTTATAATCTACTATCTTGAGACAGATTTTTAAATTAAAACTGTCAGGAAATCAAACATGCATTGCCTATAAATATTTACAAACTTTTCATGGTTAATGCTGTTTTTATGTATCACTTTTTAAAAGCTTTTTGCTAAGTACCATGATTTTAAAAGTCAGAGATTTCTAGCTGTTCATGCACAAATTTTCCTGGCAGATACAATGGAAAAAATCCTTACTGAAGATACTATCAAGAAGGATAAAAATTGCAAAATATTAAACTTTGTTTTGTTGTTTCTTTACTATGTAGCTGGGTAGTTTACAGGTTGTTTAAATGTATGCTCCTGCTATCATGTGTACTGCCTCTGACATAAGCTGAGTAACGAATAGGTTGATGACATTATAAAGTTTATTATGATTGCTTGCATCTTCAGGGAACTAGATCCCTCCCTGTGACATTAAACAATTTAAAAACACCAGGAACAACCATTCTAATAGCAGGAAGCTATTAATTTCCATCATTTTCATAATTTCACAGGTGTCAAGTCTTAATCCATTATGCTCAAGCACATTATGTTGCATAGCTCTGTGCTGACTTGCCATGGGCTAATTATTGATGGTTTACTACATGCTAATAAAATCTCTATCACATCTGCCTATCCAATAAATGTGAAGCAATTGAGAGAAGTTGCTAAGTGAACTACTAACTTCTTTAAAAAATACTGAAGAGGAGAAAGATGCACCATTGTCTTCCCCTTCCCAGGACATGCTGAATATAGCCATTGTATAGAGTTTTTGTTTCACTTTTTAATTTACCTAATTTAACTTTCTTCAATAAAGAATTATTCTTGACTTGAAAATTAAACTGGACATTCTTTCCAAATAATTTAAAGATGATGCTTATGCATTTTAAATCACTTTCTTTGAGAAGACCACAGCTATTCTGTCAGCAGCTCTGGAATCACATCACCAGCAGACACAGGAGTTTACACTGTATTTAGGGTCACATTTCAGATCTTTGTTTCTAAGAAGGATGATCTTGGGATTAATGTAGTGGGAGACCGGAGATCTGGGTCCTACTCCCAGCTAACAACAGACTTTCTGTGCAACCTTGGACAAGTAATTTAAGTTCTCTATGTCACAATTTCTTATCTGTCAAAGAAGGATAATATTATGTAGGTGCCTCTCCAGGGGTTTTGAGCCTTCATTCATTATTTTTAAATGTTTTGATAGACTGGAACAGACAAAATTTTCAACACTGAAAAATATCATTATAATGCCATTATGATAATGTGGTTTCCTATGTTTTAAGAAGAATCAATATAGAGAGGAAAAAAAGGAGAACAGAAATCATGAAGTCCATGAACTATGTTAGCAGCATGGTTCCTGACTCCCATTTTTCCTGCCCCTTGTTTTGTCATTCACACGATGCAAGAATGATGACTTTTTGTTTGATACCACATTATGGTCCCATGGCATAGGTGTAGCTGTAAGGCAGTGAAGAATCAGACCTGTGCTATTCAGAGATTATCTTTTGAGGCACTTAAATGTCCTCCAATTGCTAATATTTTGGAGTGTGTTGTTTCTAAAACTTAAATTATATATCAATTCAGCACTGTATGTCATCCCATTTAAGTGCATACTTATGTAGTAAGTAGAGAAGCACCAATACATCAGTCCCATATAGGATCAGCACTGACATAAGGTAAATTGACTGTATTGGCAATTGGCTTTTTTTGACTGATGTGGCCAATAATGTGGCTGATAAATGCCCTGTGCAGGCTCAGCTGCAGCGCAGCACGCAGGCGGCCAGGAGCACAGCCTAGCAGTCTGTTGTGAGGGAAGGGGTGTGGGGAGAGAAGGGGCATGGTGTGGGTGGGGCTGATTGAGGCCAGTGCAGTGAGGGAGGGAGTGGGGCTGGGGCAAGTGCTGCACAGCTGGGGTGGAGTGGGGGATGGAGCTGCAAAACCCTGTGCTTCCCTGGGAAGCTGGGCCCCAGGCTGCAGTGCAGCCTGCTGAGGCCCCGGCCCAGAGTGCACCCGTCAACGGGCTCCAGGGGTGGCACTTGGGAGGGGTGGGGGTTGGGAGGGCTATAGCCACTCCCAAATTCACCTTTGCACCCCCACCCCCCATAGCCACCCCTCCCAGCACTGCCACTGCCACCTGCCCTGCACAGCTGCGCCTGCAAAGGTGCAGTGCTTCTGGCAGGGGCAGCACTAGCCTCTTCCCAATATGGGGGCTGAGCTGGGAGCAGATGGAAGGAGGGTGGGCAGCCGGTGGTGGGGTTGGGAGGGGTGGCTACGGCAAATTTTGGAGTGACTATAACCCCCACAGATCCTCTCTTGCGCTGACTCTGGCTCCTGGCCCAGCTAAGTCTAGCCCTGCCCCACCCGCACCAGGAAGAGGCTGGCACCGTCCCTGGCCAGCTGCCTCCTTCCTGGGGTGGGGGGCCCCCTGCCCCAGGGCTGCAGCTGCAGTGCAGCAGGAAGGGGGCAACACAACAGGCTGGGTGGGGAGGGGATGGCAGCGTAATCCCAGCCCTGCTGCTCTTACCTCGGGCTCTCCTTGGCCAAGCAGCTCCAATGAAACTGTAGCAGCCATGAGGAGCCAGGGCAATGCTGCTGCTGCTGCTGCTGCTGGAGGGGGAAAGAAGAGGGAGGGGAAAAGCCTACCCTGCTGGTGATGGTAGAAGGAGAACAGAAGGGGCTTCTTCCCCACACCTAATAGCTCTTCCTGAGGGCTCTTCAGGCAGCATCTCCTCCTGAGTCGCTTGAAAGAGCCTGGAGCAGCAACTTTGAAAAACATTTTTTTTTAAAACAGTCTCCTAGGCACATGTCCTGGCATGCCAAGGAAAAAGTCTCCACGTGCCACAAATTGGCATGAGTGCTAGGGGTTGCCTATCCCTGGCCTAACCATTTACAGAAACACAGAACCAATCTTAAAGGGTGAAGTTCCATGCTCCACTTAGACCATATTAAGGGCACTTAAAACTTACTGAGCTTCTGCATATTAAAGCTCATTAACTCATCCTAAGTGCCCTCTAAATGTCTGTAAGTTACAACACTTAAGGCAAGGGCTATGCTACTTAGCTCATGTTAGGATAACTTCAGTCTGCTTCACAGAGATAAAACAAGCAATTTGCAGTCCTCTAACATCCCAGGACGCACTGCTCCCCGCTCCACCTGTTTATAACAAGTCTACACTTTCAACAATCCCAAAAGTAGGAAACATTTTTTCCCATTATTTTGATCCAGCAAACCGACGAACCCTATTGCAGCAAACATCTTTTAATGAACTTTTTCCATAGACCCATGGGGCTTATTATAATGTGTGTATACAGCAGGGGCAGGCAATTATTTTGGGTGGAGGGCCGCTTACTGAATTTTGGCAAGCCATCACGGGCAGCATGACAGGTAGACAGGGGCAGATAAATATTGTCTAAATTTTTTAGGGGCTCCATGAGCTGGATAGGATGGCCTGGAAGGCCGCATCTGGCCCGCGGGCCACATTTTGCCCACCCCTGGTATACAGTCACAGCAAGAAGCCAGTAAGAGGTCAAGAAAGAAAACCTTAGAAACATGGTTCTAAAGCAGGGGTGGGCAATTATTTGGGCTGAAGGGCCACTTGGGGAGCTTTGGTGAGCTGTCACAGGCCAAGTCAAAAACCCGCACCCTCCCACCAGCTCACCAAAACTCCCTAAGTGGCTCTGCCCTGTGAGCAGCCAGGTGAATGGGATGGGGCTGCAGGTGAGCAGGGAGCAGCATCCAGGAGTGGGACAGGTGGGCAGGGCTGTGATCTTGGGGTCATAACTGCAGGGCCAGTACCTTACAGGTGTTGGCTCTGCAGGCAAAGGCATGTGGGAAGTGGATCATCCCCTGAGCCCCAGCCCCATGCTGTCACCACCCCGCAATCCCAGGTTCTCTGTGGAGACTGGCAGGGACCCATGCAGGCAGGGCAAGTGGCTAGGTGGATGAGACAGATCCACCGCCAGGTGGGGAGCAGTATCTGGGACTAGGATGGGCAGGCAGGGGCCAGGATCTGGGGGAGGTGACAGCTTGCAGCCAGGGCCTGGGGCAGAGCCACAATCTACAATCCCTGAACCTCCTTACCTGTGAAACCAGTGCCCGTCACAAAGGCATGTGAAGAGTGGATCATGCATTGGGCCCAGCCTGGTTCGCCCATGTGCCCTGCCTACACAAGTCCCAGCCTGGTCTCATTGGAGACCCCATCTGTCTGCCTGCTCTGGCATCAGCGGCAGAGCCTGGCAGCAGCAGCTGGCAGGAGCTGTCACCACTGGGGCTCCTGGAGAGCAAGACTGGCTAATGCACTGCTCCAGCCCCACTGCATACCTGGAGGTGGGTGGAGCAGCTACATGTTCTCTGAACCAGTCTGCCCCCAATGCCTGGGCTGGGTGGGGCTGAGGGACCCATCATGAGCCAGAACCTGGCTTGGGGACCATATTTTGCCCACCCTTTTTAAAGGTACTTGAGAAAGTCAGAGGAGTATAAAGTAGGCCTGAGAAAAGAAAGCTGCAGTAGTTAGGATGGGAGATGATAAAGAGTTGGGTAAGGATTTTAGTGATATTAACAGGAACGATGCGTGCCCTCGGCAGCTGTGGGGGGCACAGTGGCAGCGAGAGCACAGCAGCAGTAAGCAGAAGCTCCCACAGATGCTGCCGGCACTGTTAGCAGCAGCTGGGGGAAGGGGTGGGGTGGCGAGCACAAAGATAAATGTGCAAATCTTAAAAGATTTTATGGAAGAAAAGGTAGCAAGATTTGCATACAGGTGGGAGGTGTGAGTTAAGAAACAGAGTTAAAGATGACTTCCACATTATGCATCTGAGTGATAGGGAGAAACTGCATTTTCAAGGAAAGATCCAGGTCCTTACCTAGAGCAAGGCAGGGCACCTTGAAGAGACTGCCCCTGGAGCTCTCAAATCTGGAGGCTCTCCCAAACACTGAGTTAATTTTCCTTAAATTTGCAGGAACAAGTTTTTAATTTACAGAGATTTATAGAAATTTCTTATGCATTCTAAAGCTAATGTTATTAAAAGTTAATTTTCAAGGATTTGCAAATGATCATTTTGAGCTTTCAAATCAAAGTATGAACTTACTGATGTAGTCTAGATAATACTTTTAATGGCCTTTCAAATCCAAACCAAGGAATATGCAAAAATCAAAAACTTACATCTCACCCATGTCCCCAGAGAGGACTCAGGGATATGGAGAGTTGGAGCCCTGATTAGACTCAATACTGCAATTATTCCTCTGCTACTAACTTGTAACTACAGTTAGGACTTCTTAATAAATGCTTTGATTATTAATATATTGTATCAGAATTGAAAACTGGTCCCTACTTGTCTGATATTTCATCAGTGGCACAAATAAGGAAGCCACTGTCATTTTTAAAAGTTATATTGAACTTCTGGATATATTTACACACGATCTTGTCTCCTTCAGTGCCACCTTCAGTGCCATCCAGTGGAATGAATGTGAAATATCATGGCTGTAAGGAGAGAAGATATAAGGAAATATTGCAGCATGCAAAACAACCCTTTATCTTCAGGATGTGCTGTTTATGCCAGGTAAATTGCAGGTTGTCAGGGCTATTGGTATAACAACAATGAAAAAACAGAACTATGATTTTCTATAACAATAATTCAAATTAGACCTGACATTTGTGCCTGGAGTCCCCATAAAGCTCGCTATAACATTTCTAAATCAGTTATTTGTGTCTGTAAAATATGTGACACATACAAAATTCATGATAGTGCAGTGCAGTATAAAGATTTAATAGCATCCATTTGTGTAATGCAGCCATCCCCAACTCATGCCAATAAAATATTAGTTATAATTTTTCTCTCCCTCCAAGGCCTGAGCAATGTGGCTTAGGAAATGAAGGCTCTAGATTTACAGGCACTCATAGCCTCAAAGAATACATGCATACACATTTATATTTTTATATTTAGAATAAAAGAAGGCATCTTCTCACCTTGTTCCATATATTTTGGAGAACCATTTTACCCTTTGATATTACTTCTATTTCTATTGGGTTACAATGATCTTACTCTCATTTTACTATTATCATTAAGAATCTTTGGACCTTATCACTCCTTTCTTTGTTTCAGCTGTCAACTGAAATCCTATTTTACTTTATGCACTCAAGTGACACTTAGCCAGCTGCATAATGGCCTGTTTGCCACTTACGCACAGTTTGCAGTCCTATTCTGTGCATAGTGAACACACGCGTGTCCATAAGGCTATTAATCATGCACACTAGACTGTGCTCTGGCCAGGTAGGTGTCCCTACACAAATGCCTAAGTGCAAGTCCCCAGATTATAGCTGGTCAAGAAACAGAGAGAGGTTAAAGGGGGAAGAAAGAGGGCAGTCCTCCCCTGTGTTAGTCCCAAGGCTTCAGTCAGGTCACTTACCCAGGAACACAGAGACCCAAGTTCTAGGTCCCACTTACCTAGAGGGGGTTTGACTCTGCTACTCTCTGACTTGCCAGCATAGTGTTTTAAGCACAGGTTAGGCATCCAGCCCTCCTCTTAATGCAAAGCCACCACCTCTTGCATTTAACAGTATTCAGATAAAATGAAAGGAGTAAAATGGCTGGCGCTCTGGGAGCACGGGTGCAAGCTGGAACCTATTCCCTTCCAAGCCAGCATCATTTTCACTGAGTCATAACCTTGAGCTTGTTCTTAACCTCCTACTCCCACATATCTTCCTTGGCTGCCCAGCTTCAAGAGGAGAATACCCAACCCATAGCTCAGTGGTTCAAGCACTGTGATAGCAAGTCAGAAGAATGTAGGTTTGTACTTCCTCTTGCTGAGAAGCCCCCCTAGAACCTAGGCCTCTCATTTCTTGTGCAAGTCCCCTAATCACTAGACTATTGAGCTAAAACGTAGGAAAACCTGCCTGGCTACAAAATTTAAGATTTATGCTCACTCAGGTACAGCTATATAGATCTCCCTAGCAGGAGGGCAACTTACTGTGTGCATTCAGTAGCCTTGTGGGCATTTGCACATCCACAATGTACACCCCGTAGGACTGCAAACTTTATATAACTGCCAAAAGTGCAGTTACTCACCTGGGTAAATGCCATTTAGGCACAAAAGTGAAACAGGAGTCTGCCCTTACTGTTTGTAAAATTTTTCAAGGTGACTGCAGGGGTGAAAAATGGGACTGAATTTTTGTTTTGTTATGATGTACAAAGGAGGTATGAAAGGCTTTAGACATGAAGGGCAGGGGGCCTTTCCCTTGGTTATTACAAGACAAACTCAGGTCTTGTTTATCTTAGCAGGAGTTATGAAAAATGAAGGAGTATTGAAATGCTGACATCTCAAAAGCTAGACATAAAAGCTTAGTAATTTTTAGTTCAATCATTTAAAACTTTGTTTACCTCTCAACTCCTACGTCTATCCAGGACCTGAAAGAAAATATGTCTTCATTACAGATCCCTCATCTCCTTCCCCCAAACAGAGGACTGACTAGAAGAAGAAACAAAGTTTGTAGTACTCTTTCAGGTCTTGCCCAGGAAATCAGCTCGTCCCTTTTGAATTGCCAAACTGAAAGCATGGACAAGAGATTGCACAATGTTCCAAATATGTTGCTTTACAAACCTGCTAGTTTAGCTCTGTTCTGATTGGACTTCACTATGGCTCCTGAGCCTTACCAGACTCCTTGAGATAAGTTGTGGTATCTCCTAAGCACTAGGGGCAACACGTAGGGAGTGCACGCGGGTGCATGTGTACCCCCTGAGCGTGGCAGTGCACCCCCTACAAAAAGGCACTGCTGACACTGTTAATGGTGCCTGTGGGCAGTCACTGCTCACCAGCCCACCATCGCCACCACCACCAGCATCTGTGGGTGGTCCACAATCCCCGCTGGATGCCACCAACGCTATTGGTAGCATCTAGTGGTGGTCGCCAACCCCTGGTCGGTGTTTGCCACTACCCCCCCCGCTGACAGCACCAGCGGCATCTGCGGGAGCTCCCTGCTTACTGTTGCCTCGCTCCCGCCGCCATTGCTGCACTCCCACCGCTGCTGCCACGCTCCTGCCACCGCCATGCCCCCCCAGACACTGGGGGCACACATCGTTTATACTAAGCAACATCTACTGCTGGCACTATGACGAGACCTCACTGCAGTGAACTGTACATAGCTGAGAACTTTCAATTTATTCTTGTGTGTAGAAAAGCTTATAAATGATCATTTTTGGGTATCTGTCTTAACGCTGTCTTGAGATGAATGGGGAACTTTATGTCTTAGGGCAGATGTGGAAAGAAGGAAGTTCTTTGCAGAACGATCTTAAGTAAAATATTTTCTTCAGTTTCTTATTAACTTTCATATATGAAGAATAAATGCAAAAAATACTCTTTCCATACCTCCACTTATTTAAGGACATTATGTTGAACTTCAGAAGTCTAGGATTTTTTAGAGTGAATTTCTAGATCTTAGGGTTGCAAAGAAAATATACAACGTATAAAACTGATGCAAAGATGAATGTCCAAAAAGGCCATTTCCCTTGCTGTTTTCCAGTCCCAGTCTCCTTGTTCAGAAAGACTAAGCCTCCCCTGCCCCTCATGCCTGAGTCCCAGCCTCTTCGACAAGTGAGTCAGAGTTTATCTCCCCCTGATTTCCAGCCCCTCATCTAGCCAGTCCCAGTCTTCTTCCTCCATGCCTATTTCTCTACCAGTCCTTCCAGTCCCAATCTCATCACACACCTTGAATCAGTCTGGGAAGATCCTTCTGGGACCCCTTAGCTCACAACTGGAGCATTCTTAACCACTTTGTGGGGGTAGCATAAGCCCAATCTCAGTGTTGAGTTTATACCATACTGGTATTTGAGTGTCATACAGAGAGTATGAGGCAGGCTCAGCAAAGACTGAACTGTCAGTGATTTTAGCTGTTAAAAACACAAAATATATCCTGAGTAAACTGATTTTTTTTCAAACTATGGCAGATTTAGGCAGATTTTCACAAGGAGGACAAAAATACAGTTCTGATGCTCAGGAGGCAACCCCCCTCCCCAACTCCCATCTTCATTAAATTGTAAGTCCCTGCTCCAAAGCAGTGGGGCACAATAGTGTTTCAAAGAGATGGCTTCAGGAATGTTTTGTGATGAGCAGAACATTTTCAGGTCTCTAATGTTGGCTGAAATAAAAAAATAGAATAGAATCAGCCTTAAACATATACTTGGCATGGGAAATTTCAGCAAAATAGTTAAGTTTTAACTAAACTGAAACTATGGTCATTTAATGGGAAATACTGGACACCCTTATAATCAAGTAATATGCAGTGCTTTTGGCTTCACATGTAACTTATTATTAAACACAAAAGAAAGTTCTAACATTAAGGATCAGATGTTAGCACTGCACAAAAATGCACAAAGAAAAGAGAATCAGTTAAGACTTTCATTGCTAGCTGTAATTTTATCCACTGTGCTTGTATCATAATTGATTCTCGATTACGAAGCCTCAGAAAAGTACGTGATTCCAGAAGTTGTATTGAGTGGCACAACAGGATGAAGTAAGAATTCAACAACTGTCTTAATCTGGCTTTCCTTTGCCAATGGGTTTAAAGAAAGCCCTCAATGCTACTTTAACAAAAATGTCTTTGTATATTGGGTAGCAACTGAAAGTGTGGTACCTAACACAGTTCCATGGTCTGAAATAATTAGCTCACAGGACAAGTACCTATTTCCATGTTTCTAGCCCATTGCCTGGGCGTAGGTCAGTGGGTGGGTGTACACACATACACACACATAATGCCTCAGAGGAATTATAGCACGCTGGTGTCTCTTGCTTGGATGCAAGAATTCCCATGTGCTGCTCTAATAGAATATGAATGCCATCTTGTGTGATAGCGAAACTTCTGTTCCAACTTTCTTTTCCAGGCTTCTGTCTACTGGAAACTAACATGGAACTTTCATTGTAAGTAGCTGATTAAAATTACTTCTTCCAAGGACCCACCCATGGATGGTGTTCAGAAAATGTATCACAATTGCTATTAAGACCCCTCAGTTGTTACCCCACTGTGATATTAACCCTGAGCTCTGACTTTGTATTGGTGTGATATTGGGTGCATCCTCATAAAAAGGTGTATAACTGCTTATCATGCTTATTGCAAAAATATAATTGAACTCAAAGAAGAAAATGCCCTATATGTTTTAGTAGGATCTTGCTTTGTAAAAATAACTCTATCTAGCTATACTAGTTTAAGGAGGCAGAAATACTTTTTCTTATGCAGCAAGTGAGAGTGCAATAATTTGACTATACACACTGGCACATTTCACCGAGAGATTTTAGTTACTCACTAACAGAAGCCATTACCAAGCCCCAAATGACTCTGACAACACCAGCATCAATGAGGTGTTTAGAACTGTTATGCCTAGTGGGAACAAAAACACCTTTTTTGTTCCTATCTCGAAAATTAAATGCACAGTATTAGCACCATCAATGAGGTGTTTAACTTCAAAATTGCCTTCCCTGGTGAGAATGAAAACACTGCTTTTCTTTTGTAAAATTACCAGCGCACTATTTCTCTCTCTGCTCTCCTATGTAAACTTCTTTAATCAACCTACAGCAGTATAAATAGATGGGGAAAAGACAAGGCCCAATTTTTGCTGCTGTCTCTGTGCACCTAAGAGAAGTACTGTATGCAAGGGCTATAAGGCAGCAGTTCAAGGAGCTCCTGGGTCTAGCTGTATTCAGTGTGCTAGGAATTCCTGGGAAATGACAGAAACTTAGGGTGTTTATTAGGGTTAACATACATCCAAGGTTTCCTGGACACGTTGTCTTTCTGGTTCCTCCTATCTCTGTCTGGGTAGTTTTCTTGAAATTTGAACAATGTCTAGGATTTTGCTTTGCTTCGCTGATGGGAGCACACATGTGGCTGCCATGCAGCCAGGTAAAGTGGTGGGAGCTGCTTCAGCAGCTGGATGCAGGTAAGTCTGTGGGCAGTGGGGGCTGGAGGGCCAGGGCTTGGCGACTGCCCATGTCTGTGTCCTTGTGTGTGTGTACCTGCCTGCCGACATAGGGGGAAGCTGCCTAGGCGCTGGGGCTGCGGCAGGGTGTGGAGGCACCTGCCCCTCCAGCAGAGGAAGGGGGCAGAGGGCCCTTTCAGGGGTGGCAAGGAGCTCTGTAGCTGGGCTGGTGGCACCAAGGCTGGTGCCCATGCTCACAGGGGTGGGGCGGCCGGGAGATGCTGCCTGGGGGCACTTGGTGCAGCCCAGGAGCCCCAGGCCAGGGCAAAGGAGGGGGTCACAGGCATTCCCTCCTCCTACCTCCAGCCCGCACCAGGGCCAGATTTGCTCTGCTGTCATTTGCTCTGGCCCAGTCAGGATGGGGGCAGGTGGGGGCCCCCTCTGGCAGGACTGGGGGGAGCAGGGGGCTGTAGGTAAGGAGTGAGGGGCCTGAGGGGTAGGGGACTGTGGGTTGTGAGTGAGGTGTCCCCCCTGACAGGTGTCGTTTTTTGGAACTGGAAATATGGTAACCCTAGCATTTATACACATGCTCTGGGAGTGGGGGCACTTTAATTAGGTGCTCAGAGCACTAATTAAAGTGCCCAGAGCATCACATGTATCAGTGTCCCCATGCTGAAAAATGGCAGTGGGGGCACTTTAACTAAAGCTCATCGAACGACCTTTAGTTAAAGTGGCCCTGCCACTGTTTTTCACTTAATCAAGTCTCCTCCGACATGCTGTAATTGCATGGTTGGACCAGCCTTGCTGCACATGTATAGGCTCCTTTAAGGGTATGCTCTGTGCCCTAGCTCTTTCCCAGCTGTCAACATACTTAAGGGGCAGCCAGTGAACAATGGGATGAAATGGTCCTCCACAGTTCCAGAACTGGGAAGGTACAATTTTTTTCCATTGCTCCTATCTTGAACCCTAGCATCAAAGAATGAATGAAATCTCCCCAACTACCAGAGTTCTACACTTGAAAATCTGTGCGGTAATTCAAATTATTTCACATTTAAGAGTCTTTTATTCACAAAGAATGTTTTTTCCTCTTTGGTGAACAACCTGGTGCTTTGATACAAATTATTAAATTCATTTAGGAAGCAGCTTCATTAAGATGTGGTATGAATTCACCCACAACAAAGCAGAATTGGATGTATCTCCATCTCAAAGTAATTACTGCAATCAACATGCTGGTGTTCTACACCATTTTGTTGGCTACTTGTCCACTTATCTGGGCACACACTATTGTTAGTGTCCCCCTGGCTGGAGGTCACATCCTGGTTTAAATGCTGGTATGCTGCCTTTCCTGATTCCAGATAATGGGGAGCTTCCATCTCTGTACAATATTCTTGATTATTTTGAAGACTTACCTCACACTTTAGCATGGTACTATACAGAGAGATCAGACATTGTTTGCCTCGGAGGAGAGGTACATGTACGTGCTCACTTGCAGTCATTCAGGACAGCTCTCTAAGTGGTATCCAAATGCATGCTAGACAAGGACTCTCAAATGGGATGCTTAACCACTGCTGAAATAAGGCAATGGAACTTCAGGACATGCAGGAGTGTTATGTACAATACATGGCTCTCTTGAGAGCTTGCTTGGTCTGTAGCTGCTATGAGAAGTTGGATGATATGATCCTACCACTCACCCACTGACCACAACTGACCCTGAAATCCAGGATTTTGTAGAGTTGAAGAGACGTAGGACATATCCAGACCCAAAATCATGGCTTGAAGACCCCCATGCAAAACTCAGAGCTCACCTAACCCTTTCACCAAATTGCTACAAGTCACCCCTACCACAGACCCAGATGTCCCACTCAAAGGTGAATTAGCAACATTTTGCCATCTCCAAACTCAGCCAAGAGTGGGAACAATGTTTGGGAATAGAATTCTAATGCCAAACAGAAAACAACATTTCATCCCTGCTGGATCAGATCCGCGATCTGGATAATCATCTACATTGTCCATGTATCTGTTTTTTGCTTTGCGCAACTACACTGACAGGGAACAAGAGGTGGGGTGGAACAGAAAGAGAAGCACAGGGACAGACTAGCTGCTGGGAGTGGTACACAACTTTCTTGGAGCTTGAAAGCACAAACTTGTTTGCATGCAACCATTTGTCTTTTTACAGTTTGTTAATGACTGTAGATGTCCAACAGCTTCTTTTTACTCTCTCCCAACATTCAACATTGCATGTCATTATTGTTAATTAGAAACAATCAAAAAAGATGCCTTTACATTCAGGATTTTACATACTGCGTAAAATAATTAACCAGCATCATCCAAAAATCCAACTAATTTTATAAAAAGATCCAAATGTGCAATATTATTACAGCTTTCACTAAAACCCTACATGGTAAAATGGACAAATGAATCAGTAGAATCTTGTCACTATTACATTGACATGCAGTCATCCTGCCTGATGTCTTTTTCTATAAGACAAACATTCTTCACAGATGGCCTTCTAGATTTGAAGTATTAGCACTTAATGCTGCTTGCATTTATAGAACAGGGACCAATAAAAACTGCAGATTAAATCAGGATAATGAGAACGTAGTGGCCTTTTATTGTGCAAAATAATGCAGGGAGTAAGGAAGGAAATGTCCTTTGTTAAATATTTATCAGTTTGGTCCTAACAATCATAACAACGTTATCAGTAATTACCTCTATAGGGGGGCAACAGCAGGAACTGAACACCAGATCTACAAAGCCACATCACATGCATCTTCCAACATGTAACTCTTTGCTAGAGAATAGTCAGGCAGGATTCTTGGTCTAGAAGAGTAATGTGGTCAAATCACTTAAGAAGTGATTACAAGATTTGGAATGCTCATTTCAAAATATAATATACCTAGATGAGTGAAACTTGGGGCTCCCTTACCCAAAGTAACAATTCTGTTCTTTGTTGTGCAAGATAGTCCTCTATCACCTCTCAGTTACCTGTAAAAAAAGGAATGATATTTTTGTAAGTGTAGAGCAAACAGAAATATTAATAGGAAAAGGAGTGAGTCTTCTGACTTTCAGCTGAGTACACCTTTCCCTAGGTTAAAACCCGAGGAAGAAGCAAGTCTTCTTACTTCACACCATCCCTAGACTTAAAATTTGAGGATGAATGTCTTGCATTCAAAAGCTTGTCTAACCTTATCCCAAACTACATAGTTGGTCCAATAAAAGATCTCACCCCAAGAAATCCTTGCCCCTCACATAATTTCTAGACCATCATGGCTACATCACACTTACACTACTATAGACTAGAAACATCTCGTGTTGGTAAACATCCACTTGGTGCGACAGAATTCTGTGCGCGCAAAGAAATCTAGTAACAAAAAAAAAGTCACCTTTTTAATCGGTTGGGTCCTGGATTTTGACATATGCCATGAGAAAGGTTGGAAAGCATTTTATGGAGAGCCTCCTTTTGTCCTTTCCCCCGAGAACTTAGCCTGAATGCAGCCGAGAATCTAGTCACTAGATACAGGCACACACATGGCACCTTATTATAAAGAGCCAGACAATCCCAACAGCAAGAACTGTTATCTTCTTGCTATTAAGCTGTAAACAACTGATACGAGAGGCAAGGATTTCTTTGGCTGAGACAAACCCTGCTATACTGGGCACCTCTACACATTCATTCACCTGCCTTTGCATGAAGTAGTAAATAAAGCTGCTGTGGCAATGCATGGTAGCAAAGGTGAACTTTTTTTCTGCTTAACATAGCATAGGCTAATTCTACTGCGTATTAGTATGCTTTTTGCCTTGATGCATAAAACAGTCCACTGAGCATTAAAACAGCTCGTGTAGATGCACCCACTGTCATTAACTCCCCTCGGGGGTGGTCACAAGGAGACAGCACACGGCTGATCACGACGTGGGCGGGAGCTGCAAACACAGCCTCATGGGCTGAGGCTGCCTCCATGAACCCCAATTCCCCCCGCACTGCTCCTGCCAAGCGGCGGCCGAGCCGGACCCCCTACCCAGCCACCTGGGTCTAGCCCCGGGTAGGATCTGCCCAGCCCACGGCTCCAGCCAGCGCTGACAGACTCAAAACGCGAGACTACGTCACAACAACCCCAAGAACGCGACATGGGCGGGGACGCTTCTATTATGACGTACATCACCACGCCCCCACCGGGAGGGCGGGAAAGGAGGCAGGGATGAGATTTGGCGCTTTTCCTCCGTGAGGCCGTCCACCGGATGTGAGGTCATCATGAGCGGCCGGAAGGAAGCGCTGAGGCAGCCGCTTCCGGTGCAGTGGGCTCGGCGCGAGCAGGTTCTCCTGCGCCCGGGGCGGCGGCTCGGGGGGGCGGCGGGGCTGGGCCGGCGGGCGGGGCTCGCTGCGGCCATGGCGGGGGCGGAAGGGGGTGCGGAGCCACTGGGCCGCAGCCGCGCAGAGCTGGCGTGGGTCGAGGCGCTGCGCGGGGACTGCGAGCCCGAGCAGCACTGGCGGCACCGCCGCGAGTTTCTGCTGCGCAACGTGGCCGCGCCACCGCCGGCCCCGGGCAGCGCCGAGCTGCAGCGCCTCGTCTCGCTCTCCATGGTCTGGGCCAACTACGTCTTCCTGGGCTGCCGGTGAGTGCGGGGAGGACGTGCTCGGCGGGGGAGGCGGGAGGGCCCGGCCGCCGGCGGCGCTGACCCGCTGCTGCTCTTGTGCTCATGCAGGTACCCAGCTCAGGTTATGGCGAAGGCGCTGGACATGGCCCACGGGCTGGTGGTGAACAGCGCGCCTGCCCACTCCGCTGCCACCACCACACACCACCTGGTTGCCAAGGTGAAGAAAAGAGGCATATCGAGTAGCAATGGTTAGCAGATCCGAGCCGCGCCGCCACCAGGCCTGCGGGTCACCCCTTGGGATGGGGAGGGCACCGGGAGCCTGGGGAGGGGCTGCGGGGGCAGGAGCATGGGGCAGTGCGTTGGGGGGGGAGGCAGAGCAGGGTGCCTGTGGGCCTAGCAGGGAGGCAGTGGGCGCCATCCAGTGCAGCTCTGCCCAGAGACAGGCGTGGGTGTGTCGGAAAGCAAGGACAGGGCCCCGCAAAGAATTTGTCAGGTCCACCTTGCTAGAGAAGGTTGGTAACTGCACATCTGCAGATGCTGGGGGACAACCGAAGTGTGATGGGGAGGAGAGCGAGGGTCGGGTGAATTGCAAGTGCTCTGGGGGGGGCACCCAATAGAGTATGCTGGCCAGCGCCCGCTGGCTCTTGGAACAAGCCCAAGGAGCCAGTGGATACAGTACAGTGCAACTGTCTGGAGATACGAGTGGATGAGGGACAAGCCTGTTTGGCTCATAAAGGATCACGGGCCTACACAGAACCGGTTGGCAGGGGCTATTACGTGTGTACCTGGAGAATGCTTGGAACAACTAAAGCAAGGACGGGGAGAGGAGTGAGCGTCAGAGGTGAATAGAATCATGGAAAACTAGGGTTGGAAGGGACCTCAGGAGGTCATTGGTTCAACCATTTGCTCAAAACAGGGCCCTCCCCACTATATCATCCCAGCCAAGGCTTTGTCTACCTGGGTCTTAAAAACCTCTAGGATGCAGTGTTCCAGTAACAAGTGCTCCAAGGGGAATGCTGAGTAGAGCACGTTGGCCTGTGCCCACTGCCTTTCCAGCGAGTCCAAGGAGCCAGTGAAAGCCACCCAGAGCCTGGAGATGTGAAGCTACCCAATGCAACTGTACTTGGAGATGTGAAGGGATGAGGGGCAGGCCTATTTGGGACATGGAAGAATCATGGGTGTGGGCCCATACAGAAACAATTAGCCCCCTCCTTTTACAGAGGGGGCTATTAAGTATGCACCAACAGAGTTGTGGGACAACTAAAGCAATAACAGGGATGGGAGTGTGGTTCAGAAGTTAATACAAGTGTTCCAAGGGGAAGGCACCAAGCGGAGCACACTGGCCTTCTACTGATTCCAAGGAGCTAGTGGAAGTCACCTAATGCCTGGAGATATGAAGGCATGAGGGCTGGGAAGATCAGTCTCACAGTCACTGGAGTCCTGCCAGCTGCATCTTCTTTTCTGGTCAGATAGATGGCTCATTTAGCTGGGCCAGGAGGAGGCTGACTGGTCCTACTTGGTACACAAGATAATTATAGGTATAAGTCCCCACAGACCTGGCTAGCCTCCTTTGTTCTTAGAGGGGACCATTAAGTGTGCACCAACAGAGTTCTTGGGACAGCTTAAGCAATAACAGGAAGAGGAGCATGGGTCAGAGGTTAATAGGTGTTCCAAGGGGGGATATCACACAGACCACACGAGCCACTACCTGCTAGTCCTCCAACAAGTCCAAGGAGCCAGTGGATACAACTTAGTGAAACTGCTTGGAGACATAAATGAGGGACAGGAGGGTGGTACCACAGTCCCCAGGGATCCTCCCAGCTGTTGTCTCCTTCCTGGTTTGGTAGACAGCTAATTTAGCTAGGGCTAGAAGGATGTTGACCATGAGGTCCCAGGACTTGGTGTGGCCACAGATGAGGTGTAGGACAGCCAGAACAGGAGTCAGCAACCCCCTAGCACATGTGCCAGAACCATGATACACAAAGGTGTTTCATTTGGCACACATACCTCAGGGTGGGCAGTGGGGAATGGGGTGGGGCTGCGCTGCCACAGCAAGGATCAGGCCCCCAGCATGCCAATATCTTATAAGTCGAGGCTGCAGGTGTTTTGGGCACTCAGCCCAAAAATGTTGCTGATCCCTGAGCCAGAACCTCAGCAAGAGATTCTTGTGGATGCAATGAAGGGCCTGCAGTCTGGCACACTTGAGGTGTGTGCACAAAGGTCTTCCTCTGCTGACGGAAGGAGCTGGTGTTGGCATGATCCGTAAAACATGCCAGATATGCTCCTGTTGGTGATCGCTCCGTGGAGGAGCTACCAGGACACCAGGCCTATTTGCACACAGAGTCATGGGCTTGAGCCCACAAAGAACCTGCTGGACCCCTATGTTTTTTGAGGGAATCACTAATTGTCATCAACTTATGATGGGGGACAACGAAAGTAAAAAACGGATGGGAGTGGGGGGGGGGTCCGAGGTTAAGAACAGAGCACCTTGGCCAGCACCTGCTGGCCCTCCAATGAGTCCAAGGAGTCAGTGGATACTTCACAGTGAGACACGGCCTGGAGATGTGTGTGGATAAGGGTAAGAAGATGGTTTCAGTCTTAGGGTCCTCTTGGCCACAGCCTCCTTCCCAGCCAGCTTTAGCCAGGGTCAGGAGGAGGCTGACCAGGTGGGCCCAGGACTTAGTGGGGCCAGAACTGCAGCAAGAGGTTCTTGAGGTGGCAGTGAAAGGGCTGTAGCCTGGCACACTTGAGAGAGGTATGTGCTAGGGTCTCCATCTACTGACTGAAGGGGCAGGTGTTGGGGGTCTCTGTAAAGCATGCCAGTTACACATCTTTGGTGATGGTTCCAAAGAGGAGCTGCCAGGGAACCAGGGAGGTTTCCTGGCCACGATGAGTCTTCCTTCAGGTTTCTTCCCTTCCTCCCTCCTCTCTGTTTAAAAAGGAACTAGGGAATAACCCGGGTTCAAAGCTGCATGTGGAGGGCTTGTCCCACTGCCAGCTTTGGTTGGTCTCAGTGCTGTGCTGGAAAGTGCAATGTAGAGAGTCTGGGGCTTTGCTTTCATTGGTGGTGCAGTTACAGATTTGCGTAATCCAGTTTCTCAGAATAGCCAAGTCCAGTTTCTTCCACCGGTGGATTTTTCAGTGTGTTACAGGAATTTGTGTCCCTGGGATCCAGTTCTAGTTGTGCCCCAGTTTAATGCATGTTAAAATGACACTTGAGTAGGAGATGATAATAATCTTTCAACTCCACCCATGTTGTATCGAGTGATGTTCCCCAATTGGAGCTTTGGAGAGCCTTCTGGTAAAAAATCAAGTTTCTTGCTACAGGGTCTGTTTTTGTTTTGTTTGTATGTCACTTATCATAGTGGAATTTGTGTCCACAACATGGGCTTCCTTCCCTGTTAAAAGAAGGGGTGAGTCTAAATCAAAGCCTTGCCTTTTTTAAAAAAAAAAGAAAAAAAAATGGGGGGAGGGTGTGTGTGTGGTGGGCAGGGAGGAAGCGCACTGAAATGTCTGAATAGCATTTGGAGTCTGATTCTGAACTGAACTGTTTTGGCCCATCTGTAGAAAGTTTAAATCAACTGCCAGTAGTCAGGTACCTGTAATACACTGTTAAAGAATGAAAAAGTAACACTGTATTTGTTTTTAGAAGGGGTAGAGGAGCCTTGCAAGAAACAAGCTGTTGAGAAAAGCAAAGATTCCAAGGATGTTGGAAGTGACGGCAAATCTACAAAGACAGAAGCCTGCAAGGAGATGGAGAGCAGCTTGCCTAAAAGGCAGAAAAAGGATGCGGATGAGAATTCAGCAAAGGATTTGGAAAGCTCAAAGCCAGCCTTTACTTTGAACCAAATACCTGGCACAGCACGAGATGCAGGCACAGAAATGAAAGCTGCTGGTCATGAAACCACCACCAAGCATAATCCAGCTCCCACCTCTTCATTGGCAACTGAATCAAAGGCAAGCTGTAGCTTGAATCTACAGGATAGCAAACAAGAAAATGTGTTGCTGACTGAAAAGAAAAATATATTGGTGAGCGCTCCAGCACTAGTGGCCTCCAAGAGCGGTCCCCAAGCAAATGCTCCAGTGCCAGTGGCCTCCAAGAGCAGTCCCCAGGTGGGCGCCTTGGTGCCGGTGGCCTCCAAGAGTAGTTCCCAGGCAGGTGCTTCAGCATTGGTGGCCCCCAAGAGCGGTCCCCAAGTGGGTGCTTCAGCTCCAGTGGCCTCTAAGAGTGGCCCCCAGGCAGGCCCTTCGGTGCCGGTGGCCTCCAAGAGTGGTCCCCAGGCGAGCGCTTCAGCGCCAGTGGCCTCTAAGAGCAGTCCCCAGGCAGGTGCTTCGGTCCCAGTGGCTTCCAAGAGCAGTCCCCAGGTGAGCACTCCAGTACTGGTGGCTTCCAAGAGCAATTCAGGGGCAAATGTTCCACTGCCGGTGGCCTCCAAGAGTGGTCCGCAGGCGAATGCTGCTGTGCCGATGGCCTCCAAGAGTGGTCCGCAGGCGAATGCTGCTGTGCCGATGGCCTCCAAGAGTGGTCTGCGGGCGAATGCTGCTGTGCCGATGGCCTCCAAGAGTGGTCTGCAGGCGAGCGCTGCTGTGCCGATGGCCTCCAAGAGTAATTCAGGGGTGAGCACTCCAGTACCAGTGGTCTCCAAGAGTGGTCCCCAGGCAAGTGCTCCAGTGCCAGTGGTCTCCAAGAGCAGTCCCCAGGCAAGTGCTCCAGCACTGGTGGCCTCCAAGGGCGGTCCCCAGGCGAGCGCGCCAGCGCCGCTGGCTTCCAAGGGCGGTCCCCAGGCGAGCGCGCCGGCGCCGCTGGCTTCCAAGGGCGGTCCCCAGGCGAGCGCGCCGGCGCCGCTGGCTTCCAAGGGCGGTCCCCAGGCGAGCGCGCCGGCGCCGCTGGCTTCCAAGGGCGGTCCCCAGGCGAGCGCGCCGGCGCCGCTGGCTTCCAAGGGCGGTCCCCAGGCGAGCGCGCCGGCGCCGCTGGCTTCCAAGGGCGGTCCCCAGGCGAGCGCGCCGGCGCCGCTGGCTTCCAAGGGCGGTCCCCAGGCGAGCGCGCCGGCGCCGCTGGCTTCCAAGGGCGGTCCCCAGGCGAGCGCGCCGGCGCCGCTGGCTTCCAAGGGCGGTCCCCAGGCGAGCGCGCCGGCGCCGCTGGCTTCCAAGGGCGGTCCCCAGGCGAGCGCGCCGGCGCCGCTGGCTTCCAAGGGCGGTCCCCAGGCGAGCGCGCCGGCGCCGCTGGCTTCCAAGGGCGGTCCCCAGGCGAGCGCGCCGGCGCCGCTGGCTTCCAAGGGCGGTCCCCAGGCGAGCGCGCCGGCGCCGCTGGCTTCCAAGGGCGGTCCCCAGGCGAGCGCGCCGGCGCCGCTGGCTTCCAAGGGCGGTCCCCAGGCGAGCGCGCCAGCTCCGGCGCCGCTGGCTTCCAAGGGCGGTCCCCAGGCGAGCGCGCCAGCTCCGGCGCCGCTGGCTTCCAAGGGCGGTCCCCAGGCGAGCGCGCCAGCTCCGGCGCCGCTGGCTTCCAAGGGCGGTCCCCAGGCGAGCGCGCCAGCTCCGGCGCCGCTGGCTTCCAAGGGCGGTCCCCAGGCGAGCGCGCCAGCTCCGGCGCCGCTGGCTTCCAAGGGCGGTCCCCAGGCGAGCGCGCCAGCTCCGGCGCCGCTGGCTTCCAAGGGCGGTCCCCAGGCGAGCGCGCCAGCTCCGGCGCCGCTGGCTTCCAAGGGCGGTCCCCAGGCGAGCGCGCCAGCTCCGGCGCCGCTGGCTTCCAAGGGCGGTCCCCAGGCGAGCGCGCCAGCTCCGGCGCCGCTGGCTTCCAAGGGCGGTCCCCAGGCGAGCGCGCCAGCTCCGGCGCCGCTGGCTTCCAAGGGCGGTCCCCAGGCGAGCGCGCCAGCTCCGGCGCCGCTGGCTTCCAAGGGCGGTCCCCAGGCGAGCGCGCCAGCTCCGGCGCCTCTGGTTTCCAAGGGCGGTCCCCAGGCGAGCGCGCCAGCTCCCGCGCCTCTGGTTTCCAAGGGCGGTCCCCAGGCGAGCGCGCCAGCTCCGGCGCCTCTGGTTTCCAAGGGCGGTCCCCAGGCGAGCGCGCCAGCTCCGGCGCCTCTGGTTTCCAAGGGCGGTCCCCAGGCGAGCGCGCCGGCGCCTGTGGCTTCCAAGGGCGGTCCCCAGGCGAGCACGCCGGCACCTGTGGCTTCCAGGGCCGGTCCCCAGGCGAGCGCGCCGGCACCTGTGGCTTCCAGGGGCGGTTCCCAGGCGAGCGCGCCGGCACCTGTGGCTTCCAGGGGCGGTTCCCAGGCGAGCGCGCCGGCACCTGTGGCTTCCAGGGGCAGTCCCCAGGCGAGCGCGCCGGCACCTGTGGCTTCCAGGGGTGGTCCCCAGGCGAACGCGCCGGCACCTGTGGCTTCCAAGGGCGGTCCCCAGGCGAGCGCGCCGGCACTTGTGGCTTCCAGGGGCGGTCTCCAGGCGAGCGCGCCGGCACCTGTGGCTTCCAAGGGCAGTCCCCAGGCAAGTGCTCCGGCACCTGTGGCTTCCAAGAGCAGTCTTCAGGCAAGCTCTCAGGCACCTGTGGCTTCCAAGAGCAGTTTGCAAGCAGGCACATCACTGTTGGCTTCCAAGGGCATTTCACAAAGTGCTCCAGCGCCATTGGCTTCCAAGAGTGGGTCACAGGCAAGCACACCAATGCTGTTGGCTTCTAAGACCGGTTCACAGGTGAGCATTCCAATGCTGTTGGCTTCCAAGAGCGGGTCACAGGCAAGCGGTTCATTCTTGGCTTCCAAGAGTGGATCCCAGGCAAGCGCTTCACTTTTGGCTTCCAAGGCCGGGTCACAAGCAAGCGAAAGTTCTGCTAAAGTACTGCGTAAGCCTTTAACCAGTGAAGATGCAAAGGAAAGACAACCTTTTTTTAATAGATTGTACAAAGCTGTAGCCTGGAAATTGGTTGCTGTTGGAGGCTTTAGTCCTAATGTGAATCATGCAGAACTCCTGAACTCATCCATTCAGTCTGTAAAAGCTACCTTAGATGTTGCTTTTGTTCCACTGAAGGAACTTGCAGACTTGCCTCAAAATAAGAGCACTCAGGAAAATGTAGTTTGCGAACTGAGGTGCAAATCTGTCTATTTGGGTACTGGATGTGGAAAAAGTCAGGAAAATGCCAAAGCAGTTGCTTCAAGAGAAGCTTTGAAATTATTCCTGAAGAAAAAAGTCATTGTAAAGATCTGCAAAAGAAAGTACAGAGGAAGAGACATTGAAGATTTGGTACTACTTGATGAAGAAGCAAAACCTTCAAACTTACCTCCAGCTCTAAGAAATCCTCAGGAGATTCTGTAGGGCGGTGGGGGGAGGGGGAAATCACTGTTTATACCATGTATAGTATTCCAACATAAGAACTGAAGGTTAATTTTGTACTCAAAATGTAGGCTTCCGGAGATTTTGTATTTCTTTCTCGGTTATGCAGAACAGTTATATTGTTCCTTTCACTTGGTAGCAATTGTAAATAATTTGTTAGAGATGAAAAGTGCGCATTTAAAGATATGCCTTAACATATAGCACACTAGTGTGCTGTTTTATTTGCTAAATAGTCTAAGTCTTCTATTTTTAATTAAATAAGTAAGGTACAATTTGCTGTTTATAGTCTGAGAATTTTGTAATCTTACAGTTTGGTGGCTGTGTGCTCAGTTGTATATGACATCTTTTTTTAGCTGCATAGGAATGTGTATATAGAGAGACCATAGCACTTGAATGGTCAAAAGTTGTTAAAAATTTCAATTAGAGTTTAATCATTTTGTTTGAAATACATGTATGTTGCCCATAATGCTCACTGTCCCTCTTGAAAGGAAAGAAAATAGTTGTTGGACTATTTTTATGAAAAGTTGTAACATTTTAAATCTAATTATAAAATGATATGCAGATTCTATTTAACATTATTATACTAGCAAATTATCAGTAAACAATCACCAAGGTGACTTCAACTACGAAAACTAAGCAGATTTAATTTGAGACTTTGTGAAATACCATTTACACTTTTTTCCAAGTAAACATGGATTTCTATATTACGCATATTTTATGACTGCTACTAAAACAATCTTCTGAGATGCCCTCTTCTACTGTTTTGTTTTAGCTGTTAAGCATTTTGACCATTTTGATAATTGTTGGTAACACTTTTTTAAAAGAAACGTACACTAGCTTCAGTGTGAGGGGTTTCAGGATATAATCCCAGAAGTACTAGTTGCTCATTCTGTATAGTTTTATTGAGGTGATACAGATGTAAAACTCAGAAAGCATTTTCTAATAAACAATGGAATGCACACTAATCCTACTCTTGTGATATAAATTAAATAGTTGGGGGATAAAAAGCACTTTTTCTTGAGCAGAGAAGTTTCTAAAGAAGCTGACTAAGTTCATGCTAAGTTTCTAAAGAAGCATGAACTTTGCTTTGGTTCCATGATCAATGATTTTTAGGTAGTTTCAAGCAAAGCTAGGGAGAATATGAGTCTTTATACATTTGTTACAATATTAGATAGTAAAAAATATCTCTCACAGTCTTTCATCTCAGATGCGTTACACAATTTAAATAACTAGCACCATTTTATAAGAAGGTACTTCTTGGTTGATAGATCTACTGTCAGCTAGGTACTTCAGGACTGAACCATGGGGTTCAGAGAATCTCTATGGCAGCTAATATTGGACTTGAGGTGTTTATGTTTTATAAAGCAGGGGTGGGCAATTATTTGGGCCCGAGGGCCACATAAGGAGTTTTGATGAGCTGTTGCAGGCTGGGTCACCACCCCCCAACAACTCGCCAAAGCTCCCTATTGGGCTTTGGGTGCACGAGGAGCAGCAGTGTTCAGGAGTGAGACTGGCATGATTTGCTCCCTGCTTGGGGTGAGGGGGAACACGACACTGCCTGGTAGCCAGTTGGTGGCGAGGGGAGGGGGAGATGGATGGCATGTGTAGCAGAGCTCAGCAGGTCAGTGGGTGTCTCTAGCACTCTGCATGGGTCCAAACCCTGTGTCACAGCCCATGTCCTGCTCCCACCCGCACTTGCCTGTCCAGGCCCCAGCTAGCACACAGCTTCTGGTGAGGCTGTTCCCGGTGGGGCTGCAGCTGGCCGGGCTTACACTCTCACTGGGAGGTGAGGGGAGCAGAGCAGTATCCAGGTTGCTGCAGCCACATAGAGAACAGCCCCACTGGAAGCTGCACATGTTGGCCAGGGGCTAGGCCCTGGCTGCCTTCCACCTGCTCTGACCGCCCATAGGTGGCCTTTCATCTCTGGGTGGGCAGGAGGTGTGCAAGGCAGTTGGGAGCTAGAGCTGGAGCTCTAGGCACTGGGCAGCAGCCACCCAGCTGAAGCTTCCCCCCTGCCCTCCCGGAGCAATCACAGCTGGAAGCAAGGGGAGCAGAACAGCAGATGCTGGCCAGCCTACGCAGCCTCTAGTGGGGCTGTTCCCAGTGCAGCTGCAGCCACTTGGGTGATGCTCTGCTCCCCTCACCTCCAGTGGAAACTCCTCCCACTCTTGTTCCCAGTGCACTGCTCCAAGCGGGCTAGTGGGAAGCTTCAGCGGGCAGTTACCACTGGAGTTGGGAGCAGAGCAGTGTCTGGCCAGCTGCAGCAGGATTGGGAACAGCCCTGCCAGAAGCTGCACTGGGGCCCAGGCTGGCAGGAGTGCGGGCTGCCCTGGCAGGAGCAGATGAAGCTTGGCCTCATGTGGAGCACTGGGGGCAGCTGCAGGCTGGATTCAGGCAGTGACTGGGCCAGATGTGGCCCATGGACCATATTTTGCCCATCCCTGTTACAAAGTCACAGTGCATCTGGCCTAAATCCAAATATTGGCTTAATGTGGATCAGAGATCCTCAAAGTCCTTGCACATCTGCTGTGTAATCACATGGCACCTAAAAACTCTTGGTGGACAGTACTAATTCTGTCCATGTCTTGATGCTGTTAAACTGCTCAGAGCCCTAGTTTATGCCTAAGATCAGGTAGACGTCTCAAAATAGGTACTCACCTGATGATCATGCCTGCAGGGCCTGGTTGATAACACTTAGTAGGCTGGATATCTCTCAGGGTGAAAGAAACACTGGTGGCAGCAGAGTGTGTACTGCACATTTTGCCAATAACACAGTGGTTGGGGCATGAAATAAGGAATGGGGAGACCCCTCTGAATTCCTACTGTGTGTGATCATTTGCAACAGGAAAGGCAGAAGGCAGGGCAGAGTGACACCTTGAAGAATCATTCAGATTTGTTCTGAGTGGGTTAGTCTACAAGCCCTGCCTTCTGCTTGACTTCAGACAACACAGCTAACTACCTCTCTACAGCAGAAGAGGGTGAGTCAATGCTTTTGCTAACTGGTCATGGAAGAAAGTTGTGCTCACTGAACAGAACTTGTCATGGAGTCAGCAACTTGTGGGTACTGTTTCTTGTAACTTAGGCAAATTATAACATTCTTTGAATTTTTCTCTTCATCTCTACCAGGTTGCAGGGAAGTTGTGGTTTGATAGTTAAGCTTTGTTGGAACCTTAAATAAACACAGTTAAATGTGAATGGTTAATAAAAAGTACTCTAAACCATGCCATACACCAGGGATTGAGGACTGCAGAAACTGTGATCTGACTGCAAAAATGTGGGAAAAATAAAGAATATAATTTGAAATTAGTCATATTTCCAGTGAAGGCATTTAAAACACCTAAATGTATGTAGTGATATTATTGTTCCATTAGTAATGGCAAACTGCTAATTAAGTTGATGAAGGAACTCAAGGCAGCTGCAATCAAAGAAAAGAGGATTATTTATTTATTTATTAGGTGCCTGTGCTGCCTTCCCTAGAAGAGGCTCTAAGTGGCTTACAGTATAAACTAGATAGATTATAAAGGTGTTAAAATGGTGTATCATAAAATAAGCTCCGTAGACAGTACTCCAAACCTTGCCAGCTGAAAGCCTGCCTAAATAAGACCTTACAACCTTTCAGAATATGTCCAGGCTTGGGCTTTGATGAATTACAAGGGCAGAAATGCACTGGGTTTTTGTTTTGTCTTTTTCTTAATTCATTTTTTTGTTAACTACTTTAAATCTTGGGTATAGGTTGTAGCTGTGTTAGTTTAAGGACGTAGGCAGACTTTGAATCTTGCACTTTTATTTTACAAATAAGAAACTGATATATGAGAAGCTATTTTGAGGAATAACTTATTAATGAATAGATGGGAAGTTACATTTGTATCTCTAAATTTCTGCTTCTCTAATTTAAAGTATTTTATTGATCACGTGAGATACATTGGTGTCTTGCTTGGTTTTCTTCCATCCAGTAGCAATTACATATTATTATAGTTAATGAAAGAAAAAGCTTGTTCCTCTTATTAGTATATGGTTAACTACTACATAAATGTCATGCTTGTTAGAAATTCTACACTTTAATGTGAGACCCTATTTTCCATCTACTCTGAAAATCTATGACCTGGCTATTTCTATCACTTCTGATGTGAAGTAATGTATCATGGAAACTTGCATCTAAAGTCATTTGTGCTTGTAGATGTCTTTCATCAGAGGGCACAAAAGGACTTTAGAAAGGTGGGTAAACTCCTCCTTCTGTGGAGAAGAAAATTAAGGCATGTAAGTTAAATGAATTTGCCAAATTCGTGTAGCAATACATCCTGGAATGAAATCCTTTTAATCTGCCAGTTCACTGATCAAATTCTGGAGTAGTGGTGCTCTCAAACCGTTTGGTCCCATGTGCTGGATGGATGGCATACAGTTGTTAGTCTATGAGTGCAAAACCAGCTACAGAGCACCCTCGTACACCAGTCTGACCCCATATGCTGGATCCAGCTGTGAAGCAACCCCATGTGCAGGCCACAGCCCAGCCCTGCATGCCAGCATGATCTGGCACACAGGGCCATGTCATCCATCCTGTGGAGTTCCCCACAGGTCCAGAGTTTTGGTGATGGGGGAGCAGTGGCAGTGCCCTGGCTTCCAAAGAACAGTAACACAGTTGATGCTGTTAATGCCAATCAAGGGCAATTAACGCTGCTACCTCTTTCCCACCACCAAATGCCCAGACCACTGGGAAGCCCCATAGATTAATGTATTTCCTTCATGCCTAAAATCAATATTATTTCTTTCATGGTTGTGGGACCACATGTAAGATCAAATGGCAATGGCTGAAGATGGGAAAAGACAAGGCTGCTGTCCAACTTTAAAATATAAAAAAACTGAGGATGGGAAAAGGGAAAGGAGACTTATCTTTAAACCATTTAACAACTTTAGGTGTCTCAGAAAGCAGATTGTGGACCATATCCAGCCTGTGGAGTTTAGGCTGAGCACTGCTCTACTAGATCATATACAGTCCTTTGTGAATTTGAGCTTTGATGTAACAATATTTTAGTTTGCTTGCTTTCAAATAAACAGCTGGATTTTTCTAACAATTGTCATCACAATTTCCTACAAGCACAAGTAGAGTCTCTTGAAAAAGTGTGAACATCCACTGTTAATACAACAAAATAGCTTCCCAGGTCCAGGACTAAAGCTGTTGTTTTTTAATCAGTCTATTCTACTAAGAGCTGTGATGTGGCACTAGTAGGAGTGAATAATGGATGGACTATACATGGGTTGTGTACACTTACAGAGTTGCAAAAGTAATTCAGTCCTTCCTGCTGTGCGCCTCATGTCTTCTTGTAAAACACATTTGTACCCTGAACTTTGTGCTTCTGCTATATTTGAAACAAGCCTATAACGTCCTAGACCTGAAGATGCAAGAAGGTCCCCGGAGTCGTGTCTACCTCTACATTTGTACACGCTCAACAGTGTGCATATCATCAAAATAAACTTTTTTAACATGTTAGTACATGCTTTATTGATGTTTTACTCTACAAAATCTACTGGGATTTTAAAACCCCTTTCTTTGCAGGCTTTGAATAATTGAAAGGTATCTCAAAAGACTCAGGTAAATAATGTGAAGATAAATTGTATATATAAAAATAACGTATGTGAATGCTTATACCTTCCTCCAAGAGCAAATATATCTGAACATTTAGAATCCTTTGTATTCCTCCAATACCATTAAAAGTAGGACTGTGGACAGCTCTTGTGGGTATATGATGTATTTGCTAGCTTTTACTCATTTTTCTTTGGTCCACTTTATAACATTTATAAATATAATTTTGCAGTTTTTAAAATCACAAACACCTACTTCATTATCAAGGTGCCTTATGAGAAACTATCTTGTGGGGCTAAGCAGTTAAAAATGCAGATGTCCCAAAACACAAGGACAAGATGAAACCACAGCAGAGATTGGGGGTATCCATATATAGTGGGCACAGCTATAAAGATACAAAATAGTTGATCTGAATACTGGTTACCTGCTACACAGCTCCTCTTGTTTCTCTAACTGCGTATTACTGATCCCATCACTATGCCTATCTGAGTTCTGTCCACAAATTTAAAGTCCATACCTAGTCCTAGAACTCTACTGGATTTCAACCCAGGTAGTATTTTAGGTGGAAGCCTTGACAACAGTCCACTGTAGTTAAATATGAAAAAATGATTATGAGATCATCAACCCCTCTCCTGTCATTCCTGGAGTTTGACTTCTGTTTGGGAAGGTGCCACCAGTTGCACTTATGTCAGTCAGTGATAGAAGGTACCAAAACTCTTCTCAGTGCCTTGCACTAAGCTCCGTCTAGTCCTTAGTGTCTAGTTCACAGAATCATAGAGATGTGGGGCTGGAAGGGATCTCCTATGGTGCCCAACATTTTTCCCCCTTGGGCTAGATGGACAGTGCTCAGTGCCCTGGTGGGCCCTATGGGGGAAGGTGTGGCCTGGTCCCCATCCTTTGGTGTGGGGGATGGAAGGGAGCATGACCTGACCCTGATCTGGTAGTGTGGGGGAAGGAAAGGGGAGTGGCTCAACCCCAATCCAGCCATGCAGGGAGGGTGGGAGGCAGAGAAGGGGCTTGGCCTGGCCCCAGTGTTGCCCTGTAGAGCTTGGGAATTTGGCAGCAGGGAGGGATGGTAGTATTGCCACTGCTACCACACTGCCAAGTTATCCAGCCCAAGGGGAGCCCTGCAGGCCAGAATCTACAGGCTGGAGGTTGAGCACCCTTGATCTAGTCCAAACCCTTGCCTGAGGCAAAAATCAGCCCTATTAAAACCATCCTATACAAACCCAGGCAAAGCTACTCCATCAACCCTGACATAAGCACAAGACCCAACACCCTAGCCTGCCACAGGTAAAGCAGGGGTCCCATGGCAGACAACATCCTCCTTCTGCAAAGGTTGTTAACATCAAGAGATCCTAGGAAGGGGGTCACATCCCCTCTTATAGAGGAAGGCAAAACCCTCACAGTCCATACGAATCTGGCCATGGGGTAAAATTTCTTCCTTATGCCAAGTGTGATGATCGCGCTGACCTTGCGGCTCTGGTCCCAGCAGGAGCAGTGGCACACCCCCTTCAAAGTCCCCAGCTCTGCCTGTCGCCAACATCCAGTGCCTCTGAGGAAGACCTAAAACACCCTGGCACATGGAGCGGAAAGAAGAGGAAGGGGAGCCAGCTCGCAAATAATATTTTTTCCAGCTATTTGAGTTGCTCTAATAAAAGATACGGGATTTACCCAAGGAGCCTTGTCTGCCACGGAAGAACACAGGTAGCGCTGGGCGAATCATCCCCAGCCAGGGGCTGCCCAGCCTCTCAAAGCTCCTCCAGTGACGGAGTCTGCAGCTTCCCCGGGCAGCCTGTCCCACTCTAAACGTCCCTGCTCTAACACCGACGTTTCCCGCTGTCCAGGCTAAATGGAGTTTGCTGCAACTTCAAGCCGTCGGTCCCTCCAGAGACTCCCTGTAGCTGCCCCCATGCCCCCACCCCAGGGCTTTCTCGGGCTATTCAGGGGGCCGGCAGCATTTGCCACCCCCGCCCACACAGGAGGAGGAGGAGTCACGGCGGTCTTTATTTGCATAATATCTGCAGAAGGACCTCTGGGTAAATGGTTTTCTCTCACAGGCAGCGCCTCGTAAGAGGGCTTCCAGGGGCGACTACCCGTGGCCGCCTGGAGGAAGCTCTGAGCTGTAGTTAGAATTCCAGTCTAGCAGAACTCCAGAGGCTTTTCTGGCCGATATCCTTACCATGACAAGACAGTGTGGAGCAAGCGCGAGCTATATAAGGTGGCGGAGTGGCGTATTGGTTCGGGTGTTCTGAAGACCTGCTTTCTAGGCCACGTGCTGAGGACGCTCGTTCCTCTCGGGCCGCGCGCCCGCCTAGGGGAAAGTCCCCGGACCCCGGGCAGAGAGTGCCGCGTGCTCCGGCGCGCTGTAACCTGTCTCGCTGGCTCCGCGTAACACACCGCCAAGACGCCCCCGGGCGGAGCGGGGAGCTGGGACAAGGCGCCCGTCAGTCCCATAGGAACGCAGGTGGTGCCGCCCGACCGCACCAACACAACGGGGCTCACTCTCAGAACACCTGGTCTTTTGGGTGGAGATCTCACCTTTCTTCCTCCTTTTTGGCCAGTATTTACAGCATTGCTGCTGCCTCTTCCCGTAAGAGGGCAGTTAAAATGCACAAGAAAGCTCGGAATATCTGAAGACAACGATACGAGGTGACATTCCCGACATAAGAGAAATTCTCTTAGGACATTGGAAGGGGAAGGGCTGTGGAACCAGATGGGTTCACATTAAGTCACTCTTGCATGTCGGCGCAGGAAGAAACTTGGCTGTTGGGAAGTTGGTGAAAGACCTAATCATGTCAGGGTTAACTGGTCTGACCAGCTGTGAACCTTGCCCTATCTAATTATAACGAATTAGGGACTCCTCACGTGCCTAAGACATCCAGCCATTTAAATACATTGCAAAGAAAAGGATAGCACAAGTATGACACACCTGGAGCCAATGCGAGCTTTGCTTCAGCAAGCTGATGATGTACGAATTGGATGGATGAAATAGTTTTCAGTGGACGTATCTACCCACGTTCCTACAGCACCTTTGTTACAGCCCATACTGTGCCATGCACAGTTTTTTTAGCTGCTATGCCTCTGTAGCAACACGCTATAACAAGGGAGCAGGGGTTTAGGTTGTAGCCGTGTTGGTCTAAGGATATAGGCAGACAAGGTTCCTTGGGTGAATTTGATATCTTTTATTAGACCAACCCAAATGGTTGGAGAATAGTTATTAAGCAAGCTTTCAGGTTCAAAAACCCTTCGTCAGGCTAAGGACGCCGCAGCGTGCTCTTCCTGGATGGAATGAAAAGTAAACAAGCCAGGGGCTGGGCTGGGCTGGGCTGGGCTGGGCTGGGGAGTCAGTTGCCAGGCAGATTAGAATGTATCAAAAATCCAAGGTCTATGTTTAGTCCCTGATCTCTAGTATCCAGCAGGTTGATGAAATGGAGCTCATAGGCTCGTCTCTGGGATGTGTTGTGTAAATTTCCCTTGAGGATCAGGACTGAGAGATTGGAGAGAGTGTGGCCCTCCTGTGTAGGTCATAACCAACCTATCACCCATCCCTTGAACCTGTACGGAAAATCCTCAAAAAATTGCAACCCATATTAGAAAAAGACCCTATTCTTAAAAAAATCTTCCCAGAGCTACCCTTCCTAGCCTTCAGACAAGCACCGAACCTCGCCAACCTCATCACCAGAAGCAAACTTCCTCAACCCCAGAACACACCAAAAGGATCCAGACCGTGCCATGACAAGAAATGCAAAACCTGCCAACACATCTCCACCACCCCCACTATTACTACACCCCACAACAGAGCCATCAGCATCCCAGGATCTTACAGCTGCACCTCCAGGAATGTAGTATACCTCATCCAATGCACCAAATGCCTTGATGGAAGATATGTAGGAGAGACCAGACAACAACTGCGCACCAGAATGAATGCACACCGGAAATCCATCAAAGACAGAAACACCCAATTACCGGTGGGGGCACATTTCTCACAGGAGGGCCACTCTCTCTCCAATCTCTCAGTCCTGATCCTCAAGGGAAATTTACACAACACATCCCAGAGACGAGCCTATGAGCTCCATTTCATCAACCTGCTGGATACTAGAGATCAGGGACTAAACATAGACCTTGGATTTTTGATACATTCTAATCTGCCTGGCAACTGACTCCCCAGCCCAGCCCAGCCCAGCCCAGCCCAGCCCCTGGCTTGTTTACTTTTCATTCCATCCAGGAAGAGCACGCAGCAACTGCTGCAGCGTCCTTAGCCTGACGAAGGGTTTTTGAACCCGAAAGCTTGCTTAATAACTATTCTCCAACCATTTGGGTTGGTCTAATAAAAAATATCAAATTCACCCAAGGAACCTTGTCTGCCTATAACAAGGGAGTGCATTACTACGGTGACGTGACCGTGGCATCATGGCTTTTGCCTGCAGACGCTGCATCACCATAGCACATTGCTATGGTGATGTATGGTCATGTGTAGGTGCACCCAGTGAGCTCAAAGAATCAGGACCATTAGGAGGAAATCACTGCAGCAGGCCAATGAAACATCCACATCTTGTGCACCTGACGCATACAAATAAATAGAAGTAGGATCTAGGCTTGTTGACTTTAAGGGATTAGTTGCGAGAATAATGGAAGCAGCGTCTGTGCCCAAATCTCAGAAATGAAAGACAAATTTGGCTTGGTAACACAGAACAAGGTAGGTGTTAGCATGACTCTAATGGCTTGAGGTCTGACTACAGATGTGCTGATTAGAAAGGTAGATACAGGAGCAAATCTAACTGCAGCCCTGTTGAGAATGTGACAGCATGGGAATGGTCATGTTCAGCTCTACAATACAGTTGCTCACAAGTGGGTTTGGCACACAAGCTGCCATGCACAAAGCCAGGATGTGTGTACTCTGGACTGTTGGCACATTTTACGAGCTCCTCTTTCAGGCTGTCTACAAACTCATCCATACCTTGCTTATACTCAGTTTACATTTTGAAAGTTTTCACCTCAACTATACTAGCTAGAGATTTAAAACACTTGCTAGATAACAACATATCTTCAGAGAAGTGCCAGCACAGCATATGATCACACACTGATAGTTTCTGAGCCCTGCTCTGGGGCCTCTCTCAGTTGGGGGTTGTTGGCTTCAAAAACAGTCACCTGGAACAGTCATTTTGTTACTACCTGGAAGTTCACCATTGTTCACTTCACAGTTGTTCTTATTTTACCTTTTTCTTCCCTTCTGTCAATGTTTATGCTAAACAGCCATAGCAAGCTAAGCTAGGATAAAACAAAATTAAAAAAAAAGAAGAAAGGGAACATTATCAAAGAACAATCTATAAAAAAGCCATCAAGGGATGGCATAGGTCTGTGAAGTTGTTTTTTTCAGAGAAACTGTAATGAAATCCCTAGTGTCCTAGTTTCATCAGATATCTCAGGCTGTATAAAGCTAATATTTCATGCTTTGGTTCATGCCTAGTTTATTGGAGGAAGCAGCTTTTTCTCTATCTAGAAAATTATTTGGAGTAAAGTGAATAAACAGGTGAAGCTACAGTCTGGAATTATTAGCACTTAAGCCTTGGATCTGATTCAGGTTATAGACACTGAAGGACTGAGCTATAGTATATGCATAGTTTCGACTGGTTTTTCTTTAAATGTGCAACACAAATCCTTTTACTTGCAGGTTGTAATAGTTGGAATCATTCAACCATGTTGAAGCAGAGAGAGACAAGTATAAATACAAGCTAACTTACAGTCTTGAAATTAATTTAGAACGAAATAGTCTAGTGGCCTGAGAATTTAGAATGAGATAATCAAGGGATCTGAGAACTGGAACTAACAGCAGAGGTCAGGGACCAGGTAGGTTGGAGATATTCTGATATAACTTTTGATACTGGCTGTCTTAATATTGGACAAGTCCTGAAGATCTCTGTCTCAGTTTCCCTATCTGCAAAATGGGTAATAAAAGCTACTTAATAGAAATGTATTGTTCTCAGGTTTTTCTATCTCTGTTTGCCATGTAAATATATTTATCCATACAATGTTTCATATATGATATCTAATTATATGTGATGGACAACCCTATGACTTTGTGTGCCATCTAGATGACTTTGTTAGTTGCTGCTATTATAAAAGTTTCTATTTACTAGGTTTCCCTTGAAACAGATTTTCCATCATTTAAGCTCATTTCCCCCATTAGTTTCATATTTGCAGTCATATTTTAATCAAGTGACAGATTCTTAGGTTTTTCTAGGATAAAATTAATTTTTATGAAGGTTTCTCATGACAGGAAAAGGAACATATCTGACTCAGAATTGCATCTGATATGCCAGGTGCAGAGGCCCAGAGCAGCCCTGGTGGTGGCAGTGGAGAGGAGAGCCCTGGCGAGGGCTCTAGGCAGCTGCAGTAAGAAAGTGGCAAGGGGGAGGAAGTTGCAGCTGGCACCAGGTCCCACTTTTTCTGCTGTGCAGCAGCAGCTTCTGCCTGGCCCTGGGCAGAAGGGGGTCAAGGTCCCTGTAGCATTCATTCCAGACCTGCTTGCCTGAGATATGGTGAGCAGTAGCAGCAGTAGCCGGGCAGGAGCTGCTGCTGGGCATAGGAACTGGCAGTGGGCAGCTCCTGCAGCTCCTACCTGCTGCTGCTGCTGCTGCACCACTGGAGGCAGGGGCCTGGGGTGGTCAAGAGGCAGTACTGGTGGCAGGGAGGAGCTGCAGGGCAGCCCTAGCACAGGTTCCAGACAGCAGCAATGAGAATGGCCAGCCAGTGGCAAGGGGGAGGTAGCCATGTCTGCCATCAGGTCCCACTTTTTTCCTGTGCCCAGCAGCAGTTTATGCCTGGCCTACACCATTCATCGTGGCTGGTACGGGTGGGTCCAGAGTAGGCATAGGAGGGGTATTGACCCCCTGCATAGGATGGGCTGGGCTGGGCTGGGCTGGACTGGGTCTGCGCACTCAGCCCTGAGCTCAGGCTCTGCCTGCACAGGTCCTGGCCCGTACAGTAGGGCTGTGCAAAGCTTCAGTCCCTGATTCAATTCGGCGGAGATTTGGCCCGTTTCAGTAGCCAGATCTCTGAATCCAAATGGTATCAGAGTGTTGGCTACAAATGTCCAACTCAGGATCCTTAAAATTCTGGTTTATTAGGTGGATTGAAACAGTGTAATGAGTTAAATCATAAACCTTGGGGCTGGTCCTTCCACACACACACACACACACACACACACACACACACACACACACACAGTAGCAAGCTACAAGAATCAAGTATACCCATCCCACAGGCGCTGGAGTTTGTCATTGAGGCTTCTTTCAGCATGGTGTTATCTTCCAGAAGGGGGTCGCCGGCTGGTCCTTCTGGCTGGACAGGTCGGGTGCTGGTCAAGTTGGAGATCAAGAGAGCACCGCTGAGGGTCACTTTTCACTGCTTTTTATCTGTCCTTGGCAGACTTTGGTGACTCCCCAGTTTTCAGGTTTGCCCAATCCAGGGGTCGTTGACCCTCGTGGGACTTCCCCCCTCGGTGGCTACTGGATGGCATCTGTCAGCCCCAGGGGTCGTCCGCATGTACGTGCAGGTTTGGGAGTCTGTTGATGAATTTTGAATAGGGCTCTGGGAGCGGTCGATCTGGAGATATTCAGCCCAAAAGTTGGTCCCCGGCGTTGATTAACTCAGGCCAGGGCTTCTAGCCCTTGATCAGTGATGTTTAGAGATTTCCTGGTTGTTACATTGTCTTCTATTTGGAGTTCTTCCCTTGGTTGATCTGCAGTTTTCTTAGGTGTTAATTGCTACCTGTTACCGTGTTACACATTCAATCACTGATTCACTCACTCTTTCAGGGGCCAGCCTGATACAGGGAAGGGCAATTTGATTCCTGCCCTTGTTAACATTGTTACAATGTATAACTTACTCATGAAACTAAATACATTTAGTTGAAAGTTGAAAGGTGAGGAGTATAAAATATAAGCTACAAAAGTAATGCCATGGCACACAAATAGATAAAAATACCAAAATGCAAGGGGAGATACAAAATGCGCACACACAAATTTCAAAACACAATTCCTTATCTTAAAGTGAAAGAAAGAGGAAGGAAGAAAAGGTAGAAGAGGAAAAACATATCCAAGGAGGGGAGAGCAACTGCAGGCAAGAGGAAAAGGGGCTTTCTGCTACAAGAGGACCCTTTAATCTCTCTGAATTGAACTGGAACCCTCCAAATTGATTCAGACAGATTTGGAAAGATTCGGCAATTCAGACATGGACACAGCTTTAAATGTTTTTTCTACATACCTCAAGGTAGCAGGCAACTTGTGAATGCTGCAATGCTGTAGTGCATGGAGTGTCCCACAGCAGCATGGGGGGCTCCCCAGTGCACTCGGCAGCAGATCCAGAAGTGGACCAGAAGCACTTCCAGTCCACTTCTGGGTCCACAGGGGAGCGTGCTGCCTCCCCTCCTCCCCCCCCCTCCCCCCGGCTCACCCCCAGCTCAGTGACTGGTGCTGCCTGGGTTGGGGGGGGGGGGGCACTTGGGGTCTCCCTGCAGAAGTATTTCTGGTCCACTTCCAGGTTTGCCACCAAGCATGTGTAAGGTCCCCCTACACTCCTGTGGGACGTTGCATGCGCCCCAGCATCGCAGCATTCACGAGCCATGCTGGTACCTCGAGTTATGTAAAAAAACATTTAAAGCTGTGTCTAGGTCCTAATCACTGATTCTCCAAATCAATATCGAATCTTCAGATTCAGATTCAGGCAAATCGAATCGGGGACGGTGATCCAAATCAACGAATTGCATCACTGTCCCTGATTCAGGCCAGATCCAAATCCAAATTGAACAGGGCCCGCTTCGCACATACCTACTGGCCAGTCTCTGTGGGGCCAGGGTCAGCAGCGGTGGCAGCCAGAAGAAGTCACCCTAGCCCTGCTGCGTACCTGGAGGCAGCGGGATGCACCATGGACCAGATGGCGCCTGGGCCAGGCAGAACTCAGGGATGTGCTATAGACTGGACAAAGTCCCTTAATATTTAACACACCTCTGATCTACATAGAAGACAATGTGGGGCTGACTTTCAATATGTCCAACTGAGTATTTTTTTCCCTGAAGCAGTCTTCCCCCTCCAGAAAATGAACTGTTTCGTTTTGACATTTGAAACTAGAACCCATTAATTAAAGAACTGCCAATAAACATTAATGGTTTGGCTCCAGTAGACTGCAAAGCTACTTCTTTTTAATGCTATTGTCTGGGATGAATTTACTTGGAGAAAAAATAATTTTACCTAACCAGAAAAACAGATTTTACCACTCCTTGACATTCCACCCCCTAAAACTTTCTGTATTTTTTTACCTTTATTATGTTGTAAGAAACTTAATAGAGGTAGAGTTATTCACTGAAGTGCTGCCAATATTTTAACAATAGTCTTCCACAAGAAGGCTGTCCTTGGATTGTGATAAATGCCAGGACTTACTTATACATGTGTGCACAGAGAAGGAGTAAGGGGGCTGAGTAAACTATTCATATGTTGTTTAAACAAAAACATTTTCCCACAGTCAGAATCAATGTGGTCATCAAAAGTACTAATGCTGATCCATAAAAGCAGGAAAATACTGAGCAGAGTACCTCAGGTGTCTGTACACAAATGCACGGAGCTTGAGAAACAAGCACGAAGAACTGGAGGTCCTCACATAGCCACAGAACTATGACGTGATTGGAATAGCAGAGATTTGGTGGGATAGTTCGCATGTCTGGAGCTCTGTCATGGATGGGTACAAACTGTTCAGGAAGGACAGGCAGGGGAGAAGAAGAGGAGGAGGATTTTTATGTAAAAGAGCTGTATGATTGCTCAGAGCTCCAGTACGAAACTGGAGATAGGCCTATTGAGAGTGTCTGGGTTAGGGTCAGAGAGGAAAGTGACAAGGGTGATGCTGTGGTGGGTGTTTGCTATAGACCACCAGACCAGGAGGATGAGGTGGATGGGGCTTTCTTCAAACAGCTAGCAGAAGCTTCATGATCACAGGCCCTGGTTTCCATGGGAGACTTCAATCACCCTGACATCTGCTGGGAGGTAGAGTCGGCCGATGTGATTGCAGAGCTGCCGGCCATTATCTTTGAAAACCTGTGGCAATTGGGAGAGGACTTGCATGATTGGAAAAGGGCAAATATAGTGCCCATCTTTAAGAAAGGGAAGAAGGAGGATCTGGGAAACTAACAATTGGTCAGCCTCACTTTAGCCCCTGGAAAATTCATGGAGCAAGGCCTCTAGGAATCCATTTCTAAGCACTCGGAGGAGAAAAAGGTGATTAGGAACAGTCAGCATGGATGCACCAATGGTAAGTTATGCCTGACCGACCTGATTGCTAAGGACCCACTCAAATCACAATTTCATGGATTTTGCAGACATTGTGAAATCAGGCAATGTCCACAAAATCCATGGGGAAAAAAAAACTTACTAAAAATAAAATACTGGCTCCCCAGTGGGAACCAGCAGTCCTCCTCAGCCCAGCACAGAGGGCTGCCAGCATGAAACCAGCAGGCAAGACGGCTGCCACCTCTACCCATTGCTGTTGATTGGCTGAGGCTGCCTGTCGTGTAGTCCCCCCCTCTCCACCACTCAGCAGTAAGGGGGCAAGTCTGTATAATGTACAGCCCTCTCAGCCGATCAGTAGTGAGGGGCACGGCCCATGAAATCAGCCAGCTGCCACATTGAGTTGGGTAGGCCCCTACTGATTGCCTTCTCTGATGAGATGATTGGTTCTGTGGGTGTAGGGAGAGCAGTGGATGCAATATACCTTGACTTCAGCAAGGCTTTTGATTAGGGCTGTCAGTGAATTGCAATTAACTTATGCGATTAATGCAAAGACAAATTAATGCATTAATTTTTTTAATTGTATTAATTGCGCAGATTTTGACCAGTGAAGTGAACCAGCTAGAACCCATGCACACAGCCCTGCCCCCAGCCTGCCTTGTGCCAGCTCCAGACTCACCCGCCCATCCTGAGCAGTGGCAGCGGTCAGGCAGAAGCTGTTACTTGGCATGGGGGAAAAGCAGCCCCTCTCCCTCACCACTGCTGGGCCCTTCTTGCTGCAGCCGCCCAGAGCCTGTGCCTGGGCTGCCCCATGGCTCCTCTCCATTGCCATCACCACCTCCTCTGGTCTCCCTAGCAGCAGTGGCAGTGTAGAGGAGCTGCAGGGCAGCCTGGGCATGGGCTACAGGTGGCTGCAGCAGGAAGGGCCCAGCAGCGGTGAGGGGTGGGGGGGTACTTTTCCTCTGCACTGAGCAGCAGCTTCTGCCTGGCCGCTGCCATCACTAAGTGTGGGGAGGTGAGTCTGGAGTAGGTGTGGGGTGGACCAGGATCAGGGCTTTTTGCACAGGTTCCAGCTGGTCCGCTCTGGCCAGGGCGAGTCTGGAACGGGTGTGGGACGGGACGGGGCTGTGCGCTGTTGGTGGTGATGGTGGGGAGCTGCAGTGTGCATGGGTTCTGGGCTGTTGGGTGGGGGGTGCTGACTGTTGTTTAACTGTGCAATTAAAATTGTGATTGTGACTTTTTTTTAAATCTTGCAATTAATTGCTATTATTTTTAAAAATCATTTGTCAACCCTATTTTTGATATGGTCTCCCACAACATTCTTGCAAGCAAGATAAGGGAGTATGGGTTGGATGAATGGACTATAAGGTGGCTGGATCATTGGGCTCAAAGAGTAGTAAATATCAATGGTTCACAGTATAGTTGGCAGGCACTATGAAGCGGAGTGATCCAGGGGTCAGTCCTGGGGCTGGTTTTGTTCAATGCCTTCATCAACGACCTGGAAGATGGGATGGAGTGCACGGTCAGCAAGTTTGCAGATGACACCAAGCTGTGGGGAGTAGCAGATACACTGCAGGGTAGGGCTAGGATTCAGAGAGACCTCGACAAATCAGAGGATTGGACTAAAAGAAATCTCATGAGGTTCAATAAGGACAAGTGCAAAGTCTTGCATTTAGGAAGGAATGATCCCATGCACCAGTACAGGTTGAGGACTGACTGGTTAAGCAGCAGCTCTGCAGAAATGGACCTGGGGACAATAGGCTGTGGACAATGAATTGAATATGAGCCAACAGTGTGCCCTTGTTGCAAAGGCTAATTGGCATACTGGGCTGCATTAGCAGGAACCTTGCCAGCAGATCAAAGGAAATTACTTTTCACTTCTTTTTGGCACTCTTGATCCACATCTGGAGTGGTATCTTCAGTGTCCCGTCCCCCCCCTGAAAGGATATGGACAAATTGGTCCAGCAGAGGGCAATGAAAATGGTTAGGGGGCTGGGGCACATGACTTATGAGAAAAGGCTGAGGGAACTGGGTTCATTTAGTCTGGAGAAGAGAAGACCGAGAGGGATTTACTAGCAACTTTCAGCTACCTGAAGGGGGGTTCCAAAGAGGACAGAGCTGAGCTTTTCCCAGTGGTGGCATATGAGATGACACAATAAGGAGCAATGGTTTCAAGTTGCAGCCAGGGAAGTTTAGGTTAGAAAGTAGGAAAAACTTCTCACAAGAAGTGTAGTAAAGCACTGGAACAGGTTACCCAGAGGGGTTGTGCACTCTCCATCCTTGAAGATTTTTAAGAACCCAGTAATCAAAGCCTTGGCTGAGAAGATGTAGTTGGGGATGGTCCTGTTTTGAGCAGGGGGGTTGGACTAGATGACCTCCTGAGGTCTCTTCCAACTCTATGATTCTATGAAAATAGGGAAACAGAACTACATCTGTAGGTGGCATGGGTGAGATCATTACTGGAATACTAGCTCCTGTCCATATCACAAATATCATTACCATAACTAATCAAGACTCATAGTAGAGGTGATATCTTTTATTAGACCAACTAGATTTTTGCAAAAAGATTTATTTAATTACATTTAAAGATGTTTTTTGTGCAAAAATCTAGTTGGTCTAATAAAAATATATCACCTCTTCCACGAGTCCTGATTGCTTTTGCCTGTAGACCAATACGGCTACAACCTAGATACCCATTGGCAGTGGGTATCCAGGTTGGTAGTGTCAGTTAAAAGGCCAAGAACAGAAATGTCATGGACATTGAGATGACAGTCACCCACAGAGGCATCCCTGCTAGACTAGGACTGAGGCCCTTGGGTAAGAAAAGGAAAATTCAAGGTAGTGCTCTGCATGCTATAGATAAAAATTGGACTTCAATCTCCTAGGTTGTGATGGCTGCTGAATATCTTCATTTTTTAAAATTCATTAAAAAATTATTATTTTGACTGTCAGGGAGTGTGATTCCATTATTTTCTTTCAATTGTAATTTTGTGTGAGATTATAAGATTAGATTACTTCCGGTTTGGCTATGAGCAGACTCCAGGTCTGTATGAAGCAGTTGTGGTTTCCAGCACCCAGGAATTAAATCCGCTTCTGCATCACAGGCAAGGACAACTCCCAGTAGCTGGATCCTCAGCTATCCAGCCCTAGCAGCAGTTAGATTAGGAGACCACTTTAATTTCTGCCATTGTTTTAAGATCCATAACATAATGGACATTATGTCATTGATAGATTGGGTACACTGGAGCTCTGCTCCATTATGCTCCTTCCCATGCCCAGAGTACCACTGACATCCACCATTACAGAAGGGGTGAAGCTGGATAGCATAGATGGTGGCAAAGGTGCTTTTCCCACCTTGCTGCCAAGTGACAATTTTCCTACACAAGGGAATTCTCCATCACCAATTTCTAGTAATTTAAAGCCACCAGCAGCTAACAGTATCCAGGATTTCTTTGCTGCCTCTCTCCCCTTCCCCATTCAATGAAGTAGCTAACTGAGTAAAAAAAATTTCAAGCTATCCAAAAATATCAGTTTGATGTTAATTATATGTTCTTAAATGACACATTTTACATGTTTAGGTTATCATTCAGCAAAAGAACATGTGTAAAATCAAGATGGGAGAGTTTGTCACAGCTGTGTCCTAAATAGTGCTTGCCTTTCAATGCCACATAATTAGCAAATGTTTATCCTTATTAGTAAAATTACACAGAAGACACCACCTTCTATACATCATTTTCATGCTCCCTATGAATTATCTGGAACTGACTTTCCTATATGTTACTGGTACTTTTCCAATGGTTCATTCTTAGCTTTATTGGTTTTAATAGTTTATGTACATGAATTCAATATATAAAATACAACATAGAACAAACAGCATAGGTCTTCTTGCCTTTGTTCCAGGAATCAATGAGATTTTTTTCTGACACTTGAAAATATTACTAGTGTAGCAGAAATCACAAGTAAATGGCTGTAAAGGGATTTATGGATGAAATCCAAGCCTTTTGGAAACTGAAATAGCTTAATATAATTCTCTCAAGTCTTTCGCTACTAAGATGTACAAGCCTATGTTTCTTATTATCAGTGTCAGATACAAGTTCTGCATCAGACCTTGGGGAGACAGGGTGCTCTATCAAAACTAGAGATTGTTGGCTTGCAAGTGGACTTTTAAAAGACTAAATTTCTTTGACGCTTTATTTAAAATTCACTGAAATTACTCTTGGGGGATAAAATGTCACTGAGCTTCCTTAAATAACAGTTTTCCATGAATCATTACATTGCTCTTCTTGAAGGATGAGTAGGATAACTCTTACCGTGGGCTACAATGGCCTAAGATAGAGCTACTCACAACTCAAAAGATATAAATTACTGAGGCATCTCACCATTTCAATTGCCATTGCAAGAAAAGTGTGACTTCAGAGCATACTTTAGCATGATGGAGACTTACTGTTTCCTGAGTGTAACCTATAACTATTCTACTGATATAACGTCTCCCCAACCTGAATATTGCTCATCATTTACATATATATATATATAAAACCATAAAACCAGCATAACGGATGGCAGTGTTTTGTGGTCAATGTATAAACCACTTGCAAATATAATTTATTACCAAAGATCTTGGTTTTCTCTGTTTAAAAATAGCAAATTCTCTGATAAAACCCCCAAATTGGCAATTAAAAGATATATATAGCTATCAACTGGACACAATGATTTATTGCTATATATACAAGTTTTTAAAAGGGCTTGCAGCGTCAAGGAGCTTCCCAGCCAGGCCCCACTCTGCCCTGCTGCGCTGGGTCCAGCCAGGGCCATGGAGGCCCTGGGGGGAGGGCAACAGGGCAGGGAGCCCCGAGCTCACAGCAAGCAGCCTGCCCTCACCCCCACCCTGCACACAGATCTACAGGGCACATGTCTGCCTGCCCCCGCTGGGAGTGCACTCAGCATTGGGGAGCCAGCCCCCCCTACCCCTGGATGAGCTCTCTGTGGCCCCATTCTGCTCCCTGCCGGGGCCCTGCAGCCGCACATTCTGGCCCCGGGCCCCAAGCTCCACACGCTGCCTGGCTGGGCAACAGCCCCAGCCCTGCTCAACTCCCTCCCTCAATACCTGCTCCCACCCCGCCAGACTTACCTGCAGGAGCTGTTCCCCAGGCTGCCTCGAGGCAATGTGCATATATCCCCTTCCTGACTGCCCTCCTCCCGCTCTCCCAGACCCTTGCAGGCTGGAACTCCACATTTCTCTGTTAAAATGAGAAATCTGCATTATTCTCAGTTCAAAGGGAAAATCCACATTTGTTTACATTTTCCATGGGAAATAGAAAACCCAGATGCCTGTTTATCATCTGTATATGCATTAAAATAAAAATAAAACAAAATTGCTTGGATACAATGCATTTGGAAAGCAGCACTTCCAGAAATTAGGTTTCAGCCTTAGAGAATGATCTCCTCAGGAGTACCAGGAAGGTGGGACCTTCAGCATGGCAGAGCAAAGGGACAGGACTGGTTGTCTTCAAGTGTAAAAGGGAAGTTGACATAAATATTTTTTACATCAAACCTTCTGGGTCCTCGATGGGCCTCTTTCTGTAGGTGTATGCAAGAGAAGAGAATGGTAGTGTAAGAGTGATGTTGTAGCCCTGATACTGCAGAAATGAACACAGAATTGCCATTTGTTGGGTCAAATCATAGATCCATTTTGCCCAGTCTCCTGTGTCACATAGTTGCAGAGAGCGAATGCTGAAAGGGAGAGGGAACTGGGTATGACCAGGATTTTTCTTTTCCACTATTTCCATCTCACTTGCAGCCTCCTGCATTTAAGGCCTAGGAAGTTCTAATTCAGAGGCTGTGTCCGAGGGTGATCTCACCCATCCCTAATTGGGTGGGACAGTCCTGAAATGTAAACATCAAGTCCTGCCCCAAGCTGAATGACTCTGTCTCTGGGACAGCATTTGTCCTGGATTCCCCTCGACACAGTCAAACCATCGGCCCAGTATCATGTGCAGGGATCCAGGTTTTCTGTTCGCTGCTGAAAAACACGGATTTTCTTCTTAAACAGACAAAACCGTAGGAAACTGCTAAATTCCCTTTTCAGGCTGGCAGAGTTCCAACATGGAAGGAGCTGCTTGGGGCTAATGGAAGCAGGAGGCAGGGCATGGGCGACTGGTGTCTCCTGAGTCAGGGAAGGCACCAGTGAATGTGGGGGGCCCGGGGGGGGGGGGGGACGCCACGGCCAATTGCACCAACCTGGGGGGGGGTGGGGTGGGGAAGGTAGCTGGCATTTCCACGTTGGCACGATCAGCCGCAGGGGAAGGTCAGCGCGATCGGTCACATGGGGACCACAGGGATTGCTTCTCCTGGCACCCCCACTTCACAGACCTCTTGCTTGCCCCCCTACCAGTTGCTTAAGCAGGGAATGCTGGCTGTCAGGGAGTGCACCAGTGCTCTCAGGGGGTGCATGTGCACCCCAGGCACCTCCTACGCATTGCCACAGATGCAGGGGCATCACATGCCCAGCAATACAGCCAGGCAGCGTGGAGCAGCTCCCCCAGATGGCTATAGGTAAGTCTATGGAGGGGAAGGGAACATAGGGAACCTGGGAGGGGACAGATTGACACCCACATGGTGAGGGAGGGAGTGGGGCAGGGTTGGCAGCTAGGGCTGGGAGGCAGTGTAAGGGGCACAGGACTGAGGCAGGAATGTGATTATAAGATGACTGATGCTGAGGCAGTGTAAGGGGCCCAGGGCTGAGTCAGGTCTTGGCCACGGAGTGGGATGGAGCCATGGGCAGCTCGTCCAGGGGGCAGCAAGAGGGCATGTGTCCTGCTTTTGGATTTGGAAAAGATGAGTCACCCTACTGTGCCCCTAACTCCCATGCTCAACAGCTACCCATGCCCCTTTCTTCCAAGAACCTGGCCTATCCCTTTTCAAACCTGGCTAACGGGAAAGGGATCTTGGAGTCCTAGTGGACTCCAAGATGAACATGAGTCAGCAGTGTGACGAAACCATCAGAAAAGCCAATGGCACTTTATCATGCATCAGCAGATGCATGACGAATAGATCCAAAGAGGTGATACTTCCCCTCTATCGGGCGCTGGTCAGACCGCAGTTGGAATACCGCGTGCAATTCTGGGCACCGCACTTCAAGAGGGATGAGGATAACCTGGAGAGGGTCCAGAGAAGGGCCACTCGTATGGTTAAGGGCTTGCAGGCCAAGCCCTATGAGGAGAGACTGGGGCACCTGGACCTCTTCAGCCTCCGCAAGAGAAGGTTGAGAGGCGACCTTGTGGCTGCCTATAAGTTCATCACGGGGGCACAGAAGGGAATGGGTGAGTATTTATTCACCAAGGCGCCCCCGGGGGTTACAAGAAACAATGGCCACAAGCTAGCTGATTTAGACTGGACATTAGGAAGAACTTCTTCACAGTTCGAGTGGCCAAGGTCTGGAACGGGCTCCCAAGGGAGGTGGTGCTCTCCCCTACCCTGGGGGTCTTCAGGAGGAGGTTAGATGAGCATCTAGCTGGGGTCATCTAGACCCAGCACTCTTTCCTGCCTATGCAGGGGGTCGGACTCGATGATCTATTGAGGTCCCTTCCGACCCTAACATCTATGAATCTAAACCGACAGCTTTCCGCAACAAATCCAGTAACTGAACAAGACACCGTGGGACAAAGAGCTTCCTTGTGTTACTTCTCAACTTCCTGCCTACAAGTTTAGTGTGGTGACCCCCAGTTCTTGCCTTGTGAGTGTCCATAATCAATCCCTATTGCCTCTCTTCGCCATTTAGCATTTTGTAAACCCCTTATCGTGCCCTCCCCCTTCCACGAGGTGAGGCTTTCTTAGGCTCCCTCTACACCTTACATGCCCTGCCCGACTGCCTGGTTAATCGTGCAATTCATCTGTGTCAGCTGCACCGAGAAATTCACTATCCTGCCTCAAAACCAACTCTCAAGTGACGGCTAGCAAACGTGCAGTAACTTTGTAGCTGCTTTGTGTCCAGCTCTCCCGCGCGCGCGCACGTGTGTGTGTGTGTGTGTGGGGGGGGGGGTAGTTTTTATTGGACCCACTGCACATGGGTGGGAGTCAGACAAGGATGCAAGATGCTGCCTCAGCTGTACAGACGTCACCCTCAGGGAAGACAACAGCACGACGTGCGTTACGTTTAGAGCACCTACGTCACGGGCTGGCAGCCTACACTTTACGGGCGGCCCATGAAGCGATGAGAGCCGCGACCCCCAGGAGCTCAGAGCTGCGGATCCCCCGCCCCGCCATCAGGCTCACGCTCTTCCCCCCATGCTCCACAGCCCTGGGGAGCTTCGTAGCGTCAGCATAACACCACTACATCCCTTCCTCTCCGGAAGGACAAACCCGAGGTGAACGATCGCGCTCCAGCTCCTTTAAGAGTGCTCCGCCTCTTCGCCACTTCCGGCCTCGTGCCCGGCCCACCAGCCAATGGGAGAGGCCCGGGGGCGAAGGCGGGAGAATGCGAACCCCTCGCCGTGCCACTTAGCCGCGCCTTATAAGGGCAGGCCCCCGCGCATGCGCAAAGCTTCACCGACCGGGGCGGGGGCTCGGAGGGGGTTTGCTTCGGCAGCGGCGGTGGCGGAGGCCGCGCGGGCCGGGGCCGGAGCCGGAGCCGGCCGGGGCGCGCGGCCATGATGCTGGGTGGGCCACAGCTGGCAGCGGGCCCAGCGGCGGGCGGCGGCGACCGGAGCCGGCTGCTGGCGCTCTACGTGCAGGACTACCTGGAATGCGTGGAGTCGCTGCCGCTCGACATCCAACGCAACGTGTCCCTGCTGCGCGAGATGGACACGCAGTGCCGAGGTGAGCCTGGCGCGGCCCGGCCCGCGGGACACCCCTCCCCCACGCGAGACCCCAGGAAGGGGGGGTGGAAACGGAGCCGCCGCGCATGCGCCCACGGTCGGGGGCGGGGCGGCCCCCACGCCACGCGCACGTTAGGGGCAGCGCGTGGGGGGGCGGTGCCAGACCCCCCCCCCCCCCCCGTGCCAGTGCCCACCCCCCTTTGCCGGCCCCCCCTCCCCCCCGCTGTTGCCTCAGTCCCGAGGCGCCTGCCTGAAGCCCGTTGCTGAGGTGCTGCCCTAATCCCCCCCCCCGCCTGTCTCTCCTGAAACATCTCTGCGTCGGGGCAGCTGCCCAGGTTCACCCCTGTGCCCAGCCGGGCAGGGATGCGATGGCCCCCTCAGCCGTCTGTCCCTGCTAGGTGAGCCAGCTGGCCCGGGGTCAGGAGCTTCAGATTAACCAAAGGCAGCGCTTTTCCCATAGCAGCTGGCTTGGGCGTGGGCCCTGGAGCTCTGGAGCTGATGTCCCACCAGGCCAGAGTAGGGCTGAGGCGAATCCTAGGAGGAAAGGGGTGTGGGTGTCTGTGGAGCCCGCAGGTGAGGGGCTTGGCCTCAGCATTGGAGCTTCTTCGCTCGACCTTGAAGGTTGCAAGTAGGAGAGGAGCAAGGGGGAAACCCCAGTCGGACCCAGCTTGCTCTCCCTTTCAGCCTCCCCTCTCTGCCGCTGTATGACACGGGGCCAGACAGACTCGTGGTCTGACCCAGCCAACGGCAGCTCCTGTGCGTGTATGTGCTGCAAGTCGGTAGCAGAGGGGAATGGGATCGGAGGAAAGTCAGGTTGGGAGGGACCTTGGAAGGGCTAGTCCAGTCCCTTGCTCCAGGCAGGAACATCCCTGGCCCAACCATCCTAATACCTGTGGCCCATTTCTCATCTTGCTTTTAAGTTCACTCCTAAATCTGAATGGAGAAGGAACAAAACCTTTTCAGTGGTTCTCCTCTCCCTAAAGGATGTTGGTAGTGATTTCTCCTTATACCCCTCTTCCCCCGAGCTTCCTAGGGTGTGCGGTCTCCCTGCAACCTGGCTGATGTGCTGCTGAATGGCCAGATGCATCCAGGCCGGGCTCTCCGAATGAAAAACTCATGTGAACACTTTTCCCTTTCCAAAAGCTGTTCCTTTGCTTTGTATGAAGTAGGAATAATGTCAGTGTCAGCACACCTGAAGATGCAGGTGGGATTCATCATTACCATGACAGCTGTAATTGTGCTGCACTGTGTATTTGATGAGGTATTGACTTAACATAGTACTTGTTCAGATGTCCAGAAGGCTGTATGTAATCAGCTGAATAACTGCTGTTATGTTCAGGCCATTTTTACTACAAAATATGAGCGCCCTCTAAACTCACCTGGGCTGGATTTGACCCACAGGGCTCCTTGCAGGCACATGGCATGCAGTGGTGGAAGCAGCTCTGGCTCCTGTCAATATACCCCAACTGGAGCCACTGCTGTGTGCACTGGGTGGTACTGGCAGCTCTGGTTCCGTACAGGGTATATAGCAGCAACTCCAGCGTAGCATGGGAGTGGGGTGGCAGTAGTGGTGATGGGCAAAGCAGCCGGAGGGGGACCAGGGCTGTATCAGCTCTTGCTGGCTCGCTCTCCTGCTGCCAACTGCCCAGTGGTCACTGTGGTCCAAGGGCCCAGATTCTCTGGCAGGCCACTGCCCTGGCCACTCCCTCAACTTCCAGTGGCCTGTCAGTCCAGATGGAGCAGTTCCCCAGGCCTTCCATGTGACATCCCTGCTTTAAATGATTGATTTGCTATAACAAGTTGGATTCCCTCTTTACTTAAACCAGAGTAACCATTGTGTTTGTGCTAAAGCAGTCTGTAGTACAACACTGCACTTAAATTTTTTCACTTGTTCTGGATTGCAAATTAGACCTGGATTTAAAAAACAATCTTTTAAGCTATTTAGCTCTAAAGCCCATCCTTTCTAGTTAAGTCTAGAAGTGACAGCTGTTACTTCTTTCTCTCTTCCATCTTTCAGCCAATAATAGTGATACACCAATGTATCAATCCAACATCGGATCAGTACAGATATAAAAAAAAAAAATCTATATTGGATATATGCCTTAAGTGGCTGATAATTGGGCTAATAAATGCCCATGCTGCATGCAGCCTGTATGCAGTGAAGAGACAGCCCACAGTGTGGAGAGCTACTTCCAGCTGATAAATCTGGGGGTGGGATAGGGAGAGGGAGGCTGGAGCAGGGGCAAGTGTTGCCCTGTCTGGGCAGGTGGGCAGAGGATGAAGCCTCAGCTTGTCTAGGGGGCGTGGGATGGAGCAGGGCTTGTCTGTGGGGTGCAGGGCAGGCGGAGGTGACTCCTGCTGCTGCATGCAGCTCATCCTCTGGCTCCCACTGCTGCTGCTGTCACTTGTCACGGTGGGGGGGAGGGGGCCAGGTGTCCCCGGATGTGCATGGGGCGGAGCGGGCTGGGGCTGTGCCCATCAAAGCCTGGGCTGGGTGGGGTAGGTGGCAGTGCCGCTGGGAGTGGGGAGCTGTGAGAGGGCTATGGTGAATTTTGGGGTGGTTGCAGCTTCCTCTAGCCCCCTCCCAGTGGCGTTGCCCCCCACCCCGTGTGGCCCAGGCTCTGCTGGCAACAGGACCCAGATCTGCATGAGGCGAACTGGGGCTGGGGCAATTCCCAGTGGAGCCTGGGCTGGGTGGGGCAGGGGGTGGTGCTGCTGGAAGGGGGCTACAGGGGGAGCTGCAGCCACCCCAAAATTTGCCGTTTCCCTCATAGCCCCCTGTTCCCAGCAGCATCACTACCCACCCCTCCCAGGCAGCTCAGGCCCCATGGGGAACAGCCCTGGCCCCAGCCTGCCTTGTCCAGTGCAGATCCGGGGGCACACGCTCTTTGTCTTCCACCTCCCACCCCCATGCCCTCCTGGATGAGTGACAGCAGCAGTGGCAGGAGCCACCTTACCCTCCCCCTGCACCCCATGGATGAGTTCTGCTCCATCCCACACCCACACAGATGAGCTGCAGCTTAGTCTCATTGCCAGCCTGCCCTCCCTGACTGGGCAGTGCATGCCCCTGCCTCCCTCCCTCCTTCATGGCAGGGCCTTGATTTGCCCCCACCCCCTTTCTCCTACCACACCAGACTTACCTGCTGCAGGTAGTGTATTGGATATCGGATTGGTATCAGCCGATATGCCTCCTTAAATATCAGCAATTGGTATCGGCCTCAAAAATCTCTATTGGTGCACCCTCAGTTGATAATATACCAGGCTATCACTAAGAGGGGAAGTACCAATCCTTATTCACAAGAAGCTACACTACAGGATATTATGTAGCTTTAGTTAACATAAGAATGGTTTAAATGGTCTTTAATTTTGGGATATTACTAAGGAATCAGAACTCAGAGGTGATGCCTTTTATTAGGCCACCTAGATACTTGCAAAAAAAAAAAATATATATATTTGCAAGCTTTTGGGCAATCTAACCCTTCCTCAGGCATCAGAGAATGCAAGGATTGTAAAATTTCTCCTAGGTGGAACTGAAAATTCATATTTCACAGGAGAGCTGAAGGTGTTATAAAGTCTCGTGGTTGAAATAGTTCAGTTTGTGCAAATTAGGCTCAGATAAAAGTTAGAACAGTCTATTTACCTCAGTGTTGTCTGGTGTCAAGCAGGATGTTGAATTACATTTCCTTCTGGTTATGATGTTTCATATTTCACAGGAGGATGATGTGATGGATGCTTTCCTGAGCAGGAAATTCTCTCCTGTTGGGGCAGTTTGGGCTGTATGAACATGCAGATTGAGCTGGAACAATAGGCAGGAGCCAGGGAGTCAGCTTTCAGGTTGTTCCAAGGTGGTAAATTTGTTTCCTTGTAAAATTATGAAGTTTTATACTATTCAGGTATTAAGCAGGCATTCCCTTGAGATGCCCATTGTAGCTATTGCAAAAGTAAGTCTGTGCATTATCTTTCTAACTGATAAGGAAAAGAGCATAAGAACAGGCTTTTATGTAAACTTTTTAAGTTCCAGAAGTTTATAAAATGCTTACCTTGTTTGAGGGTAAGCACTTAGAAGAGGCCTAGCTACTTAGAAGAGGCTTACTAAATCTTTCTTGAACCTCTCTACAACTAAACAAAATAGTTCTACAAGCAACCATTTTTTTGGACTCTTACCTTTTAATTTATGATCTTGTTGCCACGCACTAATGTGCAGTTCTAGGCTGAAGGGTGGGGGGAGCATTAACTTAACTTATTTTAGTCTTAACTTATTTTAGATTACTTATAAACAAGTGGGGTTTTTTTAAAGCAATCTAACTGAATGGAAGCTGTTTCTTTAGGCTTTATCTGAGGTTAGTTTTCTAAATTTGGACCCCTGTTTATCCAAAGGTCCCCACCCTTCAGGCATGTTTAGGAGGATGGGTGGAGAGGGATACCTGTTTTGCTCATTCATGATGCACTTGGTGGTGTATATCTGCAGGCAAATGCAGAGCACCTTGTGTATGTACCTAGGGTACAAAATAAAATTCTGTTCTTCAGTTTCCCCTTTTCCTTTTTTCATTTAGATTTTAATATTGGAGCAGGGAGCTGTTAGGCCTCTTTAGTTATACTGATACTTAGTGGAAATACTAGAAGAAATAAATCCCATCCCTTTAAATTGTAAAAATAAAGGTTTGTGTTTTCTGTAGCCTTGCACCCAGTATGTTTCAAATCATAGGGCAGAAGCATCCAGACTCTCTCTCTTTTTTTAAGGCCCTAGGTTTCCAGCCTTTTCAGTCCAAGGCCTGCAGTATTACTTTAACCACCCTGTTCCTGCTCTTCCTCCCCACTCCCAAAGGAAGAAGAGTCGTGGGCTCCGTGTTAATACTGTTGGGGGCTCCATGTTAATACTGTTGGGGGCAATAGCTTGTTTGAATTGTAGCCTTTGTTCTTCTTGCTTCACCTGCATTAAAACAGAGGTTGCTTCTAGGTTCCCCTATGCAGGGACTCCTGTGAAATTGAGGTAGCCAGTTGCAGGTAGTTCCTATACTTTCTGTCTTTCTGCTTTATGGGACTAAACTCTAAATCAGAGAGAGTATAGATAAAGCACTGCTTATTATCAACTGTTAATATGATCCCCCTGAAATCTGCAGGCTGTTTTAACCTGTTGGGCAAGGCTGCAGGCTGCTTTAACCTGTGCCAGGCAAGGCAGAGAATCTAGTAAGTGTGTGCAACTGGTTTGTACCAGTGGGTTGATGGTTTAGCAATTGGTTTGGGATGTCAGAATTCTTTGGAGGGCAATGGTGCTGCAGGTTTCTGCTTCGTATTAAGCTTGTCAATCACAGGGGCTAGATGCAGATCTCTTAAAATGGAAACTAGGTTGTGGTGCATAATTCTAGAGCAGATTCTATAGATGTTGAAGTAGTGTACATTCTGCAGTTCTGGTTTTAATTCAGTTGATTTAAATTGTTTGTATCAAGAAATCCTCTGTAGTTTGTCACTTCCCCCCTGCACTCAGACTTCAGTAACATGTGGTCTGGCAGTATATCTATGCTAGCAGAACTCCTGGTGTGGGCTCACTTATGCTATTGGAAATATTGTACTGGTCTAGCTTATGATGTTTCGGGAGGTGGTATAGGCAAGGCAGCTGAAAGACCCCCTCTGGCCTGAACTACGTCTCAACTAAGAGACAAGGCCAGCATGATGGGTAGCAGGGGTTCCCACTCCGGAACCCTGGCTAACAGTGATGAGCTGTCATCAGATTCAGTAAACTCCTTGACAGTTGATCCATTTAATGCTCTAACAGGCCTTTGCCTTTTGTTTTGAGTGCAAAGGTTCTGGACTCACCACTGGTCTGGGGTAGGGCACTTCTCACAGAGGAAGAGAATGGAGGCTCACTGCAAGTTAATCTCATATTTGAGTACAAAATAAAAGCAGCTGGTTTCTAAATCTGGCAGTCTTTCACCTTTTACTTGAATAAAGTTGAACTTGTTTTTATAGGAAAAAGCTTGCACTCAGGATTCCTTGCAGCTCATCTGAGAGAGCAGGCGAGATGATAGTGCATGACTTGCAAAAAAAAATGCAAATACTTCTAGAAACTAAACAGTGAACTGTATTAGTGAAGTTATTTTAGTATTGTGATTAAAAGTATCCTGTGATGATACACCAAAGACATGGCTCCTACCCTGAAAAGTTCAGTCTATAGCCTTTTCTAAATGTGGGGGGAGCTGGTCTAGAGCTTGTGTTAAAATTGTAATGATACTTTTAAACAGGCCAACTGTAAACCAGTTCAAGTGGATCCCCAGAGGTCTTTATATTTATCATATAGCTTTGTTTGATCAATTTACCTAACCCATGTAGAACTAAGCCTGATTTATTTTTAATAAAGGAAAGAAAAAAGATTATCTTTAGTACTAAGATTTTCACAGAACAGAGGGGAGGTTGAATATTCATAATATGCCTGTTATTCCTAGACATTTAAGTGGCCACTTGTGTCAACAAAATTATATAATGCAGTCATGTCAATGGTATAGAGCAGCACAGTACATTATTACTGTTCATTGCCAGAAATGAGCCATATGCTACTTACAACAGGCTGGACCAAAATCCCTGGCTTGTCAGTTGAATCTTGGAGACTCAAACTATTGAAGCTTAGTAAGTACCAAGATTAATTTTTGTTAGCTGTGTACAGGGTTATACAATGTTCTGAATAGCCTTATTTTCTTCCTTTAGAACTTGGAAGAATTATTTTGCAAGAGATTGTGATATATATTGGTTACTTGAAATCAGCATTCCATTTTTGAGTAACTGGTCTATCATTAGCATTAAGAATTGGCTCTCTTCCTCTGGCATGTGCTTCTAGCTGAAGATATTGTATCAAGCAAATTGAATTGCTGTTTAAAACTTTTTGAGGATGTTCTGGGTTTTTTTTGTTTGTTTGGGTTTTTTTGATGCGTAAGCCTTTCCCAACCGAGAACTATTCTGTTTATTTCTTCTCTTGTAGAGGCATTAAAAGAAATAGATGATGTCTATGAGAAATACAAAGCTGAAAATGATCCCATTCAGAAGAAACGCTTGCAACAGCATCTTCAGCGAGCGCTAATCAACAGCCAAGAGCTTGGAGATGAGAAGATTCAGATAGTTACTCAGATGCTTGAACAGGTAGAGAATAGGGCCCGGCAAATGGAGACCCATTCTCATTGTTTCCAAGATATGTCTGAAAATGAAAAACCTTTAGAAAAAGCAAAGGTGGAAACTTGCCAACCAGAGAGATCTTCACGTAGGCCTCGTCGCCAGCGGACCAGTGAAAGCCGTGACCTGTGCCATATAACAAATGGAATAGAAGACTGTGATGATCCACCTAAAGAGAAGAGATCCAAATCTTCCAAGAAGAAGAAGCGCTCCAAAGCCAAACAAGAAAGGGAAGTTTCACCTGTAGAATTTGCAATAGATCCCAATGAACCAACCTATTGCTTATGTAACCAAGTGTCTTATGGAGAAATGATAGGCTGTGACAATGAACAGTGCCCTATTGAGTGGTTTCATTTTTCATGTGTTGGACTTACCTATAAACCAAAGGGGAAATGGTATTGCCCCAAGTGCAGAGGAGATAATGAGAAAACCATGGACAAATGTACTGACAAATCAAAAAAGGATAGGAGATCGAGGTAGTGAATGCAATTCATGTTTTAAAGAGTTGCGTATTTTATATATATAAAAAAAAGTTTAATTTACAGAAAAATGTTTTAAGAAATGCATAAGACTATGCAATAATTTTTAATCTATAGTATTAATGGGGTATTAAAGGCTGTTGTACTTTGTTCTCTAACATTCTGCACTGAATAATTGAACAGGGTGGCTTCAGAACTGCACAAAGAGAATTACCAACTTTGGTGTTCTGGTTTCAATTTAACTTCAGTAGCGTTTTTAAGTCCCACTGCCCCCCCCAACCCACCCCCAAAACAAAACAAAACAAAACAAAAACAACCCATAAAAGCCTGAAAGAGCAATTGAGGAAAAGACTGAAGAATTAGCTGTGTTTTATTGGAAGTGGCATTTGACCGTTCTTACTTTTTGTGTAACATCCTCTGTTACTAAAATCTTGTCTGTTAATCGAGTTGTTCCACCTCCCATACCTTTAAAGTTTTCAGATGCGTCCAGGTGTGTGACGTTACATAAACAAGGTTTTGAGAACTTTGCTGTAATTGTAAGATAGTCTTCCAAGTCAAAAGCAGCCTGTTTCCTCAGTGGCTTTATATGACCAGTGTTTGTTTCAAGGAAGAAAATTCCACTAATTTATGCCTTTTTATGTCAATATTAAACTCTTGCCTTGGTGACTTTATATTTGGGAGTCAGTTTCTGGATAGGGTAGTAATTTGTAATGGTTTCTGATTTGATTTATCTTCATATACTTACTGGGCTTGTTTCTGGCACACACGTTCTAATTGAGGATGATAATACAGGCTCTTCTGTGACTTGGTAAGTGTGTCATGTGGGTGGTTGCTTGTGTAAAGTTGTAATTTTACTTCAATCTAGAACTGCTTCAGAGATTTCACTTGATTATCACTATTCTTATCTTGCTGTTACCTATATAATTCTAGAATTGAAACCAGGAAGCTAATATTGATAGTCTCTTGAGTGCCTTCATCTTGGATCTGACTCTCAGTAGACAGTATAGATATTCTACATGTCATTGTATGTGGTATGGGCCTATATTTTAGCCTTTCTTTTAGCGGTGTTCAGAGAGATCAGTGGGCAGACCTGCATTTCAACACTGGCTTGTTAATAAGGCCATGAATTCCAGGAGGTATAAGGAGAGCAGAAGCAGACAGTTCCTTTTGAAGTGTAAAGGAGAAGGGTTCATGGAAGAAAATGGCAGAGGGACTCGGAGGGATTTAAAGTCAGGGTTCATGAGGTGGGTAATGCTCAATGAAGCAGTTTCTCCAGGAGCCTCTTTACTGGTGATTTGTTCCCTGTCTTCCATGTAATGTTGTCAGCACATTTGATAGTCAAGCAGCTGCATATGGCCATTTTCTCTCAACTGGTAAGTACCTTTTGTTAATAAGATCCTATATTAGGTAAAATCTACATTTTAAGTTTTGCTGTTGGCTAGAAGTCAGCTATAGGTGCTATTTCACACATAACTGTGTTGGCAAAATCTCTAGTTTAAATGCAGCTGTGGTGAGAGAGCTTTTGTTAGCTAAATTTTCCTCATTCAGGGAGATAGTGTAGCTATACCAGCAGAAAAGCTCTGGTCAGCATATTCTGTGTTTCTACTGGGGGCTCTGATGATAAGCTCTATTGGCATAGCTATAGTGCCAGAAGCTTCATAGTGTGAATGGAGCCTAAGTGTTTTAGGTGAGATGGTGATGGCTTCAACATGACTCATTTGAAAAGAAATGGCAGAATAAATTAAATAACTGGGATGGTCCTGCTACTTATCCAGATGATTCTGGGTTTAATCTGGTTTGGGGAGGGGTGGGTGGATATGTGCATGCCTGTGTGTTCTTACTTTGCAGGTTTTTGGGTTTTTTTAAATGTTGTTAGCTACATAAAATGGATATAGTTTAGAGAACCTGCTTGATTTCCTTTGAATGCTAAGAGTCCTGCCATTTGGATACTTCAGTTCAACTGCAAACAATTCAGATTTTTCAAAGCTTTTTAACTCAACATCAGGCACATAGGCCAAATCTGTCAAGGTAACTAAAACAATTGTTATACATGAAATGACTGCCTTATGGCATCCTTATGCTAATTTGTCTAATCCCACAGACTGTTATTTACCAGGTGTTCTATGAATTGATGCTGTGCCACAATGTAGAGCCCCAGTTCAAACCAAAATTCTGGAGACCCGGAAGCAAGTCTCAAAAAGGCATTTTTAATATGCATCTCAAGTGGGCCCTGATTCCTTGCCTGTTCAGAGCATGTGTAAATTGCTCAGTGGTTAGTGCACAGGAAATGGAGAGGTTGATTCAAGGTCTTACTTCAATAAATACATTAATTATATAAATGGAGGAGTTTCAGCAGGAGTTTCTTCTGGGGTATATCTCAAATCAACTGTCAGGGGGTTGGTTTGCTCTCCTAGGAATTGAACGTAGGTTTCTCATAACCTATTCTGCTGATTCCAGAGACTTGAGTCCACATCCACTCTGTGCTTTAACAACCAGGCATTTGGCTATTTGGGAGATGGCTTTGTTTTCATGGCCAAGGATTAGGCCACTCCCTGCAGAAGGAGGCTTACAGAGCGGGACTGTGAGGGGAGTTTGCTGGCTGGTCTGGTCATAAACAAATGCCTGAGTCCCCCTTTGTGTTTCATGCCTGCATAGCTTAGCTTCCTGCTTAGCTGGTTTCTGAGGACTCTTTCCTTGAGAGCTTCAATTCTCCTTACACATTGTATATGGAGCCTGGTATTACGTTTAAGTTGAGGATTCCACCTGGCATCAAGGTACCTGTTATGCAATGGGCAAATAGTGGCTAACTTGCAAGTGGGAAGGTGTTCAGTGTTCCTTCAGTTTTCTGAAAGCAAGGAAATTATTAGGGAAACTGCATGGAGCTCATGAACAACTGCTACACTTTTTCAGCTTTTGGTAATGGCGCTTCAACAAGGCAGTGTAGGTGGAAGTGTATATGGCTCATCTGATGGAAAGTCTCATGTTAAGACTTTTGAGGAAGCAAGCTACACCTTTGTGCAGTCTTTCAGGTTAGTATCCATTTAGCATAGACAACAAAGAAAAAACATTAATCTTCCAAAGATGACTATTATCAGATTCTTAAAGGCAAGGACATCAAATTGGTTGGGTTAACTGACCTCTTGGCCATCTCTCTCTCTCTTCTCCCCCCCCCCCCCCCCCCCCCGGGTGTGATTTATCACTGAACAAAGATCTTGTGATACGTCTCAAACATTTGTCTGCACAGTACACATCTTTAACTGGGCGCAGCATTTCCCATAGCCACTTCATCTAGGCTTGATGAATCCTGTGCAGTATTGTTTCCACTGGGATTAGGCAAATCTTTCCAGTAAACTGTTTTGGGTGTATTGCCTAGATATAGCTTTCAGGTTCTGACTTCTACAATTCAGCTGCTATTGGCAATGCTGCCAATTGCTTACATTGTGTTTGTATATTATTTTATGGGCACAAAATTGTGTTTTTGTTTTCTTGTGGAAGTTTTTGGCTAGTGCTCTTTATAAATGGATTCCTTTTCAGCAGTGTGGATTCAAGTTCCCTAATCTGGTACTGGTGGGGCTTTAGAACATCACCCTACTGCTTTCCCAGCCACTGTTGCTTAAAGAGCCCTAAAACTGTGCTGTAGAAAGAGCAAGAACTAAGGTAAAGGTACAGAGTTCTGACTGATGCCCTGGTCATCTGTAAGGAGCCAAAGATTCCTCATGGCAAACACCACTGGAAGGAATTCGCTTTGTGTGCATTGCAGCAAAGGGAGGCTGGCAAAAAGAGAATACCACAGGCACCATTTCTAAAGTGGTATCTTGCTTCCTGGTATCTTAAGGATGGTGTACGCTTGGTATTTCAGTATGAAAGTACTTGTGAACAAGGCTGCTTACAAGTGGATACCTGCCCCTATTCTATTCTGGATATAAAGACTTTCTGAGGTTTTCATGAGAGACTTGCTAGACCAACATCACCAGTAACTCACTGTTGGGGCACTCTCCTGGGATATGGCAGTGCCACATTTAAGGCTTGGATCACCCTAAACATGTTTGTCATAATCAACTGGCATATGTAACTTGAAACATTTCTGACCAGCTTAAATTAAAACTTATGGCTCTTCATTTCAGAAGCTAGTCACTTGATCATAAAATACTCTGTGCTGGAATCTCAAACTTTAATATGCGTTTATAAGAGTGAGAGGTGGTTTGTGCCATTTTCTCCCTACAACTGAGCATGGTTTGAAGCTATGCACTTCTCTCCATGTCAGAGTGAGCACGACTGGGCATGTGCAGGGGTGTTCCCACTCATGGGGACAAGTTGCCCTAAGGTGGGCTAGTGGGGGGCTAGGGTCATCACCTGGGTTGGCCCCCGGTAGCTTTACCTGGGGTCTGGGGGGGGGGCCTCAGGGTTCCAGCAGTGGCGATCCAGGTGCATGCAGCCTGGCCAGCAGCCAGAGCATAACTCTGGCTAGCTAAACTCTAGTTTTGGGTGGTGCATGCCCTGCTTTTCTTTAGTGCGGGTTTTTTTGACACCAGGATCTCTGTGTCAGAAAACCCTGCTGTGCTGCAAATTAACAGCACAGCAAATGCCTGCATGTGTGGCACTGCAAACTGCACGTGCAGGCTTTGTCTGAATGCGCATACTGAGTGCACTATGTCCTGCAACTGAGGTTTATAATGTCAAACAAGAAAGCTGTGGACATACAGCTGGTCTAGACCCCACTCTTTTGTATACAACTACCTTCATTTATCAAAGGGGAATCTTTCTTGCACAGATATGCAAGTCTTGGATGTTACAGATAAAAAACGCAAAGAAGAAAACTAAGATTGAGACTACCTCCCCATACAATTTAAACCTCAGAATGCTGTTGCCAGCTCTATTCTTACATGGCATTTTTTTATTCAGTTTTATAAGCTGTATATAGAAAAATCATAAAAAAGGTTAGCTGAAATGGGATAATGACAAAAAGTTAAGTTGTGTCTTTCAGTAGAAACAAAAGACAACATCCTTGGCTATGAGAACTTTTTACTAGGGGTGCACCAGTAAAGATTTTTTGGGCTGATACAGATGGCTGATTGGTATCGCCTGATACGGCTGGTCAGTAATCTGATTGCTGATGTGCAGCCTGGCAGCTTGGAGAGCAGCATCTGCGTGGTAAGTCTGGGGGGGGGGGGGCGCCCACAGGGCGGTGCAGGGGAGGGAGTAGGGCAGGGGCAGGCACTGCCCGGTTGGGGGAGGGGGGGTATGGGATGGAGCTGCAGGGGGGGGAGGGGGATAGACAGCTCCCACTGCTGTGCACACCCCTGGCCCTATGCACGCAGCTCAACCTTGCCCCACGCACAAATCTGGGGGACAAGATTTGGCTGCTCCATGCCTCCCCCAGATGGAGCAGCTGATGCCCCTGCATCCCTTGGACAAGCTGCCCACAGCTCCGTCCCGGCTGGGCAGCACCTACCATCCTACTCTGTCACTGGGGGCCTTGATCTGTCCCCCCTCCCTCCCATGACCTTCCCCCACCTCCCACAGACTTACTGACCGGACACTGCTCTCCAAGCTGCCAGGCTACACTTGGCCATGTGAATGCTGCTGCTGTGTGCCTGCATGCAGCATTTATCAGTGACATTATTGGTCACATTGGCCAAAACCCCCCCAATTGCCCATTATGGCAATCTTCCGTTTATCATTACCAATACAATATGGACCGATGCATTGGTGCACCTTTACTTCTTACTCATTCAAGCCATGCCTTTAGTCAAGTCACTTTACATGCTGTACAGCGCCTCAAAAGTATATTAGAAAATCATGTTACTTCCACAGAGCAATTAATAAAATTGAAAGTAGGGATGTTCTGAAGTTAAGAGTTGTAAATTATGCTTTAAAAGCACTTTACTACTTTTTCTACCAGAATGTCAGAAGATGGATGACAGTTTACAACATTACTTTTATAACACCAATGCTTATACTGTTTCTAAACTTGCTGAATTTTACTCATTGCTTTAAAAGGAAAATGATTTCTTGTACTAATTCTGTATCTCTAGTACATTACAGGGTTTGAAAAACAACTGCTGCTGTGGCTGGGGAGATGTCCATCTGATGCTACTTTTTTGTTTGCTGAAATACAGGAGCTAATTACATCTTTACTGCAACTACTTATGTGAACAAATGCTCTAAGATGGGACAGTAGCAATTTTGTAAATGCTAGACAGACTTAGTTTATAGTAATAGGTGTAAAGGTAGACACTGAAATCCTGGTTTGTTTGAAATAGAAGGGAATTTTTGCCACTGACTTCAATAGGGCCAGGATTTCAGGCAGTGTGGCTGCTGACAGACGTGGAGGAAAAACCCCCCAAACAATGCTTTACCCAAAGAGGAAGTGGATTGGTTTGGCTCAGTTCCCTAGCATCTTTAAGATTGGGCACTTCAGCAGGGATTTTTGGCACTTTTTAAATCTAAAACTGATTCAATCAGCTGTTTAGATAAGTACCAAAAAGCACTGCTGAAGTGTGCAATCAATACAGACATTGGGCAAGCTGGGTCAAACTAGCATGATGCCTTTTCTGGGCATGCACTGTGCTTGGTGCAGGAGCGAGCTGAGCTGAAAGTAAAGTGCAGGGGGGGTTTCTTTTTATTCTTTCTCGTCTCATGTTTGTAAGCAGCCTGTATGTCTGTAGATAATTTAGCAACTAGGACTAGATCAATAAAAGGACTTGGGCACAAAAGGCTATCTCTGAACATGCCTCAGAACCTCAGTCTTGAGGAGGCTAAGAAATGGGACAATTGAGGTCACACCTATGCATATAATCTATAAGTCTGCCTGCAGAGTACCATCTAGTTAGCATGCAGCACAGCATCCCTCTTACCCAATCATATTTAGTTTCCCATAATTCCCTCCCCCTGCCTGAGTGGATTTGAATGTACATGTGCTAGTCACTAGGCAATAGGCTACGTTATAATGGGGCTCTTGGTAGCTGTTCCACTCAGAAAAGAGTTAATTATAGCCAGTGGTTGTATCACTAACTGGGAGAGGAGAGACCCTGGTTCTAGCTCCTACCCAATGAATGTTCAAGTATTTTAATTAGTCATCAGTGTAGGACAAGATCCATCTTCCCTGCTCCCAGGCCAAGTCAATTGATTACAGCCCAGTGGGTGCATCTACACCTGCAATTAATGCCCAGAAAGTTGACTGTGCAGTAAAATATTGTGTAGTAAGCTTTCCCCAAGAGGGCCTCTACAGGTGCTCTCATCAGGTGCAGATTTGTTCCCAAAGGGAGCAGTTCCATGCAGGGCTACTCCAGCCTTGCTGTGCTCCCCTACAGTAGCCAGGGGAAGCTCCAGGCTCCCCCAGGTGCCAGCCCTGGGCTGACAGGTGGCACCAGAGTCAGGCCCTGGCCTCTGGGAGGTGAGGGAAGCTGTCTTACCTCTAGGGAAGCTCTCTCCTAGCCCTGTGCCCAATCTGCAGACAGGGACATGAGGCTGGGAAAATGTGCTCTCCTGCAGCAGCTCTTTCCCAGCCCCATGTCATGATCAGCCAGTGGGACAGCTAGCAGTGAGCCCCCTGCTGGGCAGGGAATCCCCACTTAGCCAGGGGCTTGCTGCTAGCTGCCCCACTGGTGGGACAACTCCCATCCAGCCCCTGGCAGAGCAGGGAAGGAAGAGCTCCCCTGTCCCGGCACCGCTCAGCTCCCTGGTCCTGTGGGCTCCCAGCCCTAGAGCACTGGGAGGAGGAGGTAGCGGGGCAGAGAGGGACCCAGTCCCTGCGCTGATCAGCTCCCAGCTCCTGGGGGGAGCTGGGAACTGAGCAATGCTAGGAACGAGTTCCCTGCTGGTGTGGCTGACCAGGAGCAAATTTGCTTCTGGTTATCTACTGCCCTACTGTGCAGTATCTACTGTGCAGTTAGTTTAGTACCTGTTTTTACAGGTACTAGCTAACTGCATAGTAGACTAATTTACTACACAGTAGTTTGAGCACAGTTACTTGCACAGTAGATTAGTCTGCTGCACAGTAAAGTGTCTTGTGTAAACACCCACTAAATCTCAGTCACTGCATATAAAGAGGAACACCATATTTACTCAATTCTAAGATTCATATATGTAGGGTCAGAAGGGACCTTGCAGATCTTCTAGTCTGATCCCCTGCTCTGGGCAGGAGAGAGAACTGGGCTCAAATGACCCCAGCTAGGTAATTGTCAAGCCTCCTCTTAAAGACCTCCAAGGTAGGAGCCAGCACTACTTCCTTTGGAAGTTGGTTCCAGATCCTAGCTGCCCTGACTGTGAAATGCCTTCTAATGTCTAGTCTGAACCTACTCTCTAACAACTTACGGCCATTATTCCTTGTTACTCCGGGAGGCACTCGGGGGAACAAGGTCTCTCCCATTCCCTACTGGTCCCCCCTAGTAAGTTTATAGATGGCCACCAGGTCCCCTCTCAGCCTTCTCTTGTGAAGGCTGAACAGGTTAAGGTCCTGTAGTCTCTCCTCGTAAGGTCTGCCATGATGAGGCTCCCCCCTCATTTAAAATGGGGGGAAGTCCCTTGTCTTAGAGTATGAGAGCAGTGGGAGGGACAAGCAGCTTTTGTGGCTTGGGCTTCATCCCCTACCTGAGGATGCTGCTTGCCCCCCACCCTGCCCTCTGCCACCCTGGCACCCTGCCATTTTCTTCCTGTAGCTTCTTCTCCCCCATCTTTCCCTCCCTCCACGCAGTCTCTGCTCCCCTACCTGCCCCTCCCCCCTTTCCCTGCCCTATTGCTCTGTGCTGGCAGGTTCTGTGCATGCTGCAGCTTGTGGCACTGAGCATTAGGGCTTTGTGAAACGGCATTGTTCCGCTCCTTCTTCAGTTTCGAGGTCTGGATAGAACAGTGTTTTGTATCGAATATAATTTTGAGTCAAAACAACCTCATTGTTTTGCTTTGTCGAAACAGCGAGGCTGTTTTGACTGTTTCGCCGGACCATGGAACTGGAAAAAGGAACTCAACCCAGCTGGGCTGAGTTCCCAACCCCAGCTGGGGACTAGATCATGCCGGGGAAGGGGGGGTGGTGAGGCAGCCCAGCTGAACTGACTTCCCATCCCTAGCGCTATGGTCAAAACATTTCGACTTTTGAAATGTTTCGACAAGCCTCATTTTGTTTTGAGGCTATTTCGACGGCCTTTGTTTCGATTTTTCTGTTTCAACCTCAAAATGAGTCGAAACAGTGTCAAAATGAAACGGTTGTTGAAATTTCGCACAGCCCTACTGAGCATAGCCCCAGCTTGGCTCCATAGCAGCAGCAGCACAGCCTGCATGGCTGCTAGTGGGGCTGGCCTGGGGCTGTGCTCAGTGCCCCAGGCTAGAATGGTAGCCATGACAGGGCAGAGCAGAGGCTGGGTAGGATTGGCAGGCAGGCAGCAGGGGGCAGGCACAAGTACAGCGCAAGTTGCTTGACCTCCCCACACCACCTGCCTCCCCACCTGCAGCATTGGGAGGGATGAATTAAAGATAACCCTCTGATATTTAGAATCTATGCATGAAGAACTCTTAAGGATGAGAGGAGAGACTGAAGGAGCTAGGCCTGTTCAGCTTGTGGAAAAGTTGCTTAAGAGGGGTCATGATAGCAGTCTTCAAGTACATGAAGGGCTGCCATAAAGAAGAGGAAAAGCACTGTCTCTCTCTTGCTGCAGAGAAGAGGATGTGGATGAATGGCTTGAAGTTGCAGCAAAATAAGCTTAGATTGGGTATCCAGAAAACGTATTCACTATTAGAATAATGAGGCAGTGGAACAGACTGCCTAAGGAAGCTGTGGACTCTCCATCATGAGGTGTTCAAGAAGAGGTTGGACAGCCACTGGTTGGGGATGATTTAGGCATGGCTATGCCTATGTTCTACTATGGGTGGTTATTTCCCATGATATGGGTGAGTATTTCCCAAGCTTCTGGGCTTTGCTAGTTCCCTCCACTGCCCCTTTCTGTTACATAGGTCAGGGTGTTTTTAAGCCCATTTCAGAGGCATTGGGTGTTGGTTACAACCAAGGCTGGGAACTTCGAGTGGGGTTTGCCTGTGCTCCTGTTGGGACCAAAGCTAGAGATTCCTGGCTAGAGGGTCTTGCCCCTCTGCTCAAAAGCAGACTGATCACCATATCTGGGGTCAGGAAGGAATTTTACATCATGGTCAGATTGGTATGGACTGTGGGGTTTTTGCCTTCCTCTGTAGCAGCGGGTGTGGCCCTCTATCTGGGATCTCTTGAGCATATATTGACAACATTTCATAGAAGCAGGACATTGGCTACTGTGGTTCTGCTTTTATCTATGGCAGGCTAGGGTATTAGGTCTGTGTTGTCAGGGTTGATGACAGTGTTATATACAATTTAGATTATGGTTTGTATGGGATGGTTGGGATAGGGATGACCCTGCTTCAGGATCTAGGGACCTTTGGAGGTCCCTTCCAGCCCTACTTCTCTATGATTCTATGATAAATTTTCCTTGCATAGTATCTAATTATTGGGTGTCATCTTAGATTTGAGTAAATACAGTAGCATTAAACATGACTGAGAATCCCAGCTCAGGATAGTCTAGCCTGGTGCTTTTGGCTGCCTTCCAAGACATGAGATGTGGGTTTTGGGGGGGGGTGGGGTTCAGGCAGGCAATATAATCCAGGTCTGCCATATTCTGGCTGAATGAACTAACCCAGTAGTGCTCAATCTCTGGCCTACAGGGCTCCCCATGGATCTGGAAATTTGGCAGTAGGGGAACAGTGGCTATAGAAGCTGTGGGCATCACTCCTCCAACAAGTTCCCAGATCCAGGAGGAGCCCTATGAGTTGGATGATATGGCCCCATGCCGCATCACCCCTGTGGACCAGCCACACTAGATTTGGCCTGTGGACTGACAGTGTGCTACTCATTCAGCCTTGATTCTGGAAGCCTGAGCACCACTAATCTATCTGGTTAACTACTAGACTAACTCCTGTGCATGAGGCACTTCCTGGATGGGGTATCTCACTCCAGGAGAAGGTTCAGTTGTGAATTCCAGTTGGAGATGAATGCCAAGCTCTAAACTGCAGGGGTGAGTTTAAGTCCTTGTGAAATGTAGGACTTCAGGTTCATTCTTTTCTCAGCATTTCCTAGCAGCTCCCCACTTATCATTTAGGGAACCTAAATCCTGCAACACTCAAACTTAAGTCCCTGTTGTAGATCCAGTCCTTAAAAGTGCATGCCTCTGTTTTTTGTTTGAACTTCTAGTTTTGTTCAGGTTCTTCTTCACTGCTAGTAGATTCTTCTCCAAATAAGTCTCTTTCAGTAGAACTTACAGGTGCTTTAGAGCTGGATGTCTTCAAAGTGATAAGAGCAGGGCTGTCGCTCACCCCCAGAAGAATAGTTTTTCTGTCCAATGCTACTGTTAGGCAGGAGATTTTGCTGTCAGGTGTAAAGACTGACATTACTGTGCAACTGTGCAAGTCCCATAGGCTTACCTCACCTAAAAATTAAATAAATAACATAATTACTCTGAAAGCAGCATTTGTTTTTTGGAAAAAGACGGAAAATACTGTTCCTTTCATGACCAGCAGCTTTTATTATTGTGACTGGACTCTTGAAAGACTGAAGTTTTCTCTAGAACCATTCTATTAAAACAATTCCACTAGCTCTGACCAGAAACCAGGTTGGCTTTGTAAGGGGTTGCATTTTCATTAAATGCAGTGATCAAAGCATCCTATTTTCAGATTAAAATATAAAAAGTCTTTGAGCTTTTTTGTCAAAGTACACTACTGGAATAGAACCTCCCCAAAACTTCTGGTTTGACAAAATTATTTCCATATCCCATCTCTCCCTTCAAAAGAATGGTAATTTAATTTTTAAATAGTGTTATAAAGGTTTGTTGGTTGGTTTTGGTTTTTTTGGGGGGGGGAGGGGGCTTGGGGCTTTTCTGAAGTATACATTGCTGCAAATGGATAAAATATTTATTCTGTTTTATTCCTAATGCATCAGCATTACTTACTTACTTCCCAAATAAGACAGACCCTAAAAGAATAAATTTAAATTACTTGTATTTCTTCTCTTCAACATTATATCCCCTGAAATAAGGGATTAACATTTATTGGATAAATTGAAACTGCAAGAGAATTAAAAGGCCTTTTAATGGTATATTTAGTTATTTATGCAATTTATATATTGTCCTTCCCAAAGAAAGGCCCAAGGCTATTTACAGCAAGAGGACAGGACAACTTCAAAGAGCAACTAGAAGTCAAAATAAAACAGACCCACTAAATGATATTTGGGCCGAGTTTTTCAAATGAAATCTGGATTCTAAGTAATTACCCCTTTAATTTTATTGGAAGAACATCATTTAGATAAGGTAAGTTAACCTCCTTGTGTATTTAAGCCTGACCCTGCAGCACAGACTGGCACTACTTGAGCTATCAGACTAGCTGGCAACAGAATGCAGCTGTTTTTCGGAGGAGGAGAGCCCAGCCCAACTTTCTCTAGTCTCATATTGCATCACAGAAGGCTGAGTGCTTGATAAGAGCCCATCTCATTTCTTGCCCCTTGTAGCATAAGATTTTTAAATGGGCAATTGAAACCGTATGCTACATTCAGGGTCTGGCTGTCTTCTCTTTAATGATCAATCAGATGGAGATGAACAGAGAACACCTTTCTTTCTTTCTTTCTTTCTTTCTTTCTTTCTTTCTTTCTTTCTTTCTTTCTTTCTTTCTTTCTTTCTTTCTTTCTTTCTTTCTTTCTTTCTTTCTTTCTTTCTTTCTTTCTTTCTTTCTTTCTTTCTTTCTTTCTTTCTTTCTTTCTTAAGTGTAGAATAAATTAGACCAGCACTAAGCAAAGAATACCCAGATCTCTAACTCCTTGTTTAATATGTGGATATTCTGGTGCTGTTAGTTTCCTTGCCCTTCTTGTTATATTCCCTTTTCTGATTTTTGACATGCCTTTTCTTTCTGCCTGAATGTAGATGATAAAAACAGGGTCTTGGAGTTTGCTTTCTTTTTTGTGGTGAGGCAGCTAACGCGAGACACTAGCATAATTTTCTGTTTTTTCTCTTGAATTGTATGTCCTCCATTGTATAAAAGTGAACCCTTATAGAGCGGCCTGTAGGTGAAGCAAATTTAGATTACATTGACATATACATGAGAGAAAGTGTTGCCCATTACTGCTTAAAAAAAATTATTTTACCATATAAAAATTACCAATGAAACTGCCAGGAGTAAGCTATGGCATTGCATGGAATTCATGTCAAGTTCATTTTAAAATTAGTATTTCATTTGTACCAAAGCTGCAGCTCAAGGACAATAATTGCATCTTTAAATTGCTGCACTCCCCTTTTGCTGTACAAGTTCTCAGCTTTATTACCTCCAATTAATACAAAGAGTGCAGTTAAAAGTAGGTAGAGTGTGTATCTGGTTTTCATATTTATCACTCAATCCCAATTGTAGTTTTTTGGGGAAGGATGGGGAGGGTAGTTTTGGGCAGAGTGTAACAGGAGACTAATGCAAGTTTCACATACCTGCAAGCAGGACTGCTTTTGCACCTCCTTCCAACACTTGCAGTTTGCTGTTCACAGTGAGATGAAGGCTTTCATAACCTGAAATAGCCTTGTGCCCATGTTCAAATGGATCCCAAACTTTAATCCTAGGAGGAGTCGTCAAAAACATGCTCAGTCACTTCTATAAAAACAAGACACTTAAAGGTAAGTAGCACCTTACTATTAACGATAATAAGGTATGGCCAATACTTCTAGCTCCTGGTAGAGTCAGTGACTTACCAGAGTTAGCTATCAGCACAGTTCAGCTATGGATACAAATTAATCCTCCTACTAATGGCTTGTGGGGCATCTCTGAAAATTTGAAAAACTAAAATGTTGATTTAGTTGCATTTCAAACAATTTAGGATTTTTATCTGTAGAAAAGTCTTTGTGATCAGTAAAAAGCTATAAATAGTAAATAATACTTTAAAAAATGCATAAGAGTGACTCATAATCTATTGAGGACATGCTGGAGCAGAGACATGGAGCTAAATTCAATTCCACCTATTAGATGCTCAAGTACACTCCTATACCAATTTACTCAAGTCCCTGCAAAACTGTTGAATTTACTTTTCTAAGCCTCTTTATTTTAGGACTAATTTGGATGAAGCACTAAGGAGGAAGACCTACTCAACTCTTAATCAGGGGTGACGTGTATCACAACCAAATTAAGTAGTGCCCATGTCACAAACAAGTAAAACCATTCAAAGCAGTTTTTTTTTCTGCACTAGGTTAACTAAGGGTTAACAATAATGATAGTAACTGCTTTTTTTTTTTGCTGTGCATGTCAAAAAGAGATTTATAACTACGACACTAACTAAAAATAAAACTTAGCCTTCTGTGCTATACATAAATCATTATAACTGGTCAAAAAAACCAAAAAATAACCCTGTGAGATAACACCCTAGCAAAGACCGCTAGATAATTGGCGATTCTAATTAAATTTATGACATGACAAAAAACAATTGGCTATTACACAAATAAAACTCGTCTTCACTTCCGTGAAAAACGGGAGACCTCCACACACACACCTAAAAAAACCTCTAAACGTATGCGTAAAAATAACTGACAAATTGATCGCTTGTCAGTCTCCCCCGTCTCGACCTTATCAAACATAAGTCAACGACCTACCGGCCTGATTTTTTTTTTTTTCTCCGTTTATCTGCCCAACCAAAAAACTCTTATACAGACCGACCTATGACCTACAAACCTTAAGCTATAACTAACCAAATATCTCTGACCTCTGCTATTCACCACCTTGACGGCATAAATAAATAATCTTGCTTTACAACCGATAAGCGTCCGCCTAATTAATTCCACTCCAAGCATCACAAATACCCGCCTAACGGCCTTCTAAGGCCCCAGACCCTTATCTGCCCGGGTGGGAGTCAGGGAGAGCTGCTGCCCTGGGTCCCGACAACGTGTAGGGGGTGCACCCCCTGAGTGTGGCGGTGCACTTTGTACAAAAAGGTGTCACTGTTGACACTGGCGGCAGTGATGCCTACAGGTGGCCGCCACTCACCACCCTGCCGCCGACACCACCAGCGGCATCTGCGGGTGGTCGGCAATCCCCGCTGGATGCCACCAATGTTGCTGGCAATGGTGCTTGCCACCACTACCCCCCTTGCTACCAACAGTGCCAGTGGCATCTGCAGGAGCTCTCCTGCTTGCTGCTGCCACGCTCCTGCTACCACTGCCACCATGCCCTCCCAGCCACTGGGGGTGTGCGTCGTTCATGCTCGTAATAATAGTTGTTCTCAAACTTGAGAAAAGTGTAATTCTATTGCACTCTATATGCCCAACTCCATTATGTTACTTAGTGGACACATCTACACATGCATTAATGTGCCTTTTCTAGTGTTCATTCAGTTTAGTACCTCTGTGAGGTACTAAATTGATGCACATTAGGCTGTGCTAATGCGCAGGGGTGCATTTGCATGCTTTTTTTACTGATGCTTACTGCGCAGTAGACTCTTACTGCGCATTAGTGTAATGTTACATTTTTTACGTGACACTTCAATGTGCAGTAAAATAGTCAACTTCACATTAAAGAGCACATGTAGATGCACCCAGTATGTTTAATCTGTCCCTTAGTATTTAGTGCAATTTGTTTCCTCAATTCCACTTGTTAGAGACAGAAGTGGTAGCTCAATCTAGATGCTGTTAATTCTGTAAAACTTGATTCATTAATAATATTTAAGGATTGTTTTGAGGGTGTTCTGCTTAGCACCCTTACGCATTAATGTGGTGAACGTAAGGATGCTTCAGGGCCATTCTTCATAATACATAGTGACTTCTGATTATCATGCTGCAGAGTACCAGTCATTCTGAACTCTGGTACAAAACTAACCACTCTATTCCAAGTACACAGGCCCTGACCACTTAAACTAAAAGTGAATCTCTGTGTTGTCATGTCTCTGTACCCACTATGATTCACCTAACAATGCTGCTTCTGTCCTTTAGATAGCAGAGTATTCACAGACAAGCCACTTTCTCATAAAATCAACGCATTTTAAATATTTTTCTTAGTAAACCCTCTTCTGTCTCAATGTATGTGTTCAGACTTTTGCAAACTCTTAGATGATAACATGATAGTACAGAATGTGTGAAAAGTGACATTAAGTGTTACTGTATTTATCTAAATTCAAGATAACCCCCAGTACATGGATTCTATACATGGAAGATGTATATGTTTATTTTTCCATGTGTAATTATTGGAGAGTAATCTTAAATTTGTTCCACCCACCACTGCAGCATGGGAGTCAGTAGCGGAGCAAGCAGTGTAGGAGTCAAGTGTCTGCAGTGGGGGTAAGAATGGCAGGGGGTGGCAGCAGCTGCAAGTCCAACTCTGAGCCTGTGCCTGGGGTGGGGCTGGATTTGGAACTGCAGCAGTTGCCTTCACTCTCTTCTGTACTCAAATTTGACACAAAGGTTTAAACATGCACGCAACCCTTGTTTTGGATACGAGTAAATATGGTAATTTCTCTGTAGAGAAATCCTGGAGTGTCCTGACTACCACACCTTGGTGGCAGCAGTGCCATTTGAGGGGAAGCAGTAGGGGTGCACCAATAAAGGTATTTCTGGGTTGATACATATGGCCAATTATTAACCAGCCATATTGGCCAATACTGATCTGATTGTCAATATTCAGCCTGGCAGCTTGGAAAGCAGCATCTGGCTGGTAAGTCTGTTGGGGGAAGGAGTGTGGGGGGGCAGGAAGGGCTGTGGGAGGGGGCAGATTGAGGCTCCCCGTGGTGAGGGAGGGAGTGGGGCTGGGGCAGGTGCTGTACAGATGGGGTGAGCTGTAGGATGGAGCCGCAACTTGTCGGGGGGGGGGCAGGGAGTGAGGATGACTTCTGCTGCTGTGTGAACCCCCAGGGCAGGCTGTGGTCAGGCCAGGTGGGACAGGGTGGGTGGCAATGGCACTGGCACTGGAAGGTGGAGGTGGAGCTATGGGTGGGGAGCTATAGCCACTTCAAAATTTGCTGTAGGCCCCCTCTCCTACTGCTGTCTGCCCCCGCCCACTCCAAGCACAGCCTGGGCCCAGCTCCCCCACTGGGAAGATGCCGATGCAGCCTTCAGCCCTGAGCACATAGTGGCAGCCTGCCCTCACTCCGTGTACAGATTTGGGGCATGCATGCTCCCTGTGCCTCCCCAAGGGATGTGCACAGTGGCAGGAACTGCCCCCTGCACCCTCCAGACAAGACACAGCTCTGTCCTGCACCCCATCCTGTCCCAGCTGTGCAGCACCTGCCCCAGCTCCAGCCCCAGCCATAATCCCTCCTTCACCGCAGGGCCCTTAATCTGCCCCCCCCACCACCCTTTCCCTCCCCATGCCCCTCTCCCTGCACAGACTTAGCTGCTAGATGCTGCTCTCCAAGCTGCTGGGCTGCACTGCTGGCTACATGCATGGTGCGGCTATGCAAGTGCATGTGACACTTATCAGTGACATAATCGGTCACATCAGCCAAAAATGGCCAATTGTCAATAATACCAATGTTCCTTTTATCGGTGCCAATATAGTATGGACTGATGTATCGGTGCACCTCTGCACCCAAGTCTTAGTTTTTAGCAAAAAATCACTAATAACCAAATCTACCTTGCTTTTACTGATATGTCCCCTGTGCTACCTGGAATAATTTGAAGTGGCACAGTAGTGAGTATGCAGGTAGATTTCAAAGATACAATGAGGGTGGGGTCCCCAGAATCCAATCCCAACTAGCAGGGGCACTGTAGGGTCCCTGGAGTCCAATCCTTTTTGGGCAGGGGAGGCGCAGAATCCCACACTGCATCCACCTGGCCAGGATCAGGTTTTATAACCCTCCGCTGCCTCTGCCTGGCCTCATGGGGCTGGGTCCCATGGGGGCTAGGGTGACCACCCATCCTTAATTGGGCAGAACAGTACTGAAATGGGAACATCAAGTTCTAGTCCCAGGCTATGACTCCAGAATAGCATTTGTCCCAAATTTGCAGCATTGTTCAGGGATCCGGGTTTCCCCTTGCAGGTGGGCAACAATCCAGCCTGCAAGAGGCTGCTGGGAGTGGGACATGGGGCGCTGCATGCATGTGCGCACCCACACACATGCACATGACTGGGAAAGAGCTGGGTGGCCTGGAGAGGACTTCCTTGCAGGTAAGTTTATTGGGGGGGGTCAGAGGAGGCATGGGGAGGCAGATCAAGGTCCCCACAGTGAGGGAGGCATTGGGGAAGGGGCTGGGGATGTTGCCATGCCAGGGCAGTGCATGGGGTGGCCAGGGCAGGGAGTCGGACTGCTACAGGTGGCTCATGAGGGGGCACAGGGCATGTGGAGGGGGGGTGGCTCCCCACTGCTGCATGCCATGCGCCCCCGATGGGGCAGAATGGGGGGCATGTGCCTCCCCCCCAGAACTGTGTGCAGGGTGGATGTGGGTTGCCTGCTGCAGTCTTGGGGCTTCCTGACCCTGACCCCAGTGGTGTGGAGTTTTGCTGCCTGCTGCTGCCAGGTGGTGCATGGCTGGCACAGGGCTTCCAGGGGAAGGACACTCATGCTGTCAGCAAGGGGGGCGGGAGGCGGGCAGCGGGCATATGTCCTGTCTTCCAATTTGGAAAAGGTGGTCATCCTAATGGGGGACCACCTTTACCCAGCCAGGACTAGGCTCTGCTTGGGTGAAGGCAGCATGGGGCCCATCCCAGCTTGTGGGGGTGGCATGGGGCCTGATTGGAGCCTGCAAACTGGCCCTGCATCATTTATCTGGCCCACAGGGCCCAGACTGAGCACCACTTTCCCATTGATATCCCCTCCATATAGCCAATTCTTAAGATTAGTGGAAAAGCTATTATAAGCAGAAATCCAGGTTTTCCATTTCCCACAGAAAAATGGAGAAAATGACAGATTTCCCATTTTTATCTGAAAAAACACAAGTTTTCCCTTTTAGCAGAGAAACCTGTGGCTTTCCCCTTTTTGCAAAGAGCTCTGCAGGCTGACTGAGTTCAAGCCTGCAAGAGCTGGTTGCAAAAGGGGTGGGAAACCCCCACCCTTGCCTGGAGGGGGAGGTTCACACATGGAAGTTGCTGCTGCGCCCTGCACTGCCTTCCCATGGTCAGCTGCGCAGCTTCGCGGGCACGGCAGCAGCGCGCGCGTGCCACCTGGCTGGCCAGCGGGGGGGGGGCTTGCATGTGACAGCTGCCACCTCTGGCCATAGTTCTATAGGCAAGTAGGGTGGTGGTGGCAGTCGCATGCTGCCCAGTTGGCGGGTGAGGGGGGGCTTGCACATGGCAGCCACTGCCATACTACTTGCCTGTGCATCCATGCCTGTAGATGGGGGGGTTCACACACAATGGCTGCTGTCAGGCCCCATGCTGCCTTCCTGCAGCTGTCTGCATGGCTCCATGGGCATGGCTCCATAGGCAAGTGATGCAGGGTGCGCCAGCCATGGTGGCGGTGCAGTAGCAGCCACTGTGTGAGAGCCCCTCCCCCCCAGCTGGCCAGCCAGGTAATATGCAGCTGCCACCACCCCGTGCTGCTGCTGCTGCTGCGCCGCTTGCCTGCAGAACCATGGCCATGGAGCTTGCCCGTGGATCCGTGCAGCTGGCTGTGGGATGGCAGCGCAGGGTGTGGCAGTGGTGCGGTGGTGGCCACCGTGTGCAGCCCGGTCGTATGCAGCCACAGAGGGACACCGCTGTCCTTGCCCCCCTGGCCCTGATCCTGGCAGTAGGCACAGAGACATCCCTCCCTTCTTGATCTCCCCCACCCCTTCCCCCCACACACACTTACCTGGTGGGGTGTGGGTCTGGGTCTGTGTCTGTGCCTGCATCTGGGGGGCTGTTGTCGGGGGGAGTGAGGGGCACCAGCAGAGCCAGGGAAGCTGTGGGGGGCCTTTAATTTTAATAACGGATTTTGGATTTCTTATTGGAGAATTTGCAATTTTATTTTTTTAATTTTTTATTGGGAAAAGCCAGGATCCCCGATTATGTTTGTTTAATTGGACCCCTAGGCACTCTACAAATAGGTAGGTGAGGTTGTCTTTGTCTCTCAAGTCTTAGTGCCTAAATGAATGCAGACAAAAACAGGCACAACTACATCTGAATCTTTTAAGTTGGGAGCTATTACTCATTTTAGCCATATTGCAAGTCCTACAAACCCGTATTAATGTGGCATCCTATCTTACTGGAAGATGTCTGTATTTTTAGCAATGCTTGAGTCTTCAATGGAACCACAAGTGAGGAAGGGCCCACAGGCCCAGGCCCTTGGACTCTGACACAGCTATAACCTTCTTCCAGGGAATGAGGGTCTATGCATCGTAGACAAGATCTACTGGCCATGTCTCAAGCAGTTTATGGGAAGCAACTGAAACATGGGCGGATCCAGAGATTGTGTAGTGGGGGTGTGGGGTGTGACTAGACCACTATGATTCCTTGGCATGGTGTTAATACCAATAAGATTGTGTAGTGCATATCCAGTGTGGTTTCCACTGCCTACCATCTGCACCCCCTCCCTTTTTCAAAATCCTAGATCCACTACTGTTGAAACACTTGTTTTTTTTCACAATATTTTGCAATCGTATAAAAGATGATTTTAGCAGTGAGGTGAACTGTGAAGTAGCACATCAGGTTGACTAGATGAGCAGATTTGTGATCTGAAGAGAAACCAGAGTTATGCCGACTTGACTTGAGTAACACCCAGTAAGGAACAGATCCAATAAGATTGTTGTACTGCTGTTTCTCCTGGTGATATATTTCACTGTCTACTCAACAAATAAATGGCACATGTAGCTGTTCACTGCCTTTTACTCCATTATAGCCCAGCCTGAAGAATCATTAAAAGGGGTTTGCTCCCTCATTGTGTTCTGCGTCTGTAGTCATGAATATCTGCAGGACAGGATCACAACAGAGCGTGCTCAGAAGGACAAGACAAATTGGGGAACAGGGTAGGGGATCTAGAATTTGAGTAAATAACCCTACCTGTCACTTATGCAGTTAGCTGTTGCTATGTAAATGCTATTTGCTCATTTAAAAGGGAACTGGGTTTGTAGCCACGTGCTAGTGTTTCCAAACACAATTTTTGAGAAGTTTTGAAATATGTAGTTTCTTGTGAACTGGATATTTGATATTCAAGCAATTAAATGTGGTATAACTGTGATTCCTCTGGGAGCCAGATGTGACCCTCATGAATTTCATCTATGCCCTTGTCACTTTCAGCAGGGCTGTAGAAAACCACTCAAAGTTCAAGCTGTATAAAATGTAGCTGTCTAATCGGTGATTTTGTGTTAAATAGAAACTCCTCTAATATCTACATAACTTCCAGGTGCAATTCATTGGACATGGCTGGTAAATCTTTCATACTTTAGGTCCTTTATCTCTTAGAGATTGCCTTTCTCTTTGTGCTGAGCCTGTAATAGTTAAGAGCAACAGGGATACCTGACCCAACAATAATACCTTTATTCAACAGGGAGCGGGGCAGAGACACATCTAAGCACTTGTGTGCCCTGGGCAGCAGTGGCTATTTTTGTCCCCCTGTTAAGTTAGTGCCTGAGGCTGGTGCCCTGTTCTCCCCAGTAGTTATGCTACTAGGGATGGATACTTCCAGTAGAGGGGCCAGAATTTGGCCTATGTACACTGTGTGGCCTATATAGTGAGCTGTATCTAGAAAAGAATGAGGAGGTTGGGAAAGAAGCATGAATTCTGTAGACTGAGGAGTTTCATAGATTTCTTAGACATTAGGGCTGGAAGGGACCTCGGAAGATCATCGAGTCCAGCCCCCCGCCCAAAGGGCAGGAAGTCAGCTGGGGTCATAGGATCCCAGCAAGGTAAGCATCCAGTTTCATCTTAAAGGTGTTCAATGAAGGCGCTTGAACAACCTCCGGTGGCAGGCTGCTCCAGACCTTGGGGGCTTGGACAGTAAAGAAATTCTTCCTTATGTCCAGCCTGAAACGATCTTGTAGTAGTTTGTGACCATTCGACCTTGTCATCCCTTGGGGCACTCTGGTGAACAATCGTTCCCCCAGATACTGGTGGTCACCCCTGATAAACTTTTAGGTGGCCAGCAGATCACCCCTGAGCCTGCGCTTTTGCAGGCTAAAGAGCCCCAGGGCTCTCAGCCTGTCATCGTAGGGTCTGCTTCCCTGACCTCTAATCATGCGCGTGGCTCTTCTCTCGACTCTCTCAAGCTTCTCCACATCCTTCTTGAATTGTGGAGCCCAAAACTGGACGCAGTACTCCAGCTGCGCCCTCACTAAAGCCGAGTACAGGGGGAGAATGACGTCCCGGGATTTGCTTGAGAAGCATCTATGGATGCAAGCCAGCGTTTCGGTCGCTTTACTAGCCGCAGCATCGCACTGCAGGCTCATGTTCATCTTGTGGTCAATGATGACCCCCAAGTCTCTTTCTTCCATAGTGCTAGCCAACATAGCACTGCCGAGCCTATAAGGATGCTGTGGGTTTTTCTTCTCAAGGTGGAGAACCTTGCATTTATTGGCGTTGAACACCATCAGATTCTCGTCCGCCCACTTGCTGACCCTGTCCAGGTCAGCCTGGATCATCCGCCTGTCTTCTGGTGTGGATGCTTTGCCCCAAAGTTTGGTGTCATCTGCGAACTTGGCCAGTCCGCTTCTGACTCCAGTGTCCACATCATTAATGAAGATGTTGAACAGTATGGGTCCAAGGACAGAGCCCTGAGGGACCCCACTGGTCACAGGACACCATGATGAGTGACTTCCATCAATTACTACCCTCTGGGTCTGACCCCGGAGCCAATTTTCCAGCCAGTGGATCGTGGAGGACCCAAGGTGACAATTGGCCAGTTTCTCCAAGAGACGATCATGGGACACCAGATGGAAGGCTTTTTTGAAGTCAAGACATATGACTTCAATCTCCCTTGTCCAGGTGATAGGTCACCTGGTCGTAGAAGGAAATGAGATTGGTCAAGCGAGACCTACCCACAACAAACCCGTGCTGGCTATCCCTTAAGATGTTGGCGTCGGCCAGTCCATTAAGGATGGCCTCCTTAATAAACTTTTCTAAGATCTTCCCTGGGATAGATGTCAGGCTGATGGGCCTATAGTTAGCCGGATCTACTTTCCTCCCTTTCTTGAAGATAGGCACCACATTGGCCTTCTTCCAGTCTTCGGGCACTACACCAGAGCGCCAAGAGTTTTCAAAGATCCACGCTAGAGGCTGGGCTATGATGCTCGCCAGCTCCTTGACTACCCTGGGGTGAAGATTGTCAGGGCCGGCTGACTTGAAGGTATCCAGCCTCTCAAGGTGTTCCTTCACGAAGTCAGCATTAATGGAGGGCAGGGGATCACCCTCACCCGGACTTCCCAGCCCTGTAGTGGGCATGGGCGTCCCATGGGGCTGATGAAAGACTGACACAAAGTACCTATTTAATAGGTTGGCTTTTTCCTGGGTGTCAGTTGTCAGTTGCCCCATCTGGTTCAGCAGGGGTCCAACGTTGCCCCTGCTTTTCCTCCGGCTCCCCACATATCTGAAAAAGGACTTTTTATTGTCCTTGATGCTCAAAGCTAGCTGGAGTTCAGTTGCAGCCTTGGCTTTCCTGGTCAGCTCCCTACAGGACCGGACCAGTGCAGAATAATCCTCCTTGGAGGTGACTCCCATCCTCCATCCTTTGTAGGCCTTTCTTTTTAGCCTCAGGAGGTCTGCTAGGTCCCTGGAGAGCCAGGGGGGCTGCTGTGCCCTCTTGCTGCCTTTCCTCCGAGATGGAATAGACTTAGTTTGTGCATTGAGGATCGCTCCCTTGAGGAGCAACCACTCTTCTTGAACTCCCCTCTCCCTGTGGTCACAGTCCCTTAGGGCCTCACTGACAAGCCTCCTGAGCTTGTCAAAGTCGGCTTTCCTCAAGTCAAGGACTTGCGTGTTGCTGACTGACTTGCCAGCTTTTTGGCGGATGGTGAAGGTGATCAGCTCGTGGTCGCTGTCACCCAGCTTCCCATCGATCACTAGTTCTTTTAATGCCATTCTTTACATTTTCATAATTATTGGTTACCTTTCTATATATTTTTTTAAAAGTATAGGCAACCTGTATAGATCAAAAATATTTTTGAAAGGAAAATCTACATACACTAGAAGGGATGGGGGGATAACGGCCATAAATTCATAGATTCATAGATGCTAGGGTCGGAAGGGATCTCAATAGATCATCGAGTCCGACCCCCTGCATAGGCAGGAAAGAATGCTGGGTTCAGATGACCCCCAGCTAGATGTCTATCTAACCTCCTCTTGAAGACCCCCAGGGTAGGGGAGAGCACCACCTCCCTTGGGAGCCCATTCCAGACCTTGGCCACTCGAACTGTGAAGAAGTTCTTCCTAATGTCCAGTCTAAATCTGCTCTCTGCTAGCTTGTGGCCATTATTTCTTGTAACCCCCGGGGGGGCCTTGGTGAATAAATCCTCACCCATTCCCTTCTGTGCCCCCGTGATGAACTTATAGGGAGCCACAAGGTCGCCTCTCAACCTTCTCTTGCGGAGGCTGAAGAGGTCCAGGTGCCCCAGTCTCTCCTCATAGGGCTTGGCCTGCAAGCCCTTAACCATACGAGTGGCCCTTCTCTGGACCCTCTCCAGGTTATCCACAACCCTCTTGAAGTGTGGCGCCCAAAACTGCACACAGTATTCCAACTGTGGTCTGACCAGCACCCGATAGAGGGGAAGTATCACCTCCTTGGATCTGTTCGTCATGTATCTGCTGATGCACGATAAAGTGCCATTAGCTTTCCTGATGACTTCGTCACACTGATGACTCATGTTCATCTTGGAGTCCACTAGGACTCCAAGATCCCTTTCTGCTTCCGTTCCACCAAGCAGGTCATTCCCTAGGCAGTAGGTATGCTGGAAATTTTTCTTCCCTAGGTGCAGCACTTTGCATTTCTCCTTGTTGAATTGCATTCTGTTGTTTTCCGCCCATATGTCCAACCTGTCCAGGTCTGCTTGTAGTTGTTCCCTGCCCCCTGGCGTGTCCACTTCTCCCCACAGTTTTGTGTCATTCGCAAACTTGGACAGAGTACACTTCACTCCCTCATCCAAGTCGCTGATGAAGATATTGAAGAGTATCGGTCCAAGGACCGAGCCCTGTGGGACCCTACTGCCCACACCCTTCCAGGTCGATACCGACCCCTCCACTACAACTCTCTGGGTGCGACCCTCTAACCAATTCGCCACCCACCGGACTGTGTAGTCATCCAAGTCACAGCCTCTTAACTTGTTTACCACTATGGTGTGGGATACCGTATCGAAGGCCTTCCTGAAGTCTAAGTATACGACATCAACCCCTACTCCTGCATCCAGGCGTTTTGTAACCTGGTCATAAAAAGAGACTAGATTAGTCAGGCATGATCTACCTGCTATGAACCCGTGCTGGTTCCCCCTCAGCATAATTTGTCCTACCGGGCTCTCGCAAATGTGAGCCTTGATAATTTTTTCAAAGACTTTGCCTAGGATGGAGGTGAGACTGACTGGCCTATAGTTGCCCGGATCCTCCTTCCTCCCCTTCTTGAAAATGGGGACCACGTTGGCCCTTTTCCAGTCCTCCGGGACCTGGCCCGTGCACCACGAGTGTTCGAGTATTACTGCCGTATGGTAATATGGCGGAAGAGATATGTGGGAAGAGATCGCTGCAAGCAGTTGAGCAATGGTCTGATACAGCAATCCCTGCAGAATCATTTGCCCATTGGATTTTCAGAGCTGACGGAAATTAGATCTGTCCTCCGAATCTATGCTAGGTGGTGGTGAAGGCATTATCTTCCTTCTGTAGAACTAAACTTCCCTTAATGCCATAGTCCTAACTACTGCTTAGAGGTACAAGTTTCAACTTCCCAGGGCGTCTACAGAAGACATTTGCTGCACAGTTGTCTAATTAGCTGTGCAGGAAACATCTCACATATGCATGTGCCATGCTATTAGGCTGCAAAAAATGAATAAACTCTGCAGCAAGGTTGTACTCAAATACAAGTACTATCCTACTGCAGAGTTATTTACTATGCAGCAACACGTGTGTAGACACTGATGTGGGCATAAATTGCACCCAGTCAGCCTAGCCAGCAGGGGGCCACACTCCTGCCTGCTGCCTAGCCACTTGGCTTGGCAGCTGAAGGAGCATTGTGGCCCAACCAGCTCCTCTGTTGCCCAATGCAGCCACCTGCTGCCTAGTCCTGACTCCCTGTGCTCCCTGCCAGCCTAGGGCTGCCCCCAGACCCTAAGCCACACTGCTGCCACCAGTTGAAACCCAGGGCAGACCCCCATGCTGGAGCCTGGAGCTCCCCCTGGCTGCTGCAGGGGGCAGAGTAGGGTAGGAGAGGCCCTTGCCTAAACTGCTCCTTCCCAGCTCAATTTGCTGTTGTCCTAGATGCACATTGCTCAACAGGTTATTCAGTTCCATTAATTGCATGTGTAGACATGCACACTGTGTCTAGACAGTAAAAGTACTTTAGGGCAATGACAGACATGCAGGCCCGCACTCTAACTCATGGTGCTTTACATAAAGTGCCATGAGTTAGTGCCCCCTGTGCCTCCACCCCCCCCCCAATGGATGGTAACCTGTTGGGTTGGGGGGGATCGAGTTCCACTTTGGAGCTGATGGGACCTGCCTGCAGCCTGTCTCCCCTAGTGATGCTGCCCCCCCCTGCTCCAGTGCTGTCTGCAGGTAGGGAGTGGGGAAAAAAGGAGGAGGAGCGAGCTGCTGGCTGGGGTTTACCTGGCCTGAGCTGGAGGAGGCAGGCTGGGGGCATACAAGGTGTGGAGGCTCTAATCCACACCCCCAAGCTCAGACTGGGCAAACTTCAGCCCACAGATCACTCCCCCTCCCCTCTCCCTTCTTGCAGACAGCACTGGGGGCAGAGCATGGCTGGGCTGAGGCAGCCCAGCCCTGATTACATAACAAATTGACCCTAGGGAACAGAAGTTCCCTATGGTACTCCAAATTTAGAGCATCTTCATCTAATGCCTCACTTGAGGGTTAAGTTGTCACGCCGTCAGCCACTTTTAAAACGCTCTGCAGCCATGTACATGTATCACGGTACAGCTGTAGAGCACTTTTGGGGAGCTGATCATGTGACAACTGTAACTTCTGTCTGTACCCTTAGTTTCATGGTGCTGAATTGGTCGCCGAAGACTTTCAGGTTTTTCTAAAGCAGAATGATTACTATCTACTCTACCTGGGGATATCTGTAAAGCTTTTAGGTTGGTAGATATTCATTTTAGACACATTGTAAAGAAAGCACAGATGTGATGAAAACATCTGCCTCAAGAACTGAAATATTTTTCAGCTTAAAATATGACCCTTTAATGATGTTATACATGATTCCCAACAAAACACCCAACTCATTCTTGACAAGTGGCAAACCTCTTGCTAATCTCCTGTTTAGAACACTGGCTTATTCTGATGATCTGAAAATCTGAACAGAATTTCCAGAAATTCTCTTTTTCATCTTGAAAATATATTCTAGTATCTGCCATATGTTCACCATAATTTCTTACCATAGAAGATATTTTAGTTCTTACTTATTTGGTTTAAGTGGTGTGGGAAAGGAGTAGGAAGAAGTTGGCCCTATTAGCAGAATTTTGCAAATACAATTTAAAGCAGTTATTCCAGATATGCAAGAGCCAGGCCTAAAATCTACTTACTCCCCATTTGTATTCTGCTGGATTCTTTGACTAGCATCAGTCCAGGTAGACTGGGAAATAGACAGCCCTGCTTTTCAGTCCCTTTCTCCTGAACATCATGGTGTAGGAGAAAACTAGGCCTATAATTGTACTGCAGGTATAAAGAAGCTATGATATGTTCAGGAGCATCTTTTACCTGTTTTCCACCATGACACCAAAAACAATCCGACTGGCATCGTCTGTAATGGCCACACAGCACACATTTGGCTCATTTTTTAATTGCTTTTTAACCTAAAAATGAAGGGGGAAGAAATTATTTTTAGTAGCTGTTTCTTAAATATTGCTACTTGTTTTACTGTAGTTGTAAGTCATATGTTTCTAATGAGTACTTACAAGAATACAATATGAAAAAAGTTGTCCAATAAGGAATATTTCATTTTACATGGTTTACTACAATCATGTTACTTCAGTGTAAATCTGAGAGAATTTTAAGCAGGTTTTCAGAATATATCAAAATACTATATATCAGATTTGAACTGTTCTAACATTCTCAGAAAACAATTTATTTATGTTTCATTGAAAAAGTTTAATCTTTTCTTGTTTGCAAATTGCTCATAAAGAAGCTGGCAAAGTGGAATCTGTTCATGTTTAGCAATAGTTTGGGTGATCTCAGAAACTAATCCTTGCTCTGAGATCATTGAAGAGTCACATGACTCAAACATTCACAAATACCATGTTTACCAAAATTCAAGGTAACCCCCCCAGTTATTAGATTCTATAACAGTTATAATTTTCCATGTACAGAATCTGCTTAATGGAAGGTCGTCTTAAATTTGTACCCCTCACTGCTGCGGTAGGAAAAGCAGAGGTGGATGGCAAGAGGCCAGACCCCTGCTTCTTGCTCGCCTGCCTCCCATCACCTGCCCCTTGCCCCCACACTTCTTGCCTCCAAAGCCTGCTTTCCCCACCCCTTGTCCCTGCATGCCCCTGTGTCTGTCCAACTCCCCTGTGCTTGCCCCCAACTCCCTGCCTACCCCTTCACCCTTACTCTTTCTGCAGCTCTGCTTCAGTTCTGGGGCAGTCAGCCACAGTGTCCCAGTCCCAGTCTCAGCCCTAGCCCTGCCCAATCAGAAGTAGCATCAGCTCTGCCAGGCCAGGTTGGGGCTGGAGGGACCAGAGCCAGAGCAGAAGGTAAGCAGAAAAGGAGCAGGCAGTGGGGAAGAGCAGGGGGTAGGTGGCAGGCATAGGCACAGGGGCAAGGAGTGGAAAGGCAAGCTGCAAGTTCTCCCATCCCCACTGTTCCCTCCAGGGGCTGCATGCCCCTTTCTCTGTCAAATGAACCATTCTGGCCTTGGCCAGTACTTAAATCCAAGATGGAGCTCCCCCTGACACGCCCACGCCCACGCCCACGCCCACCCCATTCTGATTTGGGGAAAAAACCCTCATCTTGATTTTACTTAAACACAGAAGTTCTACTTTGACAATGTAGAGTGTTGCTTTTACAGTCTTTTATAGAATAAACTATTGAAAGCTGCCAAAAACCATGTTACCTTTCCAGTTTGTAAATCCCACAATGTGATATAGCTGATTTTCTCCTCATCACTGTAGTTGGAAAGCACCAGGTAGTTGCCAGCATAGGTCAAAGCAGCATTGTGTAAGAAGAGCATAGATGTCCTACTTTCAAGTGTATGGAGGTGGGACAGGGTTTTCAAACTGAACACAGAAAGGTGGTGTGCATAATACGAACACACTATTACCTGGGAGAAGAAACATCTCTGATATTTCAGTCACATGTTTAAATACCTATCTATATTCAGACTTGTTACAATCTTTGTTTCTGTTTTAAACTTTACTTGGTTTTAACCAAAACAGACTATGACACAGATACTTTTGGAGAAATGTTGTTTCTTTAGAAATATTCTTAGCATATTTTCCCCCTTTTGAGTGGGTGGTAGTAGTAGTGGTTAAAAGAAAAGAAAAGAAAAGAACTCTATAACATTGTTTAAATGACTCTCAGTAGTTTTCTGCAACTGAGTTTCCCATAGAGTTCCACATATAGACTTATTGTAGTGACCAGCTTCTCTAAAAAGGATGCTAATCAGTTTCTCTATTGCCTCAATCATGAAATGACTGAGAAATCAAACCAAATCCTTTCACAATGGCACATTAGGCAGGCCTGGGAACAGTAAACCAGTGTGATCCTGTTCATTATAAACCACTAACAGCACAGCAGCAAAACAGCAGGGCTTACTAATTAATATCCTGGATACTTTTACAGACTTAAAAAAAAGAATTTTAACTATAATTCTCTACGTTTAGCTACAATTGTAATATACCCTGCTTACAATTAAAAACCTTGCTCTGAAGAATATAGCTGCCGCTTAAAAAAAAAATAATTATCACTGTATTTAAATGCTAAAAACCAAGGGACATCCCACAACCTTATGCAAAATGGATATTTTGCTTAGTTATTAACATTATTGGGCTCTTTTCTGAAACACACTTGTTTATGTCAGGCTATTCCTGTGGAGCTGATCATGACGGAACCAATAGAACAACAACAAGGTAAAAGGGGAGTCCAAGAAAAAATAAAGGGAGACAAAGATAGTAAGTTCAAATGGTTGTGAAATTCTCCTGGGCCTTACCAAATGCATATATTAGTAACCAGAATAAAATCCTGAGGTTTAAGAACAATACTTATGTTTGTTAATTTTCTATTGTGTTGCTAAACAACTTTATCATATCAAATGATGAAATACCTTTTGCTACATCAAGTAATACTATTTGTATTAATTAGCATGATAGCAAAATACATTATCTGCATTCTAGTGTCTGCAGTACTAGATGCATTAAAGGTTCAGTTTCAGCTCAAGGACTTTACAGTTCTGAATTTCAATCCTACAACTGCTTTTACAGATGTAAGAGCTACTAAAGTAAATAAGGCTACTTGCAGAAACGCAAAAAAGTTTCAGCATGTTTAGGCCTGAAGTGTAATTACCAAACAGGCTTAATTAGCTCACCCTTAAATTAAAACACTTCGAGAGTTTCAGATGAAAGGTACCACATAAAAATGCAAAGTATTATCATTACATATGTACATGTCATTGCATGTATACTAATGTCATTGTTCCAGTCCTCACCTTTTCATCTCCACTGAGCAGGTACTCATCAATAGCATTATATTTCTCATTTGCAAGCTGCTGTAGCTTTCCAGGGTCCTCTCTCAAATTTTTGTCTGACCTCCTTTTCTTTCCTTTCTTACTTTTAACATGCCTTCCCTGGGGGGCCTGAAGTACTAAAACAAAGTTGATATGAAGAACAGGGCTAGGGCTACTGTAGAAAAATCTTCATAAGAAAGATTGTTAGGCAGCAGTCTGAATCTATCTGCTGACCACATCACTGAACAAAGGTCCACGTGGGGAAGCAGCTAATAGGGACTCACTATGGACAAAAGCCTTAAGGTTATTCTGGCCCATTCTCCTTCATCTCTGCTGTATTTCAAATGGATGTTACTCCTTTGGTCATAAGTAACTACCGTACATTAGCTGTGGTGAATTCAAAATTATCCTGCATTTACTCAGAAGTTAAAACAGCAAAGCTGAGGATGTTATGGTGCTACTTCTGTTCTCATGATAAAAGATCATTTGATTGAGAGAGCAAGTTGGAGATATGTAGGCATTTTAAAACATATTCCCCAGTAGCATGACAAATAATTAGCCAAGAAAACAACACTGTATTCTGTAAACAGAAATAAAACCAAGATATGTAAATGACCTAAGAGCCCCATTAGGAGCCAGAGAGTGCCTGTGTGGAGAGTCCACCTTGTTTAGATTAATCAATATCAACTCTAGGGCTTCCCAGAGGAGCTAATAGAGACACTCTGACAAGGAAAAATTCTCAAGGCTCATCATCCTGAGATGCATAAAAGTCCTTTAGATAACACCTCTGGCTTCCTGATAGAGAGCCCATGAGTTCTCTATCTTGGGTTTCTCATAGAAAGTCTGCAGCACATGTAGCTATTTCAGGGACATTAAGAGAGTCCACACAGGTTTCCATGCATGACGATCCAGACAAATTAATTTTGTCTGAATAGGTCCTCAAGTTTCAAACTCATTATCACAATCAATAACAAGCAGCAGTTCCTATTTACTGATGCTAAGCTTAACAAGACCTTTCATTTGGGCATATCATACATACACAAACTATTATAGTATTGGTGAGAAATTCTTGTGAATCATATCTATAGCTATGTAACAAAATGTATTTGTCATACCTAGCTGAAGTCTGAGACTTGCTCCAGTATTAAACCACATGACACAAATTACATTCAAATAACGTAAGGGGCAAATGGTACCCTTAAGTGACACCGAGGGCAGGGCTGAGCCCCACTCCATGCTAAGAGGAGTTTTGACTGGTGTTGTATCAGGAGTTATTGAGGACAACCAATATTGCTGGACCACTGTGGAGCATGGTGCAACATGAATCTCTTTGTGACTGTCTACTATAAAATAGCCATAGCTGTGGCTTCACACCTCCCTTGGGGCAATAAGTGCTGGTTCTTGGAGGAAGTCACTTTTGCACAAAAAGTTCTGGAGGCTTTTTGCTTCCTCTCCAGTTTTCTCTTCCAAGGCACGAGATAGGCAATTTAGCCTTACAGGTATGAGCAAAAACATGACATTGTCACCTGAAGATTATGTGGCATTGTGTCTTTATTTCATTTCAATCACCTACATTTCATTCTCAAACATATGACTCCACTCCTCTGGACAACACCATTTCATTTGTGGCACTAGAGCCTTAATTAAGTGAAAATGAGGCATTGCTTACCTGTGGCTCCCCTTCCTCTTTCCCTTTTGAGCAGCATATCCTTGTATAGGTCCACAGTGTCCTTTGACACAAGCTGGCCAGGCAGAATGGTTTGCAAGGGAGGTTTGTCTTTATACTCTGGCCTTATCCGCTCCTTTATAAATCCACTTTCCAAGTTCCAAATGATCATATGGTCTCTGAACAGATAGGAATATACTCTGACCTCACATGAACCATACTGCGTTGGGATTAGTAACAACAGAGCTTTTCCAAACCATCCTCTCAAGCCACACAAAGTTTAGAGTAGTGATTCTCAACTAGGATGTCTTGAGAGCCTTTCAAGGGTGCCACAGTTTGCCATGCAATGTTAGCACTGTCACATGCACAAACACGATTCACAAGATTAACTCAAGTGATTTCAAAGGGGAATCCATAGTATTAAAAACATTCTGACCTGTTGTGGTCTTTTTGAGTTCTCTACAACAGAAGAATTGCTCTATTATTTCTCTGTAGTCAAAAGATGAGTGAAAGCTAAAAGCTGACATTTTTTCAGGGGTGTCTTGAACTTATCAAGGGGTGCCTTGGATCTAAAAAGGTTGAGAACCACTGGTCTAGAGACACCTTGCCCAGCCAGGTGAGCACATAGAAGTTGAAGTTATACCTCTCTGCCCATTTCACATTCAGTCTTTAGCTTTATTTAGAGGCACATATCCTAAACAAACAGGTGGCATTTTAAAGTAATATCAAATTAGGGATGTCATGTTTTCTGCTTGTGTTACCAGGAGGTCCTGGAGATCACCCTGAATCTCTCTATAGATCCCACAACCTCTATTTTGATTGATGTGCTGGTTTTGTTCCACTACACCTATTTTTCTGGTAAGGCTCAACATTAGCTCTTTTTCTTCTAGGAAGCCATTTTAGCAAGTTTTGTTGTGCAAATGAGAGATTTAGTTTAAGGGAACATAAACCTCCAATCTTTGTTGCTTCTCTCAAGCCAGTAAGGTGAGGGAGTAGTTAACCATAACACAGTTAGCCTTAAGTTTCTAAGAGCAGGATGTTTCCCATTTAAAAAAAAAGTTTTTAAAATCAGTGGAAAAAGACAGCCAAATAAGAGGCCAAATACTGCTGCCAGATAAACCCAAGCTATCTCACTGATGGCAATGAGATATCATGGATTTAATTAAGGACAGAAATTGGTCTATCATATTTACTTCTACAACTCTTAAGCATTTGATAGCTTTTAGGAGAAAATGCATTGGGGCTACACACTAATGAAAATATTTAATCATTATCACTTACAAAAAGGAAGAGTTGGCTGAATTACGGTACCAACAAGCCTTCTACTTGCATTTAGTTAACTGAACATATCATGAATACATAATCTGGGTTAGCTGAGACATGTGAAGCTTTTTGTACCACCTTTCTAGGAACCAAAATAACCTCTTACCTGTTCTCAGAGAGGCCAAGTAACAGTTCTCCCTCAAGAATCTTGTACTCGTGATTTTGGCAAGGAATGATGTAAAGGCCTGTCTGTTTCTTTACATATTTCTTTTTCAGAAGGTCATAAATAAGAAGGGTCTGGAGAATCATAAAGGAAACCAAGCTGTTTGCTTTGTATAATGAATAATATCAGTAAGCATTTCTTACTTGCTAGCTTCAAGTTCAGTGCAGGGGGTGTTCAGCCCCTGGTCCATGAGGCAAAGCCAGCCCACAGAGCCAGAGCATCTGACCTACAGGACTCCCCACGGATTGGGAAATTTGTCTACTCTTCCCCTGCAGACAGACTTTCAAGCCCTGCATAGCTGAATCAGGCCTGGGTCAAGCTACTGCCATGTGGTGGGATTGGACCCTGAGCATCCCTGCCCTGCACACCAGATCTGGCCTGTGGATGGGCTTGGCACTACCCATCTGGCCTGTGGGGCTAAAAGGTTGGGCACCACTGAGTTAGTAAGTAACTTAAAACACATGTGAATGCACATGCACATGCTCACAAAATTTGAATAAAGCTGTGTTTAGTACCTGAAAAATGGATAGTGGAGGGTCTGTAAAGGGAGCCATCCCCTTGTCTGTCAGGACAAAGAGTTTCATATCTCTAACCAGCACAATGTCTGTGTTCTCCACCAGCCCTCTCTCCACTCTTACTGCATTGCCTTTGCACTTTGATTTCACTATGTTCCACACTGTAATGGCTCCAGGACTCAGATTTCTGCATACAACATACCTTCAAAACCAAAAGAACACCAATCACCATCACCTTACTGACATTTCAGTCTTTTCAAGCAAAAACACATAGCAGATAGTTCCCAGAGCTGAAATCCTGATTCTGTTTGGTTAATAAGAATCCAGATTTCACTTCAGATATTTTGTTAGTAAGTTTCTAAATATTAATTTTTCTTCTGTTCTTTTTGGTGGATTATGAAGTACAATTTAATTTTTCAAAAGTTGTGGCTCAGCATGTTGCTATATGCAGTCTAACATGATGGGCTTCTCTGTAAATCATAATCATTCTTAACAGCTGGCAGTCTGCATAGAAAAAGCTGACATAGGGACCAAACGAGAACTCGTGGAAAATCTGGGCAGTCATCTCAGATCACAGTTAAAATCGTGTTTGGTGCAGTTGAGTCTTAATAACACCTCTGTATAATATTCAACATAACATTCAGGCTCTTTTGTCAGGCTTGTCAGGAGAGCATCAGAAAATGAGATTGATCAGCAGCTCCATTTTTGGTAGGCCTTTGAAATAGGTTACTCCCTTGGTACATAGCATTGGTCTTTCCATGTCCTTCTAGATCTCTGGTTAGGAGTTGATCCTGAACTCTTTGGGAAGAAAGTAAATAGTGTATTTACTTGAATACAAAATGACCCTGAATATAAGATTACCCTGCCCCCCCCAATAATTAGACTCTATATATGGATAACTTATAAATGTTATAATTTTCCAGGTATATAATCTAATTATTGGGGGTTTGCTTTGAATTTGTCCCCCTCCTACTGCTTCAGCAGGGAAAATAAATCTGGGGAGGTCAGGAGCCCCCTTGCCCTCTGCCCCTCCCCCAAGTTCTCCCTCCTGCAGCCCTTTCCCCACTCCTTACTGTCAGACCCTGCTCTCGCTGAGCACATGGAAATGAAGAGCAAATTTGAAAACACTAATCTCAAAATAAAGACCTGTAGTAATTTGCATATATTACCCATAAACTTAATTCATACAGACATGATGCACCATACCTTTTTTTGAAAATGTTTCAAGTTTTACCACAGGCATTCCATAAACACACTTTTAAGCAGCACTTTTGTACTTACTTATATATAGTATGAACTGGGCATGTCTACATGTGCGTTAATGCACCATAATAATAGCACATTTAGTACCTGTAATAACAGGTACTAACTTAATGCGCTGTAATTGGCACTACTGCACAGTAGCACTAGTGAATGTTTTTACATGATGCTAATGCACAGTAGACTAATTCTACTGTGTATTAACACAGCATTTACCATAACATAGTAATGCACAGTAGAATTAGTCCACTGCACTTTTAGACATGCCCCTTATGTATCATATTAGTCCAAAGCCAGAAACGCTCATGATTTACCATATAGTTCATTGGGTTGGACCCAGTAGAGACAACAGCATTTGGTGACCACATACCTCAACAATATTCAGTATGTGTGTGTACTCCAGATACTTCCCCACAAAGGATCCACATGCTAATTTTTCCCCTACTCATGGCTGGAACTGGGTGTTCATGTCACGAGTCCTGAGATACTCCACAAATTTATATGCAGATGAGGTGCAGGGCAATGTGGTCCAGCTCCACTTCATGGACACTAATCATATACACTAAGCTGAGAGGGGATAACGGGGGGATTCTGGATGAATATTTCAGGACCCATTTGGTGATGTTTGCCAGACATTTAAGACTGTTGAAGAAACAGGACTCATTGGAAATTACAGACAATGTATTTAGTGAGGTTTCCATATAGATGAATGTAAGGCAAGGGGCTTCGACTGGGGAAAAAAACCCTCATCTTGTATTCAAGTTAATACGATACCTTCCTTAAGATTTTAAAATCTATAAGTGTTGGGTTTTTTCTTTTTCAAGAGGCTTTGGATTACAGCTTGTTTACACTCATGAAAACTGTTGGATTCAGCCTTGGGTTCTGAAGTTTAATTTATCCACAGAATAGAGAGAGCACAAAGAGCAGCAGGTTTCTGTGCCCATTCAGGCCTTGTCAAGGCTACTAATATGGCCACTAAAAGCAGAACTAGAGACAATACCCTAGGCCATGGCCATTTGTTAGATGAGAATATGTTGCAAGCAGTTGAAACCAATAAGAGCAAATCATTGTGCCTTATGAAGGTATTGTGTTATGCCTATTTTTAAAAATTCAGAGTGGAAACCACTTTTGGATTGACCATTTTAAAACAAACACTGGCAGTGTATTCAATAGGGTACATACAAGTACAAAAGGACTCTGCCTCAAGCAGTGTGCAATTTAAATCAGATAGTTTAACATAAATGATTTATAGATTCTCTCCCAAAATAGCACACAGTTTACAAGGAAAAAGAGTGGAGAAACATCTCCTTTGAAAGACTTTACTGGTGGTTTCCCAAATCTAACATCTTGCCTAAAATGCTGCCTGACAGCTCTGAAACAGGGAGGAGTTCTCTAAATCAAAGAACAGTCTTTTTTCTGCACTTGCCTGGGATAGTTCTGTATAGTTACAATATCCTGAATTCCACTGATTTTCTTTGGCTTGTTTGCAGTAACAGTCAAAGACTGGTCGTTGATCTTGGAAGCCAAGTTCCATGATTGAAGGCAATTCTCTCCATCACAAAAAGCTAAACAGTAATGAAGATCAGAGCACACACCTACACATTTAAGATTAGGTGGAAAAAAAAAATGAAATGCCTGTACCACTGGGAACAGAATATATTGCAGTTATAAGAGCATATTTATCCTACCTGGGGCCAACCTTAAAGACTGTTTGGAAATCCTAGCTTCATTTAATTGCTAACATTTTAGGAAAAGCAGGCCAAGTATAGCATATTATCTGATGCTCTGTACTTTGCATTGGCTTTCAATTCACTTTCTAGGTGAAATGCAAACCATTGTTTATAAAGCACATATACTTTGGAACCAACTATCTCCCTACACCTGCCTTATCATGACACAAGGAATGCTTTGTCTCCAAGTTATGGTCGATGGGAACTGGAGACTGGGCATTCTTAGTAGCACTGTTCTTGACTTTGATCCTGAATGTATGCCTGAATCTGGCCTTATTTATGGCAAGTTGCAATATCTATACCCTTTGTATAAATAGCACACTTACTAATGGAAAGCTCTGAAACCTTTGGCATGTAGCTTATTGGCAGCTGTCTGTTGATTTACTATGCAGAGAAGCTGAGGTGCGCACAAGAGAGAAGCTGTTATTGTTTTAAGTTGTAGAAGTTCTAGAAAAGCTCAAACTTAGATCTTCAGTAATAACAATATTAATTTTATTGAAATGCTGAAACTATAAGATGCCTGAATTTAACAAAGTATGACATTCAGATCTGGATTTTCTCAGTCTGGAGTTGTTGAGATTTGGCACATGTTGGAGATAAGGGCCAGTCATGAAATTTGAATCTCAGTCCAAACATTTCAAAGCTTGGAAGTATTTAGCTCCAAAATTTTGATCCAGGCTTCTTCTATACTTGCGACAAGGGTGGACATGCATTTACATTTTAAAATGTCCCCTTTCATTCCATGATTTATTTTTGAGCAGTTAGACCCAAATCCTATTTTACTCTTAAGGTGCATAACAAGTATTTAGGTTTCTAAAGGCAAACCTGTTCCATCCTGCATAAGTGCCTACAAAAACAATCATGGATCAACTTTCTAACCCACCTTTATGTTGGTTCTAAGAATAAATCACTAAAAGCAGCAAGAAAAAGGACAAGCCATCCACCTTTTGCACTAACCTATTGCATTAGTGGTATTTCAGATACTTAGGAATAGGACTGTAGTTAGCTGCCTGAGTACCACTCAGAGTGTTCAAAATGTGAAATAGGATTTGGATGTTATATTATTCTCTAATCATCTTGCCATAGAACATTTCATATTGACATCTTTGTTGACACACTTTCTAACAAGTATAAAACCACCATGGATCTAACAGAAAAAGCCTATAACAGTGGTCTCCAACCTTTTTAGGTCAGAGATCACTTTTGGAATTTAAAAGGAACTGAAGATCTACCTCCCCCTCTCACCAGGTAAGTCTGTGGGCAGGGGAGAGGAGAGGGGAGAAGGGAAAGGGCCACGGGGGCTGAGACCGATTGAGGCCCCAGCCCTAGCCACACTCCCTCACTACTGGGGCCTCAGTCTGCCGCCCCACCCACAACGGCATGCAGCCCAGGAGGACATGGGGTTGTGTGTGCTCCCAGATCTGCACATGGGGCAGGGAAAGGTGGGTTAGGGCCGAGGCAGCACTGGGCTGTTCCCAGCTGGGCTGTGCTCAGGCCGGGCGGTTGTGGTGGTGGCGCTGGAAGTGGGGCCACAGAGGGTCTGTAGCCCCCCCCCCAATCCCCTCTCCCAGCGCTGCTGACATCTGTGCTGAGTGCAGGCCTGGCAGGAACAGCCTGGTGCAGCCTTCCACCCTGCAGCTGCAGCCCGCCCTCCACCATGTCCGCCAGCCCCTGGCCCCCATGTCCTCAGGGGGAAGGGAAGGCTGTGCTGGGCTGTTCCCATTGCACTTGGCTTGTGCTATGCTTGGTGGCAGTGCTGGGAGCGGTTATTGGGGGGGCTACAGCCCCCCTGTGGCCCTGTTCCCAGTGCTGCTGCTACAGCTGCAGCCACCCAGCCTGAGCACAGCTCAGCCAGGAACAGCCCGGTGCTGCCTTGGCCCCAACCTCAGCCCGCCCCGCCACACCCTGTGGGCAGGTCTGGAAGCATGTGTCCCCCCCATGCTTTCCTGGGCTATGTGGCCCCCTCCCCCAGATGAGCCATGAGCGGCTCCATCCCCCGCCCCATCCCAGCTGCTGCTGGGGGCTGGGCTTTGTGTCCTGAGCCCCACTGCATGTCCCCTGGGCCTCCGCCCCTTCCCTCCTCCACTGACTGACCTGCTAGGCTTATCGGGGGGTGGCATACATGTGTTCAGGATCAACTTCAAGAGGCTCTGGGATTCACCAGTCAATCCCGATCAATCGATTGGTGACCACTGGCTTATAACAACATTGAAACTCTTGTATCTACAATAATTCAATGCAGCAGTAAGGACTAAGGATGTAACTGAAAGTGTAAGGTTTCTGTTTTACATAATTCCTACATAATTCAGTCAAACCCATTTCACAATAACAAGGCTTAACAGAAGTGGAGTCACTCACCACCAACAGGGACTGAAGGTAATTTGGCCAGATGCTTATGCTCTTCAGATTCCAGATTCCATATTATTATCTCAGTGGTGCTGGTGTTTGGTATAGAGCTGAATGCCACAAGATGGGACCCCAGGTGATTAATGAAGTAGGTGGAAATAAAATCATTGCAGCAACCCTTCAGTGTGTGAGTGTAGACAAAGGTACCAACACTGAAGAGTTCTATATGAACAATATCCTGCTGTCCCATGAAGGGGCATCTACAGAAAATTAAGGAGATGTACAGAAACTGGTTTAAAATAAATACTAAACCAAGACTGAGTAGTATCCCATCAGAAATGTATTTTACAAAGGCAGCAAGCAAGATATAAATGAAAAGGTACCACATCCACTATGAACAATATTGAAAAATATTGAAGAATGCTATTTTCTACACAACCTTTACCTGAAGATGACAAGGAAGTATTCCTTAGTTATGGCTACTCCTTCAACTGCAACTACTGATTCTTGACTTGTCAATTTAGCAGTCACCTGTCCCTTTTTGGCACTGAACACCATAGCTTCTTTTCCACTCCTGTCAAGAGAAGAACAAATGAAACTAGAGATTCTACGTCACCATTCTCATTGCCAAACCACTAGGCACAGTATGATGGCTAGAAAATGGTATTTAGAGGTTTGTTTTTAGGAACTGACTTGTAGGTAAAGTAGATATTCATTAGAACAGTGGTCCAGGGGAACAGCAAGGGTGAATTGGTTTCAAAAAGCCTGTTTGTGACAGTTTCCTTCAAGGCCCACTGTGTCTGAAGGCAGAAGACACACAGGTTGGGAAACTGAAGACATGTACCACACTGTTCCATAATATGAACAGTGTACCCAAACCAAGATAAGGGATTCTGCAGCATTGGTGCCAGAATCCCAAGGCCTCTGCAGTTGGGCAGAGCCCTTGGGATTTCCAGCTTTGGTGGATGGATCAAATTAGGAGAAACCAGTAAATAAGCAAATTAAGATGTGTGCATGTGATGGGTTTGTGAAACAAGGAATAAGCTGACAGAACAAAATGTATATTGTATTATGACCACAGGGAAACATATCAATGATGCCCAGGAATGAAGAGTCATCAAAGGGAGATAAAGAATACAAAAGGAGGGATTTCAGAGCAGCAAAAGGCCCCAAGAAGGGAATCCAAGGCCACCATGAGCAGAGGACACACCACCCCACTATGGGAGTGGGTCTTGGCTCTTGCTCTCCAGGCTGCTGACATCTGATATTCAAGAGAGAACCTCAGGGTGAAGCTTGAGTACTGGCCAGATATATCTTTCCTCTGTGACAGCTCTAGGACTGGTAGATATAGATTCTGCTTGCCTTGCCTGCATTATTCTTATTCGTTATCACTGTCAATAAAATTTGCCTGTTATCAAATGGAGAAGTCATGGTCAGTCTGAGGGTTTGGGTCTGCTCAGAACAAGGTATCTCCATCTAACCCAGGAGGTACACAGCCCCACCAGGGGAGACGCCTTGTTGGATTTGGTCCTGGCCATGGGCGATGACCTGGTATGGGGTCTGCAGGTGCCCAACCACCTGGGCGATAGTGATCATCATCTGCTGGAATTCAACATCCAGTGCAAGGTGGTGAAAACCTCCAGCAAGGCAGCAGCCCTTGACTTCAGGAGGGCAGACTTTAATGAGGTGAGAAAACTAGTGGGGGAAGCACTGAGGTCCCAGAGCAGGAGGGAGTTGAGTGTCCAGGAGGAGTGATCGTTCCTTAAGGAGACGATCCTTCAAGCTCAAAGGGAAGTAATCCCTACACAAGTCAAAGGGGGCAAGAGGGCCCAAAGGCCCCCATGGCACACCAAAAGCATCCGGGAATGTCTCCAAACAAAAAAGGAGGTGTACACCCGTTGGAAGGGAGGGGCCATCACAAGAGAGGGCTATACCTTGGTAGCTCGGGAATGTAGGGGGACGGTCAGGAAGGCCAAGGCAGAAATGGAGCTGGGACTAGAGACCCAGATCAAAGACAACAAGAAGTCCTTTTTCAAATACACAGGGGGGCAAAAGAAGGTGCCAGGTAATGTGGGGCCTCTGCAGGACATGCTAGGAAATCTGGTCATCTCACCTGACGGTAAAGCTGACATATTCAACAATTTCTTTGCCTCCGTATTTCTGAGGAGGGACCCAGATATCTCCCCCACTGGCACTCCTGAGGGTCCTGTGGGTGGCACACCCAGGCCTAGGGTTAATGAGGACCTTGTCAGGGAATTTCTGGAGGGACTAGATGTATTTAAATCCACAGGTCCTGATGATCTCCACCCCAGAGTGCTAAAGGAACTAGCAGGGGTCATTGTGGGACCTCTGGCACAGCTCTACAAGCACTCATGGCGCTCAGGCAATGTGCTGGAGGACTGTAAAAGGGCCAATGTGGTCCCCATCTTCAAAAAAGGGAGGAAGGAGGACCCAGGAAACTATAGGCCCATGAGTCTTAACTCAGTCCTGGGGAAGCTTTTCAAAAGAATTATCCTGGCACATGTCCAGAAAGGGCCAGCAGGGGAGGTTATGCTCAGGGGCAACCAGCATGGGTTCATTAGGGGCAGTCTTGTCAAACCAACCTGGTGGCCTTCTATGATGAGGTCACCAAGTCCTTGGATGCAGGTGTCGCAGTGGATATAGTCTTTCTGGACTTCAGGAAGGCCTTCGACATGGTCTCTCACCCAATTCTCAATAAGAAACTAGGAGACAGTGGTGTTGATGCCTACACGGTCAGATGGGTCACTAACTGGGTCACACGGTCAGATGGGTCACCCAGAGGGTGGTAGTGGATGGGTCTTATTCGACTTGGAGGGATGTGGGCAGTGGGGTTCCCCCGGTCCTTGGGCCCGCACTATTCAACATCTTCATCAGTGACTTGTGCGAGGGGGTAGAAAGCACCCTGTTCAAATTCACAGATGACACTAAGATGTGGGGTGAAGTGGGTACGGTAGTAGGAAGGAACAGGCTGCAAGCGGATCTAGACAGGTTACAGGGGTGGGCCAATGAGAACAGGATGGGGTTCAACACTAACAAGTGCAGGGTAATGCACCTAGGGAGGAAGAACCAGCGGCACACCTACAGGCTGGGGAACTCCCTTCTCGCCAGTGTCGAGACAGAAAAGGATCTTGGAGTCATCATTGATGCCACAATGAACATGGGCCAACAAAGTGGGGACACGGTCAGGAAGGCCAACCACACCTTGTTGTGCAACCACAGATGCATCTCAAGCAGGTCCAAGGAGGTGATCCTCTCCCTTTATGCGACACTGGTCAGGCCGCAGTTGGAGTACTGCATCCAGTTCTGGGCGCCGCACTTCAGGGGGGATGTGGCCAATATGGAGAGGGTCCAAAGGAGGGCCACCTGCATGATCAGGGGTCAGCAGGGTAGGCCCTACAAGGAGAGGCTGAGGGACCTGAACCTGTTCAGCCTCCAAAAGAGAAGGCTGAGAGGGGATCTAGTGGCAGTCTACAAACTAGTCAAAGGGGACCAGCAGGCATTGGGAGAGTTCCTGTTCCCCCAAGCACTCCTGGGAGTTACAAGAAACAATGGACACAAGCTAGAGGAGGGTAGTTTCAGGCTAGACATTAGGAGGCGCTTTTTCACTGTCAGGGTGGCTAGGACCTGGAACCAACTTCCAAAAGAAGTGGTGCTGGCTCCTACCCTGGGGGTCTTTAAGAAAAGGTTGGATGAACATCTGGCTGGGGTCGTTTGACCCCAGTACTCTTTCCTGCCATGGCAGGGGGTCGGACTAGATGATCTCCTTAGGTCCCTTTCGACCCTACCAACTATGAAATTATGAAACTATCTGGGTCATAAATTCAGTGCCAGCAAGTCCACAAACAGAAGCCAAACCCACAAACAGCAAACCCTGTAAATGCTGCCCTACACTTTGGACAGAACAATTAAATACACAAATACAAATTGGGGAATAAGTGGCTAGGCTGCAGTAGTAAAGAAAAGAGCCTAGGGGTTAAAGTGGACAGAAAGCTGAATGTGAATCAATAACGTGCTCTTGCTGCAAAAAACTCAATAGCATACTGGATTGTATTAACAAGAGTGCTGCCTGCAAGTCAAGGCAAATGATTCACAACTGGTGAAGTCTTACTTTGAGTACTGTGTTTAGTTTTGGGCACAATACTTCAAGACAGACATAAACAGATTGGAAAAAAGTCCAGCAGAATGCAACCAAAAAATGATCAGAGGTCTAGAAAACATGATTTATGAGAAGAGGCTGGAAGAACTGGGGTAGTCTAGAAAAAGAAGATTGAAGAGAAATTTGGTAACATGCTTCAAATCCTCAAAAGGCATTTATAAAGAGGATGGAGATAGACTATTTTCTGTAGCCTCAAAGGATAAGTAACAGTTTTAAATTGCAACAAGGGAAATTTAGATTGGCTATTAGGAACTACTTTTTCATTAGGTATTGTTTAATGCATTGGTACAGATCACTTAGAGAGGTTATAGAATTTCTATCCTTGGAAGTTTCTAAGAGCATGTTAGACAAACATTTGACTGGGATAGTTTTGACAGGGATAATTTGGCCTTGAGCAGAGGGTTAGACTAGATGACCCTCTATATTTTCTACAATTCATTAGATTTCATATACAACCCATAAGAATAACCCTGTCAAAATGCTATAACTACAGCTTTCCCACTTTAGTCTGTGCTGTGCTATTTGAGTTTCACTATGGTTATATTTTAGAGAAATATAGTGAGAAATATTGGTATGGCTTTACCTCATTTCCTTAGAAAGCCTATCATTTTTCAATGAACAAAATATTTACATGGAGTAAAATTAGCTATGAAACTTCTGATTGGCCAAAGCAGTGCTGTGCTGCGTAAGCACAAATTTACTTCTCAGAAGCATGAGCTCTTTTCCTAGTTTTCAGTTTAGCATTCATTCTGACCAAATATTTGTGAGTCTTTATTTAATATTTGTGTTACCACATCTTTTTGATGAATGCACTGTGCCATTAAACACAGCAATGTAGATTATTACACAGTCTGGTGAGTAGAAAATTGGCTTTGGGGCCGCACCCAGAGACTGGTGGTGGACAGGTCGATTTCTACCTGGAGTAACGTGGGCAGTGGAGTCCACCAAGGCTCTGTCCTGGGACAGGTACTATTCAATATCTTCATTTGTGACTTGGACGAGGGAGTAGAAGGCACCCTGTACAAGTTTGCTGATGACACCAAACTATGGGGGGAGGTACACAAACTAGGCGGCAGGGAGCGAATCCAGGCTGATTTGGACAGGCTGGGGAAATGGGCTGAACAGAATAGGATGCAGTTTAATTAGGATAAGTGTCGTGTTGCACCTGGGGAGGAAGAATCATCAACACTCCTACAGCCTGGGAGGTACCACTCTAAGTAGCACAACTGTGGAAAGGGATCTCGGAGTTGTAGTCGACTCCAAAATGAACAAGAGTCACCAGTGTGATGAGGTAATAAGTAAAGCTAACTGCACCCTTTCTTGCATAAGTAGGGCATCGCAAACAGGTCTAGGGAGGTGATACTTCCCCTCTATGCTGCATTGGTCAGACCACAGCTACAGTACTGTGTCCAGTTTTGGGCGCCACACTGGGAGGGATGTGGATGGCCTGGAGAGTGTTCAGAGTTGGGCCATTCATCTGGTTAAAGGCCTACAGAAAAAACCCTATGTGGACTGATTGGGAGACCTGAACCTCTTCAGCCTTCACAAGAGGAGGCTAAGAGGTGATTTTGTGGCCGCTGTCAAACTCATCGGGGGGGCCAGCAAGAAATAGGGGATACAATGTTTACCAGGGCACCTGTCAGGGTAACTAGAAATAATGGCCACAAACTGGAAGAGAGCAAATTCAAATTGGACATCAAGAAAAAATTCTTTACAGTGAGGGTTGCCAAAATATGGAATAAGTTTCCAAGGGAGGTGGTGCTGTCCCTTTCCATGGAAGTGTTTAAAAGGAGACTGGACAGAAATCTGGCTGGGGTCATCTGACCCCAGTACTCATTCCTGCCCAGGGCAGGGGGTCAGACTCGATGATCTAATAGGTCCCTTCTGACCCAAACATCTATGAAATTAGGAAAATATAAACCAAAAGAACACATATTTTTTCACACAGACAATTTGCCAATTTCAAGTTATATTTGTGTTAGTCAGGGGAAGGTAAGGTACAATGAGAGAGGTCATAACTACAACAGATTCCTTTTAGCTTGATGCCCAATTACAGTGCAGACTGTTTAATGACAGTAAAAGTCTAAGAAAAACAGGAGCAGACAGGACTGAAGCAGAACTGCAGTGATAGAAAGGCTGGGCAGGACAGCTGAATTTGAAGAGGGATTTCATTTGTTCATGGACATGTGGTAAAAGTTTCTACTAACCTGTAAGCACAGAGGACATAGTCTTTCACTGAATTCTTTGATACCAGTACGGAGTGATTCTTGTGTACAGGGGCATCATCTTCTGCAGAAATGTGTGCTTCATGGAGCAGCTGGCATGAATCAGTCAAATCAAACACCTGGAACCAGATAGTACCTTAATGCACAGGTTCATTGACATAGCTGAATGTATCCCCCTTGCTTATCACCCTCCTGTTTCCCTTTTTTGGGCCTTAGAACAATATCTGAAGCAACTGAAGTTATTTGAGGAGATAGGGAAGAAGTAAAGGAGAAAAATTAGATGTTGCAAGACCATGCAACAGTCAAGAAGAAAGAACTTCAAACAGTAAATGGGCAGAAACTGAAACAAAAAGGACAAGACTAAAATGAAAATGAGAAGAAACACAAAGCAAGAGACTGTCAGAAGTAATTGAGAGAGGAGGGGAAAGAAATACACAAAACCCAGAGAGAAAGAGGATCACAAATTAGTTTATTTAAATGGTAGCTCAGAGAAGTTCATATATACTATATCAGTGGTTCTCAGACTTTTTTTTCGTGGACCACTTGAAAATTGCTGAGGGTCTCGGCGGACCACTTAAACTTTCTTTTGTTCTACAAATCAAAGCACACAACTCATATTTTAATATCAGTAGTCTTACCTTTCTAATGCAATGGATGTGCCTGTTTTTTTGAGCAAAGTTCTGGGAAGTTGGGTGTAATGTTTCTCAGCTTTAGCCTTAGGTCACCTTTCTGCAGACCACCTGAATGGAGCTCATGGATCACAGTTTGAGCACCTCTGTACTCCAAATCAAGGTTTTCTTTTCCTCATTCAAGATGGGGAAAAAAGCGTCAACTTGGATTAGAGTATGGCTTGGGACAGGGGCAGGGACAGGGGCCAGCTCCAGCTCCAGCTCCAGTTCCAGCAGGGACCCAGGGCCTGGGGTACTGGCTGGAGCCAGAGCTACCACTGCTGCCTGGAATCAACAGCTTTGGAGTTAGCAGTAGCTGTGGTGGGTCAGGAGCCACTGGTGTGTGTCAGGGAGCAGGCACCAGCACAGATCAGGGAGTGGGCATGGGGACAAGTGATGGGGGAGGGGCAGGGGACAGGTGGTGGGGGCACAAATAGGGGGCTAGTGGTGATGGGGGACACAGTGTTGGGGGTCAGACTGCCTGCCCCCCCCACTTGCATCTTACTGCCTGCCCCCCCCCACTGTTCTCCCTGCCATTAGCCCCCACTGCTGATGCTTTCCATGTTGCAGAAGCCAAGGGAACACATTTAATATGACCCTCCAATAACTAGATGCTATACATAGAAAATTATAGCAAATTTATAATTTTCCATGTATAGCATCTAATTACTGGAGGGTATCTTTAAGTCAAAGTCATCTTGGATTTGGGTTAACCTGCCTCCCAAAAGGCTACTGTTTTCTCCTCTTCCCTTTCCAGTCATTTAAAACTCTGCAGTACATTTCAATAATTGCTCAGGACACTGCACATCATAATTATTCATTTAACACCAACTGGTTAGTTTTGCAGGTATTTTTTTATCTCTTTCCTAAATGCAAGTCTCCTTTTCTGGTGGGTTATTTTCCACTGGCATGTTATCATTGGAAATCTTCTTTGGGTAGAAATCGTCTGAGAAGATCTACTCACTCTATCTTTCAACTGGGGGTTTTAATTGGATTAATTGTTAAACTAAATAAAGAAATAAGCCAGCCTCCCTGAAATATTGAAATATGGAGACCATCCATAAGATTCTATTAGATGGGATTAAATATTAATGAGTTATTAAAGTCTCATTCTTCAGGACACAGGGTATCTATTAGCTGAAGATGGTTAAGAAGAATAGTATCCCATGAGCAAATTGTTGGGGGGGGGGGGGAGTCAGGGAGTGGAGGAGGGATTTGGGGGATTTCTGCACCTTCCTCTGAGGTATCTGTCAGTGGCCAAAGTTACATAAGTTACTGGCCTGGAAGAATAATTATTCTGAAGTGAGAATTGGCACATTATCATATGCAACAATATTGAATTCTATGACAATATTGAATTCTATGATCACAGTTGTGATAGAAAGTATATATAGCTGCTGTCTGGGCAAGTCACTTAACCTCTCTGTCTTAGTTTCTCCTACTTAATAAGGACAGGAGAGATTAATTGACTAATGAGTTTACAGTGCATCAAGGATGAAAAGTGCCATAATAATACTAAGTATTCTAACATTTACCTGAGCTTACAAGGTACTTGTTCAGAAAAACCTACCAGCACAGAAGCCTGCTCATCTCAAATGTATTTTTCTGAATTACCGTGTTTTATAGGTTTTCCCATTAATATTATCTAGCTCTCTCTCCACCCATCTTTCCTTTCCACATAACTTTATGCTTATATTTGTAACTTGAAAAAGGTACATAGCTTGCAGGACAGCACAAGTTCTAATGATATGTACACGTTTTCAGCACCACGTTCATATTGTCTGCTGACATGTAAGTCCTGAAAAAATAATACAACTATTCAGAATGCCAACAAGTTTTTACAGGAGCTCCAGTGTGTCTTCTCAAAATGCTGTCATCCTCCCATTCCAGGATACATATTAGCACTCAGTCACACGTCTAAGTTTAATATATATTTGGATACTCTTTAAAAATTATAATTTACCCATTTTAATGTTCAGGTGATCTTTTTATTTTGAGCCAATTAAAAGAGCATAAAATGTATGTATGCACTCACCTCACTGATATGCTATTTTAAATGTTTAAGGCTATTTGTTATTATACGAATAAATACCTTCTGTAAAATGCCTGTTCTGTTACTGAAAACCAAGTTGTCCTTATCATTCATTCAGAGAACATTAAAAAAAATCTCACCTTGACTAACAGGCTTCCATCAAAAAAGACCAAAAGGAATTGCCCATTCATTGCAGATGTCAGTATTGGAGTGTCTGGAAAACCATCAGCTTTATAGATCACTTTTCCCAGGGAAAGATCCCAGATTTTAAAGGAGTTGTTTTCAGTCACTGCAACCAGCCTATTCTCTTGGCACACAGTAATAGAGCCAATGTTCTTCCCAGCCCCGCACAAAGTTAAGGTGGCTTTACCAGTGTTCAAATCCCAGTATTTCAGAGTGCCATCCTGAGATGCTGTCACAACCATGAGATCCTTCTGGGTTTCTGCAACTGCTGTGATCTTGTCCATATGACCTAGGAGTTCATGGGAGTGCAAATTCTAAATGACTTAGGTAATAGTCCAAATTACATTTGGTCACTTTTTGTAATTACATATTACTGTCTGCTTCCAGTACATTAAGTCTTGATGAGATTGATATTTCTGTCTTTTTCAGGTTTCCTCAAGGGTTTCTACCATAATGTATTTTAGACAGGAACACTATAATTAATTCAATATTTTATAATGGAGAAATCAATTGCGCAGAATTCAGGAAATGTAGAGGTAAGCCTAAAATATGCATTAAATCTGGCCTTCTCTTCACATTATTATTAGTATTATGTATTTTTCACTTAATACAAAATATAAATATAATGTCAAGTGGATAAAAAACACCAAACTGAAACAACCTATGGATCCACATATACTAGCAGTTACAAGCTCACAGTTTAGATAACCTTAGTCTTTCTCCAACACGCATCAAATTTTCCTAAGCAACTTTTTTTCCTTCTCTTTGTCTTCCAATTTTAAATGTAAACTGTCCTTACTTCAGAAATACTCAAGCAACTGTGTTCAAACCAGGCTTATTGCTTAGCATTCAGTATAACCTACAACATAATCATGTGGTTTTTAACTTGCTGTTGTCAGTCACTTTTGAGCTAGTAAGGTACAGCTTCTGATCGGAAAATGATGGGAAAAGGTTGTGGGGAAAGTGTACTTTCTCCAGGAGTGCATTTTGCACACTTGGAATAATGATTTTTTTTTTTTAATTTTTCCACAAGAACTCTCCCTTTGGTCAGAGACCAAGCATAGTCACCAAGAAACTTCAGCTCAAGAGGAACTTTGAGTTTAAGACTGTTGTGAACAATTAACAAAGGAGACTAGGTTAAAATTGGGACATCATAAATTCATTATTATACATCATTATTCATTATTTTATATCAACAATGCAACAGTAAAGCTAGCCATGTTAGTCTGAAGTCAGACAGAAGGCAGGACAAGGTGGCACCTTTGAGACTAATTTTTTTTTACTTTAAACAAATAAAGCTGTCAGATCCTAATTTGGATCTTTTCTTTTAAGTGCAAGATAAAACGAGTTGGAGGCATCTGTTATGGGACTTGGGCATTGTGAAGCTGAGTGCTGTTAGGCCCAGTTGTTAGGCCACTGGAGTGGAATCAACAGCCCTCGGTGAGAACCGATAATTAGTTCTGTAGAGAAGCAATGACACACAGATTCAGTTAGCTTTTGTTGTTAAAAATTATTTACCTCAAGAAATAAGGAATCATGAAACTTAGGTCACAGTCAGAACCAATTTCACAGCATTCTGAGTTTCCTGCTTAATAATTTTTTGTCTCCCCCTTAGTTCAGATCTGTCACTTTATACCCATTTTTGTGAAGATTGAGAGGTATGCTACTCAGAATCCTGTGCCTAGTTTTCATATTCATTTGTTCATCTTCTCTAAGGATTTTGTTCTTGGTTTTAAGCTGTTTTTCAAAAGCTCAACAAGCAGCTGGCCGTAAAACAGAACTGCGGGCAAATTAATATGAACAAGTAACACAAGAAAGGAATTTGCTGACACTGATGGCACAAAGCAGAAGTAGAGCACTGCCTTACAACTGGTGGATTTATCTTTTTTTTTATCAAACAGCAAATAAAAATAAAAGTCAGTTTTCCGAAAATTCAAAATCTAGGAATGCTGAATTTTTTATTGTCATAACCTCACTGAACAATGATCCTTTCCTTAAATTGGGAGAGAAGAGGTAGATTGCTAATAAGGGTCCTGATTCTACCGTTCTTACTCAGACAAACCTCCTGCCAAAGTCAGGCTATTAAGTAAGGACTAAAGAATTTAACCCCAAACCCTTTACAAAACATTTCAGAAGTATTTTTCCCACCTACCTGGCAGAAGTTCACAAAGAAGGCCACCAGGGGCCAGAAGACAAGTTGTCGAAGGCACAAGAACAGGGGTGGAAGACTCTTGGCACTGAGATAGCAGAGCTGGCAAGTGCTGGTATTTTTTAGGATCACCTTAATTAAGAACAAAAGAGAACATTTAATACTTCATATCTTGAAACCTCTGATTATTTAATAAAACCATTGGACACAGCCGTGACAAACCACTGTTGGGTTGCTCCCAGGGCCCCAAGCTACTCTTCACTATTTTGAGAAATAGACTAAAATTTGCCCCTTGTACAACTTCTTATCCCAGGAGAGCTTACTTCTATGTGCCCTTGGACTAGACCTTGCAATTCCAATAGCACTAGGTATCTTACCCTGGTTTGTATAAAATTATAGGGGATTGTAAAAGGGGCAAGCCTAAAGTGAACAATTGCTTTGAAAATCACTTTCACCTCAGGCAGTCAGTAAAATAAATAAAACCATGAAAAGATTCATTACACAAGAGAGTTAAATGGTACAAGAAAAAGTAACCACAGAACATGAAGACAGGATATAGATACAAAATGTAAGAATCTCACACTCTGTTCTGACTCTAAAATAGTCCTTTGGAGAGCAATGTTGGTATTTTCAGAGACCAACTTTCCTGCTGACTCTACCAGTGCTGACAGCTAGGGATGTGGATTTAGTCTCATACTTCCCAACAGGCCCTCCCTAAATACCTTAAAACCTCCCAGAGGCTGGGTGCCTCCATGTTTCATTAGTCCTCCTGTCCAGGAATGCAGAGCCACAGTGATTAATACTGTCACAGTCATCCTTCCCCACCCACCCCACCAAATTTGCAGAACCATGGGTATCCCTTTTCCTTGCATATAATGTGCACCCCATTTTCCCCAACTGTTTTTTCTGGGGGGGAAAGGGGGAACGTGCAGATTATATGCAAGAAAATATGGAAGATGACCAAGTCTTTCATTATATTGAATTTCTTAACATCTTCCAATAACCAGTAGTTCACAGGTTCTTTTATAATAATGATAATGTTTTCACCCCCCCAACTGCTCCAGATATGTGGATATGGAAGATAAATATTGGGAACATTGTTTATTACTATATGCTAGATCCAATCATTTAACAATGTTCTTATTGTCTCACTCAAAGTTACTTCTCATTCATAAAGGCAAAAATAACAAACCTTTAATAGTTTAAGTTCCTTTTTAAAACACAACTATTTATTAAAACATTTTAAAATCCAGAGCCAGAGAATGCTAAGTACAAATGCCATGGTCATGAAGTTGAATTTATTAAAAATAAATAAAATAAATAAATAAAAGTGGTAGGTACCTGGTGCTACTGGTTTATCTGCAGCTACAATTTGATGCAGACGACCTATAAGCTGTGAAGCCAGCTGATATGGGTCCTTTAGTAAAACTTTCTTGGATAACTTGAGAGTTTCACTTAACAGATTCAAGTCAAGTAATGTCCTGTGGCATAAATAAAACAAACAAATGCTCTATCAATGTATTGTTTTTACATGGAAACTCAGAAAGACACAGGTGAGTTTAGTATTTTTTCATCTAAACAGAGTTTTATTAGGTTTTTTAAACTGAGACATTTGATGACCAAAGTAGATGGCAGATGTGCTTTGGTTGGAGACCTTGGCCCCAAGAGGAGAATGGGGCATAAGAATACGTTACCAGAATTTCAAATCCTGAGGACCTAATTAGTAGATGTAGTAGATGGTGACATTTATATATAAAATAATTGTTAGTGAAAGAGGATAGACCATGATAAAATACTACACTGCTGTTCAGAGGCAATACATACAATGCTGGAGTAGTGCATGGGAATAAAGAAGGGAGGCTCAGGCCTCATTTAATTTCCAGATCTATTACTATTATTATTGTACTTCTTAGGTTCTATTGTAAACTCACCTCTCAACACTAGCAGCTGCTTTTAAATCCTCTTCTATGCTGATCACTGATAAAGCACATGCTTTATGTAAAAGAAACTCATAGTTAAACAAGCATTCTGTTATTAACATGGGAATATTATTAGATTTGATCAGGTGATATGAAGTTCCAACAAGCTTGCGAAGGTTGAAAACATAACTGACTTTGGATTCCTTCTTCAAAACCCAGGCCAGAGGTTGGGAAGTGGTCATTTCACCATTTATTTTGGGAGCCTTGTGTCCCAGGTAGTAATCTGCAAAAGCAGCATGCAAAGACAGCTGCAAATCACATGTTTTCAGGTATCGCTCCATACAGATATGCTTCAGAAATGAATGAGCCCAGCTGAAAACGTAGGTGTTTTCACTCCTTTGTTCTACCAGATGTTCTCCAAAATCTTTCTGAATTTTCATCCATAACACTTGGGGGAATGCTAAAACGGAGACCTTCTGATATTTTGTTATTTCCTGCATTACTGTTTCATCCAGGGACAAGAGATCAAGCAGTTCTTCCAGCGCTATACCATTTTTTGACAGAGTGATGTAGGCTGCCATTCTTTTGATGACTTGCTCTCCATGGTTTTTTTCCATTTTTTCCATTAACCATGAGTACATTTTAGATAGATCTGGAGGAAGATATACCTCTGTCTCTAGGCTAAACGATGTCCACAAGAATGATTCTTTATAGGCACAAAACATATAGAGTGGTAGTGGGCAGGCTACACAAGCCTCTATTAAGAGTTGCTGCTGGTAAGTTGAGAGTATTCGACAATCTCTTTTCAACCAGCAAGTGATAAGATGATTTATTTCTGTAGATGTAAGAGAAGGTATTTGTAGAATATTCTGTTCTACTCCAATTTCCTGCAAAAACAAAATAATTTTAAATGAAAACAAAAGGATTGCGTGTGTGTTTTCTGTAGTTGTGTCTGTCTTCTCCAAAAACTGCCTTAAACAATTAAGTGTTTCCCTACCTTCTCACAATAGGCACAATCTTCCCTAAATTGACATACTCACATCCCCACTGAACTGGTAAAGGAGGAGAATTCAGCACCAAAATAAATTTCAAGTAAGCATGTAATATTTTGATATTTCTAGATTCATTGAAAATATCCTGCGATGCATTTCTAATAAGACTCCTGGTATTTGTCATGTCATATTTTGTGTTCAGTAAATCAGGGAAAATCATGATATGCTCAAAGAAGGCTTTTATTTTTACAAAAGTAGTTATGTTAAAACTTGTTTTTCAGACAAAATGCCTACCCCACCATAATTAAACTACTCTTTTCCTGCACATGGTTATTTAATGATGTGCATTAGCCTAATAACACTGCACAGTAGGTTATTAGCACAGTTTTTGCCATGACACTCTACTGCACAGTGTTATTAGGTTAATGTGCAGTAAGCACCTCATGTAGATGCACCCACTGTGAGTCAAACCAGAACACCAAAGACAAACCTGATTCACAGCATATGCACTGAGGTATTGACATGGCATGCAATAGATGTGATATATATTTACTCCATTTCTTGCTAGGATTTGTTCACTGTACCATCCTGAACACGTTCTAAGAGTATAATAGTAAAATTAACATGGCATTGTAATATTTTTTTAAATCACATGTATTCCTAATATAGTCCAAAGCTTCAAGCTATGAAAATACATGGCAGGATTGTTTTGTATCTGTCATAAATTACCTGTTTAACAACTGAGTTCACTAACCAAATATCAAACATACATGGACTTAAAAATTATAGAACAACAGACTAGACTAGAGTTCTGGGTTTCACCTGTTATACTACTCTTTTCCTGCAGTCAGATCTGCGCTAGCAGACCTCTGTGGCCTAACCAACCTCCACAGACAGAAGATCCATCTGTACAGTTCCAACTGCAGCAACAGGATACAAATCAATAGGAGCTGAAGACGGTCAGGTCATTGTAAATTTAGATCTTTACAGGTTAAGAACTTGATTCTATGAGACTTTGCTCACAAGCACGATTCCACTGTTACCAATGGACTAACACTTGAATAAAGATTAGTCACATGGGTAGATGGCAGCCTTAATTTTCAAGCACAATGTTTAAAATAAATCAAAGGGGATATATCTTAGGGGATTTATTTATTTAGTGGGGAGGTGATTATGGACAGAAATGCTTTTGGTTGCATTCTGGAGGGTTAGTATGTACATTTTTTACTCTTTCTGAATTGTGTATATTTGGTTATATGTGTCCTAAATTATTCTAACCACATTTCATTATTCCCTTAATAAATAAAATACTCAAACATGAATAATAAAGAGTGAAACTAGATATTAAATGTCAACATACATCATGTTCCTTAATAGACAAACAATATTTTACCTTCAATGCTTTTAAGCATGAGCAGTTTGATTCTGTGGATGTAGAAACCATAAAATATACATTTTCAGGTAGTTTTGTGGGTATCCAGGATAGGTCAGCTCCATATTCCTCAGACAGCTCATCTAAACCATCCAGACTTATCAGAAGTGCTTTATCCTTTGTAGCAAATTCCAGCAATGAGGCAAACTCCTGAACCAATGCTTCAAAATCCTTATTTGAAAAAGAGGATATTTTTAGCCATGTGAAAATACTTGTCTTATTGTACTTGGTGCGTTTTATGCCTAATCCAGATGTCTCTGTGACCACTTTTGTCTGAGATGGGCTGGTTCATCAGTAATAATGAGATCACTGAAGAAATCTGGCTCTTGTAGGAAGTACTGAGACCTGACTGGGAAAGATATAAAAGATGTGGAAGAGGACAAAGTCCTCAGTTTGTCTGGCATACAAATACTGTGCTACCACAGTGCTAGGACCCAAGAGATTCAGATATCTGTTAAGATGTCAGTGGAATACATGTGTAAGTAAGGTAAGCAGGATTTGAACAGAATGTTACTCTGTGCATCAACAGTATCCCTATACATGAGGCTGGCTTGAACGGGCTGCTTTGTAACCATAAAGAAGGAAGAGTCAAATCAATGAGAATGTAGTGGCATGCTGTACCAATTTTTTATCACTTTAAGTATGCTATATTTTATGGACTATCAAGTCTTGGTTTTGCTTTCAATTTAATTGGCAGCTCTAGATTTTCTTTTGCCCTGAAGCTTGCACTGAATTATGCTGCGACTTTAAGTAAGTGCTGGAAGTAGCAGCCATATGAATTCTGAGTACTGAAAGTACTTAGGGAGGACAAACGTGATTTTTTTGGTTGCTATTTGCAAATTAAGCTATTACTGTTTTCCATTTTGGAATCAACTGAATGTCACAAGCACATCAATAACATTCTTGGTTGCAGCAGAGTTTCTTTAAATTGTTTAAACAATAGTTATATGCCTCAGCATTAGAACTAAATATAAAATAGTGTCAGCTAAATCCATCCACCCTGTTGTAATGAGGGGGAACAGATATACTTCCAATTGTAACCTCAGCAGAAGAATGGATTGCCAGTACAAATTGCTAACAGCAGCTGGTTGAGTGCATATTGGCATTCTTCTGCTTCACTGAGCAGGAGTAAAGCATCTCACTAGCTGCAATTGGTCAGTGCCTGCCATTGACACAGGATACAGGTTTCCCTCACTTACGCTGTACATGCGTTTCTGGAAAACAGCATATAACTCAAATTTGCATAAAGGGAACCCCCTTTACAATGTAACAAATAGGGATATGTTGCAAGACCTTGACTGTACTGACCCCCAGACCCATTTCTACCACTTTTACAAGACAATTTTGGTGCTCACCAACAGCAGATAGTACATACAAGCACAGGGTGGTGGCAAGTGTTACTATAATGGGGATGGCAACCACAGAAAACTGTGTCGCAGACAACGAACGAGGAACACAGATCCACACTGGAGACTATATTTTGCTGTGTATCATTCCTACAATGCAGTGCACAAAGCAGCTGACTGTGGGCTTTCACCACACTGGTCTCATAAGAGTGAATTTACCTTGCATATAACAAATTTTTGGTATATAAAGGGTCATCGCATAAGAATGAATTTGCACATACAGAACTCATATAAAATGAAGGAAACCTGTATCTAACTTTAGAGTTTTCTCTGATTCTCATCATTGTTGTACCCAAAAGTTTTCCATAAAAAAACCCAAAAAACAGATCAGCAGATCTAAGTTCAAAGAAGGGTATATGTATATTTTTACCTGGCTCCAATACTAACTTTAAGATATGCAGAATGATCAGTAACCACCCCCCCACCCCCGAAATAAAAAGGACTTGGGATATCTTTTAAAAAGTCAATGAATTTTATAGGACTCTTTTCTTACCCACATTGTCTTTTCCTATTTGCTAAATACTGTTTTTGCCTTCCATACTTATAACCAAGTATGAAATTACCTTATCAATCTGTGTTGGCATTATTACGCTAAATTACACATTTGACCAAATCCTGTAAGCTATCTGAACACAAATTAGCTGCTAAGGGTGTATACAGAAGTGCTTCATGCATGTTTCACAGTGCTATAATTTAGAGCACTTTTTATAGCACTATAAGGTGACAGAGTTCTTAAACATGACAGAAGTGCAGTGTTTGATCAGAGGGGCCTCTGAGCCTCCCTGCACTTTTCAGACTAGGAGGCAGGGAGCGCTCCACAGCCTCTTGGGGCTTCTCCATTGGTCACTTATTACAGGTACTAACTTAATGTGCAGTAACCAACACTACTGCACAGTAGCACCGGTGCAGTTTTTTAGTGACGCTAATGTGCAGTATACTTATTCTACTGCGCATTAGCATGGTTTTTGCCATGACATGCTAATGTGCAATAGAATTAGTCTACTTCACATTTAGTGTCTCTGTAGATGCACCCAGGGTGTGTACAGAAGTTGCTTTTTTGTCATTTAAAGTGATTTATTACTGTGACTTAACAAAGGGGCATGACTCTGCAGCACTTAAAAATGGGTACAGCACTTAAAATTACCCCTTGTTAGATGAGATATTAAATTTGAAATCCTATATTTTACAGCACTTTAGTAGCCTATAGTGCTTTAAATAACTTGTACACTGGTCAAATTTCTGACCAGTGGAGAAGCCCCAGGAGGCTGTGAAGTACCCCTTGTCTCCTAGCCTGGAAAGTGTAGGACTGCTCAGAGGCCTCCCTGACCAAACCAGAAGTTGCTTTTTTCACCATTTAAAGCACTATTGTTGTGACTTAACAAAAGGTGCTAAATTAATGTACAGTAGACTAATAACAAGTGCTAACTGAAAGGTAATAACAGGTAATAACTTAATGCGAAGTAATAATGGCACATTAATGAACATGGAGATGCTCCCCCTAAGTACAATAATGAGATCTATAGAAATCAGAAAGTCCCTCGCCTGCCCAATTCTGACTGAAGTTAAAACACTGAAATTCTGCATTTGATAAGCTTTCGGGATTGTCCTCCATTAGTACTGTAGTTAATTTCCGCTGCATCTGCTGGTCATGAAACAGCAGAACGCCACAGAAAATAACAGGTTCTAGCACGTGTGCTTTTAAAAAAAATACAAAATCCGAGACAGTCCCATCATGTAGTAATTTTAATTACAATCAATTTTTAGTTTTAAGCTTAGATGCAGTTGCTTTTAAAAGTAGAGGTAGACCTAATCTGTAATGTCTTCAAAATTCAGTGACAAATAATCAGATCAGAACTAATCATCCAAGCCTATCTCTATTTACAACAGTTGGTGTTGATCCACTGTGACAGAGCAGGTTCAGTGCGACGTCACTTTATGGGCTGGAGCAAGGGGGCTGGTTGGTGATGGTGGCCATTTTCAGAGCTTAGTTATAAGGGCACAGGAGAGCAGTTTGTGGTAGCAGCTGTGGAGGCAACATCTGGCTGAATCCCTGCTCCAGGAACACCTTGGAGGTAAGGGTGAGGCTATGGGGAAGGAGGAGGCCTCACTGGTCCTGGACATGACCTGAAACTGCACCTTGCCGGGATATGGAGGCCTGGTGGTCCAGCCTGTGGTGAGGCAGGGCCACTCAAATACCAGGACTGAGGACCTCCCCGGTGTAAGGTAGGTTGGGGTACTTAAACTCCTGCCCCCACCATAGGTGGGTATGTTAACATGCCCTAGAAGCAGGGCAGTGTAGTGGGCCAGATATGCTGAGAAGGGTACCTGAGCCTATGGAGGTGTTCGACCCCATGCCCTAGGAGCAGGGCAGTGTGGTGGGCCAAGCACAGTATGTGCCTCATTGTGGAGGCAGAGATGCAGAGTAGGGTGCAGAGGGGCACCTGAAGGGCTGCACAAGAGTGGCAGTTGTGGGGTCTTGGAGAGAGGAGCGATGTGAGAGGGGCATAGTTGAGAGGCCCTGCAAATAAGTGGCAGTTGGGGACCCCTGGAGAAAGGAGGTGCAGGACAGTATTGACCATGGCTGAGGAAAACTGGGGCCCTGAAGCTAGGCTGAGGAAGTCGAGGCCTGGTGTGTGCCACCAGCGTGGAAGTCCAGTACCTGACTGATGAAAACTGAGGGCCAGGTGCTAGGCCATGGATGAGACCCGGTGTGTGCCACCAGGATGGAGGGCTGGTACAAGTCTGATGAAAACTGGTGCTAGGCTGAGGAAGATAAAGGCTCAGTGTGTGGCACCAGGTTGGAGGCCAAGAAAAAGGTCAATGAGTGTGTTATCTGCGAGGCATAGGACATGTGTAAAGGGAGTTCGGAGTGTGTATGTAGGGCCCATGGTACAGCTGGGCCTGCAAAGGGCAGCCTCCCACCTATTAATAACTGAACAGTTGAACAGCAAGGCATGGCAAATGAAAGAGACAGGCAGTTTGCTCATTAACAAGGGGGTGGCTTGGTGTGGAGACCGGGCTTGTGAGATAGCCCTCTTGACATTAACATACAATATAATGAACTGGTTAAGCTATATTTCTTTTAAGAAAACATCCTCTTTAGAAAGCACTTCCATTCTTGACATGTACTTGGAGACTTGAAATTTGATGTCTCTGATCAATGCATTTTTATAGGATTCAGAAAGTTTTCTTCGTTCCATAAGTGTGATTCCTCATCATTTTCACTAATATGATCAGAGTTTTTGCCATATGCCCATCGTAAAAAAAAATCTGAGTTACTTTCTTTTAACGCTGAATAAAATAGCATTATCCCTGACGTTAACAGGATTCTCTGCGCATGTAAACTGCCATTCAATGGATGGAGCTATGACAGTTTCCAACTGTGGCGGCAAGATGCCCCCACAGGCTCCCAAAGGGGAGGGGGCAGTCCCTGCGGACCCCAAGCCACACAAGCAGCCCCTCCACCAGGGTAACCTTCGGGGGCTCAGTCGGACCTGGAGGAGGAGCCGTGGCTGTGCGAGGCAGCATTACGCCAGCTGTTTAATCAGCTGTTCCCCGGGCAGGGAACAGCGGAGCCAATTGCAGCGGCTGGAGCAGCCACCATGGGAAGATTAAAAGCCCCACCGGAACCCAGCTGGGGAGTGGAGAGGGAGCACACCGGTGTGGAGCATGCCCAGTGTGTTGAGGCTCCTGTGGTGGGCAGGAGCACTGCAGCCGGCTCAGTGCCAGCATCCAGAGCCAGGAGAAGCTGAGGCCCTGTAGAAGGCTGGGAGGGAGGAGGCAGTTTCACCACCTCTCCACCCCCCCACCCCCTTTCCAGCAGTCTACTTAATAAAGAGCTTTAGAGGCGTCCCGCCCAGAGGCAGCAAGGAGGATGCCAGCCGACAGAAGCCTAGCCTGTCAGCATCCGAGGCAGAGATGCTAGCTGTAGTGATAACAGGGCTAGCCTACCAGAACCCACGCTAATGCTGGTCCCCCTTATGAGAGGAGTCAACGGGGCATGGCCGAACTATGCAGGTGTCACCCATTCAGTTGGCAAGTGGATAGGGTGTAGGGGAGGTGGAGCCCTGCGGAACATCATGTCAAGACCATGAGTACTACCGTCCCCAGGGTCCCCCAGGAAGAAGATCTCCACTGAACCCCTCCCTTTCATTCAGTAACACCAAGTCGTGGTAGGAGAGTTGAGGGGAGGGCCCCACGCCAGATGGATAGTATAGGTCCCAATGTAAACCACATCTTTGGCGCTGCCACACCAACACATAAGGATCTGCCACACTACTTCTTGATGGCTACCAGTTGAGACCTGGCCCCATACCCTTTCCTGCTTGCATCTTGTTACAGGTTTAAAGAAACAATAGGAAAATACATTGTTGTGACCAGGCTGGTATATTTTCAAAGGCTGAGGGAATAAAGGTAACTAGATACTGGCAATCAAAGATAAAAGATATCTGCAGTGGAAAAATGAAATGATATGTTTAAATTAGTTGTGCTTTATATGTATATGGGACTATACATGTCTACACAGGATTATCAATTTAAAAAGAGGATTGTGAAAATTAAGTGTGCTTTATAGTTGTATACAAAATTTAGGCCTCCCACAATAATGGTATTACAGACTATAGCAGTGGGGACCAACCTTTTTGGTAGGTGTGCCGCAAATTAGCCCCACACCCACCCGAGTGCCACTCTGATCCCCTTTCTCTGCCCGATTCACTGCTCTGCTTTCTGCTCCCTGCCCTATCTGCCCATATGCTTCCTGCCTCCTCCCCAGTCTGCTGTATGCTACACACAGAGGCTGCCTTTGCCACTTGTGGCATTCATGCTGCAGGTTGGCCACCCCTGTACTACAATATATTAAATCATAACCATGCTGTGTCCTGAATGAATTGGTTATCTTAGTAGCAGAATCACCATATGATTTGTAATCTTACAAAAAGAACATTGATCAGTGCACCACCGAAGCAAAACTGAGATTTACTTTTGTTACCTCTGATAAGTTTATGGAGATCTGGTAAATGTCAGCAATTTGGTAGCAAAGGCTTAAGAGAACCAATCGGACATTTCTGCTTTCACCAGTAACACCAATAAATCGGATTATGACTCTGAGGTCCCTGTGAAAGAAAGAAATGCTGTTTTTCCACAAAAGCTTACTTCTTGATCTTAAGCAGGTTGTTTGGCATAATGACAATATCATTAAGGTCTCTCCACCAAAGCCCTTAGGTTGCCTGATTTTATGTTGCTCTCACCCAGCAACAGTTGAATGGGTCTGTCATTTGCTCATTCATTAAACTCATATAACCTCAAATCCACATCTATTTAAACAGGTTAAATGGCAAAAACATGTGTCTCACACCAATATTTTAATTTTCAAAACCCCTGGATATGTTATGAAAGGAATTTCTTTTACATTAATATGGACCCCAACAGTGAATTCTTAAGCCAAGCTTCATATACAAAGAGCCTGATACCTGCTACTTGTTCTAGCGAGCCAGGGGAAGAGAGAGAACTTCCTTCGTGTCAACAATATACATTTTCTGTTTTCCATCAGTCTGAGTGATCCTTACCCTGGTATCCAATGAGGAGCTAAGGATGCTGCCTTTGCCATGAGAGTACTTTTTCCACTTCCTGCCTCTCCATGCAACACAATTAATTTTCTGTTTGAAGATAAAATCTGATTCTTCACATGACAGAGAAAAGTTTCTCTTCCTATGACACATTTAATCCTATATGAAATGGAGGCAGACATGGAAGCACGAAAAGCCAGTGTTAAAAATTTAAGCTAGTGTCACAAATCCCTCATATAATTTGGAAAACAAGGAAACCAAGGTGAAGGGGCAAAGAAAGTCAAGGCAGTAAATTTTCCAACTTTAAAGAAACATTTTCTTCGTGAGAAACAGAAGTTCAATCTCATCATACTTTTATCTATTTTCTGTATTGAAATTCTCACCGTCCCAAAGTTTTTTTTTTATATAAAGTGGTAAATTAAAGACACACCCTTACTGATAGTGAAATAATCTTTTCCTCAGTTTTGTACACCTTGTTTTCCCATTATTTCATATTTTCCCCACACATCTAATATAGCTATAGTTTTTTTTTCTAGGCTAGTCAATCATAACTTCAGACAACTGCCCATTCTTCAATTAGATTATCAAATGTCTCAGTAAGTTATGTCTGAATTAATACTACTGAATCAAACTACCTCATCATCATCACTCCATTCATGAAACAGACATTTTAACATGTGTTTAAGTTCTCTACTAGATGACCAATGTTCCAAATTATTTTTGCAAGCTCTGTACTGTTTTCCATTCATGAAGACTAAGGGAGCATGTTATTAAGCTGGCCCCATGGAGAACCAGTGATGAAGGGATGCTCAAAATATACCGCTGGTTGTTTTTTTTTAAATTTGTTTAATTTCCAAAAAATGTCATTACTCATTTTTGTCCCTTGGAATTTGACAGGGAAATTGTGCTTAGTGACACTCTCTAATTCTCCATCAGAAAGAGAGTATATTTACTTGTGTTTATTAAAGAGGGTTGTTGACATCTGCCATGCATGCATGCTATGCACTCTGCTGTAGATTGGGAACTGGAGTCAGTATATTCTAGAGTCTCTATAGAGTCTATTTAGGAGTCAGTATATTCTAGATTCAGGTATTTTATTATTTGGAAGCAGACAACCTGGAAAGGGACCAGTAACCAGCCTCAACTGTGTTCCCAAGGTAACTGTATCTATGATAGCTGAACTATAAGAATGTTGATTTTCTGTGACCAAGGAGTTTAGCATGGAGTCTGACTCATAGGTCATATAACACAATGAGACTTGCAGGAAGCAATATTTGCCACCTTTCTCATGGAATAAAATACACACTAACATAATGACCAGCAATCTGGGCTGATCCTAGACAACAATGTTTATCTAAATTAATATGTGTGCATAAAATTTCACAATCATAAAGCACATTTTAATGTCAGAGAAAGCTTGGGCCTAACCCATCTGAAGCATAAAATTCTTTTCACTCCATTATATTCTCTCAGAAATGGTTGATCATGGGCAATTAACCTAAGCTTCCTAAAAACTTCACTCCCTTCTACTAGAATCTGAGAGGAAGGCAGGCAAAGCTGGACACCGTTTTTTAACCTTTGCAACAAGTCTCAGTGCAGGCTGAGATGATATCTGCTGCCTGGGACCTCACTTCATCTATTTTTCACTTTACCCAAGCAATTATCTGGTACATTGTCTTATCCAGAAAATGAGGATAGGGTGAAAATGGAAATTGAAATTGGAATTTCAATCTGGAAAATAGAGATTGAAATCTGCACTTGTTCTAAAATCTTACCAGCAAACTGTTTCTTTAGAAAAAGTAAAACAAAATAAAAATTAAACCCAGCAACTATTGCCCCGATTTAGATGTCCTGTGCAGGATTTTCACATGCATACAAAGCCAGAAAGAAAACAAAGTGATATCCTCACACATGAAAGGAAAAATCTCAGTAAAATTTTAGTCGGGTAAACTATCCTAACTCCTCTTTTAACCAAACCATGTTCCATTTGTTTTGTGCTGATGTGTATAAAAGAAGCAGCAGCCCATTGCTGAACTCACAGTCCCTGGCAATGCTGGATGTGTTCTAGGATCTCTTCATCCCTGTGAATTTGGAGTATTTGCTTTCTTCTCCTTGCATCCAACACATCTGGAATTTTTTTTGATTTGATCAGCCTAATCAAAGAAAAACAGAAAAAAAGGCTCTAAGTTAAATAGATTTACTTTCCCACTCCAGGAAAAAATACATACTCACAGCTTGTCAAAGATAAATGAATATTTTTTCCTTAACAGTGACTAGCAAAGCCAAAAAAATAGTTTCATGATGTATTAAAAACATCTGAAGGTTATCTAGGGTGAAAGCTATGCTCTTAAACATATATGAACGATTGGATTATTTTAAGAGAGTAGGAGCATGCACAAAAAAATTAAGATTCATTTCAGTTATCTTAGTCATTTCAAGGGTACTTCTTACAACAACTCAAAATTTCTTTGTAACCACCAAAGTGCCTGGCATTAAATTTAATACAAAGCCCAATGCAGTTGTATGGTTTGCAGTACTGGTCACTGTCTTAACAACCACACATCAAATAAAGACAGCGAGTGAGACTATAGAATTATCACTGACAGCAAAACTAGCAACTTTCTAGTTCCAAATTGTCATATTCTGTTGAAATGCTTGATTTTCACATGGTCTTTTACTTGTTTTCAATCAGACCATTCACTAGTATGTAAAAATTAATACAAAACCCCTGTTGTAAATACCAGTCTTGCAAACTAGGCAACGTGTCAGCTCAGTTTTTTCAGGCTTTTGTTCCTCTCGAGCCTGTTTTATGATTAATTTGAATGTGAAAGAATTCTTCAGTAACTTAGTGCAGATGAAACTCAGACCAATGGGAGCATGTCTTTCATCTCTCCATACGATGTATTCTTTCCCTTTTTTGTCTCTATAGACAGTGCTATGCAACCGACCTGCTGAAGTGAGTGATGACTATTTTTTGAAAGTCATTGCAGAGGCGTTCAAGGTAGTAGGCACGGGATCTGTTGCTGGCAGGATCAATCCCCCTTTTTCCCCAGCTAATACTTTTTTCATATATATTAGTGTGATGGAGCTGTAAAGACAGGGCAAACAATGCTGTACAAATAAAAGGAACCCAAAATGGTCCTTGTAACAAAAAAATAATAATCTTGGATTAAAAATTGTCATTCATCGGTGTGACTTTTAGCCACGAAATGTAGTAAGGCTTAAGTTCCAACAACTCTGTATGTTTTTTTTATACTTTACAGTTTTTACTTCATAGTGTTTGGATTGTAGATAGAAATGAAAAAAAAAGTGGAAAGAGTGGTTTCATTAAAAATAAAGAAAAGGAGCAAAGAGGAACTGTGAAAATATATTTAGAAATATAGGGAGACAAATGAGTCAAACCGAGATGAAGGTCAGAAAAGATCCATTCAAACTCACAAGGCCCATTGGCCCAGTATGAATAAGATATACCAGTTTCTGTATGTAATGGTGAACAAGGAAATAGTGTAGCTAACACTGTAATAAGCCACCTTTGACTCCCATCATCTGAATGAGCAGGTACCCATTTACACGACTGGGTATCCAACCAACTGGAGACAGGCTTTGGCACAAATCCAAACCAAAGCTAGAACACACACTTCTGGATTAACAGAAATGATACCTTAACCTCTCTGCCACTGCACCTTGAGAGATGAAGGAGGAAGGAAAAAGTAGCAAAGATAGGGAATAAAACATAGGAAACTTGATAATGTGGATTCTGCTTTATAAATCTGCACAGTCAAGTACACAGATGAATGGGGTTGGGAGCAAGGTTCCCTCTAAGGCGTGCACGTGTGTGGCTGTGCACAACTAAAAGTGTGGCCGAGCACAGCCTTTTCAAGGCCGTGCACCAGGAGAGGCTGGGGCGAGAGCCTGGTATGGGCTCTGCTGGCTCTGGGGAAGTGCTCCGCTACCCCACATCAGGGCCAGGGAGTGCAGCACTTACCCGGAGCCAGCAGAGCCCACACCAGCCCCCGCCCCAGCCTCCATCCCTGCCTTGCCTCACCTCGGGGAGAAGCTGCCGCCTGCTCTGAGTGAGGCTCCGCTGGCTCAGGGACACTGCTCCACTCCCTCACATCGCCTCAGGGAGCAAGGAGGCACATGGCGTCAGGGCTGGGGAGCGGAGCAGTGTCCTGAAGCTGGCGGAGCCTCACTGGGGCAGGCAGTGGCTCTTCCCCGAGGTGAGTCAAGGCAGGGATGGAGGCTGGCATGGACGGCTGGCGCGGGGTCCACCAGCTCCGGGGAAGTGCTCCACTCCCCAGCCCTGATGCAGGGGAGCGGAGCACTTCCCCGGAGCCGGGGAACCCACAGCAGGCTCTGGCTCCAGCCCCTGGCCCCCAGTTCCAGCCCCCGGCCCCAGCCTCTGGCCCCTGGCTCCAGCCCCTGGCCCCCGGCCCCAGCCACCAGCCCCTGGTCCCAACCCCTGGCTCTCGGCTTCCAGCTCTAGCCTCCAGCCCCTGGCCCCAGCCTCCGGTCCCCAGCATGCGGCCCCAGCTCCAGCCTCTGGCCCCCAGCCTTCAGCCCACTTCGGTAAGTGTCCCACGCTGGACCGAGGCAGCGCGCTCACGGACCAAGGTGGTGCAGTCACGGACCGCTGCTCCTTAGAGGGAACATTGTTTGGGGGCTGGGGAGAAGACTTAAGGAGAAAATTAAGGTGGAGAGAAACCAAAAATAATTATGCACTCATACTGCTTACAACTGTTATATTATCCTTAATAGATGGATACAAATTGCTTTGCTGTGAGTTCACTTGCAAAAAATAAATAAATAAAGTCATTGGCTCAGTTCTCATGCTTGCAGTATGTCCAAGAACACACTTTAGTCTCATATTTTAACACTTCTTGGTCTTCATTAGATCCACACAACACGTGGATTAATCAATTAATAGCTATTAATACTATTATTACATATTAAGGTTCAGATTCGCATCTCACACTGAATAATACATTATTCCATAACTGGTCTCAGTGTGACTCCTCACGGAACATTCAACATGAATTAAGAGTGGTATAATATGAGCCTTACATAACACTAGCTTTCCATGTCTCTTTCAGGATGGGTTCTTCCAGAAAGACCCTGTCCACAAAAACAGAAGATAGAGCTAATGGACAAAGCACTGAAGTAAAGATGAGTCAAATAAAGGATATAACAAATAAGAGTGATATGTGAGGGTGACTTAGAAGACTGAAGTTAGGGCAAAAGTAGCATATGCAGGAATGAAGGTCAAAGCAGGAAAAAACAAGGTGAAAGAAGTAAGTTGTGATAAAAGGTCTGATGGAAAATTAAAAACACTTGGCTTTGAAGAAGACATGTCATTGCAGTTGCAGGAAGCAGTGTAAAAAAAAGCAAAAAGTTGGATGCATGGGAAGATACACAAAATACTATTTTTTTCCTGACTAGTGCCCGATGCAGTGGGCAGAACCAAGCTATTGGAAAATGATAATTAGCATACCCTTGTATAAATGCTTTTTATGAAGTTCTGGTGTGCTTCATACATTCCTATATTAATCTCTGGTTTCAGAGGATGGACATCAATATATTTTGAAGCTTGTTTTCTGGACAAGTTGAATTGTAAGTCACAGATGTCCCTCTTGAAGCAGTGACAATGATCTTCAGGAGAGCCGTGGACACAGAGCCCTTGATCAACCTCTTGCTGCAAAACTTACAAAGGGAAAACATAGTCTGATTCTTAGTGTGCATGTGGGTACATACACACACAAACAAACACACTTTTTAAAATTAAACTTTGATCACTTAAAATAATATTCTGAAAAAAGTGGCTTGGAAAATAGGCAAGATACTAGGACAAAAGTAAGTATCTGAAAATTGTGTTTTGCTAGTGTCATATATATAAAGGCCAATACTCCTAGTAAACTCTACTAAATTAGACAATAGCTATGTTTTAATGATTATGGCTGCTGTGAACACAGTTGCCAACTCAAGACAATTTTTTTTTACTGACAACCAAACTTTTTTGTTGACTGTTTTATATAATGTAAATGTAACCCTTCTGCCAGGTCCTGAACAGGGGCCAGATTAAAGTTAAGTGGTTTAACACCAATCACAGTACAAAAGTTTGGTTGCCAGTAAAAAATGTGCAGGCTGTCAGTAAAAAAAAAAAAAGATATTTCAGCTCCTCCAAATTATTTGCCCATTTCTTTTCTAGTGGAGTCTACTATTTTTTATCCTGGAAACAATGTATTGTTACTCATTCCAATTAAGTGACATGTTTTTCTCTTCTGTATCTTCACAACTCACCTGTTTTAAGTAGCATACTCGCTGTGTCTTGGCCAACAGCAATTGAAGCATATTCCTGAAGTATCTTATGTAGCTTCTGAAAAGAGCTCAGCCATTTGCTTTTAGCTTGCTGCTTGCGTACAGGATCCTTGCTGAATATGTCCTTGTAAAATGTGCTATGCAGAAGAATGAGACAAATCATATGAAAACTATGAAAAAATATTAGTATAATTATTAACATCACAAAAGTAGATTTTGTTTTAAGTAATACTTTCTATTTGTATCTGTGTTGTTCATTTAACCACAGACACCATTACATTGCAGAAAAAGCTGAAAGGCACTGCCTTGCTCATTAAATTCATCCTCTTTTGCAGCTCCTCATGCTGGAATGTTTATTTTACTCAGCTGCTTAGTAATTTACCTTTCATTGATTTTTTTGAAGTGATCCAATTTTGGATTAACTGAAAATAAATCAAACTCTCAAATGGTCTGAAATTAAAAACATATATCTATATATATATATATATACATATATATATATATATATATATACACATATATATTCCTAAATTCATAACTTCAAAGCAGAAGTAATAGAACTCTAACCTGATGGGCTGCAGGCTGTAAACACTTGGGACATAATTTTCATCCAATCTGTACCACTGATTAAGAAGCCGCAACTCTTTCTCATATTCAGCTGCAGATTTATGTTCTGTGAGAGGGGATGTATTAGACAAATCCTGTTCATCTGAAATATTTGATTCCAATTCTTTATTGTCACGCATCTCAGTTATATTTTCTTCTGATGACTTGCCTGTTCCCAGAAACTCTTTAGAAGTGTCAGTTTGATTATCATCTACATGCTCTGTTTTCTCAGTTAGAACTGCCTCTTTTGTTCCATCAAGCTTTACACCACTTGACATGTTCTGCTTTTGCTGTATTGCAACCAACTTCAGGCTTTCAATTGTGTTTTTAATTGCCTCTAAATTCTCCTTTGATATGGTATGTGGGATGACAGGATCATCATGCTTTTGCCCAATGAAAACCTGAATATATAATGATAAAACGCTAAGGAGAAAACAAACATACACAGAAGACAAATACAGACTTGGTCTACACCTTCAGTAAATGGTTCTGAGGCTTGACTCAACATTAATCAGTAGATTGTCTGCAAATAACCTCTCTTTTTCCATGTTCTGGATTTGTCAGATACATGTTGTTTGCCATATAAAATAAATACAAATCCTAAAAAATATTAAAAATTAAACACAGCAAATAAAACCATAGCTTACAAAGAACATCTGCTGTCCTAACTCCTGACACTTCTTCAGAGCTTCCAGGTGTAATGAAACCATGTGGTGATCATTGCTGACACCATCTGTTAGTCCCCACCTCATGTCCAGCATCCGGAAATCATAGCCTCGTTCTTTACAGTAACTGTATAGCTGTGGGTATGATCTTTTCATTAATTCATTTCTTTCCTCTTCTGAATCTGATGTGAAAATAAGCACAGTGAATATAAACTGTTATACTGATAAGCATGATAGCTTTGCAGTATTTGATGATGAAACAAAAATTTGAGAGGCAACAGAATCACAATTTTTCAAATAAAAAGGAGAGCGCTTGGAGAGCATTTTATTTATGAAGGTGGATGGATTTTTTAGTTTATAACTAAATGCTATATATATACATTGTATCTTAGCATGATTGCATTATAGTCAGTATTTGAATGAATCTTGCATATTTTAATAGTTCTCCTCATAGGATATACATTGACCATTAGAAATTTACATACTCCCAGATATTTAAAATCTGGATCTATATTTGGACTGTTGTCCTGTCCCCCCGCAATCCTATGAACAAAATGGACAGTTGCCAAGGGTAGCAGAATCAGAGAGGCTATGGCCCCCTCTTTCTACTATGTGACAACCAAACTCCAAGTTTACAATAGCCCTGAAATTCAGGTTACTCAAAAGTCTGAATGAAAATCTAAAGCCAAACTTCGGAAGCTTTGGGAACAGCATTTCTTTGCATGTTGGAAACTGCATTTACATAACATAAGGGCCTCGCAGTTAAAATCAAACTTGGTGATTTGTTCCTGTATGTAAACTTTTGCCGTATCTTTTTGTATGGATTTTAAATCACCTTACAAAACTATTTTGTCATCTTTAAAATGTATTAGACATAAATACAGCATGCTTGATAACTGTATTGAAATAAAAACAACCCAGGGAACTGCCTTGTGCCTTGAATTCCCACCGTTTCTACTAAGACTAATGGTACCTCCACACCACAGACAGAAACAGGGAAACATAATCTGGAAATTTCTAATAAAGCAAGGTTGAAGGTAGGAAGCCTCAGGATTTGAGGGTTGGAAGTATTTTGGTGTAGTATTTTGAGTTTTTGTAGTCTGAATTATCCATATTCATTTGATGTTTGGTAGGATCCTGGACACGCCTGTTAAAAATAAAAAACTGCAGATGACTGCTGCTTCCCCTGACATACACACACACACTTTGAGACTGTGCAATGCCTGTTTAAATACCAAGTTCTTCAGGGCAGGATTTTCCTTTCTCCCCTCAATTTCGTATTTACCTAGTAAGTTAAAAGAAACTGACTTTAACCCCAGGAAGTGGGTAGGTGTGCTTTATTAAGCCTTCTGGGTAGAAAGGGAAATGGAGAATAAGTGAAGCAACTTGCTTATGGCAGTCATCTGATACCAGTCAAGAAAAGAACCAAACTGCCCTCACTCCTAAGCCTAATGCATTTTTTTGTTCCTGTTTTTTTTCTCCAAAGCACACTACCTACCACAATTCTGGTAACTGCAAATAGTGAACAATGATGAGTTCAGGTGCAGTGCATGATAAACCAGGAATCTCAGGGTGAAGAGAGTCTGCAAAGGGATTAGAGCCATTTTCTAGATGTCATACCTTGATAGCCTCCACAAATATAGACCATAAATGTTCTCTTTCTGACTGAACATGGCGTACTGATATATCCTCTTATTGCAGCTCTATCAATTTCAATGTCAGGGGAGTTTTGTTGTTTATCATCTCCCAGATCAGCGGGGACATCCCAGATCCTTGGCAACATGGCAGCGTATAATTTAGTTTTTTCCACCTTGCTTGCAGAATGGGACTTCAGCTGATCAGTAGTTTGAAATAAATGCTCATTGTAGACAAGTCCATCTGCTCCATTATCTTTCCAGGTATACTCATTTTTAGTTAAAACTGTTCTTAGTGAGGTGTTATTCAACCAGTCTGTCATCACTCCGCTGCTTTCCCTGTCAACCCTGATCTTGTGGCCCTTTGAGAAAGGCATCTCTTCTTCTTTCAATGCTGGCAGATCCCAGCTATTTATATTTATCCCTCTTGGCATTTCTGTCTTGTTGCTTTTGAGAAAAAACTCTTCTTCACTTTGCAAACTGCTTTTATCCCTACATTGAGATTCATCTGTAAATGTACGGGAATTTGCATGACAACCTCTGTCTTGATCTATAGTTTTTTCTTTGTGCTGCAGAGAAATAAAAAAATCCTAATTTCCATCAACATCAGCAGGAGTTATACATATGCATAGACCACCAGGGGCTGAACTGGTGGCTAGTGATAAAATTCTTATTGAAATCTGAGCCCTGGCCTTCTGTTCTTAGGACTGGGAGTGATACAAACACAGCACATGAAACACATGTACAAGCAAGGATCTCATGATGCCAAATGGAAAGCTCTTTCAACTCCTTAGAAACTCCCTTTCGAATTATTGTTTCTTCCTGCAAAGTGAATCTCTTGATCTTCATCTGTATAACCTTGTCCCTCTCTCCCCACATGCAACTGATGTTTCTAATCATTTTTATTGCTGTCTCAGGGTGGGAAGAAAGAAAGTGTCACTGAAAAATACTCTGCCCAAGGGGATACCAAGGGAAAGACCAATTGGAAAACTAACAACATAGGATGAGAGAGGTCAAAGGAGCACTTGTTGAGGAACCACACTCCCTGAGCCCACTCTTTGTGCTCCCATCACCCTCCCAAATAATCAGATACAATTTGTCTTCATCTAAAACAGGGCTGCCCAACTAGTGGCCAGCCTATGGGCTGCATGTGGCCTGGGAGGTGTTAAGTTGCAGCCCCTGGGCTCCTACCTGGCAACTGCTCCCCCATCATTTCAGTTGAAACAGCAGCTGGAGTCTTCAGGCTTCCCCTCCCTCTTCTGGTTTTTGCTGCCTGCCTCTGCTCCAGGGGGCAGGGCAGGGCAGGGCAGGGCAGTATGGCTAGGGCCAGGCAGGCAGATGATATGAGGGGTGGGGAGGGGGGAAGCACATGTGCAATGCAGTTGTGAGGGGTGTTAGGTCCCACTCAGGGACATGGTACAATAGTGGGGTGCACAGTGAAGCAGAAGGTGGCACCTGTGCAGTGCAGCAGGGCAGGCATCCACATGGCATGCTAATAAACTCTCCTGGGACAGTCTGTGGCTCATGCTGGTGTGGCTTGCAGAGGTACAGCCCCTGCTGGAGCAGCTTGTGTGGTGTTTGGCCTCCAGCTGCTTAGAAGTTGGACAGCCCTAACTTAAAACATTTATTGCCACCCAACTTAACTCAGGCCCTGCTTCCAAATCTATGGCTGTAAAATGGATGATATTCACCAATTCTTACCTTTAGAGTAAAAACCTCTGTATTTCCTAATGCAAATTGATTTTCATTCTTGAGCATTGACTCGCATCTAGATGGCTGCTTCAATCTTTGAGCAAGGCGATGTTGCATATGATGCTAAAAATGTGCATTAGAGATTTATTAGCAGACTTTAATTCTGTACTATTTCATGCAAATTGAAAACAAGGTTAGTTATCACATACCTTTAAATGGGTCTTCACACGTGTGTGTGTTTCTTCACTTATTTTTACATATGGCATATGCCAGTGGCAGTCTTGTCTCTAAATGTCACAATAATCCAACAAAAAAAAAATTTCCTCAACAGTACATTTACACTTTAATGGTAGAAATTTTGTAGGTTCTTATTAATCAATATGTATTCAGTGCTGAATCCCAATTGCCTTATTCACACAAACAGTCCCACTTTAGTTATTAGGAAGATTAACATAAGTGAATACTGCTGTAGCTCACAACTCTCAGGTTGAAAATCCTGATCTAGAGGAATAACAATACTTACATGAATGAAGTAAACAAGACTGGGCTCCAAGTACACTTTCTGGTCTTTACCTTTGTTATTAGTTTTTGCATTTCCTGAAATTACACTCTTTTATATTTAAAGAAAAATATTTCCTCACAGTTAAAAGGATTTTTCTAATAACATATTTTAGAAAAATAGAAAATGAAAGGATTTATTTTCATAACTCAAAAATTTAACTCACCGCAGCCCAGTTAGAGCTACCAGTTTTGTACATAGCTTGTTGGGGTGAAAGGATGTCTGGCTATTCATATTACTGCACTGCTAATAATAAAGGGAAACTATTTGTTAATGTATTATTTTTAATTTCTTTGGTTCAGTAAATTTAAATAAACTGTTAAGATGCAAACTGACCTTCTACTGAAGTGGAGTTATAATCTCAGTCTCACAAAACTTGGTTTACAGTATATAGCATGTTCATATTTTACTACATACCTGAGCATAGAGCCTTTATAAAAACTAGTCTGGGATGCAGATGAGGAAAAAACCACAGTGGTAGTTCCCTAAGTTTTACTACAAACAAACTCCACCTATGTGAGATACTACAAAGTGACACCATAATAGAATTCACAAGTTGATTTTCTTTCTCCTGCCTTGGATGCTTTGATCATGAGTGAAACAGTTAAAAGGCTTACTCAACTTTGCTGGTGGTCAGCAGCCTCTCGAAGTGAATAGGAGAAATCTTAACAGTTCCTACTAGCAGCATTATAGTGAGTTTGTCCTGTTTGATATTAGATATAGGTATAACCACCTCATAGATTGCTCAGTGGTGTGCTTTATTCTTTAATATCTCCTGATTAATTTAAAAAAAAATCAAACCTGAATACTTGTGATTCACTTGCTGTAGAATTTGCTGCAGAATTGTGCTCCAAAATCTAAGCTAGTGGTTCTCGGCCTTTTTAGACTCAAGGCACCCCTCCATAATTTTTCTGAATTTAGCAGAGCTCTCTACAGATGTGGACTCCTTGTCCCCATGCAAGGGAGATATGTATGGGGACTTTTGCTTTAATGCATGAAGCCTGGGGTTAACTGAGACACTTAAAAAGGACCTGATGTAATTTTTAAAAATGTAATCCAATTTTTAAAAATGCTACACACCCACAGCTCCCACTGAAAATCAGGCAAAAAAACCCCTTTGTTTTATCTGCACTGATATATTCCTTGCATAGCAAACATAGGCACTCGTATGCACCCAAACACATTCTCATATGCCAGACAAATGAACTGAAATACATTTTAACTTGACATGTTGTGTATCAACTAAATTATATTCACACTTTTCATTGTAGCATTATTAGAAGGTAATAACAATAACTAAATTGATTTTAGGTGATTGTGCAGCTACTCCTCCATATGAACTGCAAATTATCATTGAAAATTGATGGTTTAAATTGAGTATTTGCTAGATCATCTTTCACATTTATCTGTACAAGAAAGCAGCTTTTAGATGCTGGGTAATGTCCAAAGACCGACCTTTCAGCAATGTAGTGTAGCCTGAGACTTGGAAGAGCTTGAGTTTACTTACCTACTTCACTACTGACTGCTATAAGACCATGGACAAGGTAATTTTTCTCTGTCTAGTTTCACATCTGTAAAACTGGGATTATACCAGTAATACTGCATTACCTCATTGGGATGCTGTGTGGCTAAAGAGATTAAATATTATGAGGTACTCAGATATCATGCTAATGGCAACCACAAATTCTTCATTCAAGAAAAATAAAATACAGAACTCCCTCTGAAATCAACTGCGGACATATGGGAATATAACAAAACATAATCTGGCATGAAGATACAGGTAATTTTTTATGTTATAGACTGTGGTAACTGAAAATAATGTCTAATTATTCCTTCCATAGAAGTATCTAAAAACTGATGGGTCTTCACCAAGAGAAAGTATATTATTCAAATACTTACAGCAATTGCATTTTCTAGGTATCTCTTGGAAATTGAAGGGAAACAATGTGTTTCTTTATATCCCTGGATGAAAACAGTGCAATATAAAAATATCATTATAGCCCAACTTTGCAAGACTGTATTCACTTGAGGCAAGTCAAATATTTTTTTCTCATGATTGCTAAAGAGATGAGGAAATAGATGTTGTACCTGGTTTGGTAAACATGTAAGCTAATTTCACCCTATAGAAATAATGTGTTCTTTCCCTCATTCTTTTGTGATTATATGTTGGTCTATTTTACTTTTAGTATAAAAGGGACCATTATTTTTATCATACTGATCACACACAGACAATAAAACAATTATATGGTATAGAAAAGAAAACCATATAGAAAGTCTTTAGCTAAGGTCTCCCCATTCAGCAATTGATATAATAAAGTTTCCAGATGTTCAAATTAAAAACTGACAAATTTTGATTATGTTATCAGTTTAAGTGAATCACATATCCAGCTAAAACAGCTCAAATACTGCTTACCATGTACAGAGTTTTTTGAGAAAAACTTCCCATTGTATAAGCAGGCCACATGCTTTGGTACAGCTGTTCAATGTGTTAACCAAATTTTGAAGAAGCTAAATTTAAGTTCCTTTCGTATTTTGCTACAGTTTCACTAGCTATTTTTTAAAGTAGAAAACCACAAAATTCCAGTTAAAACACTTTTCTGAGTAACTGCTTAAAAACATTGTCCAAGAAAATAACATACTTTATTTAGTAATATTCAAGTAATGAAGGTAGTTCATATTCTAGTTGCTCTTATTTGCCTGAAAGGGTGTCAGCCTATTATAGTCTTCCAAGGTTCCAGATCCCTCAGTTTGGTTGCAGAGAACAGCAACGCAGTATTTATTTCCAAAACTCCAGTGATATGAGAGGGTGCTTATATTGTTCTCCTCTTGATTTTCCTCAAACAGTACATTCATCCATTTTTCCCTAGTCTCTGACCTTTGTAGCAGGTTTAGTTTACTGGCTCTTAAGGAACTCCAGACCATAGCAACGCCATCTGGCTCTACCTGTTTAGGTTGTTGTACCTTTTCCCACAGACATGGTTTCTTAGCCTTTGAATATGCTTTTCTCATATGCAAACAGTATTGTTACCAGGATTCACTCATAACAAAACATTTGCCAGCTCAACAGGAAAATGGGAGTGGCATGGAGTAGAAGAGAAATTTTTTTTTCAACATTTAACTCTATGAATCCTTTCTTCTTGTTAGTCTAATAGCTTGTGTATTTGGTTGATCTGTTATTATAGGGATGTCAAAATATAACATCCCAAACAAGAACATTTGTTGTAAGCATTATTCAGGACAAAATTGCCTTTGGTATTAGCAAAGATTCCATTGGCCTAAATAAGCGTAATACTAGCAAACATCAGTCTCTCTTCTGACCAATCTTTCTCTTACAAGGCAGCAAAGAGAAATCTAAATATGACCGTAACAGTCTGGCTACAAAGACCCTGGTCCCAGGAGACAAGTGGCCATGAATGACTCATGCTGCCTTAGTTGGGGGGGGGGGGCACATGGCCCCCCAGCGACCAGTCAGCAACTGAGGGGAGGATGGGTCGCTCCGTGGCTGATCCCGCCGACTGGCAACAGGGTACGTGTTTTCAAAAATGTTTCTGTAGGGTTTTGCTTTAGGCTGTGGACGGAGTAAACATCTGAAACATTGCAAATGGCTTTGAAATGTTTCAGCAGCTAAGTACACGCCTGATAAAACACTCATACATGAAAAAATGTACCTGGAAGAAGCTGGTGCTATTTTGTACTGTTTCCTTTTAGAATACGTGTATACAGGAGGTTTAACCTCCATGTACCCACAATACAGTGCTCTTCCCTCCACATGCCTCCTCTTGGGACTCCTGACACCGGGCACTGTGACTGCAGGACAGGAAAAAGGGTGCTATACTGTGGGATGGAAGCACCCAGGGTGTTGGGAATGCTCAGTGACTGTCCACTCCACTTTCCCCATGGGGGGGGGGGGTGAGGAGGGCAGTGCTGCAGAGCCCATCAGCTCCCTGTTGGAACCCCTGGAAGGAGGGTGGGTTGTGGAATCTATCTGGTTCCAATGTATCACAAAGAAGCATGGTTACTTTTAGTCAGAGATCTCCAACTGGTGGCTGACAGATCGCATGCAGCCCACAAGGGATTAACTTGCAGCTCCCAGGCTTCTACCCAGCCATTGCTCCAACTGCAGAAGCAGCCAGGGTTTCTGGGTTCCCCCTCCCTCCTTCCTGACCTCACCACAGGGGGCTGGATGGTGTGCAGTGCAGCCTGTGGGGTTGGGGGAGCCCACAGTTGGCGAGTTGAGGGTGAGACTGGGTCCCTCCTACTCTGGCACTGGGGTGTGTGGCTTGTGCTGGTGCGGCCTGCAGGGCTTGCAGCCCCTGGCTATTTAGAAGTTGGACAGCCCTGCTTTAAATAATCTTTATTTCATCTTGGAGCCTTTCAGTAATAATTAAAATTCCACTCCTAATGACTGAAAAGAGTTTATTTGCTTGAAGATGGGTAATAAGAGACAGTTAATAACTGCAAGACAGCCCAGCTGATATAAGCATTTAATTTGGAAGCCTCAGCTAAGGAACAGAGTCATGTAAATGTGTAGATCAAGTACTGTATACTTGTTGTACCAGGTATAGGTACAAGGACATCCTCCAGACAGGCAGCAGAAGCAGCATGAGTCTTACTGGAATGAGCCCCAACGTGGTTAGGTGGATCTACTAAAGGAGTAGACAACCCCTGGCATGGATGCCAGAGCATGGCATGCAAAATGGGTGAGATGGCAAAGGAGCTGTGAAGGGCCTGATCCTCATTGTGGCAGTGCAGCCCTGGCCCTTCCACGCTGTGTGCCTTGAGGTGCGGTTGCACCAATCACCAGCAACAAGCTAGGTCAGGGCTCTGCGGGCCTTGGTGCAGCCACTTGCAGCCTCTCTGCTGCCTGCTGCAAGCAGCCTGGGCTCTGTGGCAGGCATCAGGGGCCTGCCTGAGCCAGCTGTGGCAAGCAGTTGGGAGGCTGCAAGTAGCCGCACCAGGGCTGACTCATTGCTGGTGGTGGGTGCACACGTGTTTTGAAGTGGATGGTGGGAAAGGGATCAGGGCTGTGCTGCCACAACAGGGATCAGATCCCTTGCAGCTCCCCTGCTGTCCATCCGTGGCACACTAACATCTTACAAGTTGAGGTTGTGGGTGCTTTTGGCACTCTTCCCAAAAATGCTGCCGACTCCTGATCTACTGTTTCACTCCTCTTTTTGTGGATGGAGACCTGCTCAGATAATCTCTATCAATTTATAGGTTAGCTCCATCAGCAAAGGCTACAAATAGTTTGGGCATGTTCCAGAACAATATTTGTCCAGTCACTGTAGAAGTACAGTGGACATGAAGTTTAGTTTTCCCTGTTGAGTGAAGCTTGGGAAAGAAAAGCATGGTAGAATGGGAAAGGGTGGGAAAAAGTGGTGCCAGACAGGATGAGTCTCTGTGCCCTCAAGATTTTTTTTTTTTGCTGTCTTTCATGGATTCTTCAATATATAATCCCTTCCTAAAGCCCAAAGTACTATGTAGGATGTGGCAGCATAGGAGACTAGAAATGGGCAGGTGGTGCATGAACCCTATCATAAACAGCAGCAGAAGAAAATATTTCCTCAAGAAAAGAGCTGTTCTACCAGATTGGCCCTGGTTCTGTGTTAGGATATTGATTACCAAGGATAACTCTAATCTGGTGCACTCATAACTCTAAAGTTGGCATTTGGATGCCACTACTTTCTATCTTAAGGACCATTCCAATTACTCACCCATCACTGTTTGGGGAAACTCAGTGCCACAGTAATGGGTAATACAGAGGTAGTTGGTACCAAAGTAGAAGGTACTGGGACTCAAATACTGAGATTCCAGCTATTGGAGCACCCTGTGCCAAGGTGGGTACTGAAGAACAGCACGATCCTTCCTTTTAATGGGTATTGCATGTGCTGCTTTGGAAATCAGTACTGATGCACCAGAAAGTACTTTCTCTAGCTTTTGGACTTTGGACAAATGAGGCTAAGAGAAGTCAGGTTCATTGAACTTACACCTCAACTTGGCCAATGGCAGACATCTGCAACTGTGGCTCATTTCTGAAACCATTCTTTGTTCTGCTTCTATCAGAAGACACTGATACTGATGCAGTGGCAAACAGAGAAATGGGCCCTTCAGGTGATGTGGCCTGAGGCCAGGGCTAAGTACAGATAGTCAAAAAGCCTGAGGCTGAATTGATTCAGTCTTTACAGATTAATCTAAGCTGTTTAGATTGAACCAATAAGCAAGTGAGCAAACATTCACTTTTGATTCCGGAAATGTAGCCACATGCCTGCAGCGGCTCAGGCCAGAAGCTGGGGGATGCTAGAGCAGACAGCTTGAGCCAAGGGCAGTCTACCCACCCTGCGAGGGAAGGTTTGCAGGAGAGGTGCAAAGCATCATGAGATGCTGGGGGACTGAGTTAACTTGAAACTTGAGGGGATCTGGGACAGAAATTCAATAAGCTAATTTTATCTAAATCAGTTGAGTCTGATACTACATCCATTCAGACTTATCTTAAACAGGTTTCAGCCATTTTGAAAGTGGTTTATGTGCACTTCTGTTGTGTTACAGATTTGAACTGGTTTCTGATCACTTATATCAGTTTATGTGTAATTTCTGTCCCTAGTCCAGGAGCAGAATTGCAAATCACCTTGGCACAAACAGACATAATGACCCAATGGCTAAGACCTGGTTGTAACCCTCCCCTCTACATACAAGGAAACTTCCAATCATGCAAGGAGAAATGTTTGAATGTAGGTAAAGGAAGAAACAAAAGAAGTTCCACCATTCTGAGAAGTGCATTTCTACAAGACTGTACCATACTGAGAGAAAAAGCATCATGAGAGGGTCATATATTAAATCTCAGTGACTTAGCTTCTGGCATGTTGCTAACACTTTCTTCTGGGAGGCAGTAGGCACAGCTTAAACTAAAGAGAAATATATGCATGTATATAATTTTGCCACTAGACAAATAAGGCTCTAACACTAGATAAACAGGAAACGCTGCAGAAGCTGTCTCTTATCGCTAAATTCAATACGTAGGAATTATGGGATAGGCTAAGTCCACTCCTCCCTTACTGCCCTTTGAGGCAGGGATGCAGATACAGCCTAAATAGACATTGCGAGCCAAAAAAATCCCATCTCGTGCAACCTGGTGTGCGTGTACCAACAGCTGAAACTGCACGGGTAATCACTCAATGAACTTACATGTGGTGTGTCCCTTCCTTCCTTTAGTGGCTGGGCCATACTAAGGAACCAAACAGAGCCCTTTTGTAGAGGCAGAAGAGAATCATGCTTTTACACACAAAGTTCCAGTCCTGCTGCTGACAACTTAGTCAGGGCTGCCACCTTACATAGAAACCAAACCCAGCACTGGTTCTGAACCTTATAGGTAATCTCCAGCAGGAAGATAAAAGATACCATAGAGCAGGGTTGACAAACATACAGCCTGGGGCTGGTTGGTGGGGCTCTGCAGGATGGATCTAGCCCAGGAGCTGTATGTTTGACACCCCTGCACTATGATATCTCTCATCTTCCTGCTGTAGATTGCCTGTGAGGTTCAGAACCAGTGCTGGGTTCGGTTTCTATGTAAGGTGGCAGCCCTAACTGAGTTGTCAGCAGCTGGACTGGAACTGTGTCGCATGGAGTGCAGGTTCCAAAATGGCTGGAGTAGCCACCCAGATCAGGAGTCTGTGAGCTCAATATGGCCTAGTCTGATCAGACCCAAATGGTACATGGTGCAGGGCCAGTCCACAGGCCATATTGGGCCTATTCATACCAAACTAGGCCTTAGCCTAATTGAACAAGCAAGTGTGCACACAAATTAGCTAATAAACTGCTTTTGTCCCAGCCAGTCAACTATGACAGTGACTTGTGTTCAACAGTAAAATAAACATGTGCTCTTGAAATTAGCAAAATAAAAAAATGTACATACAAGTGTCAGATGCACTCTCATATACATTACAATAATTTTCTTAGTGAAGTGCTACCTTTTTCCCTCCTCCAGACCATTTACAGCTTCTGTTAATCATGTCCACTTGCCCCTCTTGAAAAGCATGAATCTTGATTTCTTTCCTTCTACAGAAGTCTGCTGTGTAATTTATTGGGAGAAACTGCATACTTTGATCTTTTCTTCAACCAGCATCTTTCAATGAGAAGTAAAGATGTCATTAGAGATCTTTAATAATCTACTAGAATCTGCACCAATATTTATCACGAACATTATTTTCAAACATTTAATCATGTATATGTGGAGACCTACAATATGACTCGCCCTTAGAAAAATTTACAAATTTGGCATTTATTGCTAATTAATTTGGTATTTGTAGGAGGGTGCTAATTGATTTCCTGCCTTGAGGAACTATATTTAGCCCAGTCCTGGAAAACTTCATCACCTACACAACTTAAATTCAATTCCCTTACACCAACCATTTTGCACACAAGTTCAGTAGGAAAAATGCATATAATCATCCAACTAGAAACTATTATGATAAGAACTCCTCAGCCCTTTTGCAAAGGTTATACAAGCTACGTGAGAACTGGCAGCTCCTTGATTTTGAATGGAAGCACTATTTGGATTGGAGGCACTATTCTGATCTAGGATTTTTTTTTTTTGGTAAGGTTACACAGGATTGTTTGAAATGCCTGGTGTGAAAAAGTCTGTACAGGAGACCCTCGCCATTCACAGATTTGTGATTTCGAATATTCGCGGTGCGCCGTGCCAGCCCACGCTCTCTCCCTGCACAGCGTGATGACACTTTGTTACTGCGCTCTGGTGATACTTTTACATTCAGTATTGTCACAACCCAAGGGTGTGATTTGATGTGTGCGCGCTTCGACACTGCTAAATTATTTCCCGCCACTCAGAGCTTTCTTTGCAGGGTGCATTTCTTAGTTGCAAAGAGAAATGCACGGTGCAAAGGGGTTCCCCTTTCTTTGCAGGGTGCATTTCTTAGTTGCAAAGAGAAATGCACGGTGCAAAGGGGTTCCCGTCATTCGCATGCAAATTTGTGTCCCACTATTGGCCAGTTCTAAATTATTCCCACGTGGCGGCTAGTGATTGGCTTGCTAGCCGTATAAGAGGCTTGAGCGGTTTCCGCCCAAGTTGGAGGACTCCACAACCATTTGGAGGAGGAGAACTTCACGTCTCATGAAGATCTCTAAGTGCTGCGGAGCCTATTGGACCCAGAGTGTACCTTGAGAAGGCTATAGGGGTCTGATCAACCTCTGGTCTCTCCCCGTCGCCGAACGATCCCTCGATGAACCCCTTCCCTGCGCGCAAGTTTCACAGAGCCTAGCAAACTTCGTGTGAGTGTATCCAGAGCTCTTTCTCCGAGTTGTTTTCTTCGGTTGACACGACGGGCTCGCGTGTTTAGAGCCTTCAACCAGATTGGGTTAGAGGTTCGCGTGGAAAGGACTCTTGTCCGCCTCTCTTCTTTTCTGTCTGTAACTGCAACTCAAGCAAGTTTTCCTGCCTGCACCACGACCATCTTCGGTGTAAGTAAAATAATCTTTAATCAACCGCTAAGCGTCCGTGCCTAATTCTAGTCTGCTGGCCTGCATTCCCCGACCCGCGTGCCAGGGCTGCTGGCCACAGCCTGCCGCGTGCCCCCGAGAACCTCAGACCGCTCCCAGCCCGCACATGGCGACGAGGATGGGATCAGGGGAAGGCACGCTGGAGCTAGAATTATTTAAGAACTGCCCTTGGCAAAGTGAAAAACGCCAAGTAGAAAGCTTTATGGAACTGGAGGCGCATATCGCTTACCACCAGGCGGGCGGAACGGGTGAGAGATTTATCAGTGAACGTCTTTCGCTGAAGGGAGAAGAGGGAGCTTCCGAAGATGGAGCCCTGAGAGAGAGGGAAGTGTATCTGCACCCCGCGGCATTCGGGCATATAATGAGCGATGAACGGGTCCTGTTCAGGCCCCTCGACACTGTGTCCCTCACCAGAGTCAACCCGGCGGGCGCAGTAAACCCGACCCTCACCCGGGAGCGTGCCCGTTGCCTAAGATGTGCTCGGGAGAGTGAAGAACCGGTGCCGATCAACCGGTTCGCCCCCTTTATGCTGGCGTCTAGATTAAGGGGTTGCGAGCTTCCATCTGAGCTCCGCGAAGATCTGGAGACGGAGGAACGCGCCGCGGATGAGAGGGTGGCCCCACAATACGACAAGGGGGGAGTACTAACTGCAACTTTTCGTACAATAACTGATTTAATGCAAAAGAATTTAAGTTTAAAAGCCCAGCTGCGTGTGGCCGTTCAAGCGGTCAAAGAAGCGGTTGCGAAAAAGAATCCTGAAACGCCACGACAAGATGGCGCCGAGCAAGAGGGAGACCGCGTGGAAGAACCGGAAGAGAAGGGTGGAGCTTCGGAGGAACCCGCGAGAGTTCGGCCAGCGACTCCACCCACCGACGCGGCGTCGTTTCCGGCGACCCCGCCCACCGACGCAGCGTTGCTTCCGGCGACCACGCCTTCATGCCGATGGAAGGGAGAATCGAGCGGAGGAGTGCATCCGCCCCTCCTGCCTGAAGCAGTAACAGCAACAGTAACTCCTGCAGCAATAGTTCAGCCTGTAACAACAACTAACCGAGTTGCTACTGCCTACTATGCTCACACCAGAACTGAACTACAGGATTTGTGCAGAGAATCAAGAATCCAACCTGAAGAAACTCTAGCTGTGTGGTTGGGACATTTGGTCATGGAACTTGGATCCGACCTGCTGAACCAGGAAGAAGCAAGCTTCTTGGTCAGACAAGCTTCGTGGAGTAGAGGACATGTCACTGACATCGACATGGTGGCGTTTAACGTTCACTGGCCTATTCGACTGCCAGCGCTTGTTGCAGGACTGATCGGTCAAAAAGCCCACGCATGGCATGACGGACGGCCAGAACATACCGGCGCAGAGCAACTCATGCTAGCAATCATCAGAGTCTCGTACTGTGCCTGGAACCCCAGAACACGTGCGCTGGGACTGACATCACTCCAACGAATAAGACCATGGCCTCACCGTCATCTACGAGATCCTGGAACCGTTCCAGTGACCGTTCACAGCATAGATAGTTGTCTTGAGGTTTATGGGCGAAAGAACATCGTCGTCCTCCGGATTCTGCTTAACCCAATGGTAAACCAACCTGTGAGTAACCTCCTTCGTCAGTTGTCACAACTGCATATCCTGATGGAGCCAAGATTATCTAGTGATTGGGAACGTTGACACCTGACCGAGATTCAGGGCACAAGACATCATGAATCCAATCTTCCATCATTGCCACAGAGAACACCAGAGGAGCGATACATGTTTGGGTTTCTCCTACAGCGTTCTGGACTCAATAAGTGGCAACTTCGGATTTTAGGGGACGCAGGCCAATGGCAACTGGCCTATGAGTTAGGTTTCCATTATTTAGAAGAACTAGACGACGGCTCCTCGACGATTTCATCTAGTTGAGCGTGCAAGAGAAGGTAGTTTAAAGTAACGAACACTTGTATTATATGTTTTAGAAATGATAGTGTGGTTCCATGGAAACTTTGTAAATATTTTGATATACATTAACTTATTTTCTGAGAGTTTTGTTTACAGATCCGGAATTCAGAGTGCGTGGCGGAGAGAAGCCCCAAGAAGGACAACATCATCGAAAGAAGTGAGGGCTTGACGCGCGACTTCACCATGACGCCCACTGAAGCCCTGATCGTGCAGTTCTTTGTTATGAATCTGATCATGTGTGTATGTATTTGTGCTGGTTATTATTTGATTCGATCCCTTGAGGACGAACTTCTTATGTTAGCGAATTTTGTGTTTATCCGTTTAGTTCAGTGACCTGTGGTAAGAGCTCTTGATCACCCGAGTGATGAGCATGTGGTATAATTCAGCTGTGCCTTCAGCAAGGGGGGATGTCACAACCCAAGGGTGTGATTTGATGTATGTGTGCTTCGGCACTGCTAAATTATTTCCCGCCACTCGGAGCTTTCTTTGCAGGGTGCTTTTGTTAGCTGCAAAGAGAAATGCACGGTGCAAAGGGGTTCCCGCCATTCGCATGCAAATTTGTGTCCCACTATTGGCCAGTTCTAAATTATTCCCACGTGGCGGCTAGTGATTGGCTTGCTAGCCGTATAAGAGGCTTGAGTGGTTTCCGCCCAAGTTGGAGGACTCCACAACCATTTGGAGGAGGAGAACTTCACGTCTCATGAAGATCTCTAAGCGCTGCGGAGCCTATTGGACCCAGCATGTACCTTGAGAAGGCTATAGGGGTCTGATCAACCTCTGGCCTCTCCCCATCGCCGAACGATCCCTCGACGAACCCCTTCCCTGCGCGCAAGTTCCATGGAGCCTAGCAAACTTTGTGTGAGTGAATCCAGAGCTCTTTTCTCTGAGTTGTTTTCTTCGGTTGACACGACGGGCTTGCGTGTTTAGAGCCTTCAACCAGATTGGGTTAGAGGTTCACGTGGAAGGGACTCTTGTCCGCCTCTCTTCTTTTCTGTCTGTAACCGCAACTCAAGCAAGTTTTCCTGCCTGCACCGCGACCATCTTCGGTGTAAATAAAAGAATCTTTAATCAACCGCTAAGCGTCCGTGCCTAATTCTAGTCCGCCGGCCTGCATTCCCCGACCCGCGTGCCAAGGCTGCTGGCCACAGTCCGCTGCGCGCCCCCGAGAACCTCGGACCGCTCCCGGCCCACACAAGTATGTTGCAGCATTTCAGCATTAATCCATATCCTTAATCAAAAGAAAAGTAAATGATAGTGCAGTGAGTGCAGCGAGGATCCAGCCTGTTTATCCAAGCCTATTATCGGTACAGCACAGTATTCGCAGATTTCCCCATTTGTAGGGATCTCTAGAACTTATACCCTGAGAATGGCGAGTGTCTCCTGTATATGAGGTCAGTGATGTTGCTAAGAATTTGTGTCAGTCTTCAGAGAAAAAGTAAAACTGATAATGTTAAAGAGAAATTGCCAAGCAGAGACCATTTACTTACCAACATCTTTTCATTACTGGACTATATTCCCTCTTTTCTGTTATAAAAGCTCTTCAAGGTCATTGGAACACCATTTTTCCCATTACTAAAGATCAAATGGCCTGCTATGGTGAAGATTATAGTCCACTTGATAGCAATGTTCTTCTCATTCTTATTTTCCCTGCAGGAAATAATAAAATATGTTATTGACAAAGATACTCGCCTGATTCTTCTCTAAAAGGTGACACTACATGATGCATCATCGGGTTTTATGTTTATTGTCTCTCAGTGATGCCCTAATAGGTATTTGCTTTAGCTTTTTTTTCTCAATGATACTCTATAACCTCACTTTGGGTTCTGAATTCTCTCTTTCACTGCCCATCAGCAGTAATAATAATACTGCAGAAAAAAATATGCCCTCAGAGACAACTACACAATATTAATGGTCTCCATTTAATGTGCATAGCTATCATGTGGCCTAATGCTCCCTGGTATTACTAACTTATGCTCTTACTTTATCAGATCTTATAAGCAAAGCAGATTGGAATATGGCATTCAAATAAGAGATTTTTTTAATTTTCTGCCATGTTTTAGTTTCCAAAAAAGTTTGTATCAAGCACTCAGAATGGCACAAGCTACCCATCCTGGTGAGAGGCAACCTGTAAAACCCCCAAAAGATATAGGTCAGAGGGAGCTCTTTGAGTCTTTCAGAGAATAACTATGCCAATCAGTGCACATATTAAATCTCTAAATTATCCCCCATATTATTCTTCAGTCTGCTTCAGGTACTGTTAGGGAAAGGAAGAGTTTGTTGCTTCTGTCACCCTAATTAAATCTCTAAACATGGTTTCCTGCATCTCAGTTAACTTGAATGAGCTTTGAAAGCATACTACCAAGAGACTACAACTAAACCTTTGAGCACAGACTGTTTCGATGGATTTAGTGAGGGGAGTACAGAATGTTAAGGATTAAAGTAAAGGGTATCTCCTCTTCCCAAACATAACACCTAAACCTCTTCTCTCACTTTGAAATGAAGCTGACGACATGTTACAGCGAAGACAGAAGTTACAGAGGAGGAAATAGTACAGGCAGTCCTCAACTTACAATGTTTTGAGTTACAAAGTTTCGCACTTACAATGTTTATAAATTGACAGCCTGTTTCAACTTCCTGACATCAGTTTCAACTTTACAATGCTTGATCTGATATGATGCCACACCATCGAACAAGTTTGCTGTGTCACCCATCTCCCTGGAGAACATCTCATCCAAACTTTCTTGGTCAATTTCTTTAAGAAAGCAGACAAGACTCCAGAAAAACCTGCAGCCATAGATTCATAGATTCATAGATGTTAGGGTCGGAAGGGACCTCAATAGATCATCGAGTCCGACCCCCTGCATAGGCAGGAAAGAGTGCTGGGTCTAGACAACCCCAGCTAGATGGTTATCCAACCTCCTCTTGAAGACCCCCAGGGTAGGGGAGAGCACCACCTCCCTTGGGAGCCCGTTCCAGATGTTGGCCACTTGAACTGTGAAGAAGTTCCTCCTAATGTCCAATCTAAATCTGCTCTCTGCTAGCTTGTGGCCATTATTTCTTGTAACCTCCGGGGGCACCTTGGTGAATAAATACTCACCCATTCCCTTCTGTGCCCCCGTGATGAACTTATAGGCAGCCACAAGGTCGCCTCTCAACCTTCTCTTGCGGAGGCTGAAAAGGTCCAGTTTCTCTAGTCTCTCCTCGTAGGGCTTGGTCTGCAGGCGCTTAACCATATGAGTGGCCCTTCTCTGGACCCTCTCCAGGTTATCCGCATCCCTCTTGAATTGTGGCGCCCAGAATTGCACGCAGTACTCCAACTGTGGTCTGATCAGCGCCCGATAGAGGGGAAGTATCACCTCCTTGGACCTATTCGTCATGCAAGAGGAGCCAAGACTCCTGAGAAGACTCCAGCCAAGAACCCTTCAAAAAGCCCAACCAAGAGCCCTTCAAAAAGTTCCGAGTTACAACGTTTCGACTTAAGACACGGTTTTCAGGAACCAATTGTATCATCAGTCCAAGTACTGCCTGTACTTGCCCTTTAATTATTTGTCCTATTCCAACCTTGTCACTGAATTTTCAGCTCAATAGCTGGACCAGCTTTTATTTCAAAATCTTAAAAGAAATGCTATTTCTTGTGCTCTTCTGAATTCTCTCTACCATGTTTTGTGCATACATCTCATCTTCTACTCTTCCATCCTACATAACTAAATATTAGGGTTAGAATTAACAAAATGCTGTATAAACATTTCTTTCCTCCTACATCCAACAGAAAACTGCTACTCATCTTGACTGCATTGAGGTAAGAAGCACAGGCACCAGCATTAGCATAGGCCAGCTCATAACTGACTAGAGGTATGCCTAGACTGGCACCGGATATAGGATTAATTGCAGCATGAAGAGGTGTACCCAAGGTATCTTAAATCTAGCCAGTTGGGGTACCATTAGCAGCTGAGACATAGGCAGAACAGGCCTACATGGGACTTTGTGTACTGTCACGGTACTGCCATGTCTTCACTCCTATTGATACCCAGGCTAGCTAGATTAAGGTTAGCTCAATCATTCCTATGGGCTGCAATCACACTTTCTGTTGCAGGATAGGGAGACCTGAAGGGGTGGTAATATAGTTGAGTTCCTGTAGGCCTGCTTGTAAACAAAATTGGAGTGAAATCTTTGACTCCACTTGAATATGATTAAGGACCAGCTGAGTTTCATCTAGCAGGCAGGTTAGTACCATCTGACAGGGAACTAGTGTTGCCAGTCATGCTCTGCACGCACTGAGTCGTGCTGCTGTCAGTTTTTCCAGCTCTTTTGTGTGGCAGCTACTGCGTGTGGCTAATCTGTAGTGTTCAGAAAAACCCAGGACAAAGCATTGCTTGTAGAACTGACAGGACCTGTGCAGATGCTGAAAAAGAGGATACTCTTGTTTTGTGAAGGCATATGATCTCCTTAAGGCAAAGGATACACATCCTGTGCAGATGGCTGCTGCTATTAAGACATAGGGCTGCGCAAATCAGCACCGTTTTGTTTCAACTTCTGTTTCACCATTTGGATGGGATGCTGTTTCATTTTGAGTTTCATTTAATTTTGAAAGCACTGTTTCGTTTCGTTGAAACTTTTGCTATTTCAATGCTGTTTCGATATTTTGCCCACAGGCTATAATGGGGGAGAACTGATCTGCCTATAACTTTGACATTTCTTGCCTGATTCAGATTAAACTTGCAGGGATTGTAGCTCCTTCTGAGGCCATGAAGTCTGCCGGTTTTTAAGGAGAGAGGTGCAGGGGTTTTTGGGGAAACTGCACCTCAAGCTGCTGACAAGCACAATTCATGACTTGTGACTGTGTGTGTGTTAAGGTGCAGCGGGGTGATAACTACAGGCATGGTAGCCTTGACTGAGGCCATGAAGCTTGCCAGCTTTCAAGGAGATAGGTGCAGGGATTTCTGGGAAACTGTCCCTCAGGCTGCTAACAAGCAAAACTTGTGACGTGTGAATTTGTGTGTGTGTTAAGGCACACCCTCACTGGTACTGGTCCCTTGACACGACACGGTAGTGTGCCCCAATGAGGTTTCCTCCTCCCCTACAGCCTCCACCACTTTAAATGACAACAGGTAAAATAATAACTTAGTGAGAAGCAGCACAGTAGCATCAGCAGCATCTCAGGCAGCCAAACTGTGACAAAGCCTTTCTTTCCCCTCCTGCAGCAGCTTCTTTTCCAGCAGCTGCCAGAGAACTCTCTCTGCCAGCCCCAGCCCTGGGGCTTAGATGTGCCCAGGGCCTTGCATCCTTCCAGTCAGGTGCTAGGGGTGTTGGTCTAAGGACAAGGCACTGGCAGACAAGATCCTTTGGGTCAATCTAATCTGGTATCTTTTAGCAGACCAACTGAATAGTTACAGAAGTATATCTTAGCAAGCTTTTGGGTTGAAAAACCCTTTGTCAGGCTGAGGAAGCACCTGCAATTGGTGTGTGTGTTGTTCCTGGATGGAAGGAATAGTAAAGAAACCAAAGGCTGGCATGCAATGCAGGCAAGAAATCCAGTCAGTGAAAATGGGAATGGAGGTATCAGGAGGTGAGGGACAGGCTGGGGGGGGGGGGGGGGAGGGAGGGGGAGAGAAGGGGGATGTAGCAGCGCAGGTAAAAGTGGAGAGGTACCTGGGGAGTCAGATGTCCGGCAGGTTGTAGTGTGTCAGAATTCCAATGTCAATATTGAGTCCATGAGTTTCTGTGCCTAGGAGACTGATGAAGTGCAGTTTATAGTCTCATCTGTGAAAAGTCTCTGCATGTGTTCTGTTTGAGAGTCCAATATTGAAACATTCTTTGCTGCAGATTTCTACCCACACTAGTGATACTGCTATTGCCTGGGATCTCTGGAGGGAAAGTCCATGTAAGAGCTAAGGATTATCATTTATAATGTCTGTCTACAGCAGTGGTGACGTGTGGAGGGTGCACAGGGGTGCACATGCTCCCCCTGAGAGTGCTGGTGCACCCCCTGACAGGGAGCCCTCCCTGCTTAGGCAACAGGCAGGGGGCAGGCAGGAGTGCCGGAGCTCCCCCTGCAAACGCTGGTTGGGGAGTATGGGTGCCAGATGGAGCCCCGCTGGCACTTCCAGGAGTGCCGCTCCTGGTCAGCACGATTGGCCACGGGGGGGGGGCATGTGCCCCCCCGACTCAGGTGGCACCAGTTGTCCATAGTCTATAGTGACCAAACTGTTTCATGGCATTCTCTCTTGCATGAGTAGACAGGAAAATCCTGCTTGCCATTGTTGTCCCCTTGTTCCTCCTCCTCCTTCCTGCCAGTGCTTTCTCTCTCAACTGTTTGTGCAAAGAAGTTGCTCAAAGCGTAAAGACACCTAAAGCTTTAGCATGAAAAGATTGGGCATGATGAGGGGCAATCCTGCTGCTAAGCCCCTGCAAGTCTTCTTAATAGCAAAGGCAGGCAGGGAGGCAAAGATGCTTGGCACTTAGAATGGGTGAGCCAGTCAGATAGGATGCTCCAGCATAGTCCTTGCCATTTGCATTGCTGGAACAGTGGGCAGCTTTGCTCAGAAAGGAGCCTCCTTGCACTGGGAACTTTGCGTATATGTAAATTAGCATAACTCCACTGTAGCCTGCTGTGGCTCCATTACTGATAGGTCCATGATCAGAGTCATTCTCTAAGGCTGTGATGCTGGCATGTCGCACACTCATTGCCTTGGCTTTAAAAACATCAATCAAAGAAAAAATCATCCCTTTAACCTGCAAATCTCATTCTCCACTAGGTTTTTTCCTATTTATGGCCTCTGTCATTGGTTCTTGAGAAGAAGCCTAATGAGGAAGAATTCTTTGTGTAAGAGCTAGAATCACAGAAGAGGAGGAACAATCCCTCAGCAAGAAACAACATATCACCAGAAGCTTCTCTCCTTTTCTTTTTGGAGGAGGAGGATGACAGCAGTTTCACACCCTACATTGAAATGCCTTGGTTCTCAAAGAGAGACCTGAACTGCCAAGTGTCCAGCATAAGTCAGAAAGGGTTGGAGTCTAGCTCTGAATCAGGAGTCTCCCAGTTGGATGGAGGGTCCGTGCCCAAACTTACGGGGGGTGGGTTCTCTCATTTTGTCTGGAGGGAGACTGAGGAGGACACCTCAGGGTTCCAAGACAATGAGAAAACCTCCATTTTAGACAGCTCCTCCTTGGGAGACTCTAGATATCCAGCAGAAGGATATGAGCATGTGGACAGGTGCCAACTAGAGGCCTTCCTTTAGGTGACTGTGCTGACAGGGTCTTCATTTTAATCCTTCCTCTGAGGACCCACATCTCCTCGCAAAGGGGCCACCTTTACTCTGACCTGGAGAGGCTTCCCTTCCATGAGCACATAACTTGCTTGAAAGTATGAGTCTCTGAGGACTCCAGTGAGCTCCTTCCCCAAGACACTGGCCTTCAGACTTTACAGTTCACAGAGGACGAGGACATTTCACGTGACTGTGACAGTGAGACAGACTTTCCGGCCACACGCTCAGCAGAAGGAACACCGTCTCCAGCCACCATGCTAAGGGAGACTTTTTTGAAGCTGGGACATGGGGAAAGCATGGGACCATGGAGGAAAAGCACTACCAAAAGCTTAAATTCCAGGGCTATCAGCAGGTGCATTATATGTCAAGGAACTGATGGCATTATGGGGAGGAATGAAAGGGCAAGCATTTGTTAGCCTGTGCCTGTTTGTGCCTCACTACCCAGACAGGGTAGCTTCTACTAATGTCTGTCCTATCAGGTGCTACAGCTCCAATTGCAAAAAAGGTGTCCTTTCACTGCAAGTAGCTAACGGCCATTCACCATCCTGCTGCAGAAACCCTGTGGCCATAAGTCACTGAGATTTTACTGCTGGGGAAATAGGGCAAACCAGTGGCGACCCATAGGGGGTGCACTTGTACCACCTGAGAGAGCCAGTGCACCCCCTGATTGGCCACGCTCGCCGCTTAGGCGATGGACGGGGTGGGGCAGGTGGGAGCACCAGTGCTCCCCCTGCGAGCACCACCTGAGGAGCAGCAATCCCGGAAGTGGCTGCAGCAATCAGCTGCCTTGCACCTGGCCCTGTCTATGAGATTGGCTGCGGGCCCCCACCCCAGTCCTCAAGTTTGGCCATGGGGGGACCTCCCCCCTGGTCACTGACTAGTCACTGGGGGGGCATGTGCCCCCCTGACTAAGGTGGCACCAGTTGCCCATGGGGCAAACTCAAACATGGGCAGTGATGATCTCGTACGTCTCCCTTGCAGCAAACACTGAAGCTGCCTTGCCATCCTATAGGAATTTAAGGTGAGATATAGATTGTGTGTTTATTATCTCTCTGTAAAAACACTGGTGTATCAGAAAAAGTAAAGTCTGAAACAACCAGCCCATGCTGGCAACGTGGCAGGTTTCAGTCACATGTGGTTTGGGACCCAAGCTGATCCATCACCAGTTGCCCACGTGGGGTTGTGAAGTTTTTCACCCTCCTTGGGGGCAAAAGTAAAGGTTGAAATTTGTCTCCTTCACATTTTGCCATGTTTGCTTTCTGTGGGGTTGGGAGAAACTCATGGTCACCCTGTATCAGAACAGAGAGGAAAAATCAAGGCCAAAAATATAGGTTGTGTTTATGTTTGTTATTTTTTCATAGATTCATAAATGTTAGGGGCTGGAAGGGACCTTACAAGATCATTGGGTTCAGCCCCTCTGCACTTGGGTAGGAAAGACTGCTTTATTTTGGTTTGTATACAATTTTGTGTGTTGGACGTGAAATTCATCTCGCTGAACAGAGCAGCTCAGTGCTGCTATGGATTGATTGATAACTGCATGTTTGCATTTGGCCAGCCAGCCCAACTGAGGGCACTGCTACACACTTGGGAAACCTGCTGCCTTGGTCTGAGTGATATTCTAAGTACTCCATCTCCTGTCTCTCTTCCCTGGGCACTATTTGCCGTCAACTGCCGGGGCTGCAGTTCCCATGCTGGGTGGGTCTACATTCAGCCCATTCCTCTGAGCAAAGTCAAAGCTTCACTAAACTACATAAGGTCAGGGGGCAAGCAATAAGCCAAGTGGTTGATGGTGAGACCTTGCACTTTTACTTATATTTCCAAGTCAAAGGTACTTGTTGCCATTCTATTCCAATAAAGGAAATAAGGACAAATGAAACTACTAAGTAAGAGAGAAATGCCAGTAGCACATCTGTAGGATGTATTGGCTTTGGTGGGAGTTTGTGTGCTGCCTTTGACCCCCTGTTCACAAGGAGAGAAGGACAGCAGGGTACTAATGGAGGCCTTTAATGCTCACCTACTTTCAAGGACTGGGAGATTCAAAGGGCAGATCAGATGACGTGGGAGCTGGTTAACTGCATGCAAAGCCTTTCATCCTCCCATATCACTGTACCTCATGTCTTTTATGACTAGAGACAGCAACAAGGCTCTGAATGAGAGTGGCACTCCAGAGTACTGTTTCACACCAGTCCCATGGGACTGACACCTGTCCCCAGAGGTCTGTGTGAAGTGAACCAAGAATCTTAATCCAGTTTCTGTAGAGGGGAATCATAGCCCCAGAAACCAAACCAGACTTCCTTCCTTCTTTAAATCTGAAGAGAAAGCATGAGCTAAGATGAAATTGCACATGGAAAACATCCTATTTCTTTATAGAAGGAGTTAAGATTATGGCCTAGTTTTCAGAGAGGCTGAACACTTGCAGCAGGAGTGAAAGAGTGATGCCCATTTCTGAAGTTCAAGCAAGAAGCATGCAATAATCAAGGGAAACTGCTGCACATACTATATGCCTGACCTGCCATTAGCAGGCACTGTTTTAGAAAATTGATGTTTGTGCTGAGCACCCTGTAAGATGCCGCACAGCCAGCCTTAATAGCATGGCAAACTTTGGCATAACTTCCCTGATATAGAATTGAGACATAGCGCACCTAAGATCACAGGCTTTGCTGTTGCTAAGTTCAGAGAAAAGTGCTCATGCAGGTAGTCCTGTGCAGAGGGGGTGTCAGCCTCTCACTGTGTTTTGAAGGAAGCAAAGAGCCTGATTAAGCCAGTTGCTCTATTCACGTAAAAAATATAACAGCTCCACCATCTTGTACAATTCCTCCAATCACTTATTTATTTTACTTGTCCTGTATGTTCTCCAGTGTATGCAGGCACATGCTGCACTTAATCACACCTATTCATTTAGCAGTACATGTAACCATTCTAGTATTATCAGGAAAAGCTCCCTCCCCCTCCATGAATTACAGGCATCTCAGCAAAACAAGAGCGAACCCTCTGCAGTGAGAGTTTGACACTTCAGAGGTCTCTGAAAAGGAACTCAAGAGGTCTCGGTTCAGTTCCCTGCACCAGCACGTCTTGTAGATCCACCACTTACTCTCTCTTTGCCTCACTATCCTCATCTGCTGATTGAGAGTAGTGATCGTAGTCAGTCTGACAGGGGTTGTGTATGAGTTAAATAACTCATATTTAGGGGATATGGCAGTGACATGGGAGGGAAACAAGAGCTCCTTGTTATACAGACTCTCTACCTCATGAGACATTTGTGTGAGATTCCCACTGGGCCAAGTTTTAAAGTCCTGAATCATCAACTTCTTGAGTAGATTTCATTGCAGCTGTCCACCCCGCACCCACCACTGGGGGTGCTGGATGGAGGGGGTGGGTGGGGCCTCCATATAGACAGGGCCAGAACCCATGTGGGCAGGATGCATTTGGTGGGCTGGATGGACAAGATGGTTGCAACCCAGTCCTGTAACATCTGAGGGCTACAACAAGCCTGTTTGAACAACAAGATGCAAAAACAAAGGAGGCCAAGAACTAGCAAGTGAGAGGAAGCTTCTCCTGGTTCCTACCTGTTTTTATTTCTTACAAATTCAACCATGGGCAGATTTAAATACTCAATCAGTGTTGGAAGGTATACAGCACACCTGGAGAAGACAGGAAACTCCAAGTTGATCTGGGGGACTAAGATATTCTACATCAAAACAAATTTAGCCTCCTCTGGGGATACTTATATTTGGAGCCTTATGCAGCCCTGTGAAAGCTTACATGATACACAACCCCTCAGTGGTCAGCAGCCACCTATGAGGTAGGGCATGGTCATAGCAGTGGCATAGTGGTGCTTACACCACAAAGGCTGTTGGCTCACCTCTTTCCTGGGTCCTCGACCTGGCAGCTTGAGTGGCTCTGGACACCTTCACGATAGGAGCTGCTCAGCACGTGAGAGAAGGGAAGCTTGTTTAAGCCAACTTTGAACAATGGAAGTCATAGACCTGAAACTACCCAGCAGAGGTAAGATCCCCATGATATTCTCCATGCCTAATCTCTAGTCCCACACCCATTCTTGGAAGCACAAGGAATAGGTGGATTAGTTAAATCAGCTTTTCTAGAGCCAGATTTTCAGATGTGCAAACCAGTGTTACTTGATGGCCTGGACTGTAGCTTGGCTGATCAATACCAGGTCAGGATCAAGCCTTCAGCCTCTGAACACTGACATGCCTCCAATCATCGGAGACTGTGTTAGATGTTTTGGAAAAGGCCTCCTTCCATCCCTGAGGTATTTCTGACCCTGTCCCCCTTGCAACCAGGCAGGTGGTACAAGGTGTCTCTGTATACATTACCTAAGCTGAAGCACTAGGGCAGCCTATAGATGTGCTGGTTCACATTCTAGTTAGAACATGCTGGAGCAGGCTCAGTTAATCAAGTCTGCTCCATATTCTAATTAAAACACTCCAGCATTGCCTCATTGTCATGTGTATTAAGCCCCAACCCTCGCCACCACATTTTAAAATGGCTGTGGGGGTGCTTTAACTAAAACTCATTGAATAAGCTTTAGTTAAAGTACTCCAATGACCATCTTAAAATATGGGGTGTTTAATGCATGTGACAGTGAGCCATTTTAATTAGAGTGGCTGTTGGGGAACCACTCTAATTTAAACAGGCCCTCCCCACCCCTTGTATCTGTATAGGCAACCTAGCTTTCAAAAACTTTGGCCCTAAACCACCATTTTGGGTGTGTGATCCCAATTCTCCAACTAATTGTCAAGGAGAAAAGAATTGTTATTGTCTGCATGACTTCCCCTTATTTTCCTGAAAACAAATGTCACAGTAATCTCCACTTCCAACCGGCTGGGCCATTTTGCAAGCAAATCTTCTAGCATAACAGAAGAGGGGAAAAGGGAAGATGCATCTTCTTCTCCCTGACCAGGTTCTCTCTTGCCTCTTTGGCTGATACAGCTGTGGCCATTGCGCACGGACTGATGATTATAGATTTTTAGCTTCTGATGCTGGCTGACACCAGAGCATCATCTCTATCCTATTGACAAAGAAGGGCTTTTTGGCATAACTAAATTACACTAAGGAAAGTGCTTCTTTAGCAGTACCAGTTGCTTCAGCCCAGAAGGGTGGCCTGGAGAGCTCTCCCATTGTTGCTGTGCTAGGAAACCTTTCCCTTGTAGCCAGGTCACAGGGCTTGGCTCTAGCAGAGCTGCTAGTAGGTGGTGATGAACGAGACCAATGGAAATCGACAGAATCCTTTTCCTCCATTTCAGGTTCTTCCACCAGTGATGCTTCTGTAGGGAGATGCCTGATGGACTAAGCTCAGGGCAATCTTGGCCCAGGGTTTGGCCAGGCAGATGTGAAGCCTAACATTACTATGAGCCTTCTGCTGGAGAGACTCTGCTGGAGGAGGTAGGGCGATGGCTCTGTATCACGCGGCTGCTCTAAGCATTTCCTTCCAAGGCTGCGCAGGGTAGGACCCCAGATAAAACTGGTCCTTGCCAATCTGCTGTGTCTCTTCCATTCCTCGTCTCCTATTAAAGGTCACAAAACAACATGCCCTTGCTATATTGTGATGTCACTACGATATCAGGGCATGCTCACATGGGCATCATCTCCCCCTCCCCAGTGGATGATAGATAAGGTATAAGCCACATTCAAACAAGCCCTCACCTTACGGATAATGCTGTGAGCCTCTTTGGTGTCTTCCTCCAAGTATCTCACAGCACTGAGATATGAAATATAGTTTTCCAGCAGCCTTGTGAGCCTGGAAAGCCTCAGCTGTCTGACCCAGAAAGTGAAGTGACTTGCCCACTGTCCCCCAGCAAGTCAGGAAAAGAACTGGGAATGCAGCCAAGGGTGCTGAGCCTCTGTCTAGACCCTGGGCAACACTCTTTCCCTACCTGATTTGCTGTCATCCAAGTATGAGTCCACTGGGTTAGGGGAACCCGATTCACAAATATTTCAATTCCTTTCTTCGTTCAGTAACAGAACTAATCACACAATGGTTTTTGGCAGCATCTTGCCCAGCAAACTTCTGCTAAATTTGCTGCTCAGGATCACCTGGCAGCTCCTTGTTACTTCCCAAGTGTCCCCCTCTCTGAAAGAAATGTACATCACTCCCACCTCTCCAGTGCCTGTGATGCATCTGACTGCTTTTTTGATCATATTTCTGTGTCTCCCACCATTCTGTTGCATTGTGCCCTCACAGTGCCTGACACTCCTCCATTGTTAGTGCCAGCCGTGAACATCTGCATGAGAAGACAAACCCACGATATCCTGGGTTATGTTCCTGTCCAGGGAGCAAGTTCCCCCTTAGAGTGGCTGTAGAACAATCCCTGGGTAGCTGATGTCCAACATCATAGTCCTGGATGATCTAGAACTGGCCCTAAAGGAAACCCACTGTTCTCTTTCTTGGTGTGTTCCCAGGAGAGTAGAGTAACCAGTTACTCCAGCCTGGAGAAAGTCTTGCAGGGGGACACAAAGATCCTGGATAGAAGCCTTGTCAGAAGGATCATCCACTTGGCCTCCAAAGACATGAGGGAGACCCAGGTGAGTGAGCTCTGCCCAGTTTCTCCTCACAAGACCTTAGTCTATGCATAGTTTGTTTGGTTCAATGTAGCTTGAGCCTATGGTGTATCTCCTGCATAGACCCTGGTTAGAGGCTGCAGGCTTGCTCAAGACAAATCTCCTCCAGATGTTTCTGGAGAACACAGACACGATCCAGCCCAGTGTTGGGCCCCTTTGAAACATGGGGCAGCTCCTCTGCTGAGAAAGACCAGAGTGCATAGGTGCTTTGCTGGGGACAGCATTGTCCAAGAAGTTTCCTGGTCCATGCTGAAGACGTGTCCTACAGCCCAGGTGAATTTTGCAGTTGGCCAGCCAACCAGAGCCAAAATATTGTTCAGTCAAGTGTTTCAGTTGGTATTTATGAGGGAGGGATCTCATGCAAAGAATTATTAGTGGGGCGTAGTGAATTCAGGAACAGCTATTACAGTGTGTAGCTGGTAGGTGGTGGGGGAGACAGTTTGCTTGGAGCCAAGGATGAAATGGACTTAAGCGAGTAGCCAGACATTGGGCCACTGAAGAAGCTGAGGCTAGTGCATCATTCTCCCTCCCTTTCAGAGGAGGCAACTTTATCCCCAGCCTGACTTACCGCTGTATAAACTACTCCAGTTTTTTTTAATTCTAGCAAGAAAATGATGAACTGCAGTTGGTTACAGGAAAAACCCTCATGGCACTTGCCAGCACCTTTTACAATTGGGTGATGTACGAGCTGCAGAGTCATGTGGGCATCATGGAGCTCCCTCTGATTTCCTTCTTGATTACATTAGGTGACCTGGCCTCAGTCTATGGTACAGCATTGCCTCCCTTGCTTCTGGGTTCTGATCAGAGATTGTGAAGGGAGAGGATAAATGCCACTCTGTCTAATGGGGCCATCACAACTGAGCTGAATTTGGGGCCCAAAGAGTCTGGCTCCTGGCTCTAAGGTGCCAGCACTAACTTCTGTAACAGTTGGAAGGGCCTTCAGGACAGGAAGGAGTGGAGATCAGGTGGGCAGGACCCTCCACTCCCTCCTCCTTCTCTGCATCTGGGCATGGGAGGGGCAGCAGACAAAGGATTGCCCTACATGGGGGCAGTCACTGGGGTTTCTCTGACATCTTCAAAATCCCTTTGTGCTGCTCACCCAGCACATTCCTGAGAGTGAGGGATGAAGGTAGACAGGAATGTCTCTAACTGCACAATGTACCCTCCTCCTGCAGCATTGAGGTCTGAGCCATTCCTTGTGCTGACGCTCAGCAAATTGCATTTTGTGTTGAGGCTGGTGGAGACCAACCAGATGAAACAGGTGCTGTGTGGAGGTGAGTGCCAGCCCCTCCTGCAGGTGCCTCCACTGGGCATCCAGGGCCTAACACAGAGCCTGGGCCCCACTGAGTGTACCACACTGGTAAGCAGGGCCTCCACTGCACTTCCTGGGCCTGAGCCAACCATGAGTGGAGAACCCTCCCTCCCCAGGCTGGCTAGAGACTCTGAGCAGTGAGCAGGATTGGGCCCTTTATGACTCTTGCAGAGTATTTCCCAGGAGCTGTCACCAAGGCTGGATCTGCCTCTACACCCTGGGGCAAATGGAGCAGATTGAATCCTAGTTGTAGCCCCTGGTGCCTGCTCCACCTGTCCCAAATTCTCCATCTGCTCCGAGCAGTGCGGGGGCTGCCAGGACTTTGTCATGACCATCAGGCCTGCATGTCCTGCCCCAGCAGCAGCACCTCACCCTGATGTTCTTGTGCAAACATCTTGTCTTTTCTCCCCATCTGCAGTTGTGGAAGACTTTGTCCGGGCTGCCAACATGAAATTCCAGATCAGGGACAAGCCCGTTCCCCAGCTGTCGGGCAGCTGACTACTGTTTCCATGTGCTCCCTTCCTTTGACCTCATAAGAAGCAGCTGGCTGAGCAGTGAGGACCTGGAGGTGAGGGCTGCTGTCTTTCTAGCTCTGTAGCACAGCTGTCATGTGTCACTATGTCTGCCTGTCTGTGCAGTCCTGGCAGGGAAGACCCAGTCTCAGGTGCTCATATCATGTGCCTGAGAATCTGCTCTGCCTACAGGCAATGTGCAGTTGTGTGTGCTAATGGGTGCCAGTGAGCACTGGGATAGGGGGCAGCTCCTTTAGGGTGTGACTCCTTCACTGCCCAGGGGGATGGCAGCAAGAAGGAGTTTGCTCTCTCTGAATGTGCATCTGGGCACATCGGTACAGGGGGGAGGTGTGATCCATGAGCCAGCCCCAGGGCCATATCCCACAGCCCCTCCCACCTGCTGTAGGTGGGAACCATGCAGGCAGGACCAGTCCAATGATGGACCAAGGATGCTGCTGACCTGAGAAGGACATAAGCTATGCCACTTCCTGATCCAGAGCAACCTCCCAGAAAGTCTGTCAGAGGGACTCAGTTCTGCCTTCTCTCTCTGCAGCAGCAGCAGGCTGCAGTCAAGGCACTGGGACCTGTGATGGGTCTCCTTCTCCACCATGACAGGCATCACGATACTGTTTTTGAAAGGCTCCTCTGTCTCCTGCAGCAATACAAGGGAGGGGTCAACAATCTTCATGTCACCATGGTGATACGCTACCTGGGAAACCAGCATTGGCCCTTGTCTGTATGCTTAGGTGTAAGCACTGGCATACTTGTGTGTGTGCACGACTTACTCTAGGAAGTCCGTAGCTCTCTTGGGGCTTTCCTGGTACAGTTCAAGACACCTTAACAGATCGGCCTTGCCTACCCTTGGGGGCTAAACTCACAGCAGCCAGATCTGTAGATCATGGCTGTGTTGGGAATGCCACTTCCATTTTCTGGGAAGTCTGATAAGGGGAGACAAAAGAAATGAACTACCGGACTGCTCCTTCCAGCTGAGTTTTGCTCTGCTCCCCCTGGGCTTGGCCTCTCAAACCTCCACGGGGTAGGGAGGATTGGAGGTTGTCTCTTGTGGAGTGCAGTGATTATGGTCAGGGCCTGGCAGTTTAAAACATGGAGATTTGGGGCTCCTTGCTATGGGTTATAGAAGTGGCTGGCTACCACCCCACTGCCTGTGGAGCGTCTCTCTCCTGCGTAAGACAGGCAGTGCTCTGTCTTTGTTTGCACCTGAGCAGCCCCCTGAGGCAGTATAGGTTTATCTGAGGGGAGAATCCTACTTCAGCTCTGCCCTCCCTTGTCCTGTGTCCCTGTGGCTGTGTAGGCAGATGCTGGCTGGTCCTGATGCTGTGGTCACTTTTGGGGCCTACGACATCTGTGGGCCATGGGACCCACTCTCCTCCTGGCATCCTTTGGAAGGAATCTGAATCTCCAGAGAGTGGTAATCCAGGTGGGGTGTATTCAGGGTACTGGGCAGGGGCTCAAACAGCACAGTGTGGTGTGATCAGAGTTGCAGATGTGGAAACTTCCAGCACCAAAGCAGTAAAGCACTAAGCATGGGGCAGTGAGGTATTTTTTTCCACTCACTAATTTTCTGCTCTTGCTCACTCCTTGGTTCTCCTCTCTAATCCTCCCTTTGACTTTCACCTTCTGTTGCAGAGTCTGAGCTAGATCTTGGAGGTGGCCTATGATTTTCAGCTCCCTCTCCCCAATGGGAAACTCAAGAGCATCTGCTTTGCCCTGCACACCCAATCCTGTACTGCTCATCCTGAGGCCCAGCAGGTCCAAGTCCCGTTAGCCAGACAGGCTCAGCTGATGACAGTGTCAAGTCCCACTTTGCTGGCAACCTCTCTGCTTACCTAAGGAGAAAAAAACAGGTCGTGGCCTCCTTGTCTCCCCTCAGTCTAGCTCAACTGAGGGTCCATGCAAATCCCTTTGTCATAGCACGTCAGGACTAGAACAATCAATCCTGTGGTGTGAGTCCAGCCAAGAGCAGCCATGTTGCTAAAAGGACTTGGAAATCAAGATCCTGTCTTGCTTATGGTCTGGACCTTTGAGTTCTTGGCTCTTCCGTGATTGCAGTGGTCTCCTGGGACTCAAAAAGACTCTGGTTCAACTCATAGACAGTGGGAGTTCAGGATCCATTCCACACTTTCTTCTGCACCCAGGTGGCACTGTGGAGAATCCCTTCCCTTCTTCCCATAGGTGTGTGATATGGCACAGCTGCCGAGATCAGAGAACCAGGTCAAGGTGTTCTACTGTCTCTGCCTGCTCGGTAAGGAGAGGAGACTCCAAGCAACACCGAGGTTTCCTTCAAATCTCCCTGCACTGTGCCAAACCTTGGAAGGGGGAACAAGAACGAGGAGTTCTGAGGTCACTGAGGTTGTGCTCTTCTCCCCTGCAGCCTGTCTCTCCCCAGACCAATTTATTTCCCTTGTGGGCTCCCGGCTCAAGACTGACAAGGAGGCAAGCCGTGTGGCATCCCTCTCAATCTTTAGTGGCATCATTGCTGCTGACTGTAAGTATGACCAGAGCAAACGTGTTGACTGCTGTCTTGGCTGACCCTTCAGGAACTGAGTTAGGACTGTCCAGGATGAATAACCTGTCTTGTTCTAGCTGTGTTCAAGAGCCCTGGCTGTGTAGAGCTAGAGCCAGACCTCTGTCCTCTGCTGCTTAGTCATAGAGGGCCAGTAGCACCCTGAGCATTGCTGGACGACACAGGAACGCTGGGGCCAAATCCTGCTCTGACACCTTTCCTGGCAGCCCTCTTAAGTCAAGAGGTTTAACGAGACCTTTGTTATGGCCCAAGAGACTTTCCCAGGTTCCAAAGTAGAAACAGGAGGTTGTGCAGGTCGCCACAAGCAGGTCTTTTGCAATCTGGGTGCATGTTGCTGTGGAGGGTGAGCTCCCAGGACACAGCAATATTGTGCCCTCCTTCTCCTTCCAGTGCTGGAGATGAGCAAGTAGAAATATGAACTAGTCAAGGCCATGAGGTGCATGCTTGGTGATCAGAGTACTGAGGTGAGGTGATTTGTGAGTAGTGGCTGTACTAGGGATGGCACATGGACCTCACACAAAATTCTCACCCGAGATTCTTGGTTGTCCTGTAGAGAAAGCCTTTCTTCCCTATCAGGATCTTCAGGGAAGGCAGTGTAGAGAGTCTGTCCCTCTGCTTCTGGAGCTGGGGAGAGTCAGGATCTAGGAAAGTGTTATCAGATTGCCAGTGGGGAAGGGATCTACTTTCCTTCAGATATGGTTCTACTGAGTAGCAAGGACACATTGTTCTTTTGCCTCTTTATAAACCCTAGAAACAAAACTGGGGGCCTGGGGACCCTTCTCCCTCCCTGTCATCCTTTCCAAGGTTTGAGGGAGGGTTTGTGCCATGGCCAGTCCCTGCCACCATTTGGGCATAAGGGCAGTCCTGACTCCAGTCTGTCCTCTTCTCCCCTCCAGATGAAGACGGTCATTCTCCATTTCAGCAGGACACTGCTCAATGTGCAGGGCCTGGATGACTGGGCCTGGGACTTAGTGGCCTATATTTTCAAGCAGTCATAAATTGAGGCTGGAGACTTGGTGGTGCTGTTGTAGCAGGCTTGAGCAGGAGCATGGGGTGCCCCAGGGCTGCCAGGCTGAGTCATTAGAACCAGGGTCAGACCATTTCCACTGGTACAGATCTAAGGGAGCTCTTATGATGTCAGTGTAGCTACTCTGGATTTTCCCCAGGGTGTCAGTGAGACCAGATTCTGATCTGGACTGTGTACATCTTCTGATGAGGCTGAGATTTGCCCCTTCAGGCACTGAGGAGTGAAAACCCTGACCACACAGTCTGTCAGAGGAACTTCCTTGAGAACAGCAATGCTCTCTTGTAGAAATAGACTCCCAAGGACGTGTCTTGGTGCCCAGGACACAGCTTGATCCATTGATAGAATCACATTGACAAGACGCAGAGGATTGCGCTAGCTGGGCCCCCAGAGCAGATGGAACAGAGTGGGTGTGTGATGCCTGCACATTTGTGTCCACTGGGTTGAATCTGAAGGGTCCTCTTGGAAGGACGAAGGAAAGTGAATACTTGGCAGTTTTCAAGACATAACCCACTCCCAGGCCCCAGAAACACTTTGTGTCCAGAGAGTCATTGCACAGTGTTTGAGGTGTTTCTGAACTGGGAACCTGCCCCATCAGCTTGGTTTTTCTTTTATTATCTCAGCTCCAGGGAGTCGTGCTCTGAGCAGAACATAAAATCAATGGTAACTGTGCAGCGTTCAAGCTGGTCACAAAGGAGATGGAGACTGAGTGTCCAGTCAGTGCCTCTTGACTAGCTCATGAGCTTTCTCCCGGTCTCTTGTGCAGAAATCCAAAAACCATTCCAGTCAGGATGCTGAGGAGGAACAGAGCATCCAAGCCACTTGTGTGGAGATCCTGGAAAATCTGGATGTCTCAATCAGTGGCATGAGCCAAGTATGTGACCAGTTGCTGTCCTTGCATTATCAATGCATTTCTCTTCATCCCCTGTACCTCTCCACTGTGCAATTCTCTGTATTGGCAGGGTAATGGAGATAGCTGATGGCCAGTGCTGGCTGTGAATTATGGAGCAAGCTGCTGCCATTTAAGGAATGACACACAACACCCCAACTGGAAGGAATCCCTCTGCTGAAATGTCCTCCTCATTCTTTCTCCTTGCTCTGCTCAGTCTTCTCTGAAATTGAGACTTGTTTGGGCAGTGGTAGAACAGGGTTTCAGAGATCAGCTTTTCTTGAGAGAGAGAGACATGTGGATCCTCAAGTAGGTGGGTCATTGGTGAAGAAGAGGAGACTGTCCTTGAGGACTCAATGAAGAGAGCTGGGTGCAGGGGTACAAGTAGCTGAGTCCAAGCTGTCTGGCTCTTCTCTCCAGGTCTTATGGCCCCAGCTGCTGGAGTACATAGTGCCAGCTCAGCACAGCTGCACTCTAACCCCCCTGTGCTGATGCCTCGGGGACCTGGCCAAGCAACCGCAGTGGGAGGGAGAAGAAGCGGCTTGCATGGACCCCAGCAAAGGAGGTTTGGAATCCAGATCCCTGTGGGATGAACCAGCTCCAACAGCCTCTCAGAAAATCTTTGGCCTCTTTCATCCACTATGAGGAGGCCCAAAGGTGGGAGGGACAGTTGGGTCATTACAACCTGGGAGGGGGAGCCAGGCAATGTGCGCTCCTCCAACCCAGAGCTGCCCCAGATTTATGCTGTGCCATAGGGGAATCTCAGGGCTTTTTTGCCTCAGCTTCCCCACTCATCCAATGATGACTAAGCAGTGCCTGCTTCACAGAGGGGCTGAGAGTGAAAGCTCCTTGGTAAAACTCCTTGAGATCCAGACACCGAAGGTGCCATGGAAGTGCCAGTTGTACCCAGGTCCCAGAGTGTACATGGGTGGGCACATTGCGAATGTACAGGCTTGTAGCAGCATCACCCCTGTTCCAAAGTAGGCACACATGGCCATGTTCTCTTTCTTTTTCCAGCCAAACTTCCTAAGGCCTAGGGGCTGCTGGCATGACTCCTGGTGAGTAGCCCTGGAAAGGTACCTGCCAGAGGTGTGGGGAACACGTGTTTGTAGCCTTAGCTGGAGGAAAACACTGTCTCTTCCCACACTCAGAGCTGCCCTGTGCTGGCATAGTTCCCTTTCCTTTGCAGAGCAGAGCCATGTTCTGCCCCTGCCTCGCAGCCTGTGGTGGGGTGTGCAGGATCAGCCAAGCACAGCACATCAGCCTATGTGTGATTGCTGAATTCTCTGGCCATGTATGGTGGAGGCCAGTTTCCCTCCTAAAGAAAGCCATGGAGCCCCCCTCCAGAGCTGAGCCCCTGTTTCTCTCTCACTGTCAGGTGGTTGCCTCGGCCCTGGGTGAGGCAACCGTGTCCATTCTGCCCTGTGGGGACTGTGGGTTCTGCACCACATGATGCACCCTCCTGTTGGAGAGCAGTGGAGAATCAAGTTTCCCATCCTGCTTACGACCATTGAAGGTAACAAGCAAGGAGGGAGCACAGTGATCTCTGCAGAATGGAAGGGAAGAGGGGAGGCTGCAGCCTCCTGGAGCCCACCGTGGTACCATTCCCCTTCTGCAGCATTGCATGTTTGAGAGCTTCTACTCTTTGTCACAGGGGGCAAATCCAGAGACTTGACAACATTGAGGTTGATGGGACCCAGGGTAGGGTTTGCCTGTGAAGGGCTCCACCAGAGCAACCACTCTCCTGCAGTTCCCTGCACATTTGGGAGGTTTCTGTTGCCAGACGAAAACTCTGTGCACTTTGCCTTTCCATGAAACTCAGTCCTGTAGTGTGCTGTTCCGAACACATCCATGAGGTGCTGAGCACCCTCCATTCCCCTTATGGCCAGTTCTACAGGAACTGGTTGTGCACAACTTCCAGACATGCCAGCATGATATGTACTAGAGTGAAAAGCTTATAACCTTGGGATCCTGGAAGGTGACCAGGTGTGGATGCAGGAGCTTCCAAAGACTTGATGCCCAGAGAGGCAGCTGGGACTCTTCTTCAGTGCCTATGGCAGTGACATCCTTCTTGTTTCCCTCCCACTTTCAGGAAATCCTGGGACCTCCCAGGACAATGTGTGGTGGGAGCACCTGCTGCTGAAGGTACAGGATGGCTCTCAGAGCTGTTGTTGCAGCCAGCCAAACTGGGTAGGGCTGTCTGCAACAACCCTGTCAACAGGGCTGTCAACAGGGCTGGAAACAGACAACATTTCCCCTGTCCTCATGCCTTGGGGAAATGAGGTGATGAAAGTCAGTAACCCAGCAAGAGTCCAACTTGGAAGGTTTGCCAGTCTCCTTGAGTTTGGATTGACATTTAGAGTTGTCCATTTGGGATCATCCAGCTTTTCTGTAGTCTTTGAGCTCAAGAAATGGAAGGAGATGAGGCCTTGGTAGGGGGCTTCTACAATTCCCAAGTCTGATCACAATGCAAGGCCAACACAACAAAGCACTGAAGTCCCTGGCAGTTGGAGGTGCCAGTTGTAGAGCCCATGGCACCTTCCTGACTCGATCCATTCTCCCCCCTCTGTGCAATCTCTCCCCAGTGGACAGGTTTCTTGGCACAATCTTCTCCAAATTTCTGCCCACTGGTGTCAAGGGTTGTGAAGGAACCTTGGGCAGAGATGAGGAGGGGGGAGCAAGAAGCAGGAAGATCTTAGGGTGTCCACCTGTAGAGTTCTCCAAAGGAGTCCTCTCCCTGTGAGACTTGGGTGCTAGAAAGGGCACAGCAGAGGAGGAGGACAGAGACTCAGCCCACGCACCCAACCCTTTGCTTCCCTTCACTTGTACCCTCAGTTCCTGAACATGACACTGAAGACCACTGATGACAATGCCTGGAGCAGTCAGCTGAGCCTGGAGCTGCAGCAGCAGATGGCCAGTTACGCCTGCTCCTCCCCAGAGAAGATGCATGCTCTTAGCAATGGCTGGGTTTCTGCAGCTGTTTTGTGGTGCTGTGGCGGGAAGGCTGCAGAGAGTTTCTCTCCAGAGTTTGTGCTTTTCCATTCTATTTTCTTGATCAAAGGCATTGCCTTTGGCTCTCTGCTTTCTTCACTGACCCAAAGGCAGCTGCTCAGAGGAGCTCTTTCTCTGCCTTCAGCTGCCATTTCCCTGCTTATTGGGTGCATGGGTGCTGGGGCTGGACTCTCTTGATCTTTCCTAGGGATGGGTGTTTCTGGGCTGTTGTTGTCCTGACCAGCAGGCTGCTGTGTTCCCACCTCTGTGTTGTTAGTCTCCTTCTTTCAGAGTTTCCTATATAAGGTACTTGGTACCACATTGGCCTCTTGCCAGGATGCTTCCCATGTGAAATCTCAGCTCCAAAAATCTCTGAAGGGCACAGATTACATGAAGGCTTCTGAGAGAGAGGTGAGGACCCTGTCCTCTCCAGACACGGCCAGATCCTCCCCTGTCCTCACTTCTCTGTTTTTCTGTGTCTGAAGCTGGTTTGCTTCATGGCCTTCCCTTGTCCTTTCCCTTGGACAGCTCCCTTGCTTGTTCCAGGTTGGATGGGCAGTTTTAGTATCAGGGGGGATGGGGAGGACTCTCAGGTCTGTCAGCCAGAAGGTCCTGCTCACTCACCAATGCATTTCTTGGGTTCCAGCAAGTTGTGACCATCCTGGCATTCTCAGCCAAGGGCCACCTGGACCTCACCTTGAGCACACTGGAGGACTCTGGTGCTGCCATGAGTAAAGTGCAGGTGTCTGGGATAGTTGACCACCTGCAGGTAATGGAGCACACTTCCTCCTCCCTATAAACCCTTGAGAAGAACATCTTAGCAGCGGCTACTCTCCCTGGCAACGCCCTCTCCCAGGGGACATGCTCCACATCAGGTCTCCAGTGATACAGAGGGGAGCACAGTTTCTACTACTCACATTTTTTCATGTCCCAGGTTAATGGGTCAACAGTCAACCAGTCCCTTTTAGGCATTGAGGCAACTACATCTGTTGTTCACCCAGAGAAAGAGATTGTGTATTTCTCACATCTTTAAGTTAGCTGTGGGAGAGAAGACATGAGGCCTCTTGCCCAGCCTGAAAGTACCAGCTCCGAGTACATAATCCACATGCACACCCACCTCCCTGGGCAGGTGCTGGAGAGTCTAAAGGCATCTACATGTTTGCTGGAAAATGGGCCCTAAGGTTCTGCTCTAGGGCTCCCCCAGCCCAGCAGAGGCACCACCATGGCTAAGCTGAGCACCTCAGCACTTACAGGTGTTTGGGTCCAGGCCCCATCCAGCAGGGTGTTCAAGGTGCCCCAGACACCTGCCAAGAGTTTCAGCTTCAGCTTCTGCACAAAGCACAACAGGCAGAGCCACTTCCTTCACATGGAGAGACCTGCAGTGGCATTCCCAATACATTGTGCCCAGGGACTCCTTACTGCCAAATGCATGAGGAGGCCTGTGGCACAATGCATCTGCTGCCCCAGTTCCTGTCAGTCACAAACTCTCCCCTGCCTCTGCCCCAACTTCCATGGCTCAGAGTGGCACTGCAGCTCTTTCTGCCTGAGTCACCCAGGCTGCAAGACAGAGATAATGAGGCCTGGGTGTGTCTGAAACAAAGCACTGATGATAGTGCTGTGAGAGCTGTGAGTCTCCTGTGACTGGCAGGGAGAGCTGGTATTGCTGCTGGGCAACTGGGATAGTGGCAACAGAACCAGAGGGATTAAGAAGCAGTAAATATGTGCTTCTTGGAGGCATTTGGTATTTTGCCTAACAGGTAATATTAGCTAATATAAAGCATGTAAGTTTGTAACCCGCAAATGTAACTTGTCTGTCATAAGTTTAACCAAAATGATAAAACTGTTTGTATTAATCGTGGAACTGACTGGGCCCCAAAGGCGAAGTTGTAGCTGCAAGATTAGCTGACCTAATGGTTTTTGCTCAGGGTTCAGCCTTGCCGATAGAAACTGGATCCAACCGCCTGGTACACCCAACACATTCCAGGAAAGCACATTCCAAGAAAGCATATTCAGAGAAACCTAAATGGGTTGGGCTTAGTAATGTCAATTTCAAACCTAAAGATGCTGCATTGTAATTTGCTTATTGGATAAACCCGAGTCTGGGTAGTAACCTTTTATGATAATTTTAACACCTTTTAATCCCATAGGGTAACAGTTATAGGGCAAGATTATGAGTGGCTCTAAAACCAACAGATTAGCATAAGACTAGGTATAAAAAGCATGTGCATCAGATGACCAGCAGGAAGGAGGGAACAGAATGGTCATTGCTATTCCAAGCCAGGACTCCAGACTCCAGGTGTGAGTGAGGATCGAATCCTAATCAAGGGAACTTCCCCGGTAATCCCTCCGACAGCGTAGATCAGGGACGCCTGACTTTGCTGGAATCACTTGGCGTGCACCTGGCATCGAGGGACTATTGATAAGTTGCCAACCCATGTCTGTCTATCTGTTGTTTTGAACAGCCCAGTGGCTGATACCCTCGCGACAGAATTGATCTGGCCTGCGACAGAATCGATCCATCTACCTGTTGTTATTATTTACTATTAGCTCTTTAATACTGCATTATCTGCTTATCACATTTATCTTTCTGTTAACTGTTGTGCGTGTAAGCTATAATAAATTTGCCTTTGCTTCACTCCCAACTTTGCCTCCTTGATCCAAAACTAAACAGAACAGCCCAGTGGCTGATACCCTCGCAGTGCCCAGTTAGCCTGCGATAGAACTAATACACTCACAGTCCCCAGCTGGTCTGTGACAGAGGCACAATGACCTTCCCCAGGCGGGAGTCCCTGCTGCCACCATGAACCTTGTCTGAGACAGGTGTGGGCCTGGGGCTTTTGGGGCCTGTAGACATCACTCAGGGATGCAAATGAGGCTGCATTTCTTCCCTGATCTTTACATTCTGGACCTTGGTTCTCCATTCCTCATCCCCATCTCCTTGTTGTTCCCCCATGGAATTCAGGACCCAGACTTAAAGCTGACCCTGATCTGGTCAGTCACTGAGATCAGCCATGCCATCTAGGATGCAGATGACTCCCAGAGCTTCAAGTTCACTTACAAAGAGGTGCTCCTGGGGTACATGCTGGTGAGTGGGGAGGAACCCTGGGGACCAAACTTCAAAGGACCTGGTGGGAATCTAATGGGACTGGTTTCCCTGGGAGCGGCTGTTTCATCCCTTGGCTGTGATGGGATTATTGGGGCTGCATGAGAGGTTTGCTCAGAAAGCTGGGGGTTTGGGGCAATGTCCTAGTGCATTTGCATAGGAAATGCCAGGCTTGTGCCTAATGGCATTGGCAGATGACATCACTGTGCCCCAACCCCATCTTAGACCAGGAGACCCATTGGCCTTTGCTTCAATGTCCTATTGCTTCATGACATCACAGGAGTATCTGCAGCTTATATGTAATTTGTGTTAAATTACAGTGACACCTCTGAGCTCTGGAGGGCCTTGGAGGCGCGGATGATTTCTTCACCCTCCACATACTACGCTTGCTCATGAGCAAGATTCAACGTTCAGTCGGCATAGACGGGAGCTCAGCTGAGGACACCATGGCCCTTGCACCTCTAGCAGTAAATGACAGCCCAGGCCCAGCTCTGTCAGTTCCCCCTTGAGGGCTAGAATTCTGGTTCTCAAGAGCTTGAGGTAGGATGCTGGGCATGGAGCAAGTTTTTCTTCCTGACTCTCCTGTCCCCCTAGCCACCCCTGCCCTTCCATCAGCAGCAAAAACACAGCAGCTTCATGCTACATGGCTGACTGACTCCATGAGACTTTGGAACTAGAAACTCCTGTAACTGAAAGGCTCCTTCTGCTTTGTAGCTCTGTGTTCAGGCTCCTGGTGCCCCTGCACTTCCCAGGCAGAAGTGCAGGGATGTAACTGAGAAGGGAGCCAAGTGCTAAGGGAGCCGCTGCCAGAGCTGTTCTGAGCTCTCCTGGATGTGAGGAAGACACCTTTAGACTTGGAGTTATGGATTTCCAGGTGTCTTCCCCAGGCTGACTCTGGTCTTCTCTATCCCTTCAGGCAACATGTGCATCTCTGGAGATGCTCACTACCATCCACTCCAGCACAGTGCTGAGGGAGATGCTCCCAGAGATCCTGTGAGCTCTTCTGAAGCAAGTTGGCCATACTGTGGGGCAGGACATGCCAATGCCCACAAGAAGCATCCAGTGCAGGCAGCTGCGGAAGGGACAGCTGTGAGCAGTGGGCAACCCTTGCAGGTAAGGAGTAGGCTGTGCCTGCTTTCACAGGTTTGGCCTCACTTCAGGCTAGCTGCCTGCAGGGTGTTCTTGTCCTTCCGCAGGCCTATGCTGAGCTGTCTTGGTCCTGGCAGCTGAAAAAAGTGGAGGGTTGTCTGAGAAGAGCAGAGTTTGAAATGTTAAGGCTGGGAGGGCCTATTTGTTCATCCAATCTAAGCTCCTCTGGGACAGGACAGGCAATTTCAGCCCAGGGGCTTCACAATCTCCATTAATGACCAGCATACACTGGGCTACCAGTGCTCTGGAACTGGGCATGTGACTTCTGCATGTTCCCATGCTCTACATGTGGCCTTTGTCCTTGTAGGGAGAGAAAAATGGCTGCCCAATTCTTTCCATAGTGCATTTGGCTTGGGAGAGCCTCCATGCATCCTGTCTGGCTTCCAGCACTGATTCGTGCAAGGTCTTGCCTTCCCTGTCCCTGTCACGGGATTGCAAGGCATGAGAAAGAATGGCAGCATCGGTCTGATCTGAGCTGCCTCCCTTGCGCAGCAAACATCTGAGTAATGGACCTCCTGAGTGACAGGGAGTTTTGGTTCTGTTCTGGCCACAGCATTTCATTACAGTCTGTAAATCCGGACCTTCTTTCTCCTCAGGCTTTCTATGGAGACCCTGGCCTGTGCCATATCTATGGCCTTGGGGAGAGAGTGGCTGCAGCCCTCTGCGAAGAGGGAATGTGGCCACTCCTTGAGAGCCCCCAGATGCACCATGAGGCGGTGTGCCAGCTGGCCAGGTAAGAGAGGCAGGCTGAATTGCACCTGTGCTCTAGGCAGTGGGACGAGTGGTGGAGAGGGAACTTTCCAGGCTGAACCTGCAGGGTTGTGTGGGGCGGGAGACCTGGAGCTTGCTCCCATTGGGCATAATAATGCCCCAATTCATAGGGCAGGTCCTGCAGTGGGTCAGTTCCACAACAGAAAATCTGTGCGTTACTGGTATGGCCTTCATCAGCCCGGTAAGGCCCCATAGAGAATAAGCAGCCTGACGGAAAGGCGGCTGTTTTCTGTGCTCTTTCCCTGGGGAGTCCCCTGGTTCCCTTTCTAGGAGGGAGGATCACTGGAGGCAGCTGAAAGATTTCTCTTCTGTCCTGGCCCCTGCATCACCACTTCTGCCATACGAGAAGGAGAGGCAGACAAAGATTTCCTTACTGACCTGCCCCTACTGAGCTCTTGTCCTAGCCAGCAGCTCTGAGTTTGGTCCTAACTAGTGCATCTTCTATATCCACCCAGCATCCCAGGAAGACACTGCTCTAAAGCAAGCAATGTCCCAATCTACTTGCATCGGCGTCATCTCTCCCACTTAGATTAAGCCCCTGTCTTCATGATTTGCCTGACTCTAAGTGACAAGCCTCCCCATGTCCAACAGGAGAGCGTTGCGTGCTGAGGCTCTTCATTGCGGTGTTCTGTGGGATTGTGCTCTGGCACGGGTTACTTTTCTGCTGCAGGGCTGGGCTGTTGGGAATGACTGCTGGATCTCATGGACACATTGATTTCTTTTAGCTTATATGTGATCCAGTCATCGAAGAACAGAAGCTCCTGAAGCCAGTCTTTCATTTACTTCAGCAGCAGGCCAGGGACTCTAATAACCTGGTTCAGCAAATGGCAGCCAGAGGACTGGGCAGTACAGTTTATGGTGCCCCTAAGCAGGTGAGGTTGAAATCCCTCTGCACTCTCTAGAACACAGCTTGACTGTAGAGACCAAACAATAAGGCAGGGCCGAAAGGGTGCACAAGAACCTGAAGTGTATCCAGTTTTGTTGTCTTACCCCTTGTGGTGTCTCTGGAGACAGTTGGGTGTGACAAGTGTAATTTTGGTTCAGAAGTGGGTGCCTTGCGTCTCACAGGCATATGGGAATGTAGCCACGTGGGCTTGGTCAGATGAAGTCCCAAACACTTTGTGAATGGGAAAACCCAGAGGTGAGGAGCATAAGCACTGATCGTTGTGTCATTTCTTCTGTTTGTACAGCTAAAAAAACACCAGAACCCATCCTAGAGACCTTGTTCCAGGCATCATTTGCGCCTACCAGTGCTCAGATCATGCGGGAGGCAATGCAGGTGCTGGCCAATGTCTTGAAACATCTAGGGACAGATGCAGGGCCCCTGGTTCAGGAGGTAGTCACGCACATCAGGCCCTTCTTTAACCATGTGAGTGAGCAGTACTCCCCACCCCCATTCCAATGCTCTTCATTTGGGGCCATTTCAGAGGTGGGAGATGCACTTGCTGCCCTTTGTTCCAGTCCAAACTGGAAGATCTTAAGTTCTGTGGAAGAGATGAGTTTTCAGGAGGAAAAGCAAGTGAAGAGAATGGGATGACAGACGGGCCCTTGTAGACAAGGATTTCATAGATTTCATAGACATTTGGGCTGGAAGGGACCCCGGAGGATCATCGAGTCCAGCCCCCTGCCCCAGGGGCAGGAAGTCAGCAGGGATCATAGGATCCCAGCAATATAAGCATCCAAATGTGTCTTGAAGGAGTTCAAAGTGGGTGCTTGAACCACCTCCAGTGGCAGTCTATTCCAAACCCTGGGGGCTCGGACAGTAAAGAAGTTCTTCCTTATGTCCAGCCTGAAACAGCCGCAGAGGAGTTTGTGACCATTAGATCTTGCCAGCCCTTGAGGTGCTCTGGTGAACAGACATTTCCCCAGATCCTGAGGAGCACCACTGATAAATTTATAGGTGGCCACCAGATCACCCCTGAGCCTGCGCTTTTCCAGGCTGAAAAGTCCCATGGATCTCAGCTTCTCATCATAAGGTCTGTTTTCCTGACCTCTGATCATGCCCGTGGCTCTCCTCTGCACCCTCTCAAGCTTCTCCACTTCCTTTTTGAATTATGGACCCCAAAACTGGACGCAGTACTCCAGCTGCAGCCTCACCAAGACCAAGTACAACAGGAGAATGACGTTCCGGGATTTACTTGAGAAGCATCTATGGATCCAAGCCAGCTTTTTGCTTGCTTTACTAGCCGCAGCATCACATTGGAGGCTCATGTTCATCTTGTGGTCAATCATGACCCCCAAGTCCCTTTCATCTGTAGTGCTAACCAGTGTAGCACTGCTGAGCCTATAAGGATGCCCCAGGTTTTTCCTCCCAAGGTGGAGAACCTTGCATTTTTTGGTGTTGTACACCATCAGGTTCTCATCCGCCCATTTCCTGAGCCTGTCGAGATCCGCCTGGATCACCCTCCTGTCCTCAGGTGTGGATGCTTTACCCCAGAGTTTGGTGTCATCGGCAAACTTGGCCAGTCCGCTTCTGACACCAATGTCCACATCATTGATGAAGATGTTAAGTAGTATAGGCCCTAGGACAGAGCCTTGAGGGACCCCACTGGTCACAGCGCAGCAAGACAATTGGATCCTGCCGACCACCACCCTCTGGGTCCTACCACGGAGCCAATTCTCCAGCCAGCGGATGGTGGTGAGGTCAAGGCTGCAGTTAGCCAGTTTAGCCAAGAGGTGATCATGGGACACCAGATCGAAGGCTTTTTTAAAGTCAAGATATACAACATTGATCTCTTCCCCCTTGTCCAGGTGATAAGTCACCTGGTCATAAAAGGAAATGAGATTGGTCAGGCAAGACCTACCCGCAACAAACCCATGATGGGTATCCCTCAGGATATTGCCTTCAGTTAGTCTGTTAAGGATGGCCTTTTTGATAATCTTTTCCAAGACCTTCTCCAGGATAGAGGTCAGGATGATGGGCCTGTAGTTAGCCGGATCTACTTTTCTCCCTTTCTTGAAGATAGGCACCACATTGGCCCTCTTCCAATCATCGGGCACTTCACGAAGCGCCAAGAGCTCTCGAAGATCCATGCCAGGGGCCTTATGAGCTATGATGCTTGCCAGCTCCCTGAGTACCCTTGGGTGTGACTCATCAGGGCCAGCTGACATGAAGGTATCTCAAGGTGTTCCTTCACGAGGTCAGCTTCGATGGAGGGCGAGGAATTTCCCTCACCTGGGCCTCCCTGACCCATAGTGGGCAGGGCCATCCCATGGGACTGGTGAAAAACTGATGCAAAATACCCATTTAGCAAGTTCGCCTTTTCCTGGGCATCAGTTGTCAGTTGCCCCATCTGGTTTAGCAAGGGTCCAATGTTGCCCTTGCTTTTCCTTCGGCTCCCCACATATCTAAAAAAGGACTTTATTTTCCTTGATATTTGTAGCTAGCTGGAGTTCCATCATAGCCTTGGCTTTCCTGGTTTGCTCTCTGCAGGTCCGGACCTGAGCAGAGTATTCCTCCTTGGTGGCGGTTCCAGTCCTCCATCCTTCGTAGGTGGAGGTCCTCCAGTTCCCTGGAGAGCCAAGGGGGCTTGTGCCCTTTTGCTGCCTTTCCTCCAAGACAGGATGGACTTTGCTTGCGCATCCAGGATTGCTCCCTTGAGGAGCAACCACTGATCCTGAACTCCCCTCACCATTGGGTTGTGGCCTTTTAGGGCCTCTCTGACAAGCCTCCTTAGCTTGTCAAAGTCAACTTTCCTGAAGTCGAGGACTTCTGTATTACTGACTAACTTGCCAGCTCTGAGGCAGATGGTGAAGGTGATCAACTCATGGTCACTGTCAACCAGCTTCCCTTTGATTGTTAGGTCGCTGATTAGGTCATCCCCAGTTGCCAGTATGAGCAGGGACTGTCAGGAGATGGGGCAAGGCTGCAGCTGGGGTCATGGGGCTCTGTAGGGCTCTGGGGCTGTTCTCTGCTGTGTTGATTCTCCTGAGTCGGACGCAGAGCTGGGCAGAGACAAGAGACCACAGGGGCTGGGGGATTTGGTTTTGCTGGGATTCAGAATCAGAGCCCCCAGTGACTGCACGTTCAGGGAAGAAGGCTCACTGCTGCCCCTCAAGCTCTTCTGGGTGCCCTGGCTCCCAGGCAGCCCACCTGGAGCAGGAGCTGTCAGAGCCCACCTCCCTGGCAGACCACCTGGCAGGCTGGAAACCAAAGGCTCCTGTCAGGAGCTGTGCCAGGCCCATGAGAGAGGCTTGGTTGTGACCACACTGGGGTTTCTCGGCCACAGGACAACAACAGTCTTCGCTCAGTGGCTTTCGCTCTCTTCGGTGCCCTGGTAGGCTGCATGAAGGGAAGAAGGCAAACCTATTATGGAAGCCAGGTGAGGCAGAGCTTGGCAACACTCCTGTTTCACCTGGAGGACCCCAACGCGCAGGTGGCCAAGGTAAGAACCAGTTACACTGATTTCTTCAGCCCCATCAGGTCTCCTCAGTCCAGCTCCAGGGGCTGAGTGCAGGGACCAGGTTCTGGGAGCGGCCCTGTCAGAGAGATCCCTGCACAACCTTATTGAGCCCATCTTGAAACTCAGTTTCATAGATGTAGGGTCAAAAGGGACCTAAGTAGATCATCAGGTCTGACCCCCTGCCCTGGACAGGAATATTGGGCTCATATGACCCCTGGTAGGTTTGAGCTCATATGACCCCAGCTAGGTAATTATCAAGGCTCCTCTTAAAGACCCGCAGGGTAGGAGCCAGCACCACTTCCCTTGGAAGTTGGTTCCAGATCCTGGCCTCCCTTACTGTGAAATATTGCCTTCTAATGTCCAGCCTGAACCTACTCTCAAACAACTTATGGCCGTTATTCCTTGTTACTCCGGGAGGTGCTCAGGGGAACAGAGTCTCTCCCATTCCCCACTGGTCCCCCTTGCTAAGTTTATAGACGGCCATCAGGGTCACCTCTCAGCCTTCTCTTGTGAAGGCTAACAGGTTCAGGTCCCGTAGGCTCTCCTCATAGGGCCTGCCCTGCTGTCCCCGGATCATGCGAGTGGCCCTCCTCTGGACCTTCTTGATGCTGGCCACATCCCTCCTAAAGTGCGGCACCCAGAACTGGACACAGTACTCCAACTGCAACCTGACCAGTGTTGCATAGAGGGGAAGGATCACTTCCTTGGCCCTGCTCGTGATGTATCTGTGGATGCATGACAAGGTGCGGTTAGCTTTACCGATCATGTCCTCACATTGGAATCGATAATGACTCCAAGATCCCTTTCTGTCACTGCACTTACGGGAAAGGAGTTCCCCAGCCTATAGGTATGCTGCTGGTTCTTACTGCCCAAGTGCAGTACCCTGCACTTGTCAATATTGAATCCCATCCTATTCTCATTCGCTCAGGGTGCAGAGGCTCCTGGTGCCCTTTACACCCCCAGTCCAGCCCAGGGAGAGAGGCAGGTTTCTGTGGTTTACCAGAGACGCTGGGAGCAGCTCATGTGTAGACTGTCCTTTTCTTCCTGGCTCCCAGCCCTTTACTCAGACCATGAGACCCAACAGTGAATGTGTTGGCCACAACCCACCTGTGATGGTAAACACAGCACAGGGGAGCCAAAGACCTCCCTCTGGGCTGAGTTCTCCTTGTGCCCTGACCATGGGAAGCTGATCTGTTCTCCTTCTTGTGTGTTTAGGCATCATAATGGAGTATGCTACCCCAGGGAGTGCCGAATGGATAGATGTTGCCCACCTGCTGAGCTGTAAGTCAGAAATCCAGCCCCTGCACTTCCCTTCTGGAGCCCAGAAGGAACTGAGAAGCTGCAGGGATTGACCCCTCCTCCTGCTTTGGAGCCCAGTGCATCTGCTCTGCCCTGAGGATAGCCTAAGAGAGCAGGCAGCTCACATTCCCCTGGAGCAGCAAGGTGCAGCAGTGAGGACATGTTTGGATTCATCTCCTGCCTGTCCTGCCCAGGCCCCTCTCCAGCCACAGCTGCCCAGGCTTTAGCCTCCCTTGGCTTCCTGGGGTCCTTCAGGTTGGAGAAAGTTGTAGCCAGTGCCACTGGGTGCCACTGCCAATCCTCCCCTGGGCAGCCTGTCAGTCAGGTCCCTTCATCAGGTGCAAACCAACATGAACCAGCCCTGTTTCACACCAGGTCTGAGTGCCCAGTCACGTCCCCTTGGCAATGGCAGCTCTTGGGAAGGTTTCTGGTGAGAAAGGCAGGAAAATCTTGTCAGTGGAAGCTGTTGAGAATCTCAACCTTCCTCCATGGGCAGCAAAGCTGCTCAGTGCCCAGCAGAATCAGCATTTCCCCATTGCTGGGAATGCAGGAAGCTCCCAATGGAGCAGCCATAGCCATGTCTGTGTGGGAGAGTTTCTGTAGCTTGGAACCTAGAGAGACCAAAAGTCTGTGGCTGTTTGAGACACTGGTGATGAGATGATGGGAGCAACACTGCATCTATTGTGCACTGCCCACCCACACATCACACCAGAGCCACATTCCCCAGGGATGACCTTGCTCTGGCGCTGCCAGCATGTGTGACTAGTGTTGCCCTAAGGTGGAAGTATCTATTCATTAATGTCTTCCTGTCTCCTTCCAGCTCTAAGAACTCTGGAAAAGGACACATCTCAGGAGGTCCAAGTTGCGGCCACTTGGGTCACAAAGGCCATTTCTAAAAGCCCTTGGGGTGGGACATTGCAAAAGGAGGAAAACCACAGGCATAACCTGCCCCATATAATTTCGTTACTTTGTTTTGGGTGCCTGAGGCCCTGCTCCATGTAAAAGCGAGCTCCTGTGTGTGTGTGTGCATTTGACAGTAAATTATGTTCTGCGTTTTTTTGGCTGTTGTTGCTTCTCTCCTCCTGAACACAGCAGAGAGAAGAGGGTGACACCTTGTAGCTTTGGGAGTGTGCGTCTGCTTGGTTTGGGTTTTATGGTCAGGTTTGGGTATCTTGCCTTTAGGTGGGGTTGTGTGGGCAGTGAGCTGTGCACTGCTGCTGAGGGCATAGGTGTTACCACACGTTAACTGGGAGGTGGGGCTCTGCCAGGCAGATAGGCTAGGTACAGATGTTTGGGGAGGTTAGGGGGAGGATAGATTGGGTTAAAAATGGCTACCTGATGTAACTGAACTTCTGTACAGTTCCCAGCACAGCCCTTGGGTTTGGAAAGCCCAGCCACTGGCCCCAGCCCCAAGGCTGCTCTTTTCCTAGCCCCAACCCCTGATGCCAGGTTATTTTTAGCCCCCTAACCCATGCCTCCCATGCCACTGCTCATGGACCATCCAGCTACCCTAGACTGCCAAACCCTAGACAGTGGCACTGGGGCACAGATTCCAGCCTGCAGCACCAACCTGCCTCTGCCCTGCAGACAAATCTGGGGGACATGTGCCCCCCAGGCCTCTCCCAAGGTATGCACAGTGGTGGGAGCCCCGCCTTATCCCTGGACGTGCCTCCTACGCTCTGAGCATCCCACAACCTACCCTGGGGCCCCATTCACCCCAGCCCCTGCCCCTGCCAGTGACCCAGAGAATAAGCATCGGTATCTGTGTTCTCTCTGAGAGGTTTTGAAACATGGGTAGGGCAGGCATGAGTAGTCACAAGCTCAGGTGGGCAGGAAATGGGTTTTCTGTCTTACAGATAAAAAACTGAGATCTAAAATTGCTTCCTCTTCTGGGCTTCCAGACTGCAGAACATTTGGGACTGCATCCTGCCCACATGTACTCCTCCAGTACCCATGTTACCATGGCTTTGGGATACAGCCGTGCCCTAGCCAGGATTGTTGTGCTAGACCCTGCATGGATTTCATAGATTTTATAGACATTAGGGCTGGAAGGGACTTCAGAAGATCAACGAGTCCAGCCCCCTGCCTCAGGGACAGGAAGTCAGCTGGGGTCACAGGATCCCAGCAAGAAAAACATCCAGGTTTCTCATGAAGGCATTCAAAGTAGGTGCTTAAACCACCTCCAGCAGCAAGCCATTCCAGACCTTGGGGGCTCGGACAGTAAAGAAGTTCTTCCTTATGTCCAGCCTGAAACTGTTTTGCAGGAGTTTATAACCATTCAACCCTGTCATCCCTTGGGGCACTCTGGTGAACAAATATTCCCCCAGGTCCTGGTGAACAACCCTTATAAACTTACAGGTGGCCATCAGGTCGCCCCTGAGCCTGCGCTTTTAAAGGCTGAAAAGTCCCATGGCTCTCAGCCTCTCGTCATAAGATCTGTTTTCCTGACCTCTGATCATGTGCATGGCTCTCCTCTGGATTCTCTCAAGCTTCTCCTGCTTCTCATTGGCAGGCACTGCTGGAATTCTTGGCATGGGTCAGGCAGGGCAGAATTTGCTTGGTCTGAGGCCCAGGTCCACTTCCTAATCATGCATTGTGAGTACGTTTCCTTGTTGCTTTGGCTGCATCTTAGAGACACTTATGTTTGCAGACCGCCTCCTTTCCATGGACAGACACCTTTCATGCCCTTGGTGATATGATAGCAATGTGCTCAAACCCAAAAAACCTGGCAATCAGGACTGAGAGCTGGATCCAGACTTGTGCCTGGATTCTCTTCATACATGCAGTGGTGTTTATGCTGGCAAAACCCTACTGACACAGAGGCAGCTGGGGGTTAGGCATGAGCTTGGAGGCAGGAACTGATGTGCGTTAGTCCTGGCTCTGCCACAAACTCTCTGTGATGTTAGACCAGTCAAACACCTCCTCTGAGCCTCAGTTTCCTTGTCTGTAAAATGGGTTTGCTGTTAATCGGCCATCATACAGGTTTATTTAGGCCAAATTGTTCCAAAGCACTCATCAATTCTGAGGGCCTGACAATTTAAAGGCCTGATTTTTTCACACTTGCAAAGATTACCCAGTGCAGCTGAACTTAAGGGGGTTGGGGAGAAGCTCTGGGTGATCAACCAGTCTGAAAACTGTGGGTATATTGGATGTCCAGAACTGAGACACCTGGAATTACTGGCTGCTCTTGAAAATGTTACCATGCTAAGACTGGCTTTCATCTCTATTCCAAACCTAAAAACAACCCCCCATATTTAAGAATGGTCCAGCATATATTCTGGCTACTTCTGTGTAGATGGAAGGGAAAGGAATTAAAATGGTATTGGGAATACAAAAGAAAAGACAGCAATCTACTCCAGATTTTAGGGAAACCTTCTCCATCCCAAATGCGCTCGTTTCTTTTAGGAGGCTCCCATAACAGATGAATTAAAAAAAAGTACAAGACTAAGTTTTCAAAAATGAGTAGGGATTTTTGGGTGCCCAGTTTGCGAGGTTTTAAAGAAGCCTGAGTTTCAGCATGTGCTGAATACGTGCCCTCTGAAAATTAGGCCTCTCTAAAATGTCCCAGGTTTTGGAACCCCAAATCACCAACTATTTTTGAAAATACAGGCCACTGCATCTAGAGGACCAGTGTAGGCATACTGTATAAGTAATGCATCTCTGAGGAAGACAGACAAACACAAGGGCCAAGATCAGCAAAACTGACTAGATTCCAAAATCTCAGATGGAACAAATAAGCCAAAGGAAAACCTTGCATTGTGTGTTTGCAGGAGGGTAACCACAAGATGGGAGCCAGAAGGCATGGAAACATTTGTCTCTGAGCGCTGTTCAAAGCCTAGAGGCTCGTGCCAGTGTTATTCTTGGTTGACGCGTGGAGGCAGAACCAACTTTCTGAGCATGTTCGGAAGGGATAACTGACTTCCATGGCTACGAAGCCTAGGCTGGAGAAATCTCTGAGCCCAGGGAAGTCACCAAAATACACATGGGCAAGGAATTATCTACCTTCATGAAGACACTCGCAGGTCACAGTTCATTTTCAGGCTGTTCAGTGATTCCTCAGAGTAACACTCTCTATATAATCATCCTGTATTCAGCATTACAGACATGCTCCTCTCAGCAAGAGAAGTTCATGGGCCTCAACCCTGGACTAATGCCAATCCAGAGCCAAACCCCTGATCCTCAGCTCATCTCCAGTTAGCTGCCTATAAGCAAGAAAATCTCTAGTCCTTGCTCGTTAACCCACTGATACATACTGCATCCATACCTGGGACAGCCTTTGATACCCGTGTCAAAGCTGGAAGCCCCTGGGTTATGGCATGAAGCCTTAATTTTAGTAACAGCTCCTTTGTTCCCCCCCCAGGCTGTCTGACTGCAGAGAGATCACCACTTCTGTGTAGGGTTTATGTCTTCCTTGGTGATTTTTTTAAATAGGTTGTGAGACCAATGCTGCTTGAGAAAAAAGGGCTGAGCTAGAAAAGCAGGCTTGGCTGCTAATTTACTGCCACCAAAATGGCTGTTTGGAACAGAACCCAAGGAAAAGAACAGGGTCTTGGAGTTCATCTCAGCTGGAAGGTGACCTTATGTTAAGAAAAGTCACTAGTCTGCTCTGGAGACAAAAGTATGGCCCAGCTGACAGGGTAATGGGCTGGGAACTAGCATTTGGGGTTTCAGTCCCAGGCCCTGTTCTGCCACTCACTTGTGTCCCTTCTCTCTGTATCTCAGTTACCTTATTGGTAAAATGCAAATAATATTAGTGACCTGCCTTTAACAAGTGATTTGAGCTACAGAGATGAGGAATGGCCTGTAACAAGTAAAGCATTGTTTCAGGAGGGGAGACAGCTGGAAAACCTGGGCAAAAGCATGATTTCAGCAATATCCAGAAACTTGGCTTCATGAACTTGTGTAGTCCTTTTTCAGCCAATCCTAACGGGCACATATTGTCTGCCTGTCAAACCCCAGAAGAGTTTAATGATGCATTCAGGAGGGATGTTTGAGAGCCAGATTTGAAACAGGGCAAATAATTCTACACCAACTGCACACGTAGGAACTTTACATTATTGTCAGAGTTTTCCTACAAGCCTGTTTTCTGCTCCCAGAGGAGAGCTCATGGTTCTGCCCCCCTGTAACTGGATATGCCATGCCTTCTCCAGCCCAGCAAGGGAGACTCCCTTGGCCTAACAGAGCTAGCAAAGAACTCCAGGGAAGTGGTTCTTTGACAAGACAACTCCTTCAAGGGTCATCTGTTGCTTTCCATAAGCTGTGAGAGTCCCAAGGATTCATAGGACCCAAGTATGGAGTCTTTCCTTTGCTTGAAATGCATTTTCTCAAGGTAGCTGTATGGGGGCTTTCCTTGGTGCTGCTGAACACTCTGGGTTGCAGAATCAGGCCCAGGATGGATCCTGCCATTGGCTGAGAGATTCTATTCATTGCTTTATGTCCTGGGTAGATGGATTTGATCAGAAGCCTGGTAGGAATCTTCTCCAATGCCATTTTGCACAAATGGCAACAGCAAATTTCAACATGACAATTTGGGGCAAAATTAGAAACTGGGCACAGGAGTCGTGGCTCCTAAGGAAATTTTAGGATCTTAGCCTGGTGGGATTATGGAGAGATCCCAGGAGGATGCTGGTTCCTGCTATAAAGCCGTCCTTTCCTGTAAGTGCTCCAAAATAATCTCCCACCTGCTCATGTTCTGGGATGAGAACCACACACCCCTCCTTTGCTGATGTCATTGGCCCACATGCAGAAAAACAGCAACCCCTAGGCTCTGAAAACTACAGTTGCTTTACTTGGGTTACATTTCAGGTCTGTCATCCCAAAAGCAGAGGCAGATGGAACTAAAAGCTAGGGACAGACACTCAAAAAGCCTGAGCCTGAATTGATTCAATCTTTGCAGGTTAGTCTAACCTGACTAGGCTGACTCAGTTTGTAACTATACAGACATCCCCTCCAGACTAAGAAAGTGTAGGCACATGCCTTCAGTGGCTCAGGCTAGAAGCTGGAGGGTTCTAGAGCAGCCCTCCCTTCCCTTCCACAGTCCTGAGCTGAGGGGTGTGAGGCCAGGCCAAGGCAGGATGCTCTGATTAGGGAGGGGTCCCCCCTCAACCCCACTTCTAACCAGCCCAGCAGGGAATTGATACCACAGTGTTTATCACCCCTAACTCAGTGTTTATCGGCCCATTAAGGAAACAGAGAGACAATACCAGCTATCTGTTGATTCTGCCTTTGTCCCATCTGCCACAGCATGGACCATAGCCAGCATCTGGTCTGCTAGTTAATGCTGAGAAGTGTTTGTGTAAGGCAGAGGGGACAAGGGATCCCTGCTTAGCAGACAGTGGTGAGGGGAGGGGGCAGGGAGCAGGAGGAAGACAGGCAGGTGCCTGCAGTCTCTGCAGGAGCTGCAGACAGGGAGCAGAGGGGAGAAGCCAGCCCTGCTGCGGAGCAGAGAACCCTGCCCAGCTCTGAGAGCATGCCGGGATGCTGGGGGAGTCTGGTTTAAGTTAAACCAGCAAGGGGTCTGGGACAGACATTGTATAAACCGGTTTGACCCAAGTCAGCTAAGTCTGATACTACATTCAACCAGGTTTATCTCAAACTGGTTTAGCCATTTTCAAACTGGTTTATGTGCACTGAACATCTGTTCTATTACAGGTTTAAACCAGTTTCTGATCACTTAAACTGGTTTATGTGTAATGTCTGTCCCTAGCCTTAATGCAGACTGGGGCCAGTCCATGGGCTGTTGAGAAGCTCCTCAACCTGGCAACCTACAAGGGACACTCCTTGCTCTGGGATGAGCTTTTCCTGACAGTTCCTCTAAGGGGATGCAAAACAGTCTGTAGAGTGTCACTTCCAGCTGGGATCAGAACTACCCAGCTCCCATCAGCTTGCCCAGCTTCTGCATGAATTACCAGAACCTAGCAAACCTGCTGCTTATACTTGTGGGCATATATTTGGGTCCCAGATTTGTCCTGGGCAGGTTGCAAACATCCATTGAGACCTGTACAGTGCGTAACGTCATTGTACAGCTAAGGGAACAATACAGGTTTTCTGTTTTCTTTTGTTTCAGAAACACAGACAAGTCAAAAAAATAAATTTATTTGCAGATCAGTCTGAAACATTTTTTTCTGGCTTGTCTCACTGAAGTGAAAACCAAGAAAATATTGTTTTGGTGTAGATGAAAGAATCTCTTTTTCAGGTATTTTTAGCTCTCTTTTTAAAAATTAAATTTAGCTAAAATGAATCTGGAAGTATTGTAAATGAAATGCCAAATTGTTTTGTTTAAAAATGTGGAAGCAACCTATTTCTAAAAAGCACTTTACTTGCTGCAAACATTTATTTTCCTTTTTTTTTTAACTCTTGGTCTAAGTCAGCACCAATAGCAAAGAGTTTCAGTGTAATGCAACTGCAATTTTTGGTGAATGAAGTATTCAGTGTGAAAAACACTGCCTAGTTCAATACCTTTGCCTCAACAGAGTATGTGAGCTACCTATATTTACTGTTGGTTTTGTGTTATTGATCATTTGTAAAGGCAAAAAAGTCACCACTGTAGGTAGAAGATATAAGCAAAGTTACTGGCTCTCATCAGAATCTGAAAAAAGGACTTTTACAAGACCCAGAAATTATGTCTCAAATGTGCATACTGATTCATTCATAGATGGTTAAAAACCACTTTGAGTCTGGAATCTATGTCATCTGGGTCCTGGATTGGCTACTAACTTTGGGGTGAGTCACTTCCTTTCTGTGCCTCAGTTTCTCCATCTGTATAACGGCAGAGGTGGAAATGACACTTCACAGGCACACTGTGAGGCAGAGTGCACTCATGCTTATAAAACTCAGCTCTTAAATATTTAGGAACTATATATAGTGGATTGAAAGTATATGGTGGATTGAAAGCATTCACTGTGTCTTTTCTAAGGTATGTGGAGAAAAAATGAGTTAACAAAACCAAGTGCCAGAACATATCACAGCCTTTTTGTAACCTCACACGAGACAGAAAACTTCACTGAGTACTACTACGCCAGAGTGCGGGCCGTGGTGCTGAATGGCTACTCCTTGGACTGGGTCTGATCCCAGAGATTTAAACCCAAACAGCATAGTAGGTGGCTCTATGGAATCCAGACACTTGCAGGCTCCATCCTGCTGCCATTTGCAGTGACATCCGTGTTGCAAGCCCAGATTCATTTACAGGAACAAGGTTGCCAGCTTTTCAACCCTAAAGGGGACTGTGCTGCTAGAGGTGGGGAGAAGGAGGGGGCTGGGAGTATGAGAAGGTGCTGGGGCCTACCCTGAAGTTTCTGGCCAGAGTGATGCTGGAGAATGGACATTTGCAACCTGCTCTGAAGGAATAGAGCAGTGGTTCCCAAACTAGAGATCATAGTCCCAAATGAGTCTTGAAATGCTATTGGAAAAATCAGGCTTATACCACATGGCGTGGTTGTAAACCTAGGATTGGGGTCGCATACACAGAAAGTTTGGGAACAGCAGGGAGAGGGGAAATATGAGGGACAAGAAAGAAGGGCTTAATGCGGAGCCTACCAGCAGCCAGTTATCTGCCCCTGGAGGTTGTGAGATAACAGAGCTCTTGGTGGTTAGGATCAGCAGCCAGACTTATGCTACATGCTTCACGTGCCAAACCCCAGAGTGCATCTCTGTCACTGATGTTCAGTTTAACCTTGGGCAAGTGCCTCAGTGTCTCCATGCTTCAATTTTCCTTTTCGTAAAATTGGGAGAATAATGACTATGTCTGGTTCATAGAGGCATTTGAACACAGTGCTTGTGAAGAAGACTGAGAGCCTTCCACAAACACACTATAAAAGAGCGACATGATAGCCTTACTTATTAAAATATTCCTTTCACTGAAGCACAACACAGATGAATTTACACTACATCTCAAGGCCATTCACTTGACTTTTTAAGGCTTGTGGTATCAGAGAGCTAATGGAGGCTGCTTTTATGAATGGCGCGTGCTCCCGGCAGCTGGGGGGCCATGGCTGCGCTGGCGGTGGTGGGAGCACAGCAGTGGCGGTGGGAGCCCGGCGGCAGTAAGCATGCAGCTCCCGCAGACGTCGCCATCACTGTTGGTGGTGGGGGGAGAGGAGGGGATGGCGAGCGCCAACCAGGAGTCGACGACCACCTGCAGGCACCGCTGGCAGTGGCAGCAGTGGCCAGGGACGATCGTGGACTGCCTGCAGACGCTGCCGGTGGTGTTGGTGGTGGGGTGGCGAGCGGCAACTGCTTGCAGGTGCCGCCAACACTGCCTGCGACACTTTTTTGCAGGGGGTACACCACCACGCTCAGGGTGCACATGCATCCCCTACACATCTCCCTTGGCTGCTTTCAAATTATATGGTCATGGGCTGAATTCAACCTGACTGTAACTGCTGGGTGTAACTGCTGCACTTCATTAACCAGAAACATAAAATGCAGTCAAGCTCCTTTGTGGGACAGAGCCATAGGCAAGGTTGGTGTAGGAGTTAGCTACACAGGTCAAAGTGTGAAAGCCACACAGGGGTCTCAGGTCCATCTGGGATATCTAGATGGTACAACATTTTAGTCAAAAATAGTGATACTCACTGTAACAGGGCAAAGACAGCCTTGTTCCTTTGATGTTACTAAGTTGCAAGTAGTCAGGTCAGGGACAGGGCAAAGTTAATTACTTAGTAAACACAGTTGGGAAGGGGATCCAACCTGGGGTATATATTAACTGATCAGGAGCCAGCAGCTACTTAAGTCCACAACAAGGGGCTTTCCTTTACCCCCTTGGGCACATTGTGGAGAGATTCAGCAGGGACGCCAGAAGCGGCAGACCCAGTGCTGGAGCAGCTTGCGGATAAGACCAGCTGACTGGGTGTAGGTAACCACAGTGACTGGTGAAGTAAGGAGGTGAGGAAGAGAGGAGAAACTTACTGGCTGAGAGAAGGCCCCATGGAGGAAGGATCTGCTGGTACCACAGGAAAGAGAAAAGAGAGTGGGAATGGAGTGGAGCTGACTGACTGGTGGGAGTGGGCTGCACAGTGGTGGAGAAAAGGGAGACCGGGAGCTGTAAGAACAGCCAGGGTGCTCCACAACCTGTGGTGAAGTTACTAATAAACCCATTTTTTTTAATCTTGCTTCTGGGGTGATTTATTACACTCGCTCTCTTTGGGGAATTAATTTCCTATTCTTCCATCATTCCAAAGTGTGGCAGGCGAGTCTCAGGGAGAGAGATTTCGTTATTCACCCCCACCCGGCCACACTCACCAAATAGATGTGCCAGTAACTCATCACCTTTAATCTCATTAAATTACTTTTCCTGCTTTATCATTTCCAGCTAATATTGGGGCACCAGAGGTGAAGTATATTCCTAAAGTTCAATCTATAAAGTTTCTCATTCAGCCTCCCTACACATCACTCAAAGATTAAGATGACCACCAGCTAACTGTTGAGGACATCTATAGCCCTGTAAATTCAAACAAGCACCGAACCTCACTAACCTCATCACCAGAAGCTAACTTCCTACAGTCCAAAACACACTGAATGGATCTAGGCCATGCCATGACAACACATGCAAAACCGTTCAACAATATCTCCAGTATGGAGATATCTTCACAATATAATACATATCTTCATTGGGGCACCAAGTGCCCTGATGGAAAATACATGGAGACACCAAGCAACAGATGCAGATCAGAATGAGCGCACGTTGAAAATCTATCAAAGACAACAACAGAACACCACCTGTCTCCAATCTCTCAGGCCTGATCCTCAAAGGGAATTTACAAGCCACTTTTCACAGATGAGTCTATGAACCGCACTTCATCGACCTCCTAGGTACAGAAACTGATGGACTCAGTATAGACATTGGAATTCTGACTAACTGCAACCTGCCAGGCATCTGACTCCCCAGGTACCTCTCCACTTTTACCTGCACTGCTACATTCCCCTTCCTCCCCCCCCAACCCCAGCCTGTCCCTCACCCCCTGATGCCTCCATTTCCATTTTCATAGACTGGCTTTGTTGCGTGCATTGCATGCCAGCCTCTGGCTTCTTTACTATTCCTTCCATCCAGGGACAGCATACACATCAACTGCAGGTGCTTCCTCAGCCTGACAAAGGGTTTTTCAAACCAAAACCTGGCATCCCAGGCAGCTAAGCTGAGCTTACCTGGAGCCTCACAAGTCCACTGGAACCAGCAAGACTCAGGCCTCTCAAAGACATGCCAGGGCTGGGCTTTCCCCAGCCAGGACTATGTGCGTGCATGTGGTGGCTGAAGATTATGGTGCCTCCTACCCACCTTTCACAAGGGGGATCCTTGGTCCTGGCATTTCCTGGAGCTATCGTGCTGCCAGCAGTCCCACCAGGCCTCCTGACCCTGGCAGAGTGCATCTTTAGTGGTCATGCCCAGGACCTGAGGCCTTCTCCTTCCCCATAGCCCAAACCCATACCTCCAAGTTCGTCCTGGCACGGAAGCTCAGCAGGGCCATGTTCTTCCCCTGCTGGCTGCTGATTCAGTGAATGCTCCCTCCAGCTCTGAGAGCAGGGATGTGGCAGCGAGGATTGCACTGCCCTTCCTAAGGAGACGCCAGGGACCTGGAGAAAGGGCCCCGAAGATAATAAAGAGTGCTGGAGAGGGTGCTTCAAGCACAAACACTTACCTAACAGCACACTGGAAGCAAGAGAACAAGATGTGGGAAGATCAAAGACGCCTAGATTCATTAGCTCCTATCAGTTCCAGTTTGCTGGGCGTGGGACAGACAGCAGTAAAAACCGCACCAAAAACAGCTGCTGGAGAGTTTAGGGGAGAGACGGAGAGCAGAACGGAGAGCAGATCAGAGGAAGCAACGTGAAGAAAACTGGGCTAAAGGAGAAGAGTAGGAAACTCTCTCCTTTTGAGGCTCGGAGGAGTCTCTGCACTTACCAGGATCAAGACTCAAGGATCCATGATCGTCGGGATCTGGCAGAGCGACGGTTGTTCCATCTGGGAAAACTGCAAGGACATAAGACAACTAATTGTGAGTGGCAGTGGTGCAGGACAGGAGCACCTGTAAGAGACCAGAGACCCCTGGTTCTGCAGCCCACCAAGATTTAATCATTAGAATAATATAGGTCAGGAATAAAAACAGTGATAAATAGCCAGTAGACTCAGGTTCCTAGTGCCATGTAAAAAACAGAGCCAAGCGTGGGGAAAATTCTCAAATCAATCAAAGGTCAACAGCCATTAAGAACGGCAAGCCTCCCTCCTTTTTTTCTTTTTTCATCAAGTCATGGTGGGCGAGACTGGGCAGATGTGCTGAGTAAAATCCTTAATTAGAAAATCAGCTGTGACCTACGAGCTAGCATGCTTAAAAATCCTGACAGTTACAAATGATCAAAGTAAATTTACTACCCTGCTTACAGGGGCATGTTTTTTGAAAAAGGAAATAGGTGCAGATGAAGTGAGGAGGGTGGTACTCACTCTGTCTGCACCTGGAGATTGGGGAACCCCAACAGCAGGTGGTTCACCTTCAGGAACACCAGTTGCTCCACCAAACCAGGATCCAAGCAGGTGCAGTGGGGTGTCACTTCATCCCCAGCAATGCTGAATACCCTCTCGCTCGGAACACTGCTTGGTGGACAGGACAGGTGTTCCCTGGCAACTGTGGCCACATCCGGTTGTGGCTTGCCCAGTAGGCCAAGGGGTCACACAGCAGTGGCTCCACAACCTTGCTGAGATAGGCAGCCACCAAGGCCTGAGTGCTACCTGCCTGATGGTGGGGTCTGGTGCCTCTGGACTCCACCATGGAAGTCATGCCCTTGGCCCACATTGGCAGCGCCTGTGGTAGGAGACTGGCTGGTGGATGGCATGCTAGCATGGGACAGTGGATTCCCCTCTTCTGCGTCCCCCTGCCTCCATCGTTCTGCCTCCCCAATTCATTTCACCAGCACCTCCGTCCACTGATTCAGGCTTTGGCTACTGTATATGCTGCCCTTCACCCTCAGGTCACACATGGTGGCCAGAACATGGACCATACTGGACCACAAGGGATCGAGCTGTTTCCTGATGCCTTCCTTCAGCCACCTCACCAGTGCTTGGATGTCTCGTGACAGTGGCTTGCTCCAGCCAGGAACATTGATCCCCTGGAAGCTCTCCATTTGGCTCTGAAATTCCCACACTACAGGGATCACCTGGCTAAGGAGGGTATTGCCAGCGCTGAGGGTCTTGGTGGCTTCAAAGAAGGGCTTGAGGACCACCAAGATCTATGAGATGGTATCTCACTCTGCTTTGTTAAGGGATCCCAATCTCCCCAAGCAAGGCCAGTTCATGGATGGCCTTCTGTTGCTCCACCAGCCTCTCAAGCATCAGGTATGTGTAATTCCACCGAGTCTCCACATCCTGTATGATTTTGTGCTGCAGGATGTTCAGCTCTGCTTGTTTGTCCCACAGCATCTTGCCCCCTTGATGCTCTGGTGGATGTAGCCTGCCACCTTCCTGCATTTGGAAATGAGTTTGCTGGTGGTGTTGGCACCATCACCAGCAGCCCTGTCCCCCTCCAAGGCATCCCTGACAATGAGGTGGAACTTCAGCCACACAGTGGATGCTAACGAAGTTGGCATCAGGGACTGCCTTGACCATCTTGGCCCCATTGTCAGTGACCATTAACCTGCGGGTGAGCTCAACCTGCCCAGCAAGCCACACCTGCACCAAGTGGTTCATAACCCCCATGATCTCTGTTGCTATGTGGGACTCATCCATCACCTTGGCTTGAAGGAGAGCCCACCGACAGCCTGATCGGTCACACCAATGACCTGTGAGGAAGAGGTAGGCATGATCTCCACCCTGGCTGCTCCAGATGTCTGAGGTGAAGCATAAGGCCACCTGCAGACCTGCCTTGTGCAGCTCCTCCCTCAAGTACTCCCTGCATGCCTCATACAGGGAGGGCACCACCACCCTGCTGAAGATGGTGCGTGCAGGCACTTGGTATGATGAGGCCACGAGCTCCATGAGCTGCCTGAACTCTGGCCCCTCAACTAAGAAGGGCTGGCCATCCACAGCAAGCATCTCCCCAATGCTCTGGATGAGCTCGCTCACCCCTGCAATGCACCCTGCTTTCTATCCGCCTTTCCCCAACTGTTCCAGGGTGGCCTGCCTCTGCTTTGCGGGGGATGGGGGCTTTGGAGCGAGAGGGGGACTTCCTTTTGGGCATGCTCCTGCTGGTGCCAGGCTGAGGAGGAGCAAAGGCAAGAGTTTGGTGCCTATGTGGTGCTCATGGGTTTTGTTCCCTTGCCCTGACTGGTTTTGGCTCAGCAGTGCAGGCAGATAGTGTATGTGGGATCATCTGCCAGCTCAAAATGCTCCCAGATCACACTACCTGCTCACTTCTGGGGTGTGGGTGCAAGTGTGGATACTGCAATTTCCCCTTTTGAAACATTTGCCCTCATTTCATTTTGAGGCTGTTTCAAAGCCCTTCATTTCATTTTGATTTTGCTGTTTCGAACTCAGAACAAGTCGAAACTGTAGAAACGAAACAGTTGGCGAAATTTCGCACAGCCCTATTAAGAGGCTATTAAATACGCTGCCTCATACAACGGCTCTCAACCTTTAAAGACTCAAGGCCCCCCTCTGCAGTTTTTCAGAATTTAGTAGCACCCCATTTCAAAAGCAAGGTTATCATGTGTCAAAAAATAAGACTCGAAACACCTTTTTTAATTTAGAAAAACCACGCATGAAAAACCATTATAAGTAATAAGCCAATTGAGCCTGGCAGTTCTTGCAAATATCCTGAATTCATGGCTGAATTAAAGGCACATAACTCATTTCCTCTTTCACTGAAAGAAGTCCTTCGCTCTTGTTCTTTACATCATTAGAGTAGAAGACCCCAATTCACAAAGTAAAACCCACGGCTAGGTAGTTTTCATTGTACTGCCTCAGCTTATCTACTTCCAGCCTCTCTAAAACCACTACTTGAACTCATGCTTGCTTCCAATTCATCTGTTAGCGAACACAAAGAGTTACTCTGCATTACTTTTGCACTACAATACATAAACTTTTTTGCTTTTATTATAACGAACTTGTCTGTTACATCAGTCGTAGCCAGGCAGAGAGATAGCCTCTATTTTAGCACGATGCACGTAAAGAGGGCAGTGGGCACTTTCTTCATCCAACCTGCCCAGCATCACACAGATTTGACCCTAGGTCCCACAGGGTTCTTGAGAGAACGAAGGAAACTAGGGCTGTATTAGGGACTGAGCCAGTACCAGCTGTTCTAAGGGGGGGTGGAAACCTAGGCACACTTAAACAACATGGTGATCACTGATAACTCTAATGAAGGTAAGCATATTTAATAGCTAATGCAGGCAGAAATGTCCCTGCATGTGACACGACAGCCCTTTTTGGTTCAGCACCACATGGAAAGACAGGGGAAGAGGGCAGTTCCACTTGGAGATGTAGGCAGTGTGATAGATGCCACTCCCATCCACAGAACTGCCCCACCATCAGGTAGAACAGTCTTCCAACTCTATTTGTCAGAGCCAAACAGGGAAGTGGCTGCAGAAAAAGTGGTTCACCTGTCTCCTTGGGTTTAGCTAATAACCCTAATCCAGGCAAGAGTGCCTGATTATGCAGATCTTTCCAGTCTGGTCCTACACATGCCTAATGGAAACACTGTGTGGGACAGATGCTGGTGTTGCTGCCACCAAATGAAGCTATCTTGACATCTGCCGCCGCCATCAGGGCGTGAAACTGCGCTGTGCAGCTTGATTTTTCTGTAAGTGAGTCGAAACGGAATCAGGAAGCAGCTGCAGCACAAATGGCACGCCTGCCTATATAACGTAATGCAGGCAACGGGCCTTCCTGATGCAGTCACTTCCAGCTTGGCTCCAATGCATTACCTGAAAAACCAAGCTGGGTGGGGGCAGTTTTGCCCTGCAGCAGTAGAAACAGCAGCACAGTAGCTCTAGCAGGTTTCTGTGGCATCCTAGTTGAGAACCACTGGTCTAGTATAATGTGCTCTGGGACCTATGGAAAGCATATGGAGCAGGGCACAAAGGGAAGAGACCTAGAAAGTGGTGGGGGAAAAGGTGACCTCCTGCTGAAAAAGTTTTTTTTCTGAAAGTAAGGTGTAGTTTTAAATATCTCAATTTTTTTTCTCTCCTAGTTAGAATAGAAAGCAATTTCTATTTTTACTATTCAGAAAGTAGGTTTTATTTGAATTTTTTTGTATCGAAGAGAACGACTACCATAAATTTCTATTCTCAAAACATGAAATTAAAACATGAACAATAAAAAGGAAAACCAGTGTCAAAACTTTTAAGATGTGGCTAACATTGGTATTACCATAAAGATATAAAATGACTTTGCTAAATTGTTTCTATGGAAGAAAGATTATCAGAGGGAACAACAAATGAGTTATGTAAAAGAGACTAGGCAAGAGCTGCTGATAGCTCATATACACTAGCATTTCAGGGTAGTCAGCCTTTTAACTGTGCTCTGGCAGAACACATTAGGATGCATGTCTGAAAAAGCATTCATTGCTATGCATTGTTATATCCTTCTTGAGCCTTTGATCATTTTCCACTTCAGTTTTTCTGCATTTTTCTCTAGCATGCCTGAACCCTCCCTATCTAAAAATACAACAGAAAAATACCCCAAAACACAATCCCTTTCACTACAGAATTAAGAGTGCTGTGGCTATTTGGTTTCTACAACCATTAATTTTACCAGCTTGCAAATAGCCCGAAGTACTTTTCACCAGTACTTAAGTTTAGCTGCTAGCAGTAGACATCCTTGTTTTGAGAAATCTTGGTACTAGAGTTCCATCTTTGTGAAACCTTTACATTTAGAAATGCATTTCATCCCCCTCCCTCCAAGCACTGTTTGAACAAATACTGTTTGTCGAAACACATTACCTTGCAAACTTTTATGGAAATCAAGCATTTATCATTGAACAATCATTTGCATGCATTTGTTGATGTTCCTTATCCAGATTATCTTCCTTGGAGATAAGCCTGCTACAAATACAATTTTCTGTGTTAATAGAAAGAAAAGGGCCAAAAGCTATTTGTTGTTCTGCAACAGCAGTAGATCTCCTTTGGGTACAAAGTGCCAGGAAACTTCAGAACATTTGCACTCTATAAGCAGCAGGCTCTAGTTAAAAAAAAGACACTTCAAGAGCCTCAGAAACTTGCTTCTGTGTATAGTAGCACTAGGAGAGAAAGGAGGTGGTTCTCATTTGTTCTCCACTACAACTGATCCATTCAAATAAATTACCATGGTAACTACACTTATATACAGAGGCAACTAGTTCAGGCAAGCTAACTCCAGCTGAGAGCTTTAGAATAGAAGAGCCCAATCTTATCAGAGGCTGGGAGAGAGCAAAGCTGCAGTGTTTTCCCTTGGGAGCAGCCCATGCACCTACCAAAGGCACTTTTTTCTGAAATGTTTCTGGCATTCTCATCCAGATTACATGAGTACCTTTTGTTTAGTAAGCCACCCATTATGCTTGTAGCCATAAGTATCAAGCTTGCATCAAACATTCTGCTTCCTTCAGAAGATGTAAACTTTCCATGTGTATTTAAAAAATTTCCATAAAAGCTGTTGAACACCAAAAAACACAGATCTTCCGATGTTTAGAATTCCATCAGGATAATCAGTTGTTGGCTTCTTGATTTAAAATCCTGTACAGCCAGATCCTGTTTCCTTCTGGTTTACACTGCAGATTACTTCAGTAAAAAGCATAGCTCATCATTGGGGAGTTACAATTCTCTTGAACTGTCAGTCTTGCAGAAGACTGAAGACAGCACAGTATTTCCAGTAACCTTTTCTTTCCTTCCAGATTCAATGGCCATTTCATACCATTACTGTTTTGAAGCAAAAACTGCTGCAATTTTGAAGTAAATGTAATCCATCCTCCTTTCAGTGAGACAGTGGGGAGAAGTAATTTACTGAAATTAACTGCATGTCTGCAGCATATGAATTCTACGTAATGACCCACACTCTTCAATAATCAAACCCACTGACCAAGATTGTAGTCTATGCTTCTGTCCTCAAGGATGATGTACTTGCTCAGCTGCATCAACTCATGATACGATTGAACCAGAACACCTAGTGCATGCCCATAACATACTTTCTTCGCCATGCTGTGCACGTTGTGTGTGACAATGCACTCTTTAAATGGACAGTGGGGCTGCTGTATATACACTGAGAATGATATGAGGATCATCATCATCATCCTTGTCATCAGGATATATATACCTGTTGAGCTGTGAGCCTTATGGCTTAGCAGGTCTATATATCCTGCTGCAGAAATGTAACATATTACATCCTAAATTAAGAAGCTTAAATGATTATTTTGAAGAATATACAAGTGTACAAAGATAGGAAAGAGGGAAGGGAAGAAAGAATTCTCTTGGCAATTAAATTTGAAAATGCTCTGCTTCATGAGTGGGAAAATGTTATACAAGTGCAAATTTACCTCATTTGTACAGCAGGCACCATCAGAAACTTAAGAAGAGAACTCACAACATGGCAGATAAATAGGTATTTATTAAAGTCAATCTCAAAACAAAATTTAATGACATTAAGGCATCTTCTACTCAATTACTGTTTACACAGTAAGAGGATTTTTCTTTCTTTTTTGATACAAGACAGCAGACTGTACAAAAATGTTTTCCAACAGATTTAGCGGGGGGGGGGGGGGGAGGGGGGGGGTGACATTTTCCCCAGCATTCCATAATTCTGAGAACAAACCTGCATGGTGAACCCGTTTCCCCAATGGAAGAAAATAGAAACCCATTAGAACAGATCAGCACAGCAATTCATTATCAAAAGGAGAGCAACTTTTTCTCCTTCAAACCCCCAGGCCTTCCGTAAAGATGCACATGGGAGAAAGACTAAAACAGATAGTATACTGCACAGAACAAAGAATACATACTGGTATAAAAACTGCTCATTATCTTCTACTTTGAAATTGTATAGCTCAGACATGCAATCTTGTTTTAACTAGCATTTGCAATTGTGGCAGTTCAGTTAAAACAGGACTACATATTTTAGCCCAGACAAATCTTTAGCAGCATAATCATGTTTTATTGTTGTTCTACATTTGTAATTAGGGAAACAAACAACAACAGTTTTATTTAGAGTGAACAGTTTATTTTTAATAATTATGCTGTCAAGTGATTAATCACTGTTATAGTGTTTGTCTTCCATTGGAATAAGAATGTCAGGAAATGCTTACAATGTCAAAGGATTCACTATAACAGGACTTCACTATATTTTACTAAATAGTAAAATATAAATTAACACTGCATATATCCCTATTCTTCTCTGCTATAGACAGAAACCAAATAAGTTCTCTAAAGTTCAATATACTGTCATACTATTACCTTCTTTTAAGGCAAGATTTTATTTGTGAAGAAAAATGAAAAACCAGAATAACCTGGATAAACACATGTGGCCAGGTTTACTAGTTAGGAAACTGTCCTTTATAAAATATTTTACTTCAACAAGAAAATTACTAAGAAAAAGATGCTGACCCAAAATTGCACTGTATTAAAAAGGTGGAGTTTTCTTGTATCAAAGTCCTTTATTCATCATCTTTAGAACCAGTTTTGCTTAACTATAAAAGACACAAAAAGAAAAGTGTTCAGAGTTTAGACTGTTATTTCATTTATTGGGAATCAGAAACTACATTATTTCCATTGTACATTGAATACAAGCATATTTAGTTACTAATACAAACTAATCAAGCTATTTCCATCAAAAAGTTAAAAAAAAATTATTCTATTTTAGTCTACACATTAAATAACCATAATTGTTCCTGGAGCTAAAACTCTGCCTTCTTTTATTTTTATGAAATATTTTAAAATACAAAAATAAGGATACTCCCTCAATGAAACTTCATAGAAGATAAATAATTTTGGGTAGTATCTCCATTAAAGAAAATGCAAATCCAATCCTCAGTTTGGTTAAACTGAAACAAATGCACTTGAAGGAATTATCCCACACATTTTTAGGGCACCTCTTATCTTCAATTAAAGTAAAACCTAATTGAATGCAAATGGGCACTGCCAAAGCTTATAATACCATATGATTACCTAAATAAACTTGGGAAAGTTCTCTGGAATCTGAGCTCTCTGGAAGTTCTCTGGAATCCAAGACACCCATTCTTAATAGTCACTTTTAAATTTTGAAGCATGGCACACAAAATAACAGCTGTACCTGACTGATTACTACAAGTCATTTTAACACTATTCTCAGAAGTATGCTGGCAGTGGTTTGGTTGTTCTGATGTACAATCAATGTTTTTTCTGTTATGCAGTGAAATGTGTTAAAAATAGCAAGATTAATTTCCATTCAAGAGCAAAGAGGGGAGAAGAAAATTCTTTGTGGGAAAGGAAAGGAAGAAGGATGCAGGCCCACAGGAAGACAATATGGAAATCTCACTTGGGAGACAAAAAGGTGTTGTAATGGGGTTTTTTTGCTTCTACTTATCCACAGTTCTGAAATGTTCAGACCATTCTGTTAATGTCATTTTTGCAATCTGCGACCAATGAAAATACTGAGAATTGTTAGTGTATTCTGAAAGTCACAGCTAATGTACATGCTGTAAACTCTCCTCTCTAAAGCTTAACTTTTCAATGCTCAAAACCAGGGAAAAATACATTTCTTCTTCGAATCCAAGAGGTATTAGTCAGTCAGTGTTTTGCTTCATATATAATTTACATATTGGAAGAATTTTGTAAGTTTTAAAGCCCAGTAACAGATTGTCAATGAATTAAGATCTAGAGAAACAGGTAACAAACTTCCCTACTTCTCAACAAATCTTTTTTTCAACATTTAAGAAAATAATGTGAAAATACTTACATGCTGGAAGTATATAGAAATGAATCAGAGACCACAGTCAAATCCAAACATTGTTAGGAAGAAAACAAAAAGACAGATTAAATATAATTTGTAGTTACATATGCATAAAACCATTGTGCATATGCAGTACTTTCACAGTTGTAACAGTCACGTTACCTTAACAACATCCACCCAGTTCCATCCTCGAGGAAGCTCTCCTCTGTGATCTATAAGAATAAAGAGCATTCACAACTGTTAGACTGATGAGAAACCTTAGTTGCTCTGTGTATATTTTCAAAGATATGAAACAGCTGTAAGAACAAATATAAGAACACAATGCAATTTCACTACATATTAATGTAATAGTGGTAAATTGTTCACAGACAATATAAATATACTTTGAATGCTTGTAAAATTGTTAATTTTAACAAAGAAAGTTTAAAAGGGGTTAAGAAAACTGAGGATATTAGCAATAAGTCTCATGGGGAAAAGATAAATTTATCCTCTCAAAAACAAAACAAAACAAACATCACACAGCTTCACTAAAAAGGCCCTTCTAGGGCTTGACTTAGGAGGTAATTTGAAATCAGCATGTGGAAAGATTTGTCAAAAAGATCAGATCTTACAAGAGGAAAATACATAATTTAAGTAATGGTACACAGATAATTCTGGCTACAGATTATCAAATGATTCACATAAATGTATATGTATTAAGAGACAGCATGACCATATAATGGATCATATGAAAAAAAACACCAAAAACTTGATTTTATTGAAAAAGAATCCCCATACTTTCTTGCATACCATGGGCCCTGAAATGAGATGCACATTTTGTTTTTGGAAGGCAGGATGAAGAAAAAGATTTTTCTAGAGCTATAGCTGCATACAGCAGGGACAGAGCTTAATCTTCAGCTCACTTACCCTTTTTCCTGGTCAGGAAAAAGCTACAGTTTTAACCCTTTCAGAGCCGAACTGTCAGTGACTCTTGGCTACTTAGCCAAGTGAAAAGCAGCTAGCAAGAATCAGACAAATTATAAGTAAGGGTCTGTAATAGTTGAACTGGTCTGACCGAAGCAATGTTCAGTAAGTGCATTTATTGAAGCAAAGAAATGTGCTAGCTAGAGACAGGTTTAATGTGGCAAACTCTGAAAGTTTAACCACTCAATTCTGCTCGCTCACCTCAATTGTCATATCACTGCCATTCCACTCTAGGGTCCTATGCAGAAATTATCATTTGTGAAAAACTGTTCTCCAATTTTATAACCAAAACATGTGAAAACTGGGAAATGATCATTATGTTCTCACTTATGGTGCAAAGTGTATAGGAACCCAGGCCTTTGAAGGAACATAAATGCTATTAAAAAAAGCACTGCAACACTTTCTCAAGTCTGGAAAAAAGGTGTAAATTATGTTGAACAAACCTGTTTTATCTGCCAGCTTTCGTTTCTGGGTTTTGGACAACTGTTCCTTTTTGTCTTTTTTCTTACTTGATGAGACTACGTCAGGAGTTCCTACTGAAATATTATTGCCCCCTGAAGGCTGAGAAAAAAATAGAAGGAACTGTTAAATTTCTTGCAAGAAACTGAATTGACAATGCATGCCTAGATATTACACTGATTGGTATTTTACAAAAGTTACAAGAATAATATTATGTCCAAATTCTTGTTGGGACACTGTGTCTGTTCTTTAATTCATTACACAAAGAAGCTTGCACTTTTTATCAAATGACAGTTATGGCTCTAGTTTTCTGTATTTATGTAATAATGCATTTCTAATGTGTTTCTTATGATGGCTGGTAATCCAAATGCTTCCATGACCTCTGAAACCACCCACATCCCAATTCTGTTTGGTGGGGATTGGAAAAGTTTTCTTTCCACGTTGACAGTAATACCACTGTCAAAAAGGAGGCTAGATAATCACCTAGCCGGGGTCATTTGACCCCAGCATTCTTTCCTGCTCATGGCAGGGGGTCTGAATTGATGATCTGCTCAGGTCCCTTCCAACCCTACCAACTATGAAACCAACAATAAAGAAAAAACACCCCACACACATTTAAGAACAATAAAGTAAGGTTTAATGTGGTGAGGTTCACACTCCTCACTCATTAATATAATTCTTTCCTGGACACATAAATTTGCAGGAGCATAAAACTGTCTTCATAGAAGAGACAATGGAAAGAGAGAGAGGGGCAAAAGAAGAAACTAATATGATGCTAGTACTGAAAAAACAAACAAACCAGTGTTCTTGTATAATCAACTATTTCCATAAAAAGGTTTCAACTGTAAACAGGTTGAATACCACGTTTTCTTGCATACAACACACATTTTTTCACTTCAAAGTCAGCCCCTCCTCCCCCAAATTGGCGTGCATGTATTAAGTGTGGAAACTGATTTTCTGACTGGGACAGAAGCACCATGCTTTGATTTTTGCTCTGCAGTGCAGCAGCTGTGGTATTAATATTCAGACAGCTAAGGGAATCAGTTGACTTAAAGGCTCACTGTTCTTTACTCCACACGTGTTAACAATCATCTTTACTTTTTAATGATCTTGATGTTCCACTAAAAGAGCTAACCACTCTTTGGGAATTTTTTCTGTCTGCTAGTCTCTCTCCTCCAATTTCATAGCCTTGGAGACTCTTTAACTCCTTCCAGAATCATAGATCCATCCATAGAGATGAGTCTTTAGCAGCAGCTAGGATTTCAGCTTTAGTCAACCAGCAGGTTGAGCCATCTGAAGATTAGACTGTCCCTGCTCTCTGAAGCCATAACTCTAGAAAAAGTCTTTTTTTCTTCATTCTGCCTTTCAAAAACAAGGTGCTTATATTCTGAGGCATGTTGTATGCAACAAAATGCAGTATTTGTCCTTGAAGTAGAACTAAATTGTCCATTTCAAAAAAAAGACATGAAATAACTCCATAAAATAGTAATGATGCAAATTACTCTGATTCATTTCAGATGTAGGGTTTGAATTCTGTTCATCTCAAAGTCCTTTGAATACCTAAAAATGAGCATTTTGTTTTTTGAAGTAAAAGAAGGTATTTGCAACTCACTAGAGAAACACACTGGCAGTTCTGAAGAAGGTCTGCATATATATACTGGAGTTCATCCAAGTACAATGCTCCTCTTAAGAGCAAAAGCAGTTTAGTTCTCAAGTCAATTTGATCCTGGGCCTTTTTGCCAGATTAATGAATGTCTTTGAGTTGCTGACAGGAGTATTGCGATATTGCCACATGTCCACCTGTTAGTTATGTCCACCTCATTATCTGCTGATCATTTCAGAAAAGAGCTGGATTCAAACAAGTAATCTAGCAGTTAAAGTACAGTATCTCATTTAGAATATCAAAAGCCATCAACCAAAAAAGCCTTTGCTACTGAAACTTAGTTTCTTGCTTTTCTAGCATGTACACTATGACAAAAAAGTGATAAGATCCCCTAGCATGAATGCTTCTCTAAGCCACATAGAAACATCATATGAAGAATAAAGCTTCAACATTTCCTTGCTTAAGCTGTAGCTCTCAAGAGTCAAAACATTTTATAAATACAATCCAGTGCCAAACAGGGTAAAGAATAAAATAGCTAGACAGTAATGCCCACACTCATGTACATATCTTCTCAAAGCAGACTAGAAAGGTCTCCTACTCTAAGTGAGATGCTGCCTTACATGGTCTTACATGTGCAAATCTACCCTCCAACTGGTTTGGATTATCATTCCAAAGATAGTCATAGTGCCCAAGCACAAACTCCACCTTGTTCCAGGCTGCTGGATCATTAAAACTAGATTCAAGATAACACTATCTTTAATTTTAGCATTATTTTATTACTTACTTTCTACTTTTCTGGTGTTCTTTACCTCAGTTTTCCAATCAAAAATTCATTGCTTCAGAATTTTCATATACCAATCTGAAGCGTCACTCATTCACTCTGGAGATTTTTGTCACACCAAGAGTCAAAGTTCACATATCTGTTCTCATTAGTTTTGTTTCTGTTGCAAATTCCCCAGGTCACCCTTGGAGATCAGCTTGCTTTGTATCCCAGATTAGGAAGTATTTGCAATCACTGCTTTGCAAGAAATTTTTTGTGAAGTTGGCTAAACACTAGAGAAATGATAAATTTCTATGTACTATCTTCTAGGCACCAGCCTATTTGCATGCTGTGTAAAATACAGTATACAAGTATGCCTCCACACATGCCTCCCAGAATTTTATGATAGCAGTGAAGTATTTGAAGGTCTGAAAAGTCATTTCAGACTTTTTTGCATGAACTCGTATCTAGACAAATATTTCATAAAAAAAAGATTAAAACCTAAAATTATAAGCTTACTGCAACATAAGCAGGTTGATTTTCCATAAGCAATTCTTTATTATCTTTGGCATATTCAAAAAGTGTATACGTCATGGCAGTTCCAAGATTAACTTCCACTTCTGTCATTAATTTATCCAATATGCTTTGCTTTATAGATGAAGATCTAGAAGAGACCATATAACCCAGTTTTAGGTTCAAGGGATGAGACTTGAAAAAAAGAACATATAAAATAGAACTACTTTAAATATTTACATTGTGTTGTTGAAGAAAGCATCCATGGATATGACTGGAGCCATCTGTGGGTATGTTTCTGGCCAGGAAATTTCTATTAGGAAGGCTTTAGGATCTCCATTTTCACCTATCTAAAAAAAAAAAAAAGAGATGAAACACCTTAAAAATGGAAAGGTTTAGTCTTATCAAACCTTGTAATATCACATTCTATATGCAAACCTTTCACTATTTATATATTACCCAAGTTATTTTTAAAGGTGATCGACAATTACCATTCAAAAACAGTAAGCTTCAAAAAACCATTACTAGCATAGTATTTTTACATGCAAGTGTATAAAAGCAGCATAACTTTTACCCCTCAATTCTCCCCTATAAAAACCAATAGGAAAGGTTTGATGAAGTATTTAACATTGTTATAGAAAAGGTTTTCTTGGTTCTAAACGGCAGCGATTGCAATCAAAACACTGCAACATTGCAAGAGAACAAGCACTCACTTTCCATTGCCCAAATTAAAATATTTGGATACTTTGTAGAGTCAAGTTCCTTACCCCCTGAAAAGCTGAGGGTTTGTAATGTAAAAGGAACCAGGGGTATACACAAGCCACAGTAAATAGCTGTGTATGACTGCTATGATGCTCTAGTTACTTGCTACACCTTTTGTATCAAAGGGCACTACTTCTCCAGTCAGCTTCGTGGGCCACTGAGAAGCAGTGCCCTTTTGGAGTAAAAGGTTTGAAAAACAACTTGAATTGCATGTCCTTTATTCATCAACTGCTGCAAATAAAGCTGGTTGTGAAATACCCATCTATGAATGATTTGGGCTCTACTGTACAGTATAAAAAGCAAACAGGATAATGGTCTGTTATGAGAACCGGGTATGAATTTTAAGACTTACAAATCTAATTCCTCTCATCACTAAAGGCAGTCACTGTAATTAACGTGAAGCTAGCCAAAGCCTGATAATAAGGACCATTCACTCCAGCTCACCTTAGACGGGCAATTTTTGACAGCAAAGCCTAAAGCTTTGCCTACATGACAGACTTTCGCTAATTTAATAAAGACATTGTAAACCAATTTCATTAAACCAGTGACAGCCTCTGAGTGGACATGTATTTCTATCTAAACAGTTTATTTGTTTTTAGGTTATCTTAATTAGAATTATTTTGGTTAAGTGACACCAGGGTGTCACACACAGTCCACTCCTTGGGCTGGATCCAAACTCTGAGGCTTCTTGCAGGGCAGTGGGGTAAGTGGTGGCAGCATGGGTTGCCAGCAGGGCTCCAGGTCCTGGCTCTTGGAAGCAAGCCCTGCCCCTGAATTCCTGGCACTTCTGGGAGTCCTGCTGGCCAGATGACAAGGCTCCATGGGCTGAATCTGGTTCACAGGCTGTCTGTTTGACATCTCTGTGTTAAACCAAATAGCAGAGGCCATTTTGTTAAAAACAAAACAAAACACACAACTGGAGAGCGTGGTAATGCTCCCTTTAGTCAATATCCAACAGTTTAAAAAAATTGGAAGAGCAGGATTCAGCCACAGGCAGCTCAACCCAACATACCCCAGCTTCCAGAGAATATCTTAGGCACCAGGCATTGTATTTTATATTCATGAGTCATTGGATTAAAAGACTAAAACCGAAGTCTTCTCTACTGCCTAAGCGAATGATCTAGCCAGAAGGATATAGAATCTTGTTTAATCTTGCTCTCTTGAATCATCTTGCTCAGGAGAATCTTGAATTTTTTTCTGCATTCTCTCGGGAGGTAGAAAATATAGGTTTCTACTCCTACTGGCTCAGGTGATCACTAAACTTAGGCTTTTCACATACAGGGCGAGTTCTTTAACTACCAGGATGCTACGTAAGAGACCATCACTGCAACCTTCTAAAAGACTGCCTAAAACGTAGCAGGTTCTCTTTGCCTTTTTTAAAGAAATTATTCTGGCATCTAACTGCAGAAGAAAGGTTTTGAGCTATGAATCTTCTCTGGTGCTTAAGTATTGATAGTTAAGGTATGGCTTGAGACGTACTCCTGTTCTTTTTCCCTCATTGGCTTGCTTAGGAGGTGCTCTCCTCAGTCTGCTGGCTTTATAGATCTAATTCTGAGATGCCTAATTCTGACCATGCTTTATACAGGGACCCCATCAGACCAGGCCTCTCTCGGTCTGCTATCTGGTACCATGTCAACTGGTACAGCCTGTTCCATGGTTGGGTTGTCGATGACTAAACTGGTATCCCCACCTGGGCTAGCCTGGGTGAGGAGGGCGTGTGGACGCTCAGCAGGACTAAAAACAAGACCTGTCAAAGGGCACATGAGCTCCCTGCGAGCCAATCGCCTTCCATACTTGGAGGGGAGATGGGTGTCACCAGGTCACTCTGCCCAAAGAATCACCAGTGATGCACAGCATCCAAGGTGCCTCAATGGCCTCAGGACTGACTTGACTTTACATAGAACTGTTGATTCCATTCTAGAAGCCAGATGCCCAGTGCCTTTAACACACCAGAGAGATGACACTCAAGGCACAACACACACAAAAAAACAGGCTCTGGGGAGAAAAGATAGCCAGTCATCCTGGGGTATCTGCCACTATTGCAGGTGGGGCTGAACTACTTTTAGGGGCTCCGACATGGTCAGACTGATCTGCCGCAAGTAATCTGTCAACATGTCCATGTTCCAAGTAGCTTCATCAATCTAGTTCCTTATGCTATAATTGTCCACTAGGTGAATAGCCATATGTTTTAAGAAACTATTTTGTAATATATACAACATATTCCATTTAGCTACAAAACTTCATGAAGTCTTACCCTGTACTGAAAGGAAACAGGACTAAGTTCTCTAAAACGCTCATCTCCTTCGTAAATAGAACGTAAAGCTTCTAGTTCCATCTAGAAAGATGAGATAAAGAAAACAGTTAACAATTTTAATCTAATACTTCAGTTTAATGTTTTTCTAAATGTTTTATGTAAAAAGGTCAAGCCAGAACAACCACACATACACCACACACACGCAAAGTATACATTCATTGAATTGTGTTTACATAGGTCAATAGATCCCATAAAAATACAGCCAACAAATGTAACTGATTCAGTCTTGTTTGGTACTACTATAATCCAATTTCAGTTTTCCAGAAAACAAGTTTAAACACAGGATACCAATCTAAATTATTCTGGCTAAGCTACACAAGGGTATCAAACATACTCCAGGGTAAGCTACACAAGGGTGTCCAAACATTAGCATAAGCTAATAATCCATCTTCATAAAAAAACTTTCAGAAACTCCTCAATTGAGTGAACATTATAGGATTTCAGACAACTAGGACTTTTTAAATCTTAATTTTGTGACTTTCCATGGGAAAATATCAAACAATATCTAAAGAATGCTTCTATCTTCATTACACTTGCTATAAATAAAATAGCTCCTCACTTACAAGATCCCTTTTTATGAAAGGGGTCCAAGTAGATCTGTCCCCAAATAGAATCCAAAGGTGCCTGTAGACATGTTGGAAAGGCTGCTCCAACGTGCTGTAATTACGTGCTGGAGTGTGATAATTAGTTTGCTCCAGCCAGTCTCTGCATCTTGTGTATAGAATCAAAGAAACTTAGGGTTGGAAGGGACCTGCTCAAAGCAGGACCATCCCCAACTAGATCATCCCAGTCAAGGCTCTGTTTAGCCGGGTCTTGAAAACCTCCAAGGATGGAGGTTCCACCACCCAGAGCCGTCCCGAGGATACGGTGAATCAGGGCGACCGCCCCAGACTCCGTACTTTGGGGGGGCCCCACAGAGCCAGGCAGAGTGGTCGCAGGCCCTCCCACAGGGCGCACCTGGAGCTTGTGGCCCAGCCCCACACTGCGGAAGAAGCACAGAGATTTCCCCCACCCCCTTTGCAGGGGTACCACAGCCCTGTGCAGTGTTAAGGGGACCCCACGCAGGCTGATTTGCCCCAGGCCTCGCACCCCATTATGGTTGGCTCTGCCACCACCTCTCTAGGTAACCTGTTCCAGTACTTCACCAGTCCCCTAGTGAGAAAGTTCTTCCTAATATCCAACTAAACCTCCCTTGCTGTACCTTCAGACCATTAACAAGTTGAAGTTGAATGAGCTTTAGGTCAAGCACCCTCGCTGCTATTTTGACATGCATGGAGGCTGATACATGAGATGCTGCAGCATTTTAATTAGAGCAGCTCCACCCTCAGAGCAACTCCAGTTAAAGCACCCACCCCCAAAGCACATGTAAAAATGCCCCAAGATGCCACTGACTGGCACAATTATAGCATTATGCCATTCAACCTGATGTTGGATCCACTGAAGTTGTAAACCCACAATAATCAAACAAAAGCCTCCTGGCTAATCTTTTCATAATAAGGACTACGGAAAAAATGAAAACTTTTTCTGGAGCTTGTCAGCTGCCCAATGCAGCCAAATGACACGGGAGGTGATTTTTTCCTACTGCCCGTGCCAAATGTTGTATCACCTTCTCATACCCTTTCAAGTTACAGCTTTAAAAATTACATTTGTAGAAACAGGAGTCAGTGATGCCAGGTAGCTGCAGAAAAAAAGAAGAAAGAAACAAAAGGCCGTTTTGGGCTGCGCTTTGACAAGAGCACTAGACGTAAAGCCAGGCCAGGTTCACCCTTTAGCAGGCCCGAGGCAAACAAACTTGTGGGCCCCCAGCTGCAGATGAAGCTTTTATGACTTTTTTCACTCAATAATTGTAATATGTCAAATAACCACAACTGCTCCCTCTTCACTTAGGGCCCCCGGCACATGCTCAGTCTGCGTATGCCTTAATCCAGCCCTGCGTAAAGCACAGGAGGCGACAGTGCTGCTCCACTTGGCACCAGTGATCTCCGTTCACACCTGGCAGCACCAGCTAACTGCTGGTGCCAGGTTCCCTCAAGCTGCTATGGCCCTGCTCCCTCCTCCAGCTCTCAGCACCTGCCCCATGGGCCATCCCTGTGCACTAGACGCTGCCTTCAAATCAGGCCTCCCCTACGTTACATTTATGGCGGGCCACACAATAAACGGTACCTGCAGGTTCCGGGGGTGGGGTGGGGTGGGGTGGGAAGGACGGACCAGCCCTAGAGACAAGGCAAGGCCAGACCCCCCCCAAGCAGCGCCCGCGGCCTCTTTAAGGCAGGCGCCGGGCGGGGGTGCCCGAGAGCAGCCCCGCCCCCGCGGTGTGTGACGTCTCCCCGCGGGGTGAGGTGGGGGCAGGAGAGCCCTGTGACGTGGAGTGGGGGATCTCACCTCCTGGTCTTCGTTCGCCGTCATGGCGCGTGAGGGGGAGGAGACCTCCCCCCGGAGGTCCCTGCCGCTGCCCGCCCTCAGCCCGACCCGGCAGCACGCGAACACGCAGGAAAGCCGCGCACATGCGCAAACGCCAAGCCCCGCCCTGCCGCTCCAGTTCCTCTGCCAGGCTGCTTCATGGATCGCCGATTGGTCCCGGTCCCAAGTCGCCGGGCCCGCCCCCTCCCTCTAGCGATTGGCCAGTTTCGTGGCCCCGCCCCTCGCGCTCCCCGCGGACCGTCTCCATGCGCGCCAATGATGGGCTTGGTCGTTGGGTTGGGCGCCGCCGATTGGCGCAGCGGGCTGTCAATCGGACGCTTGGTGCTTGCTTCCGCAGGTGGAGCTGCCTGGCTCTCCTGGCTATTCTCTGCTGTCTGCAGTGGTGCCGGCTGGGCTGGGCGGGAGGAACTGTGGGAGCACGGGAGGTGAGAACGCTGCCTGGACCCGGGGGGCTGCGTTTGTGTCCCCACGGCTGCTCCCTTGGCCTCGTGACTGGGTCCCAGCCCCGGTGCAACCTGGAGGCCTCTGCCCCGGGGCTGAGCATGCGCGGTGGGCGCCTGCTGGGGGCTTGGGGAGTATCCGCAGCTTCGCACCAAGCCCTAGGCCAGGGGGCCTGGGTGGGGGCAGGAGACTTGCCTGGCCTGGCTGCCCAGCCCCGCAGACTTGGCGGTTGAGCTCTGCTTAGTTGAATTTGGGAGTCTGGTTGTTGGGCTTTGGCCCATTCAGCTTGGAATTGGTCTGGCTGTGAACAAGATACAAAACAAAAACCTCTCTGGGTGTCTCTAGTCAGGCTTGGAAAGAAGCAAGAGGTGAAGATTTCCCAGTGCCCTCTGTCTTCAGGGAGCAACCCTGGTCAAGGGTTCATCAAGGCGTGAGACCTTCATCAAGGTTCCTTAAAAACAAAACCATCTTAAAAGAAAAAATATCAGTGGCTGAGAAATGCCTGCATCTTCCATGTTCCCAAAATACATTTTGCCTCAGTGGAGCAGGCCAGCCTCTTGCTTGCAGGGGCCAGCTTGCTTTCGTTAGGAGAATGATGGCTGTTGCATGCGGTCAGGAACTGCTTGCTCAGGAAGTGGTCTGAAATATGTGGCACTTTTGTATTTCAGGGTTAAGACGAGCTCAAGATGACCCCGACGCAGTGGGACTTCCCTGTGGAGCTGTGCTGTCGTCCTATGGCATTTGTAACCCTCACGGGCTTGGATCTTATATACAATGCTGTTCACCGTGCAGTCTGGGATGCATTTTGTGCTAATAGAAGAGCAGATCGAGTCCCGATTTCGTTCAAAGTACTTCCTGGTGATCATGAATATCCCAAATGCAGAACAAAGGTATAGTCCAAAGTCAGTCTATCTATTTCTCTCATTAAAAAAATATTCAATCTTATAGGAGAGATCAAATTTTTATTGTAAAATGTTTGCTGTTCGTGATTACTCTGTAAAACTTTACTACTACTTTCTGCTATGTGGAAGGCAGGTAGAATCTCTGCTGAGACCATATTTAACACAGACCTACCTGTGGGTGTTTTCTTAATCTGCACTTTTGCATTCAGGTTGGCTTTTAGTGGTCTGTTGCCTATGAACAGCTACTCTCTGGTCAGTGATGGCATTCCCAGGGAGTTAGTGCTCTACCACAGGCTTGTGGGTGCCTATACATGAGCAGACTTGATTAATCACGTCTGCTAGAGTGTGGCAGTTCCTGTGCTCCAGTAGCCTCCTGTGACTCTTATATCAGTGTCTCCGCACTTCAAAATGGCAGGGGGGGCGTTTTATCTAAAGCTCACTTAACAAGCTTTAGATAAAGCGGCCCTCCCCCCCCCCCCCCCACACCATTTTGAAGTGTGGGGAGGCCACTCTAATTAAAGCACCCTCCGTCCACCTCCTGGAGCATGTGTATAAGCGCCCTGTGTGTTTTTTAGAAATGATATTGAATTGATCCTTAATTATGGTCTCAACAGAGGTTCTGGATTATCTCTGGACTATCTTTTTATAACCCTTATGTCCGTTAGTGGGTTAACTGCTTTGTTTAATCCTTTCTGATGTCTTCAACCCACTGTTGCCTCTCTTATCAGTCCCCTTCCCATCTCCTTTCCCTATCCTTATATTTAAGTTATTTTTTCCCCACTTGGTATCTTTCCTCTCTGCAAGTACATTCACATCATCTGATGAGGTAGACACTCACCTATGAAAGATTATAACTTTCCGAAGGAGTTGGTCTTTGAGGTGCTACTCTGACCTGCTTTCTGCCTGAATTCAGATTAACATGGCTCTTTCTACACTCTAGTTACATGAAATCTGGAAGAATTACCTGTTAAAGTTATAAATCTGTAACTTGGACAACATCCGAACTCCAGTTATTCAATTTTGACTGAGTGAGTTGCAGTAGAAGATAGTATTTGTAGCCTACTTACTGCGCTGCAGAAGGAGTTAGGAAGTACTGTCAAAGTTTGGCATCTGATAAGCAGCATAGTCCATACCAAGGGCTGAGAACTAGACACCAAAAGACCTGGCTTCAGTTCTCAAATTTCGACTTCTTTTTTGCTCTACAATACTGGTTTGGTTGGTTTGTTTGTGTTTTTTTTTTTTCCTTTTGCACAAAATGATTCCATAAGTGAAGAATATAACTTTTTATCCCTGGACATAACTGGACGTAATGTGTATTTTAGTATTGTATTCTTTTTCTCTCCTTCCGGTCCATCCACTCCCATCTCAGTTCCCTGGGATTTCAAAGACTTCTGTTTTTATCTAATGTTCCAGTGATGTTTGTGTGCTTATAATACCAGTTGGTTAAATATGATGGCTAAATGAAATCATAACCAAAAGATAGCATTAAGTTTCAGTGTAGAAGGCAAGATTGTTGGATAAAAGATGATAAATGCATCCTCAAGATCAACAGTATACAAAGAGTTCCCAAATATGGCAACTTTAGTTGGGATTGATAACTGATCGATTTTAACAATTTCAGAGGACATCTTATGAGTGGTACATTCCAAAAGGGATACTGAAGACTGGTTGGATGAACAAACATCTGAATCTGGTACCTGCACTTGTGGTTGTGTTCTATGAACTGGACTGGGATGAGACACAATGGAAAGAAAAACAGTCAGAATGTGCAACTAGAGTTGAAATTGTGAGGTACACTTTGTGTTTGTATTGTCATCCAGGTTAAACAAATCAGCAGTCGGGTGTAGGTTGCACAGTACTTAGACTTGCTATACAACAGTTTAATCTCTTTTCATAATTTCTCACGTCGTGTTTCTTGTCATAATTTTACGGTGGGCTGCCTTGGGGCCCCTCTAGACGTACAGGTGAAGGCGTGATGGGATCTGATGCACAATCCACACAATTGCACTTCCTGTCATGCCACACGTGCATGGCAGGAGATCTGATGCATGATCCCACAATCGCATCCCATCACACCTTTATTGCTGATGCAGGGGGAGCCCAGGTCAGCTGTGAGCTCACAGCTACAGGAATGTACTGTGTCTCTGTGGCTGAGACCTGGGTCAGCTGATGGGACTCCCTGCCATGGGGTGCACCTGGCCACAAGTTCTCTTAATGTTATTATAGGAACCAGCCACAAAGTTATTACATGTTTTTAATGGAATAACTGTGGGGCTTATTCCTCATTTTATTGCATCAGTAATTGATTGAAATTATGGCTAGGTTACAACTTAAGATGTGGTTAACTGGTTAATCACGCCTTAAGTGTAGTGTGTGGCAAGGGCCTTGGAGACAGTGATTGCAACTGAAATTTTGCTTTGAATATTTAAGATGCAATTAAGTGGCTGTAAGGAAGTCTTATTGCAGAAGGTAATTTGGCAGAGTTGTTTGGGAACTGCCTCTGCTTAATTCTTGTTGGCTAAACTTGTTATTAACAGTTCAAGGGTTGTAGCATATTTAAACAGTAGAGAGAACATTTCCTTCTGTGGTCGATCTATGTGATATTTTATATACAATCTTTTAATGCCTCTGTGTAGACTGACATCTCTTTTTTTTTTTTTAATTTTTTGTGTTTTGTGTTTTTTTTTTTTTTTGGTTTGGTTGTTTAGAAACACAGACTGTCAGTTTGACTTTGCAACTCTTTTTCAGGCAGAGTTTGCAGGGAAGAAATACAAAAGTTGCTGTGGTTTTGATTCAAAAGAAAACACCCTTGCCTCCAGGTACAGAAAGGTCTCCCACTCCCCTACCTGTCATGCAGAAACCTGTAATTAAAGGGAGGGAGTTGTTTCCTTGCCTTAATATTGACAGATTTCTTTTTTCTGTTTCAAGCACGTAACTCGGATGTAAACGTAGAAGTAAAATAGCTCTGTTACATGGAATTATGAAAACTTACGTGAATAAGTTCCCTTCTTTTTCTTACAGCTCTAAAAGTCACTTGGGCTGAATTAATGCAGTAAGAGTGTTGTTGATTTTGGGCAAAGTATTATTTTTCCACTTAGGATACACCGACCTGGTATGGAAGTTTTTTTGGTTTTTTTTTATAGATGTATTTTTTTTCAAAATAACCACATGGCTAGCACTGAATATATATCTATTAGAGTTTTATTCAGTAGAACAGCTGAGAAACTGAATTACCTCCAGAAAACTTGGGTAATAAGCCAGCAATACATTTTGTAAGGAGTTATATTGTTCTTTACAAATGTATTGCTGGCTTATTACCCAAGTTTTCTGGAGGTAATTCAGTTTCTCAGCTGTTCTACTGAATAAAACTCTAATGTTCTAGGTGAAGTATAAGGGAATCCATCTTTTTGTCAATGTACTAGATTTTTCTATATTTCGATAGCTTTTGAGAAGAGTATAGTTTAATTTGTCTCTGTGAGCTGATGTTTGTGATACTTGCATTAATTATTACCCTACTTGTCTGGGCTGTCTTAACTTCCTTAGGGGAAGATGTTATTGCATCAGAAAGGGCAGCAGCTTTATGTAATGCTTGTGACCTCTCTGGAAAATCCCTGTTTGTGCTGCCACATACTGATCATCTTGTTGGATACATTATAAGGTAGGTGATTTTTGGTAGAAGTCTTCTTTCCTCTATATTGTGCGTTTGTTCTTGGGTTGCTTTTTTTTCCCCTGGAATGTTAAGGAACATTAATTGATCTATAGTGGATGTGTAAGAGAGAACTAGAAAACTTGCATTACAGGAGACCCACGCCATTCACGGGGGATACACTCCAGAGATCCCCATGAATGGCAAAATCTGCAAATGTCAGGAGCGCAGCAGCAGTAGCAAGTGCAGAGCTCCCACAGACACCGCTAATACTGGCAGCGGCGGGAGGGTGGGGGGTAGGGTGGGGAGCATGTTGAGAGAGTGCGGGGAGAGAGCATGAGTTTGAATATTTGAATCTGCGAATGGCAAGTGTTTCCTGTACTCACGTTTTATCTGTTGTTGAAACTTTCCCCATCGTGCTGAAGAATCAATCCTTAACTGTTTTACTATCTTATGTTAAGTTAGAGATGTCATCTCAAACGTTGTTCTCTGCTTGGCTTCATTTTATTTTTTTTTAACATGCATTTTACTTCTCTTGACTATCAGTAGTTCTGATATAAATTTCTATTTTTATTCCCTTGGACATGAAATTTCTGGACTCTTGTCAAGATATATTTGAAAAAAAAGGGAGTTCTTTTCCTTGGTCTTCAAAAATTAGAATGTCTAATTGAATTGCATCGGGGTTTATTCATATTTGCATTAGTGTTTTATTAGAGATTTTTTTTTTCATTTAAATTGTTTATTACTTTGAAAGCATTATGTCCTAACCTTTACATAAAACATTTTCTATCTAATGTTGTGTATGGACATCATATATTATTTCGATGGGTTAATAATTGTATGGTTAAAAAAAGAAAAAAACCCTTGGGTTAACAGTGGCCAAAATAGCCTTAGAAGCTGTGTCCAGAAACGTGTGGACACTTGTCTCCCCACTGCTGCTTGTCCCTGCTGCTGCTTGTCCCTGGGAAATGCTTGCACCAGGCATGCTCTAAAGCACAGCAGGTTACCCAGGGTGCAGTAAAAGATGCTGGGGCCAGCAACAGCTACCCTAGCAGCCTTACCTTAGGCCCTGGGTGCTTCCCAGGGCTGCAGCCATGGCAGGAAGTCTGGTTGGCAGCTGGAGCATGGCTTCAGTTGGCTAGGCTCTAGTTTTGGGCAAAGTAGCAGCATGGGGAATGTCCACGTGCAGTGTGCGGCAACGCACATGGGTCTGCAGCGCCATATACCACATGTCCATGCTTGTCTGGACACGGCCAAAGAGCCTGTTTGCAAAATGCAAAAAGGAAGTAATCATTTGAAGGAATCCTTATATTTTGCTCACAGCTAGAAAGAAACTATTTGACGTTCACATAGATTTATTTTTATTGTTCTCAAAATAAAGGTTATTTTATTTAATTTCTTTAAATTTGCTCCTGGCTTTAATGTATTTCATGCTAAGTTGTATACTTCAAATATGATTACATCCTGATACGGGAATTTTAAAAGTCCCTTCCCTTCCTATGCATAGAGTTAGGGGTGAACCGATAGAGATTTTGGGGCTGATGCTGATAGCTGATTTTTAAGGAGGCATATTGACTGAAATCAATCCGATTTTCTGATACGAGCCCAATAGCTTGGAGAGCTGTGTGCAGGTGGTAAGTCTGGTGTGGTGGAAAGGGTGTGGCAGGGCAGATCAAGGTCCCCGTGGTGAGGGAGGAGTGGGGTGGGGCAACTGCTGCCCAGCTGGGGAGGGATGGGGTAGGATGGGCATGGGACGGAGCCACAGCTTGTGTGGGGGTAATGGGGGGCAGCTCCCACTGCTGTGCACTGCTTATCTGGGAGTCTCTGATCCAGTGCTCACCTGGTGGTTCCCGCTGCTGCTTCTGGGGCTGTGTGGGGCTCTTCCCAGCCTGCCCTAACCCCGTGCAAATCCGGAGACATGTGGCGCGTGTGTGTGTGCATGTGCCATGCCCTCCCAGACGAGTGAGCAGGAGCTGCTGGACAAGCGGGCGAGCGCCAGAGCAGCTGCTTCCGGATGAGCAGCCCGTAGCAGTGGGAGCTGTCCCCACCCACCTCCATCCTTGGAGGAGCCACGGTTCTGTCCCATGCCCGCCCTAGTCCCACTCTACCCTCACCACTGGGTCATTGATCTGCCCCCCCCCCCCCCCCCCCCCCCCGTGCCCCGTTTTCCCCTTCCACCATAACAGTCTTGCCAGCTTGCACGTAGCTCTCCAAACTGCCAGGCTGTGTTCCTTGCTGCCTACATGCTGCACTGCAGCTGTGCCTACATGGGCATTTATCGGCCAAATTATTGGCCACATCAGGTCGATTTTCTGTTGCAATCAGTTTTCTTTATATCAATACCAATCCAGTATCGGACTGATTGTATTGGTGCACCTCTAGCATAGAGATATGGGTATACCACTTCATATCACTCTTTCTTCTTTAATGTTTGGATGCTTTGGACATATAGGAACACACACATGCTAAATATTTTTATCTATTTTTCTGTTTTTAAAGGTTGTATAAAAGTAGAGACTGTACCTCCCTACACTGACTCTTTTTTTTTCTTTTTTCCTCCACCCTTTTTTCCCTATCATATCAAATATAAGCTGTTTGTCTTTGTTATCTAAGCCCATCACTCATTTGCATCTCCCCTTTGATTGGGCCATGTTCCTAGACACCACTGTTTTTCTGTTATCATTCTTTATGCTTCCTTCCATTTTATGCCTCGTGCCTAGGAGAGCCTCCCTTAAATATTAGCAAGGCTAGTTCATTATACTTTTCTAAATCATCCCTTAACTCACCTTTGTTATTATTTTAAGAAGTAAAACTTAGTCTACCAATGCACTATAACTACTACCTGTCCTGCTGTCCAGTTTTGTCTTGCTTCCTTGTGCTTCCATCTGTCTCTTGCCTCATGTTTAGACTGCATGCTGCCTAGGGCAGCAGCATGTTGTTCTGTATTTGTACAGCACAGTTTTCCTGCCATTGCTAGGATCCCAGACAAGTAGGGTAATAATTAATGCAAGTATCACACAATAGTATCACAAAAATGCTTATCTTCATTCATTTTGTTAATGATTGAAGTTGCTGTAAATTGTCAAAATATAATTTATGAAGGATTGGTGCTCAAACTGAAGTTCTTTTCTAAGGCCTCTTGAATTCTCTGTGTACTGAATGAGCTTCTGCAATGGGCTAGTCTGAATTATTTTCTTTTACAGATTAGAGAATGCCTTTTATGAACATGCTCAGACCTACTACTATACAGAAATCCGAAGAGTTAAATCTCACAAAGAGTTCTTAAACAAGACAACACATCAGGTAAAGCTGCTCCTTGAAATAGTTTAAGGAAAAAAGTTGATGTGTCTATTCTGATTGATTCATGTTCAAGTAAACTATTCCTGTTTTTTACATATTATTGCTCATTTTTCTCGTATAGTCATTTTCCTACTTTTTAATGGGTGAGTTTAATTTCATATTCTTTTGAAGACAAACTCTTAATAAAAAAATACTGTAGAATGAAATCTAGACTTACAAGCTGAACGCTTCCATTTGTCAGATCTTGTAGAAGCAACTGAGGAGCATAGAAACAAGTTTCAACCGTTTTCTAAAATTGGTGCTGCTAGCTGGTTTAAGATATTCCAGAATGGAGGGTCCACATACTATGTGCTTTACTGCAGTTCATAGAATTAGTGATATTGGGAGGTCACAAACTTAATATTTCCTGGGATACCATCTAAGAATTATAATACAAGCAGATTTTAAAACAGTGGCTAATAAGGATAATTTTAAAGCAGTCTCTATTTAAAAAACAAACTAACAACCCCTCCCCCCCCAAAAAAACATACACTTATTTCTGTGCTGTCTAAATCAGCAGGTTGTAGGTGGGAATCAAGCCCAGATTTGTGTTAAGTTGGTTCTCATTTGTTGTTTGTCAGTTCACCAAATATTTCTCTACAGAGACAACTTTGTGTTTTAGCCACTGACTTCCTTTGTTTTGGAAGGCTAGGAAAGAGTTCTTTAAGCACACCAGTTGTACCCTAAAGCAGAGGTTGTCAACCAGGGGTACACATACCCCCAGGGTACTTGGGAAGACCCTAGGAGGTACATGTGGGTGGGTGGGTGGGGATGGGTAGCAGTGCCCTTCTGCAGGCCGCACAGGAGCCACCTGACTGGCTGAATGCAGGGGGAGGAGGGGAAGCTCACATATGGCCGCCACTGCCACCCACCACCTCATGCAGCTGCTGCTCCACATCTGGCTGTATGCCCCTCCCCCCAACAGATTAGGTTTAACAGAGGAGCCGTATGGTATAGATTGCTATTGAGCGAGTGCCATATTTTTTTTCTGTGAGTCTGCTTATTTTATGATCTGCAAATTTCCAAGTAATCATCATCGTATAAAGTAGCATCTGTGACTTCTTTATATAGAAATTAGATATTCACATTTATAAATGTATTCAATTCAAAATATATTGGTTATGTTTTACAGCTTTTATTTGTTAGGCATCAGTTCAAAATAGCTTTCTTCAGTGAACTGAAACAGGATACGCAGAATGCGCTGAAGTAAGACTTGTATAAAATTTGTTCTTTCTTAATGACTTCTGCTGCTGTTATAACTTCAAGTGTAGTGAAAGTAAAACAGATCAAATAGTTTGTGTTTCTGAGTTCATTCCAGAAGGGGAGGAATTAAGCTTGATTTTTATTTACTTTAAGTATTTTGAAGAGAATTTTTGTGGGAAGGGGTTTCCCTTGCAGTATTATGTTCCATTTTCTCATACTTTTAAAAGTGTTTCAGTGGACTTTGTTGTAATGTGACTTTAAAAGACAAATAGTTTTTATGGTTGTCTGACTGACTTGGACAAGTATTAATTCCACTTCTTATGTATATGACTGTCTTAGTCAGAACTGGTACAGTGTATGCAAAATGGCTTCTTCCCCACCAGCCACCCCTTGCTCCCTCGGCATACTTCATAAGAACAGAACACCAGCTCAGATCCCAAACTATTCATACATTAAGATAAAATTCCAATCGGAAAATAAAGTTATGGTTCCATGACCAACACTGACTTGCACGTGATGCATCATGTATGTATCTTGGTATGTACTACGATTTGAATAGCAATAAATTAAACTCTACATTTAACTGAGAGAATAAGTTTAGAAAATGCATTTGTATATAAATACTTAGTGTATTTACCCAAATCCAAGATGACTTTGAATTTAAGACAATCCCTCCTCTTAAATTCATCCCCCTACTTCTGCGGAAGGGATCAGACCTCTACCCCTTGTCCCCCTGCTCCCTGCACCCTCTCAAGTCCTGCAGCTCTCCTTTGGCAGTCTGGTGGCAGCCCCAGCCCAGCTCGGCTAGGGGCAAACAGCAGTGGCAGCTTTTAATTCTAACCAGGTTGGGGCTGCAGGGGCGTAAGATGGAGCAGAAGATAAGCAGGGGTGGGGATTTGGTGGGGGGAGTGACACAGTCTCCCATGAGCCACAGACTGTGGTCTCCCCCTATGTTCCCCTCCCTCCTCCCCATCCGGTCTCCCCTGCATTCCTCTGACTGCACACTTCCCCTCCCGTACTAAAAGCTCCCCCAGCCCAGGCCAGGCAGTGTCTTGGCTCTGGCTTTGGTCCCAAGCCAAAGCCAGAGCTGAGCCATCACTTGCCCTGGGCCATGCTCAAATTCTGAGACACAGCTTTTTTTTTCCCATGGTGACTGGGTGATAGACAACCTAGCCTTCAACTTGAGTAAATACAATAAATGCTTCGTGGAGCATTTAATTGTTCCACACCTGAATGGCATCCATCTGTGAAACCTTATATTCCACTAAAATAATTTTGCATCTCTTTCCGTGTTTGCTTTAGTGCATATTTAGAAGAGTAGGTTTGCCAGTTCCACCTGTCTCCTTGAAATGGTCTCAATTAGCCTCAGAGGATCACCTTTCCACTGAGAATGAGCAAGGGATAGAACAGATGAGTTGTCATCCTTTACTACTGTTGCTTTCCAGTAGCTTTGTAATAAATCAAACAAAATATACAGATTTGTCAAACTAAATATTTGCCTAATATCAAGTATTGTGCTTATAGCACTCTGGATTGGGGCAACAGACTTTTATCATTGGTGCTTCCTTAAGTGTTACCATAAAGTGATATTCCATTGTGTATCTTGCTAAGGAAAAGCATCTGAATTAATACTTATCACATCTAAAACAGGGGTGAGCAAAATGTGGCCTATGGACTGGATCCAGCCTGCCAGCTGATTTAGATCTGGCCTACTGGCAGGCACCACCAATAAATTGTATTTGGCCCTGCCAGCAGCTGCACTCTGCATGGGGCTTAGTCCTGCCCGCTTCTGCCTTCACCATACCCACACCACCCAACCACATGCCCCCCTGCCCCTCCCCTCCCACATACATCCCCCTCCATGCACAATATACAAGCAAACCCCCCTTCCGCAAAAGGAGTACTTCCTGGGCAAAGGGAGAGACTTCTAGTGGCAAATCTGACTAATATTTTATATTGGTAAAATATACGTATCTTCTGACTTGTGTTTTATGTCCATGTTACTAGTTATTGGATTTCAAACTGTGCTAATATTTAAACATATATGTGCTTAATACATTTTTTTTCAGTAGCATGTGACACTATAACATTAATACACAAGATTTTTTCTGTTTGTTTAGTTTTCTTGTCAGACTTAAGCAGAAGAATAGCCTTTTTTTCTTTTTCATGGTTTCAAAACAGTTAATTGAAACAAACAGAAAAATTGTAACAATGTTTGCTTGAGGATGTAAAATGGTAATGTTTATGTATTTTTTTTTTTCACCAGAACTTGTATTTTCTCTGAGTAGCAGTTGTTTTTGCTTTGCTTAAATAACTGTTTATGTTAACACATTCTGACTTTTTTAAATTAAACATTTTATATTTTAGGAATTACAGAACAGCTTACAACCTAGTGCATGAACTGAGGGCTCATGAAACAAATATGTTAGAAATCAAGACCATGGCAGGGTTTATAAACTACAAGGTAAGTCAACCTTGTTTCAGTCTTTTACAGACTTGTACATTTCAGCAATCCAAAAATATCTGAATAATCCAATTGAAAAAGATTTAAGTATTAAAAATGTCTTTTCCATTGCTTCATAGATTTCATAGACATTAGGGCTGGAAGGGACCTCGGAAGATCATCGAGTCCAGCCCCCTGCCCAAAGGGCAGGAATTCAGCTGGGGTCATAGGATCCCAGCAAGATAAGCATCCAGTTTCATCTTGAAGGTGTTCAATGAAGGCGCTTGAACCACCTCCGGTGGCAGGCTGTTCCAGACCTTGGGGGCTCGGACAGTAAAGAAATTCTTCCTTATGTTCAGCCTGAAACGATCCTGAAGTAGTTTGTGACCATTCGACCTCGTCATCCCTTGGGGCGCTCTGGTGAACAAACGTTCCCCCAGATACTGGTGGTCACCCCTGATAAACTTGTAGGTGGCCATCAGATCACCCCTGAGCCTGTGCTTTTTCAGGCTAAAGAGCCCCAGGGCTGTCAGCCTGTCATCATAGGGTCTGCTTCCCTGACCTCTGATCATGCGCGTGGCTCTTCTCTGGACTCTCAAGCTTCTCCACATCCTTTTTGAATTGTGGAGCCCAAAACTGGATGCAGTACTCCAGCTGCGGCCTCAGTAAGGCCGAGTACAAGGGGAGAATGACATCCCGGGATTTGCTTGAGAAGCATCTATGGATGCAAGCCAGCATTTTGGTCGCTTTACTAGCCGCCGCATCGCATTGCAGGCTCATGTTCATCTTGTGGTCAATGATGACCCCCAAGTCTCTTTCTTCCATAGTGCTGGCCAACATAGCACTGCCGAGCCTATAAGGATGCTGCGGGGTTTTTTTCCCCAAGGTGGAGAACCTTGCATTTATTGGCGTTGAACACCATCAGATTCTCGTCTGCCCACTTGCTGAGCCTGTCCAGGTCAGCCTGGATCACCCGCCTGTCTTCTGGTGTGGATGCTTTGCCCCAGAGTTTGGTGTCATCGGCAAACTTGGCCAGTCCGCTTCTGACTCCAGTGTCCACATCATTAATGAAGATGTTGAACAGTATGGGTCCAAGGACAGAGCCCTGAGGGACCCCACTGGTCACAGGACACCACGATGAGTGACTTCCATCAATTACTACCCTCTGGGTCCGACCCCGGAGCCAATTTTCCAGCCAGTGGATCGTGGAGGACCCAGGGCAACAATTGGCCAGTTTCTCCAAGAGGCGATCATGGGACACCAGATCGAAGGCTTTTTTGAAGTCAAGATATGACATCAATCTCTTTTCCCTTGTCCAGGTGATAGGTCACCTGGTCGTAGAAGGAAATGAGATTGGTCAAGCAAGACCTACCCGCAACAAACCCGTGCTGGCTATCCCTTAAGATGTTGACGTCGGCCAGTCCATTAAGGATGGCCTCTTTAATAAACTGTTCTAAGATCTTTCCCGGGATAGAAGTCAGGCTGATGGGCCTATAGTTAGCCGGATCCACTTCCCTCCCTTTCTTGAAGATAGGCACCACATTGGCCTTCTTCCAGTCTTCGGGCACTACACTAGAGCACCAAGAGTTTTCAAAGATCCATGCTAGAGGCTGGGCTATGATGCTCGCCAGCTCCTTGACTACCCTGGGGTGAAGATTGTCAGGGCTGGCTGACTTGAAGGTATCCAGCTTCTCAAGATGTTCCTTCAGAAAGTCAGCATTAATGGAGGGCAGGGGATCACCCTCACCCGGACTTCCCGGCCCTGTAGCGGGCATGGGCATCCCATGGGGCTGATGAAAGACTGACGCAAAGTACCTATTTAATAGGTTGGCTTTTTCCTGGGCATCAGTTGTCAGTTGCCCCATCTGGTTCAGCAGGGGTCCAATGTTGCCCCTGCTTTTCCTCCGGCTCCCCACATATCTGAAAAAGGACTTCTTATTGTCCTTGATGCTCAAAGCTAGCTGGAGTTCAATTGCAGCCTTGGCTTTCCTGGTCAGCTCCCTACAGGACTGGACCAGTGCAGAATAATCCTCCTTGGAGGTGACTCCCATCCTCCATCCTTTGTAGGCCTTTCTTTTTAGGCTCAGGAGGTCTGCTAGGTCCCTGGAGAGCCAGGGGGGCTGCTGTGCCCTCTTGCTGCCTTTCCTCCGAAATGGAATAGACTTAGTTTGTGCATTGAGGATCGCTCCCTTGAGGAGCAACCACTCTTCTTGAACTCCCCTCTCCCTGTGGTCACGGTCCCTTAGGGCCTCACTGACAAGCCTCCTGAGCTTGTCAAAGTCGGCTTTCCTGAAGTCAAGGACTTGCGTGTTGCTGACCGACTTGCCAGCTTTTTGGCGGATGGTGAAGGTGATCAGCTCGTGGTCGCTGTCACCCAGCTTCCCATTGATCACTAGGTCGCCGACTAGGTCATCCCCACTAGCCAGTACCTGGTCGAGCAGCGCTTTACCTCTTGTTGGCCCATAGACTTCTTGAGTCAGGTAGAGGTCATCCACGCACGAGAGGAAGTTGGTTGATGGGAAGTTAGCTTTAAATTATTACCTGGCTTTATATTAAGTTCAAATTGCTTTTAGATCCAAAAACAATACCTCCTAGGTAAAAGCTGTCCTCTGCTGATTTTTGTTTTGAGGTGCTGTTGCATGTATGTGACACACAGGTGTTTTTGAAATGAGTACCTTTAACTCCTACTCAAAGTCAGTGGAAATAAACTCTGCTTTTAGAATTCAAAATATATAGATCCTTCACCTTCCATTTTAAGAGGAAGAGGAGGAAAAGCCATCTAAATTGCCCTGCTGGGTTAGCAAAAATGTTGTCCTAATTAATTTATCAAAAATGTTATTAAAATCGATCCTCATTGAGAGAGATCATTCAACCTTCCAGGACCTCATGCTATCCATATGTTCTCTCCGAAGCAAAGGTTACAATTCTATGCTAGTCCTAGGATTGTGTGGTGTTCAATCTAGTGGTTATTGTCCATTGGCTCATTCTCTGCAGAAAGACGTCAGTTGGTCATAAGTTACTTATGTCCATGTATGCGGTCTTATCTAGTCTTCATTTTACGTTGTCTGAATTACTGCATCTCGTGTAAGGATATAAGGATTCACCTATTATATTTCAAAGTTCAAGTTTAAAAAGTTTTAAAATCCTTAACTCTAATCAAAGCGTTTGTCTTATTTCATTCTTGTAGATTTGTCGCCTCTGTTTTCAGCATAATACACCTCTGGATGCAATTGCTCAGTTTAGGAAGCACATTGACTTGTGTAAGAAAAAAATAGGGAGCGCAGAGCTGGCTTTTGAGCATGCTGCCTGGATGTCCAAACAGTATGTGTTTACTAACTAATACATAAGCTAGAACAGAAATATGATTTTTTTTTTCACAAGTCCTCAGTTTGTATGACTAGAGAAATAATAGAATCTTGAATTTCTTTCCATGAAAAGATGCAGATGACCAGTGGCAGTTAATACTACCATTGATCCCCTGCTGCCAAATTCCCAAGTCCCTCAGCAATACCCGGTCCCCCTGCAGAGCCAGATCATGGCTGGGCCACGCCCTCTTCCTTCTGCACAGCTTGCTTGGGGCCAGGCCATGCCCTCTTGTCTCCTGTCCCTCCCCACAGAACCAAGTCATGCCCCTTTCCCTGAATACCTGGAAGGGGGCCAGACCACTCCCCCTCTTTCACTGCAGGGCTATACTGAGCTGCCTTCCTTCCCTCCCTACTAGTTGCTGAACCGAGCCCTGTTTCCCTGCATGGCTAAATCAGGGCCAGGCTGCCTCCTGCCCTGGACTCTGAATCGGGACCACTGGCCTGATCTGGCCCACAGATGGACTGGGCACTACTCATCTGGCCTGCTGGGCAAAAAGATTGAGCACCACTGCCTTTAAATAGCCACCCTAGCTTTGTTTGATAAATACCTGCCTGGACTTCGCGAAGATGTCCAGGGTCAGGTTCTGACAGGCTCTGGAAGTCTAAGGGAGATCTAAATCGGAGGAGCAACTACTGAGAATTACCCTCCACATGCACAGTTTCTCCAAGGAGACTTGGCATATCGATGGTACTTGTAGGAGTTTGCCTTCAGCTGACCTTGGTATCTGCAATAGAACATAAGGGAGAAGGCAGTCCTTTAAGTATGTAGGGCCCAGATTGTGACACTGACATTGCAATTTGACAGTGGCAAAATCACATTGTTCAAATCTGTGTATTATCATACTTTTACTCTTGCCACCTTTATTGTGTGCAGTTAAGTTTTAATCTTATGCTCCCTAGTTACATTTACAAGTAGGAAAACTAATTTTTCTTGTTAAAGATTTCAGGCTTTTGGAGACTTATTTGATGAAGCTATTAAACTAGGCTTGACAGCAATTCAAACCCAGAATCCAGGTTTCTATTACCAACAGGCAGCTCACTATGCACAAGAACGGAAGCAGCTAGCAAACATGCTCTGTAACCATGATGTAAGTTGCAGATGGCCAATTGGCTACTTTTTGTTCTAAATCTCTGTTTATTAAGCTTTACTGCAGAATAGATCAAAGCAAGTTTTATATGCATGTGTTGGTACAAGTGGAAAGTGAATTGCCTTAGTCTCTATGAGCATCTTTATACATGCTCCAGCTGTGGGGGGGAGGTAAGGGGTGAGCCAGGGGACACTAATGAGAGCAGCTCACAGGAGCCACTCTAATTGTAAAGTGCCCACAGCATCATGTGTATTCAGCATCCTATGCTTCAAAATGGTGGTGGTGGCGCTTTAAAACTCATTGAACAAGCTCTAGCTAAAGTGTCCCCACTGCCATTTTGAAGCACAGGGATGCTGAATACATGAGACACTGAGGCTGTTGGAGCATGCTAAATTAGCATGCTCTAGCACACTTGGCTAATCGAGTCTGCTCCACACTACTTACAGTGTGTTGGATCCAATGTCCTGCATGTTTACAGGCACCCTGAATTTGGAAGGATTGTTCATGAATGTATAATTTAGTCTGCAAGTTATATTACATGATCTCTGCTGTGAAGCAAATTTTTGGTGGCACGGAGTTCTGTAAAATATTTCCTAAATTGTCTGTATGTTGCTTGCTTGACAATTGGCAGAAAAGTTGTAATGAAGGAACCTCATGACACTTGTCCGTAGACTTTCATGTATAATTAGATCTACTTTCATACTATCTTGTTACAGTATTGTGAAATAGGGCTGTGCAGAAAAGCATCATTCCGCTTCAACTTCTGTTCGATGGAACAGTGGTTCGTTTAGAGTTTTGATTCGTTTCGAAAGCACTGTTTCATTTTGTTTCATCAGAACTCTTTTGCTGTTTCAATGTTTTGCCCATAACTAGTGCTGGGAAGATCGGTGCTGCTGCTGGCCCCAGTTGGCAGCACCAGCCTCCTGTCATCTGGCAGGCAGATCGGGGGCTTGCCCGCGCACCTGGGAGGGCTGCAGGGACTGTGCCGGACTGCTCCCGGAGGTGCGGGCCCCTGATCTGCCTCCTGAATCACAGGAGGCTGGTGCGGGCACGAAACAGTGTCGAAATGAAACAGCTGGCGAAGCTTTGCACAGCCCTATTGTGAAATAGTATATTGGATTCCTGTTAGTGCAGTTGGATGATCTAATTAGGAACTAATAGGAAAGAATGGATCAATAATTGGTTGTAACTGCGACTTTTTTAAAAGAAAAGTATACACTAATTTTAAAAACAAATAATCTAATTGGCTTTTGCCTTTAAACTATGTTAAACAGTCCACTTTTTCTTCATGAAACCCAAGTAACTGAAATAGTATTTTAAACAAATGACTAGAAGTTAAATAAGCTGTTTAAAAAAGTAAGTTCCTCTGTTTCTTTCTGCATAAGTGAGTCTACAGTACTTATTTTGCTATATACTGAAACATGAGGTCAATTTTTTTTATATATTTTATAATATGAACCATTTTTCAAGGCTGTGTTTGCTGAATTTACAGTCTTCTGTGACACATCCCATTCCGGATCCACTGGAAACTCAATCTGGAGTGCTTGACTTTTATGGACAAAGATCATGGCGGCAAGGAATACTAAGTAAAAGCTTTTTCCTGTTTTTAATATCTATAGAATTCAAACAAAATGATTTAAATCTGCAACCCTGTTATAATTCTGGATGGGCAGGCACTGCATCTGTCCAGAGCTGGTTGACTTCAAAATTTTGAGGAGTTGCGGGATTGAAGCATTACTTGGTTCTTTTGGTTAGCAGTATAACCTTACACGCAATGGACAAAACTTGTTCCTAGAATGTTACTTGGAACCATCTTTTCTGCTTATATGGATTAACACATCTCAGTTTTCACTACAGATTTGGTTAAAATTTTTAGTTCTACTGCAATAGAATACAAGTAGTGCATAAAAGTATGAAATTGGTTCTATAGCTCTTACTCATGTGAATTTTTTCCCTGTACCATTTAAACACCTGTGGGAATGATTGCTGTTTTACAAATTTAATAAGGTCAATTACCTTACTGTCTTCTGCCTTTTAAATTCTCTTAAAGAAGATCAAAAGGAGGCTAGACAACATGGCAACTAGACAGATTGCAGTCAGGTGTGACTGCACCATATATGGTCTTGGCCAAACTAACTTTCATCTGGTTAGTTTGGGTACTAATAACGGTGAAGCCACAGTAGCTTGGGATACATTCACCAGTTTGAGGTCCCCAGGCAGTCTTGTAAATTTTATGCTGAAGTCTGTGAGAATATGCCTTCATGGCTATGGGTAGCTCTGCTAGCAAAATTATACCTAGTTTTGTGTATTTAGAAGTCACATCTCTTATTGCAATGTAGAATGAGCTAGAAGATGGAGGGAGAGATGCAAGGAAGTTGGTGTTAAGCCCATGTATAGAGACCATAAGGTAAATCTGTACCCTCTGTAAAATAAGTCATGTCTCTGGATATCAAAGTATACTTAGAGATGAAAAGGTGAATTGCTAGATGTGAAGTTGTGAAAGATCATTGTAGGGTTTCAACTAACAGTAAAAAAAAAACAACAACCCCAAAACCACATTATTTTCAAATTTCTGACACAAGTCTGAGCTTATGCATGAACATACATGCATGACCTTGAAATATTCGCATTATTGATTTTGTCCTTTGGTCATGTTTACACTATATCAGATGGAAAACACTCATGCCCACTCATTCCCATTCTATACCACTGGATATGGAAAGTGTCACGTAGCTGCTGTTAGTGGCATATGAAGACACCCAAAACTGAACCAGAGAGTACTGCTGAGCATTGTCTAAAAATCAGCTTCTTGGCATTTGGTGTGTATGGAACTGGGCAAGTGGGCAGTGTGTGTTTTCAGGCTAATGCTCCTCAGCACTGCAGTGTACTGCAGGCATGTCTGTCTTCTCATTAATCCCTGTTACTATATAGTGGTAGATTTTAACTTTTGGACATTGGAGCTTTGATGCTGTCCTCTTGAAATGTTTTCAGTCTGATCATTATATGTTTTGAAGAGTGAATTGGCTAGATAACGTTTGAAAATAACAGTTTAGTTTGTAATCAAAATGATAAATATTACAGGATTTCAAGATTAATAGAAACTTTATTACCAACTGTGGGAATTCAGCATTCAGTCTTCCTGCTATAGTTAATAGTCTTGTGAAATAGCTCAAATAAAGCAGGGAACGATATTTTTTGCATTGCTTTAAGTTAGTGATTTTCAATCAGAGTGCCATGACATCATAGGGTGCCTTGAAATCCTTTCAAAGGTGCTGCAAGGCGTACAAACATGATTCACAAGATAAACAGGATTTCAAATAGGAATCCATAATGTTAAAAACATTGTGATCTGTTATGGTCTTTCTGAGTTCTTTGCAACAGAATTGGTCTTATTTTTCTGTAGTCAAAGAAAGAGTGAAAACTAAGCGTTTTTCAAAGGGTGTGTTCCATCCATCGTGGGGTGCCTAGAGTCAAAAGAGGTTGAGAGCCACTGCTTTAAATGCTGATGTCATGAACTATTGGTGGAGAAATACAGAACTGAAGTAGTCCTTTTTTTGAGAACTAGCGAATGGGAACAAAGCTGACAAGTAGTTCGTTTTGTAACTTGCAAATAGTGGTGTATTTGGTCTGGAGCACAGTGCTAGAATAGTTAAGCATCTTTGCTATGAATCCAGAAGTAAATTCAAGTCCTTCTCCAGACTTGTACCAAAGGCCCAAGTTGACGCAGTCGTGAATGGCTAACTACCCACTTGGGGTGGGAGTCAAAGGTTGCAGAACATGATACTAGTTGCATGTCTCCCTTGTCTGCAGAAATAGACATGCCTTAACCATTCTATCCTGGTGGCATTTTGGGCTTGGAGGACCTTTGACTGTTTTACTTCCATGTTTGGATTAATGATTTGGGCCTTCTACAACAGTTCCCTTTAAAAACAGCAAGAATTTCTGCTCCAAAGTGTTCTTTGTAATATGAGAACCTAGCTCTATTCTATAAACATTCTTTTTCCTAAGCAATGACAGTATTAAGAATGTGAGCGTGCCTGAATTGGAACTGGCAGTATATTTTGAAACAATGCAATAACTTCTTTTGGGACTGGACAATATTTTCAATTTAATGGATTTTTCATTGTCCTATGCAGGCTTTGATCTTTCTGATCCTGAAAAAGAGAAGCTGGGAATTTTAGCTCTGCAATTGAAAGAGAGAAGTGTTCTTCACTCGGTAAATATTATTCTAAAACCTACTTCTGTGTTCTAATATGGTTATTAAGTATATCTCTCACTTTAACAGCATTTTTGTTTTATCTGTTAGGAACTGATAATCACTTTGCTGAGTAACGCGGTTGCACAGTTCAAGAAATACAAATGTCCAAGAATGAAGAGTCATTTAAGTAAATATCACTTATCAAACACGTCTCTTTAACATTTTTTGCAATGTTTTGAAGTATTGACAGTTTGACTTCGTTTTTTTTTTTTTTCAGTGGTTCAGATGGGAGAAGAGTATTACTATGCAAAAGATTACACTAAGGCATTGAAGTGAGTACTTTATGAATGCTACTTCTGTGCTTTTATTTTTCTCATTTTAAACGCGTATACGTATATACATAGGATTGTGTTGGAAATTTCATTCAAGGCCTTTCTTGTACTAGAAATGGTCTGGGAATAAACTTTTGAGTTTACAGACACTTGGTGACTGACCCATTTTGTACTCATCTTTTGCTTCTTGGCTGAAACCTGAAAATTGTTCCAGTTTGGAAGTTCCTTCTGAAAGAGAGCAAAACCCAGCCAGTAAGCAAAGGTGGCCTAGTGGCAAAGTGGAACAGTCTAATATTGTGAATATTTAATCTGATAACTGCAAAGAGAACTGTTATCTTTCATACAAATCTGGCTCTGCAGCATGCAAGAAATACACAAAAAGGATTATTTGTATGTTGAATAAATTGGAGAAGGCAGTTCTATATTTAATATTCAAAATAAAAATAAGCCTTTACTTAGCTTTTGCATTTATTTGATTTGTAACAGTTATCAGAAGCTTGTCACCTCAATATGCACCAAAGTTAAACGTACAACTATTCTCTTATGAACTTCCTGTTTTGCATTTCAGTTTCTTTAATTTTTTACTTCATGGAGGAAGGTGGGGGAAAGGTGAAGCATATGTTAAAAGTAAGCATTGTAATTAATCTATTTAAGGTTTGAAGATCACAGTTTCTATTAACAAGAGAAGGCAGGTTGGCTGAGAAGGATAGTTGTCCTAAGTTTACTTCTGTTCGCTGGAAAAGATCTTCTGAAGGACTTATCTCATGGGGAAAAAATTACTTTGTTGATAAACTTAGTAAAACCTAATTTTAATTTGAACCTATCCCTCAATATTTCCCTCAATATTTTTCTTCCCACCTTGGGAAGAAAAACCCACAGCATCCTTATAGGCTCGGCAGTGCTATGTTGGTTAGCACTATGGAAGAAAGAGACTTGGGGGTCATCATTGACCACAAGATGAACATGAGCCTGCAATGCGATGCTGCGGCTAGTAAAGCGACCAAAACGCTGGCTTGCATCCATAGATGCTTCTCAAGCAAATCCTGGGACGTCATTCTCCCCCTGTACTCGGCCTTAGTGAGGCCGCAGCTGGAGTACTGCGTCCAGTTTTGGGCTCCACAATTCAAAAAGGATGTGGAGAAGCTTGAGAGAGTCCAGAGAAGAGCCACGCGCATGATCAGGGGTCAGGGAAGCAGACCCTACGATGACAGGCTGAGAGCCCTGGGGCTCTTTAGCCTGGAAAAGCGCAGGCTCAGGGGTGATCTGATGGCCACCTACAAGGTTATCGGGGTGATCACCAGTATCTGGGGGAACGTTTGTTCACCAGAGCGCCCCAAGGGATGACGAGGTCAAATGGTCACAAACTACTACAAGATCGTTTCAGGCTGGACATAAGGAAGAATTTCTTTACTGTCCGAGCCCCCAAGGTCTGGAACAGCCTGCCGCCGGAGGTTGTTCAAGCGCCTTCATTGAACACCTTCAAGATGAAACTGGATGCTTATCTTGCTGGGATCCTATGACCCCAGCTGACGTCCTGCCCTTTGGGCGGGGGGCTGGACTCGATGATCTTCCGAGGTCCCTTCCAGCCCTAATGTCTGTGAAATCTATAAAATATAAACTAAGGCCAAAAAAACTGCTCTTATATCGGAATTGGGGTATCTCTACAGGGAGCATAACTATATTAGTAAATGTATGGCTTTGGGTATACTAAGGAGACTTTCTGCCTGCATAAACTGTTTTTTCTGTTTAGTGTGAAACTTTCCTAGCATTAGTGAAGATGAACTAGTGTTACAATAGTGGTAAGGGTTGGGTTTTAAAGGGTTTTTGTGTGTCTGTTTGTTTTGGGTTTGGTGTGTTTGTTTGTTGGTTTGGTGGGGTGGTTTTTTTTTGAGGTTTTTCCCAAATTTTCCATAAAATAGCTAACTCCTGTTATGGTAGAAGATGAACAGTTTCTAGCAAAAAAGGACAGAAGTTTTTAATGAGAATTTAAGAATGTATGTGATACTAAGGGCTATTTATTGCTTTCAGTAATCAAATTTGCCATGGTTTTTACCACTCTGTCTAGACTAAATTAATTTCTAGTGAAGTAACCATCCTTTCTAAACTATGGTGTCCACTGCCTAATAGAAATAATGCCTCTGTCTTTCAGAGGGCTCTTGATTACTTTTTTTGTAAGAGACTGAAACTAGCTTACTACTTAGTGACAAAAGTTAGTAGCAGATGTTTTGTTTGGCATGCATTCTTGTTTTGTAAGAAGTGCTTGTGCATTACGTCCTACTTCTGTTTAATTCTCTTCCAGGCTGTTGGATTATGTCATGTGTGAATACCGTAGTGAAGGATGGTGGACCCTCCTTACTTCCATCCTGACAACAGCTCTGAAATGTTCTTACCTTATGGCACAGTTAAAAGATTACATTACTTACTCTCTGGAGCTGTTGGGTAGAGGTATCCTTTAAACTGGTGATTCCCAAAGGGTGTACCATGAGAATAACAGAAACATGCTGCAAGATATTCCCCCTGTGTGAGGAGGTAAATACTAGGGATGTGCAAAGCAGGCCTTACTTGGTTCGGATTTGGCCCGAATCAGGGACAGTGATCGATTTGTTGATTCAGGTCACTGTCCCCGATTTCAATTCGGCCAAATCTGAAGATTCGATGCCAAATCAGCGATTTGGACAAAGACGCAGTTTTAAATGGTTTTTTTTTTTCTACATACCTCAAGGTACCAGCATGGCTTGTGAACCCTGCAATGTTGGGGCGGATGGAGCATCCCACAGGAGCATGGAGGGGCCCCCCGACATGCTCAGTGGTGAACTTGGAAGTGGACCAGAAGTACTTCTGGGTCCACTGGGGATCAGCCGCGGGGGTACCCCAAGTGCCCCCCCAGACCCAGGAGGCACCAGTTGCCAGGCTGTTGGGGGGGGGGGGGGTGCAGGGAGGCCCTCAGCGCGCTCTCTAGTGGACCCAGAAGTGGACCGGAAGTGATTCTGGTCCACTTCTGGGTCTGCTTCCAAGAGTGCTGAGGAGCCCTCCACACTCCTGTGGGACGCTCCATGCGCCCCAGCACCGCAACATTCACGAGCCACCTGCTACCTTGAGGTATGTAGAAAAAATTTAAAGCTGTGTCTGTGTCTGAATCTCCAAATCGATTCGGAGGGTTCCGATTCAGAGAGGTTAAAGGGTCCTCTGATTCGATTTGGATTCAGAGATTCAGCCACTGAATCGGGCCGAATCTCTGCTGAATCAAATCGGGGACCAAAGCTTCACATAGCCCTAATAAATACTTGTCTGCCCCAGCTACTCCTGCAGCTGCTCCTTTTGGGGACTGCTGCTGTTGCTGCTGCTTCCACCCCCACTTTGTCCTAATCTGTCTATGCTTTTACTAGCATGGTCTCACTAATTATTCCAAATCTTTTCTCCTGTATAAAGGGAGGACTCTTGCTCCTTCTTCTGTATTTGGTTTTTATATCCCTTATCCTGCCCTCTTCACAGTTATTAACCACGTTTTATTGTAATATGTCAAACCACGCTGCTTGTCCTTATAAACAAAAATGACATGAAGCCTTTAGCAACGCTTACAAAAACGAGGTGTAAGAGTTTGGCTTAAGATTATTTTGTCATAGTTGTTGTCTTCACCTTGATTTGTGTGTGAATAAAATGAAGGTCTTAGAATAGAGAAAAAAGACTTCAAGAATTAATAGAATTGTTATTTGCAAATACCAAAATGTTCATGTAAAGTCTTTCATGCAAGTTCTAGGATTCTCAGATTGAAGTTCAAAGACTTAAGTTTTTATTTTGATTTTGATTTTTTTTTAAATCGGCATTATGAGGATGCTTTGCCTTTTTGTTTTGTGGGGTTTTTTTGTTTTCCTTCATTCTGTTCATTAGCATCCACTCTGAAAGAGGACCAGAAATCTAGGATAGAAAAGAATCTGATTAAAGTTTTAATGGTAAGTTGATAACATGTAATTTGCTTTAATTATTCTCAAAAGATGTGTCAGCATCTGGCAAATGTTTGTAATCTAATATTTGGGTACAGAATGAGAGCCCGGATCCTGAACCAGATTGTGATGCTTCTGCTGTGAAAACTTCACAGAAGCTGTGGGCTGACCGCGTTTCATTGGCAGGCAGCAATATCTTTACAATAGAAGTACAGGATTTTGTACCATTTGGTAAGTAGCAAATGTTGAAGTACAGCCATGTTCAGATAAACGTGCAAAAACCAATTTATTCCAATTTGCACCATCGCTTATCAGCAGGTCCCAAACTCTGACAGATTGTGCACCACCAATTTAAAACCTTAAGTATCACCAGCAAACTTTTGTCATATAAAGTAATTACAATAACTATGTTAATGTGTACCACTGGTGGTATGCGTACCACAGATTGGGAACCACTGACTTATGCCAACAAATACACTTAAAGCCACCTACATTGCTGGAGTGAGAAGATGGTTAGAAACATTGAGCCATATTTTTCTCACATATTTTGGGAGTAGAAGAAATTTGGTCAAAGAAACTTAAGCAAAACCTAGTCCTGAGAGCAATACAGGATTTGAAAAACAAGTTCCCTGAACTTCAGCTAAAATTATACTAGGCCCAATATGGGGATAATTCAGTTCTGCACTGACTCTATGTTATATGCTTTGTAACCAGAATGGCACAGGAATGGGGAAGAAAGCTATCTACTAACTGACCCTGATTTCTCACCCACCCACTCATCTAGCCCGTACAGTGAAGCATGTAGGCCACACTGTGATCTGCAAACATAGTAAAAGTGTCCTTGCTTTCTGTTTGTCACTTTTCTCTTTCCCTGTAGGTCCACTTGCACAGCCTGTTTATTAATTTGGTTTAATAATGTAATATTTTTTTTTGGCCCTTTAATATGCTTACAGGTGGATGGAACTTTAAGATTTGTGTGTGTGTATGTATGTATGTATATGTATATGTACATATGCATACATGCATGTGTATCTACACACATCTGTATACATGTATGTAGGATATAGTTGTATGTATCCATGTCATACACAGCGTTTAAAAAAGAGGGTGTTTATGATGGAATTTAGTCTTAGCAGGACAGTATTGCTCATGTAACAGATCTTTTTCTGTTAAATTCTAGTACAATGCAAAGCAAAATATCTTGCTCCAAGTTTTCACGTTGATGTCCCTGTTCAGTTTGATATATATTTGAAAGCCGATTGTCCTCATCCTGTCAGGTTTTCTAAGCTATGTGTCAGCTTCAATAACCAGGTAATTTTTGTTTTCTTTGTTTGAGCTTTTGTTAGAGGACAGTTAGTTTCTCATAATAGCACTTACTGTAATTTTGAAAGGTTCATGGCACTTCCCTTTTTGTGGTTTTAATATTGCAAAATAGCCACTTTGACACTTCAAATTGGAAAAGCTTCTATTTCTGTTAATTTTTTTTCCTTCACTTTTCTCCTAAGAACTAGACTAACATCATGATAAATTTCCAATGTTTCTTTTAATACAATTTTTTTCTCTTGTAGAACTCTGAAAATGTCCTTCCTGAAATTAAACATTTTATATGAAACCCTAGAATGAGTCAGGGTTTTTATCTCTCTACTAAATTCACTAGGGCAATTACATTTTAATTAATAGCCCTATTTAGGGTAACAGTCTTCCTTATGAACATGCCTCTGATCAGTGACTATTCAGAAAGATGGGTTTAAGAATGTTTCAGCATAAGAGGATAGTTCTCTGATAAGTAATGAAGAGGTAACAGTAGTTCACATTTGGCATACATTTTCCACATACAGTACAATATCCTCCTTTAAAAAAAAATTATAAATATTAAAAATCTCAACTTACTTTGTTTTCCTCACTTGCTTGTAGGAATATAATCAACACTGTGTGGTAGAAGAAGCATATCAGAAAAGTGATATTCTGGAACAGTCATCCCAGGGAACAATGTGTCTAGTCCCTGGTAAAACAAGGAAGTTCACTTTTATATTTGTTGCAAAAACTGAAGATGTGGGAAAGAAGGTTGAGGTTTGTTAATTAGTCTCACAATTTTGCTTGCTGTAATGTTGTTTTCTTCTTAAGCCAAAGCTGCTCTAGTTCTGTGCTAACTACTAAAGTACCAGTCTTTCATCTATGGTTTCTATTGCTTTTAAAGGTAATTCCAAAATTGAAAGTAAAATTGCACTGTTGACTCCTGGTATTGAACAGTTGAGGAGTTTTATATAACTTTTTTCTAAAACAAATCACAAACTCAGTGAGTTTCATGACATACACTTAAAAGTGAAAAATACAAATAACTTTATATCAGCACGTTGAACATCTGCATACCTAGTGACCTGGACATCTATACTCCCAACAGCCTTTGTGGTTTGCTATGTGATATATATGAAACGGCTGTATATACTGCAAAATAACTAGAGTTTCATGTTGGCAGAATGACCAGAAAACTCCCAGATATCTATAACATGCTTGAATGAATTCTTTTCAGATCACCTCTGTGGATTTGATCCTGGGTAGTGAGACGGGCAGATGTGTGATTTTGAATTGGCGGGGAGGAGGGGGAGATGCTGCTTCATCTCAAGAAGCCTTACAGGCAGCCCGCTCCTTCAAACGGCGACCTAAACTTCCAGATAATGAGGTTCATTGGGACAGCTTGACTATTCAGGCAAGCACTATGTAAGCAGAAGCTAAAATGTGTGATGATGCAGATCATGCATATCTTCCCTATGTATTATATTTATTGGGGTAAAACAAATAAGCTTAAAAATAATACAAGCAGACTAAAAGATCAAATAGCTCTTCAAGATTCCATTACTTGTTTGTTGTTGATTGCCCTAAGTTGGTTATTTCTATATCTGTCAAAGAAATAAAGACCTCTAATATATTCTTCTAGATCTACAGGTTAACCTAACCCAAAGGCAAACCATACAAGCTTCAGTTCTGCTTTAAGCATCTCGCCCAAATATTCAAACTTGCTTTGTTGGCATAACCAAGGAAGTTATTTACAGCAATTTGAGTATGCAAAAATGGCCTGAAAAGCTATATTACCAAACATACTAATGCTAACTATAGATGCTTTCAGGGCCATTATATATTCTTCATGACAGCATATGTTTGCTGTGGGCTTTTTGTTCATTTGCTCACAGAAATGTGAGCTCTTCACACTTGCTGAGCCTCCTGTTAATTCTAATGTGATTTGTTCCAGAATATTTCCACACTACAATTTTTTTAAGGAGTTTCAGATCCAATTCACTTGTCTTCCACCCTCAGAACTGTTTCAGTAATATGCAGCATTAGTCTCTTTAGTTAGAATTAAACTTTTTTACCCAAAGAAATGTGCTGTAACTGAGCTTTCTTTTTTGTGTGATGCAAGGATAATTTCAAGAGTGCCAAACATTTCTGTTCAGCTCCGACATGAACCTCCTGCCCTGACTAATGAAATGTACTGTTTGATTGTGACAGTTCAGTCACATGAGAAAACGATTGCCAAAGATGTTAAGCTCACTGCAGGGCTGAAACCAGGTATGTTGCTTATTGTCAAGGTGGCACCTTATTGCACCCTTAGGCGCTGTATAAGTTAACTAAAACCCAGCCCCTGCTCCAGACAGCAGCTTGCCTGTAATTCTAGGATATAAAGAAAACATGATAGGTGAATTAAGAGCCAGGTAGGATTGTGGGGGTGAAAGGACCAGGTTACAGTGAAAATAGGTGGGTATGATGAAACTAATAACAGTCCCATTTCACCTGTTTTGGCAGCTTAAGTACTGTAATATGGTGATGCTTTGTAGGCTTCCCAAAAAATCTGTTTTTTAAGGAGGTTTTGAGAGGGAAGTGAAATCCTTTCCCCATTCACACAAACTTGCCCCGTCTACTTTTATATTGTCTATCAGACTTTTCAAAATTATTCAAGTTTATTTGTGAGACTGTATTTGAAGCTCTCTTTACAGAACTAGATGAGCATTTCATTTAAAAATAATGTTTTTGTGCTCTTCTGGGAAACTTGGGATCCAGCCCTGAACCACTTGAAATAAAGTAGCAGAACTGAAGTCTGTGTTCATTACAGGCCAGAAAAGGACAGTAGCAGCAAATATATTTTGGGTTCAGTTAGTTTCACATGGGGCCCCTCTAGGTCTTCAGGTGAAGATGTGATGTGCAAATCACACAGTTTTGCCTCCTGCCATGCCACACGTATGGCAGGAGGCATGATTGTGGGATCCAGCATTAGATCCTATCCTGCTTTATTGCCAGTTACAGGTGGAGCCTGGAAGATTGTCATCCCAGACTCCCCCTGCATCAGCAAGTAAATTTCTGTAGCTAACAGGACTGGACGTAGAGTTCTGCGGCTGTGGGACTCATCCTGGCCACAGCCCCCTGGCACTGGGATACAGAGTCTTGCAGCTGTGGACTCTTGGTCCTGGTGGCTGTGGGGCCTCTTCAGCTGGGAGCCCAATAAGCATATGGGCTCCCAGCTGTAAAGGCAGACCCTATTACACTTGAAAATTAAAGCTGGATAGCAACCAGCTATAAAGTTTAGTACACATTTTCAAGACCTAATTTTATAGCTGGTTAGACCTTCTAATGGTGAGAGAGAGACTTTGCATGTGTAGCTGGTCTCAGTTAATTGCTCAGTACCTGAAATGTGAAAAGGTAGCCATAGTTACTTGCTCGTTTGGGCTTTCTATTTTGGATATTCTACCCATTGGTACTAGTAGCATCCAGAATGAACGGTGGTAGTTCTGAAATATTTTTGCTTTCTGGTAATAACTGTGAAAATGCTTCTACCTATCATTTTAATATAGTTTCATATAGAATTAGATGCACTGAAATAAAGGTAGAGGCTTAAAAACAAGGCTCTCTTGACCTTTTAATCTTAACTTGATATCTGACAACCTGGGCTTGCTGATTTGTGTGTGTGTGGTGGGTTTTTGTTTTGTTTTGGGGGTTTTTTTTGGTTTTTTGTGTTTTGGTTTTTTAAAAGGGGAGCTGAAATTTGATTCTTCTATCATTGAAAGGCTCTGTCTTCTGTGGTCATGATGTTTTGACAAAACACAACTTCTGGGATTTTTCAGACTATGGCATGATCTTTGTAAATCCTTAACTCCAGCCTGAGTGACTGATTCCCATGAGCTTTAAAAATATATGTTTACATGTGTTAAAGGAAGAATATGTTTTTACAATTATTTGAAACTTAGTTTAATATTATTTTATTTGGCAGTAGACACTAAAGATGTGTATTTTGTTCACAGTAACGTTTCCCTTAAGACTTGTGCGTTTACCTCTCCTCTCCATTGGCATTGGTTGCCAAACCATCAGTCTGTTTCCAAAAAAAAAAAAAAAAATCTTCTGTGACACAATAATAGTTTGGGTGTTTCAGGGTAGCATTTAGGGCCAATTCCTGCCCTTCCGACTATTCTATTTGAAATAGACCAGACAGAGTTAGAAAATGTTATAACGGATATAAGCCATATAATCATCCAAATTAATGAAAGCCATTGTACTCTGGTTTATGTTTTGCTTTCTCATTTGGTTGAGGCGTATTTCCAGTAGCAGTTATGATTCTTAAAGTAGCTTTTTGTGATAAATACATAATACCTATTTACTAGCAGTAGGTGACATAAATGATTAAAAGAAATCATTTGTGGGTGTAAAAGCAGAATATTTTTATCATAGGGCAAGATGCCAATCTGACACAGAAAACCCACGTGACTCTTCAAGGGACAGAGATGTGTGATGACTCCTACCCTGCATTACTTCCTGATATTCCAGTAGGAGATTTGCAGCCAGGAGAAAAGGTGATGCTCTTGACTGACTCCTTTGACTCAAATTAAGGAAATGTTTCTTAGTTAACCTGAAAATGTTCATTGGCTGCTAGAAAGATAGGCATATTGTATTTAGAAGGGCTTTAGATATGATGACCAGCATATGGATAGCTTTAAAGTAGTTAGTTTACCTGGGGGCTGACTCTGTTGCTGTTTTATGTTTTAGTGTATTATGAACTGGATCACAGTTCACAGGGTCTGAGCTGTGTGCTGGGAATGGGTAATACTGGCTCCTAGTTCCTGTTAACTGAATATTAACCAAAAAGGTTGATCTCAGCTGGGAAGTATTTAACATAAATATACAATGAAAAATTGTAGAGAAATTGCTTTCACAGGGCTAGGCTATGCTTCTGCCACCTTTGATATGAAGCCTAGTACTGAATAGATGGTAGTAAAGCGGTTTGATACTGTGATGTGAAGCTGAAAAGAAGGAAAAGTTTATGAAGCTCTCTAAATTCCCCATTCTGACAAAGGAGAGTGAGTTTAGGGTACGTTAGTAAACCGGTTGTCAGTTGAGTTTGAGATGTCAGGTCTAATTTAGGAAATGGCAAATAGTTTGGAACCAGCGTAGCTTCTAGAAGTGAATGGTGGCTGCACTGGTACTTGTCAGCAGCCTGAGTATTATATCTCTTAACGTGTACTGACTTTTTGGTGGATGTAAGGAAGGGAGTATTCCTGTTCATGAAATAGACAGAAGTTAATAGCAGGCACTAAAATTAATTGTCTTCCTACCTGACCTGCATAGATTAGAGCAGTACAGTAAAACTCATGTATATTTGAACTAACAGCTGATAAATTGCAATTTTGTTGTATCAAATAACACCTGGTGATCATTCCAGTCTAGTACTGTAAGTAGTAGGTGAACAACAGTGAAGTGACCAATATTGTCTTTTTTTACTTCATTCTTTTATTTTACAGCTTGAAAGAGAAGTGTACATTCGTTGTGGGACAGTTGGTACAAGGATGTTTCTTGTTTATGTCTCCTACTTAATCAATGCTGTTGTTGAAGAAAAAGAAATCATCTGCAAGTGTCACAGGGTATGATGAATTAAGTGCAGCAGTTGCTTCCGATGCAGTCTTTGGGTGGACCTTCCATTGCACATTTGTTCATTCTGAAATGTTTCAAAGAAATGGGGAATTCCTAGAATATGAAAATCAGTGGTGCAAATAGTAGGATGGTATTAAATGAAGTTACCAAGTAGAGTAATTGGGTGACATGGTCGGGTATTTTACACTTATTCATTTTCATGTTGGCATTAAATGTACCGAATATCCAGAGTGGAAGTGCAACACTTACGGCTGTCAGACCTATATCAAAGAGAAACCCCAACTCAGGTTGCATTCTGAAAGAAGTACTTTCCCCAGATGTGACAGGATTACTTTCTGAATGGAAAGAAAGGTACACCATGCTCCTTTGACAAGTAATTCAAAACGCAAAACCAAAGGAGGTTACTAGGGGAATTATGTTGCTTTGTTAGCAGCTCCTATTGAAAAAATGAAAGGCTCAAGGGACAAGGTTGAAGGAGAAGAGAGATGGAAGAAATGTAGGTGGACATACAGTGAATGATATTTTGAGGTGATGCTGTTTCTGGCAAGTGTAAGAATATAAATTTGTTTATGAACAACAAATTTAATACTGCAGCAGAAAAGGATTATATACTTGGAGTAATGGAATTCCATGTACTCCAGTTTGACAAATCTGGTGCTCTGACTAAACCTGTGGGGACACTGTCAAATCAATATCTACTTAATTTTAGGAGAAAAGAACTTCAAATCCTGAGTTCCCTGTCTATTCCCTAACAGTGGGGCCAGTGTGCCAAAAACACCCCAATGCTGGCTGCACGTGCCTCTCTGGGCAGATAGTGGAGGATGGGGCTGGGGTTGCACTGACCCAGCCCCTTCCCTGCCCTGTGACCTGAGGTGCATGTGCAGTCACCATTGACATGGAGCCAGTGCTGGGACTTTGGAGCCTGGTGCAGCTGTTTGCAGCCTGTCTGCCACCTGTTGCAGCTGCCTGGGTCAGCTGTGGCGGGTGGCCAGGAAGCTGCAAACAGCTGTGCCAGGCTCTATGGCAGCAATGGGTGCATGCGTGCCTCTGGGCAGATGGCAAGGGAGGGGCCTGGGACAGTGCAACTATGGCTCTCCTCCGCTGTCCACCAAGAGGTGTGTGTGAAGCCACACCACCAAGAAACCCAACCAAGGGCTCTGGAGCCCGGTGCAGCTGTTTCCAGCCTTTCAGCTGCCTGCCACAGCTGGCCTGAGCTATGGGCAGCTGCAGCAAGCTGCAAACAGCTGCAACAGCCTCTGGAGTACTGGTACTGGCTTAGTGACGGCAGTAGTTCCACATGCACCACTGGGTGGACAGTGGGGAAGGGACTGGGGTTGCGCTGCTCTGGGTCCCTCCCATGCTGTCCCCACAGACACGTGTGTAGTTGCTGCCACTGTCACAGAGCCCAACCAGGGCTCCAGAGCCCAGTGCAACTGTTTGCAGCCTCCTGGCTGCAGCGAGCTTGGGTTGTGGGCAGCTGTTGCCAGCCACAGAGCACAAGCTGCTTACATCAGGACTTGCAGCCTCTCAGCCACCTGGTGCAAGCAACCTGGCACATGTGTGCCATACTCTGGCACACATGCCGGGAGTTGCTGACCCCTGCCTTAACATTTGGATTTTGCTAGTTTTTGAAAAGGCTTCTTCTCTATCCTGTTGTCTGATATACATATGAAGTAAAGGAATTCTTAAAGAAAACTCATTTCTCTAATGTCTCTTGTTTCTAGTTTCTCTTATTTTGACTAGTTGTATAGGCAGGATTTTTTTTTTTTTTTAAATAAAATTGTAGCATTTTGAGATTATTTAAATTGGATTTGTTAGGGAATGCTTGTTTAGAACAAGTGTACCATCTACAAGTGGCTTTTTTCTTTTTATTGAATGCTAATATGACATATTCCTAACAGAGTAGTTTTATGCTTTCTTAGTTGTCTATAGCAGTGATTGGCAACCTCTTTTTTTTTTTTTTCTTTTTGGCTGCCAAAGTGAACCAGTTTTGGCCAGAGGTAGTGAATGCCAGGACTCGGCCATTGCCACGGCTTTTTCCCATGGTGGCATGGGGAAAGTTCCTGCTGCCTCTGATTTTTCGGGCAGTACTGAGAGAGCTCCTGCTACAGCAGAAGCTCTTGGCCACCAAATGCAGCAAAAGCCCCATGTCCACATGCTGGATCAAATGCCTGTGTGTGTAGGTTGCCAATCCCTGCTCTATATCAGTAAAATTTGTTTCAGAATTGGCATATAATGAAAAGGCTACCAAATCATTCCCTTCTCCCTCCCCACAGGTTTTAGATGAATTACTTCATAAACCTATCTAAAAAAAGGAAAATGTTGATTTCTGTGGTTGCCAGTATTGATGGCTGATGGGTTTTTGTTTTTAAATGTTTCTTATGAAGGGGAGGGGTTGAGAGGAACAGTAGCCTGGGAAAGGTTGGTGATATCACTAGTGAATTTGAGACCCAGTAGCAGCAACTGTTTTATGTATAATGTCAGTATCCAGACTTGAAATGGAATCATGTCACTCTTTTTCTCTCTGTTCAGGATGAAACAGTAACTATAGAAACTGTGTTTCCATTTGATGTTGCAGTCAAATATGTCTCTACAAAGGTATGTTCCCAAAATTTTGTTGAATTTCTGTGATTCTGCAGCATCAAAGTGGACAGATGTGACCGACACCTTCTTTATGTTGTCTTTTAACAGTTTGAACACTTGGACAGAGTTTTTGCAGACATACCCTTTTTACTAATGACAGACATTCTGAGTGCTTCACCTTGGCCTCTCAGTATTGTCAATAGCCAGCTACAGCTTTCAGCTTCCATGATATCAGTGGATCAACTGGAATCTTATGTGGAGAATGGTAAGAGATTGTGGAGATTGTTCTTGTTTCGTAAGAATAATTATTTTTGCATGGGTTAGGGATTGGAAAGAAAATGTATATACTGTATAGTACTGTATACTGTACAGTATAATACTGTATTCACTTTTTTACATGACAAACTTCTAATTAATTTGTCAACACTATCAAAAGTAATATTGTTACTCATAGCTAAGGTTTAGAGAGAGAAAAAAAAGTTGAAGTAGAGAAACTTCATCTGTACCTGCTTGAGTTATGTCTGGGTATTTGAGAAGGAAAAAAATGCAAGAACTAATTTAGGCAGTGGATGATCTCATTTGACATAAAGACCATTGTACAGAAAACAAGTTAGAAATTCTGACTCACTGAAGAGCTAAGCATATTTGCTTACTACAGCTTTCAGGAAGTGGCTGTTAACTCTTCTCCCAGGCAGTAACAATTGTAAATTGCATTTGAAAGCATGTTTCAAGGAGCAGTTTGCTGCTGGCCAGGCACTCCAGCTAGGAGTGGGGAGGCTGCAAACCCATTCCCCCTGCTCCCAGCTCGAGTGCCTAGCCAGCTGCAAACCACCCTGCCCCACAACTCCCTCTTACCTCCAGCAAGAAGAGTGAGCCTGAAGCAGCCTCTGGTAAGTGTGAGCATCAGGCCCTGCCCTTCCCCCCTTCCCCTCCAGGCAGGGTTGGAGATTTCCCTTCCCCTTTTGCAAATAGCTCTTGCAGGCTGAAACAGCCACCCTGCAGAGCTCTTTTATCTGCAGGTTTCTCTTCTTAAAGGGAAAATCTGTGTGTTTTCTCTGTTTTTCCATGGAAAATGGGAAAACCCAGATCCCTGCTTATGAGGAAATGTAAGGCAGTTTATGGCTCCATACAGTGATGTCCTAAACTCTTGGGTTTGGTCTAGCTTCTTTCCTTTGGGTTAAATCCAGTAAAATTGCAACAGTGTTTTGCTCTTGATTTTAAGGAGACACAAAAATTTACTATAATCTCTGGCTTTGAATGTCTCAGACACCAGCTAGGGCAGGAATTGACAGCCATTTGTTGGCAGGGGCTAGACCTTGTGAATTTCTGCCTTGTCTTCCCCTGCCGCCCAGTGACCAGCTGCTTGTCCTCCCCCTTGCTGTAGATACCTGACCCCCCCTGCAGTGAGGAAAGCACAGATGCAGCACAGGAGCAAGCTCTGTAGTGGAGGGGAGCTCTTTGGAGGGGTGGGTAGAATGGCATAGCTCGCAGGTTGTCAACCAGGCGTATGTGTACCCCCAGGGATACCTGAGAAGGTCCTAGTGAGTACTCACAGCTGGATGGTGACAGAGTGCCGTCAAACACCATTCCACACAGGCACTGGCTGCCTGGATGCGGGAGCAGGGGAAGGTTGCACACGGTGGCTGCCGCCACTCCACATCTGGCCGCCAGGGGTACGCTGACCCAAAATGTTTGAAAACCCCTGGCATAGCTCCCTGTTGCCACTTCCTCCATGTTGGATAAGATCTTTGCAGGCTGGATTGGACCATTTCATGGGCTATAGGTTGCCATCCTGTGACCCAGAGTGCAAATTAAGGAAATTTAACTTAAAAAATAACCTAAATTATCACCAGAAAGTCCAAAAAGACACATCTGAAACACTTTCTTACCAGTTTCATTTTAATAAACAAACCCATTTAGATATCGATGCGAAATACCTAAGAGCACAGTGCTCTACCAAGCCTTTTATAAGAAAACACATTTGATCATTTTGGCTTTAATGTAGTAGCTATGCCTTTTTGAAATGCAAGTACTTAACCACTCTAGAGGCAGGATCTGAAATGTATACTAGTCTGTGCACATAATAGCAAACAGAAAGCTGAAGAGTGAATTTGCAGACTAGCCTAGGAAGAAAAATTGTGTATATATATATCCTAGTCTGAGCTAATGCTCACTTTTTACTAGTAAAATGTAAAGATATTTTATCTAGTACTTTTCCTCATCCTTCTGAGGCTGAGTGAGCACAATATAGGGAAGCTGGTTAAAAATACTGTGACAAAACAATGTTGTTGGAAAGTGATAATTCAACAGAATCAAAAGGTTCTGTGGGAGCATGTTAATTCCACTAAAACTTCAGTGGAGACCAGGCAGGCTGGTTGACTGTGTGGGTTGGTGCCAGCCTGGCTTCCAGCCACATGGCTGCTGAGCGGGCTGTCTAGGTTTCTTGATTTTTTTTTTCTGCTGTCTACTTGGCCAGGGGACTCCAGACTTCCCTTGTCACTAACTGTATATGACATTCCTAGTTGGTCTCTAAGCTGAGTGCTAGCCTGGCCAAACCAGCTTAGTTTCTGTGATCAAACAAGATTTGAGTACATTTAGTCCAGTCTAGCTGTGCAACAGTGGTTCCTCCAGACTGCCTGCCCTCTCCAGCTACAAGGCTCCCACTTGAGTCGGGATTTTTTGACCCTCATGCAAACCAATGTCTAGGGCAGTCCAAGACAGCACTGTTCAGCTCTTTATTTTTACTACCTGCTACTCTAACTGGGACTTATTGAAATATGTCATATTTTTTTATGTATTTCATTCAAATACAACTTCTCTTACTTGATATTCTAGTGAAAATAACTCAAACTGTTTTGTTTTGGAAACTTTTAAATTTCCAGCTTGGCTTTCGTTTGGAAAAGTTTCTGTGGAAAATCTTGAAATTTGTACTTTTTGACACGCAACAAAATGAAAACAAGCTTTGAATTCTTGTGCCACAACAAATCTCAGTCTGTTTTACTGTGCTTATTTACCCCTCTGCATGTAACCTGAAATTAGAGATCGCTTTATCCTGGGTATTAGAGAGCCCATAGTTCTTTCCAAAAGGATAGATGCTAACTACCAGGGTAAACATATTCATCACGATCCCCTTTTCCTTAGTTGTGGATGCCTCTCAAAGTTTAATGTTTTGCACATGTATAAGGATTCTTCAGGCTGAATGTATTGTGTAAGTTCTGGGTATTTGGAATGTGTTGGGCTTTTATATCTGGCCTGGTTTCTGCATGAATTTTTATAATTTATACCCCATAGCTTTTAAAATTAAACAAAATATTGCTGATAGTTGTTTTACAGACAGGTGAGAGTGCTAGTGAATGCTTTTGCCTTCGTTGCCCTCCCGTTACTGACAGTCAAGGTGGAGTCGCTACTGGGCGTTACATTATCTCTTGGAAGAGGTAACTTATCCCTTGGCTTTTTGTTTTAAAAGTAGTCTGTCTGGGCTCTTTACTCTTCAAGTGATAAGCATGGCAAACCCTTCTTGGGTAAATGCATTAGGAGCCATTTTTAAAAGTGTTCATGCTGATAAAATGGGTTCTAACTGAAATAGCTGTATGTGAATTTTATTACCTTTCCATCGATTTGATCTATGCCAAATAGCTGGTGGGGGTGGGGGGAAGAGAAGCAAGGAAGTATTTCACGGGATGGGAGGTGGGACTCAAATTTCTTAAAAACCTGTTCAGAGATAGTAAAACTTTTTTTAAATGGTCAAATTTGAAAAACAAAATAAACTCTTTATTTCCTTTCTTGATTCATGGGTTTCTGTGTCCAAATGTGTAATTAAATATGAAAACTAAACAGATAAATATATATGTTTGTGTTGTGAACCCTTTTTGGTATTAGACGAACTTTAACCAAACTACATTTTGGAACATTGCCTGTCATCACCTAGCATAGTGATTATAATTCCCAAATTAATTGCATTTCTTTTATTAAGCTAACTTTCAACTACTGCACTTTTTTGCACTACTAGGATTGCTGCAAGCATTGCTTTATTAGTTTGCTGCTTGATTCACTTTTCTGTTGACTTAATGACTCGGTGTCAAAAATCCAAATGCAGTCCAAATACATAATATTTCTTTTCATAGGAGTTCAGCTGCAGACAGTGTACCTGTTGTTAGCACTGTGATCACTCTGCCTCATGTGATTGTAGAGAGCATTCCACTCCATGTCAATGCAGGTAATGTTAACACACGCTTGAAATATTTTGGTGACAATTTCTGTTCTGGGCAGCATACATAGAGCTCCCCTGTGAAGTCTGTAGAAGCCCCAAAAATGCATCCAGGACTGGAATTTTGCTTTTATAATACATACATCCTCACCTCCCACCCCTTTTTTTATTACTGAAAACTGTAGGGTGACTATATCTTTTTTTTTTTTTCATGGGGGGGTGGAAGTAGAAATGTGTGTAGGTTCCCCTCACTTCATTCTCCCCCCAACCCCATAAGTGGCAGTAAAGCTTTATAGCTTCTGTGCCTGAGGTTTTCTAATTTGCTGTAGTATAAAACAGGAGGGCACTGTTGGATGCTTTCTGAGGCCAGTGAGGGTAACTCCACATCACAGTGGTTTGGGAGAGGCTCTTCCCACTCCAGTGTAGAGTAGGAGTGGGAACAGTTGGCTGATTCAGTTCTTTCTACTGTATCAAAGCATACTGGGGGATCACAAAGGCACAGATCTCTCTGGGTGTTTTGCTAAACTGGTTCCTCTATATTCCTGTTACAAAACGTTGTTGCATCCACCCAGCCCCAACAGCTTCTTAAGGAAAAGGAGGCTAGGAGCAGCAGCTGATTACAAGTGAACTCTTGCCATTCCAGTGTTGCAGTTGTTCAAGAGTAACACTGGAGGGAAGAGTCTGGTTCATGTTTCACAAACCATGCAGTTACCTACCTCTTATGTTTATTCTAATCTGTGCTGGTATGCTATCTCCTCCATAGAGCAGATCAGTCGTACCATGATACATAGAACTATCCTTGTGATTACTACAGTAATCTGGTAAAAATTCTCTTTATTCAATGTTTGTTTGTTTTTAATGACAAAGCTGTCTGAAATCATTTAGTCACATGGTTACTCCTTTCTGTTTTAAAATGTGTATATATTTTTATGCTCTGTGCCGTTGCACTAGATACCAGGTATGCTTTTCTGGAGCTTTTTGATCAGATGTCACAAATCAAAGGATGTATCGATCTCTCTTGTGCCTCTTTAGATCTGTCTAATGCCTTTGAGCAAAATGACTTTTTATGAGAAGCTGATGGATCTGTTTGTCTATGAGGTCACTTGTTTTGTCTCCAAAGATCTGCCTTCATTTGGGCGAGTCAGAGAATCCTTACCAATCAGATATCACTTGCAAAACAAGACCAGTTTGGTCCAGGATGTGGAAGTATCGGTGGAACCCAGTGATGCCTTCATGTTCTCTGGTTTAAAACAGGTACAAAATCTCATCATCCTCACCCCTGTTTGTTTAACCTGATGATACTGAGGACTTGCACAGCTGTTCTTGCAGACTTCAATATGCATTTCTTTAAAAGAAACACTGAATACTATATATAATGTAATATACCCATGAAAAATATTCATAAAACCCAGATATTTGCTTCAAAATACTGACAAGTCTGTAAAGCATCTCATCTCCAACCAAGATTAGGTTTATGAATGTTCTACCTTTCTTTCAAGTTTGTACTACTTTGTACTTCAGCTGTTACCCTGTAGCATGTGAGCTTAGTATGGACTCTACTATAAACTGATCAAGTCACCCTCAAGTTACTAATCTTTAAGGCTGTACAAACTAAAGAATAGGAGAAATATATCTGGAAGAGAGCACACATCCACACTTTTTTCTTTTAAATGTAAGAAGGACTGAAAATAAATCTCATCAGGCATCTGTTATCATATAATGCATGCATGTTGAAAAAAGAAGAATTATACTTTGTAAAGAGTTTCAGACAAATCGAGTAAAGGAAAGTAGTTGTAAACAGTATTTCTAATTTTATAGTATAACTGTAAAGACTGAGTAATATGTCTTACAGTCCTTCTTTCTGGGGCTGTTTGTGATTTTTAGATACGATTGAGAATCCTCCCGGGTACACGGCAGGAAATGTTGTATAACTTCTACCCTCTTATGGCTGGGTATCAGCAATTACCATCGCTCAGTATCAACTTGCTCCGGTTCCCAAGTTTCACCAATCAGTTGCTCAGACGATTTATACCAACGCACATTTTTGTAAAGGTAAAGTTCTGAGGGAGACTTTTTGGCTGCTTGTTGTTGAATAAATTTATTGGGATTTGCCTTGCTTTTGAAGATATCTGCTCTATCTGTACTCCATGCTGTTAACTTGCTTAGACAGTTAAGTATAAACAGAATTGACTTGTTTTGCAAAATTGTGTAGTGTATATAGGCAAATTACTGCATATACCTAGAGGCCCATTGGCAATCAGCTCTTGCAGCACATATTTGTAGCAGTGGGAACTATATTAGCAACTGTATGTTGAAATCAGGCTATAGTAATAAATACTGTCCTTCTAGTCTCAGCTAGAATTGAGGTTCCTTCTATATTTTGCGTCTTGGTGGTTAAAATATTTACCATTTTCAAGAATGATACAAATACAATGATAATATTAGGTTACAGTTAACAAATTAAAGAAAGAATTGATTGCATACAGTGAAATGGGATTTTCAGTATGTGATTAGGTATTGGGTTCAGAGAGATCCTGGCATCCACATAACACTAAATGACTTTTAAAGGTGGAAATTTTCAGTGTAAATAACATGACATCTGTAATATTCCCCAATATTACGTAGACTTTGTGACTGGTGATTGCTTTTCATGGCCTTCTGCATACTCTCGGGCCCTTGCCTATTTGTTTTAAAGCAGTTCACCCAGAACACTACTCTTTCAACTTGCCCTGTTGCTTTTTAATCCAGAGTATTGTTAACCTTTTCAATCTGAGCTTAAGCAGAGCGTGAACAGCCTGAAGAGTTCATTTGTGCGTTTGAGAGGCTTGTTCTAACATCTGTAATCCTTTGTTCCTTGCAAACGGGTTTTGCATTTTTCTATTTTATTGCAGCTAAGAGCTGGGTGGAATCTATTTTTCATAGGTGCTGTCAATCAATCTCTCCTATATCAGTCGCCAAGACTTGCTGCTAGGTCAGCACAAAGGTCTGCTGCCCTCAGGCATGGAGCTGTGAACACACCTATCATTTGCAAGAGAACCTCTTTGGGATTTTATTTCTAGTCTCTCCTCCTCTTTGGCTTCACCAAACCCCAAGGTTCTTTCTTAAACGATCTGGTGCAGTTGCATTTCTTTTCTAAAATATTCCTTTTCCTATAGAATTCCATTTGAAAGTCCTCCTGGAACCTTCCAGGACTATTCATATTTCATGCACTGAATCTTCATATCAATTTAATGTTTATATTACAGTAGTACCCAGCGAGCTTTAATTGGGTACAGGCTCGTGTTGGGAGCTATTCAGACATGTGAATGAGGCCCATGCCCTTGGAATTCAGTGGGCAGTCACAAGGGTTAGAGGCCCCCTCTTAAGCATTGATTCTTATGGCTTGGGGTTTGAACATAAATGTTGTGTTGCCATTTTAATTGCTCTGAAGGTAGGAAGGGTCTGACCTTACTGGTATATAGTGTAGCGTCTTGTTTATTTGTGAACATTTGCTAGATGAATTCTGTAACAGTGTTTAACTTGATTTGTTTACAAAATTTCACCTTTTTTCCTTTTTAAAGCCACAAGGTCGACAAGGAGATGATGCCTCAATTGCAGCTGCTTAACTGAAGACATGGACATATGCACTTAAATAGGACGTTGCACAGAATGTATAAAACTGCTTTTTGAAACATAGCTTTGATCAAACTGTATACAAATTACAACTTTATTTTTAAATTACAATTATAACTATCAGTGGAACTAATGTTTAAAACATTTAGTCTGTCATGGACTTCCTTTAATGAATAAATATATGGAAAGAGTCAGTGCTCTGTTTAACAAGAACCTTCTTTCATTTGAAGTTAACTTTTATGAATGTCAAATGCTCTTTAAAGTGTTATTTAATATCACTGTAAAATGTCTTGAGAATGCAAATGAGAAGTGCAAGTTCATGTGACCAAAAAAAAGAGAGAGAAGAAACAGTGTTTTCTTCACTAATGATGGCTCAAGTTGCAATGTCCATGCTATTTGTTGGGAATTACAGCATTAAAAGTAGTGATTTATTACTGAAGCTTATTTTGTGCCATTTAAAACTGGAGGGCAGAACCGGGTATTCAGTAAGCTAGACTATCAGTTCTACCATGATTTAACTACTACAGGCAAATCTCTTGGCGTTGGGTGGCTTGCTTATGGCTTAAGCAGAATTACTAATTTAAAAGGCGCTGTTTCTACCAGGTAAGCCACAGTTCATAATTTTTACTCTGCAGTGATCAGTAAAATGTGAGGCTTCTATGAATAGCCTCATTTAATTACAGCTGGATAGTCCAGCTCTAACCTGATATGGTCCGAGTTCCTTAAAATGCACAGCTTCCGGGTTAGAGATATTTTTGACAGTTCCTGCTAGATGAGTGCAGAGCTAGACATTCGGGTGTTGTATAGCTTAAAGTGAACTGGTATTTAAAATATTCACAGTAAATCATGTAAATAAAAATGGCATTGTGAAAATTTCCATTAACTTTCTAAATAATTAAACAACTAAATTTTGATCTCCTGGAAAATCTTATTTATTGTATAAGTGAAATCCTATTAAACTATTTGCTGTAACTGAAATATTTCTGAAACAGAAATGAATGTGTCTTAATTCTGTTGATCTGTGCGGTGTTTAATGGCTAAGCGTGGTCCATTGGTTTGGCAGATAGATATTCTGAGCTTGATGTTTTTCTTCGTCATTTAAAAAAAAAATATATTTCTGCCAGTGCCTGAAATACTTAGGCAAAAACTACAGCGAAGCCAGTAAGTGGCTTGGGTTTTGTTCTTGTTTTGTTTTTTGTACGTCTCTCTAAAAGGCCTGGGGAGTCTAGTCCCAAGTACAGGTCAGTCCCATCATACACGCATTTAACTTGCGTGAATTCAGCTATACGCGGGGTGGGAGGGGGGGCGGGGCTTGAGTTTGCACGCGTGCCCAGAGCTGTGTGGCCGGCAGCAGTGGCAGCATGGTGGTGGCTGGGCAGCACGCAGCCATCCCCGCCACCACCCCACGCTGCGCCGCTGCCGGCAGCCGCACAGCTCCGTGGCGGCAGCGGGAGGTTTTGGAGGCAGAGGCAGTCACCGCTGGCATGGTAATACGCAATTTCCCTATATGTGATTTTTCGCCTTACGTGCTGACTTTAGAACGTAACCCCTGCATAAGATGCGACTGACCTGTAGCTGCTTTATAATCTCAGTTGGAGGTTTTCAACCACCCATTACTTACAGCTGAATATGGTCTTCCTGTGGGTGCCCATGCAGCAGTATTGGAGGGAAGTTTAAATATTGGGATGAAAAAAAACAAGCTGAAAAGCCTATATTTCTTTTACCTGTCCTCAGCTATGTTTTCTCCTCTGTCAGATTGTGTTAAGACACCTGCTCAGATGACTGGCCTCGTCCCTTGCTTCCAGAAATGAAAAGATCAGCATGTTTATTCAAACAGTTTTAAAATCTATTTATGCCCACATATGCTTGTTTTTGGTTTTCAGCAAAACATTTTGTTTAAATACTTTCAGTATAAGATGCTAAGTTTGGCACCTTGCTGCTGCTACTTAAAAAAAAATAAATTAATTAATTAAAAAAAAAATCTATACAGATGTAAAATAGAAAGTTGAGTCTCTCCCAGGACTCCTCCTTTTGAAAAGACTGTGTGCACACATGCACCCCCCCCCCATGTACCACATTCAATTCAAACAGAATAAAATGTTTCTAATGAAACAGGGTTTTGTTTTGTTTTTTTAAGCAAACATGATTAAAAATGCAAATTTATGTATTTGGACGTGGAGATGGAAAAATGCATAAGATAGGACTGCATAAGGTGTAATTTTCTTCCTGCTGCAATGCATGTCCTGTATAATCCAAAATTATCCCCTTTCTCATGTGTGGGCTTGATTGATAATTCAACCCAAAACCTCAGCCTGAACTTTCTACCTAGGGCTTAATTTTCCTTAGGTTCTTTATGCAGGTCTTTAATATCCTATGCTTAGAGATTCCAACTCCTTTCTATACCTTTAGTGCTAACAATTATTACCTGACAGTGTGATTTAGTAGTGACAGCAGACTACATTTGTACCTTCATGCTATGTTCAAACACCTGACATCAAAATAAATCTGATCAGGACCCTGCATTCCATGTAGGGCTCCGGTGCAGTGGTGCTAATGGTTTTGGCCCTGCAGGCCAGATAAATAGTGTATGGCTCATCTGTGGGCCAGATTGGGTCCTGTACTGCCCCTTTGTGATAGAATCAGTCTCAGGGGCCCCATGCTGCTTCTGCCCAGTTGGAATTAGGCTCTGGGACCCTATGCTACCCCCATCCAGTTCTCGCACACCTGGATTGGGTCCCACACCACACTGCATGCCTGATCTTGGTATACTGGGCCATGGCTCACGGGGCTCTACAGATCTGGGGAACCCTGTAGTCCAGATAACAGTGCCATGGGCTGAGGGGTTGAGCACCCCTGCTTCAGTATTTGCCAGTTCTTTATGTATGACTGAACATCTTTCAGTATTGTTTGGGTTCACTGTTTGGGTAGTTAGTGATGCACTGAGGTCAAATTCAATGGGCCAAACAAATCCAAATGAGTATTAACAAATAAAGCCAGAAGTGTTGTAATGATCAATAGATGCTTAGAACAAGTAGCACTTACTGCTAGAAAGCATGTGTCACTATATATTTCTTGCTGTATAGAAGGTTTTTCTAAATATATGATAAATCCCATCTGATTTCCCTATGGGCAGATCTACAACTTTGAAAATGAGGGTAGGGATGGTATAGTGCATTATCACATATAACACAATATATATTTTTCTCCAGTTAAAAAGAAACTAGAAGCTTTACTAATATATTAGGGCCTAGGGTTATATTATTCAGTTTGAAACATAATGCACATTCCAATAAAGTTATATTTGTTTATGTGTAATTTGCTATATCATCTATTATGTATAAAAAGCACAACATACTAGGCAAAAGTGATCAAAAGATGTTTCATTAGTCTTGCAGTCATTAAAATTAAATGTACACATCTTTTTCAGATTCATAAAACAAAACTAGCCTTCTTGAGCATCTTGACAGTGCATCTAATGCTTCACTAAAAGTTATGCACACAAGGTTCCTTGGGTGAATTTGGTATCTTTTATTAGACCAACCCAAATAGTTGGAGAACAGTTTATTAAGCAAGCTTTCGAGTTCAAAAACCCTTTGTCAGGCTAAAAGTTATGTTCACTTGAGTTAATGTTTCCAGCTAGAGTTAAAAACAGTTGGCGTGTGACAGGGTGGCAGAAATGCCCTGTCATGAAAACGCAAGGGAAAACAAAGAAACTTACCAGGGGAGAACCTGGACAAAAGGTGAACTGTGGCAAGCCTGGGCAGGAAGGATGCCACGCCCTGGTTTATCAAGGGAAATGGCTGAGGCCATGGCAGATCAAAGGTTCTGGTTCAAGCCTGGAGCAGGGAGAGAGACGTGACCAGGGAGAAGAAAAGAGCTGCGCTGAAGACCCAGAGAGGGAACAGCAGGGAAGGCAGCGACTCGCATGCTGCCACGGCAAACACAGCTGGTCCGGGAGGGAAATTTAAAGGGATGCCAAGAGTGCAGTCATTCGTCCCGGGAAGAAAAGAGGTGAGAAGATGTGGTGAAAGGAGAGACAGTGCGAGGAGGGACCAATTCTGGGGCTCAGAGGAGTGTCCTGGCATCTAACTTGGTGAGAGCCAGCAACAAGACAGGAGATTTCCCTGTTTGGTGTGTTCAGTCCTGGGGGGGGGGGGATGAGGATAACCTCTTCAGGAACCTAAAGAAGCAAGGAGACGGGTACAAGATAACACTCCGGAGAGAGATAAGTCCAGATGACCCTGAAGGTTAAGGGTGGGATTTGAACCGGGAACGGCTGTTTTCGGACCGTGTGGGGAAGAATGGGGCAAGCAACCGAGATGAGAGGGATACCCTCAATAGAAAGTCCATAAGACTTTCGATAGATTAAGAACATGTCTAGAACATCGGGTATGATTATGGCAGGATATGGGGATGGTGGAGCCCTGCAAAGAGGAGCTGACCTCATGAGCCTATAACAGATCCTTTCTCTCTCAAGAATAGTGTCTTGGCACCTCTCTAACATAAAGATGTGGCAGGTGAGTTTCTAAGGACAGGACACATCCCATTCCAGCAGAAGGAGACAACTTGACTCCAAGCGGCATGTCACCAACCTCTCACACTGCAGGGCTGTGAAATAGGAGATATATTACCAGGAGCTGCTAGCAGACAGTGGACTGACAGAAGGAAGTCTAGCTTGATTAGTGGAGTATCAGGACCCATTAAAAAGGATTGAGGTTTGTTAACACCTATGGAATGAAGAGTTTAGAAGGAACCTGGTAGCTTTAAATGAACCATGAAGTCAATTGACTCCCTCACTGCAGCCTGAATAGAAAGGTTGCTGCTACTGTCAGGCAGTTGACTTTAAACTTTGTGTGGAGCAGGAATTCAAGTGGGTTCAACTACACCACTGTACCTCTTCCCTCTTCCCTTCCCCCTCTTCTGTGTCCCCCCCGCCCCCCCAATCACTGCATCTTGCCCTCGATTTCCCTATATAGAGCTCAGAATATAGTAATTTTTACAGAGAAAATAACTATCAATTTAGTTAAGCATTTAGCTGTTGGAGGCCCAAAGAGGGTGTCTGCAGATAAGGACTGCTGTCTTCCAAAATGTTACAAATGACCCACTGGGACTAATTAGCAGTGCTGAGTTTAGTTAATCTCAATCCAGCATTTTAAAAGTGCAGTTTATAAACTGTAGTGTCCCAATTATATATGTTACAATAGTGGGTTACTTTCTCAGCAAGAGTTTATGATGCTGAATAAGAAAAAAATGTCTTGAAGGATTCAGTTACTAGGATTATTCCAAGTATGAGCCCATTCTTGATTTAGCAGAATTTTTCAGTCAAAATAAAGCTGCAGAATTCTACTGTAGTTATGGGCTGTTTCAATCTTGCAACTATAAACATGTCAAATAGACACTATTTAAAATCAGGTTGCAAAACTCATTCTACTGGATCAGACACTTGGGTTCAATATCATGTTTCTAGGCTCCTGCACTCTGTACCAGTAAAACTGAGAGGCAGAGCGTGTCATTTTGTCAGGAGTAGGATACTGAGTTTCTGGCACCTCCCAATACATCCAACCCAGCAAAAGCCGGGGAAGAAATGTAGGTGTGAGGATCCCATGCCCTTTTTGAATAGGTTCCATTAGCTGTGCTAGACATCGAGGCACTAGAACTGTAGTTCTATTCAAAATCTCTCTACGCCCAGTTTTCAATTACGCACTCAGCAGAAAAAAGGCAGGCTGAGCGGAACACTGAAATGGCCGAACCCCAAATTAAGGCTTGTTGAATAGGGACAACAGCATTAACAGCCCTGCTCTTTACATTTCAATTTCTACACACCTCAGGTTCCTGTAACGGCCCCTCCTCTAAAACCTTGGGGTGTCTGTTGATCCCAGAAACCTGTGATCTGCCCAGGGCTGCAGATAATAGTGCTTAGCAGAACAATGGCCAGACCTGCCACGAAGTATCACCCCTGCAAACACTACCAACCTGGCAGAAGCCAGGGAAGATCTGTAGATGTGAGGTCCCTGCATTTTTTTTTAATAGGTCCCATTTGCACATCAAGAGCTATGCCAAACAGCGAAGTGCCAGAACCACTGAGTAATATCACAGTCATAAATGTCCAAAATCTCCCTATACCCAGTTTTCAATAACACGTGCTCAGTGGAAAAAAGGCAGGCACTGAGCAGAACACGGAAATGGCCGAACCCTGAATTAAGGGTTGTTGAATAAGGACATTAACATTAACAGCATTAACAGTCCTGTTCTTTACATTTCAATTCCTGCACACCCCAGGTTCCTGTAACCACCCTTCCTCTAAAACCTTGGGGTTTTAGGTTTTTAGGGGATTACCCCTGAAATCCATCAAGCGCTCAGCAGAAAAGGGGCAGGTGCTGAACAAGACTGAATGAACGAACCCCAAACTTTCCCCCCATCAGACCAAATAGACCCCCCAGGAACACAGTTGAGCAATTGATATGTTGGACGGTATTGCCAGGATGGGGGAGGGGGAGTGTGTGCTTGAAGGGACAGCTGCAATTCCTTTCAAGCTGCATCGCAAGCTGCCAGGGAAATAATTTTTGGTGTGCGGCAGTGAGCCCTTAACAACACTGGCGATGCATAGGGGGTGCATGCGGGTGCATGTGCTTCCCCTGGAAGTGCCAGCGGAAGTGCCAGTGCACTTCTGGTTTCACCGTTGGCTCAGTGATCGCCCACTGGGGGACCTCCCTACCTCCCGTTGGCGATCTGGTGCCCCCCCCAGACTCGGGAGGCACCAGTCACCCATGCTTAACCAACTGTCCTTCTGGACAATGGGGAATCTGGGGGAAAATTTGGGGCAGGCTATGCATGTCACAGGTGTTCTGTTAGGAAAGATCACATGAGCAGATTTCCCTGGGTGTTGGTACTGAGACACATTTGCACCTGCATAGTTATGCATATGTGGAAATTCATACCTGCACAAAAAGGTTCCATACACGTATCTATATAACTGCAGAGAGCATCTCACCACTCTAGTCACAGCATAGCGACCCCTCTCTCAGTGGCTCTTTTTGGCCCCGAAAATATACTCAATGGAGGTGCCAAAAAACAAGCCATGTCTGCCAAGCTTGGAGCAGCAACCAACTACATCCTTAAGCCATGGCCCCAACTGGGCCTGGGAAGAACTGGCAGATTTGATTGATAGTTGGGGGAAACAAAAGGTTCTGGAGCACCTGGAAAATTGACAAAATAAGCCAGTCTACATGGCCATTGCCCAGGAAAGCAAGGTTTGTGGCCACAACTGAGACCGTGCACTGTGCTGCATCAAGATGAAGGCCCTGAAATGTGCTTTCCATTGTGCCAAGGACCAGAATTCTTGTTTGGGGCAGGATGCACAATAGCCCCATTCTATGTGCAGTTGTCCTGCATTCTTGTGAAGGACACAGGCAATGCTTGCCTCCAATCCTTCAGGACATCAGGGGTGCAGGAAGCCACACTGTCACCTAGCCTTCTCCTGGGAGGCAGCAGTGGGGTGGGGTGGTTGGTGGCGGCGCTCCGTTCCCTCCCGGCCCCCCCAATCATTCTTGACGGGCAATTGACTAGTGTATATATATATATATATATATATATTAATATATATATATGTGTGTGTGTGTGTGTGTGTGTGTGTCACTGTGCATTCCCAGATTCCCAGATTCTGAAGATAAAATGTTTTACCACCAGTACTCCTGGCTGTCCAATAAGAAATCCACCTGGACCAATGACCAGCCATTTGGCACAATGGCTGTTTACCATCTTTCCCAACCAGAACCTCTACTGTGCAAAGGGAATAGTTTGGGGTTAGTGGGGAAATGCTATTGGCTAGCTGTCTATGGTCAAACAGCCAAGTTTTGCTAACCTTTTTACTACAGTAAATTAGGGTGTAAGCATACAGATGCACTTAAGTCTGCAGAGGAAAGGCCTATATGCCATCAAGGACTCTAATTCCTAAATTGGGCCTGCTTGTCAAGCCTGAAAACATTTATTCAGCTGTCATACTTTTTACATATAGCAGCCATTAGATAATATACTAAAGCACAACTTGAAGCACGGCTCATAACCCAGCTCCCCCACAGAGGGGTTCTTTACATATATCTGGCTCCACAGCTGGACACTCTCTTTCTGCCTTCACAGCTCAATGAATACTGACATTTTTTTTTCCACATGGTAGAATGGTTTCAGCAGAGGAAGTAGAAGATGTCTCCCAGAGTAGCTTCTAGCCTGGTATTCAAGGCAGTCTCTTGAGTAATGTGGGTTTGAACCCCTATAGGCTGTGGAGCCAAGTCTCCCACATAATGACAGAAAGCTCTAATCACTGTACTGTTCCATCAAGAGAGGTCAGTGGTGGCACCTCCTCTGGCTGTGCTGTAAATGAACAGAATTGCCACTCCGTTTTTGAAAGGGTATAAATTTCTGACTCCAGGAGGAGAGTACCAGGCTTTGGCTTATGAATGGACAGAGGTGCTTCCTTGCAGCCTTGAATAAGATGACTGAGCTCCAGAGAGGGGCAAGATTTAAGGCACACCTGTGATCTCAGTATTTCCCTGTAGGCAGCATGCTTTTGGATCCCATTCTGAAGCACTGAACTCTCTGCTTATTGTACCAGGAGCCTGAAGCCTAGCACCTAACATGGACTCTGGATCCCACTTCTAAGGCCAAGGACCTTTTTTTGGATCTAGCTGTAGATAGACCATTTTCTGGTGAAGTCATCCTGCATGGAAGAGCATAAGAGTGAGGATGAAAAACTGAATGCTACCTAGTAGTCAGATATTGCTTTTGAACACATAAAGCAAATGGCATTTTCTAAATGGCTACAGTAACGCCACCTCTAAGCTGCTGCTTGGTAAATGCCCATAATGTCCAATTCACAGCAACAATCAGTACATACAGTCTGCGCCCTTGATGTATTTTTGACCTCGTGCCTTTCAACACCAGAGGTATGCCTCAGTGCCTAGAAACACACTTCTATTGTATGTTACTACTCAGGCATTGCTTTGGCAATTACATCATCCTCTTCTATCCCTGGTCACTAGTAATGTGGAAAATGAAGAAACATTTTTAAATGAAGAAATGACATATCAATGATATATGTGCAATTTGAAAATTAACTTGGCATGTACTTATCCATATTTATAATATTGCAAAATGAGCTAGTGACAAGCAGAGAAAAATCATAAAGCACAGAGCAACAACCAGGCATCACCATGCTCCTGACACATTTTTTGCTAGGCAAACAACTCATGGTTCTTTTATGCAGGTTAGTATTAATACACACAGAAAACAAGTAGCCTTCATGCTGATGAATGTACAGCAACAATCTACCTGCCAATGTAAGTTCCACTATTATTATTTCTAATAGATTTTTGTCATCAAATAACCAGAAAGCTCCATATTGTTTCTTTTGGTGATATATGGTCAGCCTACCTGGCTGTATGCTACCTGCTCTTGGCCCCTCTAGTGTAAAAGTTGTGCTAAATTGACTGTGGAAGAACAGGTAGCGGTGTAAATTTGTGATATTCTGGCAATCTCTAGGCCCTAAAGCTTTAATTAAGCAATTCACATGCTTTAAGTTAGGCACATACCAGTAATTAAATGCCTTGTCTGCTACCTGATTTTCCTCCAATTAAGGCTGGGTTGAAACCAAGGACCTTACCATATTACCAGTTACCACAGCTGTCCTATTCCCTATCTTGATACTTTTGAGTCCTCTCTACACATTACCTGTATCATGCAATTACCAGGTTAATTGCACAAATAATTTAGACTGACTACACATACAAATCAACAATCCTGCCATTAAAAAGGTCTATAAAAATGTATAATAACTTTCTAGCTGGTTCCTATCTGGCTTTAATTTGCATGTATAGCAGGGTCTGCCCCTGTGGCTGGGAGCCACGTCAGCTGACTGGGCTCCCAACCACAGGGGGGCACCATGCACAGCCAGGGCTGGGAGTCCCATAGATGAGGGCACTGTTAATGCCTGGCAGCTGTGGATGCTGGATCCCAGCAGCTGTGAGGCACAGCTGCAATCTCCCAGGCCTGGGTCTGCCTGGGGTGCCACTGTGGCGGGGAGCTCCCTTCTTGCCAGTGATGGGAAACCCAGGATTAGGCTCCCTCTGTACCAGCAATAAGGTACAATGGGATCTAGTGCATGACTTCACAGTTATGCCCCCTGCATGTGGTATGGCAGGAGGCATGATTGTGTGAATTGCACGTTAGATCCCATCAAGTCTTTACCTGCATGTGTAGAGGGGCTTTAAGACATATAAAACTGTAGTTTGCCCATTAGATTCTAGTCCACCCTTTTCAGTTTCTGGTGTATGTTGGGGTCATGGTGTTGGTGGGAGGCAGATAAAGGTTATTGTACTATCTTTCCTATTTTCAATTAATTTCTAAGAGCCTGCTGCATTTCCAAGTTCTTCATAAACCTCAAATTTTAGATTAAAAATTCAAAGATCTTGTTCTGAATATAACTTTCTATCACAGGAGTCCTGATATCAAGTTTGATTTCAGTGCTTTACTTGCAAAAGCTGTGTAAATATTTGGACAATGTGATTTTTAATTTAAAGCAGTGAGCAAATTCAGTGCACACAAAAACTAGGAACACACAGCCCTAGCTTTGAGTCAGTTCTAGTATGGCTAAGAATTGTACAGATTTTCTCAGAAAGCAGAGCCATTCAACTATTCACATGCTTTAAATTCAACTCCAATCCTCACCTATAAAATCCCTTCACAGTTTCAATTACTGGATCCTTCTGAGCCAGTTATGTCAAGCTGGCAAGTAATGGGAAGCAGAGGGAGGCAACTGAGATGAGATTTGATCCTAGACATAACAGGCTGGTACACAAACTGCTACCAAGCACTGATCTTGTAGCAAAGGGGTTAAGAGTATTGTACTGACTCCCTGAGACAAATAATCTCTTACCACATCTCATATAAGGATATGGATTGTGTGTGATCTCCTAAAGAAAGAGGTACTTTGACATGTGAAACAAGTGAGACTGGCACATTACAGTAATGGGATATGGTAGGGGTTTGTTCAGTGTTGCAGCAAAAAGTTTTGTATCATGAGAGTGACAACAGACTATCATCAAGGGAAGGAATCTAAAATCCTAAGGTCAAGTGACTGCCAATGGGACTATTTCTGTGAGTAAAGGCTATGAGATGAGGCCTGTGACCAGCCAATCTGTGGGAATTCTTAATAGGCATTTTACTACTATGTTTAAAAAGGAATGATGGGATTTCATTTTTATCTCCACATACTTAATCACTTAAACAGGTTTTGCTGAAGCTGTCAATTTCAGAAGTACTTGGCCAGAGGTTTCTCCCATTTAAACAAGTACTCCATGTCCTTTGCAAACCGAACAAAACTTGAATTAGTAGCTACTTATCCAATTGGTATTGGATAATGAAGGGCTGTTTAAAGAATTTAAAATACACCTGTCAAAAAGGCAGACTTGGGAACTGTACATTGACCTCAGTAATGGCAATAATGAGTTCTCAGCCTTTCAAAGAGTGAAGAGTTCCTGTATTAATTAGTGACATTTTTTTCATGCTAATGGGCAAATTGTCATGGATATTGTGTGGAAATTGCTGTACACTGAGACAAGGGTATACCTTTTGGCCTTTGAGTAATTGGAGTAGCTTTCCACTGGAGAACAGTTAAAATAAGCATAACTCTTCTCAGCTAGGGAAAGAATAAAATTACTGCAAAACAGGTTAAAAAGTATTATTATATACTTGATGAAGGACTAAGGGTGAAATCCAGAGGCACTTGAGGCACCAGAGCTCTCAACTCATGTGGTACAACCCCTAAGAATTAGCTACCTGGTACTAGCAGGGTGACCAAAAGAAACAGAAGTAGGCAGCTTTGTTCTCTATATGGTCAATAGAAAGAGTTAGGCTGTCCAATTCACAGGTAGTTTAGGAACCTCAGAAGAGAGTGATCTACATGTTGGGCATGGAATCACCAGGAACAAGCCAACAGGGAATGTTGGGCACTGAGGGGTGCCTGGATTCCTGCCTCTCTCTAACGCTTAGACATCTTTACTTTGGATCCAGATCCAAGAGTCTTCTCTTCAGGATAAGTGACTATCTAAAGAGAATGTGTTCTTTTATGACTGGACCAAGGGAAGCAGATGGGGTGATATTTTACCTAATAGTTTACAGCTTAGTGCATTTGCCCAGAAAGTGGGAGATCTGGATTTCAGGCCCTCACCTAGTGGGGTTCAAACCCACATCTCTCAGCGCTCTAGAGAGTGTCCAAATGCTAGGCTATAAACTAGCTCCACACCATTCCCCCTGACGCTAGGCCACTATGTAGTCAATTGTGTCAGATTACTAAAGCCAGAAGGAGAATAAGCAAATAGACCACTGTAACCAAAATGATAATGGCACTACCTGAGAGGGAGCTAGTTTCTGGGTGTTGTTTTTCCAGGACACTCATATGTTTTCCATGATACAGCCACTGGATGTAAAGCAAAAATAACCCTGTAGGCATAGAGGGTCCTGCCCCAAACAGTTCTGGAGGCTGGTGGCTACAGCTCTCTCCTAGGAAGTGCAAGAAACAGGTTGTAATTCCTGAAGGAGGCCTAGCTCTCAGGTTCTGCTTGTTGGGCCAATGCTGTAACCCCTAGACTAGTATAAAATGTTTCTGCTCCTACCCACTACCAGCAACTGAACAAAAGTGTCTCTGGCTGCTGCATGCTATCTAAAATTCAATGCTGTTGAGCATGCATTGGACATGCTCAGAGCACACTTGTTACATTGAGCATCTCTGGGGACTTCAACAAGAACTACATGCTATGCTCCTGGAACTAGGAAACATGCATGGAAGCCCACATTTAAGCGCTGAGGGAATTGCATCATTCCAAGCATAGGCACTGAATGAATTTGGGAGCCCAATGGGTTTTGTGCCCCCCATGGACTTGGGTTTTTCCAGATTGCTTCTTTGGACTTAGGGGCCTAAATTTTACCCAGGTTCTGTTCTAGACGTCTGAAATGCCCTTCTAGATTTTGCCCTAAATTTGTTGAAAGATGAATTTATCTGTTCAAGGACCCAGAATACTGTGTTTTAATATGATTAGGCTATGCCAAAATAAAATATGGCAATGCCAAAGCAAACAACTCTTAAAGGAATGAAGTGATAAATGCTACATTCTGTTAAGTTAATGGCCTGCAATAATTTATCTTGTTAACAGCCATCACCCTGGAAAGGTTTCTCCAGATCTTTTCCAGCAAAGCACTTATTTTTTTGTTTTAAATTAGTGTTAGTGTGATATTGTTACTATTAGAACTCTGGCGCCAAAAATGTATTCTTCTTTAGTTCAGATTTGTAACTGAGCTTGTGTAAGCGTTAGTGTTACAAACGTTAAACATTTCCTGAATGCTGGGGTTATGTATGATTCTGTATGTATTATTCTGAACGTTAAGAGGCTCAAGATTTTTAAAAGTACTACAAATTCAAAGATCAGCAAAATCAATTGCATCTTCTCATACTCAGAGATTACTCCCAGCTCTGTCATGCAGGAATGTCACCTGCACTACCTACTTCATAGTTTCATAGTTTCATAGTTGGTAGGGTTGGAAGGGACCTGAGCAGATCATCAAGTCTGACTCCCTGCCATGGCAGGAAAAAGTACTGGGGTCAAACGACCCCAGCAAGGTGTTCATCTAACCTCCTCTTAAAGACCCCCAGGGTAGGAGCCAGCACCACTTCGCTTAGAAGTTGGTTACAGGTCCTAGCCACCCTGACTGTGAAGTAGCACCTCCTGATGTCTAGTCTGAATCTACCCTCTGCCAGCTTGTGACTGTTATTTCTAGTCACTCCTGGTAGAGCTCAGGGGAACAGGGACTCCCCCAGTACCTGCTGGTCCCCTCTGACTAGCTTGTAGCAGGCCACTAGATCCCCCCTCAGCCTTCTCTTGTGGAAGCTGAACAGGTTCAGGTCCCTTAGCCTCTTCTCATAGGGCCTGCCCTGCTGCCTCCTGATCATGCGGGTGGCCCTCCTCTGAACCCTCTCAATGCTGTCCACATCCCTCCTGAAGTGTGGTGCCCAGAACTGGATGCAGTACTCCAACTGCAGCCTGACTAGTGCTGCATAGAGGGGGAGGATCACCTCCTTGGACCTGCTTGAGATGCATCTGTGGATGCATGAGAAGGTGCGGTTGGCCTTACTGACTGCATCCCCACACTGTTGGCCCATGTTCATTTTGGCATCAATAATGATTCTAAGATCCTTTTCTGCCTCTGCACTGACAAGAAAGGAGTTCCCTAGCCTGTAGGTATGATGCTGGTTCTTCCTCCCCAGGTGCAGCACCTTGCACTTGTCAGTGTTGAAACCCATCCTGTTCTTATCTGCCCACCTCTGTAACCTGTCTAGGTCCAGTTGCAGCCTATTCCTCCCTTCTAGCATGCTCACATCCCCCCACATCTTAGTGTCATGGGGGGAGCCTCACAGTGAATATCAACTTCAAGTAAACCATCTCCAGCTAAAGTCTGATTCTGTAATGCAGGGAAAGTAGTTGGAGTGAGGAACGAAAGGAAACAGGCAAGGAAACAGAGGGCTAGACTTAGATGCAGATCAAGAGAGTATAAGAGTGAGAGAGTGAGAAGCATGGGACATATGCCTAGGAAGGAAAGAAAAAGGCAATAGGATTGTCACCTGGGAAGGAGAAAAGGGAAAGTGAGGAAATGGACAAAGAGAAAAGGAAGGAGCCAGGTAGTTTTTTCTTTTTTTCTCCCACCAGCAAAATCCTGCTGCATTCACCTCCGTGTCTCCTAACACAATTCCCTATGAACAGGTGTCCATTCCTCATCTTGAAATCTGACCTGTTGTAAATTAATTTTTATTTTGGAGCAACTCAAACACTCACAAGCAGCTCACCAGCTCAAAAAGACATGCATGCTTTTTGTGCTTAGGACTTATATTTTGGACAGTTCCTACTAACCCATCTATCTTGAGTATCTCTTGACACATTGTAGAAGTATTTTGAAAAATAACAATAGGCATAGTCATGAAAATTCACAATACAACATCTGGTTAGCCCATTACAGCATAATGAAATACAACATTCAAATATATCATCAATGTAACATAGCAATAATGTTTCCTGTATCAATTAATGCAGGGCAGGTGGAATCTTCATCAATGCTTTACTATTTAAATCAGAATGATACTCAGCTACGTTTGCTGGAACAGGCTTGCGGAACAATTTTTTACTGCTTCCTGCCTCAAACTATGGGGGCAGGGAGAGCACTGAACTTTGCAAGTTTGGACCAACTAAAAGTCTATTCAATCAGCCAGAATGATAACATCACAACAAAATCATGCTGGCCTAACAATTACGGACAGATAAAAACTGGAAAGGCAAAAATCAGAAAGGGTTTAATTAATTTGAATGATATAACAAGAGCTCTATAATTAAAATTAACCACACTTCACAGTACTTGAATAGCTAGAAGCATTGGAAAAAATTAGAACATTGCATAATGCTGGGAAAAAGTATGCAGGATGTTGCTATGAAAAAATGAAACATCAAAAAAAAAAAAAGTACACTGGGCAAGTCTTGTGAAATATATGTTTTTCCTGCTAGGATCTAAAATACTTCTAAAGCATTTCTCCATAAATGACATTTACCTATACAAACCTGTGGTGAACTATAATCTCCTCATACCAACCTGGTTTGTCTCATCATCTTTACTCACCTTGTGGACTTGTTCTGTTCATATATTGTCTTCTGTCATATACTTAGTTTATAAAATCTTCAATGCAGGAATCATATTTTTTTCTTTTGCATTTGTATGCTTAAGACAGTGGTGTCAGACCTATTATTATGTCATTCTTAACTGGCACAGTAATATAAACTATAATTGAAAAGGACTTTGATGTAATGGTAGGCTTGTATTTAATGTTATCACTTATTTGTGATGTGTTTACTGTATTGATGTGATCCTATTTGTCAGAATGACCATGAAACAATGGAAATATGCTTAGGAGAGATTGTATTAAGCATAAAATGAGGAGTAGGAAGGAAGAGATTTGATGAAGATAAATAGATTGCTTTGAGCATTCTGTAGGGAAATACTGTTGCAAAATGATTGTCATCACTACTCAAGCACTAGGATCTCTAAAAAGAAATTGTGTTTGTAAAGCACTGTCTCTGCTATGGCACACTATGCATAATTAATAGCAACTGCTTTGCATACCTGAAATTTGTAAAACAATAAGACTTTAGTGTTTTATTATTCAAATAAAAATCAAATCTGAATGTTATGGGGTAGCACAGCATTGGGCCCACAGATAATCTTCAAAGAATTGGAATAAAACTGAAATGGCAGTAGACTTCGGGAAAATTCAGATCTCTCACACCTGGTTTACAGACAGGTGTGTGTGTGTGTGTGTGTGTGTGTGTGTGTGTGTGTGTGTGTGTGTGTGTGTGTGTGTAAGGCTGTTATCTTCATTTTGATGTCAGTGCGCTAAAGGCAATTTTCTCTGTCAAATGTAGACTCTTGACCTTCTTGTCATTATGACAAGTTATCATTGGCCACACCTGCTAGGCAATATTACCTGGAAAATAGGCTGTCTATGTCTTTTATTACAATGCTTTAATAAACATTTCATAAAAGAGCTGTCTTAAAACAAAAACTCCTCTGTTTAATCTCAGGATATTTGGCATTTGGACCAATGACAAGTAAGGTTATTGGTCTGATTTATAATCCTGACAAGCTGAGGCAATGCCAGTAAACTGGAAAGAGGCAGGGTCATTGGTGCAGACAACCAAGCTAGAGTTCAATCTTCTTTAGCTTCTGCTAAAGAAACAGCTAGCTACGTAGCGTGTAGATCCTTTAATGAGTCTCAAAGTGTCACCTGCCTTATTGGTATTTTGCTTTCAAAAATATATCTTTGACTGCAATTCCTGAGAACCATTCATATTGTTGATGCATTTATCCACACTCAAAAATAAATGAAAATAAAAGGTTTACATTTAAAAAGATGACTATTATAACATCCTAGTGCAGCAGCACAGGGTACAGAAGTGTGCAGGGCCTAATTCTCATTTAATTCTCTGGCAGTATGATACTGGTCTCCAAGTGGAACAAAATTACATGTGCACCCACTTCCACAGTTCTTTCTCCTTCCACTATGATGCAAAGGTCAGTAATAGGGACCGCTGACAGATGTGAAAAAAATGAACAAAATAGTGCTTTACTGTGTATCTGAGTGTGTTGTGTGCTTCACTGTGTATCTGTGTGTGTTGTGGGCTACCTGTGGTAGTCCCAGTATCAATCACTCTCCTCCTTGTGTTACAGTTTACTGCACCACCGGGTACATGGAGTCTTCTGCCCTGGGGCAGACTTTCCCGCTACTCACCCACCATGTCTTGGTTGTCAAATGTTGGTAATAAGGAGGGAGGTTCCTCAAAAGGGAATAGGGTGACTCTCCACCCTCGGGCTGACACGGTTCAGATGACTTGGGGCTCCACCACCCCTACACCCCATCCACTTCCCCTGATCCTGCCCCTGCCATTGCTATCAAATAACAAATCTCATTTGCCCCTTCAATATGCATCCCCAGCAGGGACCCATTTGCCAAAATTTAGCAGTGGACCCCACCCCCACTTGCCCCATCCCCAAATTTCCAGCCTCTCCAGGAACATTATGAGCCAGATGATATGGCTCTGAGGGGTATATCCAGCCTGCAGGATGTATCTTTGACACTACAACGGTTTTATAAAATTCATTTAATTTACAGTTTCTGGTAATTGTTAGTAATGGAATCACAAAAAATACATTTGTTTGGGGGTATTATCGCATGGTCTGCTTCAAGGTATTTTCTTGCAAGGCAACTGTAATAAGCAAATACTTTAGGTGAACTGGTGAGGCATTTCCATAATTAAGCATGTCTATTGTAAAATTACATACTCGCCATTAAAATTACATACTACCGGTAACTAAAAAGACATTTGTACCTTCTAACAGAAGAGAGTTACATAGTTCAAAACCAAATCCTGTGTATGTGAAATTAATTGCTAGTTTCAGCTCAGTGCCTACCTTGTGGATGTTTTCACTATATAGATCCTCAAGGAATTTATTGCGAAGCACCAAGAGGTGATTAGGAACAGCCAGCATAGATTCACCAAGAACAAGTCATGCCTGACCAACCTGATTTTCTTCTATCGTAAGGTGGCAGGCTTTGTGGATGTGGGGAGAGCAGTGGATATGATATATCTTTAGCAAGGCTTTTGACATGGTCTCCTGTGACATTCTCATTAACAAGATAAGGAAATACATACTAGATGAAAGTACTGTAAATTAGATATATAAATATAACTTAGATATATAGTTGGCTCATCATTCTCAATAAGTAGTCATCACCAGTCATCAACAGTCATCATTGCAGAACCACTGGTGGGAATATTTGAACGCTCGTGGCGCACAGGCCAAGTCCCGGAGGACTGGAAAAGGGCCAATGTGGTCCCCATTTTCAAGAAGGGGAGGAAGGAGGACCCGGGGAACTATAGGACAGTCAGCCTCACCTCCATGCTTGGCAAAGTCTTTGAAAAAATTATCAAGGCTCACATTTGCGAGAGCCCAGCAGGACAAATTATGCTGAGGGGAAACCAGCACGGGTTCGTGGCAGGCAGATCGTGCCTGACCAATCTAGTCTCTTTTTATGACCAGGTTAAGAAACGCCTGGACACAGGAGGAGGAGTGGATGTTGTATACTTAGACTTCAGGAAGGCCTTCGATACGGTATCCCACCCCATACTGGTGAACAAGTTAAGAGGCTGTGACTTGGATGACTATACAGTCTGGTGGGTGGTGAATTGGCTGGAGGGTCGCACCCAGAGAGTCGTGGTAGATGGGTCGGTTTCAACCTGGAAGGGTGTAGGCAGTGGGGTCCCGCAGAGCTCGGTCCTTGGACCGATACTCTTTAATGTCTTCATCAGCGACTTGGATGAGGGAGTGAAATGTACTCTGTCCAAGTTTGCAGATGACACAAAGCTATGGGGAGAAGTGGACATGCCGGAGGGCAGGGAACAGCTGCAAGCAGATCTGGACAGGTTAGACAAGTGGGCAGAAAACAACAGAATGCAGTTCAACAAGGAGAAATGCAAAGTGCTGCACCTAGGGAGGAAAAATGTCCAGCACACCTACAGCCTAGGGAATGACCTGCTGGGTGGCACAGAGGTGGAAAGGGATCTTGGAGTCCTAGTGGACTCCAAGATGAACATGAGCCGGCAGTGTGACGAAGCCATCAGAAAAGCCAATGGCACTTTATCGTGCATCAGCAGATGCATGACGAATAGGTCCAAGGAGGTGATACTTCCCCTCTATCGGGCACTGGTCAGACCGCAGTTGGAATACTGCGTGCAATTCTGGGCGCCGCAATTCAAGAGGGATGCGGATAACCTGGAGAGGGTCCAGAGAAGGGCCACTGGTGTGGTTAAGGGCCTGCAGACCAAGCCCTACGAGGAGAGACTAGAGAAACTGGACCTTTTCAGCCTCCGCAAGAGAAGGTTGAGAGGCGACCTTGTGGCTGCCTTTAAGTTCATCACGGGGGCACAGAAGGGAATTGGTGAGGATTTATTCACCAAGGTGCCCCCAGGGGTTACCAGAAATAATGGCCACAAGCTAGCAGAGAGCAGATTTAGATTGGACATTAGGAAGAACTTCTTCACAGTTCGAGTGGCCAAGGTCTGGAACGGGCTCCCAAGGGAGGTGGTGCTCTCCCCTACCCTGGGGGTCTTGAAGAGGAGGTTAGATAAGCATCTAGATGGGGTCATCTAGACCCAGCACTCTTTCCTGCCTATGCAGGGGGTCGGACTCGATGATCTATTGAGGTCCCTTCTGACCCTAACATCTATGAATCTATGAATCTATAACAGGGATCCAGGTTGTCCATTTCCCATGGAAAAATGGAAAAAAACATGGTTTTTCCCTTTTTACCTGAGGAAAATGCAGATTTCTCATTTTAATGCCTCATTTAATATCTCATGTTTGCAAAGACCTCTCTGTAGGCCAACAGAGTTCCAGCCTGCAAGGCACTGTGAGGAATGGGAAGAGGATAGTCAGGCAGGGGGCATGCCCCCCGGGCAACCTAGAGAGCATCTCTTGCAGATAAGTTTTGAGGGGGTGGGGGTGGGCTAGGGTAGATTGCGGCCCTCATAGGGAGGGAGGGAGTTGAGCAGAGCTAGGCTGGGAGGTTTGGGGCCCAGGACTGGAATGTGCAGATGCTAGGCACCAGCAGGGAGTGGGATGGGCTGTAGGCAGCTTGTCTGGGGGGCAGGGGGTGGGGCTGGCAGCTGGAAGTGGCGGAGACAGCAGGCTCCAGTGCAGGGCTTCTCCCAACACCAGGGCTGGAGCTACAGGCATGGGGAGCAGAGCCGCAGGGATAAGGCAGACTCCACTCCCTCCTCTGTGCAGCACTGGCCAGAGCCACACCTGTACCAGGTACGAGCACACTGACATCCCTGCCTGCTGCTGCTGCCAGGCAATGGGAGCTGCATGCCATGGGGGGAGTGTGTGGGGGTTCCTACAGCCCCCACCTACACCCTGCCCAGCTGATCTCTGTGCTCCCACTGCCCCTCAGGGGGAGGAGGTGGAGAGGGAAGAGTTTCCCCCAGCATGGAACAGAATCTACTCCCCCACCTCCCTCAGCTCTGGGGCCAGGCAGCATTGCATAGAGCCCCCACTCCCAGCCCCAGCATGGAGAGCTGGGGGGGAAGGGGAGGAGGAGGAAGAGTCCCTATCCAGAACCTCAGAGTCCCCCTCCCCACCCTGGGAGGAGGAGGAGAAGGAAGAGTCCCCCCCCCAGCATGGAACAAAGCCCCCTTCCTGACCCTGTCAGACAACTTACCCAGCATGGCCTCATTAAAGTGAAGGGGGCAGGGATAAAGGTTAATTCCTCCCTCCATCCCTTCCCTGCAGCCGGGGTCTGGCAGCTCGAGGGGCCATTGCTGCAGCCCCCTCCCTTCTGCTCCCCGGCAGACAGGCAGACCCTGGCTGTGGTGGGGGAAGAAAGGAAGAATTAACTCCCTCCCTAGCCACCCTGCTTTAATGGGGCCATGCCATCCAGTGTATCAACTAGGGCTGGTCCCTGCTCTGGCTAGAGAGCAGAGGGGAGGGGCCAGCTCTGCTGTGGAACAGAGAGCCCCACCCAGCCCAGAGAGCATGCCAGGATGCTGGGGGTGTCTGGTTTACCTTAAACCAGCAAGGGGTCTGAGACAGACATTGCATAAACTGGTTTGAGCCAAATCAGTTAAGTCTGATACTACATTCAGCCAGGTTTATCTTAAACCAGTTTGGGCCATTTTCAAACTGGTTTATGCACACTGAATGTCTGTTCTGTTACAGGTTTAAGCCAGTTTCTGATCACTTAAACTGGTTTATGTGTAATGTCTGTCCCTAGCCAAGAAGAAAAAACAGGGGGGATTTGATAATGGTCTTTAAATACCTGAAAGGCTATTACAGAGCATAGAGATGGGCTTTTCTCTTTGACCATGGGGAGTAGGAATAGGAGCAATGGCCTCAACCTTCAGCAAAGGAAATTTAAGTTGGAGATCAGCAAGATCTTTTTCACTATGAGGGTGATCAAACATTGGAACAGACTACCTAGAAAAACTGTGGAGTCTTCATCCTTGGAAGTTTTCAAGAGCAAGTTAGACACTTGGCTGGGATGGTCTCCTCAGAAATTATTCTGTCTTGAGCAGGGAGCTGACCTTGTGAAATCCTATCCAGCCCTACATTTCTGTGATCCTAATATTGCAAGCACTACCACTGTAGTAGGCACAAACTGACTTACTAGTTGGCTTCTTCAGCAGAGAAAGGGCATGGTTTGAAGAGACATGGCATTTTTCTGTCATAGAAAAAATATTTCTGTGAAGTAACAGGGAAATTCTTCTCCCTTCTTAAAGCAACATTTTTCTAGGTAGTCAATGAATTCCCAGGCAGCCAGCCAGCCAGTTAATCCATGTAGAGCCTCATCTGTTTGCATTATGATTTAAAATATATTATTATACACCATTTAAATCAGTCCTCAGCATCAAAATCTTGATATACCTTACCCCCTCCCAGAATTTCATAAATAAAATTGATTTAAGTGGCCTCTGTGTCAGGGATGTGAGTGATATTTATTTATGCACCTGAATATAAATGCCCAAGATCTCAATTTAGATTGGATAACTGCTCTGTGAATAAAAAAATAACTTAATTTTCCAGGGCTGTTAGTAGGTGATCTCTGGTGTCCTTGTCAAAGTGCCCTTGCCTAGTAAAATGGGTTTCCGTGTTCAGTGATGTGTGGAGGCTGAGCAATCAGTTCAGTGAGTCCCACATTTTATTAGTCAGGACTATACCAGTTTATAACTTGATCTAAAGTGCCTTAAGCATCAAAGCAGTGGTATGAATCCAAACTTCTCTGTCTACACAGTAATAATCTCTCTGCAAAAACTTAAGATAGTTGCCAATGCTTTTCCTCAAAAGGAACACAGACACACCCACTTTAACCAGCAACCTCCCCTCCTTTTTCAGCGTGTCCTGCTTCATTCCTTGCCTCAGGATTCTTCCTATTGCCAGCATATCTGAGTCAAATGAAGGTGCAAAGCTTAAATATATTAAGTCAGCTATTCCTTGTGCTTGATTCTCTATTGCTTTGCTGCTTAACTTGCAACCATTTCCTTGATCCTTACCCAGGAAAACTCTCAGTAATTTCAGTGGAAATTTACCGAGTATGAGTTTTTAATTGAAAATATGAGGACAGAATAAAAAATACTTGACTCCTAACTAATAGCAATAATCGCTGTTGCCTAGTGTTTTTATTCAGTAGGTTTCAAATCAATTTCCGAAGACGGGCATCAGCATTATACCCATTTTTCAAAAACAGGTTTTCAGAAAAAGGAGAAAATGGAACAGGATCCATGGAGGTAGTATTGTATGACAGCATTTCTCAGTCCGTGGGTTTCAAAATTATATGCAAGGGTCACGAACAAACTTTAAAAATGGATCAACAAACTGTAAAAATGAATTCTCCTTGAAAGGAGAAAAATGTGGGAAACTGGCTTTTCCTGTGCAGGCTGTCAGAGTTCCAGCCTGCAAGGGTCTGCTTGGGTCCCCACGCCCCACACACTGGAGGGCTAGGGTCTGGGGGTGGGAGCAGTGGCATTGGGTCAGGAGTGAGTGGCATTGGATCAGGACTGTCCATTGATGTTTATTTACAAATGGGTCCTGGTACATGATACTTTGCCTGGAAATCAATGCCATATCTTCACTGCAGCCTCTGCAAAGTTAATAGTGACATTTCATGATGAAGCCTGCTATAGACCTGAGAATGTATTTAAAGTATAGCCACTGGAATTCCTTTTTCTTGACCTGTATATTTTTAGATAGAGTGTGCTGAGATCTGATTCTGTTCTCGCTTAAACTGCTCGTCAGTTTACATGACTGAATGTAATTATGTCATTCCTGACTTCCATCAGTATAGCTGACGAGAGAAACAGTTCTTTAGTTTTTTACACTTGTTCTACACAAAACAGAGAAGACTCCATGAGTGGGCAATATGCAAGAATTAATTGGCTCTTTGCTACAGAAAGTATATGTAGCTTGTTCGTATTGGTGCTGCCACTCAGAGCTTTTAACATTAAATTACTATGTCTGTACTTCAAGCTTTCTTACTGGGGCCACTGATCAAATGGGACCAGCTATTGGGATAGATTCTTCTGAGAAACAGCACATAAGGTAGAACCCAGAAATGTGGGGTGAGGAAATCCTGGATCTTCTTCTTTGCACTGTTGGAATTATTGTTTGCTGGGGGCATTGAAATGGGCTCCATCATAAAGTTCTGCTGGGAAAGTTTTAATTTATAGAAGCCTTCCATGGGCAGCCTTGCATGCCCAGCCTAGCATCTAGGCAGCACTGCACCTGGTAGGCATCCTTCCTGCTGGCCCTGCCCTCGCCAACATGGCAATTACAATGTGGTCTGCTAAGCAAGGGCTAATAAAAGTCCTTGTATCTTGACCCCAAGTTGTTTCTTTCTACTCTGTCATGTAATGTTCCACTGAATGGAGGTGGGGGGCAGACTCTGCCTAATATTTTATTTCTAATAATTAAAGCAAAAATCAAGCTGTTGAATGTTGAGTTACAGAATACTGAAACCTGCTTAAGGCTGTAAAGTTCTCTAAGCTTCAGCAATTCTTGTTATTGCATTGTAGAGATATTTAGGTTTAACTCTGAAAGGGCTGTTCATGCAGTTGCATCTCAGATCTGTCACCAGGGGTAGCACTGTTATTAAAACTCAGTTATACGAGTCTTCTGTCTAAAATCTCTCTCCCAAGGCTGGAGATGTTTCAAGAATCTTCTTGTGGTTTGTAGTTCCATCACTGGCACCATGTTTGTGACATTGCTACTAGCAAGCCAAGGATCCACTTAACTCTAAAAATGTCTACTTACAAGGCAAGAGGAGAGGGCAGCGTGCAGGAAGCTTTTGCTCTTTGGTGAGTGTGCCTCAGCTCTGGATTTTTTTCTGCTGATGTAAAAATGTTTACTTTAGAGATTATTTTAAATTGTTTAAGAAATATTCTTTAAAGAAGACTCCAAAAATAAAATCTTGAGGAACTTACTCATTGACTGAACTTTTTGATTGCTCAGACAGGTGGCCTGTCTCACTGCACACAAACATGCTCTAACATTTCCCTGGCAGAGATTGAATGTTTTTATAAAAAAGAACAAAACTGTTTTCCCCTGAGTCCTTGTTTTTCATCGTGTGGCACTGCCTTATTTGGAGGGCAATTTCCTCGCTTGTTTCCTATTTCCTTACAACCTCTCTCTCTTTCCTCTCTTACTATGTCATAGGAAGGAGAAATGGACTTATATTAGTAAGGCTGAGTACACCTAAGTTCTGGATCAGACAGTACAAATAGCATAAGAACAGAGTTATATCAGGTTTGTTTAGCTTTCTGCTCTCAGCTACAAGAAATAAATGCAATACTGTGAGATCTCCTACTACTGCTGACTCTTTCCAGTAGCAAGGGAACAAAGGGGTTGCATTTCAACAGCAAGTGAAGCTTCCAACCTCCCCAAATACTTCAGTTATTTAATTGTAGATTTTGCCATCTTTTCATTACTTGCTTGTATATGAAGGATTTTTTGGCTTCTTGGCTGGTAAGATTTCTATTGGTAAATGTGATTAGCATTAAACTATCTGCACATCTCATGTATTTGAAAGTTGCCTTTTGAAGTGAGAGATTAGCAATGGATGAGAGGAAAGGGGATGCTGATTTGTACAGAAAGAGAAAGCAATAAAATGCAAACAAATCAAATGAGCAAAGAACAACAAAAATATAAGTAGGATAAAATGAATCAGTGATGGGACAAAGGAAAAAAGGAAATAAAGAATGACACTTTATTTAGCATAAAATTGCAATTTGAAGTGAAAGGAAGTAATTCACTTAATTTCAATATACTTTTAATCAGGGCCTAAGGGTACAATTCAATTACATTAGAATAAATGTGTGTTTTTCCATTGACTTTAATGTGAACTGGATGTGGCCTTAAGAGTATGAAATATTTTTTTATCCATGCCAGAGCTACTGTACTCAACCAAACATCCTTTGGACAAATTATACCCAATTATCTTTTCATCTACCTTGTTACATTTGTCTGTCTTACATACTTGTGAATAAATGCATTTAGACCAGTTTAAACAAGTTTTAGTAATCATCATCACCTGTCCTGTCTTTTTTATCCCCTTTGTAAGCAGTAAACAGATTTCAGTGAATGCAATAAATTCAAAAGAATGCATTGTTCCTTTTTAAACTGGTGGCAGGGATAGAGAGCCAGGATATTATTGCATGAAATATGCAATGTTTGTGTTCCTATTACTACCATAAACATGGTGCCCCTGGTACTTAAAAAGAAAGAATAAGACATCCTCTTTCCATGCCTGGAGGGGATGGCAGAGTAACCAAACTGCACAGAACAAGAGTTTAGGTAAAGATGGAGAGATCTATGGTGTGGCTGACCATAGACGAAGATTCCTGGAGAAAGTGAGTTTGAAAGTGAATAGAAAGTATCCCTGCTGGATGGGAATCAGGAAGTTAATGCAATCATGGCAGACAGGATGAGGAAAGGTAGGAAGCTGTGAGGAAGTTGGAGAGAGCACTGATGACAGAAACACTGTGAAGGTAACTGTGCAGCCTGAAGATAATCCTAGCAAGGGGTGCAGGAAATTCTGCCAGGACAATAACTGAAAAACAGATGTTATTTTGACTGCATTTCAAACAGAGAGGAAATGTTAAGGGATATATTTTTACCAGAGACTTGCTTTAGAAATAACATTTAAAGAAAAAGTAAAGGGAGAATGATGAATATTATTTATTACAGGCATCATAGATCTACAACCATTTACTTGTTTTTTGTCTGATCACACAAATTAAGCAGTCCTAAATCTGGTGAGAACTTTGGGTGGGAGGCCACTTGGGATTCCCAGGGATGGTAGGTATAAACAAAGGTCTCAGTTAAAAACACACTTAATAGTAGATAATAAAAACTGAATGAGTGGAAATGGAAAGACTTCATTCATCCCATCATCACTTCTGAGATGCTGGACAGGAATAAAGAAATAAAAAATAGATTGGATTGCAGTAGTGCCTAAGGATCCTAGTCAGCTCAGCTTTGTACAAATACAAATGCTGCTCTGAGGAATTTATGATCTAAGTATAAAATGAGGGACAACAGGTAGATAAAAAGAGGGAACCAGAAAGAAACAATATGTATGTACAATATCATAAATGGTAGCTGCAGCACATCAGCTACCTATCTAGTTATTTTTGATGGGCATCATTACCATAGCCCTGGAATATCCCTAGGAATACATCTAAGAATAGTGCTGAAAGCATGTCCTGCCTCCTCCTGCATGCACAAAACTTGGGAATGAGACAGCGAATTTGCTCCAGGAGTTTCTTCCTCTTTTATCATTTTCCCCTGCTGTATAGTTTTTCTGGTGTATTTTCTTAATCTTTTTGGCTCATTATTTACTCTTCTGACTTTCTTTTTCCTACTATCTCTAATCTCCTCTCTTAGTTCCCTTGTGCTTCAAAGAGTTATGTGCTACTGGGGAAGGGGGCACCCATAAGTACACCCAAGGATAAGGTAGGAGCCATGGTAATAGGTAAGGTAAATCTGGGTGGGCAGGTTGCTGCTTGTGCACTTATTCCCATATTACATTGGTGGTTCTCACAGGCCACAAATAAGCATTAATTTCTAGTGATGGAAATTTTCATGCCTTCTGAAAGTGTGGGGAGCAGTGTTCCTGATGATATGGGATGCCTGATCTGAGGAGCAGGTGGAGAGCAGCAAGTGGCTGTTCCTTCCCTTCCCCTTCCGGTCAATGGGTGGAGTGAAAATTGCTGCCTCTGCACCTTCTCCAGACTGGGGTTATCCCAGTCTTAGGCAGGCACAGGAGCCTTTCCCCACAGTTCAAGTCCTCCTGAGACAGGAGGTGAGCTGCAGCAGCTCCCTGTGACCCCAGTCTTAGGAAGGCACAGGAAGCATTTCCCCACCACTCAACTTCTGGCCCCTGAGAGGAGTCAAGCAGCAGTGAAATACACTTGCATTCATTCTCCCAGGAGAAACTCTCTTGGGAAGACAAGTGGGAGACAAGCTTTTTTTGCTCCAGGAGAAACTGTGTGAACACCGCTACACTTGTGGTTTCTACCAGGTGAGCTGCAATTGTCCCAATAGAAATGTAACACCTGCTTGTGACCACAGGCAGCTACATTAGGGGCCCTGTGGGAGCAATACATAGGGTAAAATTTTTCCAAAGCATCTAAGTCACTCGGGGATCTTAAGTTCTATATTCAAAAGTGATCTAGGGACTTGGTAGTCACATGTAATCGAGCCAAATAGGAGCCTAAATCCTAAGTCATATTGACAGTGTTAGAGGAATATTGTAGCAATGATGGTCCAGGAATTAATGTGACAGTTATATAATGTTTAATTGCATAACCAATTGCATAGTTGAGACAGAAGTAGACAAGCTTCTGAATGCAAGATGTTCTTCATCAGGTCTGAGCAGTAAAAGCCAGCATGGCATAGTTTGTGCAGGTCAGATCTAATGAAGAATGCCTTGCATTTGAAAACTTGTCTAATTACCCTGACCATGCAGTTGGTCCAATAAAAGATATCACCCAAAGACATCCTTGCCTCTTTTATGTCACTTTTGAAACAAAACTTACACTATTGAGTCACTGAGGTACTTTTGACATTTCCCCTGTGATCTTGTGGTGAAAACCCCATGTGTGAGTGATTTTTGGTTTGGGTTAAGAGGCACAATGTATTTGTGTCAAAGGGGGCAAGAAGCTCATGCCTAACTGAAGGGGCCAGTAGGAAGCCAATTTTTCTGTAATTAAAAAAAACAAAACAAAACAAAAAGCCCCAAGAATATTTTAAGCTAACACCCCCCTTGAGTATTTTCAACTGTTGTATCAGAGCTGGGAAGCTGGGAGAGGAAAGGTGTTGTGGTAAAATTCTGGACTAGAAGTGAGGACATCTGGGTTTGGTGGTGCTGACCTAGGGCAAAGCCGTCCCTAGGGGTGCGTGGGGCCCTGGGCATATCAGGCTGTGCGGGGTCTGGGGCGGAGGGGCCAGCAGCTGGAGCGGGCAGAGTGGGGGTGCTTGGCAGTCAGTGGTGGTGGCAGAGCTGGGGGCTCTTGGCAGCGGTGGAGCCTACATGGCACTGACCGTGGGGTCCCCCAAAGCATGTTGCCAAAGCAGTTGCCTCGATTTGCACCCTCCCTCCCCCAGGACAGCCCTGCCTTCAGGCCTCACCTGAAGTGAAATAAATGGATGAACCAGGTGACAGAAAGGGGGCCTGAAAATAAAAAAAATAAAAATTACAATTGCAAAAAAAAAAAAAAAGTTTTAATACTGTGCATATACAGGACTGGCAATGTTATCAATTGCGAACAAACTATTTAAAGACATCGATACTACAGATGTGATAAAGACTTCTGCAACAAAAAAATGCCACAGACTGGAGTTTATATAAAAACATGTGACAGGAACATTTGATTTTCTTTTTTTTTTTTGTCACATCTTTTTATTCATTGTCTATTAACATTTATAAAAATGGTATCCCCCCCCCCGTTGTTCAGTTATTATTATCGTTATCTCTGGCAAGGGGGGGGGGGGGCGGGGATACTAGAAGTTGGCCCGGGGTGCCAGGAGTCTGGGTTTGGCACTGGAGGCACCTACTGGCTTTGGGAGCAATTGTGAAGGCTCTGCCCTCTAAAAAACCTCAGGACTCTCTCATTTAACTCAGTGAAGAGGGAAGACCTCTGTGCAAGAGGAGCACCTGGCTCGATTTACAAAAGTCTGCTCGGAGCTGCTCCGAGGGAAGCGAGCCCGAAGTACCAGGCACGGGGAATGGGCGGGCTGGGCTCTCCGCCCTGAGGGAAACCCCCAAGCCAGGGCTCAAGGGGGAGAAGCCGGGAGCCTCTTGTCTGCCAAGCGCGCTCGCCGGGCCGTGGGCGAGCGGCGGGATCCCGCGGCCGTGGGGCAGGAGGAGGAGGAGGAGGAGGAGCAAAGGGGCCGGGCGGTGGCGGTGGCTGAACGCCCCGGGGCTCCGCCGGGCGGGAGCCGCCCCGAGATGCGCCGGCGGGGCGCGGCCGGGGAGGAGGCGGCGGGAGCGGCAGCCGGAGCCGGAGCCGCGCGCCCCGGGGAGGCGGCCGCCGCGATGCCGCGGAAGATGGAGAAGTGCCTGCAGATCGCGCCGCACTCCCTGGCCATCGTGCTGAGCCCCGGCGAGCCCGGGCCCGCGCGGCAGCCGGCGGCCGAGGGGGGGCCCGGGCGCCGCCGCATCGGCTACGAGGTCTTCGCCGACTTCAAGCAGGAAAACATGCAGCACTTCTGGAACCGGCGCGTGACGGCGGCCGTGGCCGAGACCTTCTTCCTGGGCTGGATCGACGAGCAGGTGCTGCTCGTGCAGGGCAAGGAGGAGCACCTGGGGGTGCTGCGCGAGGGCTGGGCGCGCCGCGCCCTCAAGCCCCCCGCCGGCTTCCGCATCCAGTGCCTGGGTAGGTGCGGGCAGCCCGGGCCGCGCGGGACCCGCCCGCAGGGGGGGCACTCCGCGCCGAGTCGCGCCCCGAGCGAGCCGGGCTCCGGCCCCTCCTGGCCCCCGCCGCATGTGGCCCTGCCAAGGCGGGCAGCCGGAGCCCCCCGCCATCAGAAGGGGCGAGCGGGAGCCTGGAGCCGCCTCCTGCCTCCCCACGAAACGCAGCAGCTTTCCCCTGTGCGCCGGCATCAAACGCTGTGCTCCCGGAGGGGATCCGAGCTCAGGCAGGCGGCTTTCAGCCCGGGTCCCCGGCCAAAATACTCCCCCAGATACGTGTATATGCATGGCTATCTATAGATATAGGTGTAGACAGACAGATAAATCTATAGCTCTGTTTTGATATAGGTATCGATAGATGTATATGTGTATCTAGATCTCTCTAGATGTCTGTCTATAGATACAGATACCTATACTTCTATCTAGATAGGTAGATGTATAGCTGTAGAGATCAATCTATTGATAGATGTGTATAGATTTATAGATAGATGTCTATGCATAGCTATATCTAGAGATGGATAGATAGATGTGTATAGATATATAGATGTATACCCATCTATCTATCTAGATACAGACACACACATATAGCACAAGCTTTTGTGGCTTTGTTAGGGAACCAGGCTGGAAAGATGACTGGTTAAACTTGGATTACCTCCCGGACAGTGTGTATGCACTGCTCTTTTAATCCCAGGCCTTGGAATTGATTTGTACTCCACTAAAACTTTAACACCTACTAAAATGAGACTGCAACAACGACATCAAGATCCATAAGGAGTTTCTCAGCAGGTACTAACTGACTGATAGCCAAGTTCAGCACAAAGTTTGCATTTCCCCATAATGTTTCAGCTCACACAAGACATAATTATTTGATACACATATTGTACAATTTGTTTTCATGCTCAACGCATTGCAGAGCATAAAAAGGAATAGGCAGAAAATTTAAGTCATTAAACATTTAAGGTTATTTTGTTCCCATTCATTTAACTAGTTTGGCATCCCTGTGATTTCTCAACAGCTAAAGCATGTCATATGCACATCTTGTGATACAACTTAACCTGTAAAATAGAATCAATGGGTACTGCAAAGTTTTACAATCTAGCTGTTATTGCTCAGCACAGATGTGGCATTTTAGAGATGTGACTAGTGTGAATATATATACACACACACTTTGGTTAATCTACCAGGGGTGGGTAAAATGCGGCCTGGGGGCCGGATGCAGCCTGGTAGGCCATTTTATCCAGCCTGCGGGGCCTCTAAAAAATTTAGAAAATTAATATTAATCGGCCCTGGGCTGCCTGTCCTGCGGCCCTTGACGGCTTGCCGAAACTCAGTAAGCAGCCTTCTGCCCAAAATAATTGCCCACCCCTGCTTTATACAGTGCAGGTGTCTCCATCCAGATTCAGCAGATTCTTTTCACCAGGCTCACTTTCCTGATCACAGATACAATTTCAATGCATTTCCCTAAGTTGCAATCATTCCCTAAGTTGCCCACATCTCTGTATTTAGCCACACTGGTGCTGAGCAATAACAGCTAGATTGTAAAACTCTGCAATATCAATTGATTCTATTGATTACAGGTTTAGCTGTACTACGAGGTGTGCATATGACATGCTTTAGCTGTTGAGGAATCACAGGGTTCCCAAACCAGTTAAATGAATGTGTACAAAACAAACCTAAATGTTTAATGGCCTAAACTTTCTGCCTGTTCCTTCTCATGCACTGGAGTGCATTGTATATGACAAATTTTATAATGTACAGATCAAATAAATGCATTTTTTCTGTGTGCTTAATTAAACATTACAAGAAATGCAAAGTTTATGTTGAACTTGGCTATCAGTCATTTTGTATAGGCTAAACAGTAGACGCCTCTTTATGAATGCTGAATGTTGATATTGCACTTTCCCCGTATCATTTTAGTAATTCTTACTGTTTCAGAGGACTAGAAACAGTTTTTAAATTCTCAAAACTTTTACCTGAACAGAAAGTAAATAGATAACATGCTATTCCGTAAATACAAGTGATTGTTCTTAAATTATTAGTTAGTAAGGGTGTTCAATTATTTAAGTTCAAACATGGATTGAAAATGCTGGAGATAAATGCAATAGAATCAAATTTCTAATGTATTCCCTCTCTAAAGAGTGATTTTAAAGAGTTATTTAAAATGTCTATTTTACTTGAAACATCTTGCCCAGGTTAGTTTTCTTCCACCCATCCTTTGTGTCCACTTGTCAGAACCTCACAACAAAATTAATGGGGGCTTCTGAGGACTGATAAGTTTTTAGATCCTCCTAACAATATTTGTAAATGTGAATACTGGCACTAGTAGTAAGAACTGACCTCTAATTGCCCTACTAGTAGGCTAGAAAAATAGTTTATAAAAAATCTTGGACAGTGTCTGCTATGTTTATGTGCTGTTCCACACGTTTGGTGCCTTGACTGTATTTGTGCCAGCATAGGCATTTCTATTGTAGAAAAACAAAAGGATTAAGCTAGGAGTGAACTTCTCTTGCAGTAGAGCAAAAATGGTATTTGAAATAGTAATTGGTAAGTCTGTCATGTTTTGATGAATGAAGATGTAAGTAATGGTGCTGTCCCTGAAGGGAAAAAGTTGCATTCATGCAATATTTCAGTCTGCAGTCTAGGAATTAATGTGTCTTTCTAAGTTTCTTAAAAAAAGAGCACTTTGTTGGATTGCACATGCAACACAAATGTTTGCAGTATTTAACATAGACAAGGGGTTACACTTGGACTCTTAAATTCATATTGAGAGAGTGATGAAGGATCTAGGAACTAAAATGCGGATGTGTAATTTGCAACCTGTAGGCACAATTTCACTTACAAAGGAAAGATCAAGACTGAGGGTTTGGTTTACAGATGCAAAGATTGTATTGGTGTTCCATGGTTAAGATGATTGGCTGGGAAACAAATTGCTGTTTTCCTGGTACAAAACTTTATCATTTGAATTTTATAAAAGTGGTTTCCTAGAATAGCTTACAGAATTGGAGTGATGTTGTCATGACTGAAGTTGTGTATCTTTTGAAAAATAAGATAGTTTCTTGCTTTTCCCATACAGTTTGGCTGACAAGAAAAAAACTTCAATTTCCTTTTTTAAAATTAATTACATAAATAAAATCTGAGATTTTTATTTGGCTTTTTTGTCCTATGAATGTCTCACTGCCCACTTGTACGAATACCGAGAAAGAGAGTCTCTCTGTCTGAAAAGTTTGAATGATACCGTGTGAAGAGGTCTTTAGCGGTCTGATTTTCATACTCCTCAGTCTGTATTTTTAAATTAAACTTTTTCAAACATGGCAAATCATCTAAACTATTCTGAGGACTAAACCCAGGGTAATTTCCCTTGGGATTAAGTTAATTGATAAGCCCTCTTTCTACACAGGGCAGTATTTCTTCTGGCCAAGCCAATGAAATGGTGACCTGAGAAGAGTGTAGGAAGGCCTCTTTTGTTAGGGGAATTGTTTCCTACCCTTTAAACCCTTCAAAAAGGGTGGGAGAAATTTGGCAAGCAGTGGGTTTATGTCAGGCTGGGAACTGAAATAAGAATTGCCTTAAATGCCACTAGTTAACAAAGAGAAACAGGAGATTCAGCAAGGTTGCTAACTGTTTACATCTCAAATTTTTTAAAAAATGTGCCAATTCATTGTTCTCACCTGCCCATTGGAGGTATGTGCGGAGGTTATGCCATTTGATATGGTATCTTGTATAGGCTTTGTGGCTCCAGTAGGTTAAAGCAAGTGGGGCACCTGGGTGAGAATCATGGCCTGAATAAGATTAGATTAGAGGTTAATGTGTCTTGTAGAGGGGTGGTTTCTTATTTTATCTTGACACGTCTGGAATCCACATAGCAGGTTTGTCTATTGAGCAGGTGGTGTCTATAACATTCCTCAGTCTTCATTGTGCAAAGGGCTACTAAACATTATCCTATGATTAATAAATGTAGAATAAAAAATGAAATTCAAACAGGACATGGAATTCTGTTTAAAACATGGAAATCTGAGGACAATGACAGATGTTACATTTATTGTGCAGTTGATTTGTTAAATTGCATGATGTAACTTGAACTTCAGTCAACTTTATGTGCCACAAAATAGCAAACCATTGAGAAACACCCTTTGTAGCTGGTTTGCATTCTGCTTTAATTTTAATTTAATTTGTGTGGCATGTGAAACCTTGCCCAGAGTCCTGCATGCAGGCTGAATTGTGGAACTTTTAAAGACATTGGGGGCAGGGAGCAAATGGACTCCTTCCCCCTTTTCCTGTCGCAACATGTTTCCAGCCTTGCCAAGTAGCCTGCGCTTAGGGCAAGGCTGAAAACTTGAGCCAACACGCTAGTCCTGCTGGGTAAACCCTGGCTAGCCCTGCTGGGTACATCCTGTAAACCCACATGGTGTAGCCCCATGCCAGCCTGCATAATAGGGCTATAAACTTGCCAATGTGCATGGAGCTTGCTATCTGGATCTAGATCCTAGGTTCCCTAGGCACTGGCAAGTTGAAGGGGCATGTCAGAAAGCCTGGCACTGGTGACCAGTCCATGATGCCACACTTTCTGTGGCCTCCTTTAAACATCTGGGTGTTGTGAACTACGTGTTCATTCAATGGAGGTGTGGCAGACTTTATCCTGCATCCCCAAAAGTGCGACTCCTCCAACCAAGGTTGCCAACCCTCCAGGATTGCCCTGGAGTCTCGAGGAATTAGATGTAAATCTCCAGGAGACTGCTGAGTTTCACCCTGGAGATAAATGATAGGGCATTCATTAAAATACATATTAAATGTTGAATCCCATTTATACAGTAGTCCAGTAGGTTTTTTAAATGTAATAGTAATGTTCACTTGCCTTCCGGACATAAAATCCTTCCACCAGAATCTATAACTGATATACACAAGCATGCGGGTACATTTGTGTTGTATGTTGTGGGCACGTTGCTGTTCTGGAAACCTCCTGGAATAGACTCAGAGTTGGCAATCCTGCCTCCAACACATCTGGCATGGCTAGATGTATGATTTGGGTTTGTTTGTTTTTGTGGGGGGGAAGGGCAAGGAATCTGGGATAAATTTTTTCAGATCGCAATCATGTGACTAAATTAACATTTCATAAATTTCATAGATTATATAGACATTATGGCTGGAAGGGACCTTGCACGATTATTGGGTCCAGCCCCCTGCTCAAGGGGCAGGAAGTCAGCTGGGGTCAAATGATCCCAGTAAGATAGGCATCCAAGTGTTTCTTAAAAGCGTTCAGAATATGTGCTTACACCACTTCTGGGGGGAGTCTATTCCAGGCCCTGGGGATTCATAGATTCATAGATGTTAGGGTCGGAAGGGACCTCAATAGATCATCAAGTCCGACCCCCTGCATAAGCAGGAAAGAGTGCTGGGTCTAGATGACCCCAGCTAGATGCTCATCTAACCTCCTCTTGAAGACCCCCAGGGTAGGGGAGAGCACCACCTCCCTTGGGAGCCCGTTCCAGACCTTGGCCACTCGAACTGTGAAGAATTTCTTCCTAATGTCCAATCTAAATCTGCTCTCTGCTAGCTTGTGGCCATTGTTTCTTGTAACCCCCGGGGGCGCCTTGGTGAATAAATCCTCACCAATTCCCTTCTGTGCCCCCGTGATGAACTTAAAGGCAGCCACAAGGTTGCCTCTCAACCTTCTCTTGCGGAGGCTGAAAAGGTCCAGTTTCTCTAGTCTCTCCTCGTAGGGCTTGGTCTGCAGGCCCTTAACCACACCAGTGGCCCTTCTCTGGACCCTCTCCAGGTTATCCGCATCCCTCTTGAATTGCGGCACCCAGAATTGCACGCAGTACTCCAACTGCGGTCTGACCAACGCCTGATAGAGGGGAAGTATCACCTCCTTGGACCTATTCGTCATGCATCTGCTGATGCACGATAAAGTGCCATTGGCTTTTCTGATGGCTTCGTCACACTGCCGGCTCATGTTCATCTTGGAGTCCACTAGGACTCCAAGATCCCTTTCCACCTCTGTGCCACCCAGCAGGTCATTCCCTAGGCTGTAGGTGTGCTGAACATTTTTCCTCCCTAGGTGCAGCACTTTGCATTTCTCCTTGTTGAACTACATCCTGTTGTTTTCTGCCCACTTGTCCAACCTATCCAGGTCTGCCTGCAGCTGTTCCCTGCCCTCCGGCGTGTCCACACCTCCCCATAGCTTTGTGTCATCTGCAAACTTGGACAGAGTACATTTCACTCCCTCGTCCAAGTCACTGATGAAGACATTAAAGAGTATCGGTCCAAGGACCGAGCCCTGCGGGCCCCCACTGCCCACACCCTTCCAGGTCGAGACCGACCCATCCACCACGACTCTCTGGGTGTGGCCCTCTAGCCAATTTGCCACCCACCGGACTGTGTAGTCATCCACATCACAGCCTCTTAATTTGTTCACCAGTATGGGGTGGGATACCGTATCAAAGGCCTTCCTGAAGTCTAAGTATACGACATCCACCCATCCTCCTGTGTCCAGGCGTTTCTTAACCTGGTCATAGAAAGAGACTAGATTGGTCAGGCACGATCTGCCCGCCACAATCCCGTGCTGATTTCCCCTCAGCATAATTTGCCCTGCTGGGCTCTCACAAATGTGAGCCTTGATAATTTTTTCAAAGACTTTACCAAGGATGGAGGTGAGACTGACTGGCCTATAGTTGCCCGGGTCCTCCTTCCTCCCCTTTTTGAAAATGGGGACCACGTTAGCCCTTTTCCAGTCCTCCGGGACTTGGCCCATGCACCACGAGCGTTCGAATATTCCCGCCAGTGGCTCTGCAATGATGTCGGCCAGTGCCTTCAGCACCCTCGGATGGAGCTCATCCGGGCCTGCCGACTTAAAGGCATCCAGTTCTTCCAAGTGACTCTGCACCATCTCAGGATCTACGCATGGAAGTCTGGCGCCTTGCTGCTGCCTTTCTACAATCCCAGTGAGAGACTTGTCGTGCCCCTCACTTAGGAACACTGAGGCAAAGAACTCGTTGAGGAGTTCAGCCTTGTCCCCCCTATCTGTCACCAATTGTTTCTGCCCATTTAGCAGGGGTCCTATTCCTCCCTGGGCCTTCCTTTTACTCCCAATATATCTAAAAAACAATTTCTTGTTGTCTTTTACTTGGGTTGCCATCCTCAGCTCCATGGTAGCTTTGGCCCGTCTAACTGCCTCCCTACAAGCACGAGCAGAGGAGGTATATTCATCTTTAGTGATCTCACCTTGTTTCCACTTTTTATGTGCTCCCCTTTTGGCCCTTAGGCTGCCCTGGATTTCTCTGGTCAGCCATGGAAGCCTCCTGGCCCCTTTCCCTCTTTTGCCTCGCTCGGGGATCGTCTTGCTTTGTGCCCGAAGGATTGTTTCCTTAAGGCACAGCCACCCTTCTTGGGCTCCCATCCCTTCAAAACTCCTACTCTGCAGTGCATCCTTGACTAATCGCCTGAGTTCATTGAGATCAGCTTTCCTAAAGTCTAGCACTTTCACCCTACTAGTTACCTTACCCACTCGACATCTTATGTTGAATTCTATTATTAGGTGATCACTGTCTCCCAAATGGCTACCGGTCTGGAGGTCCCCTACCATGTCATCCCCTGTTGCCAATACCAGATCCAGTATGGAATTCCCCCTAGTGGGATCCTGTACCTCCTGTGTCAGGTGGAGGTCCTGTACACAGGTTAGAAACCTGCGTGAGCGGTGGGACTTTGCTGTCTGCGTCTCCCAGCAGATGTCCGGGTAGTTTAGGTCCCCCATGACTACCGCCTCTTTAGCTTTTATGGTCTCCGAGAGTTGCCTCAGGAGCCCTGCATCTATTTCTTCCGGTTGGTGTGGGGGTCTGTAGCAGACCCCTACCACCAAATCCCTTTCTCCTTGCCCCCCATGTAGCCTAACCCACAATCCTTCTACTTCCTCAACCTTGGATTCTGTCTTGATGAGGGTTGATGTATATTGCTCACTGACATAAAGTGCAACCCTCCCCACCCCCCTTTCTTCCCCGACCTGTCCTTTCTGTACAATCTATAGCCCTCAATATGTACCGCCCAGTCGTGGGATGAATCCCACCAGGTTTCTGTTAGCCCCACTTGGGGACTTGGATAATAAAGAAGTTTTTCCTTATGTTCAGCCTAAAAGAGTCTTCCAGGAGTTTGTGACCTTTGGACCTTGTTTTCCCTTGGGATGCCCTGGTGTACAGATGTTTTCGCAGTTCCTGATGCACATCTCTTATGTACTTATAGGCTGCCATCAAGTCCCCCTGAGCCTTCGCTTCTCCAGGCTGAAGAGTCCCATGGCTCATTACCAGAGGCCTGACTTTTTTAAAAGTTTGTGTTAATAAGTAAGATTTCTGATATGTAAATAACGTAAATTCCTTTATCTTTCTTTCGGATTTATAAAATACCAGGCCTCAAGATTACATCTGATTGTTTTTCTAATATCAAATACTGATGGGTATTTTGTGTTAACAACTATGAAACTGTACCTGGAATACATCAAAATGCTTGCCTGTGAAATATCAGTCTTTCCTCATTTCTTTCTTAAAAGCACTAAGTACACACACATCAGTTATCCATAAAGCTCAGACTATTTGTAGACAGATTCCAACTTCCATGTACTTCCAGCCTTTAAAGTTTGAAACTGAAAAATCTACATTGTTAAAAGAAGAGCTAAAAGACTGGACAGGCCTGAAGTCACAATCATCTGTTTAAATGTGTGTAATTGCATTTTCAACATAATTAGGTACTTCATGTGTAAATGATGTGAGATTTATTGAAAAGTGCTTTATTTCCCATCTCCTACAAATCCATAGCAGTGAATAGCAAGTCTGAAATTAAATGTTTTCTTTTACCTTTTGTATCTTTATGTAGCTTTAAACAATGACAGAATGAAAATGACAAGAAATGGTATGGGTTTTTTTTTTTTTTAAAGAGTTGGGTAGGTAATAGGAAGCTGAATGGAAAATCTGGCTAGAACTTTGGAGCTGAAGCTAAAGCTAGAGGGTTGTTTTGGAAGTGGCTACAATCTCTTTCATATCATAAGAAGAGTAGGCAGTGCTCTGCTACTATGATACAATAACAAGATTAAATACTGTCAGTGCAGCTAACCTGTTTGCTTTTAGGATTTTTTCTGCCACATGAGGTAGACAGGCTAGCCAGTTAATACTGTGGAATGCCATGGTTTGGATTCCTATTATATTTTCCTTTTCTAATGCCTAGATGGTTGAGAAAGTGGGGTGTAACTCTTCTGCTATGCCCCCTAAGCTTATGGGTATGGCAGGGGGAAGGTGACAGTGTACATTTCTTGTCATTAAACCTTGGGTGGGGGAAATGCATCTCTCCATTCTCTTTGCTTCCTTCCCTGCTGTGATCACTCTCTAGGGGTCAAGGGTGTTTCCTCATTTTCCCCTTTACAGGACTGGCACACATGTATGTGTTTGTGAGACCGGAAGGGCTTGGACAAGTGATTGTGCTTTCCTTCCCCGTGTAATGTAAGCGCTGATGCGGCCCACTGATTATGGATGCACTTTTTGTTTTTAAGAACACTAGTGAAATTGTTAAAATGTTTGTTCATGGTGGTGGTCTGGAGCATTGACCTGGCTGGACAGAGGGTGGTACTGGAGATAGGGGTTGGGTAAAAATGAGTTGTTTAGGAGGATGGCATGAAAAATCTGTGTAGCATAGGTACACAAAACAAGAGGAGAAATCTATGAGCAGCAGGTAATTCCTGAAATCACCCAGATTTAACAACAAGCAATAATTTTCATGCATCTCAGAAGTATAAAACCCAGTTCACTCAAGTTTCAAGAGCTGCTCGGGGACATAGTATTGTCACTGCTTGCTGGTATGCTTGAACCAGCAAGTAAATAGGTTTAAAGTGCACCTGAGATTTTGGCATCCAATTCTAGTCTGTCTGGTAATGTAGGATCCTGCTCTCCTCCACTGGGTGAGAATATTAAGCAAGACCAGAGCTGCTTTAACAGCTACAATGTTGGCTTTTCTTAGGAACATGGCTTTTACATATAGTTTTAAAACTTATTTCTGTCAGCTTTTTATACTAAATGGTAATTTTGTAATAGCTTGTAATGCTTTCATTTGCCACTAATAATGATCAGCGTGACTTAGACATTAGGAAATTGGAGGGTGTGTCTAAATTTTAAGTTGGCAGGAGAAGTTTTGAAAAATGCATGAAGACTTGTATGCCATCCTCAGTTTTATATCTAAACTTGTTCAGGAAATCTTATGTAAACCAGCAGGTCTCAGTGATGAAATTAATAATCTATGGTAGAATTGATTTCAGTCATTTATGTAATTGTACAACATACCTGTCACTTAAGTCTGTGTATATATACACACTGGGTGCATCTACACAAGATGCTATGTCGCCGTAGTGATGAGCTACAGTGACATAGCTCATTGCTACAGTGATGTAGCGTTGGCAGGCATGAATCGTGAAGGTGGTTACTGCTCAATCATTTAGTACTTGCTTTAGCTAAAGTACTTGGGTAAAGCAAGTACTAAACAACTGTGCAGTAACAACTGTGCAGTTGGGCATATGTATAGATGTGTCCAGTGGGTATTTCTGGTGTTGACACCCCTTCCATTTGCCTGCTTGGTGTGTGTCAGTCTGATTTTTTTCTCATATCTAAATAAATCACCCTATTGCTACATCGGCTGTTTATGGACATCTCCACTTCAGCAGACATTCTTTCATGTTTTCATCTCTTCTTGCATTGACTGCTGTAACTTCCTTCACTGTTGCTTATGTTCGATTTTCATCTTAGACAAAGAATGTGTTTGAAAGATTTCTGTATGCTTTATAGAAAGGCCATGACCTTTTGTAAAGATCAGATAGGTAGTGGGTTAAAAACAAGTTGTCAAGGTTTACTATGACTCTCTGGTCATGCCCAAAAGTAGTGGCCTCAATTAGAAAGTGGTATTAGAACTTGAGTTTTCAAGAAATGTGTATGCAATAATTAGACTAAATAGCACCAGTTATAGTTTAGCAAAGTGGGGTCTACTGGAGTATTGTCCATTGTCCATATTCTACCATGCGTAACAGTGGAGAAATTATTTGTGTTGCAGCTAAGTGCTTCCATTCTCTTCTCTCCCCATCATGTCTCCCCTATCCCCTAAAATTAAATTAACACTCTATTAATTTATCTTTAGGAATTCTTTCACAGTGATTTTATAGTCATTAGAGGACAGCTGTAGAGATGTCAACAATTGGGCATTAAGTATTTCATTTATATCCAGCCATAAAACATGTATGGTCTTTTTTCTAATTATCTCTTTTTAAACCATGAAAACTTCTTTTCAGTGAGGGGGTGTTGGGTTTCCTAGTAATAAAACCTCTGAGGAGAAGTCAGACACATTTGTATGCACCTTTTGTGTGCCTTATATTGCCATGGAAACAAAGGGGCAATAGTTTTTACCTGGAGTTGAGTAGTGATCCCCAAACAATTTTTCCTTCCATTAAACATTTACAAATAATTCTAAAACAAAAATGTAACAAAGGATTGACAAACTGTGAAAGTATGATGGAAATACTTATAAATTTGTGGGAAGTTCCTGACTTCAGGGAATATTTCTACTTAGCAGCATAAGCAGTTTAGGGTAGCATAGGTGGTTTAATTCATCCTGGAATAGTTGCTTGTGGATTTAGGGGGATGAAAAGAAAATCATGGATATTTACCATGTGTGACCTGTTTACTCTTTGAAACAATGACATATACTATTGATCACCTTGCAGTGGTATCCTTTTTGGAGTTGGCTAACACAAGTATTGCTTGTATTTGTGTTTCCTTACAGTAAACAGCTGTGCATGGAGGTTTTTCAATATTTTTCTAAACTTCATAAAAAGTTTGAATGAAAATTAAATCTATTACTCTGTTTCTTTTTCTTCTCTTCCTTAAAGCAGCTCCTGATCCAGAAGCAAAACTAAATACACTGTTGCATTGTATTCATTGTGCTATGAGAATAAAGGATTTATAAGGTTAATAGGCAGCTAGTACTGTATCCTCCCTTTCCCACTTCTTCCCCTCCTCCCCCTTACAAAGAATGTTATTGTATACTAGATAGAGAACTGAGTAGGGATAACAGCTTTGGCAGTAAGCTCTTTCTATCTAAGCTTTCAGTTAAGCAACTGCCCTGTGTATCCTATACAAAAAACAATCGTAAGAAAGTTGAGTTTGCAAAGTGGTGCACTCAAAAGTCAGGATATGCCAAGAGTGAAAATAGCATAGGAAGCCATAACTTTTTCCTTCCTCTTCATCTGGCTGTTATGGTACAGCGAGTAATTAAAATGTGCATCATTTTTTTCTTATTCAACGTGAGTATTCTGATGCACAGTGAAAGAAGCAATTGTAAAATAGTATTTTCAGTGTTTAATGTGGGCCTCATTCAGTTCATGCTGCCCAGCCTCCACACTGAACAAGCCTGTGATCCTCTGCTTCCCTTTCTGAGTTAATATTCACCTGCCTCTTTAACTATAGAAGCTGAATGGCAAGGGACAAGGCAGAAATGCATCAGATAAGCATGTGGATATTTTCTGTGTTGAGGGATATGTTACCTATGGTTGCTGTTGTTTCTTGTAATTCCCCTTACCTGAACAAACCCTAGTAGTGGAGGCAGCCTGTAGTCTTTTGCCCAATCTATAAGCAGTAGGGATCAGTGTCAGAGGGAGGGAAGAGCTAGGACTGTAACTCATTGTTGCTTTTGTTAACTTCTATGGTGCCCTCAAAATAGCAAACACCATAAATTGTGACTTTCATTCTCTTGGGCTACTATGGACACTGCAGAGTGAGTACACAGATTTTACTCTGAATTTCCACTTTTTAGATTTTTTTTCTTTAGTTAGTAGCTATTAAAACTTGTTGATTTGCAATTAGAGGTAGCCTACACAATCAATTTGGCAGTTTTGTGAAGCAGGAGGCTTTGCTGTATCTATGCAAGCTTATGTAAGCATTTTTAGCTTAGCTTAAATTTATTCAGGTTCTTTTAAAAAAATTGTCAGGTAAAATTATAAGTACATTTTCTAATTATACAGGTTTTTTGGTACTTGTATATGTCAAGCTGCATTTGGATAACAATTGGAATTTAGCATTTTAAAGTTTTACTTAATGAGCAGAAAGAACTACCTTAAATATACTGGTTACCCAAAGGAAAAGAGACATTTTTGGTTTTATTTGCTTTTCTAAACCAGGGGATTATCTATAATTAATCTGTAATTAATTGAATTTGTTTCTGGCCATCATGTATTTCAAGGTTTTAAGTTAAGAAACCTATTTTTTACTGATTTGAAGAGGAAATATTTTCCTGCCGTTTCACCACCTAAGCCAGTTTCTTGACTTGGGATGGTCTAGTCACTGAACTGAATTAGTTGAATAAACTATTAAGCACCTGCAGAGAGGGCTACTGCTGTCAAAAGCTAGTTCATCTTCAGCAAACTTGTTCCAAGTTTTTAGCCACTGATGCCTTTCTCTAAACTGTAATTGTAAAATCTGTACTGCTTAATGTTATTTTATTAATGTATGGATGATGATAAGGTTAGTTCTGTATATAGGTTGCCATTGTTTTAAATAGGTTAATTTTTTTAAACAAGTGTATTTAAATAGTTAAAAAAAAATAACGGAAACCATTAACTTTATCCACACTGTGTTCCCCTACCATATGCTATAAATCCTATTTTAGTTTACAGATTGAATTGTTTTATTATCCGTGCAACTTTTAAGTTAGCTAAATTCACTTATAGAAAGCAAAAAACACACTTTTATTTGATCTATTAGCTTTCCATTTGTTTCTTTTTCTGATGTGTAATTTTGTGGATGGGGTTTAATTGGTGGTACAGAATTTCTGCTGGTGACTTAGTCATAGGTAAAGCAAGGAGAGGTAGTTAGCTGTGTTAGCCTTAAGTCAGGCAGAAGGCTGGGGACATTTACACCTTCATAGACTAAATAAGATAGGTAGCGGGGAAGGGGCAGTGCTAGGAGAGAGAAGCAAACAAATAAACCCGTATAAACTAAGGGGTCACAAAAGCTAATCAAAGCAATGCAAGAAGAATCTTTAGTCTATGTTTAAACTATACTTAACACAGTTCAGTTTGTGAATGATTTCTTGCTCTGCAGTTTCCCATTTAGACTTTAAAAAAATGTTCTGCCTGTGAACAGCAATCCTGAAGTCAGCGCTGGAGTGTCCGGGAAGGTGCCTGAAAGCTTCCAAAGAACTTTTTGCCAGCTACTCAGTTGTTCTAATAAAAGATATCACATCTACCCAAAGAACCTTGCCTGCCTGTGTTCTTAGACCAACACGGCTACAACCAAAAACCCACCAGGAAGGTTGAAGTGTTTTGCCACAGGCTTTTGTGTCCTTTTGCAGCTGATGTTAGATCAGTGTTCATTCTTTCTTACACATAGAGATGGCCCTGTCTGTCCGATGTAGACAGTAGATGGGCATTGTAAACAGGTGATGACATATATGATGCTGGTATAGTTGTAGATGAATGAACCTTGCATGTTGTGCTCCATGTTATTAGGTCCAGTGATGATGTGGTCTGTATTGATGTGGGGACATAGCAGACATCTGGGTTTATTTGCAAGGCCTGGTGCCTCTGTGCGGATGGGAGAAGTAAAGCAAGTCATAGCAAAGTTTGATCACCATTATTTAACCCCATTCAGAGGAGGTGCAGTGCCATCACCTCAGGTTAGTCATGTAGATCCTAAACTTCCCTTATCTTAAATACTGGCCCAAAGAATTAGTCTGTCCCAGATGCTTTAGAATTTCTGGCATTAGCCACATCTTTTTCTGTACCCAGGGCAGCAATTTACAAATAGCCACACAGAAGATGCAACTGAGAAATTGTAATAGTCTTCCAAGTAAAGAAGCTCAGCCCTGTATTCCTTATACTTGTAAAGCTTCCATTGACTTCGGTAAGAGCTTTAAGTGCATAAAGACTGAGCCTCTATTTAATAGTCAAAATAAAGCCAAATCTAACGGAAAGGAGAATAAATAGGTGGTGGCTTGTATATGGAAAATTGACTCTCAGCACATGTATTTGCATTCAGGGTCAACTTAAACAATAGCTAACTACTACTACTGTGGCTTTTGCATTTTCAAGCAAAACATTAAGCTCTTTCTAATCTTAATTTCTTTTCTTAAATAATCATGGGTATTAACTGTTAAAAGCATTACTGCAGAGTCTGGTTTATTATGCAAAACTGCTCCCTGGATAGCCCAGGCTTTAAAAATATTTGAAGCGTGTTGTATTCTCTCTCTGTTTTTAAAACTTTCCCTTCACCCCATATACAAACATAATGTCCTCTACAGAGTGCATTTTAACCATTTGTCCATGATGTGGAATTGGATGTGAAATATGGGAGCAGTGACATGCAGCTTCTTGTATAATGGCATTAAATATATTTTTGTGCATATACCTGGAGATGGTTAGTTGACATGTTTATAAATATAAAAGTAAAGGAAAATAAATGCTATCCTGCTGACCCCTCTAAAGACTACTATGTTTGGCCAAACCTTTGCTATGGGCATATTTCTGTAACAATAACATGCACTGTTAAAAAGAAGGTTGTGGGGTAGACCTAGAGCAATACAGATTTGGAACTAAATGCCATGTTCAGGAAGGGTAAATATTATGGAAAAAATCTGAACAGTTCTGCCCCTTCCCACTTAAGAAAAAAACAGAACAGACTATCAGAATTATCATTCTTCCTTCCTGACTTCTGCTGAGTCCATTTGAATCTGGATTATGAGCATACTGTATGTAAGAGTGGATTAGACACTAATGGCACCTATACACATGCCGGAGGCCTGCATCGACACGTTCTAAGTAGCACGTGTCAGAGCAGACTCATTAATTAGCACGCTTCAGCAGCCTCGGTGTTGTGTGTTCAGCAACGCCACGCTTCAAAATGGGGTGCTTTAACTAAAGCTTATCAAACAGGAGCCACTCTAATTAAAGCACACCACCCCTATCCCAAAGCACATGTAAAGATGCCCTAAGGCTAAGTACAGATGTTCCAGGAGGTTAGATTGCATTAGAAATGGACACCTTATCTAACTTAGTTTGCCCTTGGTGTAGACTTTGCAGTTAGATTGACCTAGGGAATTAAGTATGAACTGTATAGAAGTTCAGGAAATTTAAACAATTTAAAAATGTCTGACCCAATCTAAGATAACCCTCAGAGGGTTATCATAGATTGTGTCCAGTGAGACCAATCTAGCTGAACTTCTGTACAGTTCCCAGTGCAGCCCCAGGTGTGGGAATGCCAAGTGGCTGGCCCCAGCCCTGGGGCTGCTCTTTTCCTACCCAGACCCCCTGGCACTGGGGTATTTCTAGCCTCCCAGCTTGTCACTCTTCCTCCAGATGTACAATCCCTCTCCCCACACCTCTCAGGAACCAGCCAGCCATCCCTCCCCTCACCCACCCAGAGCTACCAAACCCCTCATTCTAGAAGCTGCTCTGGGTGCTGGTTTTACCAGCATCTGCCAGTGCTGGGAGCTGATTGAAGTAAGTTGGGGTGTGGGGAGGGGCTAGCAAGATCAGGGGGATAGGTTTGCTTGGGGGGTAGTTTGTCTAGGGTTTGGGGGAGATTGGGGGGCTAAAATAGCCCCTGGTCTTGGAGGAAGAGCCCCCCTGTGGATCCTGGTAAAACCAGCACCCAGAGCAGCTTCTAGAATGAGGGGTTTGGTAGCTCTTGGTGGGTGAGGGGAGGGATGGCTGGCTGGTTCCTGAGAGGTGTGGGGAGAGGGATTGTACATCTGGAGGAAGAGTGACAAGCTGGGAGGCTAGAAATACCCCAGTGCCAGGGGGTCTGGGTAGGAAAAGAGCAGCCCCAGGGCTGGGGCCAACCACTTGACATTCCCACACCTGGGGCTGCACTGGGAACTGTACAGAAGTTCAGCTAGATTGGTCTCACTGGACACAATCTACGATAACCCTCTGAGGGTTATGGGCAAACTAAGTTAGATAAGGTGTCCATTTCTAATGCACACTAGCTCTGCCCATCTCTCCAAGCTGCACATGGACTCTGCTTGCCCCTTGATCCTGCCAAACCACTCCACTAGCCTCCCCCATCCCAATTTACCTTAGATCAGGTGGCTGTTGTTAACTCAATCTAACCTCCCTGAATGTCTGTATGTATCCTAAGTTTTTAGTGTAAAGTGAACTCAAGAGTTGTCTTTGGCTCTATTGAAAGATGAGTAAGCAGTGTGAAAAGCTTTCGCTGTAGTGTTGTTTGTTATGAAGGTACCCCTTTAAACTACGCAATGCATTTTTTGTTCTCAAATAATTAGCTATGGAGAAATTGGTGTCATTTGCCCCTTGCTTAAAATACAGCAAAATTCCAAAGGTTGGTAAGTCAAACATTGTATCACTGATTAACAAAAGAGAGAACATTTACTGTAGAGTAGTTGACTCTCAAACTGTATCCAATTTATCCTTGGCTTTTCATTGACAAACACTTAGGTAATCGAATATGACATCAGGATATTGAAAAATAGCCATGTTCTTATCTTATTTCAGTCTTTAACGCTTGTTGCTGTACTCTCATTATGCTTAGACTTTTTTCTTTAATGCTTTTCTTGCTAGCTCTTGATAATTTAGCAGCTGCGTAGATTACACACTTGGAGAAGTGAGGGAGCATAAGGACCCTGAGCAGGCTACCATACCATTGATCACAACCAAAAATAGAAGGGCAGATGTGGAAAAACCTAGATCATCTTCCCATCTTCCTCCCCTCATGCCTCCCCCCCAACATAATGTCTAGCATAGCTAGGTTGGTGAACATGGGGAAATAAGCTTTCTTTTCTTTCTTGGAGTGAGGGGAGAAGCAAAGCCTAGGGGTTGTAGCTGGCTCACAATCTCATCTACACTGCTCTTAGGCCATTACCATTGTGCACCACCTCTTCATTCAGGGCAAACTGGAAACTGTGAAACTAATCCTACTATTTGCTTCAAGTCCCATATACTGCAAATGAAAACTAAACAGTGTAATAAAGCACAAATTATGGACTCAAACAAGAAACAAGACGCTTAAGACTATTATTTAATTCTAATTATTGTAAACCTCAAATATGTAGCTAGGATTTTAGATGAAGCTAAGTGCTTTTAGTCTGATTAAGATTATGCAGCAGTTTTGAATGTTTTACTAGTGCCAGTCAGTGAGTATTTCTTTTAAAATGAAAAGGGATTATTATTATTATTATTCCTATGCTAAGTACAATTCTTGGAATATGTTTAAAATGAACAGTGTAGTTCGATTGTTGTTTTTTGTTCCTGACCACCCTTTTACAACTACTAGAGTTAGATTTCTGCATTTTATATTTTATCATAAGTGAACTTTTCATACATATATTTATAAATAGTGCCTGTGGCCTTTCTATTGCTCTTTGGCCTGTGTGTGACTAGATTTCAGTTGCTGTTACCCCCTGGATCAACACTAAATGCATGTTCTTGTGTGCATATGCACACAGGGTTAGTGCTCAACTGACTATGAGTCTAAAGCGCTCTTTTCATTGGCAGGTGAATAGCTAGCATAAAAAGTTAAGCTCTTTTTCAGGCCTCCTTTGTCTCTGCTCATTTCCCCATGGAAACACTAGCAACTTATTTATTTCTGATATGATATTAAGGAACCGTACCAGCTATAATTAGGCATAGGTAGGTCAGTATTGACATGGAGGGTTTTGTTACTGGTTAGAGAGCATGTATCCATGGAAAATCTAGAGCAAAGGGACATACTTAGCTGTGTTATTCAGAAGTCAAATAGAAGGCAGGGTGGATTTGCACCTTATAGACTACTACCCTGCCTTCTACAGAAGATCTTGCCAGGCTGTTACTGCAGGGCTGTGGATGTTTGGGTTTCCAACTCTTTCTACAAAACACTCCCCCTGTATCTGAATTAGTGATGTGATTATAATTAGCAAACATAGTATTGAGAGTCTCCTGAGTGTTTGAGTGAGCATGGTAATCAAGACAGTCTAGAAGCAAGGAAGGGGTCTTGAGCAGCCAAAGGCAGAGAAAACGACTTCCTGAGCTATTGAGAAGAAGAAAAGTGGTCTTGGGCAATCTTATTTTTTAGCATTGATACAGCTAGTTTTGTAGAAACATCAAGCTGAAGGGAAGAGCAGACAAATGGGGAGATATAAGTTTGTTGCATGCAACTCTATATCTGCCATGCCAGTATATTGTGTTATGATTTTGAAGCGATCATCTACTTTGTCTGAAGTAAAAGGAAATGCCAGTTAGCTATGTGGTCAGATGGCTGGTTAGCTGCTTGCAAAGCAGGATTTTAAGCTTAATTTTTAAATATATAGTATATATAAAAAGATAGCATCCACAATACATTGGACATAACTGACATGTGAGATAGAGATGGTGTAATTTCAAAATATGGCTGCCAGCTTGCTACTTATGTCTAAGAAAACAATTTTAAAGGATGTGGTCACCTAGTCAATTTCCAAAATTGAATTAAAAGTAGTTACAGTGCCCTTGAATTCCTCTATTGACGTTCATGTTTTGGCAAATTTACCTTTTCAAAAGGTAAACTCTCTTGTTAAAAAGAAAAAAATTGTCCTAGTGTGTTTGAAGGGCCCTGCAAACTGAAAGCTGATGCTACATGAGATGATACATTCTCTCTCTCTTTGATATACATATATTACACAAAACTAGTGTCATAGACCTAGGTCTGAAAGCTTGTCTAATATCTCACTCAACTATACAGTTGGTCCAGTAAAAGATATTTCCAAAAAAATTCTGCTTCTGTAATCTAACAGTATCCGTTTAAAGAAATGGCATTCCATGGCTTCAAATAAAATACTTCTGGTAACCTACTGTAAGTTGAGAAGAATGGAAGACTGAGAGGGAGAAAACCTGGACAACTTCTCTTTTTTAGTTCTTATATGAACATGTATAGTGGATGTATTGTTTTGGCACTCCAGAGTAGCAAACTGACACTGTTCAAAAAAAATAAGTTGCCTTGATTACAGTAGCAATGGCACTTGAATGCAAAGGTAGTGACACAGTCATTGTCTTGAGTTCCACTGTGTGTTCTTCTGATGCTGAGGCATCACTCCCTTTCAGGCAGCCAACCAGTTATGGGGCATTTTCTTTCATGACTACCAGCAATTCAACATTATTAGCTGTTTTAAATTTCTCCGTAAAGTTTTAGTGCGTAGAACATCTGAAAGTCAGACACTCGGGCTAGGGACAGAAGTTACACAAAAACCAGTTTAAGTCATCAGAGACCAGTTTAAACCTGTAACAGAACAGAAGTTCAGTGTACTTAAACCACTTTCAAAATGCTCCAAACTGGTTTAAGATAAACCTGGTTGGATGCATCTGACTTAACTGATTTAGCTCAATCTATGCCATTTAGAGAAACCTGCAAAGATTGAATCAGCTGGGGGCCTTTTGATTATCTGTAATTAGCCTCAGGGTGATTTGCAGCCAGAGTTCTTGGTGCTTTCACTTATTTTTTTTCATATAGCAAAAAACATCTTTATATTTTTTTTCATAATGGCATCTTCAGCCTGTTGGGGCACGTCACCCTAATTTAGCCAGGTGGTGAAGTATATGTATAACTTTTATAGTGTCATTACTTTGGGATTGCTTACGTGTTTCAGTTTATAAGTTTTGTGTGTTGTATGTGTATGTCAGACTGTTGTCAAGATATTTATTATATGAACTTCTGGGGTTAATTGAAGAATTATGCATATGGATAGGAGAGGATAAAATGGCTTTAGCTAGGCATTTCAGTACAAAACCTTCACTTTGAGGTCCTCCCTCTGATCCCCTGTTGAGCTTGCTGGGCAAGCTTAGTGAAGAGAGGGAGGGCAATTTGTAAACCCTCAAGAGAGAACTAAGACAAGGAAGTCTGAGAAATTGAGACAAAGGATTTCTGGAGGGAGGAGTTGGCAGGGAGGAGTGGAGAGATGAATGAGACTCCTTCCCCTTAGCACCCGATTCTCCAGAATCATAGAAAAGGAGACAGTTACTTGTGGGGTCTCTGCCAAGGAATGGAAGCTGTTCATAGATTTGGGATTTCAGCCCAAGACCTGAAGGGTTTGTGTAGAACGACTGAGGAGGAGTCAAAGGTGCAGCCAGCTGGAATACTTAAGGACCTTGTTAAAATGAGGCCAATGTTTTGGTTTAAATTCCAGAGAACAGTATTAAGTTGATTCCACACTTGGAAAATAAATGGCAGAATATTGAGTCCAAGATCCTGAAGATTCCATTAGTGTTGTGGAGAAAAATGAGGAGGAGGTCTCTGCCCAGACAATGAAAATAAAAGTAAAATAATTACTCCAGGTGCAATCATCCCACACATTTTCCCTAGACATCTCTTTGTGGCCACGTTCCCATCATGTTTAGTCTTTGTTCTACCATTTGCACTAAATATTGTAACATTGAGTGTGTGTGGTTCCTCAATTAGCTTTTCATCTGTGTTTTCTTACTTGGAATGCACCTCAGTTTGAGAGCTCCCACATAAGTGTACACGGGCAAAGTGTTTCAGTTATTTGCTTAGATAAATCCCTTTGTGCTGCAATAAAGGTGATTTAATTTTTAGCTTAAAAGAACAGTTGCAATTTTATCAAATTCAGGCCTTTGCCTTTGTTTCTGTGATGTGCTTGCTGATTGATCTTTTTCACTTTTGGGGGTTGGAAGTAAATATTAAGGTTCCACGTAACTGCAGTGATTTTTCTGCCCTTTCTTGAGTATGAGTATTTTGCTACTTTTGATGCTGTTTCCTTTAGAAAATATATTTATTTTTAACTGTTTTAGTTTCCTTCAGCGCTTGTTTCCTACCTCTTCCTTCAATTTGAAGTTTTCTCAGGTTGGAGAGAAATTCATACATTGATGTTTGGTAATTATTAGACACTAATCACCTCAGGTCAAGGTGAGAAACACAGCACAAAATCTGTGTGTGCATACATATACGCAGAGCCCTGCTTATCACATGAGTGATCAGGGTGAAGATGAAAGCTGAGGGGAAGTGCCTTTGGCAGCAGTTACTTTTCCTCTACCAGCTAAAAAATAAATCTTTGGGAATTGGGTCACCCTCTCTATTTTGCTGAAGAGTGTATTTTCTTCTCCCCAGAGAATTGCTTGGTACACTGGTCTACACACCCATCTTCAGTGCTGAGAAGTATCTTTTAGAGCCTTGTTACATGTTAATTTTGGGCGCCTCCTGAAGTTCTTAATCCCTGAATTGTCTGCACAGTAACACCTTAATGTGGTTTTAAGTCCTTGTAATGTGGCTCAAAGTTGCACCTCTCCAGGGCAGGATTATTTCTGATGTGCACTATTCAGTTCCTGTTCCATTAAAGTATGGACACTCCCTACAGAGGTGCTGCCCAAGTTGAAGTCCTCCAGTATCCCAGGATCTCTTACATTTGTTTATTACAATGAATACTGGTTATCTGCATAGTGGTTAAATACTTGTGCAGGTGTGGGGCACTCACAGAAGGTTTCTAGACTAGGGGTGTGACTGCTCCAAATTCCAAGCTAGCACTAACACTGATCACCATGTGTGTGATTCACAGCATAAAATGTAACAAAGCCCTTACATTAATTCCAGTTTGACTAAGAGCATTCCACCTAATTGTCCCAATTGAGTCTCCCAGATTCAAAAGACTGGCAGAGTTGGCCAACTGCATTGTATAATAGGTGTGTTCCCCTTCCAGAAGTGAATAATTCTAGTGTACATGTTTCCTGGCAGTTCTCTTTGGCTTTTTATATGAGTTTGATTCTACCTTCTAGTCCAGGGGTTGGAAACCTGCCTACCTAGCTACCTCTGTCGCTGGATTCAGTCCTCAGAGCCATTTCATCTGACCCACAGAGATGGGGTTTGGAGGTGTTCACTGGTGGGGAGTTTCAGCTGCAGTTGCTTTCACTATGTTGCCACAGGAGAAGCAGCAGTGCCCATCTGCTGAGCTGGGTCACTACAGCTTGTAGCCTAAAACAGTTGCTGACTGCTGCTCTAGTTGTACATGATTTCCTCTGTGTGTCTTTCTGTATTGGTGTCTTCTGGGGGGAATCCAGCTAACTGTGGGGCTGTCTTCCTTTCACTTACCCATGCAGGTTTTCAGGCAGAGTTTCACTGTATGGCATCAACAGACTCCTTAGATATGTTTGAGGGGCAGTAGATGCTTTCATCTGGTATTCTCTGCTTAGTGTTTCCTCTTGAAACTCTAATTATTAACTTTTGACCTGCACTCCCATGCCTGTTTTTCATATATATTTTTCAAGAATTAAATTGTTATACAGTTAGTGGCCTCCCTCTAACCACTGTGGGAAGTTTGTATCAGATAGAATCATAGAAAATTAGGGTTGGAAGGGACCTCAAGAAGTCATCTAGTCCAACCTCAAACTATATCATCCCAGCCGTACCTGTATAAAAAAATAGGCCTGTCTTAGTTTCTAGATGGTTCAAAAACCTTGTGGTTTCCTAAAACCCGTAGTAAGATTCTTTAAGGCTTTCAAGAATAGTTAGTTACAAAGTTGTTGGTTATATTTACTGTGGAGCTAACCAGTGTGCAGTTAAATCACAAAGTATGACTGGATCATAAAATGTGACTGAAAGATGTACTTAAGGGGTTTATGTATTTAACCACTATGCAGATAACCAGTATTCATTGTAATGGACAAAAATAGGCAACAAATTGGGATTGGTATTGTGTTGTGCAGTTAAGCAGAGTAGTTTCTTGTTTGATAATGAGTATATAAGTGAAATACACAGTACATTAGGGAGCTGGTTTGCTGTGACACCAACGCATTTTCCTGATGGCATTGTCTTGTTGCATGCCTGCTAATCATGTCCACCCCTTGGCCCCTGTCTTATACTTGTGTAGCAGGCTTGCCTTTTGGAGCTTGGGTTCAGTCCCAGGCTTGGAATCTTGCTGTTTTGATTAGTGGAGCTCATCCACCAATCAGGAGGCAGCAAGAGGATTTAAGTCACACCCCTTTCCTGAGGGGAAGGGGAAAGGAGTCCCCCCCCCACCCCAACCTGATTGAAGACTGCAACGCTCAAGTCCCGAAGACTTCAGGGGCGGAGCCCTGAAGCATACACAAGGAGCTGTGTGCCCAGCATGAGGAGAACATATCCGGGACAGAGAAGAGAGAAGAGCAGGGCTTGGAAGAGCTGAGGAGAGCTGCTCAGCAGGGTGAAGCAGTAGCCCAGAAGGGCCCCCGAAGACTTCCATCAGCAGGGAATAACAGACGGCTCCAGCAGCTAGGCTCTCGGTGTGCAGCACGGCACACAGTGTCCAGACCCTGGGAGCTGTGTGGGGCAGCTAGGGTCTGCAACCTCTGGGATGAGCCCAGAGACACAGTGCACAGGACAGTGCATGGAGTAGGACCTTTGGAGCACTTGGGTGGCTCAGGTCCTCAACCCCTGGAATGAGGCTGGGAGCTTGATGCAGGAGGCACTGGACAGAGGGTCTGGGAGCGGACCGAGCCTGGTGCTGCACGAGGCAGCCCAGACCTCCGACCCATAGCAAAAGGTTGAGTCCAGAAAGCCAGATGGTGATCGGGCTACTGAGCCAGCAGACGGGGCCAAGCCAGAGGCCCCAGAAGCCCTGCATAGCAGAGCCCTGTTCCAGAGGACAGCGACCCGCCCCCTCCCCCCCCCCCCCCCCAAAGCCCACTGCAGGCAAAAGAGCAGCCTGGTGCATAGGGTGAGGGCCACCTTCCAGGCCTGGGAGCCATGAGTTGTGGGGAAAAGATTCCCACAGGGGAGGGGGAGTCCCCCCCAGTTAGTTAAGGGCTTCTGAAAGGGGGGGTCCCACTGAGAGGGCCCCCCTAAAGTTACCAGCTTCTTTGTAGGGCTTGGGAAAATCCCAAGGGCATTGGAGTTTTCCCTCGGGATTGAGTTTATCTTTGGGGTTTATCTGTTTCAGATCAGATACTTACCTGTGACTTAACTGTATCTGGAGCACTGGTGCAAGGTTTTATGTCATTTACCCAGAGGTTATTGTTTATGTTACTGGTTTAGATATCTTATAAATATATATTTATATATTGTACATATGTTTATATCCATGTTCCTTTCCTTTGTTATAAGTTAATGTAAATACATGTGTATATAATTAGGTCCCCTGACTGTCCTGGCCTGGTTCTATAGGGACGAGGGGAAACTGAGCGGTCTGCATTTCCCCCACAGCACACCTGCCAGCTAACAATCCCCTTCATAGTTTCATAGTAGTTAGGGATCAGAAGGGACCTGAATAGATCATCTAGTCTAACCCCCCACCACTGGTTGGAGCACACGCTGGGATCACATGACCCCAGACAGGTGTTCATCTAACCTCTTTCTGAATTTACCCAAGGTAGGAGCGAGGACCACTTCCCTAGGAAGTTGGTTCCAGATTCTGGCTATCCTGACAGTGAAATAGTGCCTCCTAATCTCTAACCTGAACCTGTTCTCCAGCAGCTTCTGGCCATTGTTCCTCATCACCCCAGGTGCTGCTGGGGGGAATAGGACCCTTCCTATTTGCTGCTGATCTCCCCTAACGAGTTTGTAGGCAGCCACCAAATCCCCCCTCAGCCTCCACTTGCTGAGGCTAAACAGGTTCAGGTCCCTCAGCCTCTCCTCATAAGGCCTGCCCTGTTGCCCTCCAACCAAGCGGGTGGCCCTCCTCTGAACCCTCTCAAGGCAGGCCACATCCTTCTTAAAGTGTGGTGCCCAGAACTGGACTCAGTGCTCCAATTCAGGCTGAACCAATGTTGTGTAGAGGGGGAGTATCACCTCTCTGGATCGGCTTGAGATACATCTTTGGATGCATGACAAGCTGCGGTTGGCTTTGCTGACTGCGGTCTGGCATTGGTGGCTCATGTTCATCTTGGAGTCAATAATGACTCCAAGATCCCTTTCCGCTTCTGTGCTCAGAAGGGGGGAGCTCCCTAGCTTGTATGTATGTTGTGGATTCCTTCTCCCCAGGTGCAGCACCCTGCATTTATCTACATTGAAGCCCATCCTATTACCATCCGCCCACTTCTATAGTCTATCTAAGTCTAATTGCAGCCTCTGTCTCCCTTCGAGCATGCCTACCTCTCCCCACATCTTGGTGTCATTGGAAAACTTGGACAACGTGTTTTCCACCCCCTTGTCCAAGTCGCTGATGAAGATGTTGAACAGTGTAGGCCCCAGGACCGAGCCCTGGGGGACCCCACTGTTCACATCCTGCCAGGTTGAGTATGACCTGTCTACCACCACTCTCTGGGTGTGCCCCATCAGCCAATTTTTGACCCATTCAACTGTGTAGGCATCAGTGCCACAGTCGCTCAGTTTATTAAAGAGAATGGGGTGAGAGACAGTGTCAAAGGCCTTCTTAAAGTCCAGAAAGACTACGTCCATGGCGACACCATCATCCAGGGATTTAGTTATCTGGTCATAAAAGGCCATCAGGTTGGTCTGGCAGGATCTGCCTTTGATGAACCCATGTTGATTCCCCTGGGCATGATCTCGCTTGCTGGCCCCTCACAGATGTGCTCCTTGATAATTTTTTCAAGGATTTTCCCCAAGACCGATGTGAGGCTTATGGGCTCGCAGATTTAAAAACATCCATCCCTTCCAGAAGATCCCTAACTACTTCTGCGCAGACCCGAGGCCTGGCAGTGCTATCCTCAAGATTGCCCCTACCTGTGGTAGGAGAGCTGTCCTGTTCCCTGTCCAAGAAAACAGAGGCAAAGAACTTGTTAAAGATTTCAGCTTTCTTGTCTGGCATAGCCACAAGATTACCATTTGAGTCTAACAGGGGCCCTACATTACTCAGTGCCTGCTTGTTACTCCCAATATATTTGAAGAAGGACTTTTTGTTGTCCTTAATCCTGGTTGCTAGCCTGAGCTCCACCCCTGCCTTGGCCTTTCTAATGGCCCTCCTACACTCCTACACTCACGGGCCAAGGAGGAGTATTCCTCCTTGGTGATAGACGCTCTCTTCCAGTGGGTGTACGCCTCCCTTTTGGCCCTCAGGCATTCTCGAATGCCTTTGCTGAGCCATGGGGGTTTCAGAGCACTCTTACCCCCCTTCTTTCTCTTGGGGACTGTCACACTCTGAGCCTGGAGGATCATCCCCTTAAGGTACAACCATCCCTCATGGATTCCCATATCCTCTACCTTTTGGGCCCTCAGTGCCTCCCCCATTAATCTCCTAAGTTTGTTGAAGTTGGCCCTTCTGAAGTCAGGGACTTTAGTCTTAGTATAAACCCTCAACACCCTGCGCTGGATGGTGAATTCCAGTAGGCGATGATCACTGTCACCGAGGTGATCAAGGACCTGCAGTCCCCTACCAGGTCATCCCCAGTGGCCAAGACTACATCCAGCAAGGCATCTCCCCTAGTGGGGCTGTGCATCTCCTGGATAAGGTGGAAGTCTTGTATTTCAGCTAGGAACCTACGCGAATGGTCAGAGCTGGCTGACTGCTCCTCCCAGCAGATATCTGGGTAGTTTAGGTCCCCCATGACAACAACATCCCTAGACCCAACTGCCTCCATAAGCCGTACTGAGAAATCCTGGTCCAACTCAATCCCTTGGCAGGGTGATCTATAGTAGACACCCACCGTAAGATCCCTTTTGCCTTGCCCCCCTTGAAGTTTGACCCATAGTGCTTCTGCCTGACCTTCCTCCACCCCAAGGCTAATTTTTGACAATGCGAGTTGCTCTTTTACATAGAGGGTGACCCCCCCCCCCTTTCCTCCCAGTCCTGTCCCTTCTATATAGTGTGTATCCCTGAATGCCCACCGCCCAGTCATGGGTAGGATCTCAGCAGGTTTCTGTGAGCCCCACTAAGTCTGGATTTTTCCCTGCTATCAGAAGGCAAAGTTCCTCCTGCTTGTCCCCCATATTACGTGCATTAGTGTACAGACATGTGAGGCCTCCTGAGAATGCATGTACCTTCCCCCTACTCCCAGAACTGCTGTGCCTGCTGTTGCTTACCTGGGTTTCTGTTTCTCTTGTCGCCTTGCTAGTTGGCAAAACATCCCTTTCTCCTCGGGTGGCCCCTTCCCCTGATGAAGCTAGTTTAAAGCCCGCCGAACGAGATCAGCCAACCTAGAGGAGAAAATGCATTTACCCTTGGATGGGAGATGTAGTCCATCCCACCCCAGCATACCCTCAGCCCAGAAATACGGGTCATTGTCCAGAAATCTGAAGCCCGCCTCGTAGCACCAGCTCCAAAGACGCTGGTTAACTACACTGATATAGGCCTCGTGGCGTCTACTCTGTCCACTTACCGGGGAGATGGAGGAAAATACCACCTGGGCTCCCATCTCCTTGAATAGACGACCCATGGCCTTGTAGTTTTCCACGATGAAGTCAGTCTTACCCTTAGATGCATCATTAGTCCCCACATGGACCACAACTAGCGGGTAATAGTCCAAGGGCTTAATTATCTTTGGGATGGTCTTCATGACGTTCCGAATTCTTGCGCCAGGCATACAGCAGTCCCCCGTGACTAGGGGTCAGAGCGACAGATTGGGCCGTCAGTTCCCCTAAGGATGGAGTCCCCTTCCATTGGAGAAGGGGAGTATATACTCAAGTTACCTGGGCTACATTTGGAATGCAGGCTCTGAGGTAGGGACCAGTTTTTGGCTATCTGTTTGTACAGTAGCTAACAGTAGGGATTTTGAGCCCTAGCTGCTACTCTGGAACAAATAAGTAATGATGTTTTATATAAAAGATGTTTAAAATTATGTCAAAGTAACAGAATCAAAACAAAATTGGAGTGGAGGAAGAAGAAAGAACCCTTGTTCAAAGCCACCATGGATTTGCTTTTCTTGTTTTCTCATAACTCGGACCACTTAGTCAGTTAGTGTGGTGCCATTTGGTTCAGGTCCTCATGGAATATGAGTTATAATATAATGAGTTTGAGTTCCAAGCTTCTGCATCTTTAGAAATATTCTGAGCTTGCCCGTGTGGATTTTTGGTATGAATTCTTGGCTTTTTGGCTAGGATCAAGTGTAGTTGTGTGCATTTGGTATCCAGGTAACTGCTCTTATGTTCTCCCTATCCTGTGGTTATCCTGTGGTTATTATTAGTAAAATGTATCTCTTCAAAAAATGTCCCAGGATTCCTTGTGTGAGAAGGCCTGAGGTGGGTGCACTGTTTCAGCCTGGGGTACTGCTACTAAGCACGTTACATGCAGAACAACAGTAGTAGTTGTAATGCTTTACAGAAAGGAGCTTTACAGAAAGAACAAATCACATTTTTCTGCTTTCTAAACTGCAATATGAAGTTATTACATGATGCAACTTATTGTCTAGAACTGTGTGTATGGCTTCTCTGCATGCCAGTCCTTTTGTCTTTAGAAAACAGAAGGAAGAGACTGAGATCCGCCCTTCAGATCTTGACCTCTCAGTGAAAGCTGATATTACAGCTTTCACAAAGTGCCATATCTGTCAGGACTATCCACTTCTGTCTGCACTGCTGTACAGGCTTGCAAAATACATGCAGGAAATAGTCTGTCTCAGAACACTGGTGGTGCTCCTAGTGCACAAAATTAGTTTAGGTAAAGATAACTTGGTTATGACTGAAGTGGAGACATAACCTAAACCTTCTTTGCAAACTCTGCTATTGCATGGAGTCCCTATCAGGCTTTTCACTTCCTCCTGATAAACACCTTTTGCTATGAGACTAATAAATTAATGTTAATTATGGATCAAAGCAAATATATCTTCAGTCTTATTTTTTCCTTTAAAATCCTACTGAATGTATGTGACAACTCACTGCCCCAGTGGTGGCCATGTGCCTGGCCACTCTATAGTCTGATGAAATGTCTGGTAAAGGTTACCCCTATGTTCACTGAGGGTATCCTCTTTCAACCTTCTGCCATGCTGCTTGCTTTCTGTTGGTAGTATTTCTGCTCCTTCTAATCTGTGCTTCTAATCTCTCTCTCCCCTTGGCTGTATCTGAGCACCTTTGCAGCAGCACTGTTTGAGAACAATGTCATTTGTCACAGTTTTTCCTAGTTGTCCCTGATTACTTTCAACCAAAAATGGGATGGAAAATGGAAGAGGAAGTCCACTTTCAAGCACTTGAATATGAAAATATTTTTACACTGCAGGAAGAGAGGCCTGTCAAGTAGAGGACTGTTGTGCATTTCTTTCCATTTTGGTTCTAGTTTTCTAGTGCCACCACATATTTTATATTCTCTGGCATGTTATTCAGTTGCCTTGTTTCCCTGCTCTCTTTTAGGTCCCCTCCAGACATTATAAATTTTGCATGATTAACATGTTAATTGCACAATAACTTGTAACATGTCACATGTCAGTGAGGATGCATACAGGTCTGGGCATGCAGACAGCCCATGACTGGGGGACTGCTTGCCATTTCTGAGCTCCCTGCATGCTGGCATGTTTAAAGGTGCATGGAAGCTGGTCCCAATGTGGGGCTCACTGGGTGCCAATAGATGTACAGCAGGATAAAATTCCTCACATTCTGGATCCCCAAAATTGTGCATCCTGCTAAGCCTGCCACCTTGAGGGTTTGGGATCCAGGATAAAATACCTTGGATTTCATCACATTCTTCTTCTTCTTCCCTCGCTTTTCCTGTCTAAACGGGGTCATTGTTGTGGATCCCAGCTCTCCACCGGCTTCAGTCATATGTATCATTTTCTTCCAACTCCTTCTCTCTCATGTCCTTCCACTATATCTCTCCATCTCATCTTTCCTCTTCCCTTTCTTCCTAGCAGTGCCATTCTGGTAACTTCTTTTCCCACATATTCTTCTGGACTCCTTTGAACATGCCCATACCATGCCAGTCTTTTCTCTTGTACTTTCTTAGTTGCGTGATTGCATTAATTTCTGGCAGGGGTCTTAGTGCTGATCAGTGCTCATTTTTTATCTGATAGCTTTTATAGCTTTTATAGCCTTTATAGCTTTTAATCAAGTTTGGGAAGAAGCTGTTTGTTTGTCTCTAAACTTGTTAAAACTTGGTTAGTAACTGCGGCAGATAAATGCTTAATTCTCACTAGTGTCATCTTCCTTTAACACCTTTGTTGAGGACAGGACCTAGAACCTATGCCTGGCTGCCAGCTCAACAGGTTGACAGGCCCTCTATTGTCACATTTCTCTGCAATAGAATTACCTATTTGAGAGAAGAAGGGTAGAGGCACACCTCATAGAGTAACTTAGTGATTTTCAACCTTTTTAGATTCAAGACACAGGTTGTTAGGCTCAAGGCATCTTTCAGAAATGCCAGGTTTTACATCTCTCTCATTTTTTGACTACAGAAAAATAATAATTCTTCTGTTGCAAAGATCTCAGACCACAGCAGGTCATTTTTTTTCTTAGGACTAGGAATTCCTATTTGAAATATGTGGGTTTATCTTGTAAATTATGTTTGCACACCTAACAGTGTCAACATTGCATGTCACCCCACATCATCCTTGAAAGGATCACAAGGCACCCTGGTTGAGAATCTCTAGAATAACTGAATCAGAGATTCATAAGCTTTCATGAGCAGGAACTCCCTTCATTTGTTGTCCTACATTGTGCTGCTGTTGTGTCTGTTCTCTTTATATTGTCCTTCTCTGAAGCTGTATAGGATAGTTTTGCAGAATACACAGTCGCTAACATGGATAGGTAGTGTGGTGGCACTAAACTGCCTTTCAAAAAATAAAAAACTGCAGCATGGGCCTGGCTCATCCATCTTTGTTGTATTCAATCTGGATAGACTCTTGGGTGACTGACAGGGTAAGAGCTGCCATCAGCCTTTTTAGAGTCCTCAGCTCTCCTTTTAGTCTGCTGTTCTCTTCTATGACAGCCTTATCTTCTGACAGCTGCTTCCATATCTTCAATTTCCCTGTCACTATGGCCCCAATAGCTTCCTTAAACAGCTGCAGCTTGCCTGTAAATTTGAGATGGTTAGTACAATTGACTTCGTTATAAAGAGACCGAGTCGTAATGATTTGATGAATGGAAGATGCAAAAAACAAATTAAGATCTCCCATTGCCTGAAGAAGGGTGTGTGTGCCCAAAAGCTTGCAAATCACTTTTTCCAACTTTTTAGTTGGTCTAAAGATATCACATCTACCCAAAGGACCTTGCCTGCCTATGTCCTTAGACAACACGGCTACAACCAACAACCCTGAAAACAATTAGCAGTTAGGTACCCTTAAATCTGTCACAACTTTGTCTTCTTGTATATTGCAACTCTCCTGCCCCTTTTCTCCAGTTGACCTGTTCTCTAGTGACCCCAACATTTACTTGCCTCATTACATTTTGCTTGAGGCAAAATGATTTAGACTCCTCAGTTGCACTTGTTGAGTGTCTCTGACTTATCTAATCTCCATTTGCTCCTGTCTCTATTGAAGTTTCACCCTCTATTAAGTGCTTGCTGCTGACGTAGGAAGGGTTGCAGGCCTTGAAGTCATTCTTGCCTTCTGGTGGGGAGGATGGTTCATGTATGTGCATGAACTTGCTGTCTCCCTGCAGATAATTTGATCTTCTTGTTGTCTGAAATATGTAATCTATTGATTTACAGGGAGGAACTTTCCATTCAGAACAAGAAAAAAACTAGATATATTTTTGCATAAATTAGAATTGGAGCATAGTAAAAATTGTGAGTCATTGTCATTGAAAGTTTGTAAACTCTATTCTCTTGTTAGAGCCTCTATAAGAGAGTACAGCTCTTCACCTTCTCTTGAGTCAGAAATAGGTTGGATAGGTACCACTGATCTGACATCAATTCCAGGAAGATGCACAAGCCTGTGATAAAACTATTTAACTTTCCCGGACATTCTGTTGCTGACTCTCAGAGTAGCTGTTCTTGGACAACAAAACTCAGAATAGAATTTTGAACTGTGGTTCAAGAATGGAAAACATGGAACAAAAAATCATCCACAAGCTGGATTGTGTTAAGTGTGGTATAAACCAGGGATATCAACCTTGCCTGGCCCTGCAGGCCTGATGAGTAGTGCGGGGCCAGTCCATAAGTCAGTCTGGGCCCATGGACCATCCATCCTCCCTTGTTTATCGCCCCCCACCCCAAGCTGTATCTGGCACCTGCTCTGGGATGCATGTAGCACCCATAGAGGCCAGTCCAAGTTGCATACCACATTGGTCCTAAACTGGAGTGGGTACCTCGTGCAGAGCAGTCCGTGACTGGATGGGACAGGTACCATGTGTGGTGTGCATCCCTGGCCCTGTGTGTCAGGTCAGTTTGATATGCACCACTTGGGTCAACTATGAGATCCTGGGGCAGCACTGGGGGCTAGATAAGAAAGCTTTCCAGACTGGATCTGGCCTGCAGGCCATATCTTTGACACCCCTGGTTTAAACCAAGATTTTGGATTATTATCCCATTACCTGGATTAGCTTTTATACCCCATTGAGGGACTTCTTTGTTTTTCTCTTCTATCCACTTTGCCTTTCCCAGCATTGTCCCCCTTCTTTCTCCTCCCTTTCCTGCACTTTGTATTCTGATTACTGCTTTCTCTTTAGAAGCTCTGCTTCCTGCAGTCCCTTCGCAGCATCTGATGAAGTAAGCTGCTTCTTGCAAAAGCTTATGCATCTCTGACTTAATTAGAGTAGATATGGACCTTATAGACTACCTTCTGTCTTAGTTTGCTATAGCATGGTTTTCAGAAATTACTGGAAAGGGTTCCATTACTTGACAAAGTCATTCAGTCAAAGCACCTGTGTGCTGCAGGAAGCACAAAGCTGAGTTGGTGCTGAAATCCCTTTTCTGTTTGATCCCATCTAATTCAGCAGTTACGGGGAGTTTTTTTTCAGTGACAGTAAGAGGGGTGAAGGAGGGGAGGAGAAGCAGTAAACTCTAGGAAGATGAGGAAAATTGCTGGCATCACTGGGCTTTTTCTGTTTTCTTTTGACTTTTATTAATAGAGAGAACAGAACTCCAAGAAAGGCTTTTGCTGACATATGGGTGCTGGATAGGGACAACTTTTGAGAACTGAGCAGGGATATGTGCTCCAGAATTTAGGCATCCTTTAAAAAAACAATGAAACCCATAGGCTTTCATAGTTTCATAGTTTGTAGGGTCATAGATTCATAGATTCATAGATTCATAGTTGTTAGGGTCGGAAGGGACCTCAAGAGATCATCAAGTCCGACCCCCTGCATAAGCAGGAAAGAGTGCTGGGTCTAGATGACCCCAGCTAGATACTCGTCTAACCTCCTCTTGAAGACCCCCAGGGTAGGGGAGAGCACCACCTCCCTTGGGAGCCCGTTCCAGACCTTGGCCACTCGAACTGTGAAGAAGTTCTTCCTTATGTCCAGTCTAAATCTGCTCTCTACTAGCTTGTGGCCATTGTTTCTTGTAACCCCCGGGGGCGCCTTGATGAATAAATCCTCACCAATTCCCTTCTGTGCCCCCGTGATGAACTTATAGGCAGCTACAAGGTCGCCTCTCAACCTTCTCTTGCGGAGGCTGAAAAGGTCCAGTTTCTCTAGTCTCTCCTCGTAGGGCTTGGTCTGCAGGCCCTTGACCATACGAGTTGCCCTTCGCTGTACCCTCTCCAGGTTATCCGCATCCTTCTTGAAGTGTGGCGCCCAGAATTGCACGCAGTACTCCAACTGCGGTCTGACCAACGCCCGATAGAGGGGAAGTATCACCTCCCTGGACCTATTTGTCATGCATCTGCTGATGCACGATAAAGTGCCATTGGCTTTTCTGATGGCTTCATCACACTGCCGGCTCATGTTCATCTTGGAGTCCACTAGGACTCCAAGATCCCTTTCCACCTCTGTGCCACCCAGCAGGTCATTCCCTAGGCTGTAGGTGTGCTGGACATTTTTCCTCCCTAGGTGCAGCACCTTGCATTTCTCCTTGTTGAACTGCATCCTGTTGTTTTCTGCCCACTTGTCCAACCTATCCAGGTCTGCCTGCAGCTGTTCCCTGCCCTCCGGCGTGTCCACTTCTCCCCATAGCTTTGTGTCATCTGCAAACTTGGACAGAGTACATTTCACTCCCACGTCCAAGTCGCTGATGAAGACATTAAGGAGTATTGGTCCAAGGACCGAACCCTGCGGGACCCCACTGCCCACACCCTTCCAGGTCGAGACCGACCCATCTACCATCACTCTTTGGGTGCGACCCTCTAGCCAATTCGCCACCCACCGGACTGTGCAGTCATCCACATCACAGCCTCTTAACTTGTTCACCAGTATGGGGTGGGATACCGTATCGAAAGTCTTCCTGAAGTCTAAGTTTACGACATCCACCCCTCCTCCTGTGTCCAGCCGTTTCGTAACCTGGTCATAGAAAGAGACTAGGTTGGTCAGGCACGATCTGCCCGCCACAAACCCATGCTGGTTTCCCTTCAGCATAATTTGTCCTGCCGGGCTCTCACAAATGTGGGCCTTGATAATTTTTTCAAATACTTTACCAAGGATGGAGGTGAGACTGACCGGCCTATAGTTGCCCGGGTCCTCCTTCCTCCCCTTTTTGAAAATGGGGACCACGTTAGCCCTTTTCCAGTCCTCCGGGACTTGGCCCGTGCGCCCGAGCATTCGAATATTCCCGCCAGTGGCTCTGCAATGACTTCGGCCAGTGCCTTCAGCACCCTCGGATGGAGCCCATCCGGGCCTGCCGACTTAAAGGCATCCAGTTCTTCCAAGTGACTCTGCACCACCTCAGGATCTACGCATGGAAGTCTGGCGCCTTGCTGCTGCCTCTCTACAACCCCAGTGAGAGACTTGTCGTGCCCCTCACTTAGGAACACTGAGGCAAAGAACTCGTTGAGGAGTTCAGCCTTGTCCCCCCTATCTGTCACCAATTGTTTCTGCCCATTTAGCAGCAGTCCTATTCCTCCCTGGGCCTTCCTTTTACTCCCAATATATCTAAAAAACAATTTCTTGTTGTCCTTTACTTGGGTTGCCATCCTCAGCTCCATGGTAGCTTTGGCCCGCCTAACTGCCTCCCTACAAGCACGAGCAGAGGAGGTATATTCATCTTTAGTGATCTCACCCTGTTTCCACTTTTTATGTGCTCCCCTTTTGGCCCTTAGGCTGCCCTGGATTTCTCTGGTCAGCCATGGAAGCCTCCTGGCCCCTTTCCCTCTTTTGCCTCGCTCGGGGATCGTCTTTCTTTGTGCCCAAAGGATTGTTTCCTTTAGGCACAGCCACCCTTCTTGGGCACCCATCCCATCAAAACTCCTACTCTGCAGTGCTTCCTTGACTAATCGCCTGAGTTCAATGAGATCAGCTTTCCTAAAGTCTAGCACTTTCACCCTACTAGTTACCTTACCCACTCGCCGTCTTATGTTGAATTCTATTATTAGGTGATCACTGTCTCCCAGATAGCTACCGATCTGGAGGTCCCCTATCATGTCATCTCCCGTTGCCAATACCAGATCCAGTATGGCATTCCCCCTAGTGGGACCATGCACCTCCTGCGTCAGGTGGAGGTCCTGTACACAAGTTAGAAACCTGCGTGAGCGATGGGACCTTGCTGTCTGCGTCTCCCAGCAGATGTCCGGGTAGTTTAGGTCCCCCATGACTACCGCCTCTTTAGCTTTTATGGTCTCCGAGAGTTGCCTCAGGAGCCCCACATCTATTTCTTCCCCTTGGTGTGGGGGTCTGTAGCAGACCCCTACCACCAAATCCCTTTCTCCTTGCCCCCCATGTAGCCTAACCCACAATCCTTCTACTTCCTCAACCTCGGATTCTGTCTTGATGAGGGTTGATGTGTATTGCTCACTGACATAAAGTGCAACCCCCCCCCCCTTTCTTCCCTGACCTGTCCTTTCTATACAATCTATAGCCCTCAATATGTACCGCCCAGTCATGGGATGAATCCCACCAGGTCTCTGTTAGCCCCACTAAGTCATAGGTGTTTAGTGCAAGCAGGAGCGCTAGTTCATCCTGCTTGTTCCCCATGCTCCTAGCATTAGTATATAGGCACTTGAGCCCTGCGACTGGTGCCTTTGCTGCCCCCCCGCTCCCAGTCCCATGGGGCCCATTGTTTCTTACCTTCTAGTTCCTTACCTGATCTGTAGTGCTGGCCTCCCCATGGCTTTCAGGTTCCCAATGTTCTCCTTCTTCAGGCTGGGCTGTCCTTGTGGGTGCCACATGGTTTGGTGGTCCACAGCTTCCCCTGCCCTCGTACTCCCCTCCCCCCGACGAGCCTAGTTTAAAGCCCGCCGGAGGAGATCCGCCAACCTAGAAGAAAACACACGCTTACCTTTTGGGGGACAGGTGAAGCCCATCCCAGCTGAGCATGTCCCTCGTCGTGATGTGCGGGTCATTGTCCAGGAAGCCGAAGCCTGCCTCGAGACACCACTGCCGAAGCCGCCAGTTGGTCTCTCAGACACCACTGCCGAAGCCGCCAGTTGGTCTCTCAGACACCACTGCCGAAGCCGCCAGTTGGTCTCTCGGACACCACTGCCGAAGCCGCCAGTTGGTCGGAAGGGACCTGAGGAGATCATCTAGTCCGATCCCCTGCCATGGCAGGAAAGAGTACTGGGGTCAAACGACTCCGGCCAGATGTTTGTCCAGCCTTTTTTTAAAGACCCCTAGGGTAGGAGCCAGCACCACTTCTTTTAGAAGTTGGTTCCAGGTCCTAGCCACCCTGAAAGTGAAATAGTGCCTCCTAATGTCTAGCCTGAAACTACCCTCCGCTAGCTTGTGTCTGTTGTTTCTTGTGACTCCCGGGAGTGCTCGGGGGAACAGGGACTCTCCCAATGCCTGCTGGTCCCCCTTGACTAGTTTGTAGACTGCCACTAGATCCCCTTTCAGCCTTCTCTTTTGGAGGCTGAACAGGTTCAGGTCCCTCAGCCTCTCCTCGTAGGGCCTGCCCTGCTGACCCCTGATCATGCGGGTGGCCCTCCTTTGGACCCTCTCCATATTGGCCACATCCCTCCTGAAGTGCGGTGCCCAGAACTGGATGCAGTACTCCAGCTGCGGCCTGACAAGTGTCACATAGAGGGGGAGGATCACCTCCTTGGACCTGCTTGAGATGCATCTGTGGATGCACGACAAAGTATGGTTGGCCTTCCTGACTGCGTCCCCACTTTGTTGGCCCATGTTCGTTGTGGCATCAATGATGACTCCAAGATCCTTTTCTGTCTCGACACTGGCAAGAAGGGAGTTCCTCAGCCTGTAGGTGTGCCGCTGGTTCTTCCTCCCCAGGTGCATTACCCTGTACTTGTCAGTGTTGAACACCATCCTGTTCTCATTGGCCCACCCCTGTAACCTGTCTAGATCTGCTTGCAGCCTGTTCCTTCCTGCTAGCGTACCCACTTCACCCCGCATCTTAGTGTCATCTGCAAATTTGAACAGGGTGCTTCCCACTACCTCGCCCAAGTCACTGATGAAGATGTTGAATAGTGTGGGCCCGAGGACCAAGCCCTGGGGAACCCCACTGCCCACATCCCTCCAGGTCAAATAAGACCCATCCACCACCACCCTCTGGGTGCGGCCCACCAGCCAGTTAGTGACCCATCTGACCGTGTACGCATCAACACCACGGTCTCCTAGTTTCTTACTGAGAATGGGGTGAGAGACCGTGTTGAAGGCCTTCCTGAAGCCCAGAAAGACTATATCCACTGCGACACCTGCATCCAAGGACTTGGTGACCTGGTCATAGAAGGCCACTAGTTTGGTTTGACAAGACCTGCCCCTAGTGAACCCATGCTGGTTGCCTCTGAGCATAACCTCCCCTGCTGGCCCTTCCTGGACATGTGCCAGGATAATTCTTTCAAAAAGCTTCCCCAGGACCGAGGTAAGACTCATGGGCCTATAGTTTCCTGGGTCCTCCTTTCTCCCTTTTTTGAAGATGGGGACCACATTGGCCCTTTTCCAGTCCTCCGGCACATCGCCTGAGCACCATGAGTGCTCGTAGAGCTGTGCCAAAGGTCCCGCAATGACCCCTGCTAGTTCCTTCAGCACTCTGGGGTGGAGATCATCAGGACCTGTGGATTTAAATACATCTAGTCCCTCCAGAAGTTTCCTGACAAGGTCCTCATTAACCCTAGGCCTGGGTGTGTCACCTAAAGGGCCCTTGAGGGTGCCAGTGTGGGAGATATCTGCGTCCCTCCTCAGAAATATGGAGGCAAAGAAATTGTTGAATATGTCAGCTTTACCGTCAGGTGAGATGACCAGATTTCCTAGCGTGTCCTGCAGAAGCCCCACATTACCTGGCACCTTCTTTTGCCCCCCTATGTATTTAAAAAAGGACTTCTTCTTGTCCTTGATCTGGGTCTCTAGTCCCAGCTCCATTTCCGCCTTGGCCTTCTTGACCACCCCCCTACATTCCCGAGCTACCGAAGTATAGCCCTCTCTTGTGATGGCCCCTTCCTTCCAACGGGTGCATGCCTCCTTTTTTGTTTGGAGATGTTCCTGGATGCTTTTGGTGAGCCATGGGCACCTTTGTGCCCTCTTGCCCCCTTTGACTTGTGTAGGGATTACTTCCCTTTGAGCTTGGAGGATCGTCTCCTTAAGGAACGACCACTGCTCCTGGACACTCAACTCCCTCCTGCTCTGGGACCTCAGTGCTTCCCCTACTAGTTTTCTCACCTCGTTAAAGTCCGCCCTCCTGAAGTCGAGGGCTGCTGTCTTGCTGGAGGCTTTCGCCACCTTGTGCTGGATGGTGAATTCCAGCAGACAATGATTGCTATCGCCCAGGTGGTCGAGCACCTGCAGACCCCGTACCAGGTCGTTGCCCTTGGCCAGGACCAAATCCAACAAGGCGTCTCCCCTGGTGGGGCTGTGTACCTCCTGGTTTAGATGGAGGTCCTGTATGTCAGTTAAGAACCTGCGTGAGCGGTCAGACCTGGCTGTCTGCTCCTCCCAGCAGATGTTTGGAAAGTTTAGGTCACCCATGACGACCACATCCTTGGACCTAACTATCTCCGTGAGCTGACTTAAGAATTCCTGGTCTCGATTTTCTCCTTGGTTGGGTGGTCTGTAGTAGACCCCCACCATTAAGTCCCTTTCTCCCCGACCCCCTTGTATTCTAACCCAGAGCATTTCCATTTGCTCCTCCTCTGACCCAGGCTTTGATGTTGTGAAGATAAGATTAAAAATAGGAAGTGAATAAAAGCTGCTCCAGTGATGTACACTGAAATAATATCTGACTGCTTAATCTATCCTATTTGTGGATTAACTCTGAAGCCCAATGACAGCAATTTATGTGCAACATGGTAAATAATTTCACTTCTGAACAAATTGTGTAAGAAAGCAGAAGGATCATCTCAAGAAAATCTGCATGCTCTAGTGCATTTTTAAACATGCTCCAGGAGGCATTGTGGGGTGCTTTAACTAGTGAGCACTTTTAATTAAAAGTGCCCGAGTGTCATGTATATCAGTGTCCCCCACACTGAAACATGGTGGTGGGGTGCTTTGAACTAAAGCTCATTGAACGAGCTTTAGTTCAAAGTGCCCCACCGCCATTTTTTGGTTCGGGGATGCTAACACATGTGATGCCAGAGTCTGCTGGAGTGTGCTTATTTCTGTGCTCCAGTGTGTCGGAGCTGGCTCCCTCCATGTGTTTAGGAGCCCTTAGGCTAGGGACAGACATTACACATAGACTAGTTTAAGTGATCAGAAACTGGTTTAAACCTGTAACAGAACAGACATTCAGTGTACATAAAGCAATTTCAAAATGGCCAAAAGCAGTTTGAGGTAAACCTGGTTCAATGTAGTATCAGACTTAACTGATTGAACTCAGACTGGTTTATGAAAAGTCTGTCCCAGACCACTTCCTGGTTTAACTTAAACTAGAGTCCCCCAGCATCCTGGCATGCTCTCTGGGCTGGGCTGGGCTGGGCTGGGCTGTCTGCCTGCTCCAGTGGAGCAGGGCTAGCCCTGCCCCTTTGCTTCCCAGGCAGAGCAGGAACAGGCAGGGGCAGGGGTCTGGCCAGACACAGTCCCCGGAAGGGAGCAGGGAAGAAGTTTTTTATTCCCCTGTCCCTCCCCTGTCTCACCAGCATGGACCTGCACTTCTCCATGCTGGCTGCTCCAGTGGCAGGGGCATAGCCAGCCCTGGCAGTAGCCTGGGCTGAACTGGCCAGAGAGAGGTTTAATTCCCCGCTCCCTGTCCCACCAGCAGGGACCCAAGCCAGGTCTGCCAGGTGCTCCTCCCTTGCCGCTGCATCGGCAGGGCTGGGTCTGGCCAGATACTGGCTGGCATGGCCCCTGAGGTAGAGGGGGCAGGGAGGGGGTGTTTTTTCTCCCTCTACCCCCACTGCCCCCAAGGGACTGCAGCTGGGTCTGCCCACCCCAACCACTGCGAATGCTGCTTGAGGGAGCAAGCAGCGGGAAAAGCCCCCTCCTGCACTCTCTGGCAGAGGGGGAAATAACCTCCCTCCCTGCCCTCTGCCTAAGGGCTGGCCCTGCCTCCACCCAGCTGGTGCAGTGGCAAGAAGGCAGGGCTCTTGACGGGGGCAGCAGCCCCTGTTATGGTGTCAGGAAACACAAGCCCCTTCCTGGTGTAGGGCTGTGCTGCAGGTTAGGCGGATATGGCAGTGGACTGCGCGTGGCAGTACTAGGGCTTGGAGGGGGCCAGAGCCTGCCCCCACACACACACACACACAAGTGCTGCTGCAGTGTGCAGCAGCTTTCTCCACCCTGCAGTGTGGCCCCCACCACCAGGAAGGGGCTCGTGCTTCATGAAACCATGACAAGGGCTGCTGCTCTTGTCATGGTCGCTCCCCACTTGCCACTCCAGCAGCTGGGTGGGAGTGGGACCAGATGACAGCCAGCAGGGCCTCTTAGGCTGGGGGCTATTCTGCTGCTTGCCCTGGGCACAGAGCAAGCGGTGGTGGTGGTTGGGGCAGGCCAACCCTGCTGCGGTCCCCCAGGGGCAGAGGAGGAATAACTCTGCTCTCTGCCCTGCTGGCTGGTATCTGGCCCTGCCCTCGCCTGGGTGCTGAAGCAGTGAGGGAAGAGTGACCGTGATGGGGGCAGCAGCCCCTGTCAGTTTCCTGGAATGCAAGCTCCTTCCCAATGTGGGGGCTGTGCTCTGAGGTGGGGAAAGGTGCTGGCAGAGGGGGCAGTAAGGGGCTTATTCCGCTGCTTGCCCCAAGCAGGGAGCAAGTGGCAGCAGCGGTTGGAGTGGGCAGACCCCTCTGTGGTCCCCCAGGGGCAGTGGGGGCACGGGGAGAAATTTCCTCAGTCCAGAGGGAATGTCTGTACAGTGACAAATTGGTTCAACCTATGCAGGTTAGACTAACCTGCAAAACTTGCAGGTTTCAATTCAGGTTCCAGCTTTTTGGATGTCTGTCCCTAGCCTTTGTCTCTCACATGCATGAGGCTTGGGTTGCAGCCGGAGTTTAAGAAAGCATCTTGACAACCCGTTACAGCTACCTCTGTACTGTGGAGCTCCTTTTACAAGTGCTGCAGCCTGAAGACAAAGTAGAGCACTGTTCTAAAATACTTTTCTCAGACAATGCTTTCCTAAACGTGTGGTGATAATTATACATTTTTGCCTTGTACTGTGGTATCTCACTGTTTGAATGACTAATAGCCTGGCTCCAGCCCTTTGTTTCAGAAGGGTTATAAAGTGTTGGAATAAAAATAAAAAGACTCTCTACTGATGTTATCCAGGTGTTAAAAATTTAAATATGAGAAGTAGAATAATGGTATAAGCATATAATGCAAAAATGCTGTTTATTTTGTATATTAAAAACTACTGTAAAATGAGCAAGGAGTGGAGACAAGCATGTTTACAAAGATACATTGAAGGAGAAGAGCAGTTGCCATGGGCCTACCAATTTTCTGACTGGTTTAGCTCAGACAACAGATGCCTTCCAAAGTATCCATATAAATACAAAATATTACCAGTGTTTTCAAGTCCAGACAGTTAAGTCTAAGACTTTCTAAATCTTGGATCAAGAGCTGCCTGTCTGTCTAATATGTTAGTAAGGGCACATCTAATTCTATTAAGCAAAGAATCTACCCTTTGATCAAGTCACTAGAAAGTTTATTTTTACTGATTAGCGTAACAATGTCTGGGCAAGTTACCACACATTGTTAGCTGTTAGCTCCTTGGGGTAGGAACATTGTCCTGATGTTTGTGGAAGTTTGAACCTTGAATTCAGTGCGTGGTTTTCCATCCTGAAATAAGTCTCAATTTGTCAACAACCCTATAAAAAGTAGAAAGCTTCTTTGAAGCTGTTACTTTAAAGGAACAGTTGACCATCCTCAACTATGTTTATTTCCTCACTCTTATTCTTTAAAAAAATCAACTTGCTTTTTCTTCTATCCCCCATGTTTGTCAAGTGTTAATTTGTATTGCAAGTGTATAGGCTATTTTTTCTTATGACTTGGTTCAGCTGTAGTGTCTTGCCCCATTTGGTCAGGGTCTCTATAAATATCTTAATAATGCTGATTAATCAGTGCTGAGCATGCAGAAAGTCAACACATAGTAGTAATGTTAACATTTCACCATTTATATTTCAGAAACAACATGCTAGTTACATGCATTTGAAGTGCTAGGATGTAAGCTACCCATGTGGTTTACAATACTTCTTAAAAAGTTGAGAGTTTTTACAGATTGGGGTTTATATATTTTTTTTTTACAGTCTCACAGCTACCAAACTGCTAAGAAGCATCTTGCTAAAACTTCTTTAGGCAGAAAACAAATTTCATTTTGAAAGGAAAAAAATGTTTGAAACCATAGTCATGTGAAAGTCAGCTGTGAAAGGGCTAGAAGAGAATCTGCTACAACCTAAAATAAACAAGTAAACCAATTTCTCATAATTTTCAGTCTCATAGTGCTGTTTCCCAGCCTTTGGGATTTACACCCCACCACTGCAGTCATAGCCACTCTCAAATCCCGCCTGTTTTGGTTGCTGATTCTTCCCACTGGTGCCACTTCTACCACTGACTGCTCTGCTGCCCTGCCTATGAAGCTTTTGATCTTGTTCTTACCCGCCAAGACAGGATGCCCCCCAGTTGGGGAAATGCTGTTGCAGTATTTGCCAGATTGTAGGGGTTCACCAGTAGAGATTTTGGGGGCTGATACTGATAGCTGATTTTTAAGGAGGCATGTTGGCCGCTACTGATCCAATTTACAATACACCTGTGTGCAGCTGGTAAGTCTGTTGCGGTGGAAAGGGGGGAAGGGAAGGGGCATGGAGGGGGCAGATAAAGTCCCCTGCAGCGAGGGAGGGAGTGGGGCTGGGGCAGGGCTTTGGATAGAGCCGCGGCTCATCTGGTGGGGTGTGGAGGCTGGGGTGGCTCTCACTGTTGCACCCTGGGAGGGCATGGGGTAGGGGGGTGCCCCAGATCTGCAGACTGGGGCTGGCACTGGGACAGCACCAGGCAGGAAATGTTGGGAAAGGGCTATGGCGGACGGCTTCAGACATCCCAAAAATCACTGTAACTGCCCTATAGCCCCCCTCCCAGTCCCGCCGCCACCTGCCCTGCACAGATCTGGGGGCACATGCCTCCCCCATGCCCTCCTGGACAAGTGGTGGGAGCAGTGACAGGAGCTGCCAGATGAGTAGATGAGCCACCAAACAAGCTGGGCACAGCAGCGGGAGCTGCCCCACCTCCCTGTGGCTGCACACATGCATGGGCCATTTATCGGTCAAATTGTCAGCTACACCAGGCCGATTTCTGATACAGACAGTTTCTTCATATTGGTGCTGATCTGATATCAGTGCACCTCTACCAGCTTGTGCTTTAGACCTAATACTATTTTAAATTTGGTTTTTTTTTCAGTTTTTAATTCCTAATCTGTCTAATAAAGGGCGTAATCCGTCACAGTAAAGCTCATGGTTTACAGGTAAATGAGAACTTTCTTCTCTATTGACTAGATATTGAATTGCTGTCCATGTAGTGACTAATCTGAGCCCAGTTTCTGCACCTAGAGGATGTTTCAGGCAATTGCAAAGAGACCCCGAGGTATTTTTCTTATTTGTACCATGTAGCTGCAAGGGCTGCTGATGCACAAGAGCTGATGAACATTTTTTTTCCCCCTCTGGCAAGTTAATTTTGCCAGGTGACAAGTGACTGATGTGTATCATCCACAGTTTGACTTATTGCAGGAGAAACAGCATAAAGTAAAACTGTTTCTCTCCCTCTGAAATCGGAGACCTCTCCCAGAGGTGCTGTGGTTGGAATTCAGTATTGCTGGGTTGCTTAGGGTCAGTGCATTGGTATGCTAGCTATTGTACTACCTCCCCTCTCCTTTTACACACACATCACTTTTTTATCAGATAATTTGTTTCAAGGACTAGAAAAGTGAGTCAGGTCTGTGGAGTTGTCTGTCTTGGAAAGAAAAACAGTGAGACCTCCCAAGAGCTATAGAATTGCAAGGTCTTATTAAGTGATTTTTGGTCACTGGGGGCATTGTGCAAAAGGAGACATTTGATTTGTAATATTTTAAAACTGAATGTTTGGGTTTGCTAGCTCCTTATTTAGTGTTCCATCCAGTCACCACCATGCAGGCTTTTAGGTTCCAGACTTCAAACAGTTACTTAAAAAGGTTAGTAGTTTTAATTATATGAGTAGTTACGTTGACTTCATGTGATTTAAAGTCAGTTGCACAACTAGAGATGGGTGTATGTGGCATAAAACCTGGGCACTGACTTAGAGGGGGCACCATAAAGTTGTAGAAGGGGCACTCCCAAAGTACCCTCCACTTGCTTATTTTGTACTGCATTTCCCAGACTTAGTGGGTACTCTTGTGCCTTCCTAATGATTCCCCATTATCTGCTGTGGTACAGTTCCTCTGAACCGTTTTTCTACACCCCTCCCTTCAAAGTGCCCTAGCCCTTCCAGGTGTGCTGTCAGATCCTGCATACCCTCCCTGCTGAATTTGCCCTTGCAGATTGCCTGCAGACATGTAATTCTGTGGCACTTGGTGGTGTGGATAGCTCTGAGCACCAAGCAGGAAAGGGAGTCACATGCACCTGAGTGAGCTATAACACAGCATGTGGAGTAGACTATAAGGAGGTGTGAGAGTGCCCACCAGGTTTAGAAAATGCTGACCTAAAGCACAGATCTTATCACTTATGCCTCTGAGTAAAGATACACACATACATAAGTATTTGGGTCAGGGCCTCAAGGTATATGTGTTTATGGAAGCACGTCATTTTCTATTGTTCTTTTCTAGTCAAATTCCAGTTGAATTTTTTTTAGATCAGTTTATGTAATACAAATGGTGTAAAGAAAAGGTACTTAACTTTTGCTACTTTAGGAGCAAGAAGTAAAAACTACCGATAAACACCACAATTAGTTCAGTGGGTAGCTTCTTTCTTCCTATTTTCATAGGCAGGGTCCAGTTGAGAATGCAGTGTGCTAAGCTCTTTCATCTTCTGCTTCTGTTGCTATTGCAGCAGTTCAATGTGGGATGGGAACTTGTGTTAGAAAATAACTGCATGAAATATTGTCTGTAGTTTTCCTTGAACTGAAGCTAAGGAAGTATGGGTTGGATGATTGGACTGTAAGGTAGATATAAAACTAGCTGGATCTTCAGGCTCAAAAGGTAGTAATCAATGGCTCAATGTCTTGTTGGCAACTGGTATTAAGTGGAGTGCCCCAGGGGTTGGTCTTGGAGCTGGTTTTGTTCATCAGTTATCTGGAAGATGGGATGAATTGCACCCTCAGCAAGTTTGCAGATGGCACCAAGTTGGTGGGAATAGTAGATACATTGGGGAGTAGGCCTAGGATTCAGAGAGACCTGGACAAATTGGAGTGTTGGAACAAAAGAAATCTCATGAAGTTTGTTGGCACAGTATAGGATAGGGCTGTGGGGCCTGATGGCCCTGTGGGACTGTGCCGCCGGGGGCGTGGACTCGCTCAGTTCTTAAGATCAACAGAGGTTACCTGATTCTTGGCTGCCATGCCTTGACGATGAATCTGTCTGAGTCAGGAGGTGACCTACTTCCATTGCGTATAACCCTGGATGTAATGGGTCTGGCTCTTCTTTGGGGCTCCAACCTCCTCTACACACTGGTCTACAACCAGCCTTTTGTTCTTGCATTTATTGCACCCTCATCTCTCAGTGGGCAATATTTAACTCTTCTGTATCTCAGCCGTTAGCTCGGCTCCTGTGTGAGCCTGCAGTCAGCTCCCCTGCTGGTGTGCTTGGGCTGGCATGAAATAGGGTCTTGCCCCTGTTCCCAAGGGTTGCAACCCAGTTTCTCGGGTTCTGCAACCCATCAAGTAAAACAAAAGGAAAAAAAGACAATGCAAAAACAAAACCTTAGAGGAGTGCTGCTGGACTCCTGTTGGTGTCTCTTGGCACGTCTCCTGGCAGACACTCCATTTGCAGCTGCTGTGGCTTCTCTGGCAGCACTCAGGTAGTAGAACCCGTCTGGACTCTCTGGTTCTGTCCCCTCTGTCGTTCTTGGGTCCAGTCCAGTTTGGTGTGGTTTGCTGGCATCCCTGGCTTTTCCTTTACTGTCTGGTGGCTACCTGCTTCCTCTCTCAGCCCTGGCAGTGGGCCAGAAATACCTGTGCCACCACGGGCAGGGCCAAGCCTGATCCAGCAGCTGCTTGTAAATCGCTGCAGCTGCTGGTCTCCCAGTGGTGTTGGCTCCAGCAAGACTCATGGATTTCCCTCCCCCCCCCCCACTGCAAACACATAGTTATTTTCCTCCACTTCATTACAAGTTCAGTATGGACAAATGCAAAGTCCTGCACTTAGGATGGAACAATCCCATGCACTGGTACAGACTGGGGGCTGACTGGCTAAGCAGCAGCTCTGTAGAAAAAGACCTGGGGGTTACAGTGGACAAGAAGCTGAATATGACCCAACAGTGTGCCTTTGTTGCCAAAAAGGCTAACAGCATACTGGGCTTCATTAGTAGGTGTGTTGCCAGCAGATCAAGGGAAGTGATTTTTGCCCTCTATTCAGTACTGATGAGGCCACATCTGGAGTACTGTGGGCCCCCCACTACACAAAGGATGTGGACAACTTGGAGGAAGTCCAGTGGATGGGAATAAAAATGGTGAGGGGGCTGGGGGACATAACTTATGAGGAGAGGTGGAGGGAAATGGACTTATTTATTCTGGAGAAGAGGAGAAGACTGAGGTAGGGATTTAACAACAGCCTTCAAGTACATGAAGGGTGGTTTCAGAGAGAATGGAATTAAACTGTTTTCAGTAGTGGCAGATGACAGAACAAGGAGCAATGGTCTCAAGTTGCAGCAAGAGAAATTTAGGTTAGACATTAGAAAAACCTGTTTCACTAGGAGGGTAATAAAACACTGGAACAGGTTACCCAGAGAGGTGGTGGAATCTCTATCCGTGGAGATTTTTAAGACCCTGGTAGACAAAGCCTAGCTAGGATGATGTAATTGAGGATGGTCCTTCTTTGAGCAGGGAGTTGGACTAGATCAGTGGTTCTCAATCACTGGCCCTCAAAGTTTCAGGGGGTCCACACTGCCCAGGTACCAGCTGAAGGGCATTGCCAGGGACAAGCACCAAAACATGGGGTGAGTGCAGCTGCTTCGCTGTCTCAGGGCTGGCTGGAAGCAACCTTGATGGCGGGAGTGGGAAATCTCCACAAGTGCTTGGGCAGCAGCTGCTGCCTCTGTGTCCAGAGCCACTGTGCCACACCTGTCTATTTGTCCATTCAAAATTACTGTGGGCTCTAAGGCCTATCCAGTAAACTAGTAGCCCCCACTATATGGGGGCTAATGGATGAATGGAACAACTGATTTCATGGGACAACTAAGAAAAAAAACAGGATAGGAGTGATGTGGGAGTCAAAGGGTCAAAACATGAAAGGAAGTGCTCTGGAGGGGGACACCAAGCAGAGCCCCTGGACCACACCCACTGGTCCTCAAAGGCATCCAAGGAGTCGATGGGTGGTGCCCACTGGTGCTCTGCCTGGAAATGTGACAGACAAGTGAGAGGAAAGTGGCCCCACAGTCTCTGGGCACCTTCCAGGCCAGAGTGTCCTTCCTGGTCAGGGTCAGGGCCCGCTTGGCTAGGGCCAGGAGGAGGTTGACCAGGAGGTCCCAGGACTTGGTGGGGGCCATAGTTGGGGTGACCAAAAACAAAAAGATGGGGTGTGAAATTCAACCAGAACCTCAGGAGGAGGTTCTGGAGGTGGAGGGGCTACAGCCTGGCACACTCAAGGGTCATGTGTGCCAGGGTCTCCCTCTGCCTGCAGAAGGGGCAGGAGACTGGGGTGTCTATGAAGCTCACCACATACACACCCGTGGTGATGGCTCCATGGAGAAGCCACCAGCTGAGGTCCCCAGTGGCTCATGGGATGAGGGTGGAGTACAGACTCAGCCACTGGGGTGCCCCAGCCACACGCTCGCTGAGCAGGTCCCACCACTTGGTGACTGTGCTGCACCTGAGGGAAAAGGAAGCGGGAGAGCAGTGCTTGGTCATCAGCTGCTTCCAGGTGTGGGGCTCAGACTGGGGCCTCTCATCATCCAGAGCCCAGGAGATGCTTAGCAGTGAGGTGTGGGACCATGTGGTCAGGGAGGACCCCACACAGCTCCTTTCTTTTCCCCCTGTGCCTGAGTGACTTGTGGGGCATTTCACAAGCTGCTGAGGAGAGCATGGCAAGGCAGTGCTACTCACCCAAGTAAGTACCACCTGGGACTGGAGAGTAGGGCTGTTCCCCTCCAGCATGCCGGTGTCCTCAACAGGGAGCTGTACAGAGACTAGGAGTCTGGGGAGCCAGCATGGGAGGCAATGGTGAGGGATTCCCAGCCCACATGCTTATATTGTTATTCCACTGTACTCTCTCCCTCTCTCTCTTCCACCTCTTCTATGCTTTGCCTTTCCTTGCCCTGCCCCCCGCCCCCACCATCAGGAGGGATTGGTGCATTTCTCCACATACTTCTGCCATCTCAAACCTTGCCTGTTTCTGCTCAAGATCTTAGTGTAGGGTCCACAGAGTGGCATCATTTGATGCACTTAGGTGAAAGGTAAATAGACCCCCCACAGCCATCAGGCTGTAATGATAGTGCTTGCTCCTAATACACAGAAATTTTTTTGGAAAGAAACCAGGAAGAGTGGGAGGTAGGCAGTGTGTGACATAAATGGAGGTTAACCAACATGTCATCCCAGAATTTCTCTATGGGTTCATCAGTTTGGGTTTTTTATGATTATGATCAGACCAGTTATTACCAGTTATGGATTTATATGGGTACAACAAAGATGAATAATTGATATAATATAATGATAATATATCCATCTAGGTGAAACATCATGATAAACTATGTCAATTATAACAATTGTAATTTATTTTATGTCTATTGTCATTTTTGTACCTATATTATTCTTTTCTTTTTATATTATGCACTACATGTGTGTTTAACTGTCTAACTATAAATTTAATACAGCTTTTAATCTACTGAATAGGCAGAAAAACAATTGTTGTGGCACAAGTGAGTTTTTATAGCATGCTAGTGGGGTCTTAGGAAGAAACAGGTTGAGAACCCCTGGACTAGATGACTTCCTAAAATCCCTTCCAACACTAATTTTCTATGATGCCGTGATTTTCATTATATTAATTTCTTAAATTAAAATCAGCTAATCAAAATTGTCACTTGATTTAAACAATAGTCTGTTTCAGAATAGTGTATTTGGGTCAATGGATTCAACAGTGTATTGTGCTCAAGTGTTTGAGTGAGAGATGCCTTCTTTTTTCAGTATGTTATGCAGTGGTTTGAGAGTGCCATTACTTGAAACTTTTACTGTGTAAAGATTTGCCTGTTAAGGGGGGATGGGTTTTTGATTTAACTAATTTATTATAATTTGGGTGAAACTAGCCAGTTACTTTTTCTTTTAATTTATTAATATGAATGTGTTCTATCAAAAACTTTAAGATATTAGCAGGAAACTTAAATTTATTTTGTGTAACTAATAGCCAGGAATGTTGTTTCTGACCAAAAAAAACCCAACCCACTGATCTGACCAACCTCTTAATTGAACCTAAAACTTCCAGCTTTTACTGAAATTTCCCTTCAATTCTGATAATTCTAGTTCTAGGCTTTGTGACAGACATAACCTTTAACTTTCTCTTCACTGTAGAAGAGCCCTGCTGGTTTGGTTTTGGCTAATAGTGAGGATGTTATGGAAGAGCTGGTCTCAGAAGACAATGTTAAATCAAGTAATCACAGGTTTATTGAGTTGTGATTAACTCAGTAAGATTGTGTGAAGCTATTATTTATAATTTAATTTTAAAAGGGCAAGCTGTGAAATTAAGGGGACTATTTAGTGACTTATTTAATTTTGAATAATTTCAGATGGATAGTTTTTTATCAAGAACCTGAGGGTCCTTGATTTTTTTTAAAGCCAACTGTACTCACCGGGCCTTGAATATTTGGTCTCGTGCAGCCTTGATCTGAGCGACAGGTAGAGGGCATCCTATGGTCTCCTGTAGGCCTGTGGGCTGTTGTCTATCCCCTGAGTGGCTTCCCCCAATCTCGCCTGCCATGACTTTGAATGTTATACCAGTGGGGGAGGCCACCCACCCAGAGTTCGGCTGCAGCAGGGAGACCACTCAGCGGTAGTCCGTGGGGCTCCACCTTCCCTACACCCCAACCTCACGCCAACCTCTGGCAAGTCGTTAAATCTTCTTGGCTGTACCCCTGATGATGTTTGTCTTTCCTGGGACCCGGTGGCTCATGTGGCCCTATCACATTCTAGGACCTGCCTCCCGAAGTAACTTACTCAATCAGAAGTAGGGGTACAGAAAATTGCACCCTCCTGGCTCTACAGTCCCTACCCGGGACTCCAAATTCACTGTATGCTCAAATAAAAGATGGAGGATCAAAGAAAAATATGACACAGTGCCATCCTGTCTATATCGCCTCACCCTATCTCTCAGCCCCTCCAAAAGGGGGAAAACTAAAGAAAGGAAAAACCAACGCAAATCAAGTGTGGGAGAACCTGACCGGTCCTTTTCTCCTACCCTTATGTTAGGGTGACGGTACAACCTTTGTGCCCTCTCATCCTGCTGGGGTTTGGCCCGTCATGGTCAGTGTAAACTGTGGCCCTTCGCCCTGGGTCATTACGGCTCTTCCTCTGCCCTGTGTGACACGGGCCGTTGCTGTCCTTCTTCCCTGTAGGGAGCGCCCTGCTTCCAATATCCTGTGGTGTCTCTCCATGTATCTCGACTCTGGCTGTGCTGTACCTTGGCTTCCCTTGCTGCTCTGTTCCATCTCCGCCCGGAGGGGGAGCATCCTTTGCCTCCCGCGTTCCTCCAATGCTCCCACCTCTGTTGGCGAGGAGAGCCTCCTCTGGCTCTGTTATCCCTCCACCGATCCTGCCTCTTTCAGCTCAGGGAGCCTCTTCTGGCTCCCCTGTCTCTTCAGCATGTTGTTTCCTGCTGATGTAGAGAGCCCCTGCTGGCTCTCTCTCCCTCGAGGTATTCCAGGCAGCGCCCAGTGTCAGAGACTTCCCCATCTCTGCTCCACTCTCCCCACCGTCTTCCCTGGTGGTTTGCTTTATTCCCGCTGGCCGGTGATTGCCAATGTCACCGGCCGGTTTCAGCTGAATAAAGGTGCGGCTTATGACCCGCGTAGATTTCCCTTCTCCCTCCAGCTGCGTCGCGGGTCCTGCTGCTGCCGGTAAGTAATCACTTTGAGTTATTTTTATATCTTTTCCCTTTTTGCTGTGTGCTCCCTGCCCCAGGGGGTTCCCGTTCATTTTTTGGGGTTCTTTCCCCCATTTTCCCCCGGGACACCAACATCTGTGGAAATCTTGGGTCTCAACCCTTTCTGGTGTTTGTGATATTACCGAATATCATTCTTGCAACCATTGTTCCTTTTTCATGTTCCTGTGACTGTGGCTCAGTCAAACTATTTGTAATACCTCTGAAATTACACTTTTAAATGCAGCTCCTTCCTAGAAAATTTTAAATGTAAGTGGTGTGCTCATCAGTGCAGTTGCATCCTTTATCCATGCATTTGCAGAATAGCCTGAAAAAAATAGACGCTCATATATTTTTTAAAGGATTAGTATTTATTTTACAGAAACCTATAAGAGCAAAGTTAAATCATAAATTTTAAAATAAAAAGGATTTATAAAATAATTACATGCTAAGGGATTACTTCTCTCTTAAGCTTTCATCCTTAAGAATGTTAGAAATTACAGAGAAGAATCTTAATGTCAGCTCTTAGTTCTCTGCATGATTTAACTGGTCCAGGCAGATAAATCTGTGACAGATAGACAATACTTTTGTATAATAAACTTTTTAAGATTCAAGACTAGCTCAAGCAAATCCAAAACGCTACAAAAGGAGAGAGGAGGGAAAAGTAGATATAAAAGAATGAAATAGAAAGTAGGGAGAACTGAATGAGGAGCACTCAAAATATACATTGGTACAAAGAGTACTGCTGCTATAAAACTATTATGGCCAAGTACAGACATTACACTTGTATCAGTATGTTTGGCAGGGATCCTGGTTTTCTCTGATGATAATAAATTCTCTGATTTGAAACCAAAAATCCATGTTTTTCCATGATTAAAATGAAACACCAGTTTATCTATATCTATATCTATATCTATATATAGATGTCAGTTGAACACAATTTTTTATTGATATACAGGCAGTCCTCGCACTTACGGTGGGTTACATTCTTGGAAAAGGCGCTGTAAGTTGAAACAATGTAAGTCAAATCTGATTTTCCCATAGAAAACAATGTTTTATAATAGGGGGTTACGTGCCTGACCAAGGGACTGATGCCCAACTTTTTATAGAAATAACCATAAACACTAGAGTCGTCGGGGTACAGGTGGGACCCACCTGCACCGGGAGTGATCCCATGGCCCATCCTACCCCACCTGGGGTCAGAGCCAGGAGCCCTGTGCCCCCAGGCAGCAGTTCCAGCCCTGTGAGCGCATGCCAAATGGTTGGGTGCAGTGCCTGTCACCATCACTGGAGCACTGCCTTTTCCTTTTATCAGTCATTTTTAAGGGCTAAATATATATAAAAAAGCTTAACATGCACTAAGAATCAAAGAATACAATAAACTTACATGCCGCAGCACATCAGGAAGCAGACTGATTGGGTGACGTATGTATATTTGTGCGCCGCCTGAGGTGCCGTCATGCCATAAGTGTGAGGATCCAGGATAATAACATGGGTGTAAATGGCGGAGTGCCGCAAGTGCGAATCGCTGTAAGTCGAGGACTGCCTGTATTTAAAATTTTAAAGCAGTTTGGAAGCCCACCAGTGCCTCAGTCACAATAACAAAATAAATTCTAAATACCTATACATTTTGGCATTTGATTTTGGATTTTTTATCATGGAAAATCAGAGCTGCACCTGCTCCCTTTTTTCACCAGGATGTGGGTCCAGCTGTGGCCATCGCCCCACCACTGCTTTGTGGCACTGAGTATCCTTGATGTGCTGGTGCCCTGCCTATGCCATTGCCTCACTCCCCAGCCCCACCCTGACCCACCTCTGCTGGTGCCCTTCTCCAACCATAGCCCTTCAGGACTGCCAGTGCCCCTCACTCCCCAACCACAGCTCCCTGGCCCTGTTGATGCCCCTCACTCTTCACCCCCAGCCCTCCCCCCACCCTGCCAAAGGCAGCCCTTGGTTGCCAGGGCTATGGGGCCAGGGACTTGGTTCTGCAGCCCCTGCCCCGCCAAAAGCACCTGAACCCCAGCTGCTGCATGTGGGAGGTGGTGGCTGCTGCAGCAGATTGGAATGCAAAGCCCAGCTCCCCTTCTCCCGCGGCATGTCTGGAGTGGAGCCTATGAGGGAGGGGGAGTGGGTGTGGGCTGCCCACTGTGGGTTTGGGCTCCCCACCTTGCTGACTTCCTCCTGGGGCCTCCACAGCCCAGTGGGCGAGACCCAGTGTGGCAGGGCAGAGCAGGGCCAGGAGGGGAAGCTCAGTGCCACCATTGTGAGCCATGCACTGCCATAGAGAAGTGCCCTCTGCCCACCCAGCAGCAGCAAGGGGCACAACTCTGCACTGCCACCACCACTAGCAGGCAGGGGATGCCTCACCGTGGCAGAATGGGTCTTGCAGAAGTGGCACCGAACTTCCCTGCCCTGCTCTGCCCTGCCATGCCAGGTCCTGCCTGCTGGGCTATAGAGGCCTTAAGGGGAGGGCAGCAGGGTGGGGAGCCCTGAGCCTGCAGCAGGCACCCTGCACCCACCCCACGCACAAATCTGGGGGGCATGCGCCCCTCATATCCTCCAGGAGTGTTTGCAGCAGCAGGGAGTCAGGCCCCTTCCCAACCCCTGGACAAGTCGCCTGTGGCCCAATCCCAATCCCTGCCTGGGCTCTGCAGCTATGCACTTCAGTCCCAAGTCCCACATATTGCCCCAGCTGGGCAGCAGCCCCAGGTACAGCCTTGCCGAACTCCCTCCTTCCTTCACTATGGGGCCTCAATCCCTGCCCCTCCCACCAGACTTACCTGTGGGGAGCTGCTCCCCAAGCTTCCTGGTAGCCATGTGTATGCGTACATGCGCACATGAACATGGTACCCTCTGCTTGACCACCCTCCTGCTGCTCCCCCCAGCCTCTTGCAGGCTGGAACTCTGCCAGCCTGCAAGGGGAAACGCACCATTTCCCTGCATTTTTCTCTTTTAAAGAAGACTATCTGTGTTTTTCTCCTTAAAATGAGAACATCCAGGTTGTGCCGCATTTTTCCATGGCAAATGGAAAACCTGGAACCCTGGTGATTGGAAACCAGTCTACACCTTTTAAAAGAACAGAATTTCAGCACCCAAAACTGGTCCATACTTGTAACAGAACAGAAGTTCAGCACATGTAGACTGGTTTAAAAATGGTGGAAACCGGTCTAAGATTAGCTCCCCCCACCAAAGTGTGAATGTGTGTTCTATTCACTACCAATCTAAACTACGCTGCTTATAGAAAACAGTATAACTTAGATTGATTCCACCTCAGGCTTTTTGAATTGCTGTACTTAGTCTGTGTTACACTGGTTTCTGTATACTCTTCATGTACATGAACATATTGTAGTACTGGGAGATGGGAACCAAGAATGGAGCTGCATTGTTCTAGTCTTCATAAAAGCAGCAAGTAAGAGACTCATGACCCCAAAAGATAACAGATAGTGAGAAAAGGCATATAACATCCAAGAAGAGCAGTAATTGTATGTATTGCTTAGATTTTATAATGAGAAATTTCCATCTAGCACTTTCTGTCTGTTCCATAATTTTACAAACAAAACACCTTTTCCCTTCTGAAAAAGTATAGTATAAAGTAGGGGTTGGCAACATTTTTGGGCAGAGTGCCAAAACACCTGAAGTCTCAACTTGTAGGACATTGGCATGCCAAGGATGGACAGAGAAGGAGCCATGAGGGGCCTGATCCTTGTTGTGACAGTGCAGCCCCGGCCTCTTCTCTGAGGTGCGAGTGCCAAGCAAAATGCCTTCTCACTCAATGCTCTGGCACACATGCTGGGGGCTGCCTACCTCTCTGATAAAAGATAATTACTCCTTGTGGCATGTGATGACCTTGCCTTAGGACTGCCCGTAAAAACTGGAGTACTGTATTCTTAGGTACCTATTTGCAGATTTATCTAGTATGGCTCTGGTTCTGGTCAGTACTTCTGAACTAGCAAGGTACTGACAAGGTCTTGCAGTATTAGGCATTAGATGTTTTCGGATTTTAATTCACATGCAGCAATCTTTTCCTAATAGGAAAAGTAAAAGTCTTCTAGTACACATCAACAGATCAGATTAATTTGTGTAGATGATTGCAGCTGAGAACACAAATAGGCTTTCCCAGTATTGCTACTGTCTTTACCTCCAGTCTCTGTGCATTTCCTTTGTTTTGTCTTTTGTTCAGTTTGTGTAACTTCAGCATAGAAAATAAAGATGTGAATTTTATTGTCTGATGGGTAAAACATAGTTCATTTTGCTCTAAGCCATGTATTGAATGTATTTTATGAAAGAAATTGTATCTTGACATGATGTAGAGCAGGTTTAGCTATACTGGTTACAATTATCTCAATAAAGAATGTGAAATTATAAGAATTACTGTCAAGTTTTGATGGGTTTTAGACACAACTTGCAGGAAAAAGAAGGCTAAAAAAACAGTTGTTTCAAATATTGAAGGTAGTGTCCAGTTGTTTTGTGGCATTTTTTTTCCTGTATGCAAGGCTACTTCTGTTGTGTAGTGTAGTGAGATCCCTTTTGTTTCATTTGCCTGCCTGTCCCAAATAGCCGACCCACTGAATTCTGTCTCCCCTGGGCACTTCAGTGCCATGGAGATATGATCTGATTGCTCTTCTCAAGTGAGTCTGTTTTCCTTCGGGGAAAAAAAAAGTTTATACCTTACAAAAAATTGTTTTCTTGGGGGAGACTGCATATACAATCAAAGCCCTGGTACTTGTTTGTTGAAAGTTATTTTAGCACATTCAGCAATTCTAGAAATGTTCAATGTAACATTCTAAAATCATAGATCTGGGTGTGTTTGCCATTAGTACTACTATTAGTTTCCATTTATTCCTGTTATAAATTATATGTCTGTGGTACCTGGAAGGAAGTGAAAGAGAAGAGTGAAGAAGCAGGAGATTAGATTGAAGGGGAATGTGTTTGGGCCTGGGGAAAAATCCTAGCATAGCAAATAGTCTTAAAAATATGCTAAGCAATCAGAGAACCTTTCTCCTAAAAGATGGGTCTCTCAACCTTGAAAACACACCTCACTCTGTTGTAGGAACAAAGGAGTTGAGGGGATCACCTGTGTTTTTGAGACCAGTTCTCTGCAATTACATGCAACCAGAAAATAAATGCTGAGTTCCAAAAACTCCACAAAAACAATCCCCCTCATTTCAAAATTCAGTTGTTCTCCTGTGGCCGACCCAAAGCACTTCTAGGCTAGTGACAAACATTAAAAAAGCCTGAGCCTGAATTGATTCAATCTTTGCAGGTTAGTCTAACCTTCCTAGGTTGAACCGGTTTGCAACCATACAGACATTCCCTCCGGAGTGAAGAAATGCAGGCATGTGCCTGCAGTGGCTCAGGCTAGAAGTCAGAGGGTGCTAGAACAGCCCTCCAATCTTTTCTGCAGTGCTGAGCTGAGGGGCTGGTGGGGCATGGCCAGGCCCTGGCAGGACACTCTGATTAGGGAGGGGTGTAAACCACCACCCTGCTTGTACTGTCCCAGACTTTTCCCCACTGGCTGCTCAAGGGGCACAAGTGTTGCCAGCCCCGAGCCCCGGGCTAGCACTCTGAGGCAAAGGGGGTGTATGCAGTGCATGCATCTGTTGATTTCATAAATTTCATATTTCATAGACATTAGGGCTGGAAGGGACCTCGGAAGATCATCGAGTCCAGCCCCCTGCCCAAAGGGCAGGAAGTCAGCTGGGGTCATAGGATCCCAGCAAGATAAGCATCCAGTTTCATCTTGAAGGTGTTCAATGAAGGCGCTTGAACCACCTCCGGTGGCAGGCTGTTCCAGACCTTGGGGGCTCGGACAGTAAAGAAATTCTTCCTTATGTCCAGCCTGAAACGATCTTGAAGTAGTTTGTGACCATTTGACCTCGTCATCCCTTGGGGCGCTCTGGTGAACAAACGTTCCCCCAGATACTGGTGGTCACCCCTGATAAACTTGTAGGTGGCCATCAGATCACCCCTGAGCCTGCGCTTTTTCAGGCTAATAAGCCCCAGGGCTCTCAGCCTGTCATCGTAGGGTCTGCTTCCCTGACCTCTGATCATGTGCGTGGCTCTTCTCTGGACTCTCTCAAGCTTCTCCACATCCTTTTTGAATTGTGGACAGTACTCCAGCTGCGGCCTCACTAAGACTGAGTACAGGGGGAGAATGACGTCCCGGGATTTGCTTGAGAAGCATCTATGGATGCAAGCCAGCGTTTTGGTGGCTTTACTAGCCGCCGCATCGCATTGCAGGCTCATGTTCATCTTGTGGTCAATGATGACCCCCAAGTCTCTTTCTTCCATAGTGCTAGCCAACATAGCACTGCCGAGCCTATAAGGATGCTGCGGGTTTTTTTTCCCCGAGGTGGAGAACCTTGCATTTATTGGCGTTGAACACCATCAGATTCTCGTCCGCCCACTTGCTGAGCCTGTCCAGGTCAGCCTGGATCACCCGCCTGTCTTCTGGTGTGGATGCTTTGCCCCAAAGTTTGGTGTCATCGGCGAACTTGGCCAGTCCGCTTCGGACTCCAGTGTCCACATCATTAATGAAGATGTTGAACATTATGGGTCCAAGAACAGAACCTTGGGGGACCCCACTGGTCACAGGACACCACGATGAGTGACTTCCATCAATTACTACCCTCTGGGTCTGACCCCGGAGCCAATTTTCCAGCCAGTGGATCGTGGAGGACCCAAGGCGACAATTGACCAGTTTCTCCAAGAGTCGATCATAGGACGCCAGATCGAAGGCTTTTTTGAAGTCAAGATATATGACATCAATCTCTTCTCCCTTGTCCAGGTGATAGGTCACCTGGTCGTAGAAGGAAATGAGATTGGTCAAGCAAGACCTACCCGCAACAAACCCGTGCTGGCTATCCCTTAAGATGTTGACGTTGGCCAGTCCATTAAGGATGGCCTCTTTAATAAACTTTTCTAAGATCTTCCCTGGGATAGAAGTCAGGCTGATGGGCCTATAGTTAGCTGGATCCACTTTCCTCCCTTTCTTGATGATACTGAACTTTTCAATCTCCCTGTCCCTGCTTCTTCATACTGTCTGCAAACCTGACTGGTGAGTGCGCCAGCAGGGGGCTGATAATACAGCGTTTATCAGCTCATTAACTAAACAAAAGCCTCTCTTATTAGTTCAATCTCTTCTTAAACAGTTTTTTCCAAGGAAGGAACAGAGGGACATTACCAGCTGCCCTGTTGATTAGCTCCAGAAAGCCCTAAGCAGACACTGTTCCATGTGCCTGTCTTAGTGAAATTGGAGACACATACACACACTCACCTCTCAGCATTAGCTAGCATACCATATGCCTAGGGTTAATGGGGTTGGGGTCTGTGCTGTGGGGGATGGGAGGGGGGGGAATCCCTGCTTGAGCAGTGAGGGGAGGGTGGGGCAGGGGGAAGCGAGGCAGACCCTGCAGTCTCCGACAGAGCTCTGGCTAAGGAGCAGAGAGGTGGGGCCAGCCCTGTTCTCTGGAGCAAACAGCACAGCCCAGGGCTGTGCTGGAGGACTCTGGTTTAACTTAAACCAGGAAAGGGTCTGGGACAGACATTGCATAAACCAGTTTGACCTAAATCAGTTAAGTCTAATACTACATTCAACCAGGTTTATCTTAAACCAGTTTCAGCCATTTTGAAACTGGTTTATGTGCACTGAACTTATGTTCTGTTACAGGTTTAAACCAGTTTCTTATCACTTAAACTGGTTTATGTGTAACATCTGTCCCTAGCCCTATAGCATAGCTTTCCTTATGATGTGCCTACAGAATGTTCCATTAAGAGTATTGAGTGTTCTCATGCCCCCGGGAGGACATAGACTATAATATAAGGCTTTCCTTGTGGGATTTCACAAGCTGTCTAGGTCTTAGGCCTTTGGCAACTGTCTTTGCTCCCTCAAAAAGAACTCTGGCAGTAAATTATGATAGGAAATATTTAACTCCTTTGGGGAAGATACTGTCTTCTAAGTACCTCACGAGGTGAAGTTACTGACCTTTGAACAGGTTTCTTAAATGCTGGTAACTTACCTGGTCACAGTCCTGCTGCTTAAATTAATGTCAATTGACACACATTTGAGGACCAGTTTTATTTTGTTTTGTTTTTTTCTAGAGCAAGAAGAATAAGTTAAACCCCTCGCCCCCCTTTTTTTTTTTTCTATGCTTACTTTCTTTTTATTAGTGTACAACTCATTTTTATTTCTTCCCTAATTCCTGGTGTTTTCTTTGTAATCATTCAGGATAATGATCAGAAGCATTTTATGGATACATTCCAGAGTGATCTTTTTCCCATTCAAAATTATGCATATGGAGCTTTTGGATTGTTTGCTGTGGGAGGGAACCATTATATTTCAGTTTCCTCTACTCGTCACTCATAGGAGATAATAAATTAGGATCAGGGAAAATACAGGTAGGAAGGAATACTTTTTCTGAAGGCAATGCTTTGGGGTGGGGTGTTTTGTTTTTTTTAATTTCAAGATTTCTTTTTTAAAGATATTCTGACAAGTCCCCAGAGATTTCAAGAAAACTGGGTTTGTACTCCATCCAGCATGAGTCCTGTGTTGTTTCCTTCAGAACTATGCCTTTTATGGGATATAATCCGGATATATCTCAGAGGGCATAGAGATTGCTGAAAGTGAACACTGTCATTTTCACCAATACTAGCTGTAGCAATAAATCTTGGCCTTTTGGGGATTTCCTAAGGGGAAATGGTCTTGTAACAATTACTAGAATTCAGGAGAATTTAGGAGGCTCCTGGCATTGCCACAGACATTTCGATCTGCATGAGGCCTTTCACAATTATTCTTTGTTTCAGTCTTCCCCCTTCTGCAAAATGAAGAAAATTCTTAATTCATTGATCTGATTAAAGTAAACCTCCACATCAACTTTAATAGGGAGCTCTACTTAAAAATCGGTGGCACTCCGTGGCTCGTTGTTTGTACATCTCTGGAAGATCTTTGGATTGGAGGACACCATACAAATGCAAAGTAGCATTAAGAAAGAGTTTAAAAAAAGCCTGTCCGTCCAGATTAGTGAATTAAAAAAAATGGAAGCTGCCTTTCCATGGAAAAAAGTATCATTCTTCTGAAAATTACTTGCTGTACCATCAAGAGATTAATAAATGTTTTACCTTTCTGACATTATCAAGAAACCAGTGATTTAAAGCAAGTCTCATTATTGAGAGAGCAAGAGGTTTGGCATTTCAATATCCAGGAAGGATACAACACTACTGTATGTGACAGGATAAGTGGCATTTTGCCAAACTTAGTAAAGAGTTAATGAAAAGAACCAAACTTTAACTTTGAACGAGGTCACATGTCTATAAAGATGCAAATTAGGATCAGATGTTAGGAGAAGAGAGTTTTACAACAAACACCAATTGTCTTAGCTGCCAGGCAAGCATTGGTCAGAATATTATGTTTTGTTGAAGGAGACTGAGAAAAAGTCATGTGAAGTTTATTGGGCTTCTGCCTCAGACATTTTGTAACTGCTTTAATCTTTTGTTTGTATAATTTGGTGGCTGGTTATTCTGAGCTTTAGGAAGTGATGTAGCTATTAAACATGATGGCAGAGTGCTGAGGCATATTTATAGTATCTCTATAAACAAACAATGAAGTGTTCCTGTGAATATTTTTCACAAACAACTTGAAATGTTTTTGATCTAGTTATTTCCAGTATAACAATATAATTTTTGTTAATATTTAATAAAATTATTATATTTTCTTGTGCAATATGATGGGGAATTGAAATTTTCAAGACAAAACCAGAACCTTCTCCCCACAGGGTATCTGGTCTGTGTAGATATCAAGCAAAGAAGGAAAGCAACAATGACAGCAGAAAATTTCTGTTGTCAAGGAAGAGAAAAGGTACTGTTTCTCATAACCGAGGAGAGGGTGTGAAACCTGATAATTACAGGAAATAATGGACATTATTGTTCTTATTCAGCCACCTGGTACAAAGTATGTGGAGGGTAAACACAGGAACTTTTTAAATCATTTCATTGCACTATTTCAAGCCTCAGTAGTATGTCACATTCAGAGAGGAAATCATAAAAGTAAAAGCGATGTGTCCAGGATTTTTTTTCCTCTGGAGAAGGTAAGAAGGAGAGGGAAGTTTTAAATTAGAGCTGCATAGTATGTATGTAGTTTTGAAGTGATGTTGTAGCTGTTATTGCCCAGGAAATATGCAAGAGGCAAGGGTTTCTGTGATAATATCCTTTATTGGACCAACTGTATAATTGGGATAGACTGTATTTGTATTTTAGTATCCCAAGCCATTAACGTAGCAAATTAAGCAAATATATTTGCACCTACCAGCAAAATACCTGCATTAAACTCTGTTCTTTCTTCACTTACTTGCTGCCCATGTTCAGTGTTCTGTTGTAAACAATGCTACTGTATTTGCTTCCTTCCTCCCCTACAATCCTTCCTCAATGAGAAGTAAGTAGGTAAGACCTTCTCCTTGACCTATACTTAGCATCTGCCCTTTCTGCTCCATTGAATACACTTTTGTCATTTTTCTGGCTAGTTTTAAGGACCTGTTTCCTCCTTCTTGGCTGCTTCTTTGGTTTTAGCACTGTTGATCATCTACTCCAGGGGCAGGCAATTATTTTGGGTGGAGGACCACTTACTGAGTTTTGGCGAGCTGTCGAGGGCAGCAAAGGTAGCCCTGCCCCTTGACAGGTGCCCCGCTCCCTGGTTTGCTATCTTGGGACCGGAAGTTCCACCCCCTAACCCTAGACCTTTGCCACCAGAAGTCCATCCCTTGCCCTCCAGAAGTACTCCTTTCAGCAAGGGGGTGTACATAGAGGTGATTGCACAATAGCTTAAAGTGAAGTCTTACTCTTGTATATTGCAGCGGGGTGTGGGGTGTGTGGGTGGGTGGGTATAGGTTTGTGGGGGGCTGTGGGTGTGTGGGTATGTGTGTGGGGTTTCTGGGGGGTGGATAGGTGTGGTGATATAGGGGGTGTATTTGGGGTGGGCGAGCATGTGTGTGGCTATGTGGGGTGTGGGTGAGTATGGGGTTTGTGGGGGATTGTGAGTGTGTAGGGGGAGGGTGGCTGGGGAGGGTTTGCCCACAGCCCACCCTGCCATGGCAGGCAAAGCCTCTGTCAGCGCTTCTCCAAGCCCAGGCTCTGCACTCATGCTGCTCCTGGCCCTGGCATGGACCCCATGTTCCTGCTCACTGTCACCTCCACCTCCCATTTGCCACTGCTTCCTTTCTTCTGCTGCTTCCCTGTCCCCCCCAGCTAGCCTCTCCAGCACCATGTCCCAGCTGCACAGCTGAGACTGCTGGACACAGCACGGAGCCAGCCCAGCACAGCACAGAGCCAGCCAAGAATCGTGGGGGCCAGGCCAGATCCTTCCTGCAGCTGCTGGGTCCTGCTACTGGCTCCCCCTGGGGTCCTACTGCCCCAGGTGCCTTGTCATCTTTGACAGGCAGCCAGGGCAGATAAATATTAATTTTCTAAATTAATTTTAGGGGCCTTGTGGGCTGGATAGAATGGCCTGGTGGGCCAAATCCAGCCCGTGGGCCATATTTTGCCTGCCCCTGATCTACTCCCTTTCCATTCCTACTTCTCCTACTTCTCTGGCTGTTCCTGTAGCATTTTGTTAGGCAAGTTCCTGCCATTTCTTTTTTCCCCACAAGGGTTTTGGTTGGTGCTCCCATAAGCTGTCCCTCTTTCTCTACACCATATTTCTCTCTACATCATATTTCCTTGCGACATGGTTTCATTTATTTCCATACTGACCAATCACAAATTTAGCTTTCCATTGCAACTTGTTTCCTTCCATTTTGTCCTATATTTTGTCTGTCAGTCAGCCATGGAGGAAAAATGTCTCAAGTTTAAACTATAGTAAGCTCTAAGCTGCTTAACAGTGATGTATTGTAGGATTTGCTTGCATTTGCCTGACCAGAGTTTGGTTAAGAGAAGAGGCAAAGGAAATGAGCAAGCAAGGAAGTGCCATAAGCAAGTGAAAGACAGGTTGAGAGAAGTGAGCTCAGGGACACTTAGAGTTAATTTAGTGGTTTTGTATATCCATTAGATCTGGTTTAGGGCAGACACAACTTACATTGGTAATTTAAAAATAGGTATTTTTACCTAACAAGCAAGGTGTGCTTGACAGCCATAGTGGATAAAGCTCATACTAATATTAAGGATGAAATACCTGTTAGGCACATTTCTATTTTTACCAGCCTTATTGGGCTAGATTAGTGGTGCCCAACCTTTTGGTGCCATGGGCAAATGAGTGTTGTAGGGTTGGTCCACAGGCTGGATCTAGCCTATGGGACCCATCTGGCACAAAGTGCCAGGGCCGGGCCAGTGCATGGGCCCAATCCAATGCACAGGGCTGGGGCCAGGCCAACGTGTGGGGGGATGGGCCTTGGCTCTGGCCCTGGCTCTGAGCATTGGATCTGTTTCCCCACTTCTAAATTTTTGGATCTGTGGGAAACCCCATGAGCCAGATGACATAGTCTGTGGACTGGAATTTGAGCACCACTGGGGTAGATAACCAAGAATAAAAGTCTAGGTCTACCTTGTAGTTTTTGCTCTTCAGTCTTGAACTTTAGTTGTTGCTGATTTGTCCATCTGCAGATGAACTAAAGTCAGTGCATTTTTAAAAAGCAGTCTTTGAAACCTAGGTAAGAAGTCTTTTCCCCTAACAGATTAGCCACCTGTTAGAGGCTTTAAAGTCTTTAGGACTTAAATTTATCTTACATTTTTGTTTCTCAGATATTGATGATTCTGCTATTTCTTTAGGTTAATGAGAATTTTATTATTCTAAATCATTGATTTAAATCACCAAACAGTACAGATAAGACATATCATGTTATCTGTATTTCATTGTAAAACTTTCTAGAAAAGTTCTTTACATTTATCTTTTCTATTACTTTATTTTAATGGGAAAAGCTTCTCAGACCTTTCTTGAACCATGGAAAGGTGCTTTGGTTTAAAAGAGAATTGGGACTTTGTTTTCCATTTGTATGTAATCCAGTGATTTTTGTTTCAACCAGGATGCCACATCACCTGGGGTGTCACCTTTTCATTGAAGAGTGCCTCAAGGTGTGACAGGGTAAGCAAATAAGTGTAGTCTCAGGTCTGTCTCTGCCTGGCTGATTTCTAGCCCCCAACTGCCTGGCCCCTCTGCAAGCACTATAATATATAAATTAGTTTTTAAAATTGGGTGCTATTCAATTCACAACAGTTATGCAGGGGTGCCTTTAGTCCAGAAAGAGGTTAGATAAGTGGTTCTCAGCCTATGTTTTCGACCTACCTTGGCAAAAATTTTGGGAAAGAGAACAAAGGGGAAAACGTATGAAGAGTGAATGGGCTTGCTTTCCTTTACTTATGGAAGGTGGGGAGAGGGGAACACATCCCTGAGCTAGGTAAGCTTCCTCTGTGTTAAAATGTTTATCTTAATTTTGGGGTACGTACAGGGGAGGTTTGCGTGAGTTAAAAATGGCCACCTGATTTAAGGTAGATTGGGATGGGGAACCTAGTGGGGGGATTTTGGAGGAATTGGGGGGCAAGAGCTCAGCGGGGGTTGGGAGGATCATGCATGCAGGGTCCACAGGGGGTATCTGGGGGATTGGGGGGGCAAGCAGGGTATGTGGGGTATTGGGTGCATGGGGGAGGAAGTGGGGTATGTGGGGGCAAGCAGGATACATAGAGGGGTTGGGGTAATTGGGGGGACAGTTTATTTAGGGTCTTGGAGAGCAAGCAAGATCTGAAGAGTTTGGTGGGGTCTGGGAGGGTTTGGTGGGATTGAGGGGGAGGGGGTAGCAGGGTCCTGGGCGGGCTCTCTTCTCCTCCTTGGACCAAAGGTTATTTTTAGGCATCTGACCTCCCCCACCCTCCCTGGTGAACCAACTCCGCCCATCCTCCCTGCCCCTCCTCCTCAACTTGGCTTCTGGCACTGGTGAACACCAGTAAAAGTGGCCTGGGAGCAGCTTGTGGGATGGGGGTTTGGTGTGATGGGGAGCTGGCTGGTCTGCAGGGGGGTGGTTGTCTGTCTGGGGATGGGGTGAGGCATGGTGGGGGGAGAGGGGCTAAAAATATGCTGGCACTGGTAGGGGAGATAGGAAAAGTGCTATCATGGGGCTGAGCCCAGCAGCTGGGCTTTCCCAGCCCCAGGGCTTCACTGGGAACTGTACAGAACTTCGGTTAGATCAGTCTTACCAGACCTGATCTAAATTAGACTACCTCTGAGGCAGGGTTTACTTGGATTAGGTTGGCCAGTTTTAAATCAATCTAACTGTCCTGAACTTCTATACAGATTGCACTTAGATTGATCTAACTAGGGTAAGTGTAAGGTTGACACTGGGGTAAACTAAATTAGATTGGGTGACCATTATTAATTCAATCTAACCTCCCTGAACTTATGTATGTACCCTTGGTGCCAGGTTTGGGTTGGTTCTGTCTGAACTGTTTTGCCATCAGTGTTTTCTGATTCAGTAGAATCCAACCTCAGTAGATATGAGACATGAAGAAATGTTCTTGTTTTCACTTCTAGCTTGGATATAGTTATCTTTGATTTCAGTATAACTGGAGCAGTCGCACTTGTATGCCATCCTTGCTTTCCTCTAGTTAGACTTTTTCTCTGTATTGTGTCTGGGAGGAGAAAGCTTGCAATCTAGGTCCTGTTGTTCAAAGAGTAATTGTATTTGAGATCAGGTGTTCAAGAAGGAGCATCTTAAGGAAATGAAAGAGGTTTCTTTACTGCAAGCTCGTCAATCTAAAGTATCCAGATGACGGCTTCAAATATTGACTCTGAGCAGTCAACTATTGTTTTCTATCACCTTCCAACTTTTTTCTCTTATTAAAAAAAAGAATTATCACGATTCAACCATTAGGAAAGAACTAGCAGGGTCAGGTTTTCTGGGTTAGTGGACAGAGTGCATAGGAGCCATGGACACAAGATGGATGTGCTTTTTCTCTTGTTGACAAGAACAGGAGCTATTTAAAGGATCAGAAGCAGTGGTGGAATTGGAAAAGATAAAGGTCTGCAAAAGATTAAGTAGTCAATAAGCATCAGACACAAGACAGGGATTGTAAAGCAGAGCAGGTGTGAAGGAAACTAGGGATTAAGAAAAAAATTGATAAGAGAATCGCCAGTCAAAAATAAGTTTTGGGGTTTTTTTAAGTAAGACTCTGAATTCCTTTACTTCAGTATCCAGTTCTGAAAATCCTGCAGAAACCAGCAGTTTATGGTTTTAAATAGTATGTCTTTCAGCTTAGATGCCAAGAAGCAGTCGAACAACTTGGCATCTAAGCACTTACTTTTCTCAATTATAAAATTGTCCGTAACTGATACAAATTAATTTTATTTCAGTGATTCTACAAGTATAATCAAGAACTGAAGTTGTCTAAGCAAGAGCAGTATTTAAAAACAGTTCTTGTTCTCAAGGTGTGTACAGCTTCCCTAACCAGAAGGAAGAGGGCTGAACCATGTAATAAATCATTAAAAAAAATTCTGCCATATACTAAGGCATGTTCTCATCAGTTGGGGCTTATTCTTGTGTGACTTTCTTGATTCTAACTTGGTTCAAGCTTAGTTGTTGGTAGTGATAATGTCAGCATAAAGGTAGGCAGGGCTTAAAGGATAATACTAGTTAATGTGAAAATGTCAGTTTTTTTTGGGGGGGGGGTTGTTTCATTAACAGCTGATGGATAGGTTTAGAGGCATGGTTTGGCCCCATGCCCTTGTATAACCTTATGATACAGCAGTTGATGGAATGCAGATAATAATTTCATTTTTTTGCTGTTTAAATACGAACTTGTACTAGCATGTTCCTTTCCTTGCTTTGCTACAACCTGATCTATAAACTTTAGCAAGGGACTTCATTGCTCTGTGCCTCAGTTTTTCCATCTTTCACACAGAGGTAACAATACTCTTCTTCCCTTTGTTAGGACATTTTTTAAATTAGCAGATGAAAGTAAGAACTTACTAAGGAGCCTTATCACTCCCTTTACGGACTCTCTGATTGCCTTAAATCTGCTGGATGGTGAGATGGGAACATCCATGGCTGTTGTGAGATCCATGTCCTGTGGCAGAGACAGTAGCAATGGTGCCGCATCACTGGACTGGCCCATGATCTAAAAATCTGTGGAAATTTATCTTTGGAAGTAGCCACTTCAAAGCACATCTAAAACTGAGAACAAGAGGTTAGGGAAAATTTCAGAAAGAAAACAGAACAATGAAAAAACCCCTCAGTAAAATGATTCTAGGAAGTATGACTACCAAGAGATTTTTATTTGTTAGGTGATTTATAGTTGTATTACTATGTCAGAACTGAAGAAGTGAACAGAACTAGTTTATGTGTAAAAACTATTATATCAGTGTATATGGTGATATCAATTTTCATCTGCTTTGAAAATTGAAGTCCATATCAAAGCTCCCATTGACTTCAATGGAACAGGATTGGGGCTTAAATGAATGAAGTGGAATACTTACTTTTCAGAAGCAAATGTGGATAGTAACAGCTGGCCAAACTGTTAGATTAATAGATTCATAGATTCATAGATGTTAGGGTCGGAAGGGACCTCAATAGATTATCGAGTCCGACCCCCTGCATAAGCAGGAAAGAGTGCTGGGTCTAGATGACCCCAGCTAGATGCTCATCTAACCTCCTCTTGAAGACCCTCAGGGTAGGGGAGAGCACCACCTCCCTTGGGAGCCCGTTCCAGACCCTGGCCACTCGAACTGTGAAGAAGTTCTTCCTAATGTCCAATCTAAATCTGCTCTCTGCTAGCTTGTGGCCATTATTTCTTGTAACCCCCGGGGGCGCCTTGCTGAATAAATACTCACCAATACCCTTCTGTGCCCCTGTGATGAACTTATAGGCAGCCACAAGGTCGCCTCTCAACCTTCTCTTGCGGAGGCTGAAAAGATCCACTTTCTCTAGTCTCTCCTCGTAGGGCTTGGTGTGCAGGCCCTTAACCATACGAGTGGCCCTTCTCTGGACTCTCTCCAGGTTATCCTCATCCCTCTTGAATTGCGGCGCCCAGAATTGCACGCAGTACTCCAACTGCGGTCTGACCAGCTCCCGATAGAGGGGAAGTATCACCTCCTTGGTTCTGCTTGTCATGCATCTGCTGATGCACGATAAAGTGCCATTGGCTTTTTTGATGGCTTCGTCACACTGCCGACTCATGTTCATCTTGGAGTCCACTAGGACTCCAAGATCCCTTTCCACTTCCGTGCTACCCAGCAGGTCATTCCCTAGGCTGTAGGTGTGCTGGACATTCTTCCTCCCTAGGTGCAGCACTTTGCATTTCTCCTTGTTGAACTGCATTCTCTTGTTTTCTGCCCACTTGTCCAACTTGTCCAGGTCTGCTTGCAGCTGTTCCCTGCCCTCCGGCGTGTCCACATCTCCCCATAGCTTTGTGTCATCTGCAAACTTGGACAGAGTACATTTCACTCCCTCGTCCAAGTCACTGATGAAGACATTAAAGAGTATCGGTCCAAGGACCGAGCCCTGCAGGACCCCACTGCCCACACCCTTCCAGGTCGAAACCAACCCATCTACCACGACTCTCTGGGTGCGACCCTCCAGCCAATTTGCCACCCACCGGACTGTGTAGTCATCCAAGTCACAGCCTCTTAACTTGTTCACCAGTATGGGGTGGGATACCGTATCAAAGGCCTTCCTGAAGTCTAAGTATACGACATCCACCCCTCCTCCTGTGTCTAGGTGTTTCATAACCTGGTCATAAAGATCATAAAGACCTGGTTAGGGAGATCTTAGCCAAATTTGGAGACTTTTTAAAAAAACCCTTCTCATCTTTCTTGTCAAACAAAGGCTTCCAATGTTACTTGATAAGAACAAGATAAATGTGGTCAGAGAGGTGATTGTTCTGTCTGCTATATGTGGACATATTCTGTTCACAATATGACACAAACATGCTGACTTGTATTAATGGAGAGCTAAGTGAGCTGGCCTTTCCTAGAATGTTCTCTCACTTCACTTTTAAAGAGTGCCAAACAGCAAGGGGGTACATTTTTATGGGATTTGGAGGACTTCAAAGCATGTCTATCCATGGCCTCAGACTGTCCAGACCAGACCTTATGCCAAATATTTCCTGCTAGTGTTACCATGGCTCAGTACTGTTTGCTTGGTAGTGGAAGTAGAAGGAAATCACTAGCTACTGCTGTTCTCACTAGGTATAGCTTAGGGTTGATCTGAGGACTGATTTAGTAAATTTAATGGCTAATTCTTTCAGTACTCTAGCACAAGGGTTCTCAATCCCTGAGCCCCGGCCTGGTGCTGGGCCGCGGTAGGTCAGCTGCCGGTCTGTAGCACAGTCAGTTGCTAGACTGGAAGTAGCCGCGGACTAGCAAACCGTGGACCCCAGAGCTGGGCAGAGAGGCCGCGGCTCCTTTTATAGGGCCCATGGCAGCACAGGGTTTGGCACACCCTCCCGCCTCAGGGGTGGGGGTATTCTTACCTGTTTTTCAGCCAGAAATTCTGGCTATGGTCGACCGTGGTTTGCTGGGCCACGGTTTGCTGGGCCACAGCATAAAAACTTTGGGAAGCCCTGTTCTAGCAAACATGTGAACTCAATCATTTGGGATGTTCTTGAAAGTAAGTATCAGTATATGTTGCCAGTTGGGAGAATTGGTGTTTAGGAAGCAATCTCGATCCTTGTCTTGCAGCCAGACAGGAAGGAGATATCTTTGGGACTTGCACTTTGAGCTGTTTAAATGTTGATCAGTGCTAATGCTAACTCCAGTTTGAAGCAGTCACATCTTAAGGATAAAAAACCTTCTCTGACTATCTCCTACCTGCACAGCTGTGACTTGTCACTAGAAGGCTGGTGAACAGGGCCTGACCAGGAGTTACAGCTGTGAGTTCCCACTATAGGGCTGGTGAGCCAGGACAGGCTTCTATCCCTACCCTAGATGCAGGTGTGTAAGAGGGAAATAGGAGGGAAAGGAAATGGGGGTAGGGGAATGGTGGTGAAATGAAGGACCTCCACTCTTGGGCAAGTGCATGCCCTGCAACCAGACTAGTTGGCATGTGTTCTGCAGGCTGTTTGCATGGGGTTGCATGCCTGGAGATGAGAATGGCACACCCCCGGGGTGGATAGGGAGTTGGCCTGGTGCCAGAATCCCCCCCCTCCCCGCCCCCCCGGAAGTAGAGTTCAGGGAGTGGAAAGTTTCTTCACATAAAACAGGAGAGTGGGCAAGGGGATACTGCATCCTAGGATGCTGGAGGACTGCAACTTGGGTGGCTTATCTGTGGGGAGTGGCCACACATTAATGGAATATGAACTGAGTAACATGGATCAGGGATAAATCTGCCCTGGAGTGGTGTAACTTTAAGCTGCCTAAAGTGTGCTTAAAACTAGTTTCAAGTGTTAGTGTGTGGACAATCCAGTGGTTAAGAGCTCCAGGAGGCGCCTAAAATTAATGTGTAACAAGGCCTTTTCATTGCCTTTAGCAATTCTTCCAGTGGGTTTAAGGATTATCATAGACAGCTGTGGCTCCTTTGTTATATGAGAAGAAGAATGAGGTGGAGTCAATTTGTTTTTTTTTTTTTTTTATCTGTTACTCTTTCAAATATGTTTGAACATGCCCTACATTTGCCACATTTTTTATGCATTCAGTTTCTGGGAATAGAGATATGTTGAAATGTCATGTCATGGAATCCTTAAATGTTTTTGGCAAACTTACCTTTGCATATAGCAAAGGCACCTCTCAAACAAGATGGACACAATACCTTTCCACCTGTGGCCAAGCTTACTGGGATAGTTCCCAGTTGCAAAATGTGCTTCAACTTGAAGAAAGAAAGTGTGACTTTTCTGGGAAAAGTTCTCCCAGTTCTTCCTTGTACTTCTGTGCTTGATTCTATGCTGTGCCTCTGAAAATATGCCACCCAGAAAAAGCTAGGGTAGGAGAGTAGAAGTGAAAGACTGGTTTTGTGAACTTTGAGGCTTCCTGTATTCAAGGGCTGCTCTGGGGGTTATTTTACCTTATGGCAATCTGACCTGGGTTGCCTGCAAGCTGATGTACAGCCCAGCAATGACAGGGTTCCTACCCCTCCCACTCATAAGAAAGCCCTGTATTAGGGACTGAAAATGAGAACATGGAGGCTCGTCACCTTTAACTTGCTCCTGTTCCTACGGTTATTCCTCTGAGGCAGTGATTCTCAACCCAGAGTGCCATGGCACTGAAATCCTTTTAAGGGTACCATGGGGTGCTATTCAATATTAGCACTGTTAGGTATGAAACACCTGCATACTATTCATAAGATAAACCCAAAGATTTCAAACAGAAATCTGTAATGTCAAAAACATTCTGACCTGTTGTGGTCTTCCTGAGTTGTTTGCAATAGAAAATTTGATCTATTTTTCTGTAGTCAAGATATGATTGAAAAATGGCATTTTCTAAGGGGTGCCTGGAGTCTAAAACAATTGCAAACCACTAACCTAAACCATAGCTAGAGAGTTCTGAAGTAGGGTATTGATGATGAATAGTGTACTAATGTAAGAAACGGATATACTATATTGATGCATGTGGTTGAAAGACACTGACACACTGTAAGACACTGATACATATGGTTTTGATGCATGTGGTTTCATTTACCCTTCATCTGTCTACCCCACATGGGTAAATGGTGGATCCAGCCAGCAGCTGAACTCCATTTCCCAGCAGCCCCTGCCCACCTGGCTGGGGTCAGTTTCCATGGAGACCCCAGCAGCAGCCACACTGTGATAGCAGTGAGAAGAGGGTTTCTGAGGAGACTGGCCCCAGCAGCACTGGCAGGGTGCACAGCAAGGTGCAGAACTGCTCTGGAGCCAGGCTGGAATCTTGCACCATATGCAGCATGGTCCAGAGCCAGGGCAGAGCCACAATCTGCAGCCAGGCAGGGACATGCAGGCTGAAGATCACATCTCTTCCCTAGCTCTGGACCATGGTGTCACCGCTACAAGATCCTAGCCGGGCTCTGGAGCAGCTCTGCACCCTGCCAGCAGGGGCAGTGCTGGGGGAGATGGGCTATAGCACCCCAGAATCCCCCATAGCTCCCCATAGCTACCCCTCCCAGGAGAGCCACCACCACTGCTGCCTGCCCTGCAAAGGCAGCAGCAACTGAGCTCACCTTGCTCCTGCCCACAGCACAGCACTACCAGGAAGAGGCTGGCACTGCTGCTGCCTGCTAGTGCTGCTGGGGGCACAGAAACCCTGGCCTTGCACCATTACAGCAGCTGCTGCTGGGGTCTCCATGGAAACCGGCCCCAGCCACATGGGTAGGGGCTGCTGGGAAATGGAGTCTACTGTCCTCTGCCTGCCCTGGTCTACCTCATGTGTATGTATGTCTGTACTAGAAGGGATCAAGATTACTTATCACCATAGACAGTGGAAGGAGTAGGGCAGGGGCTGGGGTGATGGGGCCCAGGCCCAGGGCAGGTTTTAGAATGCTCAGAGCCTGGGTGGCTTGTCCAGGGGCATGGGGGTGGTGCTCCTGCTGCTGTGCGCACCCCAGCAGAGGCCTGGGGGGTAGAGGCCTAGAGGGCACATGCCCTCTGGATCTGTGTGTGGGGCAGAGGTGGGCTGCTGCTGCAGGCGGGGCTCTGTGCCCCACTGCCACTGCCCTGGGAGCAGTGCAATGCCATGTGCCTGCCGCTGCCAGGTGGGCAGGGGATGGGGCACAGTCACACACAGCAGGCACATGGCGTCATGCCGCTCCTGAGGCAGTGGCAGCAGGGTACAGAGCCCAGCCCACAGCGGCAGCTCACATCCACCCCACATACAGATCTGGGGAGCACATGCCCCCTGGCTTCTGTCGGGGTGTGTGCAGTAGTGGGAGCCCCCCCACCCCCAACCCGTGCCCCTGGACAAGCTGCCTGGGTTCTGACCATCCCACAACCTGCCTCTGCCCCACCCCCTCCCTCACTGTGGGGGGCCTCAATCTGCCCCCCCACTCCCCTTCCTCATGAGAGATTTACCTGCTGGGGAGGTGTAGGCAGGCACATGCACACTCAGCCCCCCAATAATATTTCTTCCCTCTGCCTATGACTCACCTTGGAGAGAGAACCTAGGGTCAACTTTGACTGGTAAAAAAGGCAGTCTCTCAGCTGGATTTTATTTTTTTAAGGAGATGAGCAGGAGATAGAATGAGGTGCCTCAAAGTGGAGGATCTGATTAAAAACCAAACCAAATCTCTAGTCTTAAGAGGCAATAAGAAATGTAGATGATTGCTTCTAACAATAAGTCACTTTCATTATTTGGAAACCAGATTGCATAGTTCAATGAAAATCCCCTAACTCCTCAGACCAATATTAAATTCTATCTTAATTTATACTCGTAGAAATCCAGTGGAATTGGTTTAGTGTGAGAGCAATATTTAACTTTTGGGCTTTCCTAGGGTGCAAAGATTCCCTGAAACAGAAGACTGGAAAAACACATTCGAACTCCTGGCTGAGTGCTAATGATTTATAAATGCACTTGTTTTCATTTTAAAAATTAATTAAAAAAATGATACTTCTGTGGTTTGATGAATGTGATGTAACTAAACAGGATTCAGGGTAGAGATATGCCCTGGTATTTGACAGCTATGTGGTTCAGGAAAAGTGCTATTTAAATATATCCTCACATGTAGTATTTCAGCTACGGAGTGTATTTTAAAAGCAATCACTTTATTTTACCCCTAGGTTTGTGTTAAATACAGAGGTAGGCAGTGGATAATTGAATGATGTGGAAACAAATATTTGTTGAACCCGTGACCATGCTTTATTAATTTCCCTTCTGTGGACAGAGTGAACCATTATACCACTCCTTGTAATCTTTTGGATTTATTTACTGCTCTTTGATCAAAGAGCCATGTTAGAATTATGGAGAAAGGGGCCTGAAGGCACTATGCATAATGACCCTGGAGAACTGGATTGGGAAGAGTGTTCACTGGCTGCCTTGGTTAAAACACTGTAAACAGTGTGGGTTTCACTCTTCTCTGCCACCACACTGTGAGTTCTCTATCTACAAGTCTGTGCATATATAAGCTCGGTGGAATGATGGCTTTAACCCAAACTGCTAGTTCTATCTTTTCCCTGACAGATAGCACTAAGACTTCTCTTCCCACTTGCACAGTCCCCTGCATGTAAGTACAGAAGGGCGAAGGAGCTCCATGTGTATTTTTTCTACCTTGTCTGTATATATTTGCACTATTTTTATTGATTGATTTTTGCTAAAGGATATACCAGGGTCACCATATGTCCCGGGTTTTCCTGGAAATGTCCTCTTTTTGTGTCCTCTGATCTCCATCTGGGTGGTTTTTTGAAATATGAACAAATGTTTGGGATTTTGCTGGTAGAACTGCATTTCCTGGCTTGTCCTAGCAGCAAGTGTTCACCAGGGATCTGGGTTTTCTATTTGCTGCAGAAAAACATGAATTTTTCTCTTTTTAAAGGAAGCCCCAGGGAGTAACTAGGAATAATGGGTGCAAACTATTGGAGAGTAGATTTAGGTTAGACATTAGGAAGAATTTTTTTACAGTAAGGGTGGCCAGAGTCTGGAATGGGCTTCCAAGAGAGATGGTACGGGGGTTGGACACGATGGGGCAGAGGGTTGGACACGATGATCCATTGGGTCCCTTCTGACTCTATAATTTATGAGTCTATGAAACAGTGGTTTTCCCCTTGCAGACTGGTAGCCTTCCAGCCTGCAAGGAGCTGCTTGGGGTGCTTGGAGGCAAGGGGCACTACATGCATCTGCAGGTGCACATGCACATGGCTGGCATACAGCCAAGAAGGGTGGTGGGAGCAGCCCCAGCAGCTGGATGCAGGTAAATCTATGGGGAGCAGAAGTTGGAGGGCCAGGGCTTGGGGACTGTTCAGGGGGCCAGTGTATGTGAGAGGGATGGGTGCCTGCCAGCATTGGGGGTTGGTGGCCAGGCACAGGGGCTGCAGCAGGGCATAGGAGGCAGGTGCCTGCTTCTCCAGTGAGGGAAGGGGGCAAGGGAGCCCTTTGGGGGTGGTGGGGAGCTGTAAAGCTGGGCCAGTGGGATCAGGGCCAGTGCCCATGCTCACAGGGGTGGGGTGCCCAGGAGCTCCTGGCCAGGGGGAGGGTGGGGGCTGTTGCCAGGCTGCCTGGCACAGCATGGGAGTCCCAGCCCAGGGTAGGGGGTGCCACATGCCTCCTGTCCTCTTTCCTTCAAACCACACCAGGGCCAGAGTCACTCTACCGCCTGCACAAGCTGGAGCTGCTGCAGCTGCTGTGCTCCAACCTGATCAGGAGACAGGCAGTTGGGGACCCCCTCTAGCAGAGCTAGGGGGTGCAGGGGCCTGTGGTTCAGGAGTGAGGTGCACTGGCAAGGCTGGGAGGGCTGTGGCTTGGGAGTGAGGTGCACCCAGGAGGACAAGGGACTGTAGTTTGGGAGTGTGGGGCAGTGGCAGTGCCATGGGGCTGTGGGTCAGGAGTGAAGGGCACCCCCCGCCCCCCCAGACAGGTGTCCTCTTTTTTTTGGAACTGGAAATATGGTAACCCCAGGATATATACAACTTGGTGATACAGTAAAACATTAAGTATTAGCAGTTTTCAGTGATGAGTAATGTGTGGCACGAAAAGTGTTTTCCCTCTTAGTTTATCTCTAAGAACTGGAAAGCTTTGCAAACTTGAATGTAAGAGGTGTGTGGTTGTGTGTTTTGAAAGGAAATGCTACATGCATCACAGAAATTCATATTAAAGTAGCCTGTGCACGGCATAGACTATTTTCCATTTTTGACCCCCTGTACCAAAAAGTTCAAAATTATTATTGACTTATTACGTTTACATTATAAAAAACACTCTAGCTGTTTTCCGTAAATACCCAGCTCTGCAAATTCAGTTCTGGAAACATAAAATGCCTGTGACTCTGGAAATAGCTAAAAAAATTTTAAATTACTTTTAAATCTTTCATTTATGTGTTATTTCTTCTTGTCTGTGACTCCCCCTCCTGCTCAGCTGAACATACTTATCATATCGTATGACTGACCAGCATCAGTCACCAATGTGATGAATGCAGGGGTATAATGCTGTGTAATAATTGGATGAATGTTTTTGAATCATAAAGCTTGAAGTAGTCAATATTTTATGTATATTTAAATATAATGAAATAAGCAGACTATAGCAGATGCAGAAATAGAATTCACTGAAATATTTTATTGAGAATTCACATGAAGGAAAAGTTTTTGATGATCTATAAATATGTTACAGAATAAAAGCAGAAATGCTATGATACAAATAAAAGCAAGAAAAAATATCAAACAGGATGGCTAATAGTCATATTCATTTTGACAACAAAAGTCACAATTCTGTTAACTGGAATGTGATATTACAAGGGACCTTAATATCGTCTTTTATCCCCCTGCATCGAGGCAAAATCTAATATGCCAGTACTTAAAGCATCCCTAATAGATGGGGTAAATTAAAAACAGGTTGGATGAACACCTGTCTGGGGTCATGTGATCCCAGTGTGTGCTCCGACCAGTGGCAGGGGGTTAGACTAGATGATCTATTCAGGTCCCTTCTGACCCCTAACTACTATGAAACTACGAAACTATGAAGATGTTTGTTTGTTTTCTCCTGTATTTAGGGCCCAGTAGTGAAAAAAAATTACAAAACCTCCTTGTACAGTCTGTTCCAGTGTTCACTACACTTAAAGATCTTCTTAATCTCTAATTTAAATCTTCTCTGCTGCAAATTAAGATGACTTCCTACTCCCAGCAAGGTACGGGCCTTGTATGTTACACCTAGGATATGTTTATTTTAGATTGTAGCAAGCGTTTAGGGTTACCATATTTCCAATTTCAAAAAAGAGGACACCTGCTGAGGGGAGGGGCGGAGAGGGGAGGGGAAGGGTTATATGATTGTGGGGGGGTAGTGATATGCCTGTGACCTGTCCCTGACGCCCTGTGTATGGTTTAGAGGCTAGAACTGACAAACAGCTGTTTGTCAGTCCAGGCCCCCACTGCACCAGAGGTGAGGTTCTTTGTTGGTCCCTGTGCCCTCCACTCCCCACACTGGAGTCTCCTGATCATATTACCTCTTTGGAACAGTCTGACATTAGCTCAGTACACATTAGGTAGTATGTTCTGAAAAACCTCCTTGCAAGAAAAGTCCTAACTTGGCTACACCACGATAACACATAACACATTTTATTGCTTGAATGCTCAGACACTAGTGTTTTAAGTGCAGTTAACATGGGTTAATTGTGACAAAGCCCTAACTAGCTTCTCAATTTTTGTAATTGTACTAGTCCTTAGTGAGACTCCAAAATATTAAACTAAATTTTAATTTCCTTTTGAGTACCTTGATCTGTAGTGACTTGTTGAAGGTTTAAATGATATGTCACTTCTACATCCAAGAGAGCTTTTATTGAGAACTGTTTTGCTTCTGTCTAATGCCTGGCATTTTTTCTGTAGAGCCAAATATTAACCTTTGTTTGTTGCATAGCAAGTTAGTTGTTTTGGGCAGTGGTTCCTGTAATATTTGATGCCTGAAGATAATTCTCTGTTTTAATTCCAACATGAAATCTTGGATTGATTTGAATAGCTTATAGCATGCTGAATATTTTTGGTGGCTTTCTTTTCTAATACTTTGACTCTGAGAAAATAGTTCTTAACTGCAAATAAACAAAACTGTTGTGTATTGTTTTTTGGCTTGTTTGTTTTTGAGAAATAAGGCCACATATTTCTGCCCTTGCAATTCTTACCCAATCACAAGTATAACTGAACATTTTGGTATCTTCCTATTCTTGACTAAGGTAGGTTATTCCCTATTCATCCAGGCCAAACAAGAATATTATGTCCTCATATTAATTTGAGATTTGGCCTTCTAATGTAGATGAGTTCTGAATTATGTCTCCCAGAAATGGAAGTAGAAAAAAAAGAGTAAGAATTGGGTAACCTTCACATTCGAAGAAAAGTACCTATATGTCTTGCAGAAGTATTAGATTGCGTTTTGTTTTTTCACATTTCTTGAGACCCTGTCATATGGTACCTCATCAAAACTATCAAAAGACCATGGGAGTCTTTTTCCATTTGTTTTTGTAGTGGCTTCTCCTGAGCCCATAGTGGCAATGAGCTACTCTTTGGATATGGGGACCATAAAGGATCATTGGTGTATGCTGATGGCAATGCACAGAATGTGAATTATGTCTTGTCTTCACTATTATACCATATCCAGGTCATAATGGCTGATAAAGGCTCTTCCAAGAGTAGCCTCCCAGCTGTCTTGTGAAATATTCACCCTTATGTAGTGCATATGCCTTATGATGGTTCTTTTCTTGTAATGAATTCAACCCATTCTTTGGAGGTGGGGAGCGCTTCATCTATATTATTGAAGTCCTACATTTTCTGAGAGTAGCGCATCCTTGGCTAAGTGCTAAGCATCTCTGCCCTCCACTGTGGCTGAGCCCTGTCTAACACTAGGGCACAGGTATGGTTTCTCCATTTTTGTTAGCTGTTGTAAACCTTTCATTATGTAGAAAAGTCCAATGATCTTGTTGCTTTTTCTCATCTGCAGGGCACTCAACATCATCTTGAATGTTAGCATGTATCTGAACGAATATTCTATAAATAGCTTACAGTACCCACTATCTAGTTATCTTTAGCACTTCCTCAATTTATGAATCAGAGGACTGTTTTGGTTAGATGTATGCCAGCACTTCTTCAGAATGATTCATGCTGAAGGCATTCAGTTCTAAAGAAGTTAATTATATTCCTATTAGAATATTATATTGCGTCTTGACACATGAAAGCAAAAACTAGCTCCTCTCTGCTGCCTTGGAGAGTTCCTGTCTTTTCACCCAGAAGGAATTGTTATCTAGTATCTGCCTCCCATTTGCACAAAGCTGTATTTTTTAAGTGTTTGGTTGTATTGGACAACTCTGTATTATCCCAGAAAAGTGGTTTAATCTGCTTGAGTTGGTTAAATTTTACGACAGTTCATATAGAGTGCCAGCAGCAATCACTGTAATCCCAATGAATAGTTTGTTCTTTGCATTTTCTGAGCAGCAGTATGTTGTCTTTAATTAAGTTAATCTAAACTTGCATTCCTATATTCAGCATTCCAGTTTGTAACTGAAATAGAGATGAGACAGTGCAATGAACAAAGCAGGCCTTGGATTTATTGGATTCACGAAACAACTTTTGTCTTCCACAAGTAACTGGCTCCTGAATCCCTGGCTACATTTCTGTGCACAGGGCTATCCTAAAGATTTTGGGGGAGAGAATGAAATAACCATTTGGGATGCAGCAAGCATGGTTTACATAAGTGCATGTGGGATGTCTCTGGGTACCCCACTCTAGACGTGGAGTTCATTTGTTTCATAGTTCATAGTAGGTAGGGTCGGAAGGGACCTGAGCAGATCATCAAGTCCGGCCCCCTGCCATGGGCAGGAAAGAACACTGGGGTCAAATGACCCTGGGAAGGTGATTATCTAGCCTCCTTTTGAAGACCCCTAAGGTAGGAGCAAGCATCACTTCCCTTGGAAGTTGGTTCCAGATCCTAGCCACCCTAACTGTGAAGTAGTGCTTCCTGATGTCCAGCCTGAACCTACTCTCATTTGCTTACATTGCAATATGGAAACTACTTGCTGCTACTACAAACATTTTTGTAAGAGAATTTTCCAAATAAGCAGGGAATCTCAAAGCAAAAACCTTTCTCCAAAACCCACACAAAACAACCCAAAAGCTGTGGGGTTTGGCAGTTTTTAGCACTTAACAGCCATTAACCAATTTATCTTCACTAGAGTGCTAGGAGGTAGGTAGGGGTTTAGGTTGTAGCCGTGTTGGTCTAAGGACATAGGCAGACAAGTTTCCTTGGGTGAATTTGATATCTTTTATTAGACCAACCCAAATAGTTGGAGAAAAGTTATTAAGCAAGCTTTCGGGTTCAAAAACCCTTCGTCAGGCTAAGGAAGCTTCAGCAGTTGGTGTGTGCTCTTCCTGGATGGAATGAAAAGTAAAGAAGCCAGGGGCTGGGCTGGGGAGTCAGTTGCCAGGTGGATTATAATGTATCAAAAATCCAATGTCTATGTTTAGTCCATGATCTCTAGTATCCAGGAGGTTGATGAAATGGAGCTCATAGGCTCGTCTCTGGGAAGTGTTGTGTAAATTTCCCTTGAGGATCAGGACTGAGAGACTGGAGAGAGAGTGGCCCTCCTGTGAGAAATGCGCCCCCACCGGTAATTGGGTATTTCTGTCTTTGATGGATTTCCAGTGTGTGTTCATTCTGGTGCACAGTTGTTGTTTGGTCTCTCCTACATATTTTCCATCAGGGCATTTGGTGCATTGGATGAGGTATATTACATTCCTGGAGGTGCAGCTGTAAGATCCTGGGATGCTGATGGCTCTGTTGTGGGGTGTAGTAATATTGGGGGTGGTGGAGATGTGTTGGCAGGTTTTGCATTTCTTGTCCTGGCACGGTCTGGATCCTTTTGGTGTGTTCTGGGGTTGAGGAAGTTTGCTTCTGGTGATGAGGATGGCGAGGTTCGGTGCTTGTTTAAAGGCTAGGATGGGTGGCTCTGGGAAGATCTTTTTAAGCATAGGGTCTCTGTCTAGTATGGGTTGCAGTTTTTTGAGGATTTTCCATACAGGTTCAAGGGAGGGGTGATACGTCATAACCAGCGGTGTGTGATTTGTGGGGGGGTTTCTTCTGTACTGCAGCAGTTCTTCACGTGGTATCCAGGTGGCTCTTTCAAACGTGCGATCTACCTCTCTGGAGGAGTGTCCTTGTTGGGGAGGTAGGTAGCATTTTTTTCCATTTTAAAAGTAGGTGAACTAAAAGGAGAGAGTTATGTGTCTTGATCAAGACCAGAGGGAGAAGTCCATATTTCAGAGCAAGGATTTGAAGGCATGAATTAATTTTTGATCTGGGTTCTGATCTTGCTATTTAGCTGACCTCCCCCATGGCTGGAGTTTACTCTGTTTGCTCAGCAGAAAAAGGTCCAAATGTATTCTCAAGGAAAGACATGAAAACTCCCTATATAATTTGGAGGTACATGTCTGCTGTAGATCCTCCAGTTACTAGTAGGATTTATATAAATATTCTGCTTATCTTTATGTTTGCATTAAATATATTTATCCATATACCACTAGAGGGCAGTACAAACAAAGGAATAGAAAGTAGCTACAGTGATTTTAAAAAAATCATGCTAGTTTTTAGTGGGTTTGAAAGTAATACTTTATTAATAATTAGCTTCTTTACTGGTATACACCAAGGGAATACAAGTAAGTTTTTGAAGATTTTGCTGACTTGTAAGTTTGTTATTAGCTTTTCACTGTAATTCAAATTTAGTTTAATATTTTTAAAGTGGTGGTTCTAAATAAGGCACCCCTCAAAAATGCCAGCTCTGAACTTCTGCTCATTTTTTGACTATGGAAAAATAATAGAATAATTTTTTTTGTTACAAAGAATTCAGAAAGACTATAATACATTAAAATGCTTTGATGCTCTTGGATTCCTACTACAAATTTCTGTGTTTATCTTTTGAATTATGTTTATGTTTGCATACCTAACATTGCTGATGTTGTGTAGCACCCCGTAGCACCCTTAAAAGGATTTTGTGGCACCCCCAGGTGTTGTCACCCTGGCTGAGAATGACCACACCAAAGTTATCAAACAAGGGAATTAGGCAGAACTGAGCGTAAATATTACCTATTCTATGTGTTTGAAGATTTAGTTTTACTACCAGAGTATGCCCACCATCACTTCTTTAGATAAAGCTGCTCAAATTGTGGGAAAGAATTTTCCATAAATTACTAACATTAAGTGCATATATGTGCATTTGTTTTAATTATTTAAAAATATAATATGTTTATTTGCTACTTGACTATTGGAGAATTTGAAATGTGATTTTTGGCATTAGTTTGCTATGGGTGTAAAATACCTTTTAAAATGTAAAGCAGAATGTTTAATTCAAATGTATATATTTCTATAGTAGCTTGCCAATAGTGGGCTTGTACTAGTAAAGCTGATAGCATAACTTACTAACAGTGGGGCTGTATTGGTGCAGCAGGGTATTATATGCTCCACAGTATCTTACTAGTAGCTATTCAGGAAGAATCCAGTCTGACTTTCACATCACAATTTGAGTTTTTAGAGGGAGTTTCAATGGGAGCAGATGTCTGTCACAATTTGTTCCTTTCACAGAAAAGTCAGTTCACTGGAAAAGAAAATACATCCATTGCATTTTATCTCTGAATTCATAAGCTATTTGATACAGTTCATCATGCCACTGACAGACAAAGTAGATAAATGTAGCTGAGACAAACACCTGGAATAGAGGTGAAGGTCAAACCTATTTGGTGTAAAACATTGGGTTCCACATTTGCTTGTAATCTGTACACTGTATTTTTTCTATGTTCCTTTCTGTGTCCTTTGGATGTCCTACTGATGTCACTGAAAAATTTGTATCAAGGTCATGGGGAGAATACGTCTTTTTTTGTAATAACTATGGCTGCCTATACGTGTGCTTATTGGTGTTCTAATTAGAATGTGTCAGAGCAGACTTGATTAATCTAGTTAGAACACTGCAGTGTCATGTGTATTAAGCCCCTGCACATTTAAAAATGTCTGCGGGGCACTTTAACTACACCTGGTTGAATGAGGTTTAGATAAAGCACCCCGCAGCCATTTTTAAATGCGCAAGGGCCTAATACACGTGATAATATGGTATTTTAATTAGAGCAGTTGCCTAGAAGCCACTTTAATTAAAACACCCCCTTTCCCCTCACCCCAGAGTGTGTGTGTAGGGCTGTGTGAAACGGTTATGTTTCGATTCGGTTCTGGATTTGGCCATTTCAGAGAGACAGTGATTCATTTCGGTGTTTCAGATACTGTTCCATTTCAATTCAGCCGAATCTGTTTTGGAGTTTCAATGCTGTTTCGGTGATTTGGCTATAGGCTTTAAGGGGGAAGCACTAAAATGCCTGAAACTTTGTCATTTCTTGCCTGATTTTGATGAAAATTGCAGAGATGGTAGCCCCTTGTGAGGGCATAAAGCCTGCCAAGCTTCAAGGAGACAGATGCAGGGGTTTCTGTGAAACTGTACCTCAAACTGTCCATAGCAAAACTTGTATGACTTGCTGGCAGCTGCAGCATGCTGTCATCCCGTGCGCAGATCCAGGGGCCTGTGCCTCTCAGGAGGGCTGTGGGGCTGTGCCAGACTCCTTCCAGGGGTGCAGGCCCCCAGATCTGCATGCGGGATGACAGCAGGCTGCTGCTGCCAGCTGGGACTGGTGCTTGGCACAGCCAGCACCGAGCACTGGGAAAACTGATGCTGCTGCTGGCCCCAGCCAGCAGCAGCAGTATGCTGTCATCCTGTGTGCAGATCCAGGGCCTGTGCCCCCTGGGAGGACTGTGGGGCTGTGCCGGACTCTTCCTGGGGGGTGTGGGCCCCCGGATCTGCTCACGGGATGGCAGCAGCCTGCTGTCCCTCCCCCAGAGCACTGGGATTGGAAGGGGCCTCAGGGGCAGATCGCAGATGCTGGTCAGCTACAGATGTCAATATCAGAGCAGTCTTTCCCCCCCTCCTCCACCTCCCTCTTCTTAGTTTCTGTTTCCCTGTAAGCCTGGCTCTGAAAATCCTAATTTTTCCAAAACATCTCTGAAAAATTTTGGATTTTCATAGATTTCATAGATGTTAGGGCTGGAAGGGACTTTGAAGATCATCAAGTCCAGCCCTCTTCCCCAGGGGCAGGAAGTCAGCTGGGGTCAAAGGATCCCAGCAAGATAAGCATCCAAATGCTTCTTGAATGAGTCCAGAGTAGGTGCCTGCACCACCTCTGGAGGGAGTCTATTCCAGGTCATGCGGGCTAGTACAGTAAAGAAATTTTTCCTTATGTCCAGCCTAAAATGGTCTTGGAGGAGTTTTTTTTCTTTTCGTTTTGGAGATGTTTTGAAGCCTTCCATTTAGTTTTGGATTCGGTGTTTTGGGTGCCGAAACGGGCCAAAATACCACTGAAATGAAATGCCTGCCAAAGTTTCACACAGCCCTAATGTATAGGCAGCCTATGGTTTTAAGTAAGTTAGTTCCTGATAATCAGTCAGCATCAGCCTTTGAAGGAGCCTGTGCCATTACTGTTGGTTCCCCCTCGGTTCCTTTTCCATGCTTCTTTCCTTGATTTGCTACCTCTTTATCTGTTTGTGAGTCTCATGTGCTTCCTTTTTTACATTCTTTCCCTCTACCAATTACTATCTTGTGGAGGGCTGTGCTCCCACTCACTTTCCTCTGCTAGAAACGATCAGCCATGGATCAATACTGGCTTTTAGGGCTGATACTCCAGCGAGATAAATAGTGGTAGGGGAAGGTAGAGGGAACATGAAATTTCATATTCCTCAGAGCAAGTGTCAGGCTGTCTGCAGACATAGACATATACTGGTTTTACTCTTGCTTTGCATCTAGAAGTTTTTCTTCACTACCATGAGGAATAGGAATTTACTTTCTCTGTAATTTTAAAATTGAGATTTTTGGACTATCTGAGAAATGTCATATATGTTGCATCCATATATCATGTGGATTCAGTCAGGTCAGAAGGATGTACATTTAAAACCCCTATTTTTAAGAAGGCTAAGTGGCTAAAAAGGCTTCATTATTAGTAATTCATAGGCCCCATCTCATAGATTCATAGATGTTAGGGGCTGGAAGGGACCTCACGAGACCATCAGGTCCAGACCCCCTGCACTTGGGCAGAAAAGACTGCTGGAGTCTATGACCCTAGCAAGGTGTGCGTTCAGTTGTTTTTTGAAGATCTCCAGGGTAGGTGATTCTACCACCTCTGGGGATGGTCTGTACCAGAACCTGGACACTCTAATCATAATTTTTCCTATGTCCAATATGAAGCAATTTTCTAGCCGTTTGTGCCCATTGTTCCTTGTCTTCCCCTGGGGTGCCTTGGTGAACAGATGCTCCCCCAAGCCCTGGTGTATGCCTCTAATATAGTTACAGGCTGCCACCAAGTCCACTCTGAGTCTTCTCTTCTTCAGGCTGAACAGTCCGATATCTTTCAGCCTCTCCTCTTATGGCCTCCTCTCTAGACCTCTTGTTACATTTAAGATGTGATCAACCAGTTAATCACATCCTAAGTTGTGACTCAGCCACACATTCAATCAAGGAATGAGCCACAAAGTTATTCTACAAAAAAATGTAATAACTTTGTGGTTTGTTCTCATCATGCCATTCATTGAATGTGTGGCCAGGTACTCCCTTGTGGCCAGGAGCACCATCAGCTAATGGGGCTCCCAGGCATGAGGTGCACCAAGTGCTGCTGTGGCTAGGAGTCCTGCAGCTGACAGCTGCAACAATGCCCTGATGTGGGGTGCTGCCGCAGCTGCGAGCCCTATCAGCTATAGGTCTCCCAGCCACAGGAACTCACTACTTGACAGTACAGGGGAACCCAGGTTTGCGATCCTGAGCTCCCCCTGCATTGGCAATAAGGTGTGACTGGATCTGATATAGCATGGCAAGAGGCATGGATTACATGTGTCATGGCAGGAGGCACAATTGTATGGATTGCGCATCAAATATCCCGCCTTTACCTAAATGTCTAGAGCGGCCCACAGTCAGATTTGGAAGAAATATAAATAACTCCAAGGGACCTACTTAATTTATGGTTTCACAAATTTTGAGGAAATTGCTATATCCAGGATTATCTGCAACATCTACAAAATCAACAACGAAAAAAACCTTAATAAAAATAAAATGCTGGTCCCCCTGTGGGAGCCAGTAGTTCTTACTGCTGGGAGGGGAAGACGCCAGCTGGCAGAGTGGCATGAAGGGCAGCAAACAAGATGGCTGTTGCCCCTTTGTCCCTCCTCCTCCTGCTGGAGCCTCTCCACCAATTGGCACCAAGGGGCAGGGCTGCATGAAGGGCTGTCAGCAATCAAGATGGCAGCCTTCCCCTCATTTCTCCCCTCCCCCCCATACCTCTCTGCCAGTCAGTGCTGAGTGGTGGGACTGCTGCAAAATGACCATGGAATTAGAGCTTCATGCCATGATCAATCAGCAAAAATTGGTAAGCCCCCCTGCAATTTAGGCAGACCCCTAAGAAATACCTAAGTTTTTTAAATAAGGAAATTCTGAAAAGAAACTGTTGATTATAGTTAATCTTCACTGTGTTTTCACCTGTATTTCAAGAGGCATAGCACAGTACCGAAGTGCTCAGCTGTGCTGATAGAAGAACTACAGATATAATGCCTGCTTTTTGCTTTTTTCATTGGAGTACATTTTCCAGCTCTTGTTCTGGACCATCACCATTGCTGGAACTCAGCTGCCAGAAAAATTACTAAGATTGAGGTGTTGTGGGGCTCCTAGAACTATTGGGAATCGGTTCTACCAGAAGACTGATAATCATCTTAATATGCTTTAAATGTAACTTTTTGCATATTTGCCATTTCAATAGCAGTACTTTCAAATGAAGGAGAACTAAAGGGTAGACATTTTGCATTTGAGTACCACCTTGGGGCTGAATTATTTTACAGAACAGATTTCAATGACTGCAGTCCATATTGTACATTTTAATATTCCTGCCAAGATTCAGAAGCACAATACCAATGTTTAAACTACAGATTGACCCAGACTCCATACATTTACTATTTTCTGTTAAGACTCTTTATTGATTTTGATTTTTTTGAGAAAATATTATTTTGAGAAACCGTTGTAGTGGCATATTTAATTACTTTTTTAAAGCTGATATATTTCTGCAGCTAATGTACAGTATTTATTGCAGTATTGAAATACTGCTCTATCCCTCCCCTTTTTAAAACATTTAAAAAATTCAGTTTTAAAGTAAGCTTTTCCTTGAGCTTAGTGAAGTACAAAACCACAGCAATTTCAATACATATCCATTACTCTTACAACTGAAGTATGGCAACACCAGGAATGTACCAAGTTTCCATCTCAAAGTGAATTTTTATGGGTGAATTTTAGGCCTGTGAAAACAATGGATTAAACTAGAAGTTCTGGCTTACTATATTTTAGCATGTTGCAATAATACATCATCCAACCTCATAGTAATGCTTGTTTATAAAAATTCAGTCTGCCTGTCTGTCTGTAAGTCTTTTTCTTTTTATCTTTTCATAATATTTAGATTTGGCTGTCTCTGTCAAAACAACATGTTTTCTTCAGTATGTATACATACATACATATAACATACACACATATACATAAATTAAAACTCTATGATCTAAACAAGTTCAATGAAAACCTACAGCAAAAAGTTTGAAGCAAAGGGAAAAGTGAAAGAATAACAGAACAGGAAAAAAAACCTGGCACAGACACCCTTATAATATAGAACTTCAAAAGATTTTTAAAAAGTAGGAGGGCAAGTCAGTAGCTCAAGAATTTTTCCATGCAAGCATTTATGAAGCTGAGTATTGTGAACAATGCTGTTTAAAAAAAAACAAGCTTGCTTTCTTTTTACCTTGAACTCCTTTTGGAGTGCTTTCTTTTTTTTTTCTTTCACCCACTTTCACTCATTTTAATTTCAAGCTGGTTGGTTGGTTCACTTCACAGTTTAGTTGTTAAGGTCTGCCTGAGGTTAAGTGGTAACTTGTGAGTGAAATATGAGCAGGAGGTTGTTTGTGGAGTGCTATATTTTCCACTAGAGTCTTCCAATGCACTTTAAATGTGGTAGTTGGCCAGAATACAGTGGGGAAAGTTAGAAGGATTGCTGTTATGGATAAACTTGAAGGAACAATGCTAGTTTGAAAGCTGCTGAATCTCTTAGCCTATAAATGGGAAGACATAACAGCTGAGGTTGGAGGGGGAGGTGTTAGAAGTGTCACAACCCAAGGGTGTGATTTTTGTTTGTGTGTGCTTCGGCACTGCTGAATTATTTCCCGCCACTTGTAGCTTTCTTTGCAGGGTGCATTTCTTCATTGCAACACAGAAATGCACGTTGCAAGGAGTTCCCGCCATTCGTATTCTGATTCATGCCCCACTATTGGCCAGTTCTAAATTATTCCTATGTGGCGGCTAGCGATTGGCTTGCTAGCCATATAAGAGGCTTGAGTGGTTTCCGTCCAAGTTGGAGGACTCCACGAACATCAGGAGGAGGAGACTTCACGTCTCGTGAAGATCTCTAAACACTGCGGAGCCTATCAAACCCAGCGTGTATTTCAAGAAGGCTATAGGGGTCTGATCAGCCTCTCGCCTCTCCCCGTCGCCGCCTAATCCCTCGACGTACCCTTCCCTGCGCACAAGTTCCACGGAGCCTAGCAAACTTTGTGCTAGTGAATCCAGAGCTCTGTCCAAGTCCTTAAACTGGGACTTAAGCGAAGTTTTCCTGGAAGTTTTCCAGCCTGCACCACGACCATCTACGGTGTAAGTAAACAATCTTAAATCAACCATTAAGCGTCCGTGCCTAATTCTAGTGTGCCGCCTGCCTTCCCCGACCCGGCGTGTCCGGGCTGCTGGCCACAGCCCGCCACGCGAAAAAAAGGGCCTCGGACTGCTCCTGGCCCGCACAAGAAGCATCATTTTTTTTACATGCCATCCAGTCGAGCCCAGAGCCAAAGTTTTAGTCAGGCGCTACTGTTAACATTTCTTTCATTCCCTGCACCCTCCCCGCCCCCCCCCCCCCCATCTTCCCCTTCCTTCCTTTCTGCTTCTGCTTTATTTGTTTCTTTCCTTTTTTTCTGTCTTGCTTTGTCTCTTGTTTTTAGCTATAGTCCCAGAATCTCAGGTTCATCTTCCATTCATCTTCTTTCCCTTCTTGTTTGTCCTGTTCTTCCTCCTCTTGTCTACTATTTTTGCCCTCCCACGTGTTTTGTGACCTCTTCCCCATCCTCATAAGTTCCCTTCATTTTTAAAACTCACTTCTGCCTTGGAAAATTAGCATGCCATCTACCCCATGTTGTTTGTTGGACTGGCAGGAGGCTTATTTCATGCTTCCAGCCCCCATACCTGGTGTTCTTTCTGATTCCTGGGACGGTTCGTGAACCGTCTTCTAGTTCCCCCTTAGAACAGAAGTTTTCCATCTCTCCGTTTTTTCCAAAAGAAGTCAGGAATCTTTCATCCATCATTGGCCTCCTCATTTCCCCAAATTCAGCCCTGTTCCAAGATGAGATTGGTCCCACTCAATCTGCCCTTTTCTCATTTTACACTCTGTGGTGCGATTTCTCTGCCAAGTCTCTTCCCACCATAAAGCAGCCCTCTGTTCTCCTCCATGCCCTTCCCCCTTCCCGAGGCTCTCTAGGGTTTGCAAGGCTCCAGATCCAGCTCAGATCCCACACAACTGAATTCTAAAGTATTTACACAGTTCTGATATTGAATGTCAGTTTTTTCTCCAGGGCAACAATCCTAGAATAAAAAGGCAATCTATTGTAATTCTAGTTGATAAACAGGAAAGTTACCAACCAGCAGATGGAAACAGAGTCAAACCAGGTTCATTCTAATAGAGTTTAGGAGTTAATAGGCGTATTTTGCATTTCTACAGAGTTGTCACCTGGAGCTCTCTAGGCACCTGAAAAGTAAAAATGAATTCAGCCTAAGAAAAGCTTTCTCAGGTAGGTCCAAATAAGCACAACTATTGCTGGTTTTGACATGGTGAAACCAAGGTCCAAAAGGATTATGGCTTGTCTAAAGTTATCTAGGAGCCAAGAACACAGTTGGGGCTGGGATCCAGATTTCATGATCTCCCAGTCTAATTTATCTTCTACAGCATTTAGATAATTAATGGAAAATAAGTGAGAGAATTATATTAAATAGTTATAAAATGTTTTTTTCATCTTGAGCTCTAATGGAAAGAGTCTGAAAATGAATATTGTTTGTCTGTCCTGTTTGAGTATTGTTTGTGTATTCTTCATTTTCATTCTCAGAATGGTCCTTTTTGACTGAAGAGGGTGAGTAACCAGATTTCAGGTCTCAACATTGTGTGGAATAACTCCTGTGACAAGTTAATTTTAAAAGACCTTTATTTTTCTGTGGTTAAACGCTTCATTAAAATTGGGTGTCTAAAAACCACAGGAGGAAGACAAAACAAACATGGATGTATTTTCCTGACAGTAGGAAGAAAGGAGCTGTTTCTTTACTCACTCATCTGTTGAGAATATTATTAGATCGGTGTAGGAATATCCTAACGCAAGGAGGGAAGGATAATAGACAAGATAGTGTGTCAGAGAGTTCATAAAGCAAGGTAGGTCTCAGATAGATGTTCCCTAAAGATGATGATATCTTTTGTTTAAAGACATGGCAATGCCTTCTGAAGGAAATTCCTCCCATTCATGCTTCCCTCTGCCCTTTCCCCAAAAAGTAGGATTTATGGGAGATCAACAAATTATATAAGAAACTTAGAAATGTCAGTGGCTGCTATACAAGTATCAGGTTCAGTCTCAACATCACTGGTGGTTTGGCATAAGTGTTTGAAAAATAATCAAGATGAGAGATTTCAGCCTGTTCTGCAAAAGACATCTGTTGCAATAGTGTCTTTATCAAGTTATTTTCCACTTACTGTAGTATTTTTTCCATGGCTGTGGAATCTGGAAGAGGGTAACGGTTATGGCCGTACAAGGCTGATAAATCAGGTGCTAACCATTTCCAAAATTACAGGAGGAAAGCCTTGTGTGTAAAAAAATTTGATAAGCCAGTGTCCAAACAGGCAATGTCAGAAACCATTTTTTACTGTCAGTGAAGAAAATGAAATGCCATTGTTGTTGTTCTTACTACATACCCAAGAAGAAACTTTTGGGTAGAGCCAGAGGATTACAGTTGAGTGGGAGCTGAAAAGGTAGAGCAGGTCTGAAAATCAGTCCCTCACATCTTCCCTTAATAGATAACCCTTCTGGCTTCAAATAAACTGCTTCAGCCAGGGCCAGCTACTATTTAAGAGGACTGCCATTTCCTTTCAAGAAATATTGAGTTCTGACTATACTATAGAGGAAAAATTTATGGCTTAAGCTTCTACATTCAGTGTTGCCTATATCCAAATGCAATATTGAGCAATATAGAATCACAGAGAAGTAGGACTAAAAGGGATATCAGGAGGTCATCTAGTCCAACCTGCTGCTTGGGGCAAGATCACCCCAGGCAAGTGTTTGTCTTACCAGCTCTTAATAACTTGTAAGGATGGAGATTCTGCAGCCTCTCTAGGTAATCTGTTCCAATGCTTAACCCCCTTCTTAGTGATAAAATACTTTATAACATCCACCTAAAATTTCCTTTTTGCAATTTAAGATCGTTACTCCTTGCCTTGTTCCCTGTGGGCTATAACGTCATTGGGAAGAGATGAGGGAATAAAATAGGGCAGAAAAGAAGAGATGGGTTGAGCTTCTGAGCAAAAAACATGCAAGCAGCTTCTGTGATCATCTCCTAGCATGCTTGATGCTTGGCATAATGGTCTTAGCTGGCTTTAAAGAGGATTGGTGCAAGCTGAAGCTGAAAAGTGACAAACCATATTAATGGATGGGAGAGGCTTTGTTACTTTTAATTTGCTTAACCAAATTATCCTTCCCTGCATTACTTCTATCAGGAAGTTGCTTCTCATAGGTGTTGGTGGATATACTGTAGCAGAACAAAAGCAAATTTACATTGTTTGTTAATTTTTTATTTTTTTTTTTATATAAAAGTCGGCTACCAGAATGACCCATACGAGTCTGCTGAATTGTCTTTTTGAAAAAATAAAAGACCAGAATTGAGTACAGTTGTTACGGCTGTTATATTAAACATATTAGGTTTGTTGTCTTAGCTGTACTGTGTTTTCTCATTTTCTCTCCCAGACTGATTGGTAATGACAGGCATTGGCAGAACACAGAATATTCGTCTTTGCAGTGACATGAACCAGACTGATGGCTTTCCTTAAACCCTTTCATTCAGCTGGAGAAAGGGAGGCTGGGAGTAGGGAAGAGTGGGAGCTAGGAAAGCCTTGAGGGAGGATTTATGGAAAAATAAATGAATCGGTAAGGATTAATTTTCTCTTACCCACGACTGCTCTTGCCTTGAAGCTCCTGATTTTACAATATCTAATCTTACCATTGAATTAGACCGTTTTGTTTGTCAAGGTTGTACTGCATGAAATGTCTTAAATAATGGAAAATCTCATTCTGTTGTTTAAAAACTGTAATCTTTTTGACAAGCCCCCACCCTTTTCTCCCTCCCCCCTTAGTTGGGAAAGGTAGGCGAAGTCTTCCTTTTGTATTCCATTTGTTTTCATTTGATTGTTAGAATAATAAAGCTTAGATCAGTAATTATCAAGCAGAGTGCCCCACAGATCCTTTGAAGGGTGTTGCCTGGTGTGAGGAGATAAGCACAGGTTCAGGCTTGTCCCTGTTTGGCCAATCCATCACCCCTACTGCCTGGCCCTTCTGCAAGGAGGTAAGCACTGTAACGTATAAAGGAATCAAACTTGTGGCAGAGGTGATATCTTTTATTAGACCAGCTTGATATTTGCAAAAAAAAAAAAAGTATTTATTTGCAAGCTTTTGAGCAGTGGCACCCTTCATCAGGCATAGGAGATTGCAAAGATTGTAAAAGTTCTCCTAGGTAGAAATGAAAATTCATATTTCACAGAAAAGCTGAAGGTGTGGTAAAGTCTCCTGTTTTGAACTGTTCATTTTGTTCAGATTAGGCACAAAGAAAAGTTGGAGAAGTCTTTTTACCTCAAAGTTGTTTGGGGGTAAGCAGGATGTAGAATCATATTTCCTTCTGGCTATGATGTTTCATATTTCACAGGAGAGTGAGAAGACGAAATGCTCTTCTGGGCAGGAATCTCATTTATGCAGAGGTATCTCTGTGCTCTGTTAGAATGCAAATTAGCTTGAACAAAGGCAAGAGCAGGGGCTCAGGTGATGTATAAATGCATTTTTTAAATTGGGTGCCACTCAATTCACGAAAGGAATGGAGGGTGACTTGAGTCCAGTGAGGTGCCTCAAGTTCAAAAAGATGACAACCACTGGTTTAGAGAGCGAGAGAGAGAGAGTAAGCGCGCACTTGTGCACGTGTGTGTGTGTGTGTGTGTGTGTGTCAGAGAGAGAGAGAGAGTTTGGAAGCACTGACCAGTTTGTTTTTCAACATATTTCAGCATATTTCTTGCACTGAATGCTATTGCTTTGTGTGCTTACCTGATAAATGTAAAACGTGCTCTCCTTTTTATAAATTATTCTGTTCTCTTATTATAAACTGCCCCAAGTTTTTGTTGGGCAAGGCAGCAAATAAATTGAATGAACAAATGAATGAATGAATAAATAAATAGTGCTGAAAAAGACAGACCCAGAATATTTCCAGTCCTGGTATCAGAGAAAATCTATCTATTCAGAAGTGGCACTGCTGCCTAAGCAGGTGTACCCATGCTTGCTTTGATTTAGCTAGCTCAGGTTGTGTGCGCAATGAAGATGTGTCATGGACCTTGGTGTGGACTGTGAGTTCACTGATGATGGATGGGAAAGATTATTTATTAAACTTTGAGGCACTCTGCTTCTATCATCTGGGATCTTTCTTCCTCTCCCTCCCTCCACCCCACCCCCCCACCCCAGCTGATCTGTTGGCACTTTTCCTATTGTATCTTAGTACCTCCAGTGGGTTGTCCTGCATCCCTTCTGCTGTAGCTTTGCTTAGGCCTGTCAGACCTACCTCTTACTGGGACCTCCAGGGCAGGCACCTGCAATTGCCAGAGCTGCTTCAGAAGCCCTGATCCATAACTTGGCCTTGCAGCAGAGGGCACCCTGCCTTGCCTCTGGAGGTTTCTTTGCTTGGTCAAGTTGCATGCCATCAAGGTGACCCACCTCTTCTACTCAGCTTAGTCCTCCTGGCTTTTGGTCAAAGCCCTGCCTGAACCCTGGGCCTGCACTCGTCTGTTTTTCTTTGCACCTCTTGACTGAAGTGAAAGCTACCCCTTGGCCACATGGCCAAAGCTGTGCTCCCCATGGGTATGCTTGCTGCCCTAGAAGACCACGTCTGCATGTGAGCCCGTCCCAATGGCAGCTCACTAGACAGGCCTCTTTATCCCTGCTTGTTTCTCCAGCTTTGGATGGTGATGAAAGTAGTGGGCCTGGCATTCTGCTGTTCCTCCCTATGCCCAGCAAGAACAGTGGTGGGATGTGTCTTGTGATGCTATCTGGGAAGGGATTGTACACATGGACAGTCAAAGTGCATCATGCCCATGTTCTCGCTGCCTTCCCTGATATGATCTGGAGATGGCACTAGTGGCAGCCATGCCAGAACAAGCCTGGCTGGTCTGGTGCCGCTTGTACAAGCTCCCTATTGCCAAGAGAACTGGTGACCTCCAGTGATGGCTTTAGCATGGGACCCTGGTAACAGGCACTTCTGTCCACCACTTAGGCCACTGGGTCTACCCTTTCTGTAAAGAGGTGGTAGAGGAGACTCTTTTCTGTGCCTCCCTGGATTGTCCCTGGTTGCAGCTGCTCTTTGCTGCCCTTTAAACCCTGTTTGGTACACTGGAGTTGGACTTCTCTGAGACCACGTACATCTTCTCTCCTGTACTGAGTGGTTAATGGGAGTGTGATCTGCTTGGTCAACTTTCTGCTGGGCTAGGCCAAGATGGTAACTCTAAAAAACTGTAAAAAACACCTTGTAGTGACTGGCTCTGATGACACCCTCCAATTCTTCTGTTTCTTGGTCCAGGTGTATGTCACATTTGTTGTAAGGTGATGTGTCCAAATTCAAGACATGGACCAGTTTGTCATGCTGGGCCATTGAGGAGGTCCTCTACAACCTGGAAGATGAAAGGCTAGTCCTACATGTGTAACCCCAGGAGGGATGTTGGGGTGGGGGTTTTGATATCCAGTGACATGGTGGGTTTTTTTGTTGCTGACAGATGTTTCAGGCTTGCCCCCTGGGAGAGTCGCATACCTTTGCACTTTCATCATTTGTTTTTAAAATTTGTATAATCAAGTTAAAAAAAAAGCTTGGGTGCGAGTCCTGGAAGTATTTTTTCTGGAGCACCAAACTGCTTAGGTGCTAGGCCAGGCACTGGAAGAAATGTGAATAACTTTAAGCAAGAATGGGTGGAGGGTACCTAGTTATCAGATCTGGATTGGCAGGGTCATATTGGTTTTTGTTTTTTTTTTTAATGGGAGTTAAATCTCTTAAGTAGCTTCTTCCTCTTGTTGCCATAATGCAGCTAGGGAGCACCAAACAGGGGCAAGTACAAAATAATTTTTTTTTCCTGTAGAAATTACTCTTTCCACAGGTTGGGGTTGTAGGCTTCTAGATTTCAAATATGACTTCACTGCTCTTGTCCAGCTACTGCTCCTTCCCTCTAGGCAACCCATGTACACTAAATCTGCCATGCAAGTTTACTTGTGCTTTTAGCATGGGGTAGATGTGCTGTCAAAAGGTATGTGTTTTTCTTTCCCTTTGGCTGGTCATCTCCCAACTTTGCAGTGAGAATGTAAATTAAATCACTGAAATGTTGTCTGTATTGCAGGAAGGTAATGGAAGACTTTCCTATATGTCCAGTAGGACAAGTTCTCTTGCAGTTTACTGGGGAAGGATCCTATAGCAACTCTGTTTACTGCTGCACAAAGTAGTCTGAGACATGGCCCAGACATGTGTGGAGTGGTATATTATTAAGGGCACAGTGATTTGAGATACGGCCTTGCAGCATGGTTACCTACATCCGGGTGTGACAAACTAGGGCGCTTGCAGCCGGATGCCACTCTTGCAGCTTTGCCCTACAGTGAAAGCATAGCCTTCGGTTGAGGCCCATCTCTAATCCTAAAAGCACATTTTTTCTTACAAAGACATAAAGACTTTTAAAGAAAATGTCAGCTGCTACTTTGTACCTAAATAATTATAATTTCAAGCTCAGATTCTGCTAACAAAGGTGTCAGAATGTTCCCTTGCAACATTGTTTCATTACTGCCACTTGTAAAATTCACTCCAGCTCCAGTCGGTATTTCATGTGACACAAATTTGCACAGTCATTCTAAATCAGGGGTTTTCAACCTTTTTTCATTTGCAGACTCCTAGAAAATTTCAAATGGAGATGTAGACCCCTTTGAATTGTAAGTGTGGATATTCACATACTTTTGATTGATCATAGATTTGCAGACTTTTTAGACAGTAAACCAACAGTTTGAAAACAGCTGTTCTAAATAAAAAGTTATAACATCAATAGATTTTGTACAGGCACTTTAAAAAATGATAAAATATAAAGACTGCAAAGCAACTAAAGAAAAAACACCAGAAAACTATTGTTCCTAGCTGAGATATCATTTTGAATTTGACTAGTTGGGGTGTGGGGGGTGCATACGCGCACGTGTGTGTTTGATAATGACACTGAATATTAACAGTGGCACTGATTTACCATTTATTTTCCCTTCTCCTGATTTAATTGACTGTTAAAAGGCTAAGACCTGTTCCAAAGAAATCTGGGTCAGGAGTGTAGAATTAGCTACCTACTAAGAGTGCAGTGTGATTGCACTGCTCAGGTTTTTTCAGAGCCATTTCAGGCATCTGTCATCTGGAAACTGTCCCCAGAAACTGCTGACCCAGCTACCACAACAAAAGGCTTTTGAGAGATTTCAGAGGGGCTTTGGGGGGACACAGGGAAAACATAAGTTCTTGGCCTCTTCTTTAATGTTCTTATGTACTAAAGCTACCAACCTTCCATACTCAGTACAAGTAGTTTCTTCTGGGGCTTCTGGTCAGCATTCATGAAGTATCTGAGGTGGCTTGCATTAGTGTGTGTGTGTGTGGGGGGGGGGGGGGGAGAGACTAGAAATTAAGATAAACTTATTTGCTAGATTTGCTACCACCCAACCAAATGGTAATGTCTTGTACTTGAGGGTGACTGAGTATGCAGAGCACTTTGATACTGGGTTCAGACCATAGTCATGGGCCAAGTTATTTCAGACATGGGGGGAGGAGCCTTGGCTGTATAATTTTAGGACAAGAAAAGACTCCTTTCCATACGTGCCATAGTGACTTAGCCCCAAATCCTCTTGCTTTGGTGCCGGAGTCAGAATTCTTTGCATCACTTTTTAGGAACTGGCTGCCCTGACTTGTTCCTGGCCATTAGTGCATTGATTTGAAGCTGTAAATTCTAGAGTTGCTTTGAGCACAATATAAAATTTGAGATACATTTTCCCAGAATACATCAGCTAAAACTTTTTTTTTTTTTAGATGAATAGTAAGTAACATTTACCACAGTGATGCTCTGTTCCTAACTGGCTCAGGAAGTCACACAAACAGCCATTGGTAACCAAGGAGAACCAACAACAGATTTACCCTTAGGTTAAATATGCCATACATTCTTAGTATTAAAAAAACAGAACAAAAATGCTTACTGGGCTTTGGTTAATGTTTTCATTCTCTAGCAGGCGAGAACACTTTAAAAATGGTGAGCCTTGTTCATGTTTGCTGATTTCAGAGACCTATCCAAATCATGCAGAAAATCATGCACAAACTCTGATATCCCATGTAACTTTCTGCAGAAATCATAATTGAAAAATATCTGCTTTTGGGTCAGGAGCTGTGGTCTGACTATTGCTGACATAGCACATGCACAGTATAAAAATATTTTAGTTAATATTAAACCTAGAATGGATGCTGCTGAAATGGGGTTGAACTGGGCAATACATATAATGTGTTAAAGGCCTGTGATGAGGGTGGACTGTGCATCAGATCCCTGAAGGATTTAAATAACCACTGATCCCAAACTGTGCCTTACTTTCTTCTCCCTATACCAGTGGTTTTCAAGCATTTTAGACTCAAAAGACCCTTGAAAATGAGAGCTCTGAGGTTTCACTCATTTTTTGACTGTGGAAAAATAATAGAGCAGTTTTTCTGTTGCAAAGAACTCAAAGATGACAGCAGGTCAGATTGCTTTTGACACTATATGGATTCTTATTTTAAATTTCTTGGTTTATTTTGTGCAGACACCTTCATGATTCAAACACCAAATAGTGCCAAAATTGCATTGCCCCCTTAAAAAGCTCTTCTGACATCCTAGGGTGCCATGGCACTCTTGTTGAGAATCACTGCTCTACACCCTACCTCAAGGGTGGTCAAAAAATGGCCCACAGGCCAAATCTGGGCCAGCAGGCCATTCTATCTGACCTGCAGGGCCCCTAAAAAATTTAGAAAAATAATATTTGTCTGCCCCTGGCTCAGGCTGGCTGCCTGTCAAAGATGACAGGAGCCAGGGGCAGTAGGACCCAGGGGGAGCTGATGGCAGGATTAAGTGGCCAGAGCAGCAAGGCTGGCCAGCCCCCTGCCCAAGTCCCTCCAGCTCCCCCCCCCCCCCCCCACTCAGCCCCAGCCAGAAGCCTCTGCCTACCAGGAACTTCTGGCCTGGGAGCCTGAGTCTTCTCCTGCCTCCCTGCACCAAGGGAAATACAAATAAGAAGGAGGGGGGTAGGGAGGCAGGGGAGGGCTGCGGGTGATCGCCCCAGTCCTCAGGGCTGGGCCATGCTGGCTTCTGCAGCCCTGGTGCTGCAGCCAGGAACCATGTGGTGCTGGTGCTGCCAGCTGGCGGGGGAGGGGGAGGGAGAGGGGAAGGAGGAGAGCGGGGAAATGGCTGCAGCAGGACAGGGGAAGGGGCAGCGAGCAGGTGCTCAGGACAAAAATATTTTTTGAAATGAAATTAATGAATGCTGTAGTACATGTTTGAGTTCTAGAATATAATTTGGTATTTTTCTGGTTCTGAGATGTATGCCTTTAAGCAAGGGGGTTTGACTTCTGGGGGGCAAGGAACAGGACTCCTGGTAGCAAAGGTCAGGGATTAGGGGGTGGGACTTCCAGTCCCAAGATAGCAACCAGGGGGCGGGGCACTTCTCAAGGGGTGTGGCTATCCATGTGGCCCTCAATGGCTTGCCAAAATTCAGTAAGTGACCCTCCACCCAAAATAATTGCCTGCCCCTGCCCTACCTTTTATGTGTAGGAGTTATAGTAACAGAAATGGGTACTACTCATCTTTCTAACATAAGCAGCCTATGCATTCCAGAACTTTTTTATGATGAATGTGAAATAGCTAGAAGAGCATATGCTAGGGTATAGTATATGTCACAGCGGAGTCCTGTAGGAGGGCCGTGATCTCCTTAAGGCCCCCTTTCTCCATGCCAAGTCAGCCCAAGGGCACCCTCTAATTCTCGCCCGCCATGTCTTTGATGGTTAGATAAGGTTGGGAGGCTGCCTTACAACTCCTTGGGCACGGCTAGTTGGGACCTACATCCCCGTGGTTTCCCGGACTCTCCGGGGGTCTTCCTGTATGATGGGTGCTTCCCGGGCACCCTAGCCTTATGGGCTACATGTGGCTCCAACCACCCCTGATACCACGCCCCAAGCCTCGCATATGGGATAGACGTTGGACTGTCACTCTCGCTCTACATACACTGCCGCCCCTCTCTCGGGGCCTTCGCTGCGCCGTCGCCCCTCTCTCGGGGCCTTCGCTGCGCACTCTGGGACTTCCTGGTTGAGCCACCTGTCTCTCGGGCCCACCGCACTGCTACCCCCTTTCTCCAGGGCTCACCTCACCACTACCCCCTCTCGCCGGGGTTTACCGCAGTACTCCGCCCTTCTCCGGGGTTTATCACAGTACTATGCCTTCCACAGGGGCTCACCACGCCCGCCCTGGGGCTTCTCAGTAGTACCCCTCCTCTGGGGCTTGCCACACCCACACTGGGGCTTCTCAGAAGTGCGACCCCCCTTCTGGGGCTCGCCGTGCCCAACTTGGGCTACTCAATATGGTCCCCTCCCTGGGGCTCACCACGCTCACACCTGGGCTTCTCAAAAGTGCCCCTCTCTAGGCCTGGGGTCTATACACCCCATATGCTGCACCCTCCTGGGTGCCGGGGTCCTCACACTCCGCTGTGAGGCCCTTTTAAGGATACTGCGCCCTCACTGGTGCCAGGGTCCCCCACACCACTGTGGGTCCCTAAGAGGCCTCCTCCAACCCCTTATAGCCTCACCCTCACCACTGGTGTAATACATAACAACACAAACTCAAGCCTCCTGGCTATAACTCAAACATATGCCCTCTGCTATAACAACATTGCTCAACTCTGATCAAGCTGTACTTGCTGTTAGGCTTCTCCTTGTGCTCCAGCTCCAGCTCCAGCTCCAGCTCCAGCTCCAGCTCCAGCTCCAGCTCCAGCTCCAGCTCCAGCTCCAGCTCCAGCTCCAGCTCCAGCTCCAGCTCCAGCTCCAGCTCCAGCTCCAGCTCCAGCTCCAGCTCCTCTGGCTGCTGGCAGGGAACTGCCAGCCTGGCCTCAGCCCTGGGCTTTATGAGGGCCAGGCCCTGCCCCTTCTGGTCAGCTGACTTCCTGGTTGCCCCAGGCAACCCACAGCTGTGCTCGTTATTCCCTGCCAGGGCTCTCTCTCCCTGGCAGTTTCCCCTCTCTAGGAGCAGGGCGCCAAGGTGCCCTGCGACAGTATACAATGGGAGTCAAATTCCTGGAGAGGTATTAATGCTCAATAGTGTCAGGAATTGTTCTGTGCTCTAGAAAGAGAAGGAAAGAATAAGTGTACAGGTTTCCCTCGCTTTATGCGGGTTGTGTGTGTGTGAGTTCATTCTTATGCAATGACCCTTTTTATACAAAAATTCATTATATGTGAGGTAAATTCACTCTTATGTGATCGGTGTGGTGGAAGGCCACAGTCAGCTGCTTTGTGTGGTGCATTGTGGGAGTGACACGCATCAAAATATAGTCTGTGTGTCAGTACAGTCGAGGTCTTCGAACATATCCCTATTTGTTACATTGTAAAGTGGGTTCCCTTTATGTGAATTGGAGTTATGCAACATTTTCCAGGAATGCATGTACAGCATAAACCAAGGAAAACCTATAGTTTATTGAACTATCCACTTGCACTTGCATACAGAAATTGTCACGCGTGCCCCCATTAATTCCTGAATATTCCAGCTGCACTGTATGGTCTCCAAAACCTTGCTGAGCTGCTTGCCTGCTCTCTCTTATCAATATTCCCATTGGCCTATGGGAAGATGTGTAATTTTGATGCCAGGAGGTCATACATCGTTTGTATTTTCCCACCAACTGTTGCTAATAATTCTGTGCAGTTCACAAACTCAGCAGAGAAAGACTCTTATACTTGCTTTAGGAGTCAGGAAAGTATCATTTCCTACTCTTATGGATGAGATTTCTGTCTGTTGAGGTTGCATGGGCAACCTTAATTTTAGCACTTTTTATTACCCTTTGAACTCCTATTTTGCAGCCCTAATACTCTTCTAATGTTCTGGGCCTTTATGTGTGGGCCTTTCTAATGCTCTGGGCCTTGTATTACAAAACATACTTGTATGGTTTCTGTTTATTCATATTTTGAGGGGACACCTGAGTTCATTAAAGTGAGAGGAACATCATGACATAGGAAGTGGGGGAGGCATAATGGGTTAGGGAAGTGAGGCTGGGCAGTATAAGTTCAGCTATGGAAAGAAAGAACCAAGTTGGAGATGAGCTTGCAATTGAATGAAGGGCATAAACATATTAAGCATCACATTAATTTCAAGGCTGTGAGAGTGATGATTTCAAGAGCTTGTGAAGATGTCTCTCATCTGCTCCTGCTCGTTGTAAGCAGGGAGGTCAGAGAGGAGAGATCATTGGACTCGGTGCCTAAAGGTGGATTCCTTTGGTGAGATGTGGCAGGTCAGGGCTAAAAGTTCTGTATCCTCAGCTGTAGCCAAAAGATGTTGGTATTTGCATACATAAATATGAGCTGATGCCTGGAATTTGTCAAAGTGCTTTCAGGATTTGAAGCTATTTCAGTTGCACACTTGTTTGGCTGTCTGTATTCCTTTCAGAACACAATCTGGATCCTGGTTCCTCAGGAAGAGGTTTTTTTCTTCCTCACTTGGTAACCTTATGAGTCCGCAGTACAATAAAGCTAAAACAGTCTTTTGTAAATTGGTGACCATGACATATAAATATTGCAGTCAGTGATAGGGCTAAAACCAATGTCTCTTGGTATGGGATATCAGAAATCATTCTTGCTATTTATTGTCCTTGATAAGGGGCTGGGGGAACACTTCTCAGGGGTATAGATTACAAATGGGTCCTGTGCCTGAATTGTACAAAATAAATCTTTTTAGTCCTTTGTGCTTCTGATCACTTTTAATATTAACTGTTGTTTGAAATCCAGGGCCTCACCCTGTAGAAGCTCACTGGATTCTGTGTACACTTTTGTTTTTAATCTCCTGCCTAAGGTATTATTCTACTTGTTCAGACATGTCATTCACCACAATGGGAGTGTGTGGGAAAAAAACCTAGCACAACTACCAAAGAAAATGATTGTGCAGTGAGGATTTGGAGCTGAACTAGCTTGTCATCTTAAAAATCTGGAAAAGCGTTGTTCTGAATGGATGTAGAATAAGAAAATGGGATACTTTCTCTTACGGACATATGATTAAAAAAGGAAAGGTATGGATTAAATATTTGGGCAGCTACTTATGTATGTTTGGGGTTGACTTTGGAAACTGTTGAAAGTTTGTGTATTTGACTCTTCTGGTAGCTGTACTATTCTGCACAGGTTAACTGTAAATGTAAGAGAATCTACATTTTCCCCCTTCTTGTCCATAACAGTGATTGTTTGGATTATTTAACCTGTGCCTGTTGATTTTTGAAGTCTGTGCCTCTTCTTTCCTCAATTGCAAAAATCAGAATCAAAGACCTTGTAAGTATGGAACCGTAAAGCATATCCTACCTTAGGGAGAGAAATTGGGAGCTCTAGCTGGTCAGATATGATAAAGGAACTCATGTCCTTTTTAAAAAGGAAATGTTGCCAGAATGAAGTCTGTTAAAAGTCCTGAGTTATTTGTGCAAGTTGCAACCTATGTTTCATAACTATTGTTTGCAGCTACTATTTAAGTAATGTCAATATAATACAACAGGAGACTAGTCTCCTACTATATGTAAATGTCAGTGTGAATACATTATTTGCACATTAGAAGACATTAATATTGTTGTATGAGAAGTCTTTTATCATACCAACAAGTATGATACTATATGATTTTGTGTTTTAGTTGTGATGATTTTATTTTATATCAGCATTACTACAGCTGAATGGATTAATGATTCTGCTATTAGAGAGGTGCAAAGGACTTTTCTGATATCTTTTTTGAACCCTCAACTGTATAGGTAAGACAAGCTTTCTTGAAGAAGGGCACTTTGTGTCCAAAAGCTTGTCCAACATCTCTCCCAACTATGCAGTTGGTTCAAAAAAGGTATAACAAAAAAACTCTTGCTTCTTGTGTACTTCCTGTCCCATCCTGGCTACCACTGTACTCCAGCCCTACCACTTTACCATTATAGAACAGTTTAATTTGGATAGTTTTAAGGAAAAAAGTTTTTTACTTTAAACAGGTGTGAGGAGAATCATTTCCACATTTTGTAATCTGCGTGTATGAGAGAGAGAGATTTTACATACATACACATACATAGTACTTTTTGGAAGTTATTGTACAAACCTTCTTGTCCATCTGTTATAATTTGAGTACAATTTTAGCAGTGCAATATAATATTGGTGGTGGTTTTCTTATGCCACTTTTTATCCAACACTCCCCTTAAATGGACCAATGTTCTTGAAGCAGGGTTTTGGTTAAAACAGTATATGCCTACCATCTGTTACAGATATCCAAGCAGCCTACACAATTAAATGAAGTTGTACTGTGGTATTAGGAATAGCTCATGTTTTCTTGAAAATAGCAGTTGATGGCAGATTGCAGAAATCAGCCGGTTATCAGTTGTCACTTAGCTATTTGATACCTGACATGCACTAAAAACATGTTATTTATAAACATGCATTAAGTTAAAATTGGAATAACTCTATACTTGTTTAAGTGTACACTTGTTTAAGCATATCAGTTTGGCAGAACTAGAAACTGAAGTCCTTCTATATATCTGCACAATAAATGCTATGTGCAGAGAGGTAAAGGTACCTAAGAAGTGGTACACAAGGTTTATAGAAAGCGCTTGACTGTGTCTCCAGTAGATTTGAAAAACTCTGTCAAATATCTCCTTTTGGAACATTGTAGTCTGAAATCAGTGGAATAGCTCAGACATGGCATAACTGGAAGTTACTCCAGTATTTGTTGTGCACTGATGCTAATAAAGAGCAAGACAAAAAAATCCTGCATCAAGACTCTCTTCAGTGCTTCAGGACCATAAAAATGATGTTGGTTACTACAGAGAGAGCTCCCTTTAGGATGCCCAAATAAGTTTTATAGCCTGCTTTGCAGCATTCCTGCTCATCCTTCTGCAGGATGATCATCTTTTTAACATGAAAAGCCTGGGCTACTGTAGTTGAGATGGCACAGGAAACAATCTGGTGTAGTATGAAGGGGTTGGTGGGGAAGTGGGAAGAAAAGGCGGCATCCAGTTTTTTTCTCATTGCTTCCATTTCCTTTTTGCAATGCAAAACTGAAATATTGCTGCAGAGCTCACAGTGGGAGAACATACTGCCCCCTAAGACTGATTTATGATTTTCTCTAACTACTACTATTCCAATATAGTTTTTACTCCCCATAGAACCTTCTTTACTCCTGTATTCATGTCATCCAGAATGTTTCACCAATTCCTTTCAGCAGTCATACATGCCAACCCAGCCTGTTTTTGTCTTGGGTCAGACCTTTCCAACCTCTTTTAGCTTGCTCCACAGCTCAAGTGAAAATTTAGGGAAAGCTTACTTTTAAAAAACCTCTATGTTTCTTAGGTTTTCCCTTTGTTCTTGTTTATCTTCATATTTATTTGTCCAAAAAAAGACCAAAAACAAGTCTGTCTTACATGTGTGGGTTTGTGGAAGAAAAGGGAGGGAGAAAAAGAAAAGCTCACAGGTCAAAAGTAAATGTGGAGGCAATTTTTGTTGAAGGATAGAGCCCAATATGATATTTTAATTCTCACACTTTAAATCAGAGTGTTAAAAATACTGATACTTTGTAAAGGAAGCATTTAAAAATGTAGCTAAACTTGTAAAGAAGAGCAGGAACCTTACATGGTAATTAGGCAGCAGAGTGTGAGAAGAAAGGAGTTTGGATTCAGAGGACAAAGATGTTTCTCAAAGTAACTCAACAAATTTGCAAAAGCAGAACACAGTTTCTGTTTTTACCTGTGTGGGCCATAGAGTCCATCACGTTGTGACTGGGGTGTGATGCCTTTGCAGCACATAAGGAAGGAAATTTGGAAAATGTATCAAATCCTTAGCACAAAAAGCTATTTTATTCAGATGCATTTTGAGAGTGCATTCCCATGTGAATTTTACCAGAGTAAAATGTGAAGTGTGAGATCTTATTCTTAGTAGCCCTGAACTGCGAAATCTTTCCCAGTAGAAACTTGTCTCTGACAATAGTTATGAAAGTTTGTGTTAGTGCTATTAGGCAGACAAGGTTCCTTGGGTGAATTTGATATCTTTTATTAGACCAACCTAAACGGTTGGAGAATAGTTATTAAGCAAGCTTTTGGGTTCAAAAACCCTTTGTCAGGCTAAGGAAGCTGCAGTAGTTGGTGTGTGCTCTTCCTGGATGGAATGAAAAGTAAAGAAGCCAGGGGCTGGGCTGGGCTGGGGAGTCAGTTGCCAGGCAGATTATAATGTATCAAAAATCCAAGGTCTATGTTTAGTCCATGATCTCTAGTATCCAGCAGGTTGATGAAATGGAGCTCATAGGCTCGTCTCTGGGATGTGTTGTGTAAATTTCCCTTGAGGATCAGGACTGAGAGATTGGAGAGAGAGTGGCCCTCCTGTGAGAAATGTGCCCCCACCGGTAATTGGGTGTTTCTGTCTTTGATGGATTACCGGTGTGCGTTCATTCTGGTGCGCAGTTGTTGTCTGGTCTCTCCTACATATCTTCCATCAAGGCATTTGGTGCATTGGATGAGGTATATCACATTCCTGGAGGTGCAGCTGTAAGATCCTGGGATGCTGATGGCTCTGTTGTGGGGTGTAGTAATAGTGGGGGTGGTGGAGATGTGGGGGCAGGTTTTGCATCTCTTGTCATGGCACGGTCTGGATCCTTTTGGTGTGTTCTGGGGTTGAGGAAGTTTGCTTCTGGTGATGAGGTTGGTGCGGTTCGGTGCTTGTCTGAAGGCTAGGATGGGTGGCTCTGGGAAGATCTTTTTTAAGAATAGGGTCTTTTTCTAATATGGGTTGCAATTTTTTGAGGATTTTCCGTACAGGTTCAAGGGATGGGTGATAGGTCATAACCAGCGGTGTGCGATTTGTGGGTGTTTTTCTTCTGTACTGCAGCAGTTCTTCACGTGGTATCCAGGTGGCTCTTTCAAATGTGCGATCTACCTCTCTGGAGGTGTCCTTGCTGGGTGAAAGCCTTTTTAAGATTGGTGAGGTGGCAATCCCGGGTGTTCTCTTCAGTACAGATGCGGTGGTATCTGAGGGCTTGGCTGTATATCACAGCTTTTTTGGTGTGTTTCGGGTGATTGCTGGTTCTATGCAGATATGTATGTTGGTCTGTGGGTTTCTTGTATACTGTGGTCTGTATTTTACCCTTCTGGATACTGATCCTTTTGTCTAAAAAGGGGATGTTGGTGTTGGAGTATTCTAAAGAAAGTCGGATGGAGGGATGGTGACTATTGAATTTCTGGTGGAACTCAATTAGAGATTCCAGGTTATCACTCCAAATGATGAAGATGTCATCGATATATCGTAAGTACAGCAAGGGTTTGATGGTGCAGTTCTTGAGGAAGTCTTCTTCCAGGTGGCTCATAAAAAGGTTGGCATACTGTGGGGCCATTTTAGTGCCCATAGCTGTTCCCATCATCTGGAGGAAGTGTTGATTATTAAAAGTGAAATTGTTGTGTGTGAGGATGAAGTGTATAAGCTCAATGATATCTTTGGGTCTGTATTCTGGGTTGTAATCTTGTTCCTGTAGATATGTAAGGCAGGCATGGATGCCATCCTGGTGTGGGATGTTGGTGTATAGGCTGGTAACATCCATGGTAGTGCTATTAACAGATTAGTTGTTCCAGTGTGATTTTGATTTGAAAATCAAATAATTCTCTCACATTATTAAATTATAATGATTTGTACGTTGTAGGAGAATCTGATAACATCTGCATTTGGGTTGCCATACATTTTCCAGTATAAATGATTCTTCTGATACCGTTTGAGAATCTCGGACACTGGGGATGTTCACAAGAGGCTTTCATCAGGGGAAAGTCCTTTGATTAGAAAAGTGTCTTTTCCTTGTCTCATTAATTTCTGCTTAGGGTTTACTGTAAGAGAAACTGTTTTAAAACCATTATTTCTCTGCTATGGGATGTATCCCTAAGGAAAAGCCTGCCAAAATAACTTGAATAGTCAAAGTCTGACCAGATGGCCATCAAAGCAACAGCAGCCACTGTTCTGGCATTGCCTGGTAAGTTGCTGGAGCAACTGCAGCTCTGGTAGACAAAGCACACAGCTCTAGCACCTTGTTCCCTGTTTGGGGGGGCACCACATGGGACAGGAACCCACAGCTTCCTGAATGGAAGGGAAAAGAGAATTGAACCACATCCTGTAGACAACCTGCAGCCCCCCACCCCCCAACTGGCCCCAGAATCCATCTCTCTCTCCTCTTCCTGCCTCAGACAAAATACAATCACCATCCATTTCATTTTGTTAGTTCTGCTCTTCAGGTAGGAGAAATGAATACTGCGGAGACAAGACTCTACTGCTGTAGAGTTCAGGGTCGAACTCTACAGCTGACAAGCTTTATTAGCTGAATGTAATTAGCAATATACCATATTTTCTCACATACAACATACCCTGGAATGTAATATGCACCTTGTTTTTGAAAGGCAGAATGAAGGGGAAAATAACCATTTTCATGCAGAAAGTTACTGAATAGCAGCAGCAGCAGCTAAGAAGTGGAGCCTAACCATTGTTCTGCTTCCTGTGGATTGCTGCAGATTTTACTTTTGGTTTGATATGCATCGGCAATGTGTAAGCCCCCTCCCCCCCAGAGAGCACTTATGCCTCCCCTGAAATTGGCTCTGGCTGGCTTGCTGGGGGACCCCCTCTGGTTGCCGGCTGTCTGCTGCCCCCTTCCCCCACCATGGTCATGTCCCACTGGTGTCCCCCCAGACTCGGGAGGCACCAGTCGCCCATGTATACAGGAAGTAGCAGAACCTGCTTTTATCATATGTTTTGCCTATAATGCACTCTTCAATTTCCAGCAGCTGTCTTGGGGGGGAAATGTGTGTGTATATATTCCCTGCCCTCATCTTCTCTCTTTTAAAAATACTAAACCCAAAGAATTGGAAATGTCTATCCAATATGTTAAGTTGAAAGAAATGTTTTGAGTTTGTCAAATCAGTCACTCTGAAGTTAGGAAATGCCAGACTTATGATTTGCCCAGACTTATGAAATGCCAGACTTATGATTTACTTTGTCCCTCTTGTGCATATAGCATACTCTCTGCTCTTAGATAAAGACAAAGACTCTTAGATATTTATGTTGCCCTTGATATCAGAGTGTCTGAACATTTCATTTTAATATGTTTATCCTTTCAACAGCCCTGTGAGGTCAGGAAGTGCTACTTTTCCCATTTTACAGAGGGGGAAGGGTAGGGATAAATCCCTTCTGCATGAATAGGCCTGTCAGGTTAGTGAAGGCCAATGTGTGCATTATACCATCGTCAGGTTTAGCCTTTGGTGGTGTCTAGCCTCACCCACTGCTACAACTTCCAGGACATAAAATATTTGTTTTCTTCTTCACCATAAATGTTTATCTCAAAGGATGGAAAAAAATATTTTGTGTATGTGTATATATGTGCATGCGTGCGTGTGTATACACACATGCACATACACATATACTGAGACTTGTTAAATGTTTGAAAATGTTTTTATCCTGATGACGGACTTTCAGGTTTTTGTTTGTGTAGGCAGTGTTTGAAAAAAAAAAAATTCAGTGTACAGACCAAAGGGCTGCAGAGACCGGGGATACACCCCTTAGCATTATGGAAATCCAAGTGCTTTTAATACAGACATGACACATGCATGAATATCACATGATGGAAGTAAAACTTGCTACTATGGTTTAAATTAATTTATTTAATATCACTGTCCTGCATTCCCAACTCTTCACAAATATGACACTTCCAGGGGGACTGCGGGATTGGCCTGCAGTTACAGTTTCTTGCAACCAGAGGCAATTTGTAGCAGCTTCTGGTCAGACAGTCTCTGATCTTTGTGAAGGTCTAAGCTGTGGTTCAAGTTGCAGTAACTAATGCTGTTGTTAAAGACATTTTTTGTCTAGAATAGACAAGGTCTTAAATTCAAGCCTACTCCGTCCAGGATTGTCTTGGGGTATGAGTCAAGGCAGTAGGAAGAGAAGTGGTTCAAAGATAGCTTCGCACAGGAATGCTGTCTTCCTGTGTGATCTATAACAGTGACCTGTGTAGATCTCTGAGGCATTGGGAAGCCATGGGATATGTCTAGCACTTGCAAATGACATGGATTTGCAGGCCAAAGTCTCTGGCCAGGGAGAATAAGGGAGGAAGCAACTGCTGTGATGTGCCAGACTGGCTGACATCATTCTGCTTATGGGTTGGAGAGGAATTTTTCTGGATAGCTACCCATGTAGAACTCATTTGTTTGTGCTTTGCATGGGGAATAAAGATTTGTCCAGCAGTATATGGAAGAGTCTCTAAATCACCTTCCTTTTTTCAGATTTAAGTTTTCTTCATTAACACAAAAAATGCTTTTGGTCTTTGAACTGTTCCTTAGGTTCAGGATATCAGTGATCTGTTTTACTTATTTTTCCATAGTGTATATGTGTTCATGTAGCCATGCACTCACAGGGGATGGACTTCTGCTTCTGTCCCTCTGGCATTTTTCCTTCATTCCTTTCACACAGAACCTGCCAGCTGTGAAAACCAGTGCAGAGATTTGAGGAGATGATTTCTTGCATGTAATTTTACATGGTCTTTTCAGGACCAAGATGCTGAGTAATTTACTTAGGCTTTAATGTGTGTATACACACACTGATCTACGATGACATATCATGTCTTATACCCCTCCCTCTCTCTTCAGCGTTGGTGAGGCCTCAGCTGGAGTATGGTGTCCAGTTCTGGGCACCGTACTTCAAGAAGGATGTGGATAAGCTCGAGAGGGTACAAAGAACAGCCACCCGTTTGGTTAAGGGCATGGAGGGTAGGCCCTATGAGGAGAGACTCTGGGAATTGGGTCTGTTCAGCCTGAGGAAGAGAAGGCTGAGAGGTGACTTGATAGCTGCTTACAAGTACATCAGGGGGCAGCATCAAGAACCAGGAGAGCAACTATTCAGGAGGGCACCGCAAGGGAGGATGAGGACCAATGAGCTAATAGAGGGTAAACTAATAGAGGGTAAATTCAGGTTGGACATAGGGAAAAACTTCTCTGTAAGGGTCACCAGAATCAGGAACACACTCCCAGCAGAGGCAGTTCAGTCACCCTTCTTGGACGTGTTCAAGATGAGTCTGGACAGGCACTTTGTCGAGCTCATCTGAGCCCAATAACTTCCTGCCCATGGCAGGGCACTGGACTTGACGATCTTACAGGTCCCGGTTCTATGCTTCTATGATTCTATGACATGGTTTCCTCAAACAGACAGGATTCTTACCCTGCATAACTGAGGTTATTCTGAGTAAGATTTTGTTAATAGGCAAAATATAAAAGTCCAATATCTTGAAAATATTTATAGTTCAATAGATTATCAGAATTCATAGTTTGTTGTAAGAAATATACATTAATTTTCTTAAAGGTAGCAGATAAGATTTCAGAATTGGATTAAATATTAACCTGCTAGCAGACCTGCCTGATTCTGTCTGGCAACTGATTAATTCTCCTTATTTTCATTGTTCCTTCAATCTACATTTAGTTCTTTTAATTTGTGAGTATGACTTTTTATAGATTATCAAACCCATTTATTTGCAAATAAAAACTATGCTAAACATTTGACTTCCTAATATAGAAAATACACAGATGTGCATTTCCAGCATCAGTTGAATCAATTCATTCCAAAATATTTTATTAATATTTGGGTTTACAGGGTAGTGTTAAGGATAATGTGGGTTAATTCACACAGTTTTTTGGCAATAAAGAATGTCTTGTGATTAAACTTATGACAGCTGTGCCAAATATTTGCTCCTAACTGATCTGCTTGCTGTCTCAAACTCACTTTCAGCATGCATTTCCCACTGTTTAGAAGTAGGTGGCAAATTGACACTTGCTCCCAGACTGAGCAGAAAGTGACAGATCTGAAGAGGGAAGGTAACAAGAATGTGTCCTAAGCTATTACTGCAGATGCTTGCATAACTTAGTCAGACAAGGTTCTTTGGGTAAATGTGATATCTTTTATTAGACCAACTAATAAAAGGCCTGAAGGAGGGTGTTTGTACCCAAAAGTTTACAAAGAACAATTTTTCCAACTATTTAGTTGGTCTAATGAAAGATATCATGTTTACCCAAAGAACCTTGTCTGCCTATGTCCTTAGACCAACACGGCTACAACCAACACCCGCTGCATAACTTAGTGTTTTTAGACATCAGAGAATTAAGGAAACAAATGGCTGTTGTAGCCATATCTTGTTTTGATATAAAACACTGCCATTGTTCAGCAGTATTGGTGCATATTAGCTGTTTATGCAGTAGAGGGCACTATGTGGTATCAAAAGATAACTATAACCTATTACTTTTTTCTTCATTAGTCATAGAACTGCCTTTTACAACACTTCTCAGATTTCAGTAACCATCTTAAGTATTATTTACACTCTTTGTTTGTTAGCCAGATTCCCTTCACCAGTTTCTTTAGGAGACTGAGAAAAGGCCACGGTCAAATAAACCACTGATAGATTTAAATTTTAAAACCTGAGTACTGTATACATATATATATGTTCTCACTTCACCTGCAATCACTTTGTTGTTATGATTGATAAGTAAGTGTTTAGACCAGGGGTGGGAAATTATTTCAGGTGGAGGGCCACTTGATGAGTTTTGGTAAGCTGTCAAGGGCTGCATGGGTAGCCCCACCCCCTGACAGTTGCCCCACCTCCTGGTCACCATATAAGGACCAGAAGTTCTGCCCCCTAATCCCTGACCTTTGCCACCAGACATCCCTCCCTTTGCCTGCCTCCCTCCTCTCCTCCCCCCCACCCCCTTGGAAATACTCTTTTTGGGAGTGGATGGTTACCATCCTGGAATCAGAAAAACAAAACAAATCATACACTAAAAGTCAAACACCTCCTATAACCTGTTTTAATTTTATTACAAAAAATATTTGTCATGTACACAAACCCCTAATCCCTGACCTTTGCTTTCCTCCAGAGAGGATTGAATAATAACTAAAAATAAAGTCTTAGTCTTGTATATTGTGTGTGGGAGCTATGGGGTGTGGTTGGAGGTGGGGGTGTATGGTGGGGTGTGGGGGGGTGTGTATGATTGGGGTGTATGTCTTTGTGTGTATGGTGGGGGTGTGTATGGTAGGGTGTGGGGGGGTGTGTGTATGGTAAGGTATGAGGGGTGTGTGGGTGTGGGGAGGTATGGTGGCATGTGGGGGTGTGTATGGTGGGTTTGTGAGGGGGTGTGGCTGTGTGTGGGGGGAACATAGGGTATGTTGTGGGGTGTGTGTATATGCAGAGAGGGTTGTGGGGAAAGGGGATGGGTGTATGAGGTTTTGGGGTATGAGGGAGGGTGGGGGGTGTGGGGAACCCTTACACACTCCTCCACCTGGCACACAGTGCCCACTGCCCCTGTGCAGGCACTGGTGCCTAACGGCACACAGCTCTGGCCAGCATTGTGCATGGGGGTGAGGAGCACAGCTTGCCCAGCCTGCTTCTGTTGCAGGGGCTCCACATGGCACGTGTGCAGCTCCTGCACTCATGTGGCACTGGGGGAAGCCCCCACTGGAGCCAGTGCTATGCAGGTCCTGGGATGTGGGGCTCCCTCCACTCCCAGTGGAGTCCCAGGACATGTGCAACAGGGGGTGGGGAAGGCAGCTGGTTCCAGTGTGGGTCTGGATAGAGGTGGGCCAGGCAGGCTGTGCTTCTTGCCCCCAAATGCAGCACTGGCTGGAGCCAGGTGCCACTGGATGCCAGCGCCTGCAGGAGACACGAGCTCCCTGAGCACCCCGATGTACTGCTGCTGCTGGCAGCAGAGTCTGAGTGCCATGTGAGGGGGTGTGTGGGGGTCCCCACACTGTGCCCAGCTGAGCTCCTGCTCCCACTGCCCACCTGGATGTGAGCTCTGTGCTGCCATCAGCTCCAGCACCACATTTCCTACCCCACCCAGCTGCAGCTCTCCCTGCCCCTGCCCCCACTACTGCCCAACCTAGTGTCTGGAGGAAGTGGGACACCAGGAAAGCCAAGCAGGTCCCCTGGGGTGGCTGCAACAGCAGCCACCCCACCTGAAAGCTGCTGCTGACTGGGCCAGGCTCTTATGCCCTTGAGGGTGGGAGCGAAGCGCAATAGATATATGTTGGGGGGTTGTATACGTGGGTGCTTTGCACCCACCCTTGTGGGCGGAAGGTCTGGGTAGGGTACAATTCATTGATGGGTTCCTGCGGGCCAGATAAAAGTGCCTGGTGGGCTGGATCCAGCCCGCAGGCTGTATTTTTCCCATCCATGGCTTAGACCCATAGGGATAGAAATGTAAGAAAAGACCTTGATGAAGGGTGCTCACTCTCTAGTTAGTAGGCCAGATACAGCCCACAGACCTGTGTCATCTGGCCTGTGGGACAAAACTGTACAGTTGGGGGAGTGGTGGCAGTGCTAATTTTCACTTCTGCTGCTAAATTTCCAGACCCTGGGGACTTCTGAGAGCCTGATAACCTGGTCATGTGTACCAGATCATGCCAGTAAGGAATCACATCTGGGTGCATGGGAATGGGCTAGTACGTGCCTACCTTGTGTGTGATCCAGTCCACAGACTGGCCCTGCACCACTCAACTGGTGGTGTGTACGCATGTGTGTATTTGGGGGTGTCTGTATGCAGGCTCTATCTGCATTTAGCTCATTGCAGGATTGTGACCTTAGGCGTTCTGATGGTTTTCCAGGCAAGGAGTATTTTGCATAGTGCCATTTTTTTTAATCAGAATTTTTTCAGAAATGGCTTTTCACAAGATTGTTGCATGAAAAAAGGATGGTGTGAAATGAATTTGTTACCAACCAAGAAATTATTTTTATGTCTCTGCAGAATGCGGTCAGCTTGTCTCCCTCTTGAGAAAGAAAGTAAGCTAAGAGCCCATTTTATATATTAATATAATATAGCAGAGAATCTACCAGGAATCGGCTACTTCAGATATAAATATTGTTTGTTACAAAGGGATCAAGAATTGTTAAACATATATGAAACAATTTCTCCCCTAAGGGAAGAGCATTATGCAGATGCATATGACCTTGCATATTACTTCCAGTATTTAATAAAGCCACTGATTAATTCTTGTTTTCTTCTGCATGTTTTTTACCATCCATATAGAATGTAATTGTCCCCAAGGCTAGGGACAGAATTACACATAAACTGGTTTAAGTGATCAGAAACTGGTTTAAACCTGTAACAGAACATAAGTTCAGTGCACATAAACCAGTTTCAAAATGGCTGAAACTGGTTTAAGATAAACCTAGTTGAAGGTAGTATCAGACTTAACTAATTTGGGTCAAACCGGTTTATGGAACTTCTGTCCCAGACTCCTTCCTGGTTTAAGTTAAATCAGAGTCCTCCTGCATCCCTGCATACTCTGCAGCCCTGGGCTGGGCTGTGCTTTTTGCTCCAGAGAACCCCTCTAGCCTGAGCAGGGGCGGGGATATGGCCAGACGCATCCCAGCATGGCCCCATTAAGGGAAAGTGGGCAGGGAGCCTAGCCTGGGCACAGGTACTGTCTGTCACTGAATCGCAGCCACTGGGGATGGCCCTACCCCTGTGGCCTGGCCTGGCCCCACCGAGGCCTGGTCGGTGCAGCTACAGATCAGTAACAGGGAAGGTAAAGCAGAAGGATGTTATCTTTTGGATTTTTAGAGAGAGTACCTTAAACTTGCTACTAATCTAAGTGTTGCTCATCTGAGTCAGTGTAGTCTTTGAGAAATAAAAAGAGAAAGAAAAGTTTCCGGCAGATTTCTTTTTAATGACAATTTGAAGTTGTCCAGAAGTTTTTGGAGGTTAGTAATAGTCCTGGTGCAGAAGGAATTAGTGGGCATCATAAGCAGCATGAAATGGTCAGAAGCAACTGATGGACTGTATTGGATGTCATGACCAAGTAGCATGTATATGTGTGTTTTAAAAGACGTATCAAATACTGATTGAGAAATTATACAGGAAGTTCTCAGTAATCATTTATAATTTTTCGCTGAAGTTTTCAACTGATCAGCTTGCTTTATAGCTGGTTGAATATTTTACCAAATAAATTATTAGATGAATAATGGGAATATTAGTGAATTTTACTTATTTAATTTTTTTTTATTTCCTCCTTATTCTGTCACCTCTACAGATAGACTTTTGCAAAAGAGTAAATACATAAGATAACTCTGTAAGTTGAACTATTTAATGTTTACAGTCACCTTAAGGTACAAATTGCTTTGACATTAAAAATAACATACTGTTTCTTATGCAAATGATAACAATAAAAAGTCTGGTTGTCAATGTATCTTAATCTTAGCATTCAGTGTGACCATAGTAACAAGATTGGCCTTGTGTGGCAATATAAAGGTAACTATGCCAGCAAGCAAAGAGAGAAACTGCATGTGTGACAGCTTAGTCTTGAAGGCTGTGGAGTACATATTAAACAGTTTTGGTGAAGCAAAGAATTACCTGTAAGTGGTCAACACCATCTGGTTCACAGTGCTGAAAAATGCAAATAAATCTTTCCAGGTTTTCCTGAATGGTTTCCATGGGGGGAATTTAACATCTTTCTGGTAGAGACAAGGCACAGCATGGTACCTTACGTACAGCTCTGCATGTACAAATTTTGTGCAACCAACCATGGTGGTCATTTTAAGATATTCCTGCCCCACTGTAGAATATTATGTTACCAGAATGTGTACTAGAGAAAGTGAGTGGAGGTTGTGAGGAAAAACAGACACAGAAATGTCTCCAGTGCTTACCATGATCGAACAGAAGAGCAGCAGACAGAGGGAGTTTGCCTTGGAGTTGGTGTGAGAAGAGGAGAGGAGCAGTTCAGTGTTGGGATGGCCTTTAGGAAGACCAGAAATTCTGGGTGTCTGATCTGTGTTTGACTTGTTATTGTTTTTCAAGTGACACTTGACACCATTTGTGCTACAGCTGTATGTGGCATGGTTTGCTTCAGGTGGGGCTGGTTTAGCTACTTAAGGGGCAGGGCCAGGCAAGCCCAAGCTAGGAAGCCTAATAAAAGGCAACTTCTTGTGAACAGTAGGAGCAGTGAGAGGGGCAGCAATGAGAGAGAGTTTGCCTGGAAGTTCACTGCAGGAGGGAGCCAGGGAGCAGGAGGCTGGTGTGTGCACAGGCTGTGGTGGCAGCACAGATGACCGCAGGGCAACCCGGGCGTGGGCTCTGGGCAGCTGCAGCAGGAGAGAGAGGGGCACACACAGACACACAACTGCAGTCTGCTGCAGGTGACCAGGAATACTGCCCAGTGGCACATGGAGCAGCACCTAGCAGGTAAATCTGTAAAGGGGAAGAGGTGTTGGGGATGGAATGGGCATGGGGGGGGCAGATCAATCCACCCACAGTGAGGGGGTTGGGCAGATGCAGGGGCTGGGGTGAATGGGGCCCTGGGATGGATTGTGGGATAGTTGGGGCTCTGGGTAGCTCATCCAGGGGCATAGGGGGTGGCTCCCGCTGCTGCATGCACACTGGGGGAGGCATGGGGGGCTCTGCGCCCTGCTGCCATTGCCCTGGGAGTCACACAACACCATGTTGTGCCTCCCACTGCCAGGTGGGCAGGGGACGTGGCGCAGCCAGCATGCAGCTCCCAGGGCAATGGCAGCGGGGCACAGAGCCCCAGCCTGCAGTGGCAGCCTACCTCTGCCTTGTGCAGAAATTGGGGGCACATACCCCAGATGCTTCTCCTGGGGTGTGCACAGTGGCAGGAGCCCCCCATGCTCCTGGATAGGGCACCCAGGGCTCCAATTGTCCCATGACCTGGCCCAGGACCCTGTTCACCCCAGTCCCTGCCCCTGCCCCACTCTCCCTTACTGTGAGGACCTCAATCTGCACCCCCATGCCTCTACCCCCCACCTCCATACTTGCCTGCTGTGCAGTGTCTGTGTAGCAGCACAGTAGAAGTATCTTTTAAGTTTTAAGTTTTACTCAGCCCTCCCCAAATAATATTTTCTGCCTCCACCTATGATTGAAAGGCTAGAAACACAGACACCCACACTGTATGCTGTCAGGGAATATGAAGATTTCCAGGATAAAAGTAATGAAAAACTGGCATGGAAAAGGCCAGAGGGAAAAAGAGTTGTAACTGCTTGAAGAAGGAGGGCCCCCAGAATTCAAGAGGAGCAGATTTAAGTCAGCAAATGTTTTCAAGCACTCTGCAGTGGAGCAACTGGGGAAAAGGTAGAGGTGAGGACATCAACAGGCAAGACTCAGAGGACTCAGCAGGCTAGACAACAGAAAGTGCAGGGCTCCAGGGTTGGGCAGCTCTAACACCACTGCACCAAGGAGGAAGAGGAGAGTGGTGTTGGTTAGTGACTCTCTTTTGTTGGGGACAGAAGCACCAATGTGTCATCAAGATTTTGAGTCCCAGGAGGCATGCTGTCTTCCTGGAGCATGTATTTGGGATATCGCAGAAAGATTGTCAGTGTTCATTTGTCCCTCAGACCACTACCCTTTCCTGCTTGACCATACAGGCATTACCAATACTGCCTGCAATGATACTGAGCAGATCAGAGGAGACTACAAGGCTCTTGGCAGAAGGATTAAGGGGCCTGGAGCTCAGGAGGTATTCTCATCAATCCTCCCTGTAGAAGGTAAGGGCCCAAGCCGGGACCTCTGCATGGAAGTAAACGCATGGCTGAGATGATGGTATTGACACACAAGCTTTGGATTCTTTGACAACAGACTAATGTTTTGGGGAAGAGGACTGCTATCCAGAGATAGATAGCGGAACATGACCAATTTAGCACAGGCTTAAATTAGGTTTCACAGAGGATGGTGAACCATGCCCACCAGCAGCAGAGCAAACAGTCGAGAGGGGAAACCACTAGAACTGTGGGCAAGGGTCAGAGGCACAGGACAGCCTCAAGTGCTGCAGAAGGGAAACAAGTAGGACAGAATGCAAAATATATCCAATATATGTATACAAATGTGAGAAGTATGGAGAACAGACAAGATGAGCTGCAAGTCACAGCCTGTGAAAGGAACAATGATCTTATTGGTATTACAGACACTTGGTGGGAATGCTGTTATAACTGGAACATCAACACTACACTCTGTTTTGGAAGGTGACTTGGGAGAAAGTGGTGCCATTGCCTTGTATGTCAAAAATACATACACTGGTTCCCTGGTTCAGGAGGAAGAAGGTAGCAGGTTGGAATGTATGTAAGTAAAGATGAAAAGTGAAAGTTACAGCACTGATATAATAGTAGGTATTTATTATAGACAACCAAATCAGGAAGAAGAGATGGATGAGGCACTCTCGAAGGAGGTGACAAAATAAATCCAAAAGTTGTGAGATGGTACTGATGGGAGACTTCAGTTTTCTGGATAGCTGCTGGAAGAATCATATGACCAAACATAAAATGTTGGGTAAATTCCTAAATTGTGTGGAGTATAATTTTTTTCTGCTCCAGAAAATTGAGGTTACAACTAGGGGATCATATATTTTGGATCTTGCACTGATCAGTAAAAAGAACTGGTAGATGATGTGAAGGTGAAAGGAAACTTGGGAGGAAGTGATCACAATATGATAAAATCCTGACACTGAGAAAGCAGGACATCAGAACTAAGAGACTGGATTTCAAAAAGAAGGCTGTCAGCTGACTTAAGGAGATGGTATGTTTAGTGCAGTGAGAGGACATACTGAATGATAAAGGTGCCCAGGAAGTTTGGAAGCTTCTAAAGGTATTGGAAACCCAAGAAGAAGTTGTTCTGATGTGACTGAAGCACAAGAGTGGCAAGAAACCAGTGTGGTTGTACGAGGAGCTTCTAGAATGCCTCAAATGCAAAAGGAAAGCATACAAACAAATGAAAGAAGGCCAGGTAACCAAGAAAGCATGCCAGGAAATAGCAACAACTTGCAGGGACAAAATCAGGAAGGCAAAGGTAAAAAAAAAAAAAAAAAAAAAGTACCCCTGCAAGGCAAGTTAAGGGTAACAGGAGGTTCTGTAAGTATGCTGCCCAGAAAAAAAAAAAGGCCAAAGAAGCTGTGAGTCTATTATTAAATAGGGTAAACTTTTTAACAGAAGATGAAAAGAAGGTGGCCCGACAACTACTTTGATTCACTCTTCTCAAAAAAGAATTAGTCTGCAGCCAGACAGCTAACAAGGATTATTTGGATAAGAAAGGAGAAAAGCTGAGGGATGAGATAAAAGAAACAGTCGGAGCCCTTTTGGTGGGTCTAAATGAGTTCAGGTCAGCAGGACTTGATGAACTTCATTCCAGAGTACTGAAGGAACTGTTGGAGGAGATCTCAGAGCCCTTGGCAATAATATTTACAAAATCATGGGAGACAGGCAAGATTCAAGAGGACTGGAAAAGGCCAACATAAAATCTCTCTTTAAAAAAGGCAAAAAGGGAGGAGCCAGGGAACTACAGTCCAGTTAGCCTCACTTCAACACCTGGGAAGTTACTGGAGCATATCATAAGGAAGACCATTTGCAAGCATCTGGAGAAGAAAAGGCTGATTTATGGACAGCCACCATGTATTTATTTTGAACAAATTGTGCCAAACAAACCTGATCTCCTTCTTTGACAAGATAACTAGTTGGGTAAATGAGGGGAATGCTGTGGATATAGAGTATCTGAAATTCAGCAAGACTTTGGACAAAGTCTTACATGACCTTCTCATAATCAAATTGGAGAAATATGGTTAGACAAAACTATCATAAGGTGGGTAGACAACCAGTTCAATAACTGCAAGCAAAGTGTAATTATGAATGGATCAACATCAGAATGGCAGGAAGTTTTGAATGGAGTCCCATCAGGGTCTGCCCTGGACCCAATGTTGTTCAACCTCTTTATGAATGATTTGGCTGCTGGCATAGAGAGCTTCTTGAGCAAATTTTTACATGACACAAAATTGGGAAGGACTGTAAACACACTGAAGGACAGCCAGGAGTGCAATTCAGAAGGATCTTGACAAATTGGAAAGCTGGGCTGGAGCTACCAGGATGAAATTCAGTGCTGACAAATGCAAGGTGCTACACTTCAGGAAGACTAATCAAAAACACTAATACAAATTGGGTGACAACTAGCTGGATGGTAGCAGTATGGAAAAGGATCTAGGAGTCTTGGTGTGAATCAGACTCAATATGAGTATGAAGTATAATGCAGATGCACAAAAGACAAATGCAGTTTTGGACTTCATCAATAGGAACATTAGGTGCAAGACATGAGAGGTGATGCAGCATCTTTACTTGGCACTGGTTAGGCCTCATCTAGAGCAGTGTGTACAGTTTTGTGTTCTACATTTTAAAAAGGACATGCAATAGTTAGAAAGGGTGCAGAGGCTGAAGCCAAAATTATAAAGGGCTTGAAAAGCCAGCCATACAAGGAGAGGTTGAAGGAAATAGGCATCCTCAATTTACAGAAAAAGCACTTGAGAGGGAACATATTAGTTTTCAAATATCTGAAAGGCTGCCATAATGTTGAGGGACAATGTCTTTTCTCTCTAGCTGCAGAGCAGGATGCAGACCAATAGCCATTTTTGCTCTGGGAGAAAAAGCATGGATTTCTATATACTTCTGGTTTCTACTGGAGACTAGTGATTCTTCTGGTAGAAACTGAACATGTACTTCGTGTCTGTACTTGGCCACTGTTAGAAGAGTGAGGCTGTGGAATAGACTGCCTAGGGAAGTAGTAGAGTTTCCATTTTCAGAGGTGTTCAAGGAAACCTTGGAGAAGCATTGGTCGGGAATGATCAAGGAGTAGTTATGGCTATGCTCTACCATGGGTATTTCTCATGCTTCTGGGCTTTGCTGATTGTTGTGTGGGGCCAGAAAGGCTCCCTTCCCTCCCCATACCTTATTGCTAAATGTGTCAGGATTTTCTTTTTTTACCTTTCTCAGAAGTATTGGGTGCTGGCTGCATCCAAATTTGGGATTTTGATTCGGGTGTGCCAGTGCTCCTGCTAGGACTATCACCTGAAGGCTCCAGGCTAGAGGGTTTCGGCCTTCCACTCAGGTTAAGACTGATCACCACATATGGGGTCAGGAAGTAATTTTACCCCATTGTCAAATTAATGTGAACTGTGGGGTTTTTGCCTTCCTCTGTAGCAAGGGGGAGTGGCTATCTTCCTTGGATCGCTCAAGTGCATTTTAACAACACTTGGAGCACAAAGAAAATTGGCCATCAACAGGTTATTGGCTATAACAGGTTTGTGTCACAGGGTTGCCTGTGTAGTTTTATTAACAGGTTATATAAGAATTTGATTAGGATGGTTTGGGTAGGGATGATCCTGCCTCAGGCATGTGGGTTGGACTCTAGAGGTCCCTTCCAGCCCTGTTTTCCTATGATTTTATGAAATAGTATACTCCTGAATGACTGCTTCTTGTCTGGTATGAGGCATGGTATTCTTTCCAGCTTCTGAAGGAACATATTTTCTCTTAAGTATATCTTGTAGTACCATAACTCCTTTCTTGGCCTCTGCTCCTCTATGTGCGACTAAGTTGCCCTCCCCCTTCACTACCCTTGTCTGTACTGCTTTAGTCTTAAATGAGCAAACTTGAGTCATAAATATTCAATAAGTATCAAACTGTTCCTACCTTGTTGAAAGTCTGACAGTATATTTCATATTTTTCTTAGCTGGGTAGATATTACAGCTTATGTAAATTAAAAAAACTTGTAAAACTAGCTACAGCTGGCCATTGGGCATGTTTGTCTATGCAGTTCTAATTATGTATCACCATTTTGACTGATAGCAATTTTCTTTCCTTTTAATTCTGAGCCAAAACTGCCAGTTGTGGAAAAGTGTGTGGTGGATTAGATAGTGTTGGAGTGATGTTTTAACCATGATAGTTCCAAAAACATGTGAGGGGTAAGGATTGTTGTGGTTGATATTTTGTATTGGACTAGCATGATTGGGATAGACTTTCAAATGAAGAGTATTCTTCTTTAGATGACCTAGAACTTGTCCAAATCTATCCCAAATGGGTAGTTGGCCCAATAAAAGATATCACCCACAAAAATCCTTGCTTTTCATGGTGGATTAGAGATGTTCACAAATGTCTGGGATTGGATTGAAACAAGCAAACAAATTTTCATTTGTAACCTAATCAAAATGTGAGCCGGGGCTGCTGGGACTTGATAGTAAAGGTGAAAAGCTCATATATTTGTGCTATGTTCTCCCTTTCCTCCATTCTGTTAAAATATTTTTCACTTGGTTTTTCTCCCTTTCCTGAAGTGCCAAACAAATCATATGTTTTAAAATAGAGTTGAACAGTATAAAAATGCACCTTCATAAGAGACTAAACAGAGGTGTAAGCCTTAAAGACAGATGCTTGAAGATTAGGCACTACTTTGGTCCTCTCTCCTAAAAGAGTTCTTTGACCCTTTGAGTCATTTGCCTATGAGAAATCCACATCTAGTCCACAGGAAAACATGGGAAATGTGTATGGTCATCAAATGGTCCATAAGCTCTTGCTTTTAAGATGCAGAGCTGGGACTTGGGAGACGTTGAGTATGATTACTAACTTTCATATGCTTCCTGTGTGAGTTTTAAAAAAAAAAATGATATATGACATTTGATCATATATTGTGCTGTAATTAGCAGGGTGCCCATTTTGGGCACTGAGTCTGTTAGAGCCTGATTTTTTTCCAGAAGGCCAAACTCTAATAGTTCCCTGACTTTAGTTGGAGCTATAGGTACCTACTAGTATCTGTGCTGTTCAGGTGCTAGAAACCATTTTCATGCCATAAACACAAGACTATTCATAAACATTAGACAGTTTGAAACTGCCCCCACTGTATTCTGTGTTTCAGTAACCTCCTGCAGCATGATTATGAGGATACATTCAGAGATGCTTGAGCAGTATTCGTACAACAAAGAAAGCACAGAAATGCCAGAAATGCTCAAACAGATATATGCTAATATGCATAAAAATCCTCCCAGGGTTTATAGCAATGCACAAACATGTTATTGGGATAGTTCAATAATTATTTTAATATTAAAATGTGAAAATGAAGGATGGGAAGGATAAGAAGAAAAGTTCTTCTGATCTAAGAATGACCACTATCAAGCTCAACTTCATGGTCCTGCAAAAAAAGTGTTTTAAAAAAGAAACACCTCATTTACTCAAATGGAAGTCTACCCTGATTATAAGATGATCCCTCAAACATTAGATTCTTTGTATGGAAAATTTATAAATGTGTTATAATTTTCCAGGTATAGAATTTAATTATTGTAAGTTTGCCTTGAATTTGTCCTCCTCCTCCTGCTACAACAGGGAAGATAAATCTGCTTGGGTCAGATAGTCCTTTGCTCTCTGCTTCCCCTCAACTTTTTCCTTTGGCAGTCCCTTCCCCCTCTCTTTGTCAGACCCTGCTCTCCTTGAGCACATAGAAGTGAGGAGCAAATTTGAAAACAATAACCTTGAAATTAAACATGGCTGTAGTAATTTGTATATAGTACCTGTGCTTTTAGTTTATCCAGAATTGATGCAAGTTATCTTTTTTGAAACTGCTACAAGTTTTAGCACAGGTACTCCATAAACACTTTTCAGCAGCACTTTGGTGCCTACTTATATGTAGTACAAACATTTTTTGTGAATACTGAATCACAGTGGTTGTTGAGCAGTTCCAGCTTTTCATTTTCTGTTAAGAATTCACCCTGGCTATTTAATAATAGATTCACCACTTTCTTTGCCTTTCTTTTCTGGCTGGCATATTATAGAACCTCTTCTTATCCTTAACTTGCCTCATCAGGGGCATTTTTTTTCTTTTAACCTTTGCCTTCCTGATTTGGGCTCTGCATGTTCTTGTTATTTTCTGGTATGCTTCCTTGGTTATCTGGCCATATGTCTTATTCTGAAAGGGCTACATTAACCTATTCTTGTGGTAGGTCCCCATCAGCATGTTTGCCCAATGTGGGGCATGTGCTTTATAGTCATTCTCAGAATTGGCTACATTTAACCAACTTCATATTTGGTTTCCATTGCTGAGCACATGCTACTTTTTGGCAGCAGTTTAATGATAGACAACATATTTCATGAGATTTCCTTATATATGATTACAAGATGAGGGGCTTTTTTCCCCCTGATAATGGGGGGGTGGGGGAGGGAGAACCTTGTCTTGTATTTGAGTAAATATAGTAATGCAGGTAAAATAAGGCAAGGAACTACAAAAGACTACATTGTGGGAGGAGGTACATACACTTGAATCTGGCATTCTTTCACCACATATACAATACTACCTTCTCTATTAGTGCATTTTTGCTGTTAAAAATTCTTATTTGCTAGAAAAAAAAATAAAATTTCCAGGCAAGCAGATGGTGTTCATGAGTCTCTCTGTATAACACTTCCTACACCACTCAGTGGGTAGAGAGATGGGGGGAGTAAACTTCTTTATGTTGACATCTGAAGTCTGAAAGGTGCAGGAGAAGAGAGCTTTAGCAACAGATTCTGTTGGGTCAAATTGGTACCATTTATTCTTGGAGTAGTAGTGGGCATCTGTCTGTCTTGCAAGGTAATAGAATTATGCCAAGTGAGACATCAGCTTGCTGGAGACCTTTCTTCTAGTCTCAGTAACTATTTTCTTCCTGAGGCCATGAACTTAACAACTTCTGTTACAGGAAGTGGTACTCACTATTGTGTGCAGGCCCTAAAAGAAGAAAAGTTGATTCTAATAGATTTAGTATTGGCAGTACTCTAGTATAGTATTTTACTCAACATGGTTTTCCCATCCTTCTAGACTATACTCTGAGGATTGAGGACTCCTATATTGTTACAATAGTGAGGTCTGTTCACAGTAAATGTATTTTTGTCTTCCCTTGTTGGCCTCTTTTCAAGGCATGCCCATCTGTAATGCCTCAGATAAGTACCTCTTGCATTACATTTAAATCCTGCTAATTTGAAAATATTATTGAACCCTGAAAAATGTCTTGATCTACTTTCAGTACTCTTGCCAGTAAGTAAAACTGTATTAATTACTTCTAATCCTCTAGTCACTTCACTTTCAGTACAAGAATGTTGGAAAATTGCAAATAAGTTCTTCCATTGGAAAATAATGTTAAACTGTTTGTCAAGGAAAAATGGAGCCATGAGTTTTAATGGAGTCACCAGAAGCATGGTAGTAGTTGTAGTGACAAATAACAACAATTAAAGGCAAAAGCTATCACCAGCCATTATTGATATGAAGAGAACAAAACATTGCTTTGTGGAGCACAGTTGTGAGTATTTTAGGTTTTCTTAAGTATCGTTTTATACATGTTTTAGAAGAGATATTTGCAGTAGCCTCCTGTATAAAATATGAAACTGGGAATCGGGAATTGTTCTGTTCTTGACTCTCCTGAGCGACGTCAGGTAAGTCATTTTGCCTCTCAGTGGCTCAGGTTGTCTGTAAACTGGCCTGCTTTTGTAGGGTGCTTTGGGCTTCACTGAGGAAAAACTGCCATTGAAGAAACAACTAGGGTATTAACAACACATCTCCAGAACTCTGTTTGGTGGCCTAGGGTGAGTGAGCTCACCACTTGGATGTAGTTTCTCTTCCTATTTCTAGCTGCTAAAATTGTCAGATAAAACATTAAATATTTTTATAATGTTTGTGGCCATCATTACCACATGAATATCATGTGCTCAGTAAGTGTGTCCACACACAAAAAATGGGAAGTGAGATAGTCTGTGAGGTTGTACATGAAGGAAAGAGTCTGAGACATTGGCAATTACTTAGTTAGATATACTTGAGAGAGGGTTAGCCGTGTTAGTCCGAAGTCAACTAAGAAGACATAGTAGAGTGGCATTTCAAGACTAATTGTTTAAAAGAGGCATACACTTTCTCAGGCAACATTTGACAAAGAAGAATAAAGACATTAGGCTGTAAGTCGCATTTAAACTCAGAAGTAACCTCTTCTTTTAAAAACTATTAAAGAACTGGAAACATAATTAAGGGTGAATATCATGACACAGGTGCATGCACACAATTCCAGTATTTTAAATATAGTTTTAAGAAATCTTTTGTAATAAAAACAGGGACAATTTGTTCCTGGAGTGGCACGTTTTCGGTTTGTTACAGAAGAGTATACCATGTCTTGTGAATGTGTGTACAGATACTTAATTCTTTGTGTATCTGAGGGAGCCAGAGGGCCATGTAGCATAGCTGTTGCTAAGATAAAGAAGGCTGCTTTTCTCAAAGAGGAAGGTTTAGCCCACATAAATCATCAGACCAAGAGTGATAACTCACTGGCCATCTGCTTTCTTTACCTCCTCTGTTTTCTTCCCTGCTCTTTGAATATGCGTATCCAACCCAGATAAATTCAGCTTACAGTCTTGGGATAGTGTTGTCATCTTTAGGATAAAGACTCCTCACCTGAGTCCAGCTGTACTTGTGTCTGATTATGAGAATTAAGCAACTAAGAAAAAAACAGTTGTCTTTAAAAATGTCCAGTCACTATTCCTCTTTTCTTGTACGTACATTACATACCTTATTTGTCAGCATCTTTTTCTTTAACACAGTCCTTTCCTCTTCATTTATGGAGATTCTTAAGCCTTTCTCCCTGGCTAAGATTCTGACCTGTTGGGTAACCAGCTGAAATGTGGCTAGTGTTGTGCTGCACAAGGAGCATTGTATACCTGTACCATGACCAAGTGGCTGCTCTCTCAACTGACTTTCCATATTAGTCATGATTTAGAAGATTATTCCTATGTACCTTGTATGTAATTTTGCATATTCAGGTAGCTGAATAGTTCCTAGTTTTGTTGTGTGGACAGTCTTGTTACTTTCAGCCCCTTTTGCAGCTCCAGCTGTCAAGCATTTTATATGGGGCCTCCCTTTGTTTTGAGAAGGCCAGTGAGACCTATCTGTTGCATACTTCCTGCTCCCAAATTGTGAACTCCCTTTGGATTGTTCAAGTCTGTTTTTTAAAATGGTTTACATTAAAAAAAAAAAAGTGAGAAGGGTTATAGTATATCTGATCATTTCTGGGTTGGCTGAACAGTGTTTTAGAAGGTGGATACAGCAAAATACATGTTTCTAGCTGTACCCTTCAGGATACTGTTTGCTCTGAAAACACTAGGTTTTGTGTTAACTTTTAACACCTATAGTGATCAAGGAGAGTGTGGTTTTCTGCTGCAGTAGTGAATAAGAAGCCATTCAGACTTCTGAAGTATGATCTTGTGACTTTGAAGAGTTCTATCCAACGAATGAAACTAGTAAAAGAGGAGTCTGCTAAGATGTGGATTTCTTGAACAGAAGCCATGCTCATGAATTCTTGAATGCCATTCTGCTTATTTGCTTGCATTTATTTTAAACTAAAAAAAGTAAATAACAAATATAGTGAATCTAATCATATCAAAACAAAAAGCAATACCAAAAATAAGACCAATTGCATACTTAATAACAACAGTTCTAAAAAGAAAATAATTATAATAAATAAACTGATAGCAATATTTATAAAGTGATGAAGCCATAGGAAAGTGTTCTGTCAGTAATAATGTCACCCTCTTTAAATATTAGAGATGTCACCATTATTTAGTAACTTTAATAGAATCTTTGCTACATTTAAGGGGGGGAGAATGTCATTGTTACTTTCTTCATTCCTGTTTCTAAAATGTTTTCATTTAATCTGTATCAAACTATGCCTGTTTATTATGCAGTTACATGGATAAACTGATTTAGTTTGTTGCGAAACAATGTGCATTATCAGGGCAAACTAAAAAGTTGACCAAGGAACAATATTTTTGACTGGTGGTGGGAACGTCTGCAAATCTGGCCCTTTTATCAGCAGAGGAACATCAACTACCAGAATTATATTATATTGCCAGAAATACCAGGCAAAAAAGGGAAAGGGGCCAGGAGGCTTCCATGGCTGACCAGAGAAATCCAGGGCAGCCTAAGGGCCAAAAGGGGAGCACATAAAAAGTGGAAACAGGGTGAGATCACTAAAGATGAATATACCTCCTCTGCTCGTGCTTGTAGGGAGGCAGTTAGGCGGGCCAAAGCTACCATGGAGCTGAGGATGGCAACCCAAGTAAAAGACAACATGAAATTGTTTTTTAGATATATTGGGAGTAAAAGGAAGGCCCAGGGAGGAATAGGACCGCTGCTAAATGGGCAGAAACAATTGGTGACAGACAGGGGGGACAAGGCTGAACTCCTCAACGAGTTCTTTGCCTCAGTGTTCCTAAGTGAGGGGCACGACAAGTCTCTCACTGGGGTTGTAGAGAGGCAGCAGCAAGGCGCCAGGCTTCCATACGTAGATCCTGAGGTGGTGCAGAGTCACTTGGAAGAACTGGATGCCTTTAAGTCGGCAGGCCCGGATGAGCTCCATCTGAGGGTGCTGAAGGCACTGGCCGACATCATTGCAGAGCCACTGGCGGGAATATTCGAACGCTCATGGCGCACGGGCCAAGTCCCAGAGGATTGGAAAAGGGCTAACGTGGTCCCCATTTTCAAGAAGGGGAGGAAGGAGGACCCGGGCAACTATAGGCCAGTCAGTCTCACCTCCATCCTTGGTAAAGTCTTTGAAAAAATTATCAAGGCTCACATTTGTGAGAGCCCAGCAGGGCAAATTATGCTGAGGGGAAACCAGCATGGGTTTGTGGCGGGCAGATCGTGCCTGACCAATCTAGTCTCCTTCTATGACCAGGTTACGAAACACCTGGACACAGGAGGAGGGGTGGATGTCGTATACTTAGACTTCAGGAAGGCCTTCGATACGGTATCCCACCCCATACTGGTGAACAAGTTAAGAGGCTGTGATGTGGATGACTACACAGTCCGGTGGGTGGCGAATTGGCTAGAGGGTCGCACCCAAAGAGTCATGGTGGATGGGTCGGTCTCGACCTGGAAGGGTGTGGGCAGTGGGGTCCCGCAGGGCTCGGTCCTTGGACCGATACTCTTTAATGTCTTCATCAGTGACTTGGACGAGGGAGTGAAATGTACTCTGTCCAAGTTTGCAGATGACAAAAGCTATGGGGAGAAGTGGACACGCCGGAGGGCAGGGAACAGCTGCAGGCAGACCTGGATAGGTTGGACAAGTGGGCAGAACACAACAGGATGCAGTTCAACAAGGAGAAATGCAAAGTGCTGCACCTAGGGAGGAAAAATGTTCAGCACACCTACAGCCTAGGGAATGACCTGCTGGGTGGCACAGAGGTGGAAAGGGATCTTGGAGTCCTAGTGGACTCCAAGATGAACATGAGCCGGCAGTGTGACGAAGCCATCAGAAAAGCCAATGGCACTTTATCATGCATCAGCAGATGCATGACGAATAGGACCAGGGAGGTGATACTTCCCCTCTATAGGGCGCTGGTCAGACCGCAGTTGGAGTACTGCGTGCAATTCTGGGCGCCACACTTCAAGAAGGATGCGGATAACCTGGAGAGGGTCCAGAGAAGGGCCACTCGTATGGTTAAGGCCCTGCAGACCAAGCCCTACGAGGAGAGACTAGAGAAACTGGACCTTTTCAGCCTCCGCAAGAGAAGGTTGAGAGGCGACCTTGTGGCTGCCTATAAGTTCATCACGGGGGCACAGAAGGGAATTGGTGAGTATTTATTCACCAAGGTGCCCCCGGGGGTCACAAGAAACAATGGCCGCAAGCTAGCAGAGAGCAGATTTAGATTGGACATTAGATAGAACTTCTTCACCGTTCGAGTGGCCAAGGTCTGGAACGGGCTCCCAAGGGAGGTGGTGCTCTCCCCTACCCTGGGGGTCTTCAAGAGGAGGTTAGATGAGTATCTAGCTGGGATCATCTAGACCCAGCACCCTTTCCTGCTTATGCAGGGGGTCGGACTCGATGATCTATTGAGGTCCCTTCCGACCCTAACATCTATGAATCTATGAATTGTTCTAGGGATTATAGAGTAGATTCTCTACAGCACTTAATACTTTGTTTTCCTGACTCTGTCCCAGCCTTGCTGTGGATGAGAACAACCTGTGGGCTGCACTGGCTTGTGCCAACTGGCTGTAAAATCTTAGGAACTATACCAGATAGAGATTGCTGGAGCACATCATTTTACATGGTTGTCACTCCTCCTTAATGCCAACATGAGTCCTGTGCATGGGGAGGGAATGGCAGGTGTCAGCTCTGCTGGCTCTATATCCATTGGTGACTTGGGAACAGGTTGCCTTCCCCAACACTATCTTCCGTGTTATCCACGCCCTACATGGGGCACCCTTGGAGTCCCCTTTAAGGTTTCTTGTGTCCTGCTCTTTACTTTCCTGCCACGTCTTGATGGAAAATTATTATACGGATGTTTTTTTAAGTGGGAGACTACCTATTATATTTCCTATGTTATGGTCTTCCACCTCCACAAACTTTGACCCCTTGCCTTCCTCTAGCTAGGCCTCCCCGTCTAAACCCACCAAACAGGGTTCAACTCTGAGATGCTAGCGTTTTTCTTTGTCTTGAGTCTCATGGCCCTCCTTTCTGCTCTAATTCGGAGCCCAGCCTCCCTGGCCCAGAGGCCTAGCCACCAGCCCCATAGCCAGGGGACTGCAAGTTCAAGGCTAGGGAACAGCCCTGAACCTATGCCATCCTAGTCCACAGCACAAAAAAACCAAACCAAACAAAAAACTGTACCTCAGGGGCACTAGACTACCCCAGCATTTTAGGGCTGCATCCTCTGGTGTCAGGGTCTGTACCACCCCAAGATCCTGCACCTACACTGGCACCAGGGCCTATGAACCCTAAATACTGTGCCTTCTCTGGCATGGGGGTCAGTACACGCCAGATCCTACAGGCACCAGGCCCCCCATGGTATAGTGGGGTCCCAATGAGGCCTCCTCCTTCCCCACTAGCCTTACCCAAACTGCTGGTGTTATTCAATAACAAAAAGAAATATGAACAGTCCTGTCCATGGGCAATAACTGCCACCAAAAAATGTGATTAAAGAAGGTAGTGTGCCAGCTTACATTTATGCTTTGGTTCCCCACCGTTGGCTACAGTCTTTCTTCTAGGGTTGCTGCTGTCTCTCTGGAGGCTTCCATAGTTCCCCTCCTCCAGTCTTTGGACCACTTACCAAGCTCCTCCAGGGAACTCTGGGGTACTCTCCTTCCCCCTTGGCTGCTGGCCCTCATTCCTGCTCTGCCCAGGGTTTTTATAGTCCTGGCCTGCCCCTTCCAGTCAGCTGACTAGCTGGCCAGGCTCAGCATTTAACCCCCTCCTTACCGGCACTCTGTGTCCAGAAAGTTGTGGCCTTAAAGGGGTGGACCTGTCTTCTGGTGACAGGGCTAGGGTTCCCTGTTACACATACCCCTTTCTTCTCGTTCGTCTGGGGTCTTTCCTTCCCCTCTGAACCCTCGACCTACCTTCTGGTAACAGGGCCAGGGTTCCCTGTTACAGTGACTCTCCCAAGTGGAGCTTCCAAATGATTTCCCAACCTCTACTGCTTCAGTGGTCAAAAAGAGGCTGCCTGCAATCTTAAAGACTACAGAAATGCAGAATGTTCCTGGGTTGTGAATTAAGTAGGATTGTATGTATTGTGATTGGATTAACTAGAAAGTCTTCCACCTGCTATTCTGGCATGTTTTAAAGGACTTCAGAGAACAAGAATTATAGAACCAATAATGCAAACAATGGTAATAAAGTTGCCAGTAAAAAAAGTAGGTTTAATGTACTTAACCTGAAGGTAGTGCCTAGTCCTTTTCTGTAGAAACACCTGCATTTGGAGTGTTTCTTCAGACAAATTTCCAAGGAATTTCAGAATTTGTGAACTGCTCTGTAAATGAGCAGCTGCTACATATAGTTAATCCAGATTTGTGCTGGGGTGGTATTTCAGGGGTAGTAAGAAGCCCCCTGAAACCTAGCAACTATTACTGCAGGGGGGGAGGTGACCATAAATCTCTTGGCTTTCAAAATGAATGTAAAAATTCACATTTTCAACTTAATGTTGCCAATTATTTCTTAAAATGTCAAAGAACAGAGGATGGAAAAAAAGGTGAAGGAAGGGAGGGAGGAAGAAAATGTGTTAAGCCAGGGTGTCTGGAGAAAGGAAATAAATGTCTAAAGTCCTAAATGCTTCATGGCCAGCAGAAGAAACAAGAGACCTAAACCATTGATCAACAATGATTTTTGGTTGGTAGCCCTGAGTAAGTGCTCAGCTACCACTACAGTAAAAGTAACAGTTATCCTCAAAGATAAACCAAGATCTGATTTTGGTGAAATGTTCTTGATGATGAAGATTTTCATGCATGATTTTAAATTGGAAAACCTGGTTCATCACAGCCAACTTGATCTTGTATTAGTTCTGTAGTAATATTTTATTACTATGTTTTGTGTGACAGTATAGAAAACTGCTGGTGGCCTTAGTGTTAGCTGATGTTACTTTTTGGAATATTACCATTATAGTTTCTCCAGCCTTTAATGATTATTGGTTTTGTGATTATTGGTTTTGCATCCTCATATTCTTCCAATGCTGTTACCTGTCATAGTCAAGGACAAATGCTTTCTTTACTCTTAGAGAAAGGGTTGATTTTTTTTTTTTTTTTTTTTTTTTTTTTAATGGGAAAGCAAAGAATAAGTGGGTATTTCTTAATCCTAGATTTCTGCTTTTATTTATAAAGGAGCTGTTTGTAGGAGAAAAGTTACCTGTACTTATGGTGAAGCTATGCATTACTAGCCCATGCTAGTAATGTGGAATGTTAAACAGTGTTAAAGTTAGAATGTGCTGTGAGCAGTTTCATGTTAAGGATTAATACCATTTCTTGCTTGTGCAACTCTTTCTTGCCCCTGGAAGGCTGGTGAGCTGGACCATGGATAGGAGCTAGGTCACCTGAACTCTATCCCTGCTCTGGGTGGGGAAGGAGGGAGGTCTGGGAGTAGTGCGCTTAGGGGTGCTGGAGGACTGCAGAATGCTCATTTTATCTCTGTGAAGCTGAATGAAGTTACCCTAATACAAGCTAGGTAGCATGGTCCAGAGATACACCACTTCAGGTGAGGGTTAACTTTGAGACACTCAGAGGGCACTTACCATGAGTTAACGAGCTTTAACCTTGTCACTTGTGTTTTAAGTGTCCTTAGTCCAGTCTAAGTGTAATGTGTAACTTCATCCTTACAATGCATCAGAAATTCAAAACATTGCCTGTCCTGTTTCTGAAGAAGAGTGTGTGTGTGTGTGTGTGTGTGTGTGTGTGTGTATGCGCACACAGAATTTGTGTGTGTATGCATATAAAATAAAAATTCTGTTGTATTCTCTGTGTGTATATCTATATATATGTAGATATATATATGTATTATATGAAAAGATCTGATTTAGATGATAAGAATAAGATTGTTTATCAGATAAAAAATACATTTATCAGATAATATCAGAATATTGTTTATTAGATAAAGAATATGTCTTTTCATCAGAGAAATAGGAGAACTATTTTGAGGCTAGCATTGAGAAGTAAAACATACATATTTTGGCAGCTGTTTCCAGCAATAATTCAGGCATTTTGTTCCTGAATTTAATTTCAAGAGAAGTTCAAGCTGCAGACAATAACAAATTGAGAATATACTGTACGCTGGTTGTTGAAAGCAAAGAGTTGAATGAATTTTAGAAAAGCAGTATGTTAGATCAGTTTCTTTTATAAAGAATATTTATTTTCTTCCCTCTTTCAATTTAGTATTTAACATTTCAAAGAACTTTGCAGGACCGTCTGCAGGCTGTGCCTTTACGAAGCAAGTAGCCGAGGATTTAAACTCTTGCCATCATTGGCCCTGCAGCTGAAAACTGCAGGCAGTTTTAATCTCAGTATTTTTTTTTAATCCCAACCTTTTGTGTTCAGATTAGGAACACAGGGGGATATATTTAAGGGGTTTTAGCAGGGGGGGTTTCATTGGCAGTTAAACAATAGCATTGGCCTTTAGAAATACTTTTTTTTCTTTAGTTTGTTATTTCGGTGATTACTATTCAGTGAGTAGAAATCCATACTTTTTTTTTCTTCTTTTTAGTGCTGCTAAAGTGATCAGAGGAACTGGACATAAAAAACACAAGCTCACAGCTCCTTTCCTGACTGATAGTTTTGAAGAAGAGAGACTTGAAAATCTTCATTAACTTTTTCTTTTCCTCTTACAGTTTGCCTGAGTTTTTCTCTTGGCTCCATGAATTGGCACAGCAGTGGACTCTATTTCTGAAAATGGAAGGCTTTTGCATTAGTCCTGTGGCCTAACATGACTAAAATCCATAGGTTTTTGAGGCCTGTTTCCCAAGCTGACTTACAAATGGGGAAGAAGGAAGGCAGGAACATAGGTGTCATCTGGCCATCAAGGAAATAATTTGAAAGAAGCCTGCAATACTTATGGAACTCTTTTACAAAGCTTTTAAAATTTACATAGCTGAGCTTGATATTTCTTCTAGAGTTCCTAAAATGAGCAGCATGACTCACTGGATTTATCCCAGCTGATTGCAAAGGTATTGATATCAGCTCAAAAGTGATCAGTTTTTAATAAAACTTTTAGAAGCCCTGGCTCCTCTGTTTTTCATAATCAAAAATCTCAATTTTGAGTAAGATTTTTTTTAATATTAAGAAATGTGGGTATTCCTTTTTTTTTTTTTTTTTTTTAATCTCATAATATGTGGTGTTCATGTAAATAAACTTTAGAGTTCTTGGAATATTAAGTACAGGCAGTTTTTTGCATTTCATACCAATACACTGTAATATCAACAATATTTTTAAAAGAAATTGTATCCTTTTCCATTCCTGTTCACATACTTCGGTACACAATTGATGAAGCAAATCTTTTACCTTGATACAGTGAAGATTTTATTTTTCAGAACAAGAATGCCTTTTAATTTTCTGTCTTGAAGGTATTTTAGTTTCACAGCTTCACCTTTAGATATTGCAGTGATACAACAACATAATAACAGACTGTCATATTGTAGTGCTGGCATGCTTCAGTTGTTCACATTCTTGACTCAGGTCAGAAAGTTGTAGGTTGAAATATTCACACTCGAGTTTGTTCACATATCCAGTGTGATACTTCAGTGCTGCTCTGTTGGAAGTATCATGCTTCAGATGAGGCAGTCTATGTGGGGCCCTTCCAAGGAGGACTTAAAGATCCCACAGCAATCTTCAGAAGTGCTAGAAGATAACTGGTATACTGAATAATAATTCTCTTTTACATTCAGAAGACACTATACAAGTAATATACAAAGCTATATGTTATATATATTCCAGATCCCCTCCATTTCTGCTACCTTTTACAAAGTGCATTATGATGCAGGCTACCAGTTAGTAAAGTTAAAAGAGTTTACTTTTTTATTGCATGAATAGTCTCAAGATGATGAACACTGAACATAGAACCCTTGCAGGAAACCCATCTAAGCTTTGGTAAAATCCCTTCCTTGTTCCTCTGCTTGAATGCAGAACATAGGCAATGAGGAGAAGTGCTCAGAAAAATGTGCTTAGATGTGAAAGCAAGAATTGTACTATCACAACCCATAATCCCAACTGGGCAGTTGCCACAGGGAATAGACTCTGGATGTGTGGGTAGTAATGTAAGAGCTTCAAAAGTAAAACTGAAACACTAGGGACAGTAATAGAATTTGTATGATGACCAGCCCATATCCTTCTCTTCCTTCCTCATAAATTCCAGTTGGGCATTGATTCTTGATCCAAAGACCATTTATATCAAATCTACTATGTTTTTTTTTCCAAAGGGTGCTAGATCAGGTCTGTGGTGAGGAACCTTTCTGCTGTTTACTCATAATTCCTTTCCATTGTAATACTTTTTGGAAGTTTCTGTATTGTGATGGGGAAATAAGTGTACAAATCTCTGAGACTGTAACAAAATATTCAGAAACTAGCATACCCACTGTGATGTGATAAGAAGGTGCAGCCTTTTTTGTGTGATATAGTGTCTGCTCACTTGCACTGTTTCCTTTTTCCAAACTTCTTATGTGGGAGCCAAGTGTTACACAGAAGTATTTTTGCACTATTTTGATTATAAGTAGTTCCTCAAGTACACATAGAATATTCTTGAATAGAGTATGCTTCAAAAGGATGGGTAGACTACATTTTATGCATTCAGGCTTTCCCATTCTCTTAAAGATTTGTAAGATAGCCTACATGACACATACAATACATCCAGACATGTTCCCTATGTTATGTGTATATATAATCAAGAAGTATGGGAGGAAAGGATGAGTTTATGACTTGGTGATTTAACAAATGCTCCATGGGGTGCTAGCAGCTGTCAGGATTTAGCTGCCATGCTGTGCTGGTTGAATTTTAAAATGTCCATTGAGCATATTTAGTGGCTCATTTTCAGAAGTGTCTGGTGTTTTGTTCAGAATTATATGTGTGCAATCAGTGCTAATTTCTTCAGTCTACTGGAGTTAGAAATATAAAACTAAGTGTACCAATGAATGGTTACTGCTGTAAAATATGGCAGTTGCTCACATACAGTTATTGCTCACATAAAACAGCATAACTAAGTGCTTCTATTTTATTTCAAAATATGTTCTTGTTTAAAAAGATGTGCAAGCACTAAATCTTTTTGTAGTCTATTACTGTAGAACCAAGGAACCCTAATAAAAGGCTAGGGAATATGTCACTGTTTCACTTTGGTACAGACAGAACAAAAGATGGTACTGATGCATTTCTTCATGGAGGAATGGGAAAAGGCAGAGATGTGTGTTATAGTCTTGGAGAAACAGAGATTACAAGTAATGGCTTTTCCCACTAACTGGCATATATTAGATGTTTGTTTTTGTTTTTTAGCCTCTTATATCAGAAGGTTGGACTGTATGGCCATGTCCAGACATGAGTGGATGTTTGGTTCCCCAGAGACAGCTAGTGGCAGCGCACCTTGTGCTACTGCTGGTTGTCCCCAGGGAATGCCTGTGCCTTGTGTGCTCTGGCGCATGCCAAGCTACCCCAGGTTGGGCATTGGGCTGCCCCCAGCAGCCTTATCTGGGGTTCTGGGGGCCTCCTGAGGCTGCAACACCAGTGATCCTGCTGTGCAGAGCCTGGCCGGCAGTGGAGTTTGGCTCTGACCGGCCAAGCTCTGGCTTAGGGCAGCACATACTGCCACTGTGTACGCTACTCCACTTTTTTTTTTCTGCGGGTTTTTAAAAAAACCCTCCATGCTGCTCCCTTGCAGTGCGGAGAATAACTGAGCATGCGGTATGTTGTGGCGGTTGCGCTGCAGACATGTCTGCGGTGCCACATACCGTATGGCCATGCTTGTCTGGACATGGTTTATCTGTCTAACTTGTAGCACAGCTGGCCCCTGTATATCAATTTGTTACTGAAATATCCATGTACTAAAGATATTTGACACCAGTGGAAAACAAGAAGCTTGAGGGTTAGCATTTTTGGCACATCTTTAACTACTGTTTCCTTTGTGTGAGCAGACTGTGAATGAATTGAACAGTTATCAAAGGCGGAATCAAAACTGCCAGGTTTTTTATTTTTATTATATATGGGAGGTGTAATTAAATGCTTAGCTGTTTAAAGGTCTGTGCAGCTTTCAGGTTTTTTTCGTGTTCAGTTTACCTGATTAGCATATAATTCTATCTCTAACTTTTCCCCCATCAGCTCAGTGGTAATGGGAGCTAGGAGTATGTATCAAAGGAAACTATAACCTGTAAAATAGTTCCCATTGGTACAGAGTTTCATTTTGAGTAGTTTGGGGTGCCCAAATAAAAACTCCCTTATCAATTGTTTTCTGTACGGGGGAGCCATGATGGCAATCAAAATGCATACAGGAGGGCCTTTCTTCCTTTAAAGAGGCTTTAAGGGAGGCAGAATTTACCTAAAAGCTGTGCAAGTTAAAATAAATACTGCACTGTATAAGCTAACACATAGAAAAATTAATTGATGAAATACAGCATGTGTGCAGCAGCACTGCATTCCTGTCATCACACTTTTCCAAAACATAACAGGGAGAGAAATATGATCTGAAACTAGTTTAAATGGTGCAGTAATTAAGCTAGGATTACTCCCATAGCATAATATAACCTGATATTATTCTGGAGGTAGGCTGTAAACTTGTCTTGTGATAAGCTTGAAATATGTTCCCCTCTTACCTTTAAAAGTGTTTTCCCCTCCTTTCTCTCTAACACCTTCAACCTCTGAATGATTTTCTTTTTTTTAAATGTATTTTTCAAATGCTTTGTCCAACAAGAGGGGATATTTTGAGCAAATGTCTAACTCTCTTGTAGCTGATAAATCCATCACCAGAAGCTTCCCTTTTTGTAACCTGGGGTTACAAGCTTGGGCAGTCAAATGCTTGGTTTCTCTTGCGTATTTGAATGACGATGAGTACTAGTGGAAAGTGACAAATGAATAGCATTAGTGACTGAAGTCTTTGTGTTCTGGAAGAAGATATGTTACAATGTATATCTGAGTGAAGTAGTGAAAGAGAAACACAAAATTGCTTCCTAAAATATTAGACAATTGCAGTCTGTTAACAAACTAAGCAATAAAGGATTTCATAAAGCTGTCTTTTTAGAAGGGGATCTTAGTTGTGTACAGTTCTAACTTTATATGACATTATTTGTACATTTAAAAATGCAACTCTGCGTTTGCATGTGTCTTTGTGTGTGTGTGTGCGTGTGTGTGTGTGGTGATGGTGGCTGGTTTGTGTGGGATTTTCCCACTTTTTTTATTAGTCCTTATTCTGCATGGATTTATTGACATTAACCATTCAAATCTTTGTTTACCTAACTTTTGTGGGAAGGCTGTATGTCAGGTATGGACAATTATTTGGGCTCGAGGGCCACTTAGGGAGTTTTGGGCTAGGGATAGAAATTACACATATACTGGGATAAGTGATTGGAAAACAGTTCAAATCTTTAATGCAATAGAAGTTCAGTGCATATAAACTGCTTTCAAAATGGCTGAAACTGGTTTAAGATAAACCTGAATGGATGTAGTATCAGACTTAACTGATTTAGGTTAAATCGGTTTATTGAACTTCTGTCCCAGATCCCCTCCAGATTCAGTTTAACTCACAGTACCCTAGCATCCCAGGATGCTTTGCACCTCTCCTGCACCCCCCCTTCTCCCTCGCAGGGTTGATGAGCTAGCTTTGGCCCAAGCTGTCTGCTCCAGTGGAGTAGGGAGGCATACTGTGGCACCCCCCAGCTTCTGGCCTGGGCCACTGCAGGCATGTGACTGCATTTCCGGAATCAAAAGTGAATTCTGTTCACTTGCTTATCAGTTCAATCTGCATAGCTTAGACTAACCAACAAAGACTGAATCAATTCAGCCTTGATGACTGTTGGTACTTAGCTCTGGTGAGCTGCTGTGGGCCAGGTCAGCACTCCTCCTGCCCCTGCCCTCCTCACCCTTCCCACAAGAGCTTACCAAAACTCCATAAGTGGCTGGGATGGGCAGGTGTGGAGAGGCATCCAGAAGCAGGATGGGTGTGTGGGCGGGCAGGGGCAGGGGCAGGGATGGGATTGCAGGGCCATGAAAGCATATGGCCAGGGTCCTGGACAGAGCCACAATCTGCTCCCCACATGTCCCCACAATGGGCACCAGTTCCGAGGGCAGGGCAGATTGTGGCTGTGCCCTAGGCTCCAGCCCTGTGCTGTCACTGCCCCATGATTCTGGGGTCTCCATGGAGATAGACCAAGACCAAATGTAGGTAGTGTGTATGGCCAGGCAGATGGGATGGGGCTGTAAGTGGGCAGGAAGCAGCATCTAGGAGAGGGATGGGCAAGCGGGACCAGGGCCAGGATTGCAGGATGGTGACAGCATGGGGCCAAGGCTCAGGGCAAAGCCATGACCCACTCACTGCATGCCTCTGCCCGCAGAACCAGTGCTCATGGCAGGGACATGTGGGCAGTTGATCCCAACTCTGCTCCAGCCCTGTACTGTCACCATCCCCATGATCCTGCCCTGTGATCCTGGCCCCACCTGCCCATCCTGCTCCCAGACACTGCTCCCTGCCTTCCTGTGGTCCCCTCCCATCTGTCTGACCACGCACCCAGCTAGCATGGGTCCTGCCCTCAGCAATGGGTGCAGAGTGGACGGGCGGGTATGGTGGTGGAAGGAGTCGCCATTGCTGGGAAGCAAATCAAATTGCTGTGCTGCCCTAGCCCTGCTGTATGCCCGGGGACAGTGGGAACTGGTTGTATGCAGCACAGCCTGGGTTGCCCCCAACACCTGGGCCGGGTGGAGCTGAGAGACCCCCTGTGGGCCAGACAAAATCTTTTGGTGGGCCAGGTCCAGCCCATGGGCTGTATTTTGCCCACCCCTGCTGTATGTAGTATAACTGGATATCTAGTAGGATTGTAACACTGCAGACACCTGTAATGTTGTTCTGTTAATTTTTTCTCCCCAGTTTTTAATTTTATTTTTTCACTACTTCTGCCTCTAAAATATGCCCTCTACCTTCCTATTTCTTTTTTCTGCTTTTCAGTTGCCTATATGGATTTTTCTCATGTTTCTTCATTTTATCTTACATTTATCACTCTCATCTTTTTCTTAGTCCTTTCTCAGCTGCTTGAGGAAAAGCTCCCTGCTGGAGCTTGTTTTATTGCTGTGATCTGGGAAAAGTAATGGCCTAAAAAGGTGACTGAGGAACACAGCCCAGGAAATATCCCACAGTCTTTGTGCTGACTGGAGAGTCTGTATTCTATGGAGCCAACCTGCAGGGCCACTGGTGTGAGTGCTTCTGCTCAATGGTTAGGGGCCAAGGTCTGCAACCAAGATATGAACTGGAGATCAGGAGCCAAGGAGCAGAACCATGATGCTGAGGGTCAGCAGCCAAGACAGAAGGCCAGGGAGTAAGGCTGCAGCAAACAGGATAGCAAAGGTGATAGCAAACAGGAACAGGACTGAAGTCAGACTGGGCAGGATATGTAGATGGATGTGGAACAGCTGCCACAGGCCTGAAAGTTGCCAGCTAGAGTGCCTGCTGCCAGGTGCAGTCCTGAATACCTGTGTTTTTTGTCTCAGTAGACAGTTTCACAGGGCAATCAATCTTACAGTTACCCCAGGCACAGGCATGAAATCATCTTACCTGGCTAATGTTTCACTGGTCCCAGCTAGGGGAAGTCTATAGCCCAGGCTCGTTGTCCAAGAGCTCTGCGATCCTAACACTAGCTTCTCTTCCTCTTTCACCACAGTCCAAAATTGAGGCATCACCAGTAATAGGTGTGGTTCTTCCCCTGTAGTTGCATGGTATCTCTAGGATAGCTCCAGTTCACAGCTTGGCTGGAAACCCCTACTTTTATAAAAACGACAGGGGTAGTACTGATCCTGGAATTGAAGACATTTTTCTTTTTAGGCCCTCTGGTCAACTTTTTCCTCTTTGCTGGCTGGTAGTGTCTACAGTTCTAATTTGGATGGAGACTTTCTTACTCCTTTTTCCTCTTTGCTGGCTGGTAGTGTCTACAGTTCTAATTTGGATGGAGACTTTCTTACTCCTCTGCAACATGAGCACACACGTTTTCTCTCTCGCCTGTTTCTGCAGCCTGGGGCTCTGAAAGGAACCTCATTATATGCCAGCAATATAGAGACTGAAGTTTCAGCATTTTTTGTGAGCATACCACCAAAGTTGATTCCTGTGATTGTGTTGGAGGCTTGTCAAGCAGCAAGTCAGCCAGTGGTAATAAAGGAAAGCCATTTTAATTTCCTCCTTGAAAGACTGCTGGTTGAATACGTGCAATAAGTAGGGTAGCAAGGGAGAAATACCACCTTGACCACACGGACTTAGAAACGCTTTAAGACTGAAGTTCAGTTTTCCCTAACGTGAGGGTAATTTTCCTTCATACCAGTTCAATTATATCCCATTTTGGTTTTAGCTTTAGGATGGACCCTCTTCAATTTATACTCTCTTGTCATTAATAATTTGAGTTCAATTCACCTATGAACTTTTTACATGTATAAATGGCAGCACCAACCTGCCCTGCTATTTAGAGATGTGTCCGTTGCTTATTTGCAAGCTTGTTTGTCATCTTAAGAAAAATAATAAAGGGTTATGGCTTCAGAATCTTCATCTGCCTGACATTTGAAACACCTCCTTTTTATGATAGCAGTTACAAGGTCTTTAAATCAAGGAAAGGCATGATCTTTGAACTGGATATCAGGACTTCTGAATTCTAACCCCAGCTTTCACACTGATTTTGTTAAGCTGGTAACTTTTCATTCTCTCACACTGTCCCCTTCTGTAAAATAGAGATAGTAATACTTACTCAAGGATGATTAATGTTTATAAAGATCAAATGCAGTAGAAACTCTTGGTAATTTTAGTTTGGTCATCTTTTTTAATGAAAGGAAAAAGAAAACTAACATAGCTAACTCTCAAGGATTTCCTCTGCTTTCACATGAAGATTTTGAGTTCCTTAGTTGCTTCAACTCCCAACAAAGTCAAACATGTTCAGCTCTCCCTTTGCAGAACTTAGCTTTAAAATAGTTTTGATTCAACACTTCAATGCAAATACTTCTTATAATATAACAAAGGTATCTAAACTATTCTGTTGAAGTATATAATGTTAAACCAGCTAACTGGCTTTTGGTATGTAGTCATCTTCTTGTCATTACATATATAGACTGTAGGGGGAAATGGATACTAGGGCTGTATCTTATCTTTGATTCAACTCTCTATATTTTTTGAGATCTGTATGTTTGTGTTCCTGCTCCCTTTAATGACCCTGAGCTAATATACAGCCTTCACCACTGGCCAATAAAAACAAAAACTGTACCTGAAACTTTGAGTCAAATTTTTCCTTTAAAAAGAAAAAAAGCATAATTAAAGAGTCTAGATTTGTGCTTAGGAAATGGACCACTTCTCTATATCTACTATAGTCAGTAACATCTCATTCCCATTGTATGTAAGGCACCATTCACAAAAGAAAAGGCCTCTTTGCTCCCTCTAGCATGCGTAGCCTATATGCAGCTGAGTGGGGAGGGCTGAGTTTCTCCTCTGAATCCAGGGGAAAGAGTTTTTGAATTTGGGTTATCTGCCTCCATGGTGAGTGCCCTAGTGACTAGGCTACTAGAGGATGACTCTCACCTCCAAGCTCCTTTTTCTCAGCTAAGTCTCCTTGTGAATGGAGCTCTTTGTTTTCTGGGCTTTCATTAAAAATTCTAGTTTAAATACTTGAAAACAAAATGTTTAATTTGGATTCATTAATAATTCCCCTCCCCCCCACAAGCCAAAATAATCCCAGATTTTCATTTCAGGTCAACGTGAAACAAATTTGTAAGCTATTTTTTCAGTTTGAGCACTGAATTTAAGGTATCAGTTATTCACATAATTCTAGCTGTTTTTCCAAATAAAATATCCAAAACTTAAATCTGGTGTTCTATTATGTATTTGATTAACTTTAGTAACAGTCCTTAGCTTCAAATAGTACAAAAGCAGAATGAAATTTGCTCTGAATTCTTCTCTTCAAATGGAGGAACTCTTTCAGATATCATGTGAAAAAACCTTTTTCAATATGTGCTTAGAGAGATTCTGTGAGGTACTGAATACAAGGTGGGAGAAGGCCGTTAATTGGCCATGTTAATAGTGTATTGCAGCAGAGGGATGGCTCCTCAACCCTGCTTTAAATAACCATTTAAAACTTTTGGGAGGAGGAAGAGGAGTCTGGTAGATGGGGATTGCTAACCGTTTATTTTCTTCTTCTTCTTCTTCTTTTTTTGCTTTTAAAAGAAATATGACTCTGAAATATTTCCTGGGAAATACTCTTTTGCTCATAACTCTGTGGAAAAAATTGCAGCCTTTGTCATCATCTCACCCCAAAGTAATACTGCTGAAAATATATCCTCCTTCTGAGAAGTAGTGATCTTATATTATCATGAAGATATCCTGCAACTATTGTATAATTCACTAATCAATTAACTACATTGTCAGATTATGTTAGTTAAGACTACCTGAAAGCTTTCTGTAAACAATAAAATAAGAGCGACTGTCAATATATTTTTCTAGAGTGTTGCAGAAGAATTGGAGCACATACTTTCTGCCCATTGTTGTATTTTTTTTAAATTTAAACTAGCTATTCCTTGTATTCTCAATTTTTGTGAGAGTTAATTCATTGTTTGTTCAACTAGCTCTAAAATTTGATTCAAACAGTTTTTGGTTAAGCAATAATTAAGTGGGAAGTCAGTGTCAGAATCATCACTTCTGCGGCTCCATTTGTTCACCTGTATTTTCTCCTTTTTTCCATCTTTATTTCTTGACCTCATTTTCTCCCCCCCCCCCCATTTCTTTTTTTCATGTCTGAATGAAACAGATTTGGATCTAAGTCTGTCTAGTTTATGAAAAAGGCTGAGTTTATCTTTGTACATAATTCTGACCTATACAAAAGCACTTTTTTCCTAATGAAGCTGCAGAGTAACATTTAGGGCGGGGAGGATTATAGCCTAGGCTTCTGGCTATAACTTGACTAGTTTTACATCAGGAAAAGTGAGTGAGTTTTTAGGTCATGCTTGGCCTATGTAAACTAGCTTTAGTCTAAACTGTCTTAAACTTGATAAAGTTTAAGATTTTTGTAGAGAAACCTCATTGTGGCTTTTAGTTTTAGAAAGAAAAGACTGAACAGACCAAGGCCATAAACCACTTTCAGCTTGCACAGCTTTGTCATCCAGCCTGCCGGGCTTCCCACAGGCCTGAGAATTCGGCAGCAGCAAAGCTGGGGCAGCATTCATTGCTACTCCCCTGCTGCCAGATTTTGAGGTCTGTGGGGAGCTCCCCAGGTTGGATAATGTGGCTATGTGCACCAGATTATCGACCTGGAAGGGTGTGGGCAGTGGGGTCCCGCAGGGCTCGGTCCTTGGACCGATACTCTTTAATGTCTTCATCAGTGACTTGGACGAGGGAGTGAAATGTACTCTGTCCAAGTTTGCAGATGACACAAAGCTATGGGGAGATGTGGACATGCCGGAGGGCAGGGAACAGCTGCAAGCAGACCTGGACAAGTTGGACAAGTGGGCAGAAAACAAGAGAATGCAGTTCAACAAGGAGAAATGCAAAGTGCTGCACCTAGGGAGGAAGAATGTCCAGCACACCTACAGCCTAGGGAATGACCTGCTGGGTAGCACGGAAGTGGAAAGGGATCTTGGAGTCCTAGTGGACTCCAAGATGAACATGAGCCGGCAGTGTGACGAAGCCATCAGAAAAGCCAATGGCACTTTATCGTGCATCAGCAGATGCATGACAAACAGAACCAAGGAGGTGATACTTCCCCTCTATCGGGCGCTGGTCAGACCGCAGTTGGAGTACTGCGTGCAATTCTGGGTGCCGCAATTCAAGAGGGATGAGGATAACCTGGAGAGAGTCCAGAGAAGGGCCACTCGTATGGTTAAGGGCCTGCAGACCAAGCCCTACGAGGAGAGACTAGAGAAACTGGATCTTTTCAGCCTCCGCAAGAGAAGGTTGAGAGGCGACCTTGTGGCTGCCTATAAGTTCATCACGGGGGCACAGAAGGGAATTGGTGAGTATTTATTCAGCAAGGCACCCCCGGGGGTTACAAGAAATAATGGCCACAAGCTAGCAGAGAGCAGATTTAGATTGGACATTAGGAAGAACTTCTTCACAGTTCGAGTGGCCAGGGTCTGGAACGGGCTCCCAAAGGAGGTGGTGCTCTCCCCTACCCTGGGGGTCTTCAAGAGGAGGTTAGATGAGCATCTAGCTGGGGTCATCTAGACCCAGCACTCTTTCCTGCTTATGCAGGGGGTCGGACTCGATGATCTATTGAGGTCTCTTCCGACCCTAACATCTATGAATCTATGAATAAGATCATGCCAGCATGTGTGGCTGCATGCAGGTGCATAAAGCTGGGCTGGTGCATGGGTCTGGGCTGTAGACAGGCCCTGCACCATCCATCTGGCCCACCGGGATGAAATAATAATATAGTTGGGGATGGTCCTGCTTTGAGTAGGGGATTGTACTAGATGGCCTCCTGACATGGGTGACTGGTGCCTCCTGATCCTGGGAGGGCATCAGCGGCTGATTGCCGACTTGTGGGGGGGTCCCCCAGTGGCCAATCTGGCAAACCCAGAAATGCCACCAGCATTTCTCTCAGTGCCCCCACAATCTTGGGGCTGGCACGGGCTAATTTCGGGGGGGAGGAGGGCATGTGCCCCCCCTAAGCATTGCCTATGCCTCCTGAGGCCCTTTCTAACCCTAATTTTCTATGATTCTGTGAAATGTTGGGCAGTACTGGTTTAGTAAATTGTGTACCACAAACTGTCTCCCTCTTTTATTTTAAATGGAGCTCTGGGCCATATATTTGTTGACCTTGACTTTCATGATGTCTTTGATTCGCAAAAGAGAGGTATCAAAGGAAATTTGCATCTTTGTAGCAGTACAGAACAATAAACAGCACTTGGTTCTTTAATTTTTTTACAATCAGTTGCTGGGAGATGTGGTAATGAGAGAGAATCCCTAAATACTTCACTTTCAAAGCCATCTATGGGGTTTTAGTCATGGAATGTCTACCAGTGTCTACTGGTGTGAAGGACTGGGCATTACAAATAAAATCCTGTTATATTATTATCCCCACTGCACAGCAAAAGAAACTGAGGCAGAGTTACTTGAGGGTATTACCATATATCTCAGGATTTACTGGCTCTTGAAGTTCTGTCTGTTCTTTCAGCCTGCACTCTATCAGCGTTTGGATACTAGTGCAGTTGCTTGTCCAGATTCACTCTTCAGGTTTCTCCCGTTTAAAATGTGAAACAAACTGTAGCAAGAAAGGATTAATTTCTAGTAAACATGAACACTAAGTATAGCTGCATTAATAAGCACACGAATAATAACTTATTACTTTAAATTTGAGTTGACTTTTTAAAATCCTTCATTTGTAGTGAACTTTTAATAGTAGAGAGGAGCAGTTAGTTGTGCTAGTCTCAAATAAGGAGAAAGCAGGACAAGGTGGCACCTTAAAGACCATGGGAGACTGTCGAACTCCTGAGTGGCTGGGGGCCAAAGGCTGTGCATTATGCAAGCTTGAAACATCCGTGGTGCCATGGGGTGGGCCCTCCTGCTTTGCTGTGCCAGCACCTCTAGTCCCCTGACTCTCTCTGCTGCAGGATCCCTCAGTCCCCTTGGGCCCTGCTGCCTTGCCCACACTCAGGGGCAAGGCAGGCAGCAAGCGGGAGGAGGGATGAGAGCTTGGAAACTCCAGGAGCAGTAGCAGCAACAAGAGAGCGATGGGAGGAGCAACCCCACAACAGGGATCCTAGGGCTTTAGGTTAATCAAGGGTTGGCAGCAGTTTTGGGCAGAGCTCCAAAAACACCTGCAACCTCAACTGTCAGATGTTGGCAGGTGGCGGGGGAGCTGTGGCAGCGCAGCCCCAGCTACTTCCCTGCTGTTCGCCCTGAGGCATGCATGCCGAGCACAATGCCATTGTGTGCCACACTCAGTCTGGCACGTTTGCTGGAGGTTGCCTACCCCTGGGTTAACCTATGGGGGACCCCAGAGCCCACGGGCCACATGGTCTACGGCAGGGCTGTCCACATCAGTGACTGGTGCCTCCTGAATCTGGGGGGACACCCACAGAAGCTGCCAACGACCTCCTGAATCTGGGGGGGCACCAGCCCTGCCATCAGCGTGGGTGTCAGCTGCCAGGGGGGCACGTGCACCCTCCTGTACCCGCTATGGCTGTCAGAGGGGCAAGAGCTTGCAGCATGCTTCACCCCCTTCTAAGTTAAGCAGCCTGAGCATCCTCCCGGTTCAGGTGTGCCCAGAGCAGCAATCTGGGAGGTTTAACAGGGTCTCTCGCGCTTCACATTGGGGGGAGTCCCGGTGTGTCCTGGGGGTGCAGCTGGGCTGCAGGGCACGTCACAAAGCACCTGCTCGACCCTTCGGCCCCCCGGAACCGGGGTGCCCTGCTCTGTCCTGCAGGAGCCGCCCCGGGGCAGGGACGGGGCGCGGCTTGGCCCGGGCCGGGCGCCCGAAGCCCGCGGGGCTTCACTCGCGTCCCCGCGCCACGCCGTGCTCGGCGGCCCGAGCAGCTCCATCGCGCTATTGTTTGGGGCCCGGCGCCGCCCCGCCCCCCTGCGCCGCGCCGCGCCGCGCCGCGCCGCGCACAATGCGCCTTCGCCGCGCGCCGGGCCGGGAGCGATAATCTGGCCGGGCGGATTGCAAATGACGTGTAATGCATTGTGGGCCGCGCGTACAGTCGGCACGGGCGGAGCGGGGGGAGCGGCGCGGCTGGCGGCAGCGGCAGCGGCGAGATGCCGGCGGGTCCCCCCCGCGCCGCGCCGCGATGAGGCGGAGCGCGCGCTGAGGGCCCCGGGCCGCCGCCCCGCCCCGCCCCGCCGGGCGCAGGCTGCCGGCTGCCGGCTGCCCGCGCCGCACCATGAAGAAGACCCGGAGTACGACCTTGCGGCGAGCCTGGCCTAGCTCCGACTTCTCGGACCGGGCCTCGGACCGCATGAGGTCCCGCAGCGAGAAGGACTATCGCCTGCACAAACACTTCCCGCCCGCCTTCCTCTCGCAGGCGGCCCGCGGCTACATGACATCAGGTTGGTGGCCGGGGCCGGCCGGCCGCCCGGCTCGGGGGCAGGGGGGAGCTCGGGCTGCGATGGATAATGGGGTGGGGGGAGCCTTCATCCACCATTTTGTACCTCAGCCAGAAGTCCAGCAAGGCCCTTTCAATATGGTGTTGAAAATCCAAGTCAAGGGAAGAGAAAGGCCAAGGAAGGGATTGCCAGCTCTGCCTTGGCGCGCAGCATGGCGTGGCATGGGGTGGGGGTCCTCGCACAGCAGCCCTTTGCGTCCTGGGCTGTATGGGCCAGACACACGGTTTCAATCCAGGCATCTCAACCATGCCATGGGCAGGTCTCCCTGGTGTCACCTGTAATTCTGCAATGCTCCTGCTGCCCCTGTTCAGCTTTCCGGAGCCTGTTTGTGGGAAGGAATCTAAAACGTGGCTCCTTGCGGCGCAGAGAGCAGATGTACATCTGGAGGGGCGCACATGTGCCCATTTGGCTGGTCATGGCTTAGGCAGCGCTGGCATGGGAAGAATGGATGCTGCGCCAGTGTGCGCACGCCAGGCAGGGGAGCCAAGCGCAGCCCCGATGGGAAAACAGCACCACGAAAGGCAAAAATCAGGAAAGGGTTAGTCGCCAAATCCCTTTCTCTGTAAATAAGAAAGCCTCCGTGTTTCTAAGTGGAAGCACGTTCCTCTTGAAATGCATCTCAACCAAAATGCATCTTAACCGTCTTGTAATTCAGATGTTTGATACACACAGGGTAGAATACTTGAGAAAATGCCGTTGTTTGGGGGAATGACTGGGGGGGAGGGATCCTGGAAACCTTTTGTTGTTCTACTGCTTGATTACTGTGATGATCAGATATAACATTTCATTATTATGATGTCCAGTACCAATTTATCAAGAAGGCACGTTTCCCCTCTAAGCCTCAATTTAGGTGGAGTAGGCAGATTCCTTTAAAAGGGAAAAAGAGAGAGTGAGAGAGAAGATGAAGGTATTTATTATGCATAGCTGAGAATGTTTCCAGTCCCGTCCCCCTGTTCCCCCCCCCTCCCCCCATCTGTACTGGAAGGTTGAGCCAAATCTTGTGGCTGTCAGTTACATTCTTACTTTACTATCCCTGTCCCCGATGAACGTGTTTATTTAGCCAGGTTTGGTTTCTGGTGTTTTAAAAATGTCTTCTGACCATTTCTGTCATCAGCCCAAATCTGAAGGAAACAATGTACATCTTAACAAATCTGACTATATAGGGACATTGTGTTATTTTCCCAATAGTTGCTTCAGTCTTTTCTTTAGTGGGAAGCCATGTATTTAGGAGAAATGACAAGTATAATTTATGTGTAAGCAGCTGAAGAGAACTAGAATGGTTGGTATTTCTCTTCTTGTCAGTGCAGCATATTTAGGAAAGTATCTACAAAGCCAAATCTGATCCAGCCCGAATTTGCAGTATCGAAACTGTTGGTCTTTATGGTTTTTCTATTATTTTAGTGAGAGAGAGAGAGATACCATGTCAGTTTTGACTGTCAATACTTTCAAGCTTTCCTTTTAAAGTGGAAACCCACACAGAAACAGAAGATGCTGTAAGGAGCATTTATTTCAATCTGTGACTTATTTTATTTTATTTTATTTTATTTTATTTTAGTATGTTGGAGCAACTTGGAGACTCTCTGGATTTATAAAAGCATTTTTTGATGGGGTCTGTCTGATCCAACTCTGAGTCATTTTCAGTATCAAATGTGTGGCTGCCTGTATTTTAGATGAGGTATCTGTGCAGTTGGGAATGGGAGGGTTACATCTATTATACATATGTTATAAAATTTCCTTTTTGGTATTATTGTATACCCATGAATACAGAAAAGACCGATTTCTAATGTGACATAACAATGGGGGGATAAAAGCAGATGTCACGTCGTGTCTGAGTAACCTACTAAAGTTATTTTGGGAATGAGAAAATGGAAATGAAAGACATTTTAAAAAATGGAAGGTGTAGGCTTTTAGCTGGAAATGTAATTGTGGCCTTTTTGTGTGGATAGCTTGCATATACATATTTTAAAATGATCCCTGTCCATTGCCTTTCCAAATATTAGTTTTGGGAGGAATGGGTACTGTGTCTAAACACTTCTGGCTATTTAAAGGAAACTTTCTTCCTCACAGGAAATCTATAGGAAGTCTTCTTGCATAAAAGTTACAGTGACTGTGAATACAAGTACATTCTTTGTCACCCAAAATCTTGTAAAGAGAAAGTGCTTGGAAACACATGGGCTTTTCAGCCTACTGCCTTCTGTTTGTCCAGCCATTTAACCTAATCACCATTAGTATTGTTGTGATTCTTTTAATTAAAATGATGCATTGTTTGTGGGAGAGGAAGGAAAGCTTGTTGTTCTATCTTGATTGCTTTCATTCAGGAAAATTAGGTAGGTAAACAAGCAAGCAGGGCTAAAATCCTCTAAAATGAATGATTTGGGGAAAATATGATGTGTATGTCTCACAGCAATACAAAAATGCTGATTGGTGACATGATAAATACTGTGCTATCAGTGAAACTTTGGGAAAATATAGCTTCTGGATTATGCCCAATTTATTATTAAAACAGAATTGCAGACTCCCTACTGGAGTGGTGAGGTGCACCCTTTTTAACCAGGTTTTTATTATGCATGAGTAAAAACGTGTTTGATTTATAGTAAGGCAGCATTATTGCCCAATATCAGCATTTTCAAAATGCTTGCCTAATAACATTTCAAAAAGTGCCTAATAACATTATTGTGCATATGGATGCAATTTACATGAAACTTCAGAAACACTGACCATGGAGATCAAACTAAGAATCTAGAAAGTCACACATTTTACTGTTGATTCATTTTTTGTTGCACACAATCATATCTGCTTTATCCCAGAGTTTCTTCAGGCCTCCTAGCAACCGTTAGGTTCAAAGGCCATGGAAGAGTTCATTGTTCATGCTGAATATTAATTTCCCAGCAGAGGACTGACTAGGGAAAAACGCTTTTTCACTGCTGAAAAAGAAAACTCTAACAATAAGGGCATCTGACCTTGCACGAAAAGAAATTTTAGGAAATGGGTGAAATAAATGTTGTACACATTACAAAAATGAGAGAAATTATACATTTTTGATGATTTGTTATTAACTGAAGGAAAAATAAAGAAATCTTAAAAACAGGCAGGGAGACTGAAACTTAGATAAGTATAAGAAGGGGAACTCTGGAAAAAACACAAAATAATACATGTACCTTATCAGATGTTAAAAGCATATATTTTTTAAAGAAAAAGTTGGGCTTTTTCTGGTGTTTTCTTTTAAAATTAGGACAGATGATCCATGTGCAGTGGTCTACATAGCTGTTAAATAAGCTATTAGAATCAAATTTGGATGGTTTTTACTTTGTTAGGAGGGAAGAACATTCCAACTTTTATTGCGCTGTTTTAATGAAAGCTTTTGGGATTCTAGATTATTTACTGGTTGGTGAAAAAATATCCCCTTCTTACCCCCAAAGAAACAGTTTAATGGGCACAGTATAAGAGTGTCTGAAGGACTTTCTGCAAAATATTAAAAACTGATTGCTGAAGCTGCTTATTTTAAAGTTACATTTTGAGAAGTTTACAAATTAGTTCTGATCTCAAAAGTTACCAGTAAGGACATAGTAGATTAAATTAAGTTGTGGTATAACCTGTGTCACTCAAGTTTAACCCACTGCTTTTTACAAAACCGTTTAACAAAATACAGAAATCTGTAATGCTGGTCATAAAACCCAAGCAGTTTCACTTGCGTGGACGGTCTTCTGGAGGAAAAGAAATACTGCTTTCTTTGTTTGAGGGATTAAATTTTGACACAAAGCATTGTATTAGCTTTTCAGCATCATTTAACAGAGAGAGCCTAGAGTCATTTGAGTGAACTGGAGAAAATTCCCTCTTAAATGTTAGTCTCCAGAGTTAATAATAAAAAAAAAGAGATGTTCTAAAAGGTTTGATAGTCAAAAGGATGCACAACTTAATGGAACTGGGGGACTGAAGGGGGATATTCAAAGCCTTGGGGCTAATTCAGTTTATCATCTAAAGGAACATATTCTGGCTTGAAGTAGCTGTATTGTAATTCATATGAGTGTTATAATCAACATTGCATTGCCTTTTTTTCTCTCAGCTTAATATTACGGGAAACTTTCAGCCCCGCTGCTTAATAATTGCAGTTTATTCGCTTCTGGATTTGAGGTGATCATGACTGAGACCATTAATAACCCTGTAAGATCTTGCACATGGTAATAGTATGGTAACTAGGCCACCTGCACTTCTGAGCGCTTTTTTGGGTTTCTCTTGCTCGCAGTCAGCAAGCTGCTGGGCCTCCAAGTGAAGCTTTCTTTTTTCCATGCCACTCTGCTGAATGACTAGACCTGATCTGGATGGGACCCAGATGTGGCTCAGATTACAGCATATACTTCAGTCACCCTCTAGGAATTCAGCTCCAGACTTCAACTCCCATTCTGTTCTGGCCTCTGTCTGACAGCAAAGTCACCAGGTCTGGCTTCTTCACTTTATTAGAGTTTTCATTCCTCCCTTAGCATATCTCCATTAACCAATTTTCATTAGCTGCTCATAGCTCTTTTTTCTCTAATATCTCCCCCAATAGAACACAAGATAGATTTCCCTCGCTTCCCCCCACCCCACCCCCCACTCTACAATACTTGTATTAATTGCTGTTGGCATTTACTGGAAATTAAGCACGGTCACCCTCGCAGTGCTTCCTCCCCCAATATGTTACTGTTGCAATAGTGGCCCCACTTCTGTTTCCAGGGGTATGCGAGGGAAGCTCCTCTGGTCTCAGGGTGGAAGCTGTCTCAGGGTGTCTTTTACTCCTAGACCCCTGCTACACGTTATGTATATTATGCAATTGACTGGTTAATCGCACAATAAATTTAGACCGACCACACGTGCAAAGTGATTATTACATGATAAAAGGGATTGTCCTTTTAAGACCTAATCAGCTATCAAGTTAATGCTTGAAAATTGTGTTATATCTTTGTAGCTGGTTTTTTATCCAGCTTTAATTTTAATGTGTAGCAGGGCCCTTAGATGGGTGTGTGAACATAGCACTCTGTGGATCAACTGTTTGCCCAGTATGCCCAACTACCTGGCCCACTGGGCCAAATACCTGTGTTTGATTCTTTTTTGTGGGATCTGTGATCCATGGTGACTCCAGACACTCAAAACAGCACCTTTTATAACAAAAATTTGTTTAATCTTTGTTTAACCCTAAACACAACATGTAATGTTAGGAAAAAGGCTTTTACAATACTGATGTCTGTTTTACCTAAGCCACTCTAGGATTTTTATTCCAGATGCCTAATTTCTGGGGATCTGAGTTTATGAGTTGCCTTTGACTTCTTCTGTCCCTCTCCTTGATGGTCTTTGTCAAAGCCTAGCCAAATTTAATTAATCTTTCTCAGCTCTTACACTTGGGCCTCAGTTTGAGCTACTGTAGGGGGCTGGGATCAAAGCATCAAAATGCTTTGCGTCTCAAGGGTATGTTGGTAAGTGTGTATCTAGATCCACCTGTGTGTTCCTGTGTGCATTTCTCAGTAATTCTTCAATTGAATTAATTTGGGTAACACAACAGCTATGACAACCTGGTCAAAATGAAGTAAGATATCCTTCCAGCACCCCTGCAAAGAGACAAACATATGGAGCAAGAAGTATCGATGAATCGTTACAGACCGCTCCTAATCTTTCACTAGCAAAAGCATTTCTCTGCATCTGTTGTGAAGATTTGATAAACCTTAAGGGGTGTGGGGGGGATATTTTACCATTCTAGAACTGGATGTAAGTCAAATCTTTGCGAAGTGTGTGTTCTTGCTGGAAGAAATGATAGAGACACTTTTGTTTTGTGGCTCATTTTGATCCTGCCCAATGCCCTGTTTAATTGCCACCAGCACGGAGAATTCATTTGCGTATGCATTTAGGAAGAACAGTGGATCAGAGGAAAGAAGTTCTGTCAGCAAATTCCATGTGCAGCTGTAATGCAGGCATATCCATTTTAAAATAAATCTTTGCTAAGCATATTGTAGGATTTTTCAAAATTTCCATGGATTTCTTTGTAGATTTTTGGAGAGGTTCTGTAAAATGTCTCACATGCATTGCAGGTTTTCAGACTCTGTAACAGAGAGTTTGAAAAACACCTCTGCCTACGGCATATAGGCAAGTCATCTTCCCAGGATCAAAATTTGGGGCACTGGCCCAGCCCATTTGCTCAAGGAAGCAGTGTCTGGGGAAAAAAAAATGTTTACATGCAGTTCATATCTGCCGCTTTCTGAACTCTTACCTGATAGTCTTTGAATGACAGGAAGAGACCAAACTGTGGGCCAGTATAGGCCTTCTGTGAGGTAAAGACCTGAAATGGAGGACTCCAGGATAATAAGTATTCAAGGATGAAAAACAATACAAGAGTAACTTTTCAATACAGAAACATTAGGGTGATAGTTTCAGCATGCCATGGTAAAATAATTTAAAACAGTCGAATTAAAACTTGATTATGTTGGAAGAAAGATAAAGATGAGTCTGGAAATGGGGGATGCCTGTTGTAAGAATTGGTTAAGAGATATTTTAACACACGGGGTTTAATTTCCTTGAACAAAAAAATCTCAATTACCACTGAAAATTGGGTCTCTAACTTTAGCTGAAATGCATGGAGTAGTGTTACAGAGTGATCTTAAATGTGGCTTGGGAGACAACGTTATGCAATGGCTTTTGAAATAAACACATTAAAAGGGACAGTTGACAAAGAGAAAAGAAAAGGACTTGATGGACAGAATGCTGTGCTGCAAAAGTCAGGGGATATGGATTATATCTTATCTCTGTACCTAGCCAGTTCTGTTGCATGGGACAAGTCATTCTACCTACTTGTGCATATTTCTCTTCTCACTCTTTTGTCTCTGTATTTAGCCTGTAGGATCTTTTGGTATAAGAACTGTCTCCTAATTATGTGTTTATACATTGCCTACCACAAAGAGGTCCCTATCTCAGCTGGTGCTTCTAGATGATACTGTAATATAAATAATCGTGAACAGCTAGAATAGGCCCCTTAGCATGCACAAAGAAATCCTAGGTTCTGCAAATAGAATCCTGCAGACCAAGTTTTGGATTCTGTGGCATTCATTAGAATTTTCCATTGCTCTTTTGTGCCAGCTGAAAAGAATCCTACTTGTGCATAATACCAGCAGCAAATGATGCGGAATGACTGTTAAGTACTGTTATCACTTTTACCATGTCAACCAACTCCTCACAAACCAAAAATAGCTCTATTTTTCATTGAATTGTAGAAGCTGTGATTCCTGTAACTTGAAAACAATGGGGAGGGCTTCATATTAATTCAGCAGGAAACATTATCTGCTGGGAGTAGTTGCAAATTCACAACTTCATTGAAATTTCAAGATGTGGTTATGATTTTTCAGGAGCATCTAACAAATTGCTCTTGATGGTTTAATAAATGGGTGACAGGATCTGAAAACTGAAAACAAAAGAATGCATTTGTTTTAGCAAATTAACAATTTGTTTGTGTATTGTTTCTCTTGGTATGTTGTACAGTGCTGTGTATCTAAACATGTGTCCATGAGTACAGTTCTGAGATGCACTTAGCACCTGTATTTCACATTAAAATCAAGTCCTGCAGACCACAATAAGTTCAGGATCTGGCTGTCTCTCTGAGTTGTACAGATCTTTGTGATGCTTTTTCTCTAATGGAGTAGCAAGAAGCAGGACCATGGAAGCCAAAATAAAGTTTGGAGACAAAGAAAGTTTGGAGACTCATGTTTTGTACCCATCTTTGCCAGTTACTTTAGTGAATTTTTCGTCACATACATGAGTGCGGAGTTAGGAATGTATAAGGTATTCAAATGTTGTTTCAGTTAAAAGTTGTCAAACAGTGAGTTTTGATATGCTGTGAAAGGGAGAGAAAGAACCCACTCCGATGCTCCCAGATACTCGTCATAGGGGAGATGACGAGTGGCAGCTGGGGGTGCATGCTGAAACAGTTGGCTTAGGCATGCCTTTTCTGAAGTTGCCTGAGTCTGCAAGTCAGGAACGAGAGGTGGTGGAGCGAGCAAGAGGAGCGAGTTGCTAAAAAAGTGGCTGGGGCAGCAGCTGGGGGTGGCACAGGAAAATCAAAGCCTGAGAGCGAATGGATGCTGGGGAATGCCGCTGGGGGCGAGTGGTGTGCTGAGATGCTGGCACGCTCAGCAGAGGCTGCAGGAGGAAGACTGGGAAGCGCTGCAGAGGGTGGCACCAAGAAGGCACCGGCACCCTCAGCCGGTCCTCTGGGAGGAGGATCGAGAAACGCCGTGGAGTATGGCACAGGAGAGACCCTGGCACGCCCCAGAGCTCTTCGGGGAGAGCAGTGAGAAGCACCATGGAGCTTAGTAAGGGAAAGGCGGGTGGCACCGGGACCAGGACAAAGGGGCAGCGTGCTGCTGACCTACTACACCAGTGGTGAAACCCAAGGAGGGGTGAGGGATGGGGATAGCGTCAGGGGGGTCAGGACAAGCAGCAATGTAGGGCCGTGTGGCTACAACAGCCCAGGCCTATCAGTGGACACTGAACTTTCTGTTCGTAGTATTCATAGGTTTTGTTGTTATCCCAAGAGTGAAGCATGTTTAGTTGCAAAGGCCACAGTCCACAAATGAAGGATGGCCTCTGGAGAACTGATGGCCAGAAGGTTGTCGACCCTCAGAAGTGGGACAGCATGGATGAGACGGGGTTGGGAAAAATAAACAGGGTAGCTGTTTATTGGTTTAAACATCGGGTCTGAAATACTTGCACCCCCAGCTGCAAAGCTGGCATGTCTACTGTGATTATTGTAAGATAGTGGGCAGGAATACTAGCTGGAGAACATGTAGTAAAGACCTTGGCTGTATTTCAGCCCAGGCTCTATCCTCGGGGCTGGTTTTACCTACAGGTTACTTGTGATCATACCCAGACTTTCAGCCTCTTTGTATGCATTTATATACTGGGGCTTAATCAGAAACCCCACTTCCTGTGGGTGTCAGCCCACTTTCTTGTCTCATAGGGAATGGTGGAATTGTTGCAGTGGCTTATGTGAAGCTGTAAGGCTTGGGATGCATCAGACCAACTGAGACCTTGGGAACAGCAAGAAGGCACATCACTTTCCAAAAGCTACTGAAAGTTTTCAGATTCTTGCTCCAAAAATGGTATTTTCACAGCTTTTCAGAGAAAAAGCTATGTCAGAATATTGTATTATGGACAAAATGCTTGCTGATCTCAGAAATGGCTAGGCTGCCCTGGGTTGCCTGACATTTTCCAGAAAAATCAGCCTGAGGCAGACATGTGACAAGGCTTAATGGGTAAAGTTTAGCAAAGTTATAAGTTACAATTGATAGCTGAGTCTTAAAGTGGCAAGTGTTGGGCACCCTTAGCAATATATAGGAATGTAGTGTAATCTATTTCCTATACAGAATGGAAATATTTTTATCTTACTTATTTATGTATTGTAATTATATATCTAATGTGTATGTATTATGTTGATTTTTAATGGAAAGGATGAAAAATCCTTAGTATATAAATAGGCATGTGGTAATGTAGTACAGCATAGTACGTTTCGGCAGCTGAAAATAGGGGTTTGTATAGGTATTTATTTTTGTTAACAAATCTTATCTTGCAATTGGATTCTTCCATAGGAAGAGCTTTCATGCCAAAATGGTGTCCCTTGGAATGTGTAAGGCTCTACCCAGGGGAAAGTTTCACCCTGCATCTGTCATTCAAGGATTGAAGTCTTACATTGTGTTCCCATAGAGAAAGCCAACATGAACAGTAAAGCTGGCTGGAAAAAAATTATAGAAAATAGAAGTAAAATTTTTATGAATGTTTGCTTGTTCAGTGTCTCAATCGAGTCTCAGACTTTAATTGGAAATTTTCTAAAATCAGATGTAACCATTTATAATTTAAACATTTATTTTTAGTGGCTAATCTCACCTTTTTGCTTTATTTGGGGCAAACCTAGTTTCAATCTAAGGAATTATATCACTCAAAAAGTGCGATCGGGCAACCACAACATGCACAATTAGGGCTTTTGTTAAAAGTATCAGTTTTTTAAAACCCATTCTTAAATACCCCTTGACACGAGATTGATACTACAGTGTTGTGTTAAAGCCATATGCAATAGCTGTTCATCAGGGATCATCTGCTGATTGTCCTATCTCTTTTCTGCGTAGGTTAGTTTATTAAATGATATGCATTGCAAAGCTTGGATGCTTGTTGATGTTGTTAATTCATTTTACATGAGAGTACATGATAATCTGAAATACTGCCTCTCTTATGAGTAAAATGTGAAAGTATGTGTTGGATGACTTCTAACTAGAAATGTTGCCTCTCCTTGTTGCTGCTATTCCTTAGATCTTTGATGTTCATGCACTCTGGCTACCTTCAGGGGAATCATAAAGGCTACAAAGGGCTGTTATTGTTGACTCCTGAATAGTTTTCAATTTGTCTTTGTACAAGGGTCACACAATGGGCAATTAAAGAAACTAAGGCACGGACATTGCAGGTGAAAATTGCCCACACATTGTGATGGGATTAAGTCAAGGGAAAAGTCATGGATAGAATTAGTGCCACAGCCAGAGAAAACTTGTAGCCTTGCATCTTGGCCCTGATAAATTGTGCCTTTGTGGTTCACTTGTAGCCTTCAGCCTAAATCACTTAGCCAAGAACATTGATGGAATCCTGTCAGGGCCCTTCAGCTACCTGATCAAATCATATAAGCCTTCTTTGTTACAGAGGTGGGTAACATTTGCTTTCAGTTTTTGTATCCAAAGCTTGACTATTTCACCCAGAGTTATATACTGTACTGCAAGAATGAAGCTATTAAAAGTTACTCTGTTTTGTCTAAATAGTTTCTGTTCTCTTATACCTTCAAAAATGTGCAAAAGTGAAATGAAATATGGTTTAAGTGAGTAATTGGTACTTAATTGCACTTAGATTATTTTTATATGGAAAATTTAATATTAAAATAAAGTTTGCATTGTTGAGAAAACCGCCTTACCATTATGGTAATTTATTAATTGGTTAATTGGAATGGATAAGTGAAAGGTGCCTTTAAAGGCTTGGAAGAAATCTACTCTGACCCTTGTCAGCTAGATTTTACATTTGGATTGATGTTAAACCAAAGGTAGATAAAACTGAATGTAATCAGATTGTTGTTTGTTGGCTGGAAGCATCTCTGAGGAACCATAAGAACATGTTCAGATGTTCTTAAGGTTCTGACGGCTTTCGGTCTAACTTCCTATCAAATGTGTTTAGCCCGGGTATTTTGTTAATAAAAAGAGAGGCATTGTGTGTGGGCAGGGTAATACCAGTATTGGAGTTACTATTTCATTGTAGCATGGTGATATGTAATATCATGTAGTGATAAAATATTAAAAAAAAAAAAAAGAGGACTGACTGAAAGGTTCTAAGTAGAACCAAACCCCCGCATGTTAGATAAATACACTGGGGAAAGTCATAACTATTAGTGCTTTGAAGGGTCAGGATTTTGAGAACTAGGCAATTACTTTGTGGAAGCTGAAGAAATATTGGACTTTCTGTGATGACCCTTTTAAAGTAGGGATTCTTCCCATTTAGAAAATTAATTCTGTGGCACTTGTATGTAGGTAGGGGTGTCGCAGAGGGTTAGGCTGGCATGATATGGCATAGTCTAGTTTTTTTTCCAAATGGATTTGCATTATGTCTTACCCTGAACCTCTTGTGGAGATCATGCATCCCAACTGTGGAAAATATGCAGGTGTGAAGGGGATAGGATGTTCTGCATGTTTTTGATCAAGGTTGCAGCAGATCAGCTGTTATGCTTGAAAGCTCAACTGTGATCAGTCCAGTCCACCTTCCCAAATACTACCCATAAGATTCCAGAGTCCTATACTTGTACATGTTAACACTACCTAGACCAGTGGTTCTCAATCTTTTTAGACTCAAGGCATCCCTTGGAAAATGCCAGCTCTTAGTATTCGCTCTTTTTTTTTTTTTTTTTTTTTAACTATAGAAAAATACTAGAGCAATTGTTCTGTTGCAGATGACTCAGAAAAAGAGCAAGTCAGAATGTTTTTAACATGATGCGTTCCTGTTTGAATCATGCTTGCACACCTAACAGTGCTAACCTCACATGACATCCTGTGGCACCTGTAAAATGGTCTCAAGGCATCCCGGCGTGTCATGACACCCTGGTTGAGAATTGCTGACCTGAACCATCACAAAGTTTTCTGTTTACACAGTTGGACTGTGATGTCTCTAAAGGAGCATTTTATTTTTATTATTTCTTTACAATTTTCCTTTTCCTCTGCCTCCAGGCAGTTTTCTTTCCTTGATTCCCAGAAAATCCTTCTGAATCCTGATGCATATCATTTTAAAGGTAGCACAAGCCTTCCTATAAAGAATACCCCTCCCCCCCACAACTGTTCATCTTTACACAGACATGTTTTCTTCAATAATCCAGTCACAAGTTAATACACATTCACTTTCCTGGACACACATTTTGATTTGTGCATTTACTAGCCAATCAGAATATTGATCACGTACTAAACATGTCCATTTTAGAATCTACACTGTGATTTTTCACATTCTACATTTCAGTGCATCACAAACTTAATTTATTTGTTACATTCCTGGTTTATCTTGCTAAATACCAACCTGACCAGAACAGCTTGATTAGTTCTTGGCTTTTTAGTTCTTTTAGGCAATTCCCATGCATGGCTTAGTACACTGTATGTTTTGATACATTAAGAACTTGTTTTGGATGCTTGGTTCAGTAAGTCGGCTGTTGCTTAAGTTTTGGAGTTAACCCTTTGTAGCTTTTTAATTAGACCTAAGCTTAACGAACATTCCTGAGAAAAGGCTGCTGCACTGAACCTTCAGTTCTTTTTTTGCCAAACTTTATTTTCACACTGAGACTACTAAGCTCTTCATGACATTTTGTCCCTAGAGAGATGTGAGCTCTGGCCAATAACGATATATAATAGACAACTGTTCATCTCTGGTTTCTAAGATTAGATATCTTATGCCGTGTTATGTGCCTAAATTAGTGTCCCAATTTTCAGAGTTAAACACCTACAACTCCAGTAAAGAAAGTTGAGTCATTGGCTGTTCAGTTTCCTTAAAATAAAGCTGTTTAGTTTATCTGTCATAAGGCACTCCACTTTAATGATGAATGTAATTAAATATTGCCTCTAATCCTGAATTATGTATTTTAGGCACCTATGATAGGATGGTAACTGGAACCCTATCAATCTTCCAGATAAACTAAGTACTACCTATTGGTCTAATTGAATATCCACTCAAGAACAGTGGTTTCAAACTCATTCAGCCCCATGGCTGGGTATACAGTGTGGGGCTCTCTGTGGCTCAGATATGGAGCTCTGTCATTTAGCCAGCAGGGTTCTCCAGAAATTTGGTGGCGGGATGAGCAGTGGCTGTCACAAGCCCAGAAACCATTGCAGTTAATGCTGCTGTCACTCTGCCACCAAACTTCCTGTCCTGCAAGCCAGGTGACACAGGTCTGTGGGCTATATCTTTGGTGCCCCTGATTTACAAAGTCGTTGTGTAAGTGTCTTCAAAGGTTTAAGTCCCCAAAGAATACATGCAGCACAAACTTGCTTTCTGGGTTGCATTTTAACTTTGTAGTATAAAGTTGTTTGAAAACAGTATTCTTTTAAAAAAATTTTTTTTTAATGAGAAAAGTTGTTTGGGTTTTTTTGTTTGCTTGTATTTTTTTAAGACTATTGTCACATACTTTATTTTAAACCCAGGGAAGGAAAGAGACTCAAAGTTGTTAGGTTGTTTAAATATGTAATTTGAAGTGAATATTATCTTTAAATAGGTTTTTACAAAACATACCATGAATAGCAATGTGGTGATGACTTCCTATGTCAGTATTTCAGTGCTTTCCTTTGTCTTTTAATATCATAAAATGATATAAAATTCAGTGAAGGCAAAGACTAGGCAAGAAACCTACATTGTTGGCTCTTTCATGAAATCTGTGTGATCATAACCAAATTATGTAGGCTAAAACTTTTTAGATATAGGTGCCTGTAGCTGAACATCTGTATCTGTATTTGGGGATAAAGTTAGCGTGGTCTATCTTTATTGGAAACTATAGGGGTTTGGTTCCTTATAAGAACAGTTTGCATGTTTGGGTTCCTAGGTGTGGAGTTACGGATTTGCCTGTTAATTAGAGGTGCACTGATACATCAGTCTGATATCGGATCGGCACCGATATAAAGAAAATCAATTATATCGAAAATCGTTTTTTTTTTTGCCTGATGTGGCTGATAATATGGACGATTAAATGCCCTGTGCAGCCACATCATGCACAGGGCCAGGAGCGCAGCACAGGAGCTGGGAGAGCTGTGTCCAGCTGGTAAGTCTGTTGTGGCGGGAAGGGAAGGGAAGGAAAGATCAAGGCCCCTGCAGTGAGGGAGGGAGTGGGGCTGGAGCAGGGGCTGGGGCAGGTGCTGCCCAACTGGGACGGGGTATGGCATGGGATGGAACCACAGCTTGTCCAGAGGGCATGGGAAGGGGGGATGGCTCCCACTGTTGTGTGCACTTTGGGAGGGTATGAGGGGGGTGCTCCCCGGATTTGTGTGGGACAGGGCAGGCTGCCTCTGTGGGCTGGGGCCAGGGCTGCACCGGGCTCTTCCCGGTGAGGGGCTGGGCTGGGCTGCGCTTGGGGCAGGCAGCGGTGACACTAGGAAGGAGCTATGGGGGAGAGCTTCAGCCTCCCCAAAATTTGCTGTAGCCCCCAGCCCCCGCTCCCAGCACTGCTGCTGCATGCCCCAAGCGCAGCCACGCCCTGCTCTGCCTTGCCTTGTCTGGGCAGCGCCTTCCCCAGGTTCAGTTCCAGTCCCTTCCTCACCACAGGGGCCTCAATCTGCCCCCCCTCCCCATGCCCTTTCCCTCCCCCCTCCTCTTCCACCACAACAGACTTACCAGCTGGACACTGCTTTTCAAGCTGCCGTGCTGTGTATTGGAAATTGGATCGGTATTGGCCAATACGCTTCCTTAAAAATCGGTTATTGGCATCAGCCCAAAAAATCTCTATCAATGCACCCCTACTGTTAATGGCTAAGTTTAAAAAAAGTTTAAAGTTTAAACAAATTTGGCCTTAACTCTCCTAGAATCCAGCATTGAAAAGAGCTTTTGATCTTTGCATGGAAGAATGTTGAGGATTACTAATTCAACATTCCTTCTCTTACATCTTCACCCACCACACACACATAAATACAACAATTTCTCTGCCAGACTCTAGGCAGAGAGGTTTTACTTCTTGTTGTTAGTTATCTTTGGGAGAGGTAATAACACCATGAAAAGAAACCCTGCTTTCCCAGTCTCCTTTCACTCCCATCCCTCACAACTTTAAACATCCTCCCACTGTCTTTCTACATTCAGGGAGCTTCTATGGTAAACTACACTGTACCCTGACTGTGACCCTTACTTGGTCATTAAATCAAGTCCTTTCTACCTCTTCTCCAAAAAAGGGAAGAAGAAAAAAACCCTATGGGAAACATGAGCCCTAAGTATATTCTGTAGTATTTTGCACATGCACCGGTATTTAATTTAGATTTTTTTCACTGTCAGTAATTACAGTCAGTGTTGTACAGTATCTTCTTAGCAGAAGTAAACATAAATATTTTTCATGAAAATAGTGAAAAGTGTAAGACATATGCAGGTTACAAAAGCAAATAAAAAGATAGCAAATGAAAGACATATTTAAGAATAAAGTTCACTGAAAACATACAAGTTCATGGCCATAGATCTTAAAATCCATCATTGTTCTTATGAGTTGTAGAATGCTGTTTACCATTTAGATTAATCACATGAGGCATATATCTATAGACTTCGTCATAGTCTCTTCCAGAACTCTTTGGGCACTTAATTAAAATACACAGGCTAACGGGAAAATAGATGTACAGGCTAACAGGAAAATAGATGTACCATATAGTTGGAGGTATTTTCATTCATATTGGCTGTCATTAAGTACATTTAATACTCTGTTTCTTATTAGCAGCATGTCAAACAGCAATGGGAAAGGTCACAGATTCTCCTCCATTGACTTAAGTGGAACCATTCCTGATTTACACAGAAGCAAAAGCACCTGGGCCATTGAGCCTGTAGCCTTCTAATGGCTGGATACTTTCTGCAGACAGAGTACCATATAACAGACTTACATTTGCCTTGATTTTGGCCAAAGTCAAGAAAAATCAAGGTTTAATTGAAAGTGTTGAAGTCAGCAACCTTAGAGCACAGACAGAAGTGGCAGTTTTGGCCTTATCTGGCTCCAGAAAGCGGTCTAGTTGTGATGAAACAGAAGTTTATGGCTGCAGACCACTTTAAAAGGGCCCAATCCTGCAAAAATTTGAACCCTCATTGCATGAGAGTTCAGATGAACATGCTCCAAAATGGAGCACATTCTGTAACTTCTGTCTGTTGAGCTCCTAGCCTGTTGTGGTTTGCTGCTTTCTGTACAAGAGGGGGCGGGAAAGGGAATGGAGAGAGTTTGGTTTGGGGTTTTTTCAGCCCATGCTGGAGGGTGGAGTGCATGTATTGGTTTCCTCCCCAAGGTGCTGGCTGGAGAACCCCAAGAACGAGCTCCTTCTGCTCCCTTTCCCCCCCTCCCATTTTGAAAACAGCCTGTGGGCTGGGAGAGGGGCATGATGTTGCTATGGAGAAGGGGCTGCAGGTTCCCAGCAAGCAGCTGGAATCCCCAAGTCCCAGACCCAACAGCCAATTTCTGTTGAGGAATTGTTGCAACTCAGAGTGCTTCCTGCAAAGTGCTGTGAGTTTTAGTGGGGAGCTACTCTTCTGTCTGCACCCTTAGTTGAACAATTCATTTAGTTCTGATGATTTGTAGGATTATTTCTCATTTTTATCTTCATTTTAAGGGTCAGATTCTTATGTCCTTACTCAAGTTGAGAGGTACCTTGTTTCTGGACTAGTACTAATAAATTTTAATGGTGCAACTGTCAGGATAAGGTTACCAATCAAGTAAGGAGTTCAGAATCTGAATCTACTTAAATAGCTGATCCAAAGTAATAACCATTCCCTGTTGTGACTGAGCTACTCCTTGCTTTTTTGTTTTGTTGAGGAACTCCTCGCTAGTTTCAGTGGGGGAGTTGAGTGGGGTTTGAACAGCGACTAATGTGTGAGTAAGTGGGAGTAACTGTCCAGTTTTGGAAGCAGTCAAGGGCTGAACTCTTTGTGGTGGGAGTTTTCTCGGACAGGAGACTGCTGGATTTTTCGATAATAATTATTCCTATGCAGCTCTTAAAGCTAAGAAAAAAGTAACAAGCCGGTTTGTAAGAGACTTATGGGATATTAACTTCACAACATTTAGCTTATGAAACAATGATAATGTAAGAAAGCTACTGTATTTATTTAAAGCCAAACCCTTTTAATACTAATAAAAAAGCTTATTTTGTTAATTCCAAATGAGAACTCTTCATGAGAAAACTCATTAAGATTTTTTTCCAGTTCTTCAGTGACCAAAGGGGTAAATTGTGTAATCCACAGTAACCCTTAGGAAGAGGTATCCACTGTAAAGAGTAACTGCCTCAACAACCCTGTAGGACAGGTGTTGGGATAACTTGTTTAATTCAGCACCAGGGGAAACCCTGAGTGTGTAAATATTTATAGCAATGTACCAGAAGTAAAGTGAACACTTAAACCTTGGAGCTTCCAGCAGAAATTACACAACTCTAAAATAAAGTGCCACGTTAGCATATGGTTGTGTTGCACAAAAAGCTTTCATTAAGATATTTATCATCATAGGATGATAGAAAAAGGGCTTTCTGTTGAACAGTTTGCACCTCTTGCCACATTCAGGTATCCCAAGTGAAAAGGCCAAGTGACTTATAGATTCAGATTGCCCTGCATTTTTCGGAGTTCATGTTGTTACAAAATTTACAAATGGTTTTTGTGTGCAAGGAGTTTTGATTTTGCTCAGCTCTTAATTACAGGGATTTTTTTGTTCCAATTACTTTTATCTTTGAAGATATAACACCAAAAAGCTGTCAAGAGAAAAAGAAAAGCTCAGGGTCTTAAGGAATTAATTTTAAAAGGTTGAGGTTTGTAGCTACATTTTTTTTTTTTCTCCAGTATCTGTACATCAGTCTACGATTTCTTTTTTTACGCCCTGCATTCATGTGATCTGATGCCCATGTATATTATTTGAGAACAAATCCTTCCTCCTTCACAGCCAGAGGGCCACAGAAGCAGCAGCGGTGGAGTGGAGTGGAGATGGATGGCTGCAGTCCCAGTGGAAAGGGACAGAGTTTTTGTTCATTAAGAGCTTAGCTCTGTAGTGACTTCTTTCACTCTGCTGTGGTCCTGTCAATCAAGACTTTGTGAATGTATGGGAACAGGGCTGTGAATTTGTAAGCTCTCTTGTGGGATTCACTGTGTTGTGTGTTTATAGGAGCTGTGTGAAACCAAATCAGGGCAGCATACGTACGGAGTGAATCCTGCCATGTTTGTATATTATTAGTAAACACAATTATTAGGATCTAATTGCATCCTGCATCCCTATCAGTTCTCATTGGCTTTGTTTCATGAAGAGTGAAAGATACAACAGTAAATTATACCTTTCTGTAAACTCCATGTAACTATACAAAGTTATAGTTAGAGCAGTCTTTACATAGCTTAGCAAGGCAGAGATTTCTAGAGGGTTTTTTTTTAATTGTTTGGACCAGGAGTGTCCAAATTCTGAGTGACTGCAGGCCTCAGATCCTGTCTTCCGCTCCCCTTTCTGCTCCCCTTCCCTCTCACTACAGATAGGGCTAGGACGCAGAAGGGGGAGCCCAGAGACCCTGGCAGTGGTGGCATGAATGATGGGGAGTTGGAAATCCGTGATTTGGACCATATCTTAGGCTAAGTGCAGACTGTCAAAAAGCCTGAGGCAGAATCAATCCAATCTACTCAGGGTTCTCTAAGCTGGTAGCTTGTATCAGGAGTGGGTGGAACTCATGTTCACTCTTCAGTCGGGGGAGTCAGGCAGATGCCTGCATTGGCCGAGGCCAGAAAGCTGGGGGCATTCCTGCGTGCTTCCTGAAGTGCCAGATGTTGCAGCCGAGCACAGGTGAACAGCTGGGCCAACCCGTGTTGGCTGTCATACATGAGCCTGCCTCTGCTGTCCAGTCATCTGTCAGGCAGCCAGTTGATGCAGGCAGCCAATGGAGGGAGGTGTGCTCTTTTCCACTCACTGGCATGGGATTCATTGGGCTTTGTTTGGGGTGGAGTGTACAGGGGTCCATCCCAGACAGGACAGAGGCTGGCGGGGAGTGGGAGGTAGGAGCAGGGCTCTCGAGCTGCTGTGGGAAGGCAGTGCCAGCAGCACAACCTGCCTTCCCAGCTAGGTTGGCGAGGCACAGAGCATCCCTCCCTTCTCCTGTCTGAGCCCCAGGACCCTGCACTACAGCAGCTTTGGGAAGGGTTTGCAGGATTTCCACCCTAAGAGCCAGTGCTGAATTCCTGGCTGAAGCCATTTCTCTGCAGCTGCAACAGCATGACTACCCCCACCTGCCCCAGGAACCATAGCCCAGCAGCTGCACAGAAGCAGCTTCAGCTGAGAATTCAGCACTGGCTCCAGGGAGGTGGGGGAAAGTCCTGTGAGTCCTTCCCAGAGCTGTTCTGGTGCAGGGTCCTGGGGCTTGAGATAAGGGAGGGATACTTTGGATCATATACCAGAGCGGCTCCAGGAAGGGTTCACAGGATCCTCCCCCTGAAGCCAGTGGTGAATTCCCAACTGAAGTTGCTTCTTTGAAGATGCAGGGCTATGGTCCCCAGGAAAGGGGGGGAAGGCAGCCATGCCTTCGCAGCTGCAGGGAAGCAGCTTCAGCCAGGAATTCGGCACTGGTTCTGAGAGTGGGGGGCATCTGGGAAGCCCTTCCTAGAGCCACTCTGGTACAGGGTCCTTGGGTTTGACACTGGAGGGTCATTCTTTGCCCTGGCAACCTAGCTGGTAATGCAGGGTGTGCTGCTGGCACCACCTCCACACAGCTGCTTGTGAGCCCTGCTCCTACTCCCACCCCTGCCTCTGTCCTGCCTGCTGTTGACGGACAGCAAGCTCAGGGGCAGGGCCAGCTAGGCACTTGACTGGAGCAGCCGTGTCACGGCTCCCTGTGAAGGGGGGTTGTTAGCAGGGACCCCATGCAGCCAACTAGGAAGCTGGCAGACAGCGACCTACCTTGATTCACAAGTGGATGCAGCGCTCACGTTCAGTGGACCGGGCAAACCTAGATTAAGTAAATGTGATACTGCATCGATCCAGGTCTATTTTAGACGGGGATCCACCATTTTTAAAGCAGCCTATGTGCCCCAAACTTGTGTTTTGTTACAGGCATCGACTGGTTTCTGACCACCTAAATCGGAAAAAGTGTAATGTCTGCACCTGGCCTTAATGCAGGGGTGGGCAAAATACAGCCCATGGGTCAGATCCAATCCGACAAGGGATTCTGTCCAGCCCGTTGTGGGTCTCTTAGCCCTGCCAGACCCAGGTGTGAGAGGCAGCCTGGGTCCTGGCACATGCTGCCAGTCCTGCTGTCCTGGGTGTGCAACAGTTCACCATAACTCCCTGAGTGGCTGTCCAGCCCAAATCATTACCTGCCTTTGCATTAATGTCTTGTTGGTATTTTCCTTCCTGTTCATGATTGTAGAAGCATAGGGAATATAGGGAATAGGGAAAATAACATTAAGTGATGCGTAGCTTCTCTAATTATGGTGTAGTCAATGGAAACAAGATGAGCAGCTGCTATCAGCCAAGGATCTGTGGCTCACCAGTGGTCTGCAGCACTGTTGGGGATGTCTGAAATAATGGATCTCTAGCTTTTATGATCACTGATGGGATGAAACTGTTTATAAGAGATTGTTAAGATTTCTTCAGCATTTCTGGTTTATTCCAGAGGAAGAGCAGTGCAGATGGAGATTAGGTGGTTCTGACAAGTTTAACTATGAATGCTCATGATTGCAAGTATTTGGATTTGTTTTAATTTTAGCCTTTAACTCTTGATTTCTTAGGTTTCCACTCCCAGTATTTCCCTATTTTATTTTATTTTATTTTATTTTATTTTATTTTATTTTTTCCCCTGTTATACTGGGAGCTAAGTAGAAAGATGCATCACTGAACTCCTGAGTTCTGGCCGAGATTGTACTGAGAGGAGACAAGGAGCAGAAGGTTTCCAGGGCCATTCCTCCTATTGCCGTGCATAGCTATGGATTGTTAAGTGCTTTTGTTGGACCAAAGTTTCCCAGTTGATCTCCATAAAATTAGCTCCTTGTGATCTTTCAGCCTTCTCTTAATCTCCTGGCTCTGAACTATGATTTCTGTTCTCTTTCCAGTTTTGTCTTCCAGCATTCCTTCTAAAATCTACTGGGCAACTTAACAGGTCAGCAAGAACCATGGACTCAGTGTGGTCCAGTTGAAGACTGATTTAACAGCTCTGCAGAGAAACAAACCTGTGACTGGAAAGAAGAGCTGAGATATGGCATTTGAAGGAGCAGCATAGATTGAGAATCAGTGGGAGATGAGTCAGGGAGCTAGGTAGAAAATGCACATGTCTGACATGTTGCTGAGGATGAGGGTTTGTAGAGCCTGTGTGGGGGTTTTTTATGTCAGTTTGTTTTTTTCTAGAAAAATTCTTCTTGATCAGGTTGTTTTGCAGGTTCTGTTTAAAAGAAAAAGGGTAAAAGGCATACTATACACTGATCTTGATCTGGTTTATTTGCTAGTGAATAATTTCCCAAATAACATTTTCACTCTTATCTTTCATATAGCATCTTGTGAAGTTTCTGGGAATTTTTGAGAGAAAAAATGGCAAAAAGGCTTAAAAGACATTTTAAAATCTTGATTAATCTTATTATTGTAGATTGGGGTGACCAAGATCGTGGGCTGGATGTGGCGTGAAGAGCCATGTCATGTGGCCCCCAGGTCTGGAAATTTGGCGCCAGGGTGGCAACATTAATTGTCATGGCCCTTGGAGTCTTGGCAATTAACACTGCTTGCACTTGTCCCACCACCAAATTTCTGGACTCATGGGGAGCCTTGTGGGCCAGATGAAACATCCCCATGCACTGGATTGCACCCACAGACCTCTCCTGTGCCACCCATCTGGCCTGCAAACTAATCCCGAACTACTCATCTGGTTTGTAGGGCTAGATGAATTCCGCACCACTGTTCTAGACCATGATATAAAAACCTACATGTCTGTATTGCCTTCAATGTTCTCCAAATACTGTTTGTTAGTGTCAGAGCATGCAGGCAAGATTTGACATAGAAATTATTTTTATGAATATTTTTGAGAGGGAGACAACCCTTGTCTTATAAGTATGTAACAGAAATGAGATGTCTGTGGTGTGTTGAATTACAGAGTATGAATGATAGCTCCTCATGTTGTTGCTAATAATATGATTATACTCTAATTATAATTGGTATGTGTGGGGTTTTTGGTTTTTTGCTACTTAGTGCTCATCGCCAGCTAGAGGTAGGGCAGTATTCCAAGGAAGAATTTTTGTTATAGCCTGTATAAACCATCAGTTCAAGAATAGTTTAATACAAACCTAGATGCCTTTTTAATAGAGGTACAGAAACTGGTGATAGAGGTTTATTTTCTCTTGAAGTCTTTATTAACTTGTTCAAAATCAGCTTGTTTAAGAAGCAAAAGCAAATTTTCCAAATAATTAATTCATAGTCCTTGCATGACCTTCTTTTGTATTTTGTAAGGTGTTCTTTTCCCTCCCTTCTTTAAATGATCAGACTAAGTAGGTTTAACACTTAGGGAAGAGGAGGAAATTATTTATCTGTTTTTCACATATTATAGGATATGCTGGGTTCAGATGTTAAGAGCTGTTCTCTGTAGTCATGTTTTAAATACTGTTTAGGAAGACAACTGTACTTGCATGAGATGTGTAACAACTTGAAAAGAGTGGGTGAGAGCAGCATTAGATATTCTTTATATTGCGTAAATAGCTGTACCCAGTAGATGGCAAAAATATTTCATTTTAGGATCTATATTCAGTTGTTAAAAATCCTAACTATTAGCTTCTTCATGACTACTCATTGGAGAAAAGCAAATTCAGTGGTAAGGCTCTTAACTTTCTGGCAGTTGATCTTGTGTGCTGAGATATAGATGTTTTTATTTTTAATTTTTTTAAAAGAGTAAGTGTGTCACTTGCCATATATAGGTTCAATGTTGAGAACTAGGGCGATGAAGATAGATCTATATATAAATAGGTAGATAGAGATAGATATCTTCTGATTATCTTGGCTTTTGCAGGGAGTTTAGTCAGACTTAATATTTGAAATAATAGGCATATAGGATTCAAACATGGAATCATTATCCACTGCCCCAGAAATTTGTCTTGGCCAAATTTTCAAAACTTGGAGCCTATAGTCAGGATTCTAAATCCATATTTAGACTTCTGAATACAATGGGGAACAGTTGGGCGCTCAGCACTTCTGTAAATCAGGTCACTTATTCTTGGTCTAAATGTGCAAAATGGGTCAACTGGACACAGGCAAAAGGAGTCATTTATATATTTTCCAAGTCTTTCTGATTTTTCAGAAAAAGCTGTTTGCAGGGATTCTCTTACATTGGCAGAATCCAGGTGAAATACTGCAGTATTTCCTAAACTTTTGTGTACTCAGCTTCTTAAGAAAAATTAAATGCTGGCATGTGTTGTTACAAGGCCTTTCCCTCTAATTGATGAGTCTTCCACATTTTCCATGCTTTTTCCCACACCCTCTTCTCTCTCCTCCCCACCAACCCTCTCTCATAGCTAGTCCTTCCCATAGTCCGCTTTAGGAAACACTGGTCTATTGTATTCTCATCTGCAACTCTCCTTTTCCCCACTTCTGCCAACTTCCAAAAAGATGCTTTAGAAACATAATAAAGGCTCAAACAAGCTGCTTATTGTTAAGTTTTAATTTTAAATATATTGGTCAATAAACATAGTTGATCACATGTAGGTCCCGGTCACACACATGTTCCTATTTAAATATAATTAAGTGGCTAGACAAGAGAGTAAAGTTAAGTGTGTGTGTTTGTAAGGTTAGGGCCTAACATTTTTAACCTGACTGTTGTATGACACTACTACAGCTAAAGTTAGCCTCAATACATGCACATATTTACAGCTTGAATTTCTTAGACTTGAATGCCAGGCTCTGTCTTTAGTAATCTCCGCTTGCACAAAGTAACATTTTACTAATGTTCTCATGCTGAGGAGTCAAAGTACAAGCACAACCCATTCCTTTTAAGTGGGGATGCCAGTGTTGTGACTTGCACACTTTTATTACAGAAAACTTTCTCCCTGTATGTACACAGTACTCTTGATCTTATTTTTATTAGTTTGGTCAAGGACTTTATTGTGCAAATTACCCACAGCCCTGAGTAAGGGCTCTGCAGAGCCCCTTGTTGAGACTTGCTAAATTAATTCATAGAGTCCACCCATCTTTCTGTCAGTACCGACTTTGGCCAGGCATGAATGGTTCACTTAAATCTGCATCTTATTAGCAACCCTCTGAACCTTCCTGCCCCTATCTCTTATTTTAATAACTGCTATTATATTCTTGTTGTATTTCTGTACTATTTCATTTCTTATCTGTGAGGTTTTGTGTCTGAAATATGCAAGGAAGGCAGACGGCTAGAATTATCAAGATTAAGCAAAGCCGGAAAAAACTGTGATTTTTAAAAAACACTTTCCAAATTCTGTTTTTCTTCACTAGTGGCATGCATCATAACTAACATGCGATTTTGAAAATGCCTAAAATCTCATTAATTTATTACTATAACATATTTCATTTATTGAGGCATGCCTAGTCGTTTTATTTATAAATATTTCTAGTCCAATTTAGGACTTGGAGTGTAGCCAGAGGAGTTGTGTATAGTATGAAATAAGGAAATAAAAGATGCAACAGCAACAGTGTAATGAATTGCAGACTCTCATTTGCTTATCGGGCTAGAAGAATGCTGAAGGAGGGGAGGCAGTTCATATTCTGGTAAACTAAAGCAAAGCCAGAGCTAAGTTGGGCTAGTGAAACAGTTTGTTACCAAATATGGGTTTTGTACAGCATGTTTGTTATGTATTTGTTTTTGAAAGGGGTTTCATTTTTTATCCAAGAAGCTGTGGGTGAATTATTTATGTGGTGTGAAAAGTGTATTCAGTTTTTTAAATAATAAATACAGAAATGTATTTTTCCCTACCACAAGATCTTAGGTACTGGGATATGCAGTTTCACCATTCAAAAGTTCTATCTTTTGTTTCCACTTGGTTGCATTACTTTCAGTTTCATAGGTTGGAGAAATAACTTCTTAGCTAGGCGTAAGAATCCCACAGTGTTTTTTCTGTTTCCGTGGCCTGCCTTGGATGAGTTGCTGTACTAAAGAGTGATTAATCACCAGCTATGAGATGGAACAAGGGCAGCTGGCATACCAGACAGGAGCAAAATTGTCTGTTGGCTCCTTTGCTGAATGGGCTGCATCTGTAGGAGTCGTGTGATGTCTGTCTTATTTTGGCATCTCGGTCTTGTATTGTGTTTGTATTGCAGGGGTCTAATGGATGGTTTTCAAGTCACGTGAGAAACTGCCCTTGGTCTTTTCAAGCACCTTGATGTATTTTTGTTTTACAGAGAGTCATTTGGAAGGAAACAGTAGTATTTACCAGTCAGTCCACAGCTTATTTTGCGTATGGTATAATCCCCTTTCACTTGCCCATCTACAAATGGCTGTTGCATAAATAGTGTGTCACTGATCTAATAAATGTAGCACTTCCTTTAAGTCTGTAAGATTTTATATAGTGCCATTTCTAAACTTGAAGGTTTGCTTGTTTGAAGAAAGTGGAGATGAAGTTAGAAAGGAACTGTTTGTGGTACCCCCGCAACCTCTTTTTACCTGTCATGCATGTTTTGTTTTTCTCTGCTCCCCTCCCCTCTCCACCCCGGCCTTAAGGTTAATAAGTCTTAGTGAATGTGATGCTTTATTTATTGTAGGGGTAGCTAATAATGTGCCTCTAGTTCTGGACCTTTGGCCTTGTCTGTTTTTAATCTTTATTTTTAGAAATTGCTCAGGAAGGTAGTTATTTTTCTTGCAGCACATGTGCAGTTCACATTTTAAAAACAACCTCCAGTAAAAGTATGGCCATTTAAGACTGTCAAGGTTTAAGACATTACTAGATGGTCTAAAAATGTCGAAGTAAGCCCCTTCCCTTCCCTTCCCTGAGTACCACTTCAATCCCTTTCCCCTGCTTGATCCACTGCTCTGCTCTCCTGCCTGCTGTATCTGTATTGTTCTCACTGATGGATTTGCCATTCTTAGCACATGGCTTGAGTTGGCCACCCCTGCAGTAAGCAATAGCTTTGGCCACTCAGCACTGAGGCCACTAGTCTCTTTGCTACAGCTACCCCTGCCCCCCAACCTGAATAGGAGAAAATTCTCCCAGTGCAGAAACTGTAGAGAAGATTACCATAAGGTTGCCTACCAAGGACTTATCACAAACTTTACCATAGGGGACTTAACTGGAGCAGAACAGGTATGCAGTGGCTGAAGTTTCAGCACTGTGTAGAATCTGAGCAGCTTTGTGGACAATAAGAATGAAGTTACATGTACATTTAGATAATACTAAGGGCACTTAGAACACAAGCATTCACATTTTAATGTTTGTTAATTAATGCTAAGTACCCTCTGAGCATCTCAGTTATGCCACAGCAGGTGAGGGTTAACTCTGGCCCATGCTACCTAGCTTGTGTTAGGTTAACTTGAGTCTGCTCCACAAAGATAAAGTGAGCAATTTACAGTCCCCTAGTGCATCCCAGGATGCACTACTCCCAGTCTCCTCCCACCCCCCCAGAGCAGAGATAGAGCCCAGGTGTTCTGGCTTTTAGCTGTGCCCCTGCTTGCCAGCCCTCTAGTGGCTAGTCAGAGCTGTGCAGGCAAAAACCAGTATTAACCCTTAATGTGCAATGGTTTACATTCTAACTTTAACACTGCTTAATAGTCCATGGATTTAGTGTGGTCTAACTTCAACCTCAGGCACCCCAGAGGTGTTAGACTGACTAAATTCTATTTCAATGCAAAAGAGTGGCTTAAAATCACCTTTTCCCACTTCCCCTTGGACTCTGAGTTAGAAAAGAAAAAAGCCTCTTTCAGGATGTCAGATAACACTCTTTCTGTAAGAATCTATTTAATTGTTAAAGCAAAAGGTGCAAACATATAGGTGCCATGGCATATTTATTATTTATATAATTAGGAAAAAAAACTAATTAAGGTAACTGCTCCAAAGTGAAATGAAAATACTGTATAAATGAAATGTTGGTCACAGTGAAACATATTGCTAAGGTACCATATTAGTATTATTGTCCTGTATACTATTGCTAAGCACAATCGCAGCTTATTTTACCCCTTGATTTAAATTACTTGAAGGAAGTAACTTTTTAGCTTTAATCTTTAAGCATTATTTTGCTAACTGATGTCAGAAATGGCATAGCACAGAATACCTGTGTGGCTTCCCTCTCTCCCTACTGGAAAACCTAACATTGACTGATATCAGGTTGAATTGTCTACAGCAAACAAGTTATTCAACAAACATAATTGTTTTTACTGTTCAACCTTTCAGAGATTCCTAATTTTTCTGAATTTTTAAAATTGTTTAATTTTTGTTAATATTGTGTTAACTGCATCCTTTTCTTCAGAGCCTTTTGGTATTGTGGGTTGTGAGATTTAGTCTGTTTTATTAGATTTCATATTAACTTCAAAGTTTGAAGTCAAAAGTTCAAGGCACTTTTATGAATAGGAAGACTTTTTGCAGACATAGCTTATGAGCAAGCCACAGGCTATCTTCATGTCTCTTGCTTTGAACAGTCACTGCTCCTATTTGTGCTTTGTTCCCTGTGTGATTGGTTCACCTTTATGACATAATTGTTTTAGCTTATAGTCAGATGATTCCCAAACTCACAGAGATATTTCATGCTGACACTGTAAGCACTTTCATAATTAATAGTCATATGAAGACATCTTTTCACAAGCATTCACCACACTTTCTCTTTTTGTGACAAATCCAGTCATGAGCATTCTTGGAAAAGGGTTTTCCAATATTATTGAAGCAAAATTTCATTTTTATGTAGACAAAAGTCTGAAAATACTTTTACAATACACTTTTCCAGTGCTAGTTCTGAATTCTTCAGGGCCTGTGTCAGCTTCTTCATTTTTTTTCTCTCATGCTTTCTTTTAGTGGGTGTTTGACTAAGGCAGTGCCCTAGAAAAATGTCTGAGCTGTATTTTTTTTAACAACTTGCTCTTGGGATATGGAGATAAAATTTACACATTTCAGTTGGCAAAACCTTTCTTTGTGTCACTTCCTAACTTTGAACCTTGTTAAAGGTTCTAAAAAACAAGACTATATTCTGCTATTTGAAGTGATCACTGTTATTGTTGTATGGTGCAGAAAATAATTTCTATGTGTAAATCTGCTGCCATTTTTATTAGAATAAGGGGCATACAAGCAAGTTACCCTTTTAAGATAAGGATCATCCCACCTTGAATTTGCTGTGGGATATAAAGGTACGCACAAGGAGTTACCATATAATAGTCAGATTGGATGGAGGGGGGAAATTTGCCAAATAGTTGATTCTTGTAACATTATCTAAAGATAGTGAAATTTTGGCTCAGCCTGACCTCTGCTGGGTGAGTTCCACACTCGCATCTCATCCCACTCATCATCAACAATGCCAAGCTCCATGACCATGAGTTTAGATCTTGGCTTCATCAGCAGAAAGATTCCACTGACCTTAGCCAGCATGGTGTGAAGCAGTGAGAGAATGGGGTGATGTTTTAGTTGCATATATTTGTATTGCAAAAGTGCCCAGGGGCTATCTTATAGAAGGGCCGTAGTATGATAAGAGCAGCAAGAAATGCAGTCCCTGCTCTAAAAAGTTTACATGGCAAATGAACAAGAGAGTCATTGGTTAGGAGAATGGGATAAAGCATGGGGGAAAACAAGAGGTCAATGTCAATAATGCATTTTTAAAAATATTTACGTGGTGGTTTTGTCAAGAAGAATATGCCGAAAACAAAAACAAAGCAAGGCAAGAGAGAAGAAGGCTGTGAGTGAAGAGAGCATGAGGATGGATCAGGTGGCTCAGGGTGAAGATGGGAAGTGAAAAGGCAGGTGGAGCATGTAAAAGAGGGGTGGAACAAAAGAACCAGTCAGCAGAGAGAATATCCAGTGTGGAAACTGGAAAAAGCAGTCGAGTGACATGATCAGCATCTGGCAGGCCTGCAGAAGGCTGCTGCTTGCGTTCCCTTGTGCTGTCCAGAGTTCCTCTGGGGCAGGAATTTTTCTTCCCCCGGCTCTTGGATGTGGAAGGAGAAGATGTCAAATGGAGTAGTGTGCACGTGGCTAGAATAGCTTTAGCCTTGTTAGGGTACTGAAGATTAGTTTGAGGACCTATGAAATAGATCAGAATCTCTTTGGCAGCCAGTGTGGAAGGTCAAGTCAAGTTGTTCCCGAGGCCACTGCAGCTTTTGGGGCACCTTAGATGCTGTAACACCTCCACTCCAATGAGGTTAGTTGAGTTGCTTTGCATCACTGGTGATCCTTCGGGCTGAGTGACCTGGTAGTTCCGATCTCCTCTCCAGGTATGGATGGATGTTGGCTTGCAGGGAGCTCATCCACCCTTTGACAGGTCTTGTTTTTAGTCCTGCTGGGAGGACACCCTCCTCACCCAGGTGGGGTGCCAGTATAGTCACCAGCAACATGGATTACATGGTACCAGATAGCAGACCAAGAGAGGCCTGGCCTGACAGACCAGTGTGGAAAGCAAAAGTATAAAGTTAGTTTGTACATTTCAGCTGATGAGCTGTTGCATACTGCTTTGGGTAGCTTTTTGAATCAACTTGAGATAGGAGGTGTTACCGTCCCTTCAGTGTTGAAGAAGCAGACAATTATATATTACTGTTTTCCCTACCTCTGTAACCTATTCCAGCATTTCCTAGATGTTGAGCACCAGTCACTTGTGTGTGTGTTAGGTGTTGATGTTGGAGTTTCCCTTTACCTCTTCCTACATTTGATAATGCCACTATATTCTGTTAGTGAAATGGAGCAAAGGGGAAGAAATATTCAGGATACTGAATAAAGTTTAAATGAGAGATCTTCATTGGGAATTTTGACTATATAGAAATGGGGGACTTAGACTGCTGAGTCTGACTTGTCTTCTGTAAAAGGACTATTTCAAGCCCTCCTTCTCTGGGCAATTAACTAAAGCTTCCACTCTTTTATAAACATCTGGAGTTCAGTCAGTTTTGTTCTCAAATGATTTCAAAAATTTTCAGCAACAACAAAAAAAAGCAAAATAAAAACAAACAAACCCTCCTCAAAAAACTTAGGTCCTACTGGAAAACATTGTCCTGACTGAGAACATGCATGTGAGGCAGGAGAATATTTGATCTGTTTAAAAAATAAAAGTGAATAATCCTATTTGTAGCAAGAACTCTGTGTTTGTAGCATTGTCAACTCTTTCTGGTGATTAAGAGTTAATCTACACAGTATTCATACTAGGCATGCTTCTGACCTAGAAGACTGTTACAGGACAAATTACAGATAGAATAATTTAGATGCTGCTGAGGAAGGATGAAAAAAGACTTCCAGTATTTCTGTACAGGGAGCTTGCTCTCATGAGTATCTATACTGGAGCGTGTACTTATGCCTTGGCTTTATGTGCACGTATGTCAGCTAATCCTGCCTCTGAGAGACCACATTCCAGAGCTGCACATATATCAAGCCTCTTGTATCTGAAGCCATGCTGGAGTTGCCTGTTGTAGCTGTTAGGATGATGGGGTCTTGATATTTTCAGTGCCACATCACTTCAGAAAATGGCTTGTGATAAATTGTGGGAAACCCTGTCTGTGTTATCTATACCTCTAGAAACAAGTGGTTTTTTCCTGCCAAACTTTACTGAGGTATTTCCAATTTTGCAAGCTCTTTGCTGCTGGGTTTTTCCATTTGGGGGGTCAAACCACAGATCTCTTGGAGGGGCTGCATCTTTTGTGATTTGAAGTGTTTGTGCAACACAAGAGATGTTCTGTGAGACTCGGGTGTATGTCTGCGTGACATATGGCAGTGCTGTGCAGAAATGACTGAGTTGCCTCTGAACAAACTTGTTTGGGCATAGTCATACCGTTACTGTTGCTACCATGTAGTGCTCTGCTTGGGCTAGTTAACCCTACTGAGAAGCAAGATATATTATTCTGGACAGAGTACTGCTAGCATGGTTACATTGCTGCTAGTACCTGAGCTAGCCTTGTGTTACATGGACATCATACCCAGAATAATTTCGAATGGTGTACTATGGTGTGAGGCAGAGAGAGGTTACATTTAGGTAGACTGAAGATATTTGAGGCATGTTGCAGTTGCTGTAATGTCCCCAAGTGCACACTGAAGTTCCTGGTGCAGGATAGCCAGCTTATTGTGATGGGATCACCTCACTAGTTAGCCATGGGACAAGCAGAGTTTCTGCATGAGGGAAGCGGGCTGTTGTGGAGCTGTGTGAGGAGATAGCCCTGGTGGGTGTGATGTGCCTGATATAATAGGATCTCTAAAAGAACAGACTTTCCATATTGCACTGGGAGCGTTTATGGTTTTTGTGTCTATAGTTTGCACATCTGAAGGATCAAATGAATATATCGTAGTTTCATAGATGTTAGGGACCGGAAGGGACCTTACAGATCATTGGGTCCAGCCCCCCTGGATTTGGGAAGGAAAGACTGCTGGGGTCTAATGACCCCAGCAGGGTGGGCATCAGGTTGCTTTTTGAAGATCACCAGGGTGGGTGACTGTACCACCTCTGGGGGGAGCCTGTTTCAAACCCTTGGCACTCGATTTGTAAAGAAGTTTTTTCTTATGTCCAGCCTGAAGTGATCTTCAATCAGTTTGTGCCCATTGTTTCTTGTCCTCCCCTGGGGGTCCTTGGTGAACAGATGCTCCCCCAGGCCCTGGTGTACACCCCTAATATACTTATAGGCGGCAACCAAGTCCCCTCTGAGTCTTCTCTTCTCCAGGTTAACAGTCCCAAGTTTTTCAGCCGCTTCTCGTATGACCTGCTCTCTAGGCCTCTAATCGTGCCCCTCCTTTGGATTGTCTGGCTTCTCCACATCCTTCCTGTTGACTGAAAGGGTATTACTAGATTATTTTGCAAGTCTTGGTTGTCCCCAGAAGCAGGTATATTGAAGTTAACATTGGATGTACTGGAAAGGTACAGAGATGATGTGGTGTTTGAGCTGTTTGGGCAAGAATGGAACCTTATTCCCAATTACATGGTTTGCAGCAGGGTCTCTTTGCCCACCGTTATTGTCAGGTTGTTTCTTACTATCTGCTGCTATAGCTTTTAAAGCCATGCTCTGCTCTGCCGTAAGAGGACCTGGCAAAGGAAAGAAGGTTAAATTAATATGCTAAGCAGATATAGGAGGGTGATAGAGTGCACATCTGATAGGCTTAAGGCAAGATGCTGCTGCTTACAAAATGATTTGAATATCATTGTGGCCAGCAGTGTCTGTATGATTTTGGCATATTGTACCCTATACAATGTGTGTGAGGCTGAAGCAGGGAATCTTCATATGAAAGGGTCTTAAGACTCTGCTGGTGCCTCCACACTGCAGAGAAAGTTGGCAAAAGCTTTGTCCCATTCTCCCCAATGAGCAGGCCGGAAGGGGTGTGATGTCAGTCTAGCCAATATTTAATTTTGGATGTTGAGGGGCGAGGAGCGCAACATGCAGTTAGCCTGCAAGGTATACATTCTTTGAGTATATAAGATTCTTTCTCTCTCTTGTTTCATGGGGGCTGTAGCTATACTTTGCACCAACAGTGCCTCTTTTGTGAAATGGGGAAGTGGCAGGTGAAGTGCTGGCTCCACCCTTGCTATGCAATGGCAAGCCCTTCGAGCTAGGTCAGGAGGAGTTCTCCAGGTGAGGGTAGTTTAGCAGTTTCCCTGTGGTGCACTCCTCTACTGATTTAATTAATTGTGTCACTTTCCTTAAAGGCAGGGTAGGGAGAGATGCAAGTGAGGGTTCAGGGCATGTACTAATTGTGTGCATGAGCCTGTAGCAAAACAACTGAGCTAAATCACCCCAACATTTAACCCTGGGTGAATCAGGGTTAAAACTGGAGCAGTATGGCTACATTTGTGCTGCTGTAGGCACAGGTCACCGCTACAGCATTAACAGCTCTTGCCCAGTATACAGCAGCAGCTCCACTCTCCCCTTTTGAAATCTCTCCAAGTGTGTTTGTCTGTACTCTCAATGAATACATGGACAAATATAGCTATTTTTGTTTGTTTTTCTTTAGGTTCCCTCTATTATCTGGGCTGTCTCACTCCTTGCGGGGAGAGGTAGTCTTCCTAGACTCTCTCCCCCCCCCCCCCCCCCCCCCCAAAAAAAAAAAAAAAAAGACAAGGATTCAATTTGAACTCATAAGAGAAATAGTAGGGTCAGTTGGGGAGTGATTTAGTATTTCAAACAAACAAACAAAAAACCTGTCTCCCTTATTTCCTCCTTTTAAATCTTTCTTTCCCTCATCTTCCACTAGAAAATTATTCTTTTTGTTTTAACCTCTGTTTCTCTAATACTCTGGTTGCTTTTCCCTTAGGAATTTAAAAGCTGCCGGTTGGCCTCCCTTTTCTTTTTAACCTCTTAGATCACTCCATCTTCTTATTTTGGAGCACTATTTTCCCTTTCTCATTATCTTGTACTTTACTTTATTTCTTTTCCTGGGCCTCTTTCTTATGCCTTTTCCCCCCACTCATTAAGCAAGATAAAAAGTAAAGATGATTAGCAGTTTTTTCTGTCTTCTTTTCTGAATCTTAAGTAAACTCTTTCTGATCTCTGTGTGTGTTCTGCGTTAATACATGCCAGGATTGGGACAAAGCGAGACTGAAAGCAGAATCACTGAAGCAACAATTGAGAATACCCTTGAAAGTAAGAAATTAACATTGTTATTCTTTATCATCCTAAGAAAGCTAAAATACTTGTTTTGACAATTGAAAGCTTAACGTTCTTCAATTTTGAACTCGTCTGTTAATTTCAGTAACCCACATCACATTAAATCTCTTTTTGGTTTTGGTTAAAACTTTGCCTGAATCAGAGAGCTGCTGCCAGATGGAGGTAGTATATCTAAACAGTTCTGTTAGCCTGCCTCACCAAAACTCAGCCATATTCAGTGCTTGCTTGTACTCATGCAGTCTTATGCAAGTCAGTGGAAATTACAGGTAAATTGTCACAACATTTGATCCAAACTAGGGATATTATTCCTGAGGATAGTTGCTTGTAGCAGTAGATCAATATGGACCTTGTAAAGGTATTTTCTCTTTTATAATGGTCTTCAAGGAACACCTAGTTAATGGATTTCAGTCATTTTATGGTAATTGCTAGGCAGTAATGCATTGTAAGGTGTGAAGTTCAGTTAGATCTACTCATGGACTGAGACTAAAAGGCCACATTGCATTCTGTCACCCAAGTGTAATTGTACTTTAGGGTGGCTGCATTTCTGAATGTTAGTTACTTTTGTAATATGCTTTTTTTTATCTTACGTTTGTTTGTTTTTTCAATGAAGAAATGTTATCCCGTGGTCAGCTTGGTATGGATTGTGAGGGGTTTTGCCTTCCTCTGAGGAGTGTGGCCCTCTACCTGGGATCTCAAGCATATATTGACAACCTTTTTTAGATGAAGGATGTTGGCTGCTGTGGTTCCCCTATTTTATCTGTGGCAGATTAGGGTATTAGGTTTGTGTTGTCAGGGTTGACAGTAATCTTGCATAGAGTTTAGATTATGGATTGTATAGGATGGTTCCAGCTTTACTTCTCTATGATTCTATGCTTCTGTTTTATTATATAATCAGTTGACTTATGAGTTCTGACCTGTAAACTTACAATAGATACAGGAATGTAGGCTTTGGACCTGTTCCTGAAGTAGGTTAGGGACTAAGAGTTTTTCTGTCACTCAAGTCATATTTTTCATGGTGTTTATTTCAAATTGATATTTTTTTTAATGGATGCACATGCAACAAAAAATAGTTTCTTGAGCACATTGAAACACAATTTTATTTCTATGCAGATTCTTTGAATGTCTGTGGGTATAACAGACCTTTACAGTAAGATTGCCCCTTTTTTCTAGGAAGTAACCAAAATTCAGGCCTGTGGGGTGCTTTTATTTTGAATAAAAGTTAGGGATATGGTTAGGGTATCTTTGGGTAACTTATTTACTTAGACATGTATACCCTGATCCATTTAACAATAGCAGGAACAGACTATGCAGGCAGCCCTCTTGTACAAGAGGCCCTGATAAGCCACACCAGCCCTTGTCCTACGAAGCTGCCTTTCGTCTTTGCTTCTCTTCAGGGACTCAGAGAAAACTCCTGCATATTCAGTCAAACTATTTGACTGACAGAATTGTTCCAGGCCAGTCACAGCATTTAGAACTTGGAAACCCCTTTTAGTTCCATGCTGTTCCCACTAGACAAATGTTCCTTGAGAATTGAAACTGGGTCATTAGTCCTTAAACTGGTGGGCAGATTTACAAATTGGGGAACATGAAATCATGCTGCAAACAACAGTGACATTCCTGTTCCTATGCTTAGGGCTCTTTTTTATTAACTCAGAATTAAGATTTTTAAATGAAATGAAGCAGCTCCAAACAGTCTCACTTCCCCCGTGGGTTCTTGTCTTAGATCTCTTGTTTCACCCCTTATGTAGCTTGAGGTTTAGGTCTTTGCAGTCCTCACACAGCTAAAGCTTCTCCCACAGCTGGTTCCAGTTAGGAACATAAGGGCTAGGGACAGACATTACACATAAATGGGTTTAAGTGATCAGAAACTGGTTTAAACCTGTAATGGAACAGATGTTCAGTGCACATAAACCAGTTTGAAAATGGCTGCAACCAGTTTGAGATAAACTGGGTGAACATAGTATCAGACTTAACTGATTTGGCTCAAACCAGTTTATGCAATGTCCATCCAGACTCTTTGCTGGTTTAAGATAAACCAAACTCCCCTTCCCCACTTCCTGCTAAGCAGGAATTCCCCCCTCCCCTCTGCCTGGCTGAGAGAGGTATCTGTGTATTAGCTAGCACAGTGTTTCTCAACTTGTGGTACACGTACCACTGGGGGTACGCGAGACACAGGCAGGGGGTACGTGGGTGCTATGTTTTTGCCTGTTTGGGCCGGAAGTTCTGGCCACCGCTGTGTCCGGTGCACTGGGGCTTTCACTCCCCGGTGTCAGTGTGCTGAGGGATGGGGAGGGGGGCTCTGCACAGGCTGCTTTGCCCCGGCCATGGTCCGTGAGAGAAAAGTGGGACTTAGCTTGTGGTGGTGAAACTGGAAGTGCCATGGTGGGACTTCCAGTTTTGCTTTTGCCGCATCGATCAACAGGTGGTATGTAAGGTGCCAAAGGTTGAGAACCACTGAGCTAGCAGACCACATGCTGGCGACAGTCTGTGCTGTCACAATGGCAGAATCAACAGGTAGCTGGTAATGTCCCTCTGTTTCTTAATGGGGTAATAAACACTGTTATCAGTTCTCTGCTGGGCTGATCAGAGCATCCTGCTGGGATCTGACCACACCCCCCTCAGCTCAGTTCTGTGGAAGTGAAGGGAGGGCTGCTCTAGCGCCTCCCTGCTGCCCCTCCCTCCTTCCTGAAAAGATTCAATCTATTCAGGCTCAGGCTTTTTGAATGTCTGTCCCTAGCCAAGGAGTGAAGGAACTTTCTGGGTCATTTCAGTCTCCTGAATATTGCAATGACGTTATCCCTTTCATGTCCTTTATATCCATCTTCAGAGTTTTTAGAAATAACAGGGGCAAAATAACCTTTTGATTGGCTGTTTCCAAGTCTCACCATGGGGAGCCTGTCTTTTAGAACCTGGGTCTGCTCTTTTGCTTAAAGTAGGAATTTCCTGTATGGCATGTGACAAAGAACTGGCAAGCGTTCTGTAGTGACAGTTTCCACTTTTAAAAAGCCCAAGGACCATAGCAGGTACATGGAGTTGTAGGCATGTACCTCAAAGCCACAGTGCCTTGGTAAAATCTAGTAACAACCATCTGTTGGGTTTTTTTTGGTTGTTTTTTTTTTTTAACCAGGATTCACTCTCTGTTAGAACATTTAGCCCCAAGTGACTACTTCTGTGACCCTTAGTAGGTGGGCCATGCTCTTTCATAACTAAAACTTTTGGCTCTGCTATGGCTTTACATTATAATAGAGAGAAATTAGTGATATTTGGCATGACTATAGAAGGAAAGTGTCTTAAAATCAAGCACTGCAAGCCTTTTGTGACAGGTATAGTTTGATATAATCAACTTTGCTAAAGATTGGGCAAACCTGCTTACTGCAGAACTGCAAGAATTGTGTGGTGTGGGGTTGGGTTTTGTTTCTTTTTTTAAGGTTTACATTATTTTAAGTTAAAAGAAAAAATCCTGTGAAAGTAATTTACATTAGATATTGTCTGAGGCCTTGGAAATACTCTGTTCCATAGTTTATCTGCTCTTTCCCTTTAGTTTCTTCTCGGGTTGTTTTCACTGTGAATGTGATATGAGTTTGCTGTCTCAGACTTAAAATATTCCTGCTTTTTTTTTTTTTTTTTTTGTGGAACATTTCTTCAAGCTTTTTTATTGCATACATGAAGTGCTTAATGCCTTCAATCTGCATGAAACTGCTTTATATAAAACTCTAAAAGTTCCCTTGGGACTGTAGGTGGGTTTTTTGTTTTTTTTTGATGGAACAATTTTAAACGTTTTCCACACAAATGGGTACTCAGGGCAACTAGCTTTAGAGAAATTAAAAGAATATGTGTTAGATATTTCCACTGTTTGTTCTTAAAGACCTCTACTTCCAGTCACCATGGAAATACATTTGTTGAACACAGAATGACTTCTAGTGCTGGTGGAGTAATAAGTTGTTTAGAAAGCTGGCAACTTAGACAATGAGGAAGAGCGAAAGAGTTAACCTTTTGTGACTGAATGGGGATGATGACAGTTGATGTGATGGTATTGCAGCTTTGCTGCTCTTGCTTTTACATGTATTGACTGTTCTGTGCACAAGGGAAATTAGTGGAACAAGGATTTTTCAGCTGATAGTTGTACAAAGTATAGCAACAAAAATTGAGAAAGCACAAATCTTGTGTAGATGATGTGGAAGCTTTAGGTTGAATGCAAGTTCAGAACAAAAATGTAAGACTCTTATTGTCTCTTTCATGTGAGAGAAGAGCACGATGTAAATGAGAATGCATTCTCATTAAGATGCAGTGAAACTTGTCTCCATAAACTCAGTCTTGTATAGACTTGGACAGCAATCAGAATTCCTGTTTTGCAGTAGATTTTGAGTTTCCAAAATTTGTTTTTGTTCTGATTTGGAAACCATAAAACATCTTATTACTCTGTGAAACTAATTTAAAAAAATGCAAACCGGTTTAAATAAATGGTTTTGAATTTATCAAAGCATTTCATTTTGACAAACTTAAGACACTTTCATTTTGATTTTTTTTATAATTTAATAAATGATTTAATAAAAAGTAAACAAGTCAATTTGGAAGTACATATAAAAACACTGCTCTGAAAATGTGAAGTGGGGTGTTTTGACATTCAGAGTATTTTTCTTCCTTTAAAATTTCTGGAAACTGTACAATTGTACCTAGCATTTTTGATAAGACTGCATTTTCTGATGGCAAAAGGCTTCCCATAAAATATTTCTGACTAGCTCTAGTCTTGTATATTTAATATTGTGACTCCTTGTACTGAAGCTAGCTGAATTTCTTGTGAAGCAAAATGTAGCATGCTGTCCTAAAATTTTAGAGAACAATGATTTCCATTATAATGATTTATATTTGATGGGTAATGTCCTGTATTTTTTTTAGGAGTTCATCATTCCTGGGCATAGGCAAACAAGGTTCTTTGCATTATTTGCACCAAATTCCTTTCCTGAAAATTTGCTAGTGGGGACTGGTCAAAAACTGTTTAAATGCATTTACTGAAAGCATGATTTTTATTATATGTTTTCTTATTTGATCTCTTTGTGCCTGGTTCAAGTTTGATCGACCTGGCACACAGGATAAAACCATTGTAATAACCTTTGCAAAGAACACGATTAGCTTTTTTCACCATAGGGAAAAGTGCAAAAGTTGCCCACCTGTGTGAAGACCAGTGCCAATAAACTTAAATTCAGATTAATAAAAGGACCTGGATGCTGGACCCGATGATCTGTAAAGTCTCTTCCAACCCCCAACATCTATGAAACTATGATCTAAAGGACTTAAGCATTCAACTCTCATTAAAAGCCATGGCATTTAGAATACAAACTCCTTCAGTCCCTTTTGAAGTACTCCTGTTTTATAGTATGGTTTTGTTGGTGGCCATTGTGTTGATTTACGTCTGTTGTGAGTATGTGCTTACACGATGGGCTTAAAATCCCAATGTCAGTTGTTGATTCATGTATATTAAAATTGCTAAAATGTCATTAGCAACAAAGCGGGATCTTGCAAAATGGCTCTAGTGTAAACAAGGCTGATCATGCTCTCTGAAATGCTACTGAAAATGTTGTTGTGGTGGGGGGCTTTGTTTTTTGGTTTTTTCCTCATCTGCTCTAGCACTTATGACCTCAGAATTCAAGTAATTCAGGCAGATCCTGTCACTGAAACTCATAGAAAACTGTGGCTTTGCTACCATGGAATAGGCTGGAGTAGCTTTGTGTCCAGAGTCCTGCACAACAAGGAAATTAGCCAGTTGCTGACAGTGGATGTCATCAATATTTTGGCTGAACTGCTGTTGAAAAGCTTTGAGCCATCTTCTGAGCAGTGTTCAGACATGGTTTCTGAAATGGTTTTGGATAATGTTTGTTACTGTCTGCACTTGGACCTGAACAGTTTTCAGCTGCAACAGTTCTAAGAACCCAGTGTACTGTCAATAAAGGGAAAACTTCCTAGGTTCAACTAGCTTTTAAGCATAGATAAAAATGTATGTAATTTCTAATGTATTCCTCTGATATGATTTTTAGATCCCCTTTCAAGGTCTTCTGTACTGCATTCAGAGAACAGGAAATACATTTAGAAAGGCATTCACTGCCTGTTTTACCCCATCTCCTTGTTATAAGTAGAGCCTAAGGCAAATCCATTTACTTCTTGTATAGGCCAATCTGCAACATTTTCCATGGGGCAAACATTAAAATTTCAAAATGGCAGCAAGTTCATCAGTCCAAAGGAGCAAAGGTGTCAGTAGGGTATACTGAATTCTGGAGACCGTACGCATGGTCAGCTCACATAGCCCTGCCAGAACTAGCTTAAATTAACTTAGTTCTGCTACTGTTAGGTGTGTATCTGTGGCAGCATGGCACTGACTACAGGATGCAGAACCTACCTGAGGAGCTGGGCAAATGCCTGAGCAGTTGGCCTGTACTGCCATGACTATGGATTACCAGGATCCCAGCTAATTTGTTTAAAGGTAGCTCAGGCTTCTCTGCCCAATCTGTAGTGACCACAATGTAGGTCAGCCCTATGGTTTTAAAAACACCCTTAACGTCCCTTGATTGTGGTACTTGGCTGGTTCCCTGGTCCAAATTAGACAACACTGGCAGTTAATTTTCAGGTACTAGGAATTGCTAGTTAATTCTGTAGCTATGTGTCCTGGATCCAGAGGAAGGGTGCTTGCGAACAGTATACAGTGGTATTTTTGAGGGTCCCCTGCTGGTTTTAATACAGTTTATAGAAGGGGTCAATCAGGGACTCAGATTTGTTCTTACTGCAGTTAATTTGCCTCATAATCACAGCCATCTCCTTTGAGGTTTGAGATCTCCAGACCTGGATCCAGGAGGGAGGTGAAAATGACCAAGGTACTTAACTGCCAGTATCAAAACATTTGTCTCTTTCTTTATAGGGAAGATGGGAGGGATGATGGACATGACTGCATGAATACCATAATACCAGAGACCATAATACCAGAGACATACCATAATTTCAGTGTTGCTTGTTTTGAGCAAGACCCCCATGTAGAAGCACTAGTTAGGTCATCTCAGGCTTCCACCTCCAATAAGTACCTTAAAGGTACACTTCCTTAAGGGGAGAAGACAAATCCCCCCTCCCCCCCCCCCCCTCCAGTCAGAAATTGCTTACATATGTGTGTAACCATTCTCTGATTATTTCCTTTATATACAACCAAAAAGATGCCAAACAGAAACCATATTAGTGGATTGTAGGCTCATTATCTTTCTGCTAACAGTTGTGGCACTTCTTCAAGGACTTATGCAATTTGGTTGAGCAGTTGTTAGTTTGGCTGCAAGCTATTGTCAGTCATTTGTGCTCTCTTGTTGTTTGCCAGGTTCCTCCTTAAGCACTTGAGGGGAAACATATGAATGTTTAATAACTAAAAACAGTAGATTGAACCTGAAGCAAAATTGTTATAAATCATTTGTGACCCTTTTTAAAAGGAATCTTCTTTTAAAAAAAAAAGTCTAAAAATTATACTTCACAAGAATGATGTGGATATCACATTGGTACCACATCACAGACTACATCTGAAATGCTTTGGCTACGTTTGAATTAAACTGTAAATTCTTTGGGGTGGTGGCTGTTGTCTTTATAGTTTTGTAAAGTGCCGAGCACTGTGATATTACCCACTTCTCACAACGACTGGCTGGGATAGGAGGGTGATATGGATCAAGGATATTGGAGACAGAAGTGGTTTGCTAGTGCTCCAGGCAAGACCTCATATAAATTGTAAGTAAATAGTTCAGAACAGTGTTGCCATGGAATCTGCCAGTCCTTCTAGGACGAATGGGAGTCCAACTAAAATAATTGGAAAAATTCTTCTTTGCAAACTTTTGGGTACAAACGCCCTTCTTCAGGCCGAGGAAGCATCTGCAGTTGTTCTGTGCTTTTCCTGGATAGGATAGAATAGAATAGAAACCAGAGGCTGGTGTGCAAAAATGCCATTCAGTAAAAATGCAAATTGAGGCAGTCACTGACTGGCATTTTCACTGACTGGCATTCTTGCATACTGGCCTCTGGCTTCTGTTCCAGCGTTTCTCAACCTTTCACCACACAGCACACTTACATGGCCTCTTCCACCCCATATCACACCACCAGCTGAACACGGAGGGACGGAGTGGGATGATGAGTCATTGAGTGGCCAGAAGTGGAGCAGAGGGGGTGGCACACAGCCAAATGTAGAGCAGTGGGGAGTGGGTGGTGCATTGCTTGAATCACTGGTTGGATCCACACTCCCTGTCTGGCTGGCAGAGGGCATGGCTCCAGCCCAAAATGCTGTGGCACACCTGGACATGCCTGACGGCACACCAGTGTTGCAGCACACTGGTTGGGAGATACTGCTTTATTCTATTCTGTCTCATCCAGGAAGAGCACAGAAGGACTGCAGGCGCTTTCTCGGCCTGAAGAAGGATGTTTACATTTTTCCAACTTTTTTACTTGGTCTAATAAAAGATATCGGATTTACTCAAATAATCTTGTCTACCTATATTCTTAGACCAGCACAGCTACAACCAATATCCCTAGAAGGAGTCCAGATGCCTATACATAATTTAAAGCATCTTAGTCCTGACCCAGTACATCTGTCACCCCCACACCTCTGCCCCAGCTATAGCATGGGGATCTTCAGTAGACAACTTGTTGCTGTTTTGCACAGTGCCTGAGCTGGGGAAAACTGGCATTCAGGAACCCTTTACCCTATTGTGTAGCCATTTCTCTATGTGTGTTGCCTTATCTTCTTGATTGCTCTTCATTTCAGCAGAAAGTACCTTTTCTTTTTTTTAAAGGAATTCTCAAGATATTAACAAACTTGAGTATTTTTATAGTTTGTCAGATTATGAGCCTGTATGGTATGAGCCTGTGCGTATGCAATTTCCATCTAAGTATTTTAAAGAATGTGTGAACCTATGAAAGGAAGGATATTCAATTGCAGGCTGAATCTGTCATTAATTTAATGCTGATCTGTTCCTACCTTTCTCTGGTCGTGTCTAAGTCTTGGAGGAGTATGAGGTCAGTATGGCGTCTCTTACTCCATGACTCTTCCCAAAACTTGCATGAGCCTGAGTTGTTCCATCTTGGACACCACTTTGGGTTAGATCTTACAACTGGGCAAATTCTCATGTCTGTCTTTGAAGGTTTTAAAGGCTGTGCTGTTGCTTATAAAAGTATGTTTGAGCAGGACAGTGTTCTTAGCATGGCAAACAGGATGTCTGCTGTCCTAGCTTTCCAGTGGATGATGGAATGAATACTTGTCAACATTTTTACAAACCAAGCTAAGTCTCGGGATATATCAGTTTAAGACAGTTTAGCAGCAGCCTTTGGGCCAACATGTTTTTCAGCCTTTCTTGTCTAATATTGAAATTTACTTTCCTATATTCTTGTTTAGAACTTGTTACAAAAATGAAGATAATGGGACAAAGCTTTAAGGAAAGTATTGAACCTGTCTTAACTTTAGATTAAGGGACAGCAGTTTGAGAGCAGCTGATACATAATATATATCTCCTTTAAAAGATTTGGCTAAATAATTCAAAAGTTAAATTGAATGAAGTCAGACATGTTTTCAAAATTAAATATCTTTGGGTGGGGGGGTATATCTGATTCTTGTAACTACTTAGATTTATGACTGCAGATATTTGGCAAGAATCATCAGCTGCATCTCCAGTGCATGTTCCATCACGCTGCTGTGCTCACTGATGCAGACAGAGAAGAAGGGATCCATGCCTTTGCTGTTCTTTGGACTATGAAGAATCTGTGTTGTGCCTCAAGAAGGGAAAATGGCTTATTTTCATGAGCATAGAGTGCTGATGAGGATTTGGCAATTAGGGGAAAATATGCCCTGCTGCTGGCAACGGAAATGATATTATTTTTCTTTCTTTTTTTTCTTTTTATTACAAGTTACACCGGGGTGGCTCTGACCCACTATTTGCTGAGAGTGGAGCTGTGAATGCAAAGGTACAATATGTGGTAATTGATTTTGTATTTAGGGATGTGGGATAAAGTAGCTTTTGCTGAAGCAAAATGCTGCTGCTGTTTTTGTAGGTTAAAATATGTTTAGCCCTCCTCCATTCTGACAGTGTAAGTGCATCTGATCTTTCTTTGTGTTTTGGGCACCCGAATCCTGGCATCTTTTTTTTCAGGTTGTGGATCCAAAAGAAGCTAGGAATTTTGTTTATATTGAGGTGAAATGTCCTAAAATGTGTTCTTCAAGGTGGGGTGAAGAGTGGAGAGGACTTAGGTAATTAAGTAGGTAATTGAGGTGGCTGCATATGTATGAGCACACAAATACGCATTTCCTCTTGCATGCATTTGCTTTATTGGCAGCTTAGACACACACACATTGTAGAATAATGGTAAAATGTATTTAAATCAGCGGTGGAACAGGGAAGAACATTTTAAAAAGCAGATTTAATCAGGAAGGATGCTGGTACTGTATTACCTCTGTAGAAGTAGACTGAAATAGGTTGAACTGTGGAAGGGTATCTATAAACATAGCTAATGCCTGTTTATGTTTTGTAGCAGAGTGGTTTTAGTGGCAAGTTCCATCTGGCCAGGTCTACACAGCTGTCTCTTTATTGATAGCTTATAATAAGACTTTCTAGTACTGCCCTTCAGATATGCTTTTTTTTAAGTGCATCTTCAGCACCAGCAAGGCAAGGAGACGGTGCTTTTTCTGTTTGCATCCAACATGCAAAACACAGGTCTAAATTTTTAATTAGCTAAAGCGAGTGGTAAAAAGAGAAAAAAGAAGTAATGTAACAAGCCTCCATGGAGAGCAGCTGGGATGTGTTGCCATGACAACAAGTTCAGGAGCCTGCCAGCTAGCATGTCAATGGGAGATACAAGGAGGGAGCTTTCAAACACTGCCTGCTTGCCACAATGTGATTGGTCACGCCTCTGTTGTCTTTGTGTGGACCAGGGGATGCTGGGTAAGACCCAGAGTGAATGCTCAGTTTGTCTCAAGGCTGCAGTGAGGTAATGCTTTTGAATCTTTTGGGATTATGAACTGGATCTCTGAAAGGCTGCAGTGTAGGGCATTTTCATTCCCTTTTGAATTAATTACCCACTACTAGATGGAAGAAGTTTTTAAATATAAGGCAGCTCTATGCAGGTGCTTTCTCACTCGTGTGTGTGTGTGTGTGTGTGTGTGTGTGTGTGTGTGAAACACACATGCTCACACACACACTTCTGCTGAAGGAGGTAGGAACTGTAAGTGAGCATTTGAAGTTGTATCTGTAGCCAGAATGACTTACATGAGAAATTCCTTTTAGCATAACCTGGTAGCACTGAGAATAAAGTTAACAGGTCCTTGAATTGAATCCCTTTTACGTCTGTAGTAAAAGGCTGGCCTGGGTGGTACAGAGTATTTGGAATTGTTTTTGAGTAATTTAAGTTTATTTGCATCAGGGTCTGATCTTACAAGGTACTGAATACCTTTAATTCCATAAACTGAAATGAGAGTTACTCAGCACTTAGCAAAATGCATACTTGCCAAATAGCTTGAATTTCTTTCAGCAGATATTTTCATTAAATGTCCATTAAATGTCCTTGCCTGTTTGACTTGTAGGATTTTTGCATTTGGCTGGTTTGGGTGAGATGCACAGCCCTGGGCAGGATAATTAAGATCCTACTGATGCTTTTGAGCAGTGCAGTTCCTTATTCTTTGAAACAGGGAAGTTTAAATAGGTTGTTCTTGTGGGTAAAGCTCACTTTAACACTGGATTTGTTAATTGCTGTCCAGCACTTGTTTTAAAGCTACCACTTTGGCAAGAACTGGATTTTTTACTATTGTTTTAAAGTAAATGTTTTGGGCCAAATTCAGTTCTGGAGTACGCAAATGACACATCATTTCAACATATCACTGTACAGAACCTGAATTTGACCCTCTGACTATGTTCATAGGTTTGCACATTGTTAAACAAGTAATTCTGGCACTTCTTTGCAAGCAAGCTTTGTATCCTCAAATGCATTGCAGGACATCAAAGCACAAGATCCATTCTTAAATATGTGATACATAGTTGCAGAACATATTTGAAATGCTTAGATGCATAGTGTGACAAATAAGTGAAAATAATTGGCCAGTTGCTATATAGAGAGCCAGTTGTACATTCCCTTCTGCCCCGGATTCCCACTGGTGCCTTGAGTAGATAATGCAAAGTCCCACATCCTTTCCTGGTTGTAGAGTAGAATTTGATACTTGCACTTAAATTGCAATTAAAAAATCACCCCTTTTAGAAAGAATAAGCCACACAGAGACCTATCCTCACAACCCTGTGGAAGTTGCCTAATATTTTCACACCATTAAGCTCCCTTTGCTATTGAAATATGAAAGCCTCTCTTGAATTGGTTTTCCTTGCAAATGCTTAAGAGACAGCTGCCCATTTACTGGAGTCCTAGAAAGCCATCACAGAAAGCAGCGCTTTTTTATTGCAGTACCTTCCTGAAAGAAAGGAAACATTTAAAAGAAAAACAGTTTACTGCACTGTTTATTTTCAGCATTCCCTTACCTCTTATTAGTTTAAATAAAACCCATCTCCCTGACAGCTAGCTTCTGATTTTCCTTAATCCTGCAATAAAGTTGTAATCCTTTATTTCTGACCTCACAGTCTGTTGCTATGGAAAATACAGTGATATCACAGAGCCAGTATTGTGACTTCACAGTAGGAGACAAAATGGCACAACCAAAATATGTTGAGAGGGAGAGGAGGGAGTGGTTACTCCCCCACTTGAATAGGAAAAATCATACTACCAAGGGCAGCTGGTTCAGATGTCAGATACTGGGAAATTATGCAAGACATTCTAGTCTTCTACCTTAACAATTTTGTGAAGAGAGAAATAACAAAATCAACCTGTCTAAAAACAGTGATTCTGTATTTTTTTTACATACAACATATACCTTTCTTCCAAAATCAGCCTCCAAATTTGATATATGTGTATTAAGCAGGTAAGACCATTTCCTGTCCAGGATAGAAGCACCCAGCTTTGATTTTTTCTTCTTAGTGCAGCAGTTGTTGCATTGGTATTCAGACAGCTGAGGGAATCAGTTGACTTAATGAATTGTTGGTCTTCATTTTAGGGTTTTCACCCCTTTTCAATGGGCTAGCTAACTTTTCTTAGGGCAGTTTTGCTGTCTGCTAGCTGCTCCTGGTCTCTCCTGTTTCACAGCCTTACTCTTTAGCTTTTTTTCAAAATCTTCGCTTTAGCCATGTAGACCAGTCTTCAGCAGCAGCTAAAGTTTCAGCTTTAGTTAAGCAGGAAAAGGCTAAAGATGAGGTTTTCTGCAGCCATGGAAAAATCTTTTTTTCCCTTACTGCCTTTTAAATATAAGTAGTGTAGTATTCAGGAGCATGTTGTATGTGAGAAATTGTGATAACTTACATTGGCATCCTTCTTCCACATCTCCACACATTTTTTCTCTTCAGCCTCTTGATGTCTTCTTTCCTTCCCTCTGTTTAATGCTCTTCTCTTTATACCTCTGCTTACTCTTCTTGACCTATGCATGACATTTTAATACTCTTAAGGTATAAAATTTGTTTTGTTGTATGGGAAATAGTAAAATTATTTCTACATTTGATGTGGAATAAGAATTCAAATTATATTTATACATGAGAGATGCATTTTTCCAGACATTGTCCCTGTAACCGCTCGTTTGCATTGCAATTACTATGGGTGCTAGGCTGTGCAAATCACGCAGCTTTATGCATAATTGCCAGATTTGCTCACACAAATAAAATGAATGTGCAAACAAATTCAGTATGCCCCTAAGGGAGGCCCTTCAAAAACATACCATCTGAGATAGCACTTAGGCCTTTTTGGGTAAATGCAGACCAACTTAAAGTCCTCTATCTAGTAGTTAGTAAAGAACACTATTATTTTAACCAAAGGAAGGAAGACTTTAATTGTTAATGCTTGCATTGTTGATAGAAAAGGCAACAAGAATGGTTAAGGTATTTATTGCATTGTAAAGTTTTTATCAACGTAAAATCTTTCATTTATATACTTTAAAGCTAATGACTATGCGCTTCTGATTCTGCATATCTTGCTATACAATAGCAAGCTAAAATACTGTTTCTAGTATTTAATGTTTTACTTTGCTCCCTCAGTATGAAACGAAACTAGTATGTTTGTGGGTGGTATTGCTCAGCTAATATACACTATAAGGCTGACTACTTACAACATTTCTGAAAAATGAGAGTTCAGTTTTCCATGTAGTCTTCTCTGAGGCTTAGGGATGCTGCTAGGGCCTTATATTTGAGGAAATTACATTTTGCGGTTTTGTGTGTGATAATTATGACTGCTAAAATTGTGCTGGCTGACCATTTTAGGGGAAACTCGGAGGCTGTTGTCTTTGAATAATAAGGCCTAAATGAAATGTAGTAATATAACATGTATAGTGAAATTGTCAAGATATGCAATAACTTTCTTAAGAAAGAAAGTTGGGCCCAAAAGGTAGTAATCAACGGCTCAGTGTTCAGTTGGCAACTGATATCAAGTGGAATGCCCCAGGGTTGGTCCTGAGGCCAGTTGTTCTGTTCAATATCTTCATCAAGGATCTGGAAGGTGGGGTGGAGCCATACCCTCAGTAAGTTAGCAGATGGAGCTGCGTGGAGTAGTAGATATGCTGGAGAATAGGGCTAGGATTCAGAGAGATGTAGGTTAGGTACATTCAAAAAGCCCAAGGTGGAATTGATCTAAGTTATGCGGTTTTGTGTATCATAGTTTAGATCAGTAGAGAACAGAACACGCGTTTTGTCTGCTAGTGCAAATCTTGACCCACATTCCACTATTTTTAAACCAGTATGTGTGTGCCAAACTTTTGTTCTGTTATAGGTATAGCCTGGTTTTGTGTGTCAGACTTCTGTTCTGTTACTGGTATAAGCTGATTTCTGATCACTTATACGAGTAGAAGTATAATGTCTGTACCTGGCCCTAGTCAAACTGAAGGATTGAACCAAAAGAAATCTCATGAATCTCATGAAGTTCAATAAGAAGAAGTGCAAAGTCCTGCATTTAGAATGGAACAATCCTATGTACCGACTGGGGACCAACTGACTAAGCAGCAGCTCTGCAAAAAAGGACCTGGAGGTTATAGTGGATAAGCTGAATATGAGTTTACAATGTGTCCTTGTTACAAAGAAGGCTAATGGCATACTGGGCCGCATTAGTTGGAGTGTTGCCAGCAGATTGAGGGAAGTGATTTATTCCTCTCCATTTGGCACTGGTGAGGCCACATCTGGAGTCCTGTGTTCCGTTTTGGGCCCCCCACTAAAGAAAGGCTATGGACAAATTGGAGAGAGTCCAGGACAGGGGAACAAAATGGTTAGGAGAGCTGGAGCATATGGCTTTTGAGGAGAGGTTGAGGGAACTGGGATCATTTAGTTGAGAGAAGAGAAGTCTGAGAGGGGATTTAATAACAGTCTTCAACTACCTGGAGGGTGGTTTCAAAAAGGGTGGAGCTAGACTGATCTCAGTTGTGGCAGATGACAGAACAAGGAACAATTGTCTCAAGTTGCAGCAAGGGAAGTTTAGGTTAGATATTAGGAAAAACTTGCTCACTAAGCAGGTAGCAAAGCACTGGAGCAGAGAGGGGGGTGAGGAATCTCCACGCTTGGAGGCTTTTAATACCTAGGTAAACAAAGCCTTGGCTGGGATGATTTAGTAGGGGATGAGTCTTCTTTGAGCAGGGGGTTGTACTAGATGACCTCCTGAGGTTCCTTCCAACCCTAATGTTCTGTGATTCTGTGCCAAATTTTAATTTTGAAATGCCCACAGTTGCAGATTTTGTAGCCAGAGCTGGAATTTTCCAGTAAAGCTACATTGGAACATCTCAGTGCACAGGGACTGAAAATTATCAGAGGTATACATTTCAACCAAACTTTCATTGAGAGAGGGGTTTTTTTGGATCCAGTGCAATAGAAACTGATATACAATTCGCATACCTAGTTAGGAACTTAAATCTAAATACGGAATTATATGCAAACTTTTTAGCATCTAGATTAAGATTTTTTTCAAATATGCCTAAGTGATTTAGAAACTCATATCCTACTGTCTTTCAGCTGATTCCGATTCTCTGAAATGCTAAACACACAATAGTATTTGTTAAAGTTAATGGGAGTTGCAAACCATACGTCACTCTTGAATGTTGGACTTGTGTTTACTTGTATATCTAAATATGGCTATAGGAACAGACTTGTGGGACCCCATTTTTTAATATTTGGGTCTTTGACCTTGAGGTGCAGGAAAAATAGGATTTATTTTGAGCTTTAAACATTAAAGCCTACAATGTGTATTAAGCACTGGGAGGAAGTATTAGTAGAAGCAAAAAATACTTACTCCCCCACCCTTTTATGTTGGTGAAATATATAACATAATAATGCAAACATGTTTTTACATCACTAATAAATGTATTATCCTGTTTATACTTTGCATTGCTGTATGCAAGTCCTTTTTCAGGTTTTCAGTCTTGTTTGCCTGTTTTATATACAATCTAAGTGTTTTTTTTGTATAAAGAAAGTTAGCCCTGCACATTTATAATAAGTAATTATATTTGTATCATTATAGCAGTACAGTTGCACCTGAATAATTCCCCCTTGTGGCCACATTTAGAAAAAGTATAAACTGAACCAGACACATTTTAATCCAAGATAATGCCATCTGCACAGGGATCTATAATTGTATAAATACAGGCTGCTTACAAACGTGGAAAAAAAACAAACAACCCAGTGCTTTGCTTAAGCCAGGGGCAGGCAGTTATTTTGGCTAGAGGGCCACTTAACGAGCTTTGGTGAGCTGTTGATGGCCGCAAAGGTGGCCCCACCCCTTGACAAGCACCCCCACCCCCTTGTTTCCATTTTGGGACCTGAATTCTCACCCCTCTAACCCCTGACCTTTGCCATTGGAAGTCTCTCCCCTTGCCCCGGAAGTACTCCTTTTGGGAAGGGAGTTTGCTATCTTGGAATCAGAAAAAAACCCAACAAATTATGTATTAAAAATCAAACATCTACAATATATATTACAATAACATATTTTACTTTTATTTTTTAAAAGTGTCCTGATTTGTGTGTGTTTGCATTGTTTATATAGAGGTGATTGCATAATAGCTCAAAAGGAAGTCTTACTCTTGTATATTATGGGGGGTATGAGTGGATATGGGATTTGTGGGGGGCTGTGGGGGTGTATGTGTGTGGGAGAGGGTATAGGGGTATGTGTGGATGTGGGTGGGTGAGTATGGGGGGTTTGTAGGGATGAATGTGTCAGTGGGTATAGGGTTTGTGATGGCGTATGCAGGGCAAGGTTGGCTAGGGGTGTGTGTATGTGGTGGGGTTTGTGTAGCGGTGGGTGGGGCTCTCCCCAGAGGCACACAGGGGTGTGTGTGGGGGGGGGTGTAGTTTGTGGGGTGTGTGATTTTTGTGTGGGGGAAGGCTTGAGGGTATGGTGGGGTGTGAATGGGAGACCCCTGTGTGCGTCTTCCTGAGCTGGTCAGCAGGGCGTACACGGGGGCTCCCATGCACACCCTACCATACCCTCAAGCCTGCATGCACTGTGGCACCTTCCTGACGCTTTCAACAGTGCACAGCCCCAGCCTGCTCTGGGCTTGCTCCACATTGCCTGGCTGTAGCATGTCCTGCTGCCCCCAGACACGCAGCAGGGCTGGGGTGGCTCCTTCCGGCTGTTGCTGCCACTAGCCCCACAGTGCCTGCCGGGACCCATGCGCAGAGCCCTGACCCAGTGCACCCCACGCCTGTTCCGGACTCACCCGTCCAGGCTCAGCAGTGGTAGCTGCCAGACAGAAACTTTGTCAGCATTGGGGAAAAGTGGTCCCTTTCCCTCACCAGTAAGCAATAAGGGGCCCTTTGAGCATCAGAGCCGAGAGGCATCAAAGGCGCCAGTCACAGGGATCAAGTGCCTATATACTAATGCTAGGAGCATGGGGCACAAGCAGGATGAACTAGCACTCCTGCTTGCAGAAAACACCTACGACTTAGTAGGGCTAACAGAAACCTGGTGGGATTCTTCCCACAACTGGGCGGTACAAATTGAGGGTTATAAACTGTACAGAAAGGACAGGGTGGGGAAGAAAGGGGGAGGGGTTGCGCTCTATGTCAATGAGCAATATACATCGACCCGTTTCGAGACGGAATCAAAGGAGGAGAAAGTAGAAGGATTGTGGGTTAGGTTACATGGGGGTCAAGGAGAAAGGGATTTGGTGGTAGGGGTCTGCTACAGACCCCCACACCAAGGGGAAGAGCTAGATTTGGGGCTCCTGAGGCAGCTCTCGGAGACCATAAAAACTAAGGAGGCAGAAGTCATGGGGGACCTAAACTACCCAGACATCTGCTGGGAGACACAGACAGCGAAGTCCCACTGTTCACGCAGGTTCCTATCCTGTGTACAGGACCTCCACCTGACTCAGGAGGTACATGGTCCCACTAGGGGGAATGCCATACTGGACCTGGTATTGGTAACGGGGGATGACATGGTAGGGGACCTACAGATTGGTGGTCACCTGGGGGACAGTGATCGCCAAATAATAATAAAATTCATCATAAGATGTCGAGTGGGTAAGGTAACTAGTAGGGTGAAAGTGCTAGACTTTAGGAAAGCTGATTTCAATGAACTCAGGCGATTAGTCAAGGACGCACTGGAGAGTAGGAGTTTTGAAGTGATGGGAGCCCAGGAAGGGTGGCTGTGCCTTAAGGAAATGATCCTTCGGGCACAGAAGGAGACGATCCCGATGCAAGGAAAAACAGGGAAAGGGGCCAGAAAACTTCCCTGGCTGACCAGAGAAATCCAGAGCAGCGTACGGGCTAAAAGGGGAGCGCATAAAAAGTGGAAACAGGGAGAGATTACCAAAGAGGAGTATACTTCCTCTGCTTGCGCTTGTAGGGAGGCAGTTAGACAGGCCAAAGCTACCATGGAGCTGAGGATGGCATCCCAAGTAAAGGATAACAAGAAATTGTTTTTCAGCTATATAGGGAGTAAAAGGAAGGCCCAGGGTGGAATAGGACCCCTACTAAATGGGCAGAAGCAATTGGTGACGAACAGGGGGGACAAGGCTGAACTCCTCAATGAGTTCTTTGCCTCAGTGTTCCTAAGTGAGGGGCAGGACAGGGCTCTCACTGGGATGGTAGAGAGGCAGCAGCAGGGCGCCAGACTACCATGCGTAAAGTCACTTGGAGGAACTGGATGCGTTTAAGTCGGCAGGCCTGGATGAGCTCCATCCGAGGGTACTGAAGGCACTGGCTAACATCATTGCACAGCCACTGGCGGGAATATTTGAACACTCGTGGCGCACGGGCCAGGTCCGGAGGACTGGAAAAGGGCCAATGTGGTCCCCATTTTCAAAAAGGGGAGGAAGGAGGACCCGGGCAACTATAGGCCAGTCAGTCTCACCTCCATCCTAGGCAAAGTCTTTGAAAAAATTATCGAGGCTCACATTTGTGAGAGCCCGGCAGGAAAAATTATGCTGAGGGGAAACCAGCATGGGTTCGTAGCAGGTAGATCATGCCTGACTAGTCTAGTCTCTTTTTATGACCAGGTTACAAAATGCCTGGACGCAGGAGTAGGGGTTGACGTCATATACTTAGACTTCAGTAAGGCCTTCGATACGGTATCCCACACCATACTGGTGAACAAGGTAAGAGGCTGTGACTTGGATGACTACACAGTCCGGTGGGTGGAGAATTGGCTAATGGGTCGCACCCAAAGAGTCATAGTGGATGGGTCGGTATCGAATCAGCTGTCAGATAAAAGTACCAAAAAGCCCTGCTGAAGTACCTAATCTCTACAGCCTTTGGGTAAGGCAGGTCAAACTAATGCAATGCCTCTTCTAGTAAAGAGCTGTTTTGTTTTGTTTTTTCTCCACATCTGTCAGCAGTCAAAGCGCTCTGATTTTACTAAAATAATAGTGCTAGTAAATGTCTCTGTGTAGACAATGCCTATAAGTATTTAAGGGGTGTACATCAGGATCTGGGGGAACACCTGTTCACCAGAGTGCCCAATGGGATGACCATGTCAAACGGTCACAAACTTCTCCAAGACTGTTTCAAGCTGGACATAAGGAAGAACTTCTTTACAGTCTGAGCCCCCAAGGCCTGGCACAGACTGCTGCCAGAGGTGGTGCAAGCACCTACTCTGGACTCCTTTAAGAGTCAATAGGACATTTATCTTGCTGGGATCCTGTGACCTCAGCTGACTTCCTGCCCCCGGTGCAGGGGGCTGGACTTGATGATCTTCCGAGGTCCCTTCCAGCCCTAATGTCTATGAATCTATGAATGCACGGAGTCCATTTTTCTCCCTATCCTCTAACTCTATTCAATAGACACATACATGGTGTCTCTGTGGAGTGCTGTTGAACTGCTGATAAGTATGTGTACTGTTTATTTCTTTACTTACCTATGCTAGATTTGTTCCACTGTTTGTGATGGTTTGGGAATAACTCAGTGGAGCAAGTTGGAGATATATCTATCTATCTGTATATCTTAGAGATGCTGCTGCCGTCATCAAAATAGCGTGAGAACTCATTGAATATTAGTGAAGAATAAATACTCCCTAGGAGCCGCAGCTGGGCAATTTCATTACAGTGCCTTGTCCATGGAAAATGCTCCCTCTGGCAGTTCAATGGCATGAGTACTTGGGCTCTAAAGTACAGTACAAGACGCATCTGTTCTCTTGGGATTTGAATTGAAACTTATAACTGAAATTTTGTTGATTCTTATGTGGGCATGATTGTTGCCATAAGGTCAACCAAAAGCCCTCAGGGCAAAAACAAAACAAAACCAAACCACCCACTCCATGGATGGGGAATGCATGTAGATTAATTTTCTGCCCCACAAAGAATCTGTACTGCTGTACTTTCCTTTTTCCAGCAAACTACTCAATACTACTGTCTTTGGACTTGCTGACTTTCACCAAATTACTCTTTCTGTGATACCAGACTATTTTTAAATTTGGTTATTCTTTATTTCCTCTTAGTCATGTTATTTGTCACTTTTATACCACTTAATGCTATGTTACTCATTTTTAAAAGGAACTCTTTTGGCCCAAATAAGCTGTTCCACATTGCCATTTGGCTGTATAACTTTTTTTCCTTGCATCTTGTTGCCTTTATTTCATTGGTATATTGTGGGTTTTAAATACATTCTCTTGAAGCAACTTTCAGGTTAATCCTGGCTGCTGAACAGGTAAAGCCACTTGCACCTCACTGTAAAGACTAGGTGCAGTCCCGGTGCCCTTCATATAAAGATTAGTACTCTCAGCAGTTCTGGCCTCCCAAGAAGGATGTTCAGGGGCAAGAGAAACAAACTGGATTCTTTAACAAGATCGTGTGTTAGTGTTTTGCAGAGCTGCTGGCAGGGTGCGAAGTGTGGTGTCTCCTGGAGCGCTCTGGGGTTGCTGGTCCAGCAGTGATTCTACAATCCCAAAGGCAGGAGGCATGCCTTAACGGCATAATTAAGTCAAGGTGGTTAATGATCTGCTGTGAGACTGTCTTGTCAGCAGAATAGGAAAAGCTTGTATGAAAGACAATGTTGCAAGATAGGGCACCAGCTCCCCTTCATTGCTTTCTTAGTATAAAAATGTTCCATTTGTTCCATGTATCTTCTCAGCATTCTGACTTCCCTTGGTTCTCACTGATCTAGAGGCCATTAATACAGCACCCCATGAGTTTTTTGCTGCTATGAGTTGGACTTGGTGTAATGGGCCCATGTACACAGAAGTTTTCTCACAGCCTAAGGAATCTTTTGTGTGGTATTACTCACACACTGGTAAAACTAATGTATTTTCTTTGTCCAACTCAAAAGCAGACCTTACTGTTCACTATTGATCTTTTTCATGAGAAGTGTTGTGTTGGCAGTCTTCTCATTGTAAGCACCCTAATATACCTATTTTTCCTTTTGCTTAAGGTTTTCATATTCATTTGTATTTTTATTTTGTGCTATTTTTATGTATTTGCATTTGTTGCATGCTTATTATTGGATCACTTTTATTTGTTCCTGTCTCTCTTTCTTTCCTCATTCACATCTATTAATGGATGTCTATGTCAGTATCTTTTATACTTTTATACTTGAATCCTTAGCAGATTTTCTCGAAGCGGAATGTTCCTTCGCATTTGCTGGTGTTCTCTCAGATAGGAGTCCAGTTATTGGCAAACAACCCATTTTTATTACCAAGTCTGGCTCAGTTTTATGTTGTATCATATTCTGTGTCTAATGAATATAAACCTCTTCTTGGCATTGCATTGATATTTTCAGTTGTTCTAACCTGTAAAAATTCTTTGAAAGAGGGGAAAAAGTAGTGGTCAGGAAACTGTTAGAAGTTAGATGTAAATTTACTTTCCAAAATCCTGTTGGTTAGATTATGAGTAAACCTGGGCAGGAAGATAACAGCACCAGAAATGTTCTTCCCCCATGCTCATTTCCTGCCCAGTGGGCTAGCTAGTGGCGTTTGGGGAGCACAGGGATTCTTCAGCTAGTGCTTTGTAGAGAAAGTGTTGTTCTATGAAAGACTGTAGAAAAAAGGGCCTGTCAAACATGGTTAGAACGTTGAAAGCCAAAAGTAGAAATAAGGCCAGCTGTCAGTATCGGAAAGGGTTAATAGTGGCATAATACTGTGTACATTTTTTGTTTAATAAGTATGTTAAACATCTGAAAGATGGAGTGAATAGTGAAGAAGCAACACACACTGCCAACTTGCTGTTGTTTAGGTTAGTAGATAAGGTGAGAGCGTTGTGATGAGCTCCAGGAGTATTTAACGAAGCTGAGGAACTGGGCAATGCAGTGGCAGATAAAATTCTTTGTAGGCCAGTAAGGCTAGTGAACATTGTGGAGAATTTAGATTCCTATTTGAATTGTTTAGTTTCTGAAGTAGTTGTAACCTCTTTGGAAAATATGAAAATGAAAGCATGGTGATGGTCAAAGTATGGCCATGGGCAGACATATATTTGAAGTGCTCCAAATTCCACTCCAACTTGGGGTGCTTCAAATTCAGAATGCTTCAGTGCCTCCAACTGCTGCTCCATCCTGCCCCTGTCCACCCACAAGCTCTTCAGAATGACCGTGACACCAGGCAGTGGCAGCATTCTCCGGGTGCCATAGGAGAATGTGTCAGTGCGCGGGCATGCTACTGTGTACTTTTGGCTGTCTTCGGGAACCTCTGGAAACGGACTGAGAGGCATGCAAGGAATCTTGCCCTCTACTCCCCTGGCTGGAGAGCAGGAATCCTTTCAGTCCTGTTAGCCTCTCAAATATTTGGAGACAGGAGACTGCGGCCTGCAGACTGGAGAGAATGGTTCCTTGCATGCCTTTCGGTCTGTTTCTAGAGATTCCTGAGGACAGTTGAGCCCACAGGATATTGTTCATTGGCTGTCCATCCTCCCATCCCCACCACTGATACTAAGGGATGCCAAGGACCAAGCAACCCACTGTCAAGCTCTTCTGGAACATAAAGACGTTTAAGGAAGTGTTTCAAAAGGAAGCCTTTCAAAAATATTCCTCATTTTCCAAGTGCTTCTTTGACCATGTATGTCTGTATATTTGCCATATAGAGTCCTTCAAACAAAGTGTTTGACCAGGCCCTGTACATTATGCTGTACAAAAGAGAAAAAATACAAAGAGTAATATAGAAGATGCCAGGCTATGAAACTAATAGTCCCATCCAGACCTTAAATTGCATGTTCAGATGTCATGCTCCAATACAAAGAGATTTTCAGATTGGTAGAATTTAGCTTGAAAGGGTGAAGAGTAAGTGGGGTTATATAGCTGTTACAATTTTGAGCAGAACAGTACCCAAAACCTTTCATTTATGATGTTTTAGGAAGTTATCTAGGAAAGTAGTTTTGGTAATGTTTATAAATATTGATTTGCTTATGTGTAGTTAAACTGCTTAGGATAAAATGTAGAAGGCTACCAGTCTTTGAGGATCTGCAAGGAAGAAAACCCCATCATAATCGCATTTCCTTCTGTGATGCAATATGACCAACCTGACGGTGGGTGGTTGGACCCAGAAAAGTATTATGCGAACAGGCCGGGGACGAAAGGGTTACGGGACCTTGTTCCTTCTTCTCCTGTCTCTCCCTCCGTCGACAGAAAACACCAAGGAGGCGGTATAACAAATAAATGCTTTACTCACACTTTCGTATAGGTGGTTTCCCTTACAGCAGTTTCTAGAATAAACTCGCTGTTAACTCGAGAGCTCTAATTCGGTCGTGATGGGGGCGTCCGGGGGGAAGGGATTTCGTGGATGCAGGACCTCCGGTGAGGGTGATCAGGCCTCTCTGATATGGCGTGGGTCCAGCTTTTTGGCGTGCGCACGCTTTCCCTTTAAACGGGCTGCATCCGCCCACCCCCTGCCAATCAACCTGGGACCGCCGATCTCGCGGCTGTCAGGCCGCGCCCACTACTTTCCCCACTCCACGAGCACAGCTTGCTCTCATGCTTGGCGTTTGGTCACCTTTTTTTTTTCTTTTCTTTATCACACAATACCGCACAATTGGCAGAGTATTTTTGATATTCTGCATCTTTTTCAGATGACTTGGCTACCATCAGAGAAAGCCTCCGAGACTGTGAACCTTTGACCTTTCTAGTACAGCATGCCCTGTGTTCACACACCATCCAATGAGTCAAACCACTGGATACATTAAAGAAGGAATTTTAGTGCATGGCAAAATGACACACTTAAAAGTAGAGCAAAGATGCTGAGTATGCTACATTAGGTGCTCCTTCATATAAGTTATCAGGGCGCCAAATATATAAGTGCTACAGCACCCTTCTCTATTCTTTCTTATATCAACTGTAGCCATAATGAAAACTATTCCTTCCCTCCAGGGAAAAATAAGACCCAATAAACTCTTGACTGCTGAGTCTTTGGAGTGCCTAACCTTTTCTCTTTTAAAAACCATTTTGGCACTATTTTAATTGATTCCATGCCTGGCCTTTTCATCAGTTCTCTCCCAGCCAGAACAGACTGAACTGTTAAAGGCTGTTGTGGTGCCATGGGACTTATGTTCAGAGGATTAGTTTTTCACTGTGCTGCAGACTCTTGTTTTAAACTGAAGTTAGCCACTATTTATCTCTCTCTGTTTGAAAAGTTGTAGCCATTGCAATACCCATTTTGTGGATGAAAATTCTTCCACAATTGCCACAATAAACAGGAACAAGGAAAGTCCTGTTAGGACACGTGGTCCATATTTCTATTAAATCAGGATTATTCCCTTCCTTTAGGAAAGGCCCATTTGCAGTACTTGTCTGTTAGCTGAAACCTCCCCAGCTGCACTGAAGCTGTGTTCTGGCTAATTAAACAGGAAATAGCCTAGCTACCGCACAGTGCATCAGTAAGTTAGACCATGCATTTTGGTTCAATGACTTTGTTTTATTTTGGTTTAAAAATATACAGAAGAGGTGTTTTTGATTGTGCTGGATTAAAACTTCTGCTCCAGAAGATCCTGACAAAATCCAATCTGGTGGTGTTAATAACATAATACCTAACAATAAGAAATTCTGCTTCAAACTGAAGTTTCATCAGTTAGTTGGAGAAAATAGAAGAGGAGAAAGACCTAGGTGTTTTAGCTGATCACAAAATTTGGTGTGTGAAAAAGGCAGGGTATTTCTAGTACAGGTAGAGAAATAGTGTCGTTGTACATGGCACTGGGGAGACATCACCTGGAATACTGTGTACAAATCTCTTCACCTTTATTAAAAAAAAAAAAAAATGAATCCATACTAAAACAGGCATACAGAGTAGGGGGAGTTTCCTGTGGTTCAGTGATAGAATGCAACACTGGAGACCTGGGTTTGATTCCCAGACACTTTACAACTACATTCATTAAGGCACCAAACATCTGGACTCGGTTTGGCCTTTGGATTCTGTCTCAGTGGCCTAGAGGGAGGATGGAAGGTCTGCACAGCCTCCATTCCTCCATACTCCTGCCTAGGTATATGTATTGAAGGTCTGAATGACCTCTCACATACACATCATGATCCAGAAGGATCGATAGTTGCCATTTCTATATAGAGTAGGGTTACTGGGATGGTCAAGTGAATGGGGAAACTATTTTAGCAGATGAGACTAAAAGAGTTTGGCTTTTTAAGGCCAAGGACTGGAAGAGCACATAATTGTTCTCTAAAAATACATTGGGATAAACCTTAGGGAGACATAAAAGACATAGCTGAAACAAAAATAAATTATGATAAACTAGTCATGAATAATTTTTGGCTGGAAACTAGTAGTAGGTGTCTAATAATCAGTGGGGTGCAGTTGTAGAATGGCCTCTTAGCAGGAGTTGTAAGGACTAAAATGCTAATTTTAAAAATGGAGCTTGATCTGTTTAGATGAGATTTAGATGATGCAGTAGCCTGAGATAGCTAGAGACTGGACTCAGTGCTCCAAGAGGTCCCTTCCAGTCCTCTCTATCTAGTAGCTATCACTGTATGTTGGATATCAACATTAGAAAAGGATTGCTGCTAGCTGGAAGAGAGTTGAGTACCAGGTGAGGGAACTTGGAGGCCAGGAATAAAGTGGCAGTAAGGTAGTTTGTGTGAAAGACTGCATTCATGCTGGGATCATGATACAGCAGTGATGAGAATTATGAGGATGAGGTGACCAGTGTCTCAAGTGGGACTGGGAATGCCTGGGACGGACTAAGAAAAGTTGCCAGCTGAACTGTTTCTAGCCACTTGTTCTGACTGTGGTGCTCATTTAAGCATTCAAAATGTAGGAATTCAGCAAAACTGATGGAAATCTGTTTTGAATTGCCCTGTCCCTAAAGGTAACAAGTCCAGCACTTCTTACTGAGGTATTTAACTTACCTTGCTTGCATATTTCTTTTCTTCTCTGGGGCTATAAGGATAAAGATAAAGCCATAGACTCATAAGGCCCTGGCCTGGAGGGCTGTAGAACATATTGTGTAGGTCAAGGTAAATTTCTAGCCAAAAGCTGTTCTGTTTAGATTCTGTTTTGGAAAGGGATGGATAATTTTTACACAGGAGGCAGGGTAGATTTGAACCTTATAGACAAAATTAGAGATGTATAGTATAAGCTTTCATGAGCCCAAGCTCCCTACATCAGGCTCACAAAAGCTTATGCAATCTCCGATTTTAGTTAGTTTATAAGGTGCAAATCTACCCTACCTTCTGCCTGACTTCAGACTAACATGGCTAACTACTTCTCTCTAATCTTTACTGCGGGGGCCGAGGGGGATCCGGGAAAGGGTCAGCTGGGTTGTGGCCACAAACCCAGCACGTACAGATGGGTACTTTCAACCGCTGGAGTAGAATTAGGCATAAACGCATACTGGTTCAAACAAAGATGGCTTTACTTACACTGTCGAGATGTACAGCGTAGGAAGAAAGTTAACTTCAAACTTCAGTTACAGTTTAACCGAGGAGCTCTGATAAGACGAGATATCTTTCTAAACATGAGCATGCAGGACACGGGGGTACGTCGGGAATGGTCGGCGACGGGGAGTCGTCGGCGGTTGATCAGTCCGCCACATTCACTCCGAGATGGGCGCAGAGTTCCCCAACTTGGGCGGAAACTGCTTCAACCTTTTATACGGCTAGCGAGCCAATTGCTAGTCGCCACGTAGGAATCATTTAGAACCAGCCAATAGTAACGTGTACATTTGCATATGAGTGGCAGGAACCTTTCCATGCCGGGGTTCTCCACCGTGCTGAGAAATTCCCTCGTACAAAATCTCACCGTGCCTTGTGCTAGAAAGTTCCACTGTGCCGAGGCACTCAACCACTAAGCCCTGACATTTACAAACTCTGGTTTCTTATTTGGGATTGAGATTGGTCACATAGGAGCTAACCATAAAATATCTGCATTATAAAATTAGCAATTTACAGCTTTGTCAGTAGGAAACTTACTGAAAGCTTATGCCTTGTTATATACAGGAGGAGGATAAATGGTAACTGAGCAACTTGATGTAGGCTTTGATATGTTTTGGGTAATCTTCCTTTTTTGGAGCTCTTACTACACTAACATGACTGGTGGTGGCAGTCGTACCTTGTCCTTCAACTTTGGTCCTTCACTTACATTCTTTAATTCTTCAACAGTGTTTGAGGTGTTTAAAAGGTATAGATGCACATACATTTGGAGTGGTTTCAGAAGAGGAGTGCTTCAAAGGAAGGGGCAGTAGCTGTTACCTTCTAATTATTAGTGTGGACAAGCTGGGAGAGATACAAATGTATGGATACTGCTCCAACTTTAACTCTGCTTCATTCCGGTTTAAAGTTAGAGTGGTATTGCTACTTTGTATTGTTCCTGGCTTGTCTGCACATAACAATTAGGAAGCAACAGCTTGCTGCCCTTTTGAAACTGCTCCAAACAGGTGCATTTTACAATTCTAAAATATGGGTTACTTTGAATATTTCCTCAAAAGTACTATGTTTAAATTATTTCCTCCATGGTTGTATGCATGTCCTCACTACTATTTATTTCTTTGGCACTGTAAGAACAGTTGTTTTATACATAAATATAGTTAACTGCCTTACTCAAGAAATTCACCATCTCATCTATAGGTGCATGTAACTGAGTTGGGCTTAAGTGCTGAGGCAGATTCAAGCACTGCAGGTGTTTGGAGAAGGGTGTCCAGTTCCTGGCTTTTGGTTTCTGGGTACAGAATTACTGTATTTTTCTACAGAAATTGTAAAGCAGTGGTGCATGCAGAACAAACTGCTTTGCTGTATTGCAGTGCTGATCTCTGGTATAAAACAAAACAAATCTGGAGGATAAAGCATTAATGGTTTTTGTTAAGATTCCTCTGCTGTAATTCTCACCTAAGCTCATAGGAACCTTTTTTTCCTCCCAAAAATGTAGAGTACCTTCACTAGAAGATAAGCTTGAGATATAATGGGCAAATGGCAAAGGCTTGTACAAGAGGATTCAGGGGGCGGGGAAGGACCCACATAATCCTGTCTGCCATGTTGGATTCATTTCAAACTTCAGAAGCTTTGAGCCGGATCCAGCAGCTGTTGGTTAGGCAAAACCCCCTTAAAAGAGAGGGAAGTTTTCCTGGGGCTGGATTTTGGGGTGTTCCATTCATTCATTCATTTATTTATTTTTTAACTGATTTGAGTGTAAGTATAATCAAAGCACATCTTTTTGAGCCGAGGCATTAGTTACTTTTTAATTAAAATAGAGTGCTGAGCAACCAACTGCACTAATTGGGACTGACCCCATGAGTGGTTTTGAAAATGTGGTTGATGGGTAACTGTACAATGCAGCTGTTTCATCTGTGCCTTCCTGCACTGATACGAGTAGTGATGCATTGCTCCAGAAGTATGCAGGTATAACAGTTAAAGTATAACAGGCGATTCACCCTCTTCCAGGGGGCAGTTCTCCTTCCCCCTTAAAGCAGTTGAAAGTTACCTCTTGTTCTTGGCCAGAGATTGCCTTTTTAAAGTACCTTGTTAAAATACAGGGGAATTAAGAAAGGTTTTTCGTTTTTTGTTTTTAAGATCTCACAAATAGCAAGAGATTTCCTTATCAAAAGTAGCAATGACTCTCTATAGGACTTTAACAGTAGGGCAAGAAATTGCACCACAGAAACAATGCATGATGCTGTGTGCTGATTGGAGTACAGTGGTTCACCATTTTGCTAAACTTGGCTCTGCGAAAGCATCACATTACTAAGTGATCTTATTCCATGTTACAGCGAAGGGCCTTGTCTACACTGGTAGAACAGTGTGCTACCTTTATTTTATAATTGGCTACCTTGAAATAGAGTCCTTAATCTATTGGAACACCTGTAAACTCTTCTTGTAGATTCAGTTTAACCCTTTAAAGTCAGGGTAGTCCTTTGGCTTCCCCCAGCATTGTGATTCAGTGGAACTGACTGTCTTTGAAGAAGATTATAATAGCTAAAGCATAGATGAGACCTAAGAATATAATCCAAGAGTAATGATTTAGGGTCTTCTGGACCTGGTGAGTCTACCCACTACTCGGAACAGGACCATGGGCGAACCAGGCATGGGTGAACTGGGCAGCCACCCAGGGACTGGAAAATAGTAATTTTATTATTATTATTATCATCATCATCATCTGTGGCGAAGGGGGGCCTGATACTAAAAGTTTGCGAGGGGCTGCCAGGAATCTAGGTATGGTGCTGACTCTTAAACATTGCTTCCATGCAGAATAAACTCATTTCAAAATGCTTTCTCCTGCTTCCTGTGCATTGATTTCTTTGACAGGTCACAATTAGGGAAGAGAATTCTTGCAAATAAAATTAATATAAAATGTTTATTCCCTGGAAGCAACCATCTACATTTTTTTTCAACGCTGAATTGCCCACGTTGCCCCTCATATATATCCCATGCTTGCCCTTTCTCTGTTTCTCTTGAACTAATTTAGCATGTACTCACCAAGCTCACACAGACCTTACAGTGAGAGTGAGATCTTGACACAGTGACCTCATTCTGAACGTTACCTTCTTTGTCAGAAGCAACAGAAGCAGCAGCAGCAGCTCTTCTGGCTCTCGGCACTTGGAGCAGTCTGACATTTCCTGCCAGCTCATTGGCATGATTTCAGGGCTCACTTTTTTTTTTTGTGAGCCAAATGGTGAATGGGATAAGACACAAGCTTATAAGGACTTATTTGCCCGTTTGAATTTTTGATAAGCAGCTGTTAGCAGCATAACTTTGATCCGGGGTGCACTAGAGACATCTAGTATTATACACAGGTCTGTAGTTTTCTTTTGGAGTGAAAAATATGGGGGTGGGGAGGGGGGGATGAAATCTTCTGTCTTTAACAGTTAAAGTAAACACTGGTAAATACATAGGGGAAATAGAAAATGGATGGGGGGCGTGTTAAATCAGGAGAATGTGCTGCATGTAATTTTTTTTTTTAATTTTTTTTTTGTTTTTACCTTTTCTAGGGGTGACAGCTTTAACTCCTTTTTGCTAATGCATTCAAATACCTCATTTGCCCACTTAATGAGGAAACTGGTTTGTTCATCTTGTACAGTGTGGCTGGGCACCATTCCAAAAGCAAAAACACTCAGTTGAAAAGACAAAGAAGCATGCACAGACATACGGAGAAACCTGGAATGTTGCATTGTAGATTTTCTGAGAGCGATGACTCATTTCAGTTCACAAAGGATTCTGGGCAGGGTAGTGAGAAGTCAGGTTGGCTGATCCATTCCTATGACTTCACTTTGCAGAGAACCAGGCAGAAGAGGAGTGACACTGCAGAATCCTGAGGCATTGCAGTGGAGAGTTGCTTTACTAAGACTGTGAGTGTCTTCAAAACGGGGTGGTAGTTCAATGTGATTCCAACTGTTCCATGAAAATAGGGCAAAGGAATAGATGTATGTTTTCAAAACACTTAAGCAGGATTTATATTCACAAAGACATTTAGGTTCCCCCTTCCTCCCTTTAATTCTTAACTGTGTTTATTTCTTTTGTAACAAAAGATTTGGGTAGTAAAGAATTCCTTAAAGGTTACATGTACAGGTATTGCATTATCATCTGTGATTTGGGATAGGAGACTGGCATTCTGTATATTACTGCATAAAAGCACGCTTTATTTTTCTTCTTTCAGGTCCTGTGGCATTGATATCTGCTGCAGCCAGCAAGCTTCCATTGTGATGTAATACCTCAACATTCACAGTTTTCTGACATCACAGCTATTTATGGACTATCCTGGGGCATGGAAGCAGACCATAGGGTTTTAAGTAAGTTTCCTTTTTTAACATATTGTGTGCTGAATGTATAAAATTTAAATTCAATATATGAAACTTTGAAAAACCTTACTTGGGGTCTCTTTTCTTAAAAGCACACAATATATTAAAAATGGACTTAGCTGATCTTCTCTGGGACAATTATGTGCATTAGCTAGTTCTCTTAAAAGCTTTATGATCTTATCAGTACATTTTGGGACAGCACAGTAAAGCAGGGATCAGTTAGCCACAGGATATGAACAAAAATAAATGCATTTAATTATTTAGATTGTAGTAAGTTGAATATGTTTATAACAGCCTGGCATTTACAGGTATTTCAGCACATATTGACAGGTTATTGATATTTAGTGCACTGTATCTGCAGGTCATTTTTAACTAGGTCCAAAAGAGAGAGGGGTCAGCCTATGTACTTGGAGCAGAGTTAATCACTAGCAATGTTCAAGAGCTACGCTAAACAATATTAAAGTATGATGCAAATATTTGTCAGATTTCAGGTTAGCATTAAGACTTCTTTGTAGTTCTTGGAACAGAATTAATAGCAAAGGGCATATTAAATGGATGTATCCCTGCAATGCAAGTGAAGTTAGAAAATAGTAGTACATTTTGGCACAATATGGTGTGTGTTGGGCATGCAGAACTGTCCAACTGGTAAGAAAATGTGTCATGCAAGATTCTTTACTTTTCAAGCATATATGGGATATAACATCAATGGCTGTGAAAGTGATTAGAGGTATGGAGATATTTTGTCTTATTTTATAACAAACAAATTTCTTACCAACTGTTAAGTTAAAAATCTGGTATAGCCTTCTTGTAAATAAGAATAAGTCACTTCCTTTTTTTTCCTTAAAGTATCGTGTCATTCCTGTCTTGATATATGCAAGAGTTCAGAATGCAGAGCATGCTATATCCCATTCTGGCAGTAAATGAAATTAGTTATGTGATTAAAGAAAAACAATGATAAATCAATTTAAGAGGAAAACCTCAATCATGACTGAAAAGTGTACTTAACTGGGGCTTGGCAAAGCTGCTTTTTTACTTTTTTTAAAATTTATTTTACTGTTAGCCTGCAAAATGTGTTCCTGCATATATTAACACATCATTACATAGCTAATGTTTACAAATCTAGCATTTTTAATGCAGTGGCAGACTTCATATTCTCCCAGTTCTCTCTGTTGTTTAATCTGATTGAGGTGTTGTGGCCTCAAATGGCATTTGCATATAGACTTGTATGTCTTTGTTTTTAATTGGCATTCTCAAATGGTTGGTTTTTTTGTGAGTGGGGCTGTTCTGGAAATGATGTGATTCAGTTCACCCTGAGATATGGGGGCGGCAGTGCAAATGCTGTTAGATATCTAACTTTTCCATATGCACCTCTCATGAGTAATTTTGAAAACATGGTTCTTCAGAAGGGGATTTTACATTAGTGTAAATGTGAAAAGGGAATATTTGTAAGACAAGCCTTTTTTATCAGTAATTTTGTGTCCCCTGCTATCTTTTGTTTGAAGAGGCGCTTTCTTCATTATCACAAACAGCTTCTTCTGTTTGATCCCATAGTAAGTTATAATCATATACTACAGATATCAGTTTGTTGGCATGGTAATTTAATTTACCATATTTTCTTGTCTATAGCACACCCCAGAATGTGATGCACACCCTGTTTTTGAAAGGCAGCATAAAAAAAAAAGTTCTTGCCTTGTAGTACCACAAGTAACTGAGTAGCAGCGGTCAGGGAGCTGAGCCTGCACCTGGTGCCAGCCTCACATGCCAGATGGGGCTTGTGGACCAAGACTGTGTGTCAACATGATCTGACATGCTGTGTCTTGGGCTGCACACTGGGTCTGGCTGCAGAGTGACCCTGCATGCCAGCTTGATCCAGAGCCCAGATCTGGGCCTTTGTGCCAGTCTGACCCCACCTGCCATGCCTGTGGCTGTGGGCTGACCTTGTGTGCCAGCCTGATCTGGTGATACGCGACCAAAGTTGTGTGTCAGTCCGACCCATGTACTGGTTTGGGGCCACATGCTGACTCTGCATGTGGCCCCATCCACAGGAGTAGGTCTGAGACCATCTGTTGGGTCCTACCCTGTGTGCTGTATTTGGGGCCAGGCACTAGGTCCAGCCACAGATGGATTCCATGTGCCAGCCTTGTCTAGTGCTGAGTCCGGAGTTGTGCACTGAGTCTGGCTGCAGAGTGATCCAGTGCTCGGGGCCGTTTCATCCAGCCAGGAGTCTTCCCACAGATCTGGAAATTTGGTGGTAGGGAAAGGGTGACTGTCCCCTGCTGCCAAATTTCTGGATCAATGGGGAGCTTTATTTCACACACACACATGCACCCCAATCTTCCCCGACTGGTTTTGCGGGGGGAGGGTGCATGTTTTATACAAGAAAATACAATATATCTAATACAAGCATCATTGTAGTATTTAGGTGTCATGAAATAATTGAAATGTCATCATTAGAAAATGTCTTATTAATTAAATGTTTCATGTTTGCTATTATCTGTACAAAACGATTGTATCACAAATAGTTAAAGGGATTTGAGTGGCAGGAAGAAGGAGAGGAATTGGTTATACTTTGGCTTCTTATATTTCACTGCACTTCAGGAATATAATTAGAGGGTCTTAGCCCCATGTGCAAGGAAATAAGTGTATACATTCTACTAAAGTGTGGCTGTGCTCTGAAAAGGGACTCTGTAAAAACATTGTATTCTTTCCATATTTTCTCTGTCAATGGCTGTATTGATTTGGCTCCATTTAGAAGTCAAAGATGATTTTTCTTACTGCCACCCCTGCAAACTGAGCCAGTGTTCTTTCCAACAGCATTATCAGTAATAAAGATCTTGCAGCAAGTATTTAGCTGACAGCAGTATTGCTGATGCATGGGGCAGAATGCAGTCTAGCTTGTTCTCTATCACTTGTGTACTGATGGGGTGTGTGTGTGTTTGTGTGTGTGTGCATGTTTGTGCAAGAAATTGAAAATGCATTTTTGTTTGGAAAGCAAGCAGTGTAACTGTGAATAAAATGGGGCCTAGCATTGTCCGATGAAGAGCAAATGACAAGAGTACTTGGGACTTGCGGGAGAAGTCTATATCTCCTCCGGCCAGTAGCTTCGGTTCTGCCACACACTGGTTGCAGAAAAACGTGTAGCCCCTTTTCCAGCCTGTCCCAGGGGATGTTCTCCACCCTGGATAGCCTCCTGAGTGTGATGCCAAGTGTACCCAGCACCACTGTATCAATGATCACAGATCTTTTAAGAGTGTGTGGCATGTATGGAGTGCTGTCTACTGGGCAGGGCTTATGTCTCAGAAGTGGTCTCATGTAGCAATCAATTTGATTCAGTATTTGACCTTGAGTATCTTATATACTAATTGTGCCTCAGTGTCTCTTTTACAAAATGTTTGTCCATATCTGTAAGGTGATCTGAGATCCATGGAAGACCAGTGCTGTTTAAGAGCCAAATGTTTGTTAGCCTCAAGCACCAATAAGAGATTGATTCTATTAATTGCTTGTTATGTGCTTAGACAAGCGATTCTCAACCAGCATACCATGGTACCCTGGGGTGCCTGGAGATCCCTCCAAGGGTGCCATAGTATGTCATGCAATGTCATGCACTGTTAGGTGTCCAAACTTGATTCACAAGATAAATCTGACTTATTGCAGTGTTTCTGAGTTCTTTGATACAGAAGAATTTGTTTTTTGTTGGGTTTATTTTTGTAGTAAAAAACGAGTGAAACTAACAGCTGGCATTTTCCAAGAGGTGCCTTGAGTCTAATAAGGGGTGCCTTGAGTTTAAAAAGGTTTAGAACCACTGGCTTAAGCATTTTCAGAGTGCTTGTGACATGCCATAAGAAAGTTTTAGGAAATTTAATTTAATTTTTTTTTAAACTCTTTGACTATATGGTTTCTTTCCACTAGAAGCAGTAATGGAGTTGAAACCACGGACTTCTAGCCACTGATGGCATTTAAACAAAACACACAGTCAACTAGTGAAAGCTGCCTTCTAAGCTCCACAGTTTTCCTTTTAATTTGGAACATAAACATTTGAAAGTCAAGTATAGTAATTTGATTTCAGAGAAAAGCTGCTTGAAACAAGCATAAGCCTGAGTTAATAGGAGCCATATGTTGGATCTTTTATGTAAGTGTTGTGGTCTTCAAAAATGTTTTAGGAAAAGAATATTTGATTTTTATTTATTTATTTATTTTTTTAGAACAGATCTTTCTTGAAGAGATTGTAGCAAACCTGCCTTTCAAAAGTCTGCAGAGTATTTATGTATATAATTGATGTTAATATAGTAAATTAAATTGTAAACACAAGATATTTTCTGTTGCTGTGCATCAAAGAAGTTGTTCACTTTAACTATAACCACAGAGTACTTGTAATTTCCCTGAGCCCAAGGGTATTTAAGATAAAACTTGGCAAATTAGTACCTCCATAAGTAAGGGGCTCTTTATGACTGTCTGTCACTAGGTCTGCTGTAATTTTTACAGGTATGCTTGGCCCTTTTTTTCAGATGAGATCCCAAATTACCTACAATGGATGGCCTATTGGCACCTGTAAGTTGAGCTATAGAATTAACTCTGGCAGCAGTGAAAATGAATGAGGATTGTTGTGTTTGATGAGCAAAGTCAAGCACTTCCCAAAGGAATTAGCATGCAGTGAATGATGATAGCCTTACAAAACAGAAGGGAATCGTTTCAATCCCAACAATATCAGCCATTTCTAATAAATATATTCAGATTTTTAAAACAAATAATTACGTCATTGCCAAATATATTGAATCAGTATATACAGTATTTTATACTGATTATATTACAACACTAACGTGCAACTTATGTAACTGATACAGAAAGTTGCATAATTGAATTGTGTGAAGTATAAGTACTAGGAAATCCATCTGAAAATGTTAACTGGTGCCTACTGGTTTGCTGATGACAAACTCATTTTGCAGATATGTCAGTTTTGATTAAGTGCACAACATTAACACACACTTGTTCATAACTTTTCCATGCTTTTGCAGAGGGGTAATTTGAAAATCAAGGTCTACAGGGTCTTATTTATATTATGCATATGTTACAAAATAGTTTCTCATAGTTTCTGAAGTTTCTAAAATCCAAGTAAGCCTTATTGCACATTAACTAATATGCAGTCAAAATTCACAATATTTTGAATTCAGTCTCTTCTGTCACAAGACTAATGAATGGGACTTTTAAATATTGAATTAAATCCTGATGATCACTCAGGTTAAGCAACCCTTTGAAAAGAAAGAGTTCATTTTCCAGTTTTTTCATGTGGGGGAGTGTGTATGTGCACATACTAATTGTGATACTTTTCAGGTATGAAACCAACTATTAGGGAAGCTCCTTCCCTTTCTGTATCAAAATATCATTTTTGCAGGTAGTTGAACACCACTTGCATCATTTGATATGTATGATGGTATCATTTGTATATGAACAGATTGTGCTTTAAGGACTTTTATATAATTACTGTTCCACATGTGCAGCAAGGGTTTCTGCACTTATAGTTATGCATGCCATTTTGTGAGTCCATGTATTGGATCCTTCCAGAAATGCATAGTGTCAGTATTCTATGAAAAAGTATTCTCCCTTCCATTTTGCTAATAAGTTGTTAAACACCTTCTTTAGAAGGTTTGGCATGAGTAGTACAAAAACTACATAGCATACACCTTCTCATGGATATATTTCTCCATTCTTGTTCAGTGAGCAGTGTTTATGTGACACATTTCATGGATTCTCATCTTTCTTTCTACAGGTGATGTATCACCTATCAGTATGTCTCCCATCAGTCAATCCCAGTTTATTCCACTTGGAGAAATCCTTTGCTTGGCCATCTCAGCAATGAACTCTGCACGAAAACAAGTCACACAAGAAGCACTAATGGAGCATCTAACAACTTGCTTCCCAGGTAACTACTGTGTCACTCAGTTGTATGAACCTACATTTTAAAAAAGCATGTCAAAATTTTTCTCCTAAAAGGGTGGTCTTAGTCTCTTTGCTTCACTGTTGTAAATGGGACCTTCAGTTCATCTTGATCTTCTAAGTTAGGGCTGTCCAGCTTTTGGAATGGCCAGGGGCTGAACCCACATGGGCTGCAGGTCCCCCAGACTGCACACTGTATAGCCTCTTCCTCTACCCCTGTGCAGATGCCCTGGGTGCCCCCAAACCATGAACATCTTGTGCCCTATGGGCTGTACTGCCCTGCCCCCAAGGGCAGGGTCAGGAAGTAAAAGCTGGAGGAGGGGTCGGCGGCCTGGAGGCCCTGGCAGCAGCTGGAACAGTGTGGAGAGTGGCACCTGGGTAGAAGCCTGCAGGTGCCAAATTAACTCTTTGCAGGCTGTGAAGTGGACAGTCTTGTTTTAAGACCGTGAAGCCTGCATCTGCAAGCTTTAGCATGAGTCCTCCTTACACAGGCAGTCATTTTCACTGACAGGGCTGCTCACATAGATAACTCTTACAGGGCCAATTCCTAATTGCTTGAAGAATTGTATTGAAGTTGTATAATGTTTGCTAAGCCATATAATATTACAGTGTATTTCTTTTTCTATATTTGATTGATTTCAGAATATGCTTGTCTGTGATATTTCTCATGAAATAACCTTAAAACCCTGTCACATCAAACTCTAAAGCACTTAAGAATGCTGTCTCAGTTTCTTGAGTATGCTGGCATGGAGTGCATAGGGTACATCACAGATCAGTGTAAACTTTTTCCATGTGATAGATTCCATCTTCAGCTGGCCTAGAAAGAATGTTGTTTTCTTTCACTTAGGCCACAAATAGTTGCCCCACTGCTCATGGCCAAAAAGCTCTTTGTCTCTTTTTAGAGCTGACACTTTCCTTTGACCACCCACGGGCAGCAATAGCTTTGGCTGTCTTGCCCTTAACTGCTGTACTAATATGTTTCAAATGCATTCTTCTGCAATCAAATTCATGAGGCTTTCACACTAGCTTTTACTGATGGTCATTATTCAGAATGCCAAATGGAAATGGATCTGATTGAAAGATAGCGCTTGTCAAAAAAGGAGAAGCCATGTTAAGAATAACATGTATGGCTTCATCGATTGCTTACCAACACCAACAGGGGTTGGTGAACGCTGTAAAATGCATTCTATGTAAGCATCTGTAAACAGCTTGAGTTGCAAGGAACAGGTCTGGTGGTCAGGAAAGCCACGTTCTAATCCCAGCTCTGCCATTCACTTCCTGCGCGACTTTGTCAGAATTGCTTAGCTCTTTTCTGCCTTTTGGTTTACACACTACTCACCTCCCAGTAGAATTATAAAAATGACTTAGAATTTTGTTTTTAAAGGGTGCGTCTACCCGAGGTGCCAGAAGCACAGTAGACTAATTCTACTGTGCACTAATGCGTCACAGCAAAAGTTGTGCTAATGCACAGTAGAATCAGTCTACTGTACGTTAATGTCACATAAAAAATATGCACTAACGTTATTACGCAGTAGCACTGATTGTGGCGCATTAAATTTAGTATCTGTAATAGCAGGTACTAAATGCACCATAATTACGACGCATTAATGCATGTGTAGACGTGCCCAAAAAGCGCTATACAACTGCTGTTGCCTGGTGAGACCTCTCCTGGCTAGGAAACTGTATCTGCTCTTAGACTATGGAAAACAAGTTACAGGAGGTTGTGGAGCTCAATATGAGTAAGACTTCTCTGCAACTGTTGGTAGGTTTTTGGATCAGGAGCTGATTGAGTTCACCATTCAAATAATTATGTTGTTTGGTTTTCATCCCTCCCATATATTCAGAGAAGGTATTGTGTGTCTGGTTGTTTCTCAGCTGGTGCAGGTTTTGTATGAGGTTTTTCCAGTGTTCTCTATGTACTGTAAAGTTAATGATCCATGAAGGAGGGGACAGGAGATAAAAGGTAGAAAGTTTACAGTTTGTATAATTTAGTAAAAACCTTATTGCCTACTTGAAACTCTAGATTATTAGAGACATCCCTTAAGTTTCTTATGAACATGGTTATAAATTGAGCTTGTTTTGTGCTGTTCCTATTATATAGAAATAGACATAAAAATAATTCAATAAGCTGGAATATTCTGTAGTCACAGTGCATAGTGCCTTGCCATCTCCTTTTGTCCTCCAGCTGTGAACGTGTATATTGCTCACTTCTGAGGTTAAGAAAAAGAATGTCTTGTGTTTCCTACCTCACCTCCCAAAAATTAAAATAATCCTTCTGCCCTTTGTTGTCCTAAAAGTACTCCTTGCAGTTTTTCCCTCTGTCATGGTTCTACTCCTTTTTTGCCACCCTCCCCCCCCCCCCCCCCCCGGGACTTCCTTTCCCCTTCAGCCATAAAAAAATAAAAAATCTTGACTATCACTGCATTGGATTATCACTGTCAAACAATTTCTGCAGATCTTGCCTGATAGGAACACTTGCATGTCTAGTTCACTTGTGCTTTAAGGAACAGATGCTTCACTGGGTTTCACGTTGTGGGTAAATTTCCTAAGACTACAGATGTCATTCTCAAATTGACTAAGAATAATAAATCTCTTTCCTCAGTGCAGGCTCTTACACTGATAGACTAGCCCTTTAGTTTGCTGAGCCATTGTACAGGCATAAATCTGGGCCACAGCTATATCTGAAATGAGGTATGCTAATTATTTATAACATCACATAGCAACGACTCCACATCTTCAACTAGAGTTTCATGAGCCAATCAGAGTGTTACTTTTATCCCTTATTAAGCCTTGGTGTCAGCTTGGGAGAAAATCATTTTAGAAGATTTAACACCATTTAACACGTACTATTTAAAATATATTTTTCATAAACTTGCATATTGATATTGAAAAATGTTTGTAATAATGCATTTATTATTTTTGTGAGCTCTTAGTCTTTTTAAAGAGAGAATTCACCAATATACATATTGTAGTATTCCAACTTAGAAAGGTTACGAAATCCTGCATTATATTTATTGACCAGATTTTAAATCGTATATTAAATGTAAATCTATGCAATCCAGGATAACAGATAAGAATTTAACCTCTATTCCTATCTTGACATTCACCCTCTAGTCAGTAGCTTTGAACCTTGCCTTAACATAACTTATAGATATAGCTTGTGCCATTTTAAATAGCTTTTACAGATTGTTAATGTAGTTAACCTAATATGCTTAGTATATTGAAAATTTCTGTAATAGAAAACATGTGCCTGTTGTTAATATTCATTTGTAAAATGAAGAAATGGTATTCTAAAATATTAAACTAAGATGAAATCCAGTTCAAAAAATGAAAGATTGTTGTATGGTGATTCTTGCATTTAATGTCAAATGTATACATCTCAATTAAAGGATCTGTCTTACATTAAAGTAGTTCAACTTAGGTCATTGTACTCTGAGAGCAACAAACAAGACATAATCTTCTGTCTGGAAGCTCAGTGGAGGGCACGGTAGACTCTCTTGAGATGCAGAAAATGTACATGTCTGACTCAGTGTCCAGACAGTTTCTGCCATTAAATTATTAAAGCACTACATAATCTTAAATAGCACCACTTGCTGTCATGCACTATTTTAAATGATAAATGTTCTGAACTGTTGTTCGGTTCAGTGTACTGGAAAAGTGGGGTAAGTGGGAAATGAGACTGGCCCACTTCAAGGATGGTTCCTGGAGGTGATGGGAGGATTTACATATGAATGTAACCTAACCATGGATGCATTAGCTGCATCTTTTAAGGGGAAGACAGAGCCATTGAACAGCCGAGATATCTGGTTTCTATTTTTAAATCTGCCAGTGATTTGCTGTGATCTCTGGCAAGACCTAATGTCTTTCCCCAGTTCTGTAAAACAGGATCACCAAGCTCTTTGATATCTGTGACATGGCATTTACCTGTGTACCTATTCAAGGAAGCAGTGAATCAAATTGTTGAAATCTTGGGGCAAACCTGTAGATCTGTATTTTTTTGCATCATCAACCTACAGTCACCTCTCAACATTATGAAAATTCCTGCACTGTGGTTGGCTGACAGCTGTTATTATTTAGTCAAAGTAGAGAGACTTTCATAATCACTGTACTGTTATTTTCCAGTAATTATACAGTGAATATGTAAATCATTGTACTTGGACTACTGTACTCGGAATAACCAAGTGGTTTGATGCAACAAGAAGCCCCTTGGCCCCTCATTTGAAAAAGGCAGAGTGAATAAGGCTGTTTAGTGGTTAATGGGGATTTCATTTTTTAAAGAATGTTTTAGAAAGCCTTGACTCATTTTTCTCTTTAAGGCCCAGTCCTGTTCCCAGAGAAATCAATGGGAGTGTTGCCAAAGGTTTCCTTGGGAACAGGACCAGTCTATCTCAACTCTGCTTCACAGGTTTTTGTCACTGCATTTATCTTTTTCACCCTGGAAGGTGCCCAGATACTGCTGCGATGAGCACAGTGTGATGACCTAAATAAATGGATCCCATTTCCACCTCCTAGCTTTTTCCATACTAGAGTTTCTTGTGCTAACCCCTATGAAACAAGCCTTTTTCTTTTCTTTCTGGTTTTAATTTTTTTATTTACCCGAGTCTCACTTTGACCTTCCACTGGTGTGTGTGAAAATCACTAATGCAGGCAGAGGGCTGTCCTTATCCACACAACTTCTGTCATATATTTTGTGCTGACATTGACTGGGAGTCTTCCAGTATGTTAAAAACTCTCTGCTCATTTCAAGTTTGAAATGAAATACAAACAATAATGTATTACAGCTGTTATGGAGGGATGAACATAGTTGATCTGGAGAGAAGAAAATGAAGCAGCTAAAGGAAACAGATTGAGAGAGAAGAGGAAATAATAGGTATGGAAAGAAAGGGCCAGAAATGTATTAATTTTAAAAGAAGCAAAGAAATTTACCTTTTAGCAGTTTTGCAGCTAGTTACTCTGCATTTTTCTCTGATTACATTTACTATCTGAATATTAAATTAAACTATTTGGAAGTAAGAATAGTAAGTTGATGTTTAGTTCTTCCTGGTCTGAACAAACCCCTTCGCCTTACGCTATATATTAATTCAGCCCAGGATATGAGCAGGACTACGTCTCCTGCTATCATATAACCACTTAAGCTGTCCAATTTGCAGAAATATTTAAAATAGCAGTGATGGGAACCAGCGTCATATTAGTGCTCTCTTCTGCCATGCACAAGCCAAATTCAATTCTGGATCTGTTTCTCATTTCATGGACTTATAAGTACTAATGTGCCTCAGAGGCAATCATAATGAAACCTTCAGCTAATTTTGGCATATGGTGTTGGGCTCCAAGAAATCCCATCCACCATTGCTGCAATTGTATGCATACCCTAGGGGTTGTGTATTAGATGAATGTGATGGAGAGAGATTTCCCACCTCCACTAGATGTGCACGTAAAATAATTTTAAGTAAGAGAGGGGAGAGAGAAGGTTGGAAAATCATTTACTGCTCATTATTTATTTTTAAGATTGTTACATAGTGTATTCTGTAGTCGTAGGAGTGAGTCAGCCAATCTCACTGCATTGCAATCTGTATTTAAATATCCTTTGCACAACACTTTTAGTCATTATGGTCATACACCACTTATTGGGCGTATAATACAGATGGTTGTTTTTAAAATGCATTTAGAGTACATATTGTATGACAGACCATAAGAATCCACTTCAGTCTCCTTTAATAACTCTTTCATAAAGCTCCTGAGGTGAGGGATGGGGGAGTCTCTTCTTTTTGTTTGTTTCTTTTTTTTTAATATTTAAGAAAGGTAAAATAAAGAACGAGGACAAAGGTACTCTAGGACAATAGAATTCAGGGTAAAGAGTTGGGAGGGACTGCCCTTTACTATCAGCTCTGGTAATGAGCTATACCTCTGGAAGCAGAAGGGGAACATGGCCTCTGCCTTACCCTGCCACTTCAGTGGGAACAGAATTGGACCCTGCATAGAGAAGCGAAGAGAGCAGAGAGAGTCTGGCTCTCTGCCACTGGCAACAAGGGTAAACATAAGGAATTCAAACACATTCCTTCTATTAGGGGCAGGATTCTTAGTTCTCCTTTCTGCCCACTCCTATGTTGCTATTGCATGTGCACTTGTGTCCATATCATTCCTATCAATCCCAAGACATTTCCATTATAACCCAGTAATAAAACCTTTCAATCCGTGTAGCATCTGAAACCGGGTACAGGAGAATTTACAATATAGCCAACACCATGGTACCAAGGAATGGGTTTATTTAAACCTGGGATGTCAAACATACAGCCAACAGGCTGCATGTGGCTTACAGAGACCTACCTGCATCTGGCCCTCAGATCTCCTGGAGGGGTTGGGAATTTGGCAGCAAGAACAAGTGCCACTGTTTGTGGTCAAGAGACCATGAGGGTTAATAAACCCATCATTCATCCCACTGCCAAATTCATGGATGCAGAGCTTCACTGGAGACTTGTTTTGGTGGTGGCAGGGTGAGCAACAGTGGCATTAACCCCCGCGATTCCCTTAGCTGACTCGAGGCTTGGGCAGCTGAGGCGTGTTATCATTATCACCACTGCCACTCACCCTGCTGCTGGAAACAGGTAGGTTTTGATCCACAAGTAGACCTAGGTTTGGCCTCGGTGGGGGAGCCAACTGAGGTTGACAGCCCTACTTGAAGGACTTTGTTTAAGTTCTGTATTCCTTGGCTGTTATTGTCAAACCTCCAGCAAGGCTGAGGTTGGCATGGAAAAATATGTGTACAGCTACAGTTGCCAAAAATACAGAAACATTAGTCTATGTTCGAATCTGTTTTAATAAAAGTTAGGCCAGGGGTGGCTTACCGTTTTCATTGTCATGTTCTCCATAACCAGAACAGAGAAAAACCCTTTACTTTGTCCTCTTTTGGCAAGATGCACTTTAGAAGCTCCTATTAAGAGTGTGTATTATGCAAGAGAGCTTTTACTATGCGAAAAAGGGGTATAATCACTTCCCTAAGAAACTTTAAAGTTACATTTTGCTAAAATGTTGACTGAAAAGACCACGGGAAATTCTGTGCAAAAGAGTTTATGGTGTGCATGAACCAGTGTTTTTGTTGCTTTCTTGTTTATTTAGCAGATTTACGCAAAAGAAGTACATCTTTCTAAAAATAAGAGGGGGAGAGCAATGGAGATCTTCAGGGGCTGAATGACAGCTGGCTGTTCCATTCTGCTCAGTGTCCCTCATTTGGAAGGGATGACTCATCCCAGCTGATCCTGTGCTACAAGATAAACTAATGTATGCACAGCTAAACTAATGAGAAAAATAGATGCCTGTGTTTTCTTACTCATCTTGCTCCATTCTGATCTCTACCTCCCAGAGGACAAGATGCATATCTTTGGTCAGTACAGTGGCTCTTGAGTGAAGGAGATAAAGATACTGTCCAAACTGTAGCAGTAGGCATAAAGCTGTCAAGTAGAATGGATTAGGAATTTCTAATGGATTATCCCATCTGGGGGAGCAGAAGGCTGTGCAGAGCAGGGGGGAGATGGAGCTTTTAGGAAGTCAAAGCTTTATGCCACTAAGCCATACAATAGTCAGGCACCAAAAGGAAGCTAGGACCCTGAAATTCTCTCCTGGCTAATGCAAGTAGTTAACACTAACTAGGCCTGTAGGAATATCCTGTGGTAGAAGTGGAGACTTGTTTGCCTCTTTATCCTCCTCACTGAGGTTGTTGGTGGCAAACCTCCTGGGAATTGTGGAGTGGGACAAGCTGAAGTCAATTCCAGATCAGGATGCAGGAGAGGTCTCCCAGTCCAGCTCCAGTTTTAAGCACATTGGCTTTCTTTGAGGTCCGTGGCATAGGAATACAGGTGCCAAGGTCTTATCCAGTTCATCACAAGGAAGGGAATATATTCTGATCTGGAATTCACTTCAGTTTCCCTTTCTTCATGTTTCTCGGGCAGTTTGTCGCTAACAACCTTAGGTTTCTTTAGTGGGGTTACCAGTAAAATTAAATGTATTTATTAAAATTTAATACATAAAGCTTATCGGGACTAGAGGTGGGAATTGTTTACCTGTATTTGGGATTATGGATCCCAAATGAGGAGCCCTAGGGGCAAATTAGTACAAAATCCTATGTTAACAAAAAGCTTTCTAGGCGGTATTCTAGGCTAGTAGGCACAACCTTTTTGAAAGTCGTGCCACAAGTTAGCCCTGCATCTTCCTTAAATGCCACTCCAGTCCCTTTCCTCTGCCTGGTCTGCTGCTCTGTTTTTTATGCCCTGCCCTGCCCTGCGTTCTCTGTCCAGTCTCTGCCCAGCAGTCTGTTTTGCTTTCTGCTCCCTGCCTTATCTGCTGTTGTGCTGCCTATCCCCTCACTAATCTGCTGTACCCCATACAGAGGCTGCCCGTGCTACTTGTGGTACACATGCCACAGGTTGGCCACCCCTGTCCTAGGCTTTGTCCCTTGTTATCTTATTCAGTAGTGTAGGGTTCCTTCTGTAAATCCACCTGAGGAGGAAGCTGTCAGTCTAACTTGCATGATCAGAAATTTTACTTGAAACTTTGCTCCCATCCTGCTATTACCAAAGGTATATCAGCACAGAGTTGGCTGGCTTGCAGCAAGGAACTGCTCTTGAGTAGATTCTCTAATGCTTTAAGCAGAAGCAGGCAACAGAAATTTTTGTGTCAATATGAAATATACAAGTTTCCCTTGCTTTATGTGGGTTCTGTATGTGCGAATTTGCTCTTAAGCAATGACCCTTTTTATACAAAAATTCGTTATATGCAAGGTAAATTCACTCGTATGTGATCAATGTGGTGGAAGCCCGCAGTCAGCTGCTTTGTGCACTGCATTGTGGGAGTGACGCACACCAAAATATAGTCTCCTGTGTGGATCTGTGCTCCTCGCTCATTGTCTGCAACATGTTTCTGTAGTTGCCATCCCCATTATGATAATGCCCTGTGCTTGTGTGTACTGTCTGCTGTTGGTGAGTACCAAAATTGTCTTGTAAAAGTGGTAGAAATGGTTCTGGGGGTCAGTACAGTTGAGGTCTTGGAACATATCCCTATTTGTTACATTGCAAAGTGGCTTCCCTTTATGCAAATTTGAGTTATATGCTGTTTTCCAGGAATTAATATACAACATAAAGTGAGGGAAATCTGTAAGTGTTTTTTCCCTGCCGCCTTTTTTAATTATATAATCTTCTATACTTAGTTAACAGCCACTGTTGGTATGGTCTATAAGGTCTGCTGCATTTATTTTGCAATTGAAAAAGTATTGGTGAAGTACAGTGCCATTTCTTTTGGAACTTCCCTCAAAATTCAAGCTTTATAAATTTACAGATTAGATTATGGAGCCAGTGTTTGAAGTCTGCTTATTTTTGCCATGACAGCATGCTAGCAATTGACAATGAATGGTTCACTGAGCTGCCCCTGTGCTTTTTATCCTGCTGTTTGCAAACACCAAGCAGCAAAGTTGAACCAGCAAGCTCCAAGCTCTGAAACCTGGGTGTGGAATTGGCCTTACACATACAGTCTGCCAGTGAAGACATGCATTTAGCATGCAATTAGACCTGGAAGAAAATTTTCAGCCAAAATATTTTTTGGCAAAAAACTGTAGATTTGGCAACATTGAAATGTTTTGCAAAACTTGAATAATTTTTGGTGGCGTGTTTGTTTAAACTAACTCCAACATTCAAACAAAATGGTAACATTTCATAAATGATTTTTAAGCAAAGCATTTTCATTTTTTATTCAAAACCATGTATTTAGAAGCTGTGTATTTAGATGTTTCCTTTAATTTTATTTTAAGAAATAATAAACTGCCAAGAGCTCAAATGTAAACAAAATATTTGTGTCTGGATTGAACTAAATGTGTCACTTGAGCCAAAATAGGGGTTTTTTCCATCTTTTTTATTCACAAGAAAGTTTCATTTTCACTTGGACTCAAACCAAGATTTGTTGATCCTCTAATTTTTTTGTTTGCTTGTTTGTTTGTTTTTACACTTGACAGCAAATATAACATCTGTTATTTCTCCAGGTCTAGTGGCAAACCAAACTATTCCTCTGTACTGAATATCAACATGTACTTTTTGGTATTGAATAAAGTATTGTGGACTTGATTCTGCATCACAGAAATCCAGAGGTTTTTTAGTGACATCAGTAGATCTGGGATCAGGTTCAGTATGACTACTGTGGATATTATAATAAAGGAGGCAGTTACTTATAATCAAAAAGGAGGTATGCATTCATCACACTCCATATAAAAAGCCAGGAAATGCTTCTGGGTAGTTTTTGTTTTTTTTAAACTATATAAATAACATCCACCACAATTGATGCAGTTATTTGGCTAAAACAGTAAAATATAATACAAATACTCTTTTTTCAGGGTGGCTAAAGGAGCCCTGGTAAGTTTGGGGTATTTGATGGAAAGGTTGTGCTTGTTGAGATGCTTTAAATGAGGTTTTCTTGGATTGTTTTTATTGTGTTTTATTTGAAAAATGTTTTAGGCCTCTGGAAAAAGAGGTGAACACCTTTTTAAAAAAAAAAATACATTGCTGTAAATCATAAGCATTACACTCATAACTTGGGGTATAAATAGATTTTTTAGGATAATAGCAAAATCTATTGTTTTCCTTTGAATATCTATTGTTTTCCTTTGAAGAGTGGTCATTCCTTAAGGAGATGATCCTCTAAGCCCAAAGGGTGGCAATCCCAACACGGATCAAAGGGGGCAAGAGGGCTCAAAAGCCCCCATGGCTCACCAAAAGCATCCAGGAATGTCTCAAAGCTAAAAAGGAGGTGTACACCCAATGGAAAGGAGGGGCCATCACCAGGGAGGACTATACCTAAGTTGCTTGGGATTGTAGGCGGGCAGTCAGGAAGGCCAAGGTGGAGATGGAACTGGGACTAGCAACCCGGATCAAAGATAACAAGAAATACTTTTTTAAATACATAGGGGGTAAAAAGAAGGTTTCGTGTAACATGGGACCTTTGCAGATCACGCTAAGAAATCTGGTGGTCTCCCCAGACAACGAAGATAACCTATTTAACAATTTCTTTGCCTCCATTTTTCTGAGCAGGAATCAGGTCATCTCGCCCACCGGGATCCCCAATGGTCCCAGGGGAGGCACAGCCAGGCCCAAGGTCAGAGAGGACCTAGTCAGGGAACTTCTGGTGGGACTGGATGCCTTCAAATCAGCAGGTCCAGATGATCTCCACCCCAGAGTGCTGAGGGAACTAGCAGAGGTCATTGTGGGACCCCTGGCACAACTTTACGAGCACTTATGGTGCTCTGGCGAGGTGCCAGAGGACTGGAAAAGGGCCAGTGTGGTCTCCATTTTCAGAAAAGGGAGGAAGGAGGACCCAGGAAATTATAGCCATTAGTTTTCCCTCGGTCCTGGGGAAGCTCTTTGAGAAAATTATTCAGGAGCACATCTGCGAGGGGCAAGCAGGGGAGATTATGCTTAGGGGCAACCAACATGGGTTCATTAGAGGCAGGTCCTGTCAGACCAACCTGGTGGCCTTCTATGGCCAGGTCACAAAATCCGTGGATGCAGGTGTCGCAGTGGATGTAGTCTTTCTGGACTTTAGGAAGGCCTTCGACACTGTCTCTCACCCCATTCTCGTTAAAAAAATTAGGAGATTGTGGTGTCGATGCCTACAGTCAGATGGGTCACCAACTGGCTGGAGGGCCGCACCCAGAGAGTGGTGGTGGATGGGTCATTTTCGACCTGGAGGGACGTGGGCAGTGGGGGTCCCCCAGGGCTCGGTCCTTGGGCCCTCACTGTTCAACAACTTCATCAGCGACTTGGACGAGGGGATAAAAAGCGCTTTGTTCAAATTCGCAGATGGCACTAAGATGTGGGGAGAAGTGAGCACACTAGAAGGGAGGGACAGGCTGTAATTCATAGATTCATAGATGCTAGGGTCGGAAGGGACCTCAGTACATCATCGAGTCTGACCCCCTGCATAGGCAGGAAAGAGTGCTGGGTTCAGATGACCCCAGCTAGATGCTTATCTAACCTCCTCTTGAAGACCCCCAGGGTAGGGGAGAGCAACACCTCCCTTGGGAGCCCATTCCAGACCTTGGCCACTCTAACTGTGAAGAAGTTCTTCCTAATGTCCAGTCTAAATCTGCTTTCTGCTAGCTTGCGGCCATTATTTCTTGTGACCCCCGGGGGCGCCTTGGTGAATAAAACCTCACCAATTCCCTTCTGTGCCCCCGTGATGAACTTATAGGCAGCCACAAGGTCGCCTCTCAACCTTCTCTTGCAGAGGCTGAAGAGGTCCAGGTGCCCCAGTCTCTCCTCGTAGGGCTTGGCCTGCAAGCCCTTAACCATACGAGTGGCCCTTCTCTGGACCCTCTCCAGGTTATCCACATCCCTCTTCAAGTGTGGCGCCCAAAACTGCACGCGGTACTCCAACTGCGGTCTGACAAGCGCCCAATAGAGGGGAAGTATCACCTCCTTGGTTCTGTTTGTCATGCATCTGCTGATGCACGATAAAGTGCCATTTAGCTTTTCTGATGGCTTCATCACACTGCCGACTCATGTTCATCTTGGAGTCCACTAGGACTCCAGGATCCCTTTCCACTTCCATTCCACCAAGCAGGTCATTCCCTAGGCAGCAGGTATGCTGTACATTTTTCCGCCCTAGGTGCAACACTTTGCATTTTTCCTTGTTGAATTGCATTCTGTTGTTTTCTGCCCATATGTCCAACCTGTCCAGGTCTGCTTGTAGTTGTTCCCTGCCCCCCAGCGTGTCCACTTCTCCCCACAGTTTTGTGTCATCCGCAGACTTGGACAGAGTACACTTCACTCCCTTATCCAAGTCGCTGATGAAGATATTGAAGAGTATCGGTCCAAGGACCGAACCCTGCGGGACCCCACTGCCCACACCCTTCCAGGTCGAGACCGACCCATCCACTATGACTCCCTGGGTGTGACCCTCTAGCCAATTCGCCACCCACTGGACTGTGTAGTCAAACAAGTCACAGCCTCTTAACTTGTTTACCAGTGTGGTGTGGGATACCGTATCGAAGGCCTTCCTGAAGTCTAAGTATACGACATCAACCCCTACTCCTGCGTCCAGGCGTTTTGTAACCTGGTCATAAAAAGAGACTAGATTAGTCAGGCATGATCTACCTGCTACGAACCCGTGCTGGTTTCCCCTCAGCATAATTTTTCCTGCCGGGCTCTCGCAAATGTGTGCCTTGATAATTTTTTCGAAGACTTTGTCTAGGATGGAGGTGAGATTGACTGGCCTATAGTTGCCCGGGTCCTCCTTCCTCCCCTTCTTGAAAATGGGGACCACATTGGCCCTTTTCCAGTCCTCCGGGACCCGGCCTGTGCGCCACGAGCGTTCAAATATTACCGCCAGTGGCTCTGCAATGACGTCAGCCAGTGCCTTCAGTACCCTTGGATGGAGCTCATCCGGGCCTGCCGACTTAAAGGCATCCAGTTCCTTCAAGTGACTCTGCACCATCTCAGAGTCTACACATGGCAGTCTGGTGCCTTGCTGCTGCCTCTCTACAATCCCAGTGAGAGCCTTGTCCTGCCCCTCACTTAGGAACACTGAGGCAAAGAACTTATTGAGGAGTTCAGCCTTGTCCCCCCTGTCTGTCACCAATTGCTTCTGCCCATTTAGTAGGGGTCCTATTCCACCCTGGGCCTTCCTTTTACTCCCTATATAGCTGAAAAACAATTTCTTGTTATCCTTTACTTGGGATGCCATCCTCAGCTCCATGGTAGCTTTGGCCTATCTTCCTTCCTACAAGTGCGAGCAGAGAAGGTATACTCCTCTTTGGTAATCTCTCCGTTTCCACTTTTTATATGTTCCCCTTTTAGTCCGCAGGCTGCCCTGGGTTTCTCTGGTCATCCAAGGAAGCCTCCTGGCCCCTTTCCCTCTTTTTGCTCGCATCGGGATCATCTCCCTCTGTGCCCGAAGGATCATTTCCTTAAGGCATAGCCACCCTTCCTGGGCTCCCATCTCTTCAAAACTCCTACTCTGTTTTGGAGTCTGAACAGGTTACAAGGGTGGGCAGATGAGAATAAGATGGGATTCAATACTGACAAGTGCAGGGTACTGCACCTAGGGAGAAAGAACCAGCAGCATACCTACAGGCTGGGGAACTCCCTTCTCATCAGCACAGAGGCAGAAAAGGATCTTGGAGTCATTATAGACTCCAAGATGAACATGGGCCGCCAATGTGGGGACGCAGTCAGGAAGGCTAACCGCACCTTGTCATGCATCCACAGATGCATCATGAGCAGGTCCAAGGAGATGATCCTCCCCCTCTATGCGACATTGGTCAGGCTGCAGTTGGAGTACTGCATCCAGTTCTGGGTGGTACATTTCAGGAGGGATGTATACAACATCGAGAGGGTCCAGAGGAGGGCCACCCACATGAACAGGGGGCAGCAGGGAAGGCCCTACGAGGAGAGGCTACGGGACCTGAACCTGTTCAGCCTCCACAAGAGAAGACTGAGAAAGGATCTGGTGGCTCTATCAAACTGGCCAAGGGAGAGCAGCAGGCATTGGGAGAGTCCCTGTTCCCCCGAGCACTACTGGGAGTAACAAGGAGTAATGGCCGTAAGTTGACGGAGAGTAGATTCATCAAGCTAGACATCAGGAGGCACTACTTCACAGTCAGGGTGGCTAGGATCTGGAACCAACTTCCAAGGGAAGTGGTGCTTGCTCTTACCCTGGGGGTCTTTAAAAGGAGGCTAGATAGACACCTTGCTGGGGTAATTTGACCCCAGCATTCTTTCCTGCCTGTGACAGGGGGTCAGACTTGATGATCTGCTTCCGACCCTACCAACTATGAAACTATGAATGTTCTTCCTTTAAAGAGATTTCATTTGGGCATTTAAAGGTTGCCTGCTATGTAAGCAACTAAAGGTTATTTGGTGCATTTTTTATATATGTTCTAGTAGCGTCTTATTTTTAATTTTGTTACTAATTCATATGCCTGAAGTGCGGAAGGTAAGTGAATTAAAAAAAAAAAAAGAATGCATCACAGTGTATTCTGTTTGAATTATTTCCTTAACTTACTGTTCACTTTTGTGTTGGCAAAACTCTGACATTCTTGTGTGGTGGGAAGTAAATTTTCCATGGTTTAGACTGTCCTTCATTCATACTTAATGTTGTTTTTCAGGTGTTCCAACTCCCAGTCCTGAAATCCTTCGGCACACCTTGAACATGCTTGTACGAGAAAGGAAAATATATCCAACTCCAGATGGCTATTTCATTGTGACTCCACAGACTTATTTTATAACACCATCCCTCATAAGAACTAACAGCAAATGGTACCATTTGGATGAGAGGATACCTGACAGATCTCAGTGTACCTCTCCACAACAAGGAACTATAACTCCCTCCACCTCGGGATGTGTCAGGGACCGAACTTTACCCAAAAACCACTGCGACTCTTGCCATTGTTGCAGAGAAGATATGCACAGCATGCATGCATCCACCCTGCAGAGGAAGTCAGCAAAAGACTGTAAGGACTCATATTGTCCTCCATCACTATGTCAGGTACCACCTACTGAAAAAAGTAAAAGTACTGTAAACTTTTCCTACAAAGCAGAGACACTTGCAAAGCCTAAGGATGTAGAAAAGCAGTCTAAAAAATTTGGACTAAAGTTATTTCGACTAAGTTTTAAAAAGGACAAGGCAAAACAATTGGCTAATTTTTCTGCTCAATTTCCTCCTGAGGAATGGCCTTTAAGGGATGAAGACACCCCTGCCACTATACCTAGAGAGGTGGAAATGGAGATTATAAGGCGCATTAACCCAGATCTGACTGTGGAAAATGTCATGAGGCACACTGCACTGATGAAGAAACTTGAAGAAGAAAAAGCTCAAAGAAGCAAAGCAGGATCTTCAGCTCACCATAGCGGGAGAAGCAAAAAGAGTAGAAATCACAGGAAGTCTCATGGGAAATCTCGGTCACACAGCAAGAGCCGGGTGTCCAAAGGAGATCCTTCAGATGGTTCTCATTTGGATATACCAGTTGAAAGGGAGTATGAGTTTTATGATCCCCTTACAAGATCCCCCAGGGAGGGCTGTTTCATAATAGAGCACAAAGGAGATAATTTTATCATGCATAGCAATCCTAATATGATTGAGTCTCACTTTCCCATGACACCAGAATGGGATGTATCTGGTGAGCTGGCCAAAAGAAGAACAGAGATGCCTTTTCCTGAACCTTCAAGGGGAAGTTCCCACTCCAAGGTCCATCGAAGCCACAGCCATACACAAGATAGAAGATCAAGAAATGAAAGATCTAACAAGGCCAAGGAAAGGTCTAGATCAATGGATAATTCCAAGGGACCTTTGGGTTCTTCTACTTTAGGTACACCTGAAGACATGGGTGAAGGCTGTAGTCCAGATGATCAAACAAATAGCCAATCATATATTGATGACAGTACCTTACGGCCTTCACAATCACTCAGTCATCAAAGGGCTCTGATTTCATCTGTAAACTATAAAGAAACATGTATATCTGACATAGTTAGTGGCAGTGTAGAAACCCCCAGCTCTTGTAGTCTAATGGAACAAAGCAAACCTACAGAGAATTTACCATCCTATAGTGAGCTCAATTCCTGCACAACAAAATCAGCAATTGATGACTATTTTCAGTGCAACACTTCTAGTGAGACTGTACTTACTGCTCCATCACCACTGGGAAAAAATAAGGAGGATCATGACACAATGACTTCGACAGATGGGATAAAAAAAATGTCTCCCTCCGAAAGACAGTCTCAACACATAGCCAGAGAGCCTGGGGTACACAAAGAGGAGTCCCCAAAAGGCCCAAGTACGGTTTCAGCAGTTGCAGGCCAAACTCCTGAAGTAATTGCAAATGGGAGGCTGGCTCAGCACCATAACACTGAATCAAGCAGCCTTGATAAAAGGAAAGAAATATTTAGTAAAGATACACTTTTTAAACCTCTACATAATACTCTCTCTGTGAATAGCTATCACAAGCCTAGTGTACCACTGCTAAAACCCCATCAAAAGACACCCTCTGACACACTGCCAGTCAGATGTGAGAAACTAGAACAGGCTATAGTAACCTCCGTCACACAAGTTATGCCCATTTCACAGAGACAGCAAGAGCCAGCTGGGAACCAGGAACCCTCCTTTGATTATTATAATGTATCTGATGATGATGACTCGGAGGAAGGAACAAATAAAAATGCAGAGGAAGAAAAAAACAGGGATGATGTGGGCACTATGCAGTGGTTACTTGAGCGGGAAAAGGAAAGGGATCTACAAAGAAAATTTGAGAAGAATCTTACTCTTCTTACCCCAAAGGAAACTGAAAACAGCAGCAACCAGAGAGCCACACACTCAGCTCGCCTGGACAGCATGGATAGCAGCAGCATTACTGTAGACAGCGGGTTCAATTCTCCACGGTAGGACTATAAAATTAATTTTAAAGGCCACTCGAGTTATTTACATGGTTCCTATGTGTGGGTTGTTGTTTTTTTTTAATAAAAATTGTTTTCCTTTGCAAGTAGCAGAGGACCTCAGGATGTATGCAGAGGACTCTGTGTAGATTTTTTTGGCTACATACACAGAGCCATATTGTCCTTTCACTCGAAATAGTGTCAGTATGGAAAAAACTTCTTTGGCTTTGATACTTACTGAATGATGCTGGTGTAATTAGGCAGACTGCCTTGCTGATGTAGGTTGAGTATCACAAAGGGAGATTTTTAGTTTTCTACTTTTAGCACATGCTGTATTGGCTCTATCTTCTTTAGTATCTCTTTGTCTCCCCTCTTACTGTGTGGCAGTATGTGCTTCAACCTGCACTGTCGCTGCAGTTCATCTGGAAAAGCTGATGCTCCATGGAGCCAGGTACTGGAAGTGAAATGTAGTTCTCTTTCACACCACTCCTGCTTCCCAACCTCTGAGGGCAAGTTAGGATGTATCCCTTCTGTGTAGTACCTGTTTCCCCACCCAATACAGAAATTAAGTTTTTAGTGATTTCATTTTTTAACATATTATTGGGGACTTTATTAACAATAACAGGAGCAAATTTTAGAAAGTAATTCTAAAGGAAGGAAGAGTGATTTAATTTTTACCTTGGTCTTACCACCAACCAAATCCATGTAACTTTTTGGAAAGTTTTTGTCCCTTGGACTAAGCTCATCTGCTATGTAGAAGTTTAGCATCCTTCTATTATAAGAAGAGTAGTTCCAGCTAGTATGAGGTTACATGTATTTTCTTTTTAATACTTTTATTTTTTTAAATAAAATACGCAGTACTTTCAGCTTGCTGTTTAAATTTGGTCTAGCTCAGTGTGCACATTGTTTCTGTTTTTCCAGGACAGTGGGCAGGTGGTTAGTTGTGTATGAATCATCTCTTTTACTTAACTCACTGGTAGGATCATATATTCCAAACTTGCAATTCGGTTGGTTCAAGGAGAGATCATATCTTCCCTCATTGTTTGCATGGAAGCTGAAACTTCCATTTGTGACTCAAGGAAAGCTGTGCTAGCATGATACCTGAGCATAAAAAGTTTGGTGTATTATACTGCCGGCCAGGCCCTACAGAAAACAAAAATGTCAGCTTTTAAAATTAAGCTTATTTTATTTCTTTCACATTAAAAAAAAAAACATATCTACTTGTTTGCATCCCTTTGACAGGAGTCTGTAACATGAGTCGAGTTTGATAAAGTAGTCAAGATGCTGTATTTAAGCCAGGATTTATTCAAGATATTTCAAAACATTTTTATTCTGAGTTTAAGTCTGAGGGGACTACATTTAGATACTTTTTTCAGTTTCATTCTCAGTGTTGTTCTACTGAAGTAGTTGGAGGATAGAGTGAATATAGCTCTTGAGCCTTATTTAACAAATTATTATTCCTTTCCCATCATGCAACAAAAAATTGATTTGGAGAAAATGTACAGAACACCTGAAAAAATTACTATTTTTGCACCATAGAAGGAAAAACACATTTCAAAAGGATGACAAATTGGAAAAAAAAAATTTATCAGGATTTTGGTAAAGAATTTTATCAAGGTAATTTGACTTTGAGAAGATTCATAGATTCATAGATGCTAGGGTCAGAAGGGACCTCAATAGATCATCGAGTCCGACCCCCTGCATAAGCAGGAAAGAGTGCTGGGTCTAGATGACCCCAGCTAGATACTCATCTAACCTCCTCTTGAAGACCCCCAGGGTAGGGGAGAGCACCACCTCCCTTGGGAGCCTATTCCAGACCTTGGCCACTCGAACTGTGAAGAAGTTCTTCCTAATGTCCAATCTAAATCTGCTCTCTGCTAGCTTGTGGCCATTGTTTCTTGTAACCCCCGGGGGCGCCTTGGTGAATAAATACTCACCAATTCCCTTCTGTGCCCCCGTGATGAACTTATAGGCAGCCACAAGGTCGCCTCTCAACCTTCTCTTGCGGAGGCTGAAAAGATCCAGTTTCTCTAGTCTCTCCTCGTAGGGCTTGGTCTGCAGGCCCTTGACCATACGAGTTGCCCTTCTCTGGACCCTCTCCAGGTTATCCGCATCCTTCTTGAAGTGTGGCGCCCAGAATTGCACGCAGTACTCCAACTGCGGTCTGACCAGCTCCCTATAGACGGGAAGTATCACCTCCCTGGACCTATTCGTCATGCATCTGCTGATGCACGATAAAGTGCCATTGGCTTTTCTGATGGCTTCGTCACACTGCCGGCTCATGTTCATCTTGGAGTCCACTAGGACTCCAAGATCCCTTTCCACCTCTGTGCCACCCAGCAGGTCATTCCCTAGGCTGTAGGTGTGCTGGACATTTTTCCTCCCTAGGTGTAGCACCTTGCATTTCTCCTTGTTGAACTGCATCCTGTTGTTTTCTGCCCACTTGTGCAACCTATCCAGGTCTGCTTGCAGCTGTTCCCTGCCCTCCGGCGTGTCCACTTCTCCCCATAGCTTTGTGTCATCTGCAAACTTGGACAGAGTACATTTCACTCCCTCATCCAAGTCACTGATGAAGACATTAAAGAGTATCGGTCCAAGGACCGAGCCCTGCGGGACCCCACTGCCCACACCCTTCCAGGTCGAGACCGACCCATCCACCACGAGTCTTTGGGTGCGACCCTCTAGCCAATTCACCACCCACCGGACTGTGTAGTCATCCACATCACAGCCTCTTAACTTGTTCACCAGTATGGGGTGGGATACCGTATTGAAGGCCTTCCTGAAGTCTAAGTATACGACATCCACCCCTCCTCCTGTGTCCAGGCGTTTCGTAACCTGGTCATAGAAAGAGACTAGATTGGTCAGGCGCGATCTGCCCGCCACAAACCCGTGCTGGTTTCTCCTCAGCATAATTTGCCCTGCCGGGCTCTCACAAATGTGAGCCTTGATAATTTTTTCAAAGACTTTACCAAGGATGGAGGTGAGACTGACTGGCCTATAGTTGCCCGGGTCCTCCTTCCTCCCCTTTTTGAAAATGGGGACCATGTTAGCCCTTTTCCAGTCCTCCGGGACTTGGCCCATGCGCCACGAGCGTTCGAATATACCCGCCAGTGGCTCTGCAATGATGTTGGCCAGTGCCTTCAGCACCCTCGGATGGAGCTCATCCGGGCCTGCCGACTTAAAGGCATCCAGTTCTTCCAAGTGACTCTGCACCACCTCAGGATCTGATAGTTTAACTCCCTTTTTGTTGTTGTTGTTGATGAAAAAATTTCTGCCAGACTCTCTGTATCCTTACCAGATTGAACTGCACACAGAACTGTCACTGAAGCCTTGGGTTGTACAACTTGTAATGATCAGCTTGTGACATCAACATTAAAAATGATGGTCACAAAATGAATGTCACAACTTTATATGAGAAATAAGTAAGAAAAAATGGGAGTTGTTCATGCAACTGTTCCTACTGAAGAAGAGAGAAAAATGACATAATACAAGTATGCACCTTGAGTACCGTCTTACCATGTGTCCACTGAAGCCAATTGGTACTTCTCCAAGTGAATAGGTATAGCAGAGGAGACCTGGAGGAAGCATGTCTGCTGCCTGTGAAGACACCTCACAAAGTTTTCCAAAAGACATCAGTGATTCTTAGTTTCTCTGTTCATGCTTCTTATTTCATAACTGCATTCAGGCCCCTTTTTATAATACTATAAGCATCTACACAGCCAATAACTATGAAGTAGCCAGCAATGGAGTAAGGGCACTGTTGAGGAATAAATAACGGGAGCAGATGACTTCTTACAAACACAACCTGTTTTCTTGCAAATGCCATTAGTTGATAAAACCCCAAAGAACAGAAATAGTGCATAAGTAGTAGTAATAGTAGAACTGATTTAAATACAATAGGCAAGATTTAAAAAAGATTATGGCTAATTTAGCCTCCTCTATTCATATTTTGGAAACCTTTATTGAATGACCTAACTTTCAGAATTGCTAAATGCATAGCTGTTCCCTTAGATAATTGGTTTCTTGCATTAAAAGTACTTTTATGTTAGACAGCTGAAATAAAACTATTGCTCTTTAAGGACCTAGCCCTGGGAATTAAGGACACTCCACATGTTCAAACCTCCACTCTGAAGTAAAATTTGAAAGTGCCACAATTGAGTATATTACACATTTAATAACAAATAAAGTTTTCTATTTGGCCAGATCTACCTGTGTACAAATTTGTCCTTTAAAGGAGGCATCCATGTTGTTCAATTATGTTTGTAACTCAGTGCAGTCAGAGAGCAGTTTCAGTGAAACTGTTTTGTGCAAAAGTGCATGAGCCTGGAAAAAAAGGTGAAACATTTCAAACGCAGTATGAAAATTATTTGCCTGAATAAAAAATCCAGATGTCTGTTATTGGTACAAACCACATGTGACAACTTGAGTTCTGTTTAGTAATATACCTGTACTATAACATGGTGACTAGTGAGTACTTCTGGAATCCATTTTGAAGGAACATATGTGAATCATCAAACTGAGATGGTTCATTGATGTGACACTACGTACAGACACAGGAAGCCTATTATAAAACACCCCATTCACTGTTCCTCTTTGCCAGATAGATATATAGGTATGTAATATATGAGTGTATGTGTGTGTTTTTTTTCTTTTCCATTTTAGTACTCGTGAGAGCTTGGCTTCCAACACTTCAAGTATTGTTGAAAGTAACAGACGTCAAAACCCAGCTCTGAGTCCTGCACATGGTGGCACGGGTCCAACATTCAGCTTTCGAGCAACTGCAGACCCTCCAACAAGCGAAGCTGAAAAACTGCAGAAACCTGCTAACTGCCTGCAAGCTTCTGTTACTAGTGTTTGATAATCATTCTGCCTCAGATCTTCTGTCTCATCCTATACAGCGAAGTTTACGACACTGGGGACTGATGTTTACATCTTCGGGGAAAAAACAAGCATCTCAACCACAGTTTTAGTGTTTACTTAAACTGTGCTGCTATGTAGGCTAGGGGCAACAAAGAAATCTTTACTTCAAGGTATTGCTTTTCACATTTGCGGCTCTGTAGCAACAGAATAGTGATAGGGATAATATGTACACTTTTTTGCTTCACTTAATTGTAACTGAGCACATATATGAAAGTCTAGACACTGTAAGTGTAATCTGCATTTTCAATGTCCATGCAGTTGCCAACTCCATTTAAAAAATGCCACAGATGTGTGATGTGCCCTGTCAGAGGCTAAATTCTGTCACAGAGTTGATTCTTTCCCTTCAAAAAATGAGCCACAGCTGAAAGTAAACAGCAAAGGTCACCTTAAGAGAAAACAATGCAAAATGCAACTAGGAAAGACATCAGCTCTATCTGTGAGTTATTTATACATCTGTCATTTTCACTGTGAGATTTGATGACACAATTTTTCAAGAATCCATAAAAACAAGTTAAAAGAGATCATGTTTTAAGTAGGTGGGATGGGAAAGAATTATGGTGGAATTGCATTATTTTTTTTCTGTAAAATTGTAAGAGATGTTTGCTAAAACTTACTTCTTAATCTCCCCCTATTCCAAACAAGGATGTAGGTCATTCAGCAGAGAGGGAGGGAAGGAAAGTTTAACTGTGGTTGAGGCACAGCATGGAGTACCATAAAAGAGTTTTGTTCTTGGGGGTTTTTTTAAATCAATAATTTAAGAATGGTGATCTCATTCTTATCACTTCTGAGATTCCAGCTTACTGGTATAAGAGAATCAGGAAAAATAATTTGTTTGAACAAAAAAGTTCTTTATGATACATATGACAAATATGGCCTGAAGAGTTGATTTCTTTCTAATGGAAGGACGTGATTCTATTTTATGTAGTTTTTAAATAGAATGCCTAAATTAGGCTATTGAGACTACCATACGTTGTAGTGGTTTATCAAAGAACAAATTTAGAGAATTATAAACTTCAGGCTTTTTATTCAAAGAATATTTGCAATTTAGCATTTTATTGGGAAAAAACATAGTTTTTTTAAAATTGCGTATTATTAGAAATTAAATGTGTCCATATAATTGACAGAAAACATCCTAATTCTGCAGGTATGTTATATTCCTTTGTACTACCCTAAATTGTTGCTCCAAAGTAATTTACACTATATTAATTATTCTGGAGTAACTGTCACAAATAGTCAACCATCAAACGTGTAATTTCTAGGTAAAAAGGGCCGAATTCTAGTCTGTTACTTATGCAGCCCTGTGCTGCAGTAAACTGTCTTCAAAAGACCCCACATTTGCTTTTTAACAGAAGAGATAGAAGTTTGTGTAAGAAAAACAAAGATATTAAGAAACATGATCAGGTGTATAAATCGTTGAATACAAATTGACATGTATGTTGCCTGTCACTTGTTGGTACCCAGGTATTATATCCAGTTGTTCATTTTAAAAGAGTATTTTCATCAGGTTCTGGTGACATGTATAACTTGTATAAACCATTTGAGCTTCACTCATGATCTATATGGTCATCTGAAGTTTTTAGTACAGCCTTATATTAGACAGTTGGATATTAGGTACTTATGAAATGGCTTTATAACTCTGGACACAATTGGTTTCTGATTCTGTCAAGTATATCATACAGTACCTATCTCTATAATGCCCAGTAAATGCATGAGTCTGTTTTCATTATTTTTATGTATAAATTCCATTTCATAAGAGCAATAAGACCTTTCAGTGCATGTAAGGGAAATTATTGTGCTTTTGGTTGGTTGAAGTCACTTGGCCTTTAGCCTCCTGCCTTATCATACCTTCCAAGACATGCTATAATTACCCAATAATGCATCTTACTGTCTCATCTTATTGCTTACATATGTAACTCCAAGACTGCTTATTAAATGCAGACACCAGTCAGGTTTTTTGTGAGGAGTTGTTGTTATATACTATGCAGTGGCTGACTGTGATTTTGTTTGAGACATTAGTAGTATGTACCAATTCAGTAAATAAAAATGTTGAAACAATACCTTAATTTATAGCTGATGATCTGAAAATGCAAGTTACAGTATTAAAAAGTTAATAACAAAGACATGTTTTACTTTTTGGGGAAGTTTTTATTTTTGTTATAAACTCTGATTCATTTATACAAAAAACATCATTCCAAAAAAATATGATAGTATCTACCTAGAAACTGTATGTGATTTCTGAAAGTTCCCATAGATCAACAGACACGTCATATTAATGTTGACATGGCATTGTAGCAATATTAATGTGACTCTTCAAATATGGAATGTAAACAGAAGTTTCAGATAGAAATGTTCTAATCTTGAATTCTTTTTTTTAAAAACTCAACAATGGACTAAAAGGAAATTCCATCTTTAGGCTCTGGCAGCAAAACCACGAGAGTGGAGCTTGAGTGCTTTATGTCACCCTAATCCTTTGATGAAATCATAGCCTTGTATTACATGGTTGCTTATCTATCATTCTTCTTCTAATGTATCAATCTAAAGGTTTACAGAATTAAAATAGGTTGAATCTGTGTTGTATTCAACTTTTAAAGGGTCAACACAAATCTGTCGGCATTTTTGCACACTTACTATGTATTATAATACAACATATTACTTTTATGGTAATTTTTTTTTACACATATAACTACCTCCATGATTTTGATGAAATGCAGCAACGTAAAAAAAAAGTGTATTGTAAAAAACAAAGTTAAAAACTTTTTGAAGCATTACATCATGGTGTTCTCTTATGTGTCACTGCTTGTGTATGAAGTCATCATGTTTTCAATGCCATGATTTCCTTATATTATTAAATTTGGCTTTCAGGTGAATAATTTGAAATGTTGACAAAGCCACATAATTTTGTTCATAGTGAATGGAAGGCTAAAACCTTCCATCATCTTTACTCCATTACTACTAAAGTTTCTACCTAGTAGGGAGTCAAATATAATTATAATTTAACAAATGTTGAACATCTACATATGATCTGAACAATCATGTGATTGGCAGTTTGGGGTTTAACAAAAGACATGCCGAGTATTTTCTTGCCAACCTTCAAACGCTTTGAGCCCTTTTCTGCCTTCATTTATGCTAACATATCAAATCAGGGCTTCCCTTAAATGGCAAGAGCTCTCTGAGCCATGTGTTATTTAACTCTCATCTAAATGATGTTCACTTTCTTTTCTAAATCCTGTGCATCATGAGCACTTACTCCCTTTGAAACTAATGATAAAATTGGAATAGACTTCATTGGGAGCCTAAATAAAATGTGTGGCAGGGTGCCCATTGTACCAAGAACTTGGGCAGACTTCCAGTAAAAATGAGGTTTGCTGTTAAGTAATAGCCAATAACAAGCCACCTTTAAAAAATAAAAAAAATCTAGAAATTTTTCAACAACCAAAGGAGATAAGTGGCAGCTGACCCATGACAGCTCTATTTTATCTACAGTCCCTGGATTTATTAATACCTCTTTCACAGAACCCTTGGTATTGTTCAGATGTAAATTAGTACAGAGTCACTAGATTAATCAGTTTTGCTTTGTGTAAGTATGTCAATTCAAAAATTGTAGGAAAATGGTAACTATTTAATTCCACACAACTCCCATTTTAAAAAGTAAAATGTACTGGAAAACAAAGTTTTTAATTAAAAATTTGCCCTTACTTTTGATGGTGATAGCAGCCTTTTCTGAAAAGTCATATAAAAAGCAGTATTTGACACCCATTACAAATCTTGATAATATTTTGCACTTATGCCTATTATGTGAAGATGTCAAAGCATTTGAAAGATTAATTAAACTTCACAAGTTTGTGATGTGAATATCCCTATTGTTATCCCTATTTTATGCAAGGGCACACTTAAACACAGAGTTTGTAAGGCGGATTATGAACCAATCTTTCTTTCTTTCCCTTAAAAGACATAAGAATAACAAATATCTAACCAAAGTGTTTAATGTTTACACTTTAAAATTATTTTTCTAATATGTTTATTACAGTAATGTAGGAGAGACCGTCATTTACAGTTCTGTGGAGGGTTTTTAAATTGGCAGTGCCAAAAATGTTCACTGTAGTAATATGGCTGTTCACAAGCCAGCAATGGTTCCAGAAATAGTGATTCTAATTAAAAGTTTGTTTTTCAAATACATTTTACATTCTTTTTCCCAGGGTGTTCATTCAAATTGCTGTACTGAGTAAACAAATAGTCCTCTTCCAATTTAAAGTCACTTCACAGTTTACACCCCGCTTTGCTCCTCTGAAGAAGACTGTATAGTATTAAAGACAAATGCTGTATTTTTTACCTAACTTCTTATCTATTAGATAGATATCTAAAAATTTGCCCGTAATAATATACATAATCATCCTGTAGTTTAATACATCAGAATTTTCAGTAGACTCAGATGAAGTCAATGAAGTTATTCTGGCATGAAGCTGGTATGTGAGAAAAATGGGATTTTTGCTTTTTTTGTAGCAGCATTCTAACTTTTGATTTCAGTTTTGTCGGCATAAATCAGGAATAACTCCACTTTAAATTTATCCTGATGTAACTTAAATTAGAATCAGCTGTGAACTCCATTGAAGCTCTGTTCTGAGCTGAGGATTTTTGTTTCCATCCCCTTGGATTAAATATGTAGAAGGAGCAGAAGACCACACGTTTGGATTTGAAAAATTGACAAGTTTAAAATATAGGTGCTTCTCCTATGGCTAGGTATGAAATCTGTAGTGAAATGCACAGTCAGCAACCCCTTATTCCCAACCTGGATGCTAACACAATCACCATCTCTTCTGCGCCTAGGAAGGGCAAGTTTCAGTCCAGTATAATGCACTCCTGTTGTATTGTGGATAGAGCCACCCAAAGGATATTCGCACGTAAGTATGAAAGGTCTGAATAGGGCCCTTAGAGTAATTGACACAGATATTACTTTTCTATGTAGAGGAGATTTGAGTTTAAAGGGATCATAATTCTGCAGGTAATTTTTTGAGAGTGACTGAATGTGACTGTTGCATTAGGTTTAAGTGAATTAATAAATGCAAGTGGGACTTACTGTATGTTAGAAGGGAGTTTTGCAGCCAAGACTGCCTTGTATAAATGTGTTTGCACTGAAAAAAATTAAAAATTACTTGGTCTCTGGTTGCTGTAAAGGTCATCCAAGATGGATGTTATGTTTATATTGTATAGTATTTCATATGAAATAATTACAGTTCATGAAATGTCTTCCCTAATGTTACTGATTTATAACAGCACATTTGTAACATGGTTTTTATTGTGTCAGTGTACCATATTGTAAATGATGATTACTTGTCATGCTTAGTATAATAATTTAAAGGAAAAAAGGACAGGGATTTTTGTAAGTCTATATTTGAAAGTCCCTCCATACAGTAATACTGTGTTCATGTTGTTTATGTAGTGTTGTGTGAAATATCCATTTTGGATTGTGTTACTTTTTAAGATATTAAATAACATTTGGTTATATGCTTTAAGTGAATTTTTTGCACCTCCAGGGGATGAAGTGGAAACGTATGTCCTAGTTAAAGCAGTGGTTTCTCCACTGTTTTGTAAAGTACTCACAACAGAGTGGCTATCTCAAAAAACAAAGGTAATATTAGCTTGATCTTTGCATGGGTAAACAATTGAAAAGTGGTCTGAAATAAATTGGGTGAAATTCATTAAGGACAAGTGCAAAGTATTACACATAGGAAGGAATAACCAAATACACAAATACTAAATAGAGAAAGACTGACTTGTAGGGCTGTGCGAAGTTTCGGTTGCTGATTCAGGACAGCGGAGATTCAGCCCAATTCAGCGGCTGAATCTCCAAATCGAATCAGGAGACCCCTTAATCTCTCCGAATTGAATTGGAACCCTCCAAATCGATTCTGAGATTCAACAATTTGGGACATAGACACAACTTTTTTTCTACATACCTCAAGGTACCCAGTGGCTCATGAACGCTGAGATGGTGGGGCAGATGGAGTGTCCCACGGGAGAACGGGGGGGGGTCCCCAGCGCACTTGGTAGCAAACCTGTATGTGGACCAGAAGTACTTACGGAGCCGCCGTTGAGCACGCAGGGACACCCTCCTCCCACACTCCAGTGGGACAGTCCATCTGCCCCACCATCGCAGCATTCACAAGCTGTGCCTGGTAACTCAAGATATGTAGAAAAAACATTTAAAGTTGTGTCTATGGCCGAATCACTGATTCTCCGATTCGGCATCGAATCTTCAGATTTGGATTTGGCTGAATCGAGTTGGGTCAGTGATCTGAATCAGCAAATCAAATCACTGTCCCCCTGAATCACCATCCCCCCCATATTTGATTCAGATTCAGGATGAATCTGAATCGGATATGGCCCACTTTGTACACCCCTACTGACTATATAGACCAGTTCTACAGAAAGGAACCTGGGGTTGTGGATCATAAGCTGAATCGGTGAACAGTATAATATTAGTGCAGAAAAAGCTGATTAACATGCTGTGATATATTAAAGTATCATATACAAATCATAAATGATTCTGCTACTCAGTTCAGCACTTCTGAAATCTCCAATTTTGGGTGCCGTGCTTAAAGATATGGATAAACCGGAAAGAGTTCAGAGCAGAGTAATAAAAATGCTCAGAGATTTAGAAAACCTGTCATTCAAGGAAAGGAAAGGTTGGAAGATGTGGGTTATTTAATCTGAAAATTGAGTAGACATAGGGGTAGGCATGCTAAAGGTTTATAACAGTCATCTTGTATTTGATAAGAGGATAACAATCTATTGTTTTCTGTGCCCAGAGGGCACAGGGATAAAAAGGTAGTGGGCTTAAACTGCACTTGGGGAATCGAAATGATCTATTAGGAAGAAATTTCTAACTATGAGGACTTTCTATCTAGAGAAGCTGTGGAATATTAATCACTGGCAGATTTTAAGAGTAGATCAGACAGCTGTTTTATTTGCAAGGGTTTAGAGCAGGTGGTTGGACTCCCCTGAGCAGGTGGTTGGGCCAGGTGACCTTATGTGGTCCTTTTCAGTCTTATTTTTCTATGATTATTTCTAGTAACAGTTTTCACCCTTATTTTTTCCTAATCTAAGAATTCAATTTAAAATTTCCAGTTTAAATGGAACCTGCACTGTGGACAAATGTAAGTATATCATTTTAAGGGAGAGGGGAGAGCTTACTGTTTGGGGAGTGCATCATTTAAACTGAAATAACTGTTTCATTTGTCTGCTCCTGTACAGCGATAACAAAGGTAAACAGCTGTTACTTTAAACCTGAGTGATATAGGTTCAATGCTACAATGGTTTGACTTTAGAGTAGAATACAGTGGACAAATTAAATGGTTATAGTGGGATCAACTGGAAAGCACTACACCCATACATGCCAGTCCAACTACAGTGGGTGTAATAACTGAATTCACAAGAATATAGTTGAAATGGATCAGACTTCGTTGGAAATGAAGAATCCCTTAATGTATTGTAAAGTCAATTCCTTGTCGTAGGGGTGTAGATTGTAGCTGTGTTGGTCTAAGGACATAGGCAGAAAGGGTTCTTTGGGTGAATCTGTTATCTTTTATTAGACCAACTTAAATAGTTTGGAAAAAAAATTAAGCAAGCTTTCAGGTTTAAAAAAAGCCTGATGAAAGGTTTTTAAACCCGAAAGCTTACTTAAATTTTTTTTCCAACTATTAAAGTTGGTCTAATAAGATATCAGATTCACCCAAAGAACCTTGTCTGCTTAATTCCTTGTCTTTGTTTTTTTTTCTTGTCCCCAACCACATGGATGAACCAAAGCAGGTCACAGAACAGATGAGAGAGAGAGTATTCTAGCAAGGCAGATTTTTGGTGGAGTGCAGATAACATCATGTTAACATTTGTGGACAGATCCTAAAGATGATATACATATGCCATTTTCCTGCATCCCTAGGAGAAGCAGGAGAAAATGGTTGTGAAGAGATTCTGAACCCAGAAGGTTTGGCTGGGTGGCAGAGTCTTGTGTTCACTGTCAAAATAGCTGCTACTTTCCTCATTGGACATTCATGTTTTGCCTAAGCTCAGGTATGAAGCTTTGTGAACTGTTTATGATAAAACAGGGGTGGGCAATTATTTTGAGTGGAGGGCCACTTACCCAGTTTTGGCAGGCTGTCAAGGGCTGCATAGGTAGCCCCACCCCTTGCCAGGTGCCCCACCCCCTGGTTACCATCTTGGGATCAACGTCCCAATGTCTTGGGATCAACGTCCCAGTGTCTTGGGACCAGTGTCCCAGGGCCAGCACCGGTGGTACCCAAAGCAGGGTGCAGGTTGGCAGGTGTCTGTGGAGCTGGGCTGGGCTGCACCAGCAGGGAGGGGGGAGCTGGCCCAGTTCCATAGAGCCTCTGCCAGCTGGGACCCCACGATCCTGCCACCCTGCTCTGGGCCCCACCAGCACCGGTGCGGGTCCTGTGCTCCCACTGGCTCCCCGCCCTCTCACATCCAGTGCCCCCCAGCCCCATGGTACAGGCAGGGGGCAGCGTACAGCCCACCCCTGCTTGCCAGCAGGGAAGAAGCTGGTGCTGAGCATGGGGGAAAGTGGCCCCTTGCCTGCCCCATGGCTGGCGCCCCGCATTGCAGGCACTCGCAGCCCACATGGGGCTGTCCAGAGCAGACACAGGCAGCCCCAGGCAGGCTGCGAGTGGCTGCAGCATGGGGCGCTGGCCATGGGGCGGGCGAGGGGCCGCTTTTCCCTGAGCTCAGCACCAACTTGTAACGTGCCCCACTGCCACCCTGGCAGTGGGGCCAGGTTACAAGCTGGTGCTGAGCACGGGGGGGGGGGAGAAAAAGCAGCCCCTTCCCTGCCCCATGGCCGGCACCACATGCTACAACCACTTGCAGCCTGCCTGGGGCTGCCTGTGCCTGCTCTGGACAGCCCTGCGTGGGCTGCGAGCGCATGCAGCATGGGGCGCCGGCCATGGGGGTGGGCGAGGAGCTGCTTTTCTCTGTGCAGGGAAGGAGCCCAGGGAAAAGCTGAGCATGGGGTGGGGGGGGAAGCAGCCCCTCCCCAGCCCCATGGCCGGTGCCCTGCACTGCAGGCGCTTGTAGCCCGTATGGGGTGTCCGGAGCAGGCACAGGCAGCCCCACGCAGGCTGCAAGGAGCTGCAGTGTGGAGCACCAGGCGTGGGCAGGGAGGGGCCACTTCTCCCCCCGTATACTCCTTCCCTGCCCTGGGTTCCCCCCCACTTACCTGAGCTTCCCACGCCAGGGCAGCCACAGCCCTGCCCCCCAGCTGAAACCCTGTCTGGGGCTTCTAGCTGTGGGGCAGGGCTGGGTGGGCCCCGCTGTTGTTTTAGCCCACCAGGCTTCCTCTGGGTCCTACTGCCCTTGGTTTCTGTCATTTCTGACAGGAACCAAGGGCAGAGAAATATTAATTTTTCAAATTTTTTTATGGGCCCCACGGGCCGGATAGAATGGCCTCGTAGGCTGGATGTGGCCTGCAGGCCGTATTGTGCCCACCCCTGTGATAAAAGATGGAAGTTTTACTTAAATGTGCTTGGTCACCCAGCACCCTGGCTTGCCAGTTTCATGTTGCTTATGCATAAAGGCTACACATACTCCTTTCTAGCTTATGCTAAACGGAGCCCTTTGCCCCCCCCAGTGCCCTATTGCTTTTCCTAATCCCAAACATAAGGGGTTTGTCTGGACTAGGAAAAGTGAAGCTGACTCATTCATTATTGGTTTTTCTTGTTTGTGGTTTTTTTTTTAAACTCGTGGACAAACCTTAAATTAAGCCAGTATGGAAAAATGATCTGAGTGGTTTTGCATGTAAAGCAGTGTCACTAGCCACTACCCACCTGTAGCCAAGTTCTGAGAGTCTCTACAGTTACAGTACTGGTCTAGAAAAATAACTTTCACAAATACCAGATCTCATGTGCTTGTTATGCTGTGGATAAGCTATACACATACCAGTACTTTGATTCTTGACAAGGCATAGCATGTAGTGAGCTTTAGCAACACTGGAATTGTTGTGCTCCTTGCTGACTGACTGAGTCAAGAGATGTTTGGTTAGATGGTTTGGTGCTTTCCATTGACCAAAAAGAATGTGTGCTTCCTGCCACATCCAGGGGTTTCTCTGGTTGTCCTGTTAGGCTGACTCGAGCTGTGAATTTTCTTTGACCTTTGCTCCCTTGCTGGAGGTGCTCTTGATTGCCTTTAGGAATGGGATATTGGGATTCTGGCTAGTGACCCTTGGTTACTGCTCACAGACTCTTGAGGCTGTTTATAGGTAGCTGAAACAGATCAATGTAAATTGAGCAACGTCTCCAAGCTTATCACCATTAGTGCATGGAGGAATATCTCCCTTTGTTAGAACCCCAGCAAGGGTTCTACAGGCAAAACCTTAGAAGTTTTGCTTAGAGCATCTCAGAACAGAGAGACAGCATAGAGTGTCTCCCTAGCTCTCTAGATCAGGTAGGAGTAATGAAGACTAAAGCAGTGACTCTTAATCAGGGTGCTGTGGCAACCTGGGATGCCGTGAGTTCCTTTTAAGGGTGCTGCACAATATTAGTTGTATTAGGTGTGCAGACATCTACACATGACTTGAAATAAATCCAGAGATTTCAAACGGGAACTGTAGTGTCTTTTTGAGTTCTTTGCAAAGGAAACTTGCTCTAGTATTTTCCCACAGTCAAAATCAGCTGTTCCATAATCAAAATAAAAAAGTTTGACTATTTCACGGGACTGCTACTTGAAAGGTGATCCCTTATTATCAAGATTTTCTGAGCTATGACATGAAGAGGTCACTTTTTCTTGGTTGCAGTATCAAGGTATAGAAAAATTAGTAGAAATTCAAAGATCCAGAAATACTGATAGTTGATATATTTGTGTCAAGATAGATAAGCTTGGGTTTGTATATACTGTATAACTTCCAGATTCCCTGTTAGATAAAATGAGAGAGACACTGTACTTGTATGGTATTCAGAACCATTCCTTCTGACAATATGACTTCCCATATCTCCATGGAATCTGCTGGACTTGCATTTCAGCTTCTTCAGAACTTCAAGGAAGTTCATCAGACTACTTTTATATTTAAAATGTAGGCCCTTTGACAAACCCCCTCCCTCAACCAGTTAAAGATTGCTGCTGACCAGAAGTAAGACAATAGTCCCTCTAGTGACAAATTCACTTCTTTCCCTGTTTCATAATTCTTTTGTGTCTCTCCAATTCCTGTACTACTGTGATATGAAGAACTTCATACAGGATAGGATAGGCAATTTCTGTTCAGTTGGAGTGGGTGTTCAGCTGTGAAGGAGTCTTCCAAAGGAGATCTAATTAAAGCAGTCTGACCATTTCCAGGACTTGCTGAGAGATCCTCCTCCTTGACAAAGCATTTCTACCAAAATTGGCATGTTAGTGAGGAATAAAGAAAAGTCCCCAAGTATAGCCTCTTTTTGAACCTTTCCATCTTCTGTCATTTTGCTGAAGTACAGAACAGTTTACCCCTATTGTGCCATCTATCAGGAAACAAACAAAGGAAGTAACATAAGCTGGGGGGAGGGGGGGGACAGAAGCATGCAAAATAAAAGCAGACCCCACCTCCCCTTTACTGCCTCATTGGGTCAGTAGGTCAGAAGGGACCTTGAGGGTCATCTAATCCAACACCATGTGTTGTGTTTAGGTCCCCATCTGCGTGGTTTTTCAATGGTGCACCATTATGAAAACTCAAGGTTCCTAATTTCCTCCCTGGGATTAATAGGCTGAAATATGGTGGGACAGTGTGCAATGTAAATCCACAATGGGGGGGGGGTAGTAAAATTCATGCAAGAAACTGAACATACACATTCGGTCTTTTGGTGTAAGGGTATCAAATTCACCTTGTACCCCAGGCTGGATCCAAAGCGCAAGGCTCCTTGTGGCTTGGCTGCAGCCTGGGTTATGGGGTGGTTCTAGCCTGGGGCATGTGGCAGTGGCAGCAGTTCTAGCAATGGCAGCTCTGGCTCTGACATGGGGAACATGGGGCATCTTCAGCACTTGCTGCATGCCCCATGCTGGAGCTAGAGCCACCACTGCCACTGCATGCCTTGTGCAGTGGCAGCAGCTTTAGCTTCAGCATGGGGCAGCAGCAGGGCCAGTGGCCTGAAGTAGGGCTGCAGCAGTGACAATGGGCGAAGAGGCTTGAGGGTGACTGGGATTATATCAGTCCTTTTTCCCCCTCCTATCACCATGTCCGTAGGAGTCCAAGAACCCAGGATTCTGTGCAGACCACTTCCCCCACTCAGCCATGTCCCCCAACTTCTGGTGGCCCCTTGGTAGCTCATGCCATATTTGGCTTGCAGGACATACATTTGACACCCCTGCTTTATGGTAAGTAACTCTCTGTGTTCATGACTCTTTCTTAATTCTTAACAATAAAAAGTCAACAAATTTAGTGTGAAATGGAGGAAACCTTGAGACAAAATGAGTGATGTCACTCAAGCTGATTTGAACTTGATGGGGCTACTTGTACCCTCTGACTGTCTACCAGAGATCCGTTGCCTCACTCTTGGAGAGATCTTATTGTCTAGTTTCATTTATATAAATTCACTCTCTTGCACAGACAGTCCCTCCATCCTGTGACCCTCGGCTCCATTTTCCCTTTTTGCCTTCTGGGTCTTATTAGACAGCTATGTGGGAAATACGATACCATGCATCTTTTTCTGCAGGGCAACCAAATCATAGAAGGGATAATAATCATGTGTCAGAACCAGCTTCCTCTTCAGTGCACTTGGACTCTATACAGGCTAGCTGGTTGGCTGCCACAATGTTTATGAAGTGTTGCATGCACACACAATATATTAGGAGAATTTATGAAGGTTACAAACTGAATCACCTATAACTTATGAAAAGCCAAAAGGGCAGCTGTCTGTGCTTCATTTGTTACAGAAGCTGGAAGATGTATGGTTAATGTGAGAAGAAGAGAAAGAATGGTCTCATGGATAACCACCTTATTGCTGCCTTGGGGAATGGGATTTTATTGTCATTTCTGCAGCAGAGTTCCTGGCAGGTCACTTAAACCAAACTTCATAGATGGTCACTAATTGTGTGTTCATTATTTTCTGGGTGCTTTACTTGAGACACTGGTGCAGAACATTTTGTAAATTTTCAACATTTTGCCCTATGTAGCCATTTCCTGCTGGTGCTTTCAGCGTGGTCAAAAAAGCAATCAGCTGCTTTTTGTATGTTGTGCCCCTGGGGTGCGATTTGCACAAGTGCTGAGGTCTGCAACTGAAGTCAAGTTGAAAAAAGCTTGGTTTTGAACATAAAGTAACAGGCAGTCTGAAAAATCAGGTCCTAGATGTCTGAAACTGGATATCTAGAATTAAAGGATACTTTTGACATTCATCTCTCTGAGTCTCAATGTTATTATGTAAAATGGGGAAAATACAACTCCCTTGTCTTATATGAGTATTGTAAAAAGAAATGTAGCACTCGAGGTAGTTATGAGTGACAGAAAAACCCTTGAGGAAAAAGTGCTGAAAGCCATTGAGGAAATGAGTTTAGATTTCTCATCCATGAATAGGATGAAATAATTAAGGCATGGGGTCTTATTCAATGATGATAAAACAAAATATTAATTAATTCCTGCTAATTAAGTGATAGCTGTCCAGTCTGTGTACTGAGTCAGGCTGCAGTTCTGTGGAAAAAAAATAGCACCTAATCAGGTAGCTAAGGACAGTCTCATACTACATATACCCAAGAATGTTGTACAGACAACCTTAACTCTGGCATTTCCCAACTTCTGAGTGATTGACTTTACCACCATAATAATCTCTTACTGTCATTCTTTTGTAATGTCCTGTTTTGTTTCTTTGTTAAGTGGAACAGAAAATACCAAAAGTCGATCATGTGCTGTTACCCTGGCACTTGGAGGGTTTGTCAGCAGGGCTGGAAGCTGGAGACCTACCACATAGACCTCTTCCCTTTGTGCTAGCAGATGGCTTCAGTAGGTTTTCACTCTGTAAATTGAGGCTAGAACACCTTGACAAGGGTTTCCTCCCCACTGCCTTGCAGTCCCAGTCTCCTTGCACAATTCCAGTTTTCCATCACACAGCTCCAAGTCCCAGTCTTCTTTGCTTCCCTGGCCCCAATTCCTAGCATCTTCCTATTCCTAGTACCTGTACCAGCAACCAGTCCTACTCCTTCAGAATCCATTCTTAGTACATTCCACCTTCCTGCCTGCCACTGCATGTCTGGTTCTTGTCACCTCTGCATGCAATTCAGGCAGCTTCCTCCATCACAGTGCTTGGGCCTCATAGGGAGCACAGGGCAAACAGGCTCCTGCCTCCCAGTTCTAATGCTTGGCCATGGACATAAAAAATCTATAAAAAATATCTGTCTATGAAATCTATGAAATAATTGCTGAGAGTCCTAAGTAAACCGGGGAGCATGCTCAATGGAGACAATCTCTAAGTTTACTCATACACAATCAAGTCTCTACTGATTATGCATTAAATGAGATTTTCAGATGCTCCTAATATCATCCTATACCAAGAAATAGTTGTAAGATTTTTTTTTAACATGAACACTATATTTTCCCCTGCAATCTTCTCAGAAATTGTTGAACTCTTTTTACTGAAACTACACAAAAATGCAGCCTGAGGCACACTCATAGCACAAAAAACTCCAGCCCCAAACATCTAAGTTCGTAAATCAATATGTAACTGAAAACTTTCTTCTAACAGAAAATGTTAGGCAATGCTAACTTCAGGCAACGCTTTTTGTGAAGAATACAACCCAACCTTTTGATTTATAGCCTCCTCCTTGCTTTCCATATGTTGTTTATTCTTTTAGATAGCGATCTCTAGGCAGGGAGTCTGTCTGTGTATAAGGCCTTGCACAAGGGAGATCCAGTCCTGACTGTGGCTTTCGGGTGATCTCACGCCAATTAATATTATGTTTAACTAAATTCACTTCACAAAGTAACTGGGCTTTATTCAAATGAAGTGCTGAAGGAGGAAATTCCTTGGATCGTTGAAGCTAGTGGCCTTTGCTGGAAGTTGGCTCCATGTCCCACAGACAGTGTTTCCCCCTTGTCACCTGAGCAGCTTGGAAGAGTCACAGGATTAGTGTAATTGGGTTGTGTTCGCTCTCTCCCCTCGTTCCACACCAGCCTCTCCAGAGACTCCCCTCCCCCCCCAATGCTTTTGGCAGTTCTCTTCATACAGCTGCAGCACAGATCTTAATTGGGGGGAGATGGTTTTGTAACCAATGTGCAGGGAAAGTTCTCTCCATTACATTTTGTAAGACCTTTCTCCCAGAACATGCACACCATTCACTTTCCTTTTTTCCATATCTATTTATTTTTAAAGAAAACAGTTTCTTTAAAATGTTTCCAGTGTCCCTTTAAGCTAGCCTCTGGTGAACTCTTAGATTTATTATTCATTTATAATGAGGAAACCTGAGACTCCTCAGAGCTGAAGTAGCTAATATATTTGCCATCTTTCCTTAAAGGTATCCCATTCTTCTGTAGTTATTTTGCAATTACAAATAACTTGGTATATAGAAAAAAATATCTCGTACTTCAGTTATATATCACAGAGAGAAGCTGCATCAAATCTCACACTGTCCAGAAAACGATTTTAAAAAAGAAGGCTGAAAAGGAAAAAAAAACAAACCCATTCACTTTCTGCTGTAGAAATAAGAGCCAGCAAAAAAATTAGCCTTGTAGAGTGATAAATAGTTCAAAAAATATGCGTCTCCTGTGTTTAAAATGTTTTTCTGTAGTGAAATGCACTTTCATTGAACCAGAAATTGTAATAAAAGAATACTGGATAAAAATGCTTAGACTGTGGCTGCATTTTTGAACTTTTAAGGGATGTCTTGCATTTACAAGGACAAGATTAACAATTCAGATACCCAATTAGTAACAAACCAGCAATAAAATTGTATACTTTTGGTCACTGACCTCTGACAAAACAGCCACAAGTTGGAGGCAGCTCTTTATTTTTTTTTAAAGAAATAGTTTGCAACATTTGTTAAAATTGACAGAAATCCCATATATGCAGTATCTACATCTGTCTTCAAGCATGTATTAAGGTGTGTATTTATTTCCCTAAAAATAAGGCATTTTTGGTGATCTTAGGATGCTGAAAATGATAAGCATGCCTTTTTGCTGTCAGATCTATAGCTATTTTCTAGAGCAGTGGTTTTCAACCTTTTTTCTTTTGCGGACCCCTAAAAAAATTTGAATGGAAGTGTGAAGCCCTTTGAGAATATTGACTGGCAGTACAGACCCCTTTGAATTGTAAATGTAGGTATTCACACTTGAATTGATTGTAGTCATCTTTTGCAGAGCCCTTAAACATAGTCTGTGGACCCCCGGGTGTCTGCAGACCACAGATTGAAAATGACTGCTGTAGAGCAGTTCTCAGTGTTTTTAGACTCAATGCATCTGTTGGAAAATGCCAACTCTTAATTTTTACTCATTTTTGACTTTGGAAAATAATAAATCAATTCTTCTGTTGCAGATGACCGAGAAAGATCACAACAGGTCAGAATGTTTTTGATGCTATGGATTCCTGTTTGAAATGTTTGGTTTTATTTTGTGAATTGTGTGGGTGTTTGCCAATCTGACAGTTGTGCAGCAACTATTGCTATTGTTGTGCAGCATCCTGCAACACCCTTAAAAGGATCTCTCAGCAACCCAGGGGCAGTGGCACCCTCTGAGAATGAGTGCACTAGGTACCAAGTCAACATCAGGGTGAAACAAGACAAAGTAGAGCTATTCAGTGTGTTGTTATTGGGACTGTTAGACTATTGTTTAAAAAAAGGAATAGTAAAAATCACCATTGTGGTCACTGAGGAATCTATATACAATCTGTGAATTCTGGTTTGATTTCAAGAATTGTCTGTATACTTGTGTCTTATAACCATCTTTTATCTCATAGTGCTTCTGTTAACTAGATAGGAGAGTAACACTAGCGTGCCTGTGTGTGAGTAGGAGGATGGTTGTTAAAGGTTATTAGTCCCTTAAATAGGTTTTTCTGATCTTAGGTGGGAGAAGTATTTTGGGGTGGGCATTGAAGGAATGGCATTTCCCTAGAAGTTGAAAAAAAGCCCAAATAGCCAACATTTAAAAAAAAGCAGAGGTGCCACAGAACCAGTGGAAGGTTGGGGAGCTGAAATGCATACTGAATCACGTATTTGTAGCAGTGGGGTCCACTGTGGGACCAGCAGAAAAAGAAGGAAGTTGGCCGCAGAGGAGAAAAAAAGAGACCATGTGTAAACTGGAGGAGAGATCATGTTTGGGAATAGATATACTAGACCCCCTACTGGACTCTGCCCCAAATAAACAGACTTCTCAGGAGTGGTAAGGAAATTGAAGCAGGGGAAAAGCATATTGCTGTTTCATGTTCTGTCTGATTAGTGCAAGTAATATATTGATCCAAAGTAAAAAGTGATTGGTTTTAGAACTGTTTGCAGAGTTAGCATGTTATGTGTGTGAACAGTTGTGTGTTCCTAGGGAGTTTAGAACACTGGAAAAAGTGTGCTTAAACAACTGGTTTGTCTGAGTCAGCAGTAGTCCAGGGGACCAAGGTCAGATGGCCTTTGTAGTCCATGGTTTCCATAAAGAGCTGACATACAAACCCTGTCCCCAAGAAGAGTGTCAAGAAAATCAAAGCCAAGGATCAACTGTATAACTGGGAGAGATGTTTTCAAATTACCTGGCGATAGAACCTACTTGGGAACTTCAAAGCATAAGGATGTAACTAGCAGAAACAGCCAGGTGATTTTCCAGGAAGGGGAGCTTTGCCAGGCCTGTCATTGCCATCCACTCTCTTAGCCTTTTAAGGAATGATGGCTGTGTGTGGTTTTGGATAAAGGGCTTTTGGGTATTCTGAATACTGTAGCTTGAGGTCCTCCACAGCCTGCACAAAATATCAGAAGCATGCAGCTCTGGGCATTCTTCCTTCTGCTTGAGCAGACTCCTGAAACAAAGAAAAGTCAAGATTTTTCACACTGGTGGGGTTTTTTCCCCCTGCAAGCATATAGTTTTGGGGAAGCCTTATGGGTTTTTTTGCATTCATCCAGGAACGAAAACTTCTCCTTCTTCAAAATTTCTACAGTACATGTAAAACCAGGCCATTTGTTCCCTTTTACAATCTGCAGGGTGCCCCCATGTTTGTTTAATATCCAGAAATCATCTCATCTCTTCTGCAGCAGAAGGTACTTGATGAATCCCAGATGTTTGCAGATGGCAGTAATCTCCAGACATAATAGATTACATCAGGGAGACAAATGATGAGAGAGCAAGTGTTTCCCCCCTCCTGCCTTCTTAGGGGTACAAAAGTTGACTTTATTTGCTGATTTGATATATGAAACCTTTGCTTCACATTTAACCATGACTATTACCCTTATGAATCAGCAGTGTTTGGGAAAGTTTCATTTCATCCGCTCAGCGTTTAAGAAAGATTTTGGTGCTGCAGAGAATTAATGCTCATTTAAGTTTCCTGGTGAGACTTGGATGTAGAAAACTTTCAAAATGTTACATAGTAAGTTTACATGAACCTTCTCTCATTCCCATCTTCAGATATTTACAGCTAGCCTGAAACTGATCCTCCATGTCATGTGCTAACAGAGGGAAAGCAAGAAAAAGAGCCATTAAAATGATAAATTATTTGAAGTGCTACTTGTATACTGTATATGGAAATGTGTGTGTGTGTGTGTGTGTGTGTGTGTGCGCGCGCGCGTGTTTGGGGGGTGCGGGGGGGGGGGGTTGTGACTACATAGAATCTTGAATTAAAAAAAAACCCAACGTTTCTGTCTCACAAGCCAAGCACTCCAGCTCTTAAGCCAGTGGTTTCCAGTCTTTTCATGAGTGTCTTCATGTTTAGACAGCTTTCGTTTGGTCCAAGCCCACCTGTTATTGAATTTCTGTGGAACTTGTGACCCACTTGTAAGTGTCATAACCCCATTTAGGGTTGCAGCTTTAAGTTTGGAAACGCTTGCCATAGTCATTCATCCCAATTGGATTGTGCAATGCATTGTTAGCCATTCGTACTGTTTCTTTACATGTTGTAACTTTGTTGGTTGCTTTCTTAGTTTCATAGCAGCTAGGGTCAGGAAGGACCTGAACAGATCATCTAGCTTGACCCCCTGCCACAGGCAGGAATGAATGCTGGGTTCACAAGACCCCAGACAGGTGATCATCTAACCTCTTTTTGAATTTACCCAAGGTAGGGGCGAAGACCACTTCCCTAGGAAGTTGTTCCAGATTCTGGCCAACCTAACTGTAAAATATTGCCTTCTGATCTCTAACCTAAACCTGTTCTCTGCCAGTTTATTACCATTGTTCCTTGTTACCCCAAGTGGTGCTGGGGAGAATAGGACTGTTCCTATTTGCTGATAATCTCCCCTGATGAGTTTGTAGGCAGCCACCAGCCACCTTTCTCAGTCTGGGTACCTGCTCAGAACAACAAAGTTTTATAAGCCATGTTAGTTGTCTGGTGCACTCTTTCTCCTGGGCTAGTCTAACCTCCCTGCCATGGTGGAGCCACAAGATATAATGTTTTTGGGGGTGAGAATGGGATCTTCATTTGCATTGGTGCCTGGAGCCACTGCCTAAATGATCCAAAACCATAAGAAAATACTATTATGTTACTATATATGCACACAAAAAAAAACTAGATATAAGCACTCTGTTAGGTCCACAGCTGGTTCTGTAATCACAGTAGGAGAGTTGGCAAGAGGAATCGGAGTAGCAAACTGAAACAAAGCAAGGTGCACACACTGCAGTTACTATAGATTACAGCAGAGGAAGGTATGGGGGGGAGAGCATCTATTTTCTTTTCCAGCCTAGAGGAACAGAGCCTGCAGCCTGCACTGAAGGCACACTGTAAGCATGGGAAGTTTGAGTATGGACAGTCTTTTAAAAGAGATAAACAGAGAGAAGTGGTCACTTATATGGGCAATATTGGTGTATTTGATGAAAACCATGACATTTGCATGGTATACCTTGAACATTTTGTCTAGTTTGTCACCTGCAACTCTATTCCAGAAGGACAATGGGTTTGCAACATTGTTGACAGTGATGGGTTCAAGGGCATGTAGCCTACTGCGGGCCATTTTATCTCCAACCTTGCCATGGCAGGCCACCTATGCAGAAATTACTGTGAAAATGAAAGAATATTTTTCCACTACCCTATCAGTGATTGCAGAATGCTGCCAATTCTACCAAAAAACTCAAGATGAGTGGGGACTCAGTAACCCAGGTTGTGGCTGCTTTAAAATTTGGACAAGTGTTGAGCGACATACTATGAGATAAGTTTGTTGTAGCATTTCCTAATTAGCAAATTAGGAGGAAGTTATTGACTCTTTCAGTTCTTACATTCAAGAATACTTTGAAAATAGCAGTTATGGAAATTGCAAAAGGATTCCCTGGAATTTAGTATGGACCAAAAGGTACATCACTTTGATGGCTACAAATTGGTATTTAGACGTTTGTTTTGGGGAATTTGCTTATAGGTAAATATATAGTAGGGCTGTGTGAAGCTTTGGTTCCTGATTCGATTCGGCGGAGGTTCGGCTCAATTTGGTGGCCAAATCTCTGAATCGAATCAAGAGACCCGTTAATCTTTCCAAATCGAATCAGAACCCTCCAAATCGATTCGGATAGGTTCGGAAAGAGTTGGAGATTCAGACATAGACACAGCTTTAAATGTGTTTTCTACATACCTTAAGGTAGCAGGCAGCTCATCAACACTGTGATGCTGGGGCAGATGGAGCATCCCACAGGAGTACGGGGGTCTCTGCAGCAGACCCGGAAGTGGACTAGAAGTACTTCAGATCCACTTCTGGGTCCACCAGGGAGCGCACGGGCGGCACTCCTACACTCCCCCGCTTGGCAACTGGTGCCTCTTAGGTCTGGGAGGGCACCTAAGGTCCCTCTGCAGCCAATTGCCAAGCCAGTGGAGCGTGGGGGGACCCCCCTGTGTGCTCCCTGGTGGACCTGTAAGTGGACCAGAAGTACTTCTGATCCACTTCTGGGCTTGCTGCCGAGCATGCGGGGAGCCCCCCTGCACTTCTTTGGGACACGCCATCTGCCCCAGCATCGCAGCATTCATAAGCTGCGCCTGGTACGTCGAGGTATGTAGAAAAAACATTTAAAGCTGTGTTTGTGGCTGAATTGCTGATTCACCAAATCAGCATCGAATCTTCAGATTTTGATTCAGCCAAATTGAATCAGGCAGTGATCCGAATCAATGAATTGAATCACTGTCCCCGATTTGGGACAAATCCGAATTGAGTAAGGCCTGTTTCAACCCTCCCCCCGCAATATATAGGCATTAGAATAATGGTCCAGGGCAACAGCAAAGGTTAATTGGTTTCTAAAGCCCTGGTCACACAGTTCTCACAGGCTTTAAGGCAGACAAGATGTCTAACACAACAAGGACAATGGATATACACGTAGCCTGGGAAATTGTGGGCTTATATCACACTGTTCCATAACATATGAGATAATGTGGCACCAGCTCACAAGGCCCAAGAGAGTAGGAGCCTGAGGTTCCGGTTTTGGGGAACAGACTAAATTAGGAAAAGATCTAGAAAGTCCAAATTAGGATGTGTGCATGTGATGGGCTTGTGAAATAAAGGAATATGCTGACAGGACAGAACATGGACAGTATGACAACATAGAAAGACCAATCAGCAATGCTCACAGATGAAGAGTCATCAGGAGGCAAAAAGAATACAAAAGAAAGGACTTCAGAACAGCAAAGGGCCCCTGTCCCTGAGAGAGGTCCCCAAAAGGGGAATCGGAGGCCACCATGGACAGAGGGCATACCACCAGCTTGTCTTATCCACCCCACAGGAGGAGGAGGAGGCTCGGCCTCCAATCTCCAGGCTGCTGACATTAAAGAAAAGAAGCTCAGAGTGAAGCTTGTGTCCTGGCCAGGTGTACCTTTACTCTGATGACAGCACTAGAATTGGTAGATATAGAATTGTTTGTATTATTCTTTTCTGTTATCACTGTGTATCAATACATTTTCTATTATCGAATAGAAAGGTAGTGGTCAGTCTGAGGGTTTTGGATCCCCCAGGAACAAGGCATCTGGTTCATAAATCCAGTGCCAACAACTTGAGTCAACGAGACCAAGAAGCACAAAACCTGACATTCTGTGTGGTCATTGTACACAAACCATACCCACTGAAATGAATTGCTGGGCACATCAGGTCAGTTGCTGGAATTGCCAGAGAAAAGGACACATTGCTGTGGCCTGTCGCACAGTTCAACAACCAGTAACACCTTGAAGCTGTCCACCCAAGAAAGCATCTATCAGGAAGGAACCCAAAAGGGGACATAAGTCCAGAATATATAATATGGAAGAAGACCAGAGCTCTAGAGCCATTGACTGAGGCCTGGAAATGCACCTGCTTTTAGATGCAGTTGTAAAAGATATCTACTTTTGTTTATGGTTGAAGGAAACTATTCACCATTGTATGGCAGATCTTGGCTCAAAAAACTCAGGGTAAATTTGAACAAGGTCAAGTTAATCAGGAAGGCACCTCAAAGCCTTAAAGAAAAACTAAAAAGAATAGTAAAGTTATTTCCTGTATACCAGCAAATTCAGCAAGATCCTGGCTCAGTTTACCCTTGGGCATGGCATCATACTCTGTGGACACATATTCATGTGGATTTTGCAGGAGTAGGTTAAGGCTGTATGTTTTAGTAATAGTTGATTCTTCTTCTTGCGTCTCTCCACCATGTTTTGTCACGTGCTTGTGCTCATTTATTGTACTTCCTGAGGTCTTTCATTGTATGTGCCTTCAAACAGCGGGCATTACAGCAGATACTGTATCGTCAGAGGCTCTGTGCTGCAGTCACAGAGTAGTAGTTGATGCAAACTCTAACTGGGTAGAAGTTTTCAAAATGTTCTTTTACAGCTACCTTGACTAGTGAGCATTTCCATACCTTTATTTATTTACTTATTTTGGATTACCATTGCATTTGGTGAGTAATGGAACTCAGTTCTGTTTGGAGGAATGTTGGAGGTTTGTGATTTCCAACAGAATTCAACATAAATGCTCTGCTCCTTATCATCCTGCTACAAATAAACTAACTAAATGTTTTGCACAATCTCTCAATTGATTTAAGAACCAACCTGTCTACCATAAGTTTTCAACACAAATTGGATAATTCCTTAATTCATATATTGGAACATGCCACTATGAGGGAGTCATCTGCTACTCTTTTCCTAAAAATACCATTGCATACTTGTTTCAGCCTTTTACACTCTTTACATTCCAGGGATCACAGGTATTCAGATCCCAAAGTAGCCAAATTGATTGATAGCATATGTTTCGCCATCACTCATCACAAAAATGGTGAGGGGGCTGAGGCACATGACTTATGAGGAGAGGCTGAGAGAACTGGGTTTAGTTAGTTTGGAGAAGAGAAGACTGAGTGGTGAGGTGTGCGTGTGTGTGTGGCAGGGGGAGGAAGAGGGTTTAAATAGCAGCCTTCAGCTATCTGAAGGGTGGTTACAAAGAGGATGGAGCTAGACTTCTCAGTGGTGGCAAATGAGAGGACAAGGAGCAATGGTCTCAAATTGCAGCAAGGAAAGTTTAGGTTAGGTATCGGGAAAAACTTTCTCACTAGAAGAGTAGTAAAGCACTGACACAGATTACCCAGAGAGGTTGTGGAATCTCATTTCTTGGAGGTGTTTAAGACAAGGCTAGTCAAAGCCTTGGCTGGGATAATATAGTCAGGAATGGTCCTGCTTTGAGTAGGGGCTTGGTCTAGATGACCTCCTGAGGTCCCTTCTGACCCTAATTTTCTATGATTTTATCCCAGACTTTTCACGGTCCCTTCCAGAAACAACGTCTCTTTTCGGCAGGGAACCCTCGTTCGCATGAGTACCCGTCATCTGTAGAAATGGACTGTTTTATCTTGTGGCTCCACTGTTTCCAGAGGTTACACTAGGCTAGGAGAAAATCAGTCTGCCATATTGAAAATTAAAGTTTAGAGGGCTTTTTATATTGTTAGCAACATGGTTCTGGGATGGGATGCAGTAGAACAGAACAACTGAAGAGCCTGAGCACTTAAAAGTCCAGACACTATTTGTGAGCTAAGATTATATCTGCTCATGCTAGATGGATACCAATTTATCTTTTGCAATCTACTGCTTACATGACAGGCAGCTAAGTCTAATAGGTTTTGTAGAAAAAAATGCTATAGGAGTTGATAACTTGCTAGCTTCACCTTCTACATTTGACTGCGCATTGGCCTCTTGCAAGCTTTCTGCCTGTGTCCAAATGTCTGTATGCATCTTAAAACATTATGCTGTAACCCATCATGCTTCAGTTCTGCTATATATAGTCTGCTGTATATACACAACTCTAATATTTAATTATAATTGGCCTCTCTTTTTTTTCTTTAAAATATATTTTAAAGAAGTTGTATGGTCAGTGATTGATTATCATGAATATGAAAGAATAGAAGTGATTTTATTTTCAGAAAGTTGAAGAAGAGAATATTTGCAGGCATTACTTCTTGCTGACTACGTGTGGCTTACTTCTGTTAATGTTAGTGAGTCATGGACATGCAGCTAAGGAAGAAAGCCGATAGAGTAAACAATTGCTTTCTGGAATGGGGGCTTGGTCTGAGCATTGGAATGGACACAACAGACAGAGTTTTAATCCTTGTCCTGGGACTAACACTGGCCAAGGTCTGTGGCCTTCTCCAAACCACTGAGTCCTTTCCTTGTCCATTTTTCTATAGGATAGGGAAATAGTACTTATGTCTCAGGCTTCTTGTGAAGATTGATTAATATTCATAAATGTGATTATATATAAGTGATGAGTAATGTATTAATGTTTTATTAATTCTTTAAGAACAACAGAAGGCCTCTCAAGAGCCATCAGTGCCCACTCCTTCAATCTCAGAATATTGGTCATGTGGGGATACACCCACCTGATCCCAGCGGAGGCTGGTGACATTTAAAAGCTAGTAGGGAAAACTGACACACCGTGTATGATCAGAGCCAGCAAGCAGCAGCACCCGGCTTCTTCTGACTCAAAATGGGGTAAGCTCTGCCTATCCTCAGGTGACGTTTCTGCCTGAGCCTAATGGGGTTTTTTTGTATATTTTTAAAGCAGCTCCTGTATAATATCATGTGGATCAATCTGCAGCAGACCACTTGCTAAGTGTGGGTGGGGAAGACTTCTAAACAGAAAAGGAACTTTCTTTGAAAACTTTTATGTGTGCCATGTGACCCCATAGCAGCTTTGTAGAATGTTCACCCTATCTCATTTTCAAAAGAGAATGGGATGTAGGTTCCTATGTCACTTCGGGGCTTTTAAAAAATTGTTTGCATTTTTTAAAGAGAAAAAAATTAACTCAAATTTTACCAGCAAGAGAGCTGCTTTCAGGACTGCTGATGCTATGGGTTTTCTCCATGTGCTAGTCATTTGGATCCTCTTACAGAGCCATGGGGAAAACTCTTACTCAAGCATTTTTCATATTCCAGGTGGATTGTCGGTCTGCACCATTTCCCTGTTCCCAGAGAAAGGCAGCCAATCAGAACTCCTGGTTATGATCAATCATATCCTCCTCTTCCAGCAAGTATGAAAAGCTGAGGTCTTGCCATCCTCACTTTGTCCTCTTGCAAGTGGTTCCTCCTGTCCATATTCCATTAAGGCCTAGAGGAAGAAGGCTCCACTAGGCTTGGGGCTGGGAGAAATATTTTATACTGCCTGTACTGAGAGTGTGTGTGTGTGTGATTATGCACACTAGCCAGTAGGTGAAACTAAACTGTCTTTTGTTTATTCCCTACTGGTGCCTTCTGCTTTGCTTGAGAAACATTTAATTAAGCCCAATGAATATGGTTGTCCTATTGTGCCCTGTCTGATCTGACTGCGACATAGACCCTGCAATGCAATGTACTAGGCCGCTGTTCTCTGTACCTCATCCTAGGTCTAATGCAACATAGTTGCTGGAGGGTTTTTTGTGCACAAGTTGTCCAAAATGATCAAGTGTCCAAGTTGTTCCATTGCATTAAAATCATTTATAAAGCTAACAGTAATTGGACTAGATTAATTCAAACAAAAGATCTACTGATCTACTAATACCTGGCAATCTGATAGTCCACAATGAATAATTTACCCAGCTCTGCTCAGTTCATATGAGGGGCAATAGGGCCCATTTAGGTGTAAAGGAAGTTGAGGTATGTCCTCCTATATTGTTCTTCTTTTCTTTAACCCTGAGGTTTTATGCTGTTTTCCTCTGTTCTGACTCCTTTACATTTCACAAAAATCAATTTAAAAAACAAATTGCCTTTGGAAGTTCTGCCTCTCTCTCAGAAACAGCTTTGTTGCAAGAATGAAATAAAAGGGCAAAATATGTGCTCCATAGGGTTATATGAGTGCTAAGAAGAATTCCCTACTACAGAGGAAAGTGTGTGCAATACAGTTGCCTTATTAAACTAGTCAAATTATGTTGGTTGCTTAAAAAATAAAGCAACCAAAGTAATCTCTTGAATAATTGCCTTATTTTCATTTGATTTTAGTGGTGTTCATCAATTATGATGTATTCTAATGTTGTTCTAATAGTGTTTCAGTAGGTCATAAAGTCTTCCTCATTTATTGTAATTAGGTGGAAGTTGTGATATCTCTGTAATGGGACTTCTTTTTAGACAGTTGCATGTTTATTTTCAATTATGCCTTACCATGTGCTCCTACTACCTACGTTCTCACATACTGGATGATCAGATGTTGTTTAAACTACAGCAAAGAAGTTTTGGCTTAAATGTCCCTAATTTAACAAGAGTAGAACAAGAGAACAAGCTACTTATGGAAATTGTGGAAGCTTTTTTATTGGAAGTTTTGAAGACAGTATTTGCAATGTTTTAGGACCAACGAATCCTGCATCTGTGCAGGGGGTTGGATTGGATAACTTTCAAGTTCTGGATTATCCCAGATGACCTTGAACCAAAGGCTTGAATGCAGACAATCCTGAATTTTGGCAGTGAAGGGTGGGGTACTGCAAATGAATAAAATCAGATTCAAATAGTAGCATTGTACTCTTTTGCTAAAACTAATGGAGACAGAATCCTGGATCTGAAAGTTGTGTTCCTGTTTACAGCTCCTTGAAACAGGCATTGAAAAGTCTTTTGTTTGACTTCAATGGAGTTTAGACCAGTCCTAAACCACCAAAATCCTGAGACACCCTGAACGGGGTAAGAGGTACTTTCTGCTTGTTCCAATGCCATGGCTAGAAATGTGTGGGAAATAGCCTTACCTTATCATAGTGATCCCCATAGATTTTTGAATCAGGATCTGTAGCAGATTTTTTTTTTGGTATTGTTCCATCTTTATAGAACATTCTGATAGATGTTTTCAAGTTTGCAAAGTGTAGATTAAAGAACCTGCCCACACGTCAACCCACTGTGTCATTACAGGTTCATTATTGCTCAGAAAGTAGCTACAGTACATTAGACTATAGTTTCTTGAATCATTTTATACTTCAAGTTTAATGGGAGCCAGTACACACCCACCAACTTTTCCTTTTTTGTCTTCCTTTCTTCAGGCTTCTGCAAACCACTGGTGCAAAGCTTGTTTTGGTAAGTGATTTATAAATACCTCCAGCCTGGTCTGCTTCAGTAGGTGTTAGACTGTCACGATTTGTTGAATTTTCAGCTAAGGTGCTACATGTTTCTTTTCTACTTCCTAGCAAACTTTTGATGTTGGTTGAAGAAGGGCATCCCTGGGTGAAGCCAGAAGAGGGAGCTCTGAGTTAGGTTATAATAGGATGTAGTAATATATCATAAATAGAAAAAAAGGCTCCCCTTGCTTTTTCTTCATCCTCAGAAAGTACAGTACTACTCCACTATTAAAGCAATCTGTAAAAAGATGTCCTCTACAGTTTTTATCCTACAAGGAAAACAAATCAAATCCCAAAATCTGATTTGCAGTAAAAACAATGACAGGAGGTTGACGTTTAATTGTTAAGACATTAGTAAAATGTTACTGCTTTTGCTAGCAGGTCACCAGTTGAAATCTAGCTTCAGTCAGTAACAGTTTCTGCTAGATGATGGTTCTTCAGTAGATGATGAATAAAGACCTGGTAGTCTCAGTCTAGTTGGAAGGACAGGCAGCCACATCACAGAACTGCTATATGCCACTACATGGCACTGTCATTCTCATTCAGTGGCCAGTGCCTGGATGAAGGAGCTTCCATCACACTCTCTCAAACTCTGGTCTGAGAAACATTTCAGTGAGCAACCTAAGGAAGCTCACATCATTGCTTTTTCTGTAGCCACTCTTAGATCCTGCCTATGCAGTTTCTATAACATTCCCAAGAGTGCCACTGAGCATTCCTTTTCCACTTACTCTCCTTCTGCATCTGTCACTGCTGGAAATGGGGAGGTGGAGCCACCTCTTGGCATTCCCCAGTTTCTCAAGCAGCTGGAGACAGATGTCAAGAACAGGTTTGGGATGGCCAGAAAGTGGCTTCATCACCTTTATTTCCAGAATTGGTGCATGTGGAGTTGGGAGCAAGTAGGTGGGGCATGTTTCGTGGTATTACTTTAAGGAGTGCTGTGGAAGCAGTATAGATTTTTGTCTTTAGAGCTGGCAAGCTGGTATCCCACACCTGCACATGTGTTCAGAGAAAGAGAAAAAAAAGGAAAATAGAGGAATTTAGATCTGTGAATCCAGTAACAAGAAGTGTTTTGCTTTTGCAGTCAGACCTTCAGATAGACAGCAAAGGAAATTACCACCTAATGGGGAGACGAGAATTAAAACAATCCCTTCTTGAATCACAAATAAGTTTCTGAAGCTTGAATTGCTTTTATCAGACAAAAAAGAAATGCCAGCATTACTGTCAGCCTGAATATGTTTTTATTTGAAAAGCAAGAAATGGTCTTGTATTATCTTAATGTTGTATTCTTTTCCTCATGCTGTGTAAAATAGCACTTTAGTAACATGCAGCTGGAACTTCATTGCTTTATTGGCTTTTCTCCTTAAAAAAAGATCAAATTGATCACTTCTGTTTCTCTTGGAGATTCAGTAGCTACTGACCAACTGTTTGCACATACCTTTGCTACTGTTTGTTCTCGCTGTGGCTCTGTAATTTCTGATGGTGGTGTATTCTTTGTACCCTTGACATTCTGACCCATTAATAGCAAAAGGAAAGCAAGGGCATAAAAATACTGGAAGGTTCCCTTTGCCAAATTCCTTATGCCCTTTATGTTTGCTCAGCTTGTTGTCCTTTCTTGAACCAACAGAACAACTCAACTCAAACTGAAATGGAAACATTTAGCTATTTTAGTTAATTTATTTCTCTCAGCATTATGAAACTTTAATGAGGGAACCTTATCTACATATTTAGTAAATATCAACCAAAAAACTTGCTCCCTCAGGAAATCTGTAGGAATAAGTGAAATAGCTACAGTACTTGTTCTTTTTTCAGTGTTCACTTCTGTGACTGACATGCATTCTAGATGTTACTACCAAGAGTTTGAAATGCATTGTTCAAAAGTTGCACTCAGTTTCTGATGGAATAGGAAACTATGACAACTCTAGTACAATTATAAAATGTAGCTTAGGCACCTTTGTATGACAATATACTAATATTTTTCATTTTTACAATGGTTTTCATCTGAGAATTCATCTCTATGCATATAATTAGCTAGGTGTCATGACTGCTGTGCATTAGGGAAGGGGATATATCTGATGTATATAAAAATTGTGTGTGCGTGGGGGGGTGATATACAGTGAAGGTGCTTTGGTAGTTGTGTTGCCAGTAGGTCAAGGGGAGTGATTATTTCCCTCTGTTAAGCACTGGTGAGGCCACATCTGGAGTACTGTGGTCAGTTTTGGGCCCCCACTACAGAAAGCATGTGGACAAATTGAAGGGAGTCCAGCAGATAGCAACAAAAATGGTAAGGGGGCTAGAGTGCATGACTTACGATGACAGGTTGAGGGAACTGGGCTTATTTTTTTTAGAGAAGAGAAGACTGAGGGGATGTAATAGCAGCCTTCAACTACCTGAAGTGGGGTTGAAAAGAGGATGGAGCTCAGTGGTGGCAGATGAGAGAACAAGGAGCAACAGTCTCAAATTGCAGCAAGGGTAGTTTAGGTTAAATATTAGAATTTTCTCACTAGGAGGGTAGTAAAACACTGGAACAGGTTACCCAGAGAGGTGGTGGAAGCTCCATCCCTGGAGGTTTTTAAGACCCGACTAGACAAAGCTTTGACAGGGATGGTTCTTCTTTAAGCAGGGGGGTGGACTTGGAGCAGTTCATTTTAAGCAGATTAGGCTCAGAGAAAGGTGCCTCCCCCAAGGGTGTGCCAAATCAGGCCCTCATGCCCCACCCTTGCACATCCAATTGGGTCCAGCTTTGCATATAGAGCTGTGACATCTGGCCCACAGATCCAGAAATTTTGATAGTGGGGGAGCAGTGGCAGTATTAATTACCACTGCTCTCCTATCCCCAAATTTCTGGACCCATGGGGAGCCTCATTGGCCAATTGACATGGCCAAGATCTGGTCTGCGGGTTGGCACCATTGCAATTTCACCATTGCTGCAATTAATAAATGAATCACAATCTTTATGTACATGGGACAATGGATGAACTTTGATTCCTGAATTTCCTAATTTTTGAGTGCTTGACTTCGCAAACTTAGTAGCATTTTAGTATGTAATTGGATATAAGAGAAGTCTTTCCAAACAGCTATTAAAATAATATTATCCTAAAGTAGAGTTTTCAAATTTTCCCCATGTTACAGACAACATTTATTTAGCTCCCTTTCATTTGCAGTCATGTAACATCTTCGATGCAGGGAAGCATGGGTTTAACTTCTGGATGAAATTTAGCAGCTGGGGAAAAAAAGGTGGGGAGTTTGCTTGGTTGATGCGAGGTTGGTCTGCAGGCTGGATTGGGAGTGTGGGCCCAGGCCAGGGCCCTGGTTCAGCACATGGGGCCAGTTAAGCCCACAGCCCCAGCCCTGTATGCTGTATTGGGCTCTGGCCCTGTGCGCTGTATTGGGTTCCATGGCTCTGACCCTGCTCGTCAGATAGGACATAGGGTCATGTCATCTGATTTTCAGGGCTTGAAAATGTGATGGTGGGGGAGAGGTGGCAGTGTTGATTGCTCCCAGGACTAAATTTCTAGATCTCTAAAAAACCCTGCTAATATGGCTCTGTGAGCCAGAGGTTGAGCACCACTGCTGTAGGACATTTGCTGTCAGAAGCTCTGCTGATTGATTTAGAGGACCTTCTGGTACACTGGATGGTAGGTGATGGTTATTTTATTTTTTTATTTGATGCAGTCTCTCATAGGTTGTTGAGTTAACTGCATCTCAGAAAAAATGAGAGAAATTCCACTGAGAACAAAGTCAGGAAATCCTCTTTGAGTTCTTCAACTCAACCCTGTGCTCTGCAGTATGAATATAGAGGGGGTGATTGGTGGGCGTAACAAACATATAACACAACATGTTTTTGAAGGATTAGTTTGAACTCATACACCAGGCGAGTACACTTTTGCTGGTCTCTTTGATTTCTGCATAGCATTTTACTGCATTTGCAGTGAAAACCTGCTTCATGCTGACTTGTATGTCAAAATTTGAATAGGGGCAGGGATTGAAGCAGCATTTCTGAGTGGTGTGAGCCAGCCATTCCATACCAGCGGAGTGTTTAACTCTGAAACTCATCAACAATTTATATGTCAAAAATGTTAAAACTACAGGCAATGCAATTTCAATCAGAAATCTTAAAACTACTTTAGGATTACAGACTAAACTGAAGTATAACATTATTGTTATATCTCCCTCTGTTTGTCACCTGTCTGTAGCTATCCATCAACCGGGTTGTACCAAACCTGAAAGGGCTGTTGTGAGGCTTAATTAGTTTTTGCTGAGTACTTTGGGAACCTGAGATGAGAGGTGTTAGTTAAGTGCAAAGTATTATTCACTGTGTAGAATATTCTAGGTAGTATTGCACTGGACAAAGAAATGTCTGTATGTGTTTAAGAATGGCATCAGATTGCAACGTGTAGTCCAAATTATTTGTCTATGAACTGGTCAATGATCCTTGTGCCACTCCAAATAAGGACATAAATGTTGGGCACTAGCATTAGGTATCTAGGTTGTAGCTGTATTGGTCTAGAGGCAAAAGGAATCAGAACTTGGGGTAGAGGAAATATCTTTCATTAGGGGTGCACTGATAAAGAATGTTTGGGTTGATACCAATGGCCAATTATTAACGAGCCATATCAGCCGATATCGATCCAATTGCTGATATGCAGCCCAGCAGCTTGAACAGCAGCATCTGGCTGGTAAGTCTGTTGGGGGCAAGGGTGAGGGGAGGAAATGGGTGTAGTGGGGGGGGGGGGAGTGAGGCAGGGGCAGGGGCTTCCCAGATGGAACTGAGTGGGGCACAGGATGGAGCCACAAGTGGCTTGTTGGGAGTTGGGGGAGAGAAAGCTTCCACCGCTGTGCACACCCCTGGGGGGAGGCACCTTTCTATGAGCCTAATCTGCTTAAAACGAACTGTTCCAAACAGACATACAAAAAACTAGAACTCTTGGTTCCAAAATGATACCTTTTATTAGACCAACTGAAAATTGGCAAGAAAATTGTCCTTTTCTGCAAGCTTTCGGGATCAAAGTTCCTTCATCAGGCTCTGGGAAAAGTGTAGATGGTACAAGATGGTAAAAAGTCCCCATAGGTAGGAAATAAACTTAATTTTTGCACAGAGAGAGCTGAAGATGGAAGTCTGTCCTTCTGGGTCCATGAGTGTCTTTGTGAGCTGTGTTGAGTAGCTCTTTGATGTATTGATCAGATAGAATTCCTTCCCTGGAGGTGTCAGATGGCTGGCAGGGAGACAAAAACTTCCATGTTGTTCTGCAATGAAGTTTAAAATCCAAACTCGGCTAAAATTCGGCATCTTCCCTGTTTCAGGGGTGTACTTGGTAGCCGTGTTGGTCTGAGACAAAAAGACATACAAAAAACTAGAACTAGACATACAAAAAACTAGAACGAAGGAACTTTGCTCCCGAAAGCTTGCAGAAAAGGACAATTTTCTTGCCATTTTCCAGTTGGTCTAATAAAAGGTATCATTTTGGAACCAAGAGTTCTAGTTTTTTGTATGTCTTTTTGTCTCAGGCCAACATGGCTACCAAGTACACCCTTGTTCCAAACAGGAGATTTTACCATACCTTGAACTCTCCTATGAAATAGACAAGGGTCTGTAGCAGACCCCAGGAGGGTCTGCTACAGACCCCCACATCAAGGGGAAGAAATAGATTCAGGGCTCCTGAGGCAGCTCTCAGAGACCATAAAAGCTAAAGAGGCGGTAGTCATGGGGGACCTAAACTACACGGACATCTGCTGGGAGACACAGACGGCAAAGTCCCACCGCTCACACAGGTTTCTAACCTGTGTACAAGACCTCCACCTGACACAGGAGGTACATGGTCCCACTAGGGGGAATGCCATACTGGATCCGGTATTGGCAACGGGGGATGACATGGTAGGGGACCTCCAGATCGGTAGCCATCTGGGGGACAGTGATCACCTAATAATAGAATTCACCATAAGACTTCGAGTGGGTAAGGTAACTAGTAGGGTGAAAGTGCTAGACTTTAGGAAAGCTGATTTCAATGAACTCAGGCGATTAGTCAAGGACGCACTGCAGAGTAGGAGTTTTGAAGTGATGGGAGCCCAGGAAGGGTGGCTATGCCTTAAGGAAATGATCCTTCGGGCACAAAGCGAGACGATCCCCATGCAAGGTAAAAGAGGGAAAGGGGCCAGGAGGCTTCCCTGGCTGACCACAGAAATCCAGGGCAGCCTAAGGGCCAAAAGGGGAGCACATAAAAAGTGGAAACAGGGTGAGATCACCAAAGACGAATATACCTCCTCTGCTCGTGCTTGTAGGGAGGCAGTTAGGCGGGCCAAAGCTACCATGGAGCTGAGGATGGCATCCCAAGTAAAAGACAACAAGAAGTTGTTTTTTAGATATATAGGGAGTAAAAGGAAGGCCCAGGGAGGAATAGGACCCCTGCTAAATGGGCAGAAACAATTGGTGACAGACAGGGGGGACAAGGCTGAACTCCTCAACGAGTTCTTTGCCTCAGTGTTCCTAAGCGAGGGACATGACAAGTCTCTCACTGGGGTTGTAGAGAGGCAGCAGCAAGGCGCCAGACTTCCATGCATAGACCCTGAGATGGTGCAGAGTCGCTTGGAAGAACTGGATGCCTTTAAGTCAGCAGGCCCGGATGAGCTCCATCCAAGGGTGCTGAAGGCACTGGCCGACATAATTGCAGAGCCACTGGCGGGAATATTTGAACGCTTGTGGTGCATGGGCCAAGTCCCGGAGGACTGGAAAAGGGCCAATGTGGTCCCCATTTTCAAGAAGGGGAGGAAGGAGGACCCGGGGAACTATAGGACAGTCAACCTCACCTCCATCCTTGGTAAAGTCTTTGAAAAAATTATCAAGGCTCACATTTGCGAGAGCCCGGCAGGACAAATTATGCTGAGGGGAAACCAGCACGGGTTCGTGGCAGGCAGATCGTGCCTGACCAATCTAGTCTCTTTTTATGACCAGGTTACGAAACGCCTGGACACAGGAGGAGGGGTGGATGTCATATACTTAGACTTCAGGAAGGCCTTCGATACGGTATCCCACCCCATACTGGTGAACAAGTTAAGAGGCTGTGACTTGGATGACTACACAGTCCGGTGGGTGGCGAATTGGCTGGAGGGTCGCACCCAGAGAGTCGTAGTGGATGGGTCGGTCTCAACCTGGAAGGGTGTGGGCAGTGGGGTCCCGCAGGGCTCGGTCCTTGGACTGATACTCTTTAATGTCTTCATCAGCGACTTGGACGAGGGAGTGAAATGTACTCTGTCCAAGTTTGCAGATGACACAAAGCTATGGGGAGAAGTGGACACACTGGAGGGCAGGGAACAGCTGCAAGCTGACCTGGACAGGTTGGACAAGTGGGCAGAAAACAACAGAATGCAGTTCAACAAGGAGAAATGCAAAGTGCTGCACCTAGGGAGGAAAAATGTCCAGCACACCTACAGCCTAGGGAATGACCTGCTGGGTGGCACGGAAGTGGAAAGGGATCTTGGAGTCCTAGTGGACTCATGAGTTGGCAGTGTGACGAAGCCATCAGAAAAGCCAATGGCACTTTATTGTGCATCAGCAGATGCATGATGAATAGGTCCAAGGAGGTGATACTTCCCCTCTATCGGGCACTGGTCAGACCGCAGTTGGAGTACTGCGTGCAATTCTGGGCACTGCACTTCAAGAGGGATGCGGATAACCTGGAGAGGGTCCAGAGAAGGGCCACTCGTATGGTTAAGGGCTTGCAGGCCAAGCCCTACGAGGAGAGACTAGAGAACCTGGACCTTTTCAGCCTCCACAAGAGAAGGTTGAGAGGCGACCTTGTGGCTGCCTATAAGTTCATCACGGGGGCACAGAAGGGAATTGGTGAGTATTTATTCACCAAGGCGCCCCCGGGGGTCACAAGAAACAATGGCCACAAGCTAGCAGAGAGCAGATTTAGATTGGACATTAGGAAGAACTTCTTCACAGTTCGAGTGGCCAAGGTCTGGAACAGGCTCCCAAGGGAGGTGGTGCTCTCCCCTACCCTGGGGGTCTTCAAGAGGAGGTTAGATGAGTATCTAGCTGGGGTCATCTAGACCCAGCACTCTTTTCTGCCTGTGCAGGGGGTCGGACTCGATGATCTATTGAGGTCCCTTCCGACCCTAACATCTATGAATCTATGAAATGTGAACTTTCATTTCTGCGTAGGAGAACTTTTATAATCTTTCCTCCTATGCCTGAAGAAGGGTGCCTGTGTCCAAAGTCTTGCAAATAAAGACTTTTTGCAAACTTCTAGTTGGCCTAATAAAAGATATCACCTCTACCATGAGTTCTGAGCACTAGCATCATGCTTCTTGCCTTCAATTTCCTGTTAAAATCTTTGGGGGAGTCTCTGGGCTTTTAAAATTTGCTTATACGTTTAGGCTTCTGCTTAAGTCCCTGAAAACCTGTCAGCATGTCTGTTTTCTAAAGCACCTTCCGCTTAGCCATTTGGCTCTAGGTTTTTAGGGCCATGAGAAGGACAGAATAGGATTGTGTTTAGATACCCAGTAGGTATCTAAGCACAAGTATCTGGCCCTTAGTGTTCATGAAGCCCTATAGGAAAGTGTGGAGGGAAGGGGCCAGGCATGTGAATTCTGAGGGCAGGGGCAGGAGGGCACAGGTCTGAGAGTCAAGAATGGGAGAGGAGGCAGCAGGAACTTCGAAACAGTCCTGGCTGAGCTGCTGCCGTATGTGCTGTGGTTGCTTCAGCTCCATTGCTCTTAAAGCAAAAGCAGCTGGGAACTGTTTCAAAGTCCCTGGCATGGCAATATGGTCAGGATGCAGGCATGGCAATATGGTCAGGAGAGGCAATTCTGCACCCCTTCTAACTTGGTGCCCAGGGTGCGTACCCCTCTTGCCCACTCGGAGTTACACTACTGGAGACCAGCAATTGGGCAGAGCAGGTGCTAAATACAGAGGTGACTTATGTGGGATGCATGCCAGTAACGGACTCACAAGTACCTTCAGATAGAGCAGTACAATGGCTGGTCTGTGATGTGATGCTGGATTCAAACCTTTGATGCACAATTAAAGGCTTTGTACATTTTCATCTGGGCTAAATTATTTTGTATGAGTTCTCAGCTTTCCACAGGACTGCTCCCAGTGTAGCAGAACATAATTACCTGTCTGCATTATTATTGGCATTGTAGTACTACTGAGGAACCTATTCGTGCCCTCACTGTACTACGTGCTCTACAAACAAAGAAAAAATCCCAAAGAGCATATAAGGAGTGTGTACAAATAAAACCATGGAGACTTCAGGTGATACAGTAGCACAAAATGGATCTTGCAGCTATGGATAGTGCATGTAGTCAGAAGAAAAACAGATTCAAAAGATTAACTTTATTGTAATATCTCTGGAATAATTATCTGATTTACAAGCCATATTAACTAATACAGTTTCTTTAGGGTCTCTAATGTACATGCTGAGGATTTTGCCAGTTATCTAAACAATGTTATCATTCATCCTACTGATGATCAATCAGTATAAGCTTCAAACACTGTTTATACTGCAGAAGCTGCAGCATCCTAGGAAGTGAAAATTGGACCAATATGCCAACACTTTGATATAACAATCAAATAGGAAAGGCAGGATATTCTGGTTTTTTTTGGAAATCATCAGTATTTACAAAAATGTATATTTTTCTCACAGAAAGCAAGCAGCATTCTTAGACTTATTCACTCATTCACAAGCAGTCATTCTTCAAACGCGTCATTCAGACACACGGTTTTTAAAATACATTCACCTAAGTTGCTTGCTGTACAGATAAGCATGCTTATAATTAAAACACTGGTTTTTGAACCAGAACATTAATCAATACAGAAGTACAAAATATTGAGCAAGAAAGACACATTCCTAAAATATAATTGAACTTTGTTCTCCTGAAGTTGCTGAGCTTCATGTATTTCTAGCATACAATTTCCCTTTTGTAGATCAAGTATATTTTGGGGTGCATGATCAGGCTTACAGTGTTTGCCCTGAACCCCATCAAACTGTTAGTATATTATGAAAATGAACCCTGCAATATTTGCACAAATGATACAGCAAGTTGAATATATTTATTACCCATTTATACACAAGCAATGATAGTTAAGTGCTCATCTCATTTGCACTGATCTCAATTTAGAAAAACTCAGCTGACTTAATAAAGTTATTCCTGATATGCATTTAAAAATGAAATCAGAATTTTCTCCATGAAGCTTGTAATGTGGAAAGATTAGCATGCATTTTATGCATTCTGTTGGTTTTCAAACAAAACTTTGTAATTTAGTCATTTAGTTATCTTTTATGTGGATAATTTTCTCACTTTAAAAAAAATGCACTCAATGAATCCATTCAGCCTGGTCCATTAAAGAGCAATGGTAACTTTGAACAATAGCTGCTTGTTTTACAGCCACTGCAAATGCTTAGAAAGCACTAAATTGCCTTTTATGCTCAACAGCTTGATAACAAAGACTGATTTTCTATTTTTTTTCAGTTGATTTGATGGTTCACTTGAGCTTTAGAAACACATTACATAAATCTTTATGGCTGTTACAGAAGCCTGTTGTCAAGTTTAATTTGATTTTTTTTTTTTTATGTTGTAATAATTTACCCTTAAACTCACTGTACCAAGCTTCACTAGAATGTGCTTTATGCTGGATCCATGGGACTATTAAGTTGTAGGGGCTTATTTCTTTCAGGACGAAACCTGATTTTTCCAAAAAACTTTTATCTATTGCAAATTCTTCACTAAAAATTCAACTGATCAGTGTTCGAGCACCTTCTTTGAGGTTCTGCTGAATACCTGGCACTTGCATCATTGTCATTGGGCATAAAGGGTTCTCAGCAATTTACAGGTTCAAGCTCTATGTGCCTTTCTTCCAGATGTGTTCATTTTTAAGTGGAAACTTTAGAAAAAATAGAATGATGTGACCGTGTACATTGCTTATCACTACCATTTGTAAATGCAGGAATATTCCTGACATTTAGCATCAAGGAATATAGCAACAAAGTAGTTTAACAACAAAGTGAAATTAATCTTTTGAATTTAAATATAATAGCTATTGTTTTAGGGAGTATATTTTGCTGTGTTCTGTTAACTAGTGCTGAATTTTCAGGTCTATATGTGCTGAAATCAATATTTGGGTTGTATAATCAGGTCTACTGTTGGATTTTCCTGTATGTTCCCTCCCAGAGTCTATGAACATGACCAGTACAACTTTGCAATTAAGATCCCTGGGCTGATAAATTCGTTACATTTTCATTTGGAATACTTTTTGGTCCCTAGCCTTGAAGTCTGAGAGATGGGTTTAAATGTTGGACTTGGCTGTCTCCTATAGGCTCTCTCTCATCTCATTATTGGGACAAGGGCTGATAGTCCACCAAGTTTGTGTGACTGGTGCAGAAAACAGCTGCGTGCATGGCATACTATTCTGCTTAAATGACAAACACTTAACCCCCCCCCCCCCCCCCCAGTTCCCCTTTTGCTATTATTTAAAAATCAGTAGGTGCTAAAAATCCTCACAAGTTCAGTTGACATACTGGACTAACTTAACTGTGAGGATAGTAGGACCGTGAAACAAGCTGTGTAGGGAAGCTGGATAGGCATTTGTCTTGGATGATTTAGGAATAATGCATCCTGCATCTCTGCAGAGGGGTGCACTAGATGACGTTTGAAGTTTCTTCCAACCCTGTGAGTCTGTTCTATAACCTGAAGGAGTGATGTTATCTTCCACTGCTTCATCAATTAATGTTTGGAGACACACCTGTGTTCCAAGCTGCTTTACTGTGCTTGTCACTAACATATTTTGATAGACGGAGAAGACCTTATGTGGCTAGATGAGGGGTCTTTTTTTTTCCACCTATGCACATGAATTGCTGTGTTTCTGTCCATCTTTGCTCTTTCATTTGTGTGCGTTCTATTGGTTAGGATGGTCTTCCCTCCCTAACAATTTTACATAAGCACAACATAAGACTTCAGACATTTTTCTGGCACTGACACTTCGTTAGATCTATTAACCATTGAAATCATTTCAGATATTGAGACAGAAAGAAATCCAGTAAAATTCTGGCAAGCTAGATTGAGTTCTTATCTTGTAGATCCATAGGGATATCCTGCCATAGTCCACAGTAAGTTGAGTCTAAATTCAGACAAAAGGCTCTTGTTTCTGCAGCAGACTGGGAATTAAATGTTATTTAAATGCAGATGTGAGGTTGAGTTAATTAAACATGAACATAAGAGTTTGAAGAATCATGTGTTATTTATTCTGATATTAAATGCATGTGTTTTCCATTGTTCCTATGCTTTCCATTTTCTATATGCTCCAGGTTTCTCTACTGGCAGTCTGTATCTGCACTGTAAAACTTGGTACAGGGAAGCCTGAAGGTTTGGAAATGGAACCGTTTTGGAGAGTTGTGGGGGCTACATGATAATGTGTATAGCTGGGATATTTTCTGCTAAAACAATGAGCAATTAAATAGTTAACAATGATTACATTTAAATTAATGTCTTTCATATTTCAGTGTCCAACTGAGATAAAGAGGACTACTTGTACATTTCAGGGAGTGTGTCTAAAGCTGCCAGCAGACTCAGCTGCAGCATCAGTTTACAGGTGATTCACATTTTCAGGACCTTTTTCACAACCAGAAGGACTAAAACCATTATTTTTTTTTTTTTAAATAAATGGTTAGATTTTGAGGAAAAGTGAGGGATGGATGCTGTGGCAAATTAGAATTGTAAAATACCTTTTTTAGAGCTTCATGACTAATGGCTTGGGGTTTTTTTGGTTCAATGATGGACCAAATGTGACTGAAATAAAATTTTGTTTTGGGCTCTCAGAAATATTTTGTCTGAGAAGAATTTTTTTTTCGATTTTTGTCTTGCTTTGCAGTTCTTTAGTGGTTTCCTTTAATTTCTGTCAATTTAAAAAAAAATGAAGTTGCCTAAAAACAGAAGGGTGATGTATTTCATTTTGAGAAAAGTCCAAATGAAATGTTTCAACTCTTCCAAAATGATTTCCAGCCAAAATTATTTGCCCGATTTTTCTAGGTTTCAGGAGTATTTTGGTAATCTGGAAACTGCATTTTTTTCAATGTATTTATTGTTCACTGAAAAAATTCTTCCCGCTCTGCTCTTTTTATATGTTCTCATGGGCTTAATTTAAAATCATCAGTGGGCCATTCTAGTAAGCAGAAGTGTAACCAGTAGCATAACATGGGGAGGGTGAGCAGGGCATCAGTCCCAGGCACAAATTTTGCGTCAGCAACCCCCAGGGAGTCCATGCCATGGCAACAGCAGCAGTGCACAAACCCTGCTAATTATTCTTTTGGGCATAACTAGGAAGTTTTGCATTCTGGGTGGCAGCTGGGCTGGCAGCATAGCGATTGCCATTCTTGCACCTCCATGAGCTCTGCACCTGGGGTTGTTACCCCTCTCACCCACTCCTAGTTATGCTGCCACTAGTAGATTATCACATGGGGAGACCTGAGTTCAGGATTGACTTTGTTTAGCTCTTGTTCCCTGTTTGGTCTTAATATTATTGACATCAATAGCAAAACTCTTGTGATTTGAAAGGGAGCAAAATTTGGTTGACTGGTCTACTGAAACCCTGAGGCACATGGAGAGAGAAAATCTAGGAAAAGAAGGATGCTATATTCATGGCTCCTACATCCTCCCATGTACCTCATCTAGAATAGAGCTGTTAGGAGTTGTACATATTGTAGTTTAGTAGAGAACAGCTACTTCTTTCCTGTTTTGGGAAGGGGGCCATGTTCACCACAGGTATCTTGGTTTTGCAAAGGAAAACCATGGCTCCAGTGGAGATATATAATCCAGAGTTAAACAAAAGGTAAAATTGTGAAAACCAGGCCTGAGCTCCTAAACAATACAGCAGTGAAAGCATTTCCCTAGTTATGAAGGTGAGTTCTCCCCAGAAATATCAAACCAAGCCAGCTGAACAAAACCCAGGAGATTTAAAAATAGAGGGGCCTAGATTCTGCGCTCCTTGGTAATGGGGCAAATCCAAATGAGCAATAATGACTCCTGAATCTTGTCTATATTTACCACAGCATAAAGGAAAGCAAATCTTGGCCACACATTATTATAACTATTGTGATAGGAGGAGGATGGAGATTTATCCTAGGGGTAACTTGAGGTATGACTTTGGGCCAATATGTGCAATTTACCCAGACAATATTCTGTTAATGAAGCTATTATTCAAATGAAGAATTTTAAAAAAAGCGAGTTACTAATTACACTGACCAACATTGTTTTGGAGGCAGAGAAACAAGATATGCTATGCAAACAGTAAAAATAGAAACAATGCCAGTACACAGCTGCTCCAGTGGAATAACTGTGCCAAACTGGCATTATTTTTTAACATACACTCCACTCTGGACCAGGATCCATTGTTTGGCAGTGCCTTTATTCCTGCAAGATTGCACATGATGTTGTAAACATCGACTGATCTGATTGGAGGAGCTCTGTAGTTAGATTTGAAATCTGAAAGAAAGACATGCATAGAGATGTTTTAGTTTCTGGATATCAGGGAGGACTTAACATTATATCATCTCTTTTGCCTTCAGACTTTGAATTGTAGGAGTATTGCTGAGCAGGGCGTTAACATAGACAAGCCCATTAGCCCTTTTAGATACTCATAGAAAATCTTGAGGGCTTTATTTGTTAAATGATTTAGTAAATAAAAAAGAAGGAAGTTGTCAAACACAGGAAGTATTTACATTGTTACATGTTTGAGTATTTCAGCATATTTCTAATTCAGTGGGTTCTCAAACTTTTTGGATTTGAGGCACCCCTTCATAACTTTTGTGAATTGACTGGCACCTAAATTCAAAAACCAATTCATATGCTACAGTGCTTACCTCCTTGAAGAAGGGCCAGGCAGTGGAGATGGGGGATTAGTCAGGCAGGGACAAGCATGATCCTTTGCTTATCTGCTTATATCCTAACACCTTGTGGCACCGTTCAAAGGATCTGGTGGCACCCAGGGGTGCCACCAGATCCATAGCTGAAAATCAGTGCTTTACAGCTTTTCAGCACACTTTTGTTCTAAAGTGACTGCATCCCAGGTTCTGTCTTTATTTCTCACTTGCAAAAGATGTGTACTATTTAGTATTGAAAGGGTCTGACAAAATGAGGATCAAATAATCTCTACATCTTCATGGGAATGTGAACTGTGATTGCATGAACCCTGTCAAAGGACCTGCTCTGTCTTGATGAGCCCTTTGCCAAGAATAAAAAAGAATGCATCCCTTTTGAATAGCATTAAAAACTCAAGCCAGGTTAGGTGAGAACAGCAGTATCCAGTAGGGGTATGCGAAATGGGCTGTATTTGATTCGGATTTGACCCAAATCAGGGGACAGTGATTTGATTCACTGATTTGGATCACTGTCCTGATTCAATTTGGCTGGATCCAAATCTGAAGATTTGGTGCTGATTCAGAGAATCAGTGATTCAGTCATAGACAAAGCTTTAAATGTTTTTTCTGCATACCTTGAGGTACCAGGCGTGGCTCGTGAATGCTGTGATGGTGGGGCGGATGGAGCATCCCACAGGAGCGCTGGGGGACCCCTGCATGCTCAGTACTTCAGGTCCACTGCCGAGTGCATGGGGGACCCCCTCTGTGCCCCCCTGGTTCAGCAATTGGCCATGGGGAGACTCCAGGTGCCACCCCAGACCCAGGAGGCACCAGTCACTGAGTCGGGGGGTAGGGGAAGGGTCCCCTACATGCTCTGCAGTGGACGCAAAAGTGGACCAGAAGTACTTCTGGTCCACTTCCGGGTCTGCTGCCGAGCACACTGGGGACCACCCCCCAGTGCTCCTGTGGAACACTCCATCCACCTCAACATCTCATCATTCACACGAGCCACCTGATACCTTGAGGTTTGTAGAAAAAACATGTAAAGCTGCGCCTATGTCTGAATCATTGAATCTCTCCAAATCAATTCAGAGGGTTCCGATTCAATTCGGAGAGATTAAAGGGTCTCCTGATTCGATTCAGATTTGGCCAACGAATTGGGCCAAATCTCCACCAAATCTAATCAGCAGCCAAAGCTTCGCACAGTCCTAATATCCAGTAGATGGAACCCAGGAAACTTGCTGATACACTTGGCAAATCATTTTGAGGGATTTTTTTTTTACTAGTTTTCTCATCTATAAAGGGAAATCTATAATATTGCAAATCTAGCAAGTGTGTTTAGGTCTAAAGATGAAATCTTGTGCACACTGCAATTGTTTAATTATAGAAGGAACAGAAATACACAAGGAGTTCAGTTTCTGAGACTCCATTAGGTCCCAGATAGTTACAGGTGACTGGGAAGTCCATGGAGGTATGTCTGTCATGGAAGCATGAATAAAACAATGTATATTTTTGGGGCATGGAAAAATTCAGGAAGTGTGCACTGGTACTGAATGATTTCTGCAAATAGGACTCTCAAACAGTGCAAGACCTAGTGATGAAACTCATGTGCCTATGTGCTGGCCTTGGAGAGTGTTAACAGAAAGGGATACCCAATGCCAATATTATCTTGGTGACATGTATACCAGCTGGCTGTGCATGATGTCTGACTGCCCACAGAGAAATATAATCTTGATTTTTTCTCACCAGATTTCAAGTCACGCTTGCAAACTAAAAGGGGCTATGGACAAAAGGGCTTGGTTTCTCAAATTAATTTCTGCACTAGCTCATCATCCAAACCAGTGCAGTACTCTGAACCTGCCTTTCCTCTGAAGCTGTTGTAGGTGGTGTGTGTGTGTGTGTGTGTGTGCGTGCGCGCATGCGTGCATGCATGGGCATGCATGTGTGTGTGCATGCACAGTTTTCTCTCATTGCTCGATAATCCAGCTGGCCTACCTGGCCCAAATGCAAGGAAGAATCCCCTCATGTCCATGAGCTCATTGTCATATCCGTGCCATCCATTCTGCCAGGCCTCCTTTCTCCCTGTACCATTCTCCCAATATGGAAGTTTCTCTTTACTCTGGGGAGTGAAAACAGAATAATATTAACATAAATCTGCCATAAGAATGAGCCTTCAAATAATGAAAGAAATACATCATTAACAACATACTGTTTATTACATTATTTTGTTACAGATTTTATGTTCTGCCGTCATAGGATTGTAGCAGTCAGACTGAGGAAATTCAGGCACATGCCTGCAGTGGCTCAAGCTAGAAGCCTGGGGGGGCGCTAGAGCAGCCCCCAGTCCCTTGCACAGTGCTGAGCTGAGGGGCGGCGGGGGCGTGACCAGGCCCCAGCAGGAGGCTCTGATTAGGGAGGGGTGTAAACCCCCACCCTGCCTGCACCATCCCAGGCTTTTTCCTGCTGGCTGCTCAAGGGGTGAGTGTGTTGCCAGACCCCAGCTTCGGGCTAGCACTCTGAGGCAAGGAGGGGTGTGTAGTGCATGCATCTGTTGATGATATGGAGCTTTTCAATCTCATTCCCTGCCTCTGTCAGTTTGCTGCAGACAGTGTAAAGTCAAGCAAAACAATAGCCTCTCTCCATCAGTTTAAGCTCCTCTTAAACAGCTTACCGGCTAACTTGTTGATTAGCTCCAAAAAGCCATAAGCAGTCACTGTTCTGTCTGCCTGTCCCAGTGAAATTGAAGATATACACAGAAACCTCTCAGCATTAGCAGGTATACCACATTCCTAGGGTCCATGGGATTGGGGTCTGTGCTGTGGGAGATGGGAGGGAGGGAGTGGGGGATTCCTGCGTCAGCAGCGAGGCAGAGCGGGGAGATAGGGTAAGGAGAAGCCAGGCAGACCCTGTTGTACCTGCAGTCTCTGCCAGAGCTCCTGCCAGGGAGCAGAGGAGAGGGGCCAGCTCTACTTTGGAGCAGAGAGCTCTGCTCAGCCTAGAGAGGATATTGGGATGCTGGGGGAGTCTGGTTTATCTTAAACCAGCAAGGGGTCTGGGATAGACCTTACATAAACCAGTTTGAGCCAAATCAGTTAAGTCTGATGCTACATTCAATCAGGTTTATCTCAAACTGATTTCAGCCATTTTCAAACTGGTTTATGTGCACTGAACATCTATTACAGGTTTAAACCAGTTTCTGATCACTTAAACCGGTTTGTGTGTAATGTCTGTCCCGAGCTATTGTGTTTACCTTATAACTCTAGCTCTCATAAATGAGACATTGATTTAAGATGCCTTTACATTTCCTTTCCTCCCCCCCCACCATAAATTTGTCTGATTTTATCCCACCAAAACCACTCAAGAATTAACCATGTATAGAAACTGTCAGAACTATAATAAGTATTATTATAAAGCTCAGCTCTTTAGACTGTTAACTGCAGGAACCTCTTTAGTGTCCATTCTGGTTCTTTGTGTATAATAGTCAGCAGATGTACTAGACAATTGAACAACTTTAGCTGACAAATTAAATTTCTTTCCTTGTCTCCCTCTATTTCACTGACAGCACTCGAAGCAAACAGAGGAGAAAACGGACTCATTCTACTCTTCTACTGTAGTGCACTACTCTGTTTAATGCAGTTCCAGGAAACTAATTGTCAAAGGACTGTACACCACGAGAGAAGCTGTACTGCTTTTGTTAGCATCAACTCAAGACATGCCAAGTTTTACCTAATTTGAAAAGTTTCTTTGGAGCTATCATGACATAGTTGAAGTTAAACCTTTCAGAAATACTGTCAGATGTTGTGGACTCAGCTGTTTCCCTACTAATGTCAAATCCAGGAAATGAAATGCCCTTCAATCATCAGCCCAAGTACAAAGGGAATAATACGTTATTGCAGATGTGAAGAGCAGTCAAAAGCTCAGCAATTTCTATTACATTTGCCAATATTTGGGTCAGAAAACATGTTACTTTTTTTTCCAATTGCAAGTGAATCTGGGGCTCATGAAATTCAGACAGCACTATATTGAGGCAGGGGTTGTTCAGGCAGATGAAGTGCAACTTTCCTAACATGGCACTTAAAAAGGCAACACACTTTTGACTTGTAACAAACACCCCTTCTAGCCCAGTTCTGGCTTCTTTGGGGACCAGAGTCCTAGTTGCTTTGAAGTGCATTGAATTGTGGTGATTTTCTTATGTGCACAAATGGGGCTAGGACACATGTCTAAAATAATTAAATAGTTACCTCCAGAGGAAACACTAGTGCCCTAGGTCACTGTGATGCCTTTGGTTCCTGACTTTTGAATGTTTCCTGCACGTTTATGTTTCTAACTTTGCAATCATTTAAGTTGTGGAATGTCCAGAAGTACAAGTGTGTAAAATAAAACAAGCTGGTAAGTAAAGCATTTAGGGTTGAGAGACTGAATCATAAAAACTTGGTATTGAAAAGCAAACTGAGGATACAGAATCAGTAAACAGAAAGACCATTCTATATAGTAGTGTAAAAGTACTGTAGGAAGAATATAAAGATCCAAACCAATAGAACTAAAAAAGAAGCAAAAAATAATTGGGAGTTTTGGCTGGTAGAGTCTAGAATGTGAAGAAAATGACAGAATTCCAGACTCATTCCCCCTTGCCTCCCAAAATCATGCAAGGTAGTGAACTACTACAAAGAAATGGTATTTCCTAGTTGCTAACAGAGTGCTACAACCAACAGAGAAGTTAAAAAAAATATGAAGTGTGCACAATAGGAAGGAGCTTAGCTGCCTTTCTTCAGCCATTTGAGCAGAAAAAAATAACAGAAAAGTCAATTACTATTTTAAAAATATGACATGAAAATCAGAAACAATAGGAAGGAATGGGCAGACAGAGATAATTATTACAGCAGAAATATTTGCTCCACTGTTATTAAGAGCTTGTCAGAGTTTCCATGATTTAAAAAAAATCTTTTTCAGGATTCATAAAAATGTTCTCCATGGCAAGCACCAGTGCTAGAGAAAGGGTTTTAGTTATAACAATTAAAAAAAATATGTTTGGGGAAATGGTTTCAGATGCCTTTTTAGATGATGAGGTTGAGCAGTAGCTTTTAGATCTTTATAATGAAAATGTGCAGCCCACCAGTCTACATACAAGAATAATTTCTTTTTCTAAAGGTACATTTATGTAAAACCCTCCACACCTCATTGGATGTGACACATTAGCAATGTGATACTGTCAGTCTACTAGATTAGTATATGGCAGGTAAGTAACTATGACAGGCATAAAGGAAGCCATTCTGTTTAGCTGTGTTAATCTGTGAAGCAATGTGGTCTAGGGATTACAATGGGAGGCTAGACTTCTAGTTTCTGTTACCAGCTCTGTTACAGACTGGATATGTGACCATGGGCAATTCCCTTAATATTGGGCCTTAATTTACTCATCTATAAAATGTTTGTGCATATTTTCCTAATGCAGATGTGTGTTTTGGGGCTTAATTAAAGTTTACATTGTACTTTGAGATACTTGTATGAAATATAAGTACAAAATAATAGTAATATTTTATAGTAAGTTTGGCACAAATCTCCCTTTTATCTATTGGCATAACAAATCCCACTTCGTTTAAAAGAGTGCTTTCAAGTTAAAAATTAAAAAGTGAATGACTGCATGTGCAATAAGCTATAAAACCAAAATCTTGACATTTTTAAGATCCCTAAAATCTCATGAAGTTTTTTTGTGGGGAAATAAAGTTAAACTGACATAGTGGTCAAGTTCTATAATATCTAATTATAGTTTGCCTAGTCACAGTCTGCACTTTCAATTGGGTAAGGCATTCTTCAATTCCTGCCTTCAAACTGTGGAATAGTGTTGCTGTTCTATGCATTTGTTAGGGTCCAATACTTCTGGGACATAAGTGCCGATATTCAGTACCTGCTATCTTGGGCTCTTGAAAAGCCACTGTATTCTGATCCAGAAATGGTTACATTTCAGTGGTGGTTTACCCAATCCCTGTTCACCAAAATCAGGAGTATAGTCTTTTCTTCTAAAGCCTGAATTAAGTAGGAGTTGGAAGGACAAGAAATGGAAGATCAAGATCACTGTTTGTGAAGTGTCTAGGGTTCCTTCTAGATAAAATATCCTATACATGCAAGCCACTAACATTTGGTGCTTTAAACTAATGACATTTTCAAAATAATTACACATAGCAAAACCTATATATTATAGAGTCAGAATATTTATAATATGAAAATGCTTGTCTTTTTTAGTATTTGTAGTAAATGTTTAAGTGAAGCACTGTCATGAGTAAAAATTGTATTTAGTGTTATCTTTGGATATAGGAACCTTATAAATTAAAAGTTTGTAATTTCCAAGCCCCCCATTGACCTACCCCTCCAACCCCCTCCTCCCCCCACAAAAAAACCCAAAGCCTACCCTTTTAATAAGATTTGGGGAAAATACCAGAGGCCAAGGAATCATTGATAATAATATTAGTAATGCAGACCATATAGGTGGCAAGATGATAGCAAATACCTGGGGAGGGAGTAAAGTGAAAAAGGAGGCAGTATTTTTAAGGTACAGTCTGATGTCAGAACGGTGGTTTGAGAACCAGGCAGAAGAAAGACTGTCACAAGTTAAGATAACCCTAGTTTGAAACAAGAAGCAGTCTTTGCACCAGGCCAAAGGAAAGTTGAAAGGGAGGAAAGTTGGATGAATACAAGGGAGAGTTAATTATATGGTAACAGGAGCAAGTATAAAATCTTTAAACTGATCTTAATTTTGCTTTAGTTTGATCTAGTGTACTGCTCACGTTAACTTCACTAAAATGCACATTTTTAATATTTAAATAGGATACAGTGATATTTACACCAAATAAACAAGTCATTAATCTATCTCTTATACTTAGTCTTGTATATTTCCCATCTTTTTCTTACAATATTGTATTTTTTTAATTTTTAAACTCACTTTTAGATCATAATTTTGATTTACATTTTACCTCTGCTATGAACCACCCTTTATCAGCCACAAGGGTTAGAGGAGAGACAAATTTTCCTTTTTTGTAGTAGAATCTCTCTGGAATATCCTCTTTGTTATAAACATCCATGTATTTCACAGTTTTCAATTTATTATATATCTGTAAAGGAAGCAAAAGTTAGACGGACTGCAGAAACTGCACATGAACCACTTAGTGCTTATAAACTTCTATTTTAGCAGAATGGATAATCATCTTCATACTCATTAGTGCGTTCAAACAGGGTGCTTTGCAGGTATAAATGATGTACATGTAGATATGGTTTGGGAGGTATCTCTGAAAATCTGGTCAGACAGAACCGTGTGAGTGAGGTGAGTGAGTGTGTGTGCGCGTGCATAGAATTGATTGATTATGGATCTAGACAGACACAACTACTACACTGAAAACAATTACAGAGGCACTAAGTGAAGAAGTGGACATACTGTATTTACTTGATGAAAAGACGAGGGTTTTTTTTCCAATTTAACTTGAAGGAAAGCCCCTTGTCTTATTAGAATTGAGTACGAGGTGGTGGGGGGCAAGCAGTTGCTGTGGCTCCATCTCCAGTCTCAATCCTGCTGCCTGCTCCCTGCCTCCTGCACCTCCCACCACTACTCCAACACAGGCTTAAGCTTCTGCTGACCCCTTTCTCCCTCCTCCCATATGGCTTCCCTCTCCCCCTCCCCTCCCCTCCCCTCCCCTCCCGTCCCCCTTACTGATGTTCTGTACCAGCAGGCTCTGTCTTTGCTGCATCCTGGAGCACAGAGCATGGCTCCAGTGTGGCCCTGTAGCATCAGTGTCAGCTCTACACCACAGCTACGGGGCTGGGCTGGAACCATGCTCAGTTCCTTCAGGCTGCATCAGGGACAGAGCTAACTGCTGCTGGAGCAAAGGTAAGGGGTAGCTAGAGAGGCAGACAGTAGGGAGAGGCTTTGGAGGGGGAGAGAGATGAGAGGAGGGTGGGGGGAGCCCAAGGCTGCAGGGGGCAGCTGTATAAGGGGGGTGGAATGCAGAGTGGGGGCCTGAGGCTGTGGGGGGTAAGTGCAGGGGGGACAGGTGGTAGAGTCAAGCTTCTTTCCTCCCCCACTGCTTCCACACTACTGGACCCCTGCCACTTGCCCGCTTTACCTGTCCCCTACTGCTCCCTCCCCTGCCTGCCCCCTTACTGCCTCCCCTACTGTCTGTCTTCCCCACCACCTGTCCCATTACAGCCCCCCTCATCACCTCTCCCCCCACTACCTGCAGCAGTGGGGGGGATGAATTTAAGATGATCCTGCAATAATTAGATTCTATACATGGAAAATTGTAATAAATTTTATACATTTTTTGTGTATAGAATCTAATTATTGGGGGTTATCTTAAATTCAGACGCATCTTGTATTTGGGTAAATATGGCAAGTACTCTCTAAGATGTTTAGTGGTCTCATGGACTATATCTAGGAGCAGGAAAGGGTTGTTCTATTCAAGGCTCTCTCACTGCCACCTTATGTGTGACCTCGAATGAGTTCTTTAACCTCTGTGTTTCTCATCTTGATCTGTCAGTTGGGGTTGAAGTTGCCTAACTATCAACAGAGATTCAACCAGTCTGTGTTTGCATGGAGTTTTGAAGAGGTACAATGCTACAACAGTATGCGTATCAATATTATTTTATGGTCTGTAATTTCATCATATATGTGGAGGATGATTCAAGCCATTCTGGAAAAACAGTGCAAAAATATTACACCAGCAGATACTATTCTGTAGGGAACAGTTACTCAATTTCTGAAGATATAAAGTTCTCTTCAGAACCAATATGGATGAATTGATGCTTTGTTGTGTGACAAGTTTCCAAAAGTCCTTGTGTATATCAGCCCTTAAAAGTCACATTAAAGCAATGTACTGAATGTGCAACACATAGTGCAACTGCATTTTTTTTTTTAAACTACAGCAGCATTAAAGCAGCACAACTTCCTCTGCTAAAATACACAGTTCACAGTAAAGCTCAACAGGTAAAGTCACCGTGGAGAACGAATGCACCAATATCTGTTAACTGAATTCACTGGGACGGATCCTGCTACTCATACAGTAAGTTGTACGTTGATTCATAAAGAGTCTCATTGTTTCCAAATGCAATGGATACTTACAAAGTATCCTACCCCTATTTCACAACATGAGTTAGAATGACAATCTGATACAGAGGAAATTCATTTAATTTCCCTTTTAGGAAATGCCGTCATATGTGGGAAGTGAAATAAGCATTATACTTGTGGTATCCTGCAAGGCGAAAAAGACCATGAACCAATGTTCTAAATTCCTTCACTATACAAGGATATGTGGCTATTTAAAGGAAGTTAGGCTTATGATTAAGTGCTTTGATGAGCAAGGGGTCTAAGCAATGTCAACGTAAGTCGCAAGCATTAAAGTTTGCTGGTTTGCAGATGCAAGCACAAACAGAAGCCTCTGAGTAAGGCGGTTAGGCAAGGAGAGCAGGCATTGAGTTTTTAAAAAACTTGCATCACCATGAATGCTAGATGAGAGAGCTGACATTTCTTTAAGGTTGCTTTAGACCTTGGCATTCACTTCAGAGGACTGGAAAAGGGCCAATGTGGTTCCCATTTTCAAAAAAGGGAGGAAGGAGGACCCAGGAAACTACAGGCCAGTTAGTCTTACCTCGGTCCTGGGTAAGCGTTTTGAGAGAATTATCCTGGCGCATGTCCACGAGGGGCCAGCAGGGGAGGTTATGCTTAGGGGCACCCAACATGGGTTCATTAGAGGCAGATCCAACCTGTCAGACCAACCTGTTGGCCTTCTATGACCAGGTCATAAAATCCTTAGACGCAGGGGTAGCAGTGGACGTAGTCTTTCTGGACTTCAGGAAGGCCAACCACACCTTGTCATGCATCCACAGATGCATCTCAAGGAGGTCCAAGGTGGTGATCCTCCCCCTCTATGCGGCACTAGTCAGGCTGCAGTTGGAATACTGCATCCAGTTCTGGGCGCCGCACTTCAGGAGGGATGTGGACAGCATTGAGAGGGTTCAGAGGAGGGCCACCTGCAAGATCAGGGGGCAGCAGGGCAGGCCCTACAAGGAGAAGCTAAGGGACCTGAACCTGTTCAGCCTGCACAAGAGAAGGCTGAGGGGGGATCTAGTGGCCATTTACAAACTAGTCAGGGGGGACCAGCAGGCACTGGGGGAGCCCCTGTTCCCCTGAGCACTATCAGGAGTGACTAGAAATAACGGTCACAAGCTGGCAGAGGGTAGATTCAGACTAGACATCAGGAGGTGCTACTTCAGTCAGGGCAGCTAGGACCTGGAACCAACTTCCAAGCGAGGTGGTACTGGCTCCTACCCCTTTAAGAGGAGGTTAGACGAACACCTTGCTGGGGTCGTTTGACCCCAGTACTTTTTCCTGCTATGGCAGGGGGTCAGACTTGATGATCTGCTCAGGTCCCTTCCGACCCTACCAACTATGAAACTATGAAGATGCTCAGATCATCAAGTCACAATAAAAGCCTGCTCTGTATCCTCAAGTAGCATTTTGTGTTCAGGAAACTATATATGTTGCACTCTCCCATAATCCTATACCCCACAAAGTACAGTGAGGTAGGAAATTGTAATTAACAAAAATGTGCTGCAGGAAAAAATATCTTGCAGTAGCAAAGGTTAGGTATCTTTTTTTCATAAGAGATTATAAATTTCTCAAGTACATGTTTAGCAAAACTACAGATGTGGCATCTTATCAGTTACACATGTGGCACATCCATGAAGTTCAGTCCTGAAATGCACTTATTTTGCACAATTTGACTTCCAGTGTTATAGTAACTTCTGTTCTAAAACTAACATCCCTGGGATTTTATCATTTATTAACTCAAACATGGCTCATTCTTACAAGGTTCTTATAATGAAATTGTACAAAAATAACCCAGAAATTTAAAAGGAACATAGGGATCCAAATTCTATTGACATTAATAAGAATTAAAACCCTCTTAAACTCATTTTTAAAAATCTCACCCTTGATCTTAAATTTCAGTTCATATTTGAAGTACCTGAAAATGGATTGAGAGCTGAACCAATTTTCAGACCAACTGAATTCAAGGAAGCCTGGGGGTACCATGATCTCTGAAAATCAGGTTGCTTCTATTAGGTGCCTATCCACAAATTAATGTTAATCTAATTAATTCTAATGTTAAGTCCAAGGTTTGATATTGTTGGTAATGCTTTATAGTAATAAACTGAAAATTTAGAAAACAAGGAGTTTACTTCTATGTCTGTAGCAAACATGTTGCTAGTGTGAGAGTCTGTCTATGTGTACAGAATAATGAGAGTGCATACACATTTTTAGAGGGGTTTTTTGAGTTGTTTGATACGCATTTCATTCAAAATGTTTTGCTCTTTACATGCCATGTTTAGTAAGGTATGAAACAGGACTAAACTCTCCCATGATCTACAACACCTGCTACTTTCAATGGGGTTCATTAAACCTTGTGCTCTGTATATTTATGTTATTTAGTAATTATATAAGTGCATATCTACCCTGCCTTTGGGCAGAATCTGGGTAGTAGTAAAACTATAGCAGAGAAATAATTTATATGAAACAAAAAAAATAAAAAGGTAACTCATTTGCTTGCCTCAGTCTGCTTCTCCTTAACTGGCCACAGGCTCACAACAGGGCCTCGATCTTTTATTTGTATGACATCAGCCATATTGATATAGTTCTTCAACTCGATCACTTTGTCCGCCCAGGAAATGTCAGTCATCCCATGATCCGAGAAAAGAATGACATTCAGGTCACTCTGAAGGCCCTTGTCCTGTCAAGTTAGTAATACAGCAGTTATAGTTGGAAAAGAATATAGTGTGCTTAAAATTCTGTGATAGTGGCTAAATTAATTCCTGTTGTAAGTCTGCTGGTTTCAGTAAAATCAGGCGTTAATTTGGCCTGGAATATTTTACAGTAAATTACAACAACAGTCAAAAGTCTCCTCTTGGTCTTTTTATTGTGAGATTCAAAGATAGCAGTGAAGAATTGCCAAAACAAGTCCAACCTCCCACTGAATTGCTGCAAATGACAAGTCAATGGTTCCTCTTAAAGGTTTTTGAAATGTATCTTCATTTGAAAAACTGGATGACAACCCTTGTGGCATTCCTCAAAGAAACCACTGAATCATTGCATGTGTACTACATGTGGGTAACTCTTACCCATACTGCTCACACTGAGTTGTCAAAAGAAAAAAATGTGTGGGAAGAAAAGGGATGGAATAAGAAGTGATGTTTCCCTACTTAAGTGAATCCATGGCAATTTTCCTTTAATATAGTATATCCTATTAAATTTAGAGAGGGATTCAAATCTTTAAGCCCTGAATTTTGGAGCAGTAGGTTAAATTTTGAACCCTTTTGATCCAAATATACCTTTATAGTTTAAGGAGTTAGATTTGAAGCCAGTAGACGCACATTTTACAAATCTAGAGTGACACCCTTAAACATTTATAGGCACCCTAACTCATGGCATTTTACATAAAGCACCATGAGTTAGAGGTCCCTTCCCGCAACCCAACAGATGTTCACCTATTAGGTCAGGTGAGATTGAGCCTGCCTGCATGGGCCCTGGCCAGCAGGTGGGGATGCTCCAGCAGCTTCCAAGGGGGCTGCTGAATGACCCCCCTACCCATCCATGCCCCACTCCTCCCTCCCAGCTCTGGGGCTATTACCAAGGGAGGGAGGGGGAGGGAGCAGCACGGAGCTGCTATCTGGGCTTGGCTTGGCTGGAGGGAATATGGGGTGGAATCGAGACCCCTCACCTCACAGGCCTCTCCCCGGCTACCCCAGCTGGGGCTTGGGGGGAGCTGGGCCAGGCCTGTGAGGCAAGGGGAATTCATTCCTCCCCCCAGCTCCAGTCAGGCCAAACTCTGCAAGCAGCTTTGTGCTGCTCCCTCCCCATCCCCCCATCCTTCTGGCAGCCCCGCAAAGCACAAAAAGATAACCCTGGAGGGATCACAAGTTCCCTGACACTCTGCTTTAGAGTGTCTTCTTTTAATAACTCATTTGAGGAGGGTTCATTTTTTTGCACGATTGGCCATTTTAAAAGTGCTCTGGAGCCATGCCATGTGTGTTACATCACGGCTATAGAGCACTTTCAAGGGTCCAATCACATGAAAAATGTAACCTGTGTAAGCACCTCTGATGTAGATTCACTTAAACATGGCAAAAATTTCTCAAGACAGCAGATCTTCTGAAAAAAAAAAAAGCATAATTTTGTCTTGACAGCTTTCAGAAGTTCCTTATAAAAATGTGCCAGCCCCGCACCCCCAAACCCAAACTGAACTCCTAATTCAACCTTATACCTGAATCTGGAACAGGGTTGCCAAGGCACAATTTTAATTTTACTTACAATCTGCAGACTTCGTACTGATAACCAAACTTTATTACTGACACGTTCTTACCGACATATGGTTTACTTAATGTAAATGGCACCCTTCTGCAAGGCCCTGGGCAACAACAACAAGGGTCAGGTTCAAATTTTTAACACTTTCTAAATCTGGCTCAAGCCCCCACCCAGGAACCTGAGAAAATACATTTTAACTGAGTATTCTAAAGTGAATAAACTCATGTGCAACATTCAACTGAAACGAGTTTATTACACAGGGTGTGGGAGGATAAACACACAACCTTAGAGAAAACCTTAACCTTTAAATATTAAGCAAAACCTGAACATTAACAGTCTGAGTCACTAGTAAACCATATCGGAGCACTACCACCTAGCCTAGTCCATTGGAAAGGGAGACTCATTCAGGGCTACCATCCAGGGGCTCTGCTACTTATGCCAGTCAAAAGTGTCCCTCAAACAGTAAGACCTAAGCCCACAAACAGTAAAATAGGCATGACTAGCCTCCAAACCTCTGAACTTTCATACTAATTGAGGTTATGCAAAGAAGGAATACAAGTTACTATGGTAGAACATAACAGTAGCTGAAACCTACATAACGTACACAGGGTTGCATCAAATGCACAATACAGAAATGTACACAACCAAGAATTGCAACTAAGAATTATTTTAACCATACTTCTATAGGATCCATACTGTACGATCACAAATAGAATCCTTCTATTTGTGATCGTACAGTAAAACATCAACACTGTCAATGCAGTGTCAATGCAAAGGGAGAAATTTGCATTATGGTTACCATACATCCGCTCTCCACACGTCCTCTTCTTTGGACCCCGTCATCCTGTCCAGGCAGGTTTTTGAAATGCAAGCAAATGTCCAAGGTTTTGCTTTGCCTCTGCTTTCCCAGACTGGCTGCTTGGGGCTAGGAGCATCAGGCAAGGTGATTGGCTGTTGAGGGTCACATAGTCTGCATGTGGGCCCCAGCAAACTCCCAGGTAAGAGACACAGATCGTTTGTGTGTGCGCGCGCATGGACAGCAGGGCTGGGGGGAATTGGGGGCTGGGGGTTGGGAGTGAGGAGCACCAGCAGGGCTGGGAGTGGGGGCAGGGGCTATGGATTGAGGGTGAGGGGCACCAGCAGGGCTGGGGGGCAGGGAGCTGTGGGTCAGGAGTGCGGGGTGGGTATTGGCAGGGCTGGGGAGCTGCAGGTCGGAACTGCGGGGCACTAGCAGCATTGGGGGTTCAGGGGCTTGGGAGTGAGGGGCAGAGACAGGGCATGGGCATATCACTGCCCCCTCCCCATTATATACCCCCCCCACCCCACTTCCCTTCTCCCACCCACAAGTGTCCTCTTTTTTGGTACTGGAAATATGGTAACCCTGAGTTAGTAATTTCCCCCTTCTGGTCCTGCAGCTCCATCATAGCTGCACTGCCCACATCTCCATCCACTCTGGTGCTTTAGACTGCTTGGGGCTGTGTGGCCCTGCCTAGCTTTGAGGCAAGCAGCCGTTACAGGCAGCAGAGGCGGACACACTGGCAGCACGTGGCTGGAGGGGAGGTGGCTATGAAGGCTCCTGTGGGCTACAAATCCCTGACAGAGCTCCCTGCAGGGTGCTGCACTCCTGCTCAGACACAAGGAGGCACTGCTTGTCTGTCTATCAAAACTTATTCCATTCAGCCTCATTCCAATGGCAAATCTGTAATCAAGCTCATGTTTTCTTAGTGTTTTTATGGGCAAATCCATTTAAAAAAATATTTTTAGCTTTTTTTTTTTTTTTTACAGACTATTCATAAATCTAAGGACTGCTGGTAACCCTAATTTGGAGCTCTGTCCATAATGCTCATCAAGATCTGGAACTGTACTTAATTATACAGAATAGGTGATTAATTCCTAGGGACTTTTTGTTGTCAATGAACATCTCATATAAAGTGCTGTGTACCAAATTCTGATCCCATTGAAGACTGTAGGAGTTTTGCCACTGATTTCACATGGAACTGTACTTGCCATTTCCACTTGGTAGAATTCCCCTAATATAAAACTAATTCTAATCCAGTGACTTTATAATTCACTTCCTCACTTCTTCACCAGCAAGTAAGAATGAATTTACCATATTTACAAGTATTTACCATTGTGCTTAAGTAACATCAGTAATTCAAGCTTCTGGATGGCTGAGAAATTAACAGGACTAGCTTTTACCCAGTTGCTTGATCTGTTCATTTCCCTGTTACAGTGTCATTTAGATTAGTTTTATTAAATAGTTTTAAGGTACAGAACTCTGAGCAATACCATGAAAACTGTCATAAAAATTAATTATATCTGATTCCATAGGCCTTAAAAATATGAATAACCTTTAATACCCCAGGTTGGCAATTTGATTCCTAAAAATAGTAATGGTCCAACCAGTTTACAATGTCTTGGATCAACTGGAGTTACAATGCAAACCAACAGATACCATTGTAAGGATTCTTACGCTGTCTACTGAACTTAAATTTAGGGATTTGAATATCAGCAATATCAGTAGCCTCTTAAACTGAGAAATACAAATGCCATGGTCCCTACCTAGGTATTACTATACATAACATTATCCATAATACTTATAAAGCATTTTCTTTTAAACTTATAAAATAACATTTGTTTTGAGTCTTAGTTAAATTACATGAATTTTTTCAAAAAAATCTCTTAACTTTTTTTTTTGCCGTGGCAGAAGTATTTCAAGCTCCATGTTTTGGACTGATTGATTCAGCTGCTCCTTTAAGTAGCATGGTTTGAGTAGGAAAAACCCCTATTTCTACCAGTTATTACAAAGGAGTCTTTCATTACAAAGCACTTATCCAGTACTTTACAAAGAGAAAGGTACTAGTACCTTTGAATGCTTGAACTGACACATGCATATTAAGTGGCAAACTGTTGTAAAAGAGCATTAATAGTAATAAAAATGAAACATATCAAAAAGTACGCTCTTTTCTCATGTCACTAACCTTGATCAGCTCCATCATGTTGCTTAGGCCTCTGTCCACTGCTTTTAATGCATCCTTCCTCTGAACAGATGAAGGTCCATAATGGTGGCCTTCCACATCAATGCGTTCATAATACACTGCTGCCATTTCTGCACTGCCATTTCTAGGGTTGCAATAGAACTAGTCAGGTGACAACACTGTATTGTTTTCAGCACTGGATACTGACTCTTCATATATTTTCAGCCGTTGACACTGAATTAACCTTCATTTCCCTCAGAACACAAGAGGAAAACATTCATTTTGCACCCTATAACTTGCACAGGCATTCGTTGGAGTACCTCTGTATTGTGATAATGCCCAAAGGCCCAAATCAACAGTTGGCCACATATTGGGCTGCATACTCTACAAAAGCATAAAGTAACGCTTTCCTTGTCCCAGAGTACTTACATTGTGCCTACCTGATATTTAGGGTCAACCTTTCTTCACTGAAAGCCCCTAAGCACAATCTTAGAAATTATGCTGAATTTGTAGTGACAGAAATTACAATTTAGAGAGGCTCCCTGATAAGAGAATGAGGAAGCTGGGAATGCCTGCCTACAGCTCCAGGATTAAATTTGTTGATTAGTTCTTCTCATTCATTATATGCCTGTATTTATTGAAGCCAGTGATCACTACAAAACTTCAAGGGATTAGTGGGTAGATCTGCAACGTCTGCTATTTGTTGCCTAGCCATCCCTATTCTGCAGCATGTTTGGAATTTACCCTTGAACTATGAGCTCCAACACAGCAAGTCCACTAATAGAAAAGTTCCTGTTCCTGACTTTCTTCCCTTTTGCATCCCGCCTCTTGTCTTTGCAGGAAGCTCAATATGGATGGCAGCGATGTAGGTTACAAGGAATGATAGAGATGGGAAAGCTCATGTGACTCAGGTTGGTTAAGGGCAACTCTCAGGGTTGACCCTAACTATCAGTGCCAACGTATCCAGTTGAGTGTCAGATGAGCTGTAACAAATGAGCAAAACAAGCAAAATGAGGGCATGTTGGAGGGAGGACTAGCGGAACAAGTTTTGTGACTATATGCACTGCCAGGACTGCACATGCCTCTGTGATTCCAAATCACTTAGAGCCTTTCTATGAACACAGATAGTTAAGCAAACAGGAGCAATTATCACTGGTTTGCTGTTTCCTGGTCTGTTATTTTAACTAAGGCACTTAACCCCCTGGTATCTAAATGCCATTTAAAGATTACAGTACAAAAATACGATGTGTTCTAGGATCCTCCCAATGCAGGCATTGAATCATCGCTTTGTTAAAGAAAGGAATTTTTGTTTAAAATCAAATGCCAAGATAAATCCTGATTACCATGCTTATCACTCAATAATAACAAGACTTTGAGAAATATTCACAAGTTAAATATGCTTTATTAATATTTTACCTTCCCTTTCCCTCCATTCCATTTGAAATTCCCTGAAGGTTTCCCAGAATGCATTATTCCCTGATATCGCACACACCATGGACTGTAACTGGCAAGTGGGCCTTTTCTTTTTTTCCTGAAGTGTGATCTATGAACTATGAAGAAATAGGGGAATTCAGAAGAGGAAGTGTTAAAAGGTTAATTGAAACTTATTTCTGCACTGAATGCCCTCTCCCTGGTTAGTGGAGACATACAGCACAGAAATTATGTTTTCACTGCCAATTTTCAGTTCACTGGAAAAATTTTAGTAAAAGTAGTCTTTTGTGTAAAGGCCAAAGCTATGTCTAAGGGACTTAAACACACACTATCTTGATGCATACATTTGGGATGCATTATCTACAGCAATGATTCCCAACCTGGGTGCTGTGAGATCCTTTTAAGGGTGAAACGTAATATGACCACTGTTAGGCACATAAGCACTTATACAGGATTCACAAGATAAACTCAGACACTTTGAATAGAAATGCAAAGTGTCAAAAACATTCTGACCTCTTGTGGTTTTTCTGAGTGAGCAGTGACATTTCCATTCAGGCAACTAAGGGAGTCATTTTACTTAATGTTCATTGTTCCTCACTCCTCAGGTGTTAATGATCATCTCTCCTTGGTCTCAATATTCAACTAATCAAGCTTACCTTTCTTTTGGCAATGCTACTGTCTGCTAGCTTCTCCTGTTTCACAGCCTTTTAGGCTTTTTAGCTCTTTTCAAAATCATAGATTCACCCATGGGGACCAAACTTCAGCAGCAGTTAGGGTTTCTGCTTTTAGTTAAGCAGGAACAGGAGAGTGAGTGAGCTCTATCCCTGCTCTATGCAGCCATAACTCAGGAGTAATCTTTTTTTTTCCTTTCATTCTGCCTTCCCTAAAACAAAGTGCATGTCTTGCTTAGGGGCATGTTCTTTTTGGCAACTGTCGATCTTATGGATCACGGTATATGGACAAGAGGCCTATGTAGCCATCACACCAAGACCTTCCAGCTCATACGCCTAGGCAAGAGTATGAAATGGAGGCTGTCTTAGACCTACCATCCCCACTTTAGACCATCAGGACAGAGTCCAAAGGCCAGACTGAGTCCAGATGTTCAGTGTCTCGATGGCTGTAGTTTCTGCCAGAGAGCAATAGATTAGAGCTGCTGCTGACTGCCTAGTGCAGGGGCGGGCAAAGTCTGGCCCACAGGCTGGATTCAGCCTGCAGTGGACTCCATTTCCCAGCAGCCCCTGCCCACATGGCTGGGACTAATTTCCATGGAGAACCCAGCAACAGCTGTGCGGTGATAGCGCGCAGGGCCAGGGTTTCTGTGGAGACTGGCCCTAGCAGCACTGGCAAGGCACATGGCAGGGTGGGGAGCTGCTCCCGGGCCAGGCTGGGATCTTGTAGTGGCGATAGTATGGTCCAGAGCCAAGGCAAAGCTGCAATCTGCAGCCTGCATGCTCCAGGCAGGGGCTGCTGAGAAATGGAGTCTGCCTCAGCAAGGGCAGGATGATGTCCCTTAGCCTTTCTCCAACCAAGGAGTACCCACAGGGTACTGTGGGCCAGGGTTTTGAGGTGCCTTATACTTGCCTTACTCTGGAGGTTGCAACATGGTGGTATTATGTAGGAGCTACCCCACCATGAGTAGCCCCCCGACATTGCCGCCAAGCGGTCTAATCTAGGACATGTAGTATGCAGGAAAATATGGTAGTCCTCTGCCTTTCTGATGCTCACAGTCTTCAAATACTTAAAAAGAGTTATTTCTTACCTTTTCACCCAGAATCAAATCATAATTTAGTTCTCCATAAAAAGCATATAAGATCTTGCCTGCATAAGATACATGGTCTTGTTTAGTCTGGGCTAAGTAATTTCAGAAGGGCTCATATCTGCAAGGATATATGCTTAAATGTAAGTGCACAACTTCAGTGGAAAAGTTCACATGTCTAAATTTAGTGACATACTTGAAGAGCTTTGTAGGACTGGGAACAAAATGAATCTTGCAAAATGAGATATTATTAGCTAACTTTTTACCACAAAGATTTGTGGAGGAGAGTAAGATGTAGAATATGCTGCACTGAGAAATGCTTTACGTTTTCAAATCATTGAACAAATGATACCTAACTGCCATGACACCCCAGCAGGTAGCTAAGGCAGCATGAACTCTGTTTCCAGATAAGGAAAATGAGGCAGGAATATTTTGGCCTAACACTTCAAATGTGAATCCCTAAAGCCAGGCTTCAAAATACGTACCTAGGGGCTGAATTTTGTACGCTCTGTTTGAAAATTTTGCCTGAAGTTACTTCCCCAAAAGACCTGGTCCAAGAAAATGAGGAATCTTCCTGAAGAAATCTTTTCCTTGACTGCAGCAAGAGTTGCATTGGGCCCATGGGGATTCATTCCTGTCCCATTTGGGACCAATGAGAATCTCTTTCAGTGGAGCTAGGATTTCACAACAGGATGATAAATCAGGGGTTCCTGTTTCCAAACCCATGACTTACCCCTAACTTTTGCTGCTTCCTGTAAAATCATTGATATTTTTGCTCTTCACTTCAATGGGAGCAAGAGCAGGCCCAACAAAATAAACTTCTGTTGACTTGCTCAAAGCTGCAATGCACGAGTTATCCAACTGGCTGACAACCTGCTGTGTGACACTCAGTATTCTTGTCTCTGTGTGAAAGAATGACCTTGCCAAAGGCTGATTTCCCATAAGAAGTTAGTTTCAGCTAACTTTATTTAGTTAAAGTGGTTCTCAGCCTTTTCAGACTTAATTATTTGTCTGAATGAGAAGTATCCTATATATAACTTATAGTGCTTAACTCTTTGCAGAGGGCCCAAGAAAGAGCCTGGCACTCAGCCCAAACCTGTGCTTATCTGATTATCTACTTGCACCTCGCACAACCCTTCAAAGGATCTTACAGCAACCCTTGGTTGAGAATCCTTGAGTGTGGGAAGGAAACACTTTGTATAATGAGAGTTAATCTATTTATCTGCCTTTTGTAGCAACATGAATTGGAAGCTTTTGCAGGAGAAGGTTTAATATGGTAACAACTAAAAAAGCATCTTACCTAGGGATGAAGGATACAAATTGACACTTCTAAAACTAACTACAATTCAAAAGCAGAACTTTAGGTCTTATATGTGGTATACTAGTACTAAGTACAATTGTATATTGTTTCTAAAAGCACTGAAAATAGATCATGAAGGATAGAAGACAAGATGAAGATCTTCTTCCCCTCTTCTGTTGTTTTTCTTTTCTTTCCTTATACTTCTCTTCAAGTGTCTACCATATTGATACTTATGACTCGTTTACACTGGTGCAATGTATACTGGTTTTGTATACTTGATGTAAATCATGCTGGTATCCCAAGGACAAGCCAGTTATCAAGGAGCTGCTGTTTGCAGTAGGTGCTATTATAGTGGCTATTAGTTGATGGAAGAGTATGTACCAGCCTGTTTATGTATAGAAGTGGGTTCTCAACCAGAGTGCCACAGCACAGGCACTACCATCACTGCCACTACAACTGGGTGAAACTGCCTCAATCTTGTATAGACAGACCAGTAAGACCTACAGCAGGATCATGTGCCCTTCTTGGTCTGCCCCTGCTTACCAGAAACAAAGCTGCAAAGGGCAGGTGGAACTGTCTAATGTGCCTCTGTTTCTGGGAGGAACCCCGGAGGAGACAGGTTAGATTATGAAGGGCTGAGACAAGAGCAAGGGCTCCTTGCCTGCTTTCAGTTTATCAGATAATTCTCATGCAGGCTGGTGCAAGTGCTTTGGCCCCAGCCTGTCCTGGTCTTGCTCCACAGGAGGCACACAGGGTAGTTCCACCTGGCTGCAATGGCAGCAGCAGCACCCTGGTTAAGAGCCACCAACATAAGCTGAATCAGCACAACAGTGGTTTTCAACCGGGATGCTGCCAAATTAAAAAACGTATGAAGGCATGCCCTGAATCTAAAAGGGTAGAGAACCACTGGCCTATAGCAAATGGCTATTCTTGAATGGAAGTGGACACTAGAGTATTTTTACCATAGATTTTTCCCAAGGTAACTTTGTCCCAGGTTTGTCCTTCATCTACATTAGTGCACCGTGGGTCTGCTACTTCTTCACAACAGTGTAAAAACTGATGACATTGGTGCAAATGCATTGCATGTCTGAGCCCTCCTATTGCTTTCACTGGAGTTCAGGAGGAGGTCTTGAAATGAAAATAAGAAAATAGAGGTGGTGGCAGCTCCCTTGCTCCAGCTGCACCTATAGTATTTTGGCTCTTTAGAGTGCTGCAGGTGGTGTTTACTACAGACATTGCAGAACTACTAGTTCCCTTTGTTAACTGAAATCACCAGTTTTCTCCTTTTGCAGGTTGTGCAATGGACTCTTTCATGTTGCTATCCAAATGTTTTTATTTTTTTATTGATGGCAGCAACTACTAGCCTCATGTGTCTGACTGAATTAGCAATTGTAACGTTTTCAGTAGGTTCCAGCTTTCCAAAAGCACAGCTTGAGAGACTGGATTTTTTTGCAGCTCAGGCATTACTTCATCAAACTTTTAATAAGACACTTTTTAATAAGAAACCCTTCAAACCATCTTAATTCCCTTGCATCATAGAAATTAAGTAAGGAGCACCAAACACTACTGCTCCGCAACTACCCATAAAAGTAGGCTTTATATGACCATTTCTTTCTAATTTTCCATACCCTGAATGATGTTGGTGAAGAAATATTTTACAAATCAGATCTAAGTGGTGAATTTACTTCATAAATACACAAGAAGAAATCCTTGTAATAATGACTAGCAGAGCTCAGGTCCCCTGAAAGCAGAGAGGTGATGTTATATTGCCTTTCTGAACCCTGTTTCTAACCCTGGGGCCTGCCAGGGTCTGGTTTCAGACTTGTGGTTATTCTGACTTGTGCAGGCTTGTAGCAGCTCTGTGCAAGCTACTATGGTTGCTGAAGATCTCTGGAGTGCTGTGCAATCAAGACATAGCCTTCTTTCCCACTTGCCCTCACCATTCCTCCAGTGCCAAGGTAAAGGTGGCATAGGGCTGGCTGCTCCCAGCAGGCTGTACAAACTGACTTTGTGCTCCCTGTGCAGCACTTGAACACCAAACCTTGGATAAGAACCTGTTCACTGCATTTCTCCCAGGAGAAAGCCTTTTGTCCCAGGTTCCTACAGATCTTTACACCCATTGTCTTATTTCAAGTACCTGTAAGTTATGCCAGATAAAATGTGCTAATACATTCCTAGGACATCCCTGTGCACATCTGTAAGTTAGAGTGCTGTTATAGGTTATCATTAAAATATTTTAAAACTGTGAAATGTTATGGTGTCATAAAGTTAGACCAGTTTCAGAGCCATCATAGGTTAAGACTTATTGCTGTCTCTGACCTGTACAATTGTGACTTGCCACTAGAAAGTCTGGCAAGCAGGGGTGTGGACCATGGTGCCACCATGGTGAGGGGGGGGGCACATGCCCCCCCAGTGACCACTCAGCGACTGGGGGGGGGCAGGGGCTTCCCCCGCAGCCAATCTTGGCAAAACTCAGCAACCGGGAGGGTGTCCCCCCGCAGCCAATCTTGCTGACTGGGGGGGGGAGTCCCCCTGTAGCAAAACTCACTGATTGGGAAGTGGCCACAGTGCTCTGGAATTGGCCACAGGACTACATCCAGCACTCCCAGGACAGGAGTCAGGACTGTCCCTCTTCTGGGGTGGGAGTACAGGGCGGAAGAGTGGCATGTAGCTTGGAGGTGGAAAAACCGGGGGAGTGGGGGTGGTGTGGCTTCCTGCACTCTGCAACCAGCAGGAGCCAACTGGAACCATGGGTGGGAGGGGAAACGTCTGGAGGAAAAAAACTGTTTGAAATGATCAGGCAAGGGGGAGAAGTAAAGATAAAGGAGTGAAGAAAGAATAATGATGAAAAAAAGGACCAAAATCTTGCATGCGTGTCACTGAATTGGGATTGGGTCAGGGGGGCAAGGGCTAGGTTATTATTCACCCTGAGGCTAAGCTGACACCCTGCAGGCATGCTGCATGCTACACTGGGGTAGAGCTGAGATCCAGCTGAGAATGACTTCCATTCTTCACGGGGTAGGTAGTAGGATGGGGGATGGGGAGCGGGGGCTATGACAAGCAGCAAGCTGGTGAACAGCACCTGGGTGCTCACAGTAGTCAGGATATGCTGGGATCACACCCCCTGAGGGTCAGATGGGGGTTTTGGCTTGGGTATAGCATCACCCTGTTAGGCAGTGGAGTTCAGGAGGGTTGAGCAAAGAAGAGGGAAGGACTGGGGATGGTGCATCCTGGGATGCTAAAGGAATGAAAATAGTGTGCTTTTTTTTTCCCCAGAGCATATTTACAATACCCTGGAATGACCTGGGTAAAAGGATCAAAGATAAGATAACCTTCACCTGAAGTGGCATAACTTTAAATCAACATTTAGAGGGTACTTAACACAGGTTAACACCCTTTGATGAGTAAATGCTCCCATTTTAAGTGCCTTTAGGATGCTTTAAAGTTAACCATTTTAAAAATTTTATTTGCAGTTCATTTAACTTAGCTGCAGCGCATTCCAAGGCCACGGCCATCAGACAGCATGCTTTCCATGACCACCTACTGCCCTAAGAGCCACAATGCAGTTTGGACGGGCTATGTGTATAAGGACTGTGCCATTCCTGTCTTGATCCAAGTCAAAACCAAACCAATCCAAACTGCTTTAAATGAGACATCTGTTTATAGCCTATGTTGTGTCCTGCCTCCTTCCATTATTCAGTGTTTGCAATGCCTTCAATCTTTATGAGCCCAAGTTGTCAGGTCCTGATTATATTTTCAAATAAGGGATTAAGTGTTTGGGAATGAAATTTATCATGTGTGTTTTTAACATGTTTTTCTTCAATATTTTATAAAAATCTGGTCTGCTGCTTGATTTATCTACATATAAAAAGGATTCTTTTTTATATAAAATAAGAAATTCTTAAAATCAAGTTTAAAATCTTGAATGAGGATTAAGATTAACTTTCAGTGGAATTTAGGCTCCTAAATCTCTTGCATGCTTTTGAAACTGTAAACATTTGGGTAAGGAAACACTATTTTCTAATGCAAGTCATCCTGGGAATTATGATTTATGAGCTAAGGGTGAAAAAACTGGGATTATATAATCTTGAGAAGCAAAGGTTGAGGAGGGATTTGATGACAGGCTTTAAATACCTGAAGGGCAATTATAATAAAGATGTTGATAAACTGTTCTCTTTGGCCACAGGAGGACAGGACAAGGAGCACCAGTCTCAAATTGCAGCAAAGGGAGTGTGCGTTCTCTATCAGGGAGAACTTCTGTCACTATGAGGAGATTAAGCATTGGAACAGATTATCTCAGGAGCAGGCAAAATGCAGCCCTCCAGGCAATTGCATCTGGCCCCCGGGGCCTTGGGCTGCCCCTCTGCAAACTGGCACATCCATGCAGGAGGTGCAGTTCTGATTGCTAAGCAACCCTCCCCCACCCAAGCCTAGCCTGACCTGCCCTGCCCTCCTGCCCTGAGCTAGGGGGCACTACAGACAAGAGCCTGGCTACCCCGTGCCTGTTTCCAGGCCCCCTGCCTGTGAGTGAAAATTCAGGTATGGGCCCCACTGGGTCAGCATCAGGGACTCCTGTTGAGGGAAAGAGGGCGGGAGCACAGGAAGTCATGCACTATTGAGCCAGGCTGGGCTGGCCCGCATGCTGCAGGAGCTGTGCACTATGGGCTGGGTGGGGCTGGCCCTGCACACTGCCACTGTGTGTGGCTGCGGGCTTGGGTGGGAGCACAGGAGCTGCATGCTATGGGGCTGGGTAGGAGCGGCCCCGCATGCTGCCAACACATGAGGCTGGGGACTTGGGCAGGAGCATGGGGAGCTGTGTGCTATAGGTCTGAGTGGGTTGGCCTCACACCTTACTACCTTGTTGGCTGGGGACTCAGGTGGGAGCATGGGGAGCTGCGTGTTATGGGGCTGGGTGGAACTGACCCCTCACCTTGCCACCTTGTGTGGCCGGAGACTCGGGCCGGAACGCTCTCAGGCCAGGTGGGACTGGCTCTACATGCTGCTGCCACGTGTGGCCAGGGACTGGGGTGGGAACATGGGGAGCTGTGCGCTATGGGGTTGGGTGGAGCTGACCCCTCACCCTGCCACCATGTGTGGCCGTGGACTTGGGCAGGAGCGCTACTGGGCCAGATGGGGCTGGCCCTGAACACTACCAGCATGTGCAGCCAGGGACTGGGGTGGGAGCATGAGGAGCTGCACCCTACGGGGCTGGGCAAGGCTTGCCCCACTCACTGCCACCACATGCAGCTCCAGGGACTTGCACACTATAAGGAAAACCAAGGACTTCCCCTCCCCCACACACATGCATCCCTGCACCCTCCCATCCCTCCACACCCTCCCACAGCCCCTGCACACACTCCCCCCCACCATAACCTTACACTCACACCCCCTCCCACATACCCGCCACACTGACCCTCCCACCCACCATAACCACAACCCACACCGCCACCTCACATACAGCCCTTTACCCCCCACCCCCTCACACTATATACAAAAGTAAGGTTATATTTTGAGCTATTATGCAATTGCCTCTATACAAAGGTCAGGGGTTAAAGGGCAGGACTTCAGATCCTAAGATGGTGACTACAGGTGGGGCACTTGTCAAGGGGCAGGGCTACCCTTGTGGCCCTTGACAACTCACCAAAACTCGTTAAACTGTCCTCCAGCCAAAATAACTGCCCACCCCCGGACTATCTGCAGAGGTTGTGAAGTATGCATCTTTGGAAGTTTTACTAGATCACACAGACATTTGTCTAAGATGGTTTAAATATGGTTTATTCTGCCCTAGGCAGGGAGTTGCACTAATTGACCCTCTGAGCTCCACTTCAGCTCTATTATTCTATGATGCTATTGATTAGAAAGGGAATATTGAGGTGCATAAGCACTATTGTTAGCTTAAATGATTGCATTCCCCTTCCTCAATGAGGGCTTGTACTCTTAGCATGTTTGAAAAAACTCAGTTTAAATACATAAAGAAAATCCATTTATTCATGTCTGAATACCAGTGACACCCTGCAGCCTTTGTGATCCATTGCCAACTTCAAGAATCCAGCAACTGGCTTCCCAGTTATTTGCTGCACCCAGTAACCCAACCAGTTATGTATCCACTTTACAGTAGTTCCATCTAGACCAGGCCTGTCCAATTTGTGCCCTGTCCAAGGGATTAACACACAGCATATGGGTTCCTACCCTGCTACCATTCCCTCTTCTGTTACTTTTGTTGCTGCGTGATCAGGATCTCTGGGCTTCCCTCCTACATCCAGCTTCTTTCCCCCCCCCCCCCCCCCCCCAAATCCCCTGGGGACAGAGCGGCACAGTGGCAAGGAGCCTGGGGAATCTGTGGCCCATGTACCAGACGGAGAGGGGCAGAGCAGGGGAACACAAGCTGCTAGTAGTGCTGTGGAGTTCAGGTTAGACTGACTGATCTGTAATTCCCTGGATTCTCCTTCTTCCCTTTCTTAAAGATAGGCAATATATTTGCCCTTTCCCAGTCAACCAGTACTGTACTCGACTTTCACAAATTCCACAGAAGATAGGTAGCGGCTCTGAAATTACCTCAGCCAATGTGTTCAGCATCATAGGGTGCAGCCCATCTGGCCCTGCTGACTTGAAAGTATCTAGCTTCTCTAAGAAATCCCTAATCTCTTCTGCTATTACCCTAGGCTGTTTGAGTTGTTCCCTATCTTTGCTGCCAGTTGTGCTTATCAGCTGGTAGCTGCTCCTATTTGTGAAGACTGAAGTAAAAAAGGCATTCAACACTTCACCCTTCTCTGCATCATTTGTAATTAGATTGCCTCCTGCGTTCCGTAAGGAACCTACAGTTTCTTTAGGCCTCCTTTTGCTCTTGACATACTTGTAGAAACCCATACTCATAGAATCCCTTTCCAGTTGCATTTCAAATTGTGCCTTGGCCTTCCTAATTTTCTCCCTGCACACTTGCGCAATACTCTTATTCTCTTCCCCACTAATATGGCCATGTTTCCACTTTTTAATAGGAACCCTTTTGTAGTTTTAACTCACTGAAGAGATTGCTGTTTAGCTAAACTGATCTCCTGATCACTTGTCCATTCTTTTGTTGTGCTGGGATAGTTTGCTCCTGCACCCTTAAAAGGACCTTTTCAAAGTACTGCCAGATCTCCTGGACTTTTTTCCCCCCTTAGACTTGCCACCCAGGGGATTGTGCCCACCAGTTTCCTGAGTTTGCTGAAGTCTGTTTTTCTGAAATCCAGTATTTTTATTGTTATACCCTCCACTTTGTACTGCACCTCAGAACATGCTGACATCTTCTTTATATATAGGGCAAAACCCCTCCTTTTCCCTTTGTCTGTTCTTTCTGAACAATGCATCACCATCCTTGATCATTCATCAGGCACGTGAACTGTTCTGCCACATCTCTGTAATACTGTACAGTAGCAAATTTAAGCACACTCTGAAGATTTTGAAACTTATAGTCAGAGTGAGTGCTGCTCAACACCTTTTCCCTAGACTTCTTAGATTCTCACCTGTACAGCAAAATATATCCTGGAATTGAATAAATTATGTAGTATCAAGGGTTGTAAATGAAGAGATGAAGGCAATATGCCCTGAATAAAGAGTTGTGTTAGCCTTAAATACTGTTGATCTTATCTAGTTTTAAAAACTCCCCCTGATTAAAACTTGGAAGGGAAATGGCTGAAGTAAAACATGGTTTTAAATTTGTTTCTACCTCAGGAAGCTCAAGTATAGATTAGGGTGCTTTTGTTTGCATGGAGTATTTACCTACTTTCTGCATTATGGCTGAAACTAGAGCCTAACTGTGGGCTTAGGAAGAGACCCAATTTTAATTTCAAAAGTGCCAAACATACTGAATCATTCCCACTGACATTTAAGTCACTTAAAATCTCTTTTTGATACTCAATTAATTGATTCTAATAGTCTGAAATACAAATGAATGGGGCTTCATTTTCCTATGAATAGGGGGATTACGGAGAGCAACTACTGGTAATTATGATGTCCCTGCATGTTGTATCATAAACAGTGAAAAAACTTTTCAAAGTGTATAATTTTCTGTCTCTATTTCCTATCAGGGGAAAAATAAATCTTAGCTCCATCTTCTAGATAAGCAATATTCCTGGAAGAAATGCCCAAAATTTTTAAGTAACAATACTTTAGAAATTAATTTCTGTAGTAAAAGATTTCAGTGACTTACCGTAAAGATTCAAGACTATCACGGATAGCATCAGCAAAATTGGCATCTGATGGCACACTGAAATATGGTTGACAATAACTAGGTCTGACTCCAAGGATTTCAACCTCACAGCCTGTAAGAAAAATATTTTAAACGTTGTTTCAACGAGGTGGGCATTTCTTGTATATAGCCTTTGAAGACTGAAGTTCTCAGTTCTTGAAAGCTTACGTGACATTTGGTGTGCATGGGTACATCTACACAAGACGTTTACTGCAGACTAGCTTAATTAGTTCTACAGTAAACAGCTCAGGATCTACATGTGCTGTGCTATTAGGATGGAGTAAACTAATTAACTCCTCCGTAGGTTAGTACTTGTAAATAAAAGTACTGTCTTGCACCAGAATTTTTTACTCCACACCAACACTTGTGTAGATGCTGATGGGTCTGGCTGGAGTATAAGGGCACTTCAGTGCGGGGGCTGCCTTCCAGCTAGTGCTGCATTGAAGCACCCCCGTATGCCAGACAGCTCCTCAGCAGTGCACTGACCTGGGTCAAAGCAGCCCTGGGCTGGCAGGCTGATCCCCTGGACCTCCTGTCAGCTCAGGCTACTCCAATGTGCTGTAGTCCTGGGTGCATGTTCGAATGTGGTGCCTGGGAGCAATAAACTCCAATGTGATATGCGCCAGAGTTTATTGCTGTGCAATAATAGCACGTATAGACATGTCCAGTGGGTGGTGTTTTTGATGTCTGCTCTCTGGAAACTATTCCTTCTACCTTCTTATTTCCCTATTCATTAGGTACCTTGCTGGTGTGATTGTATCAATGATAAAATCAAATTCCTCTGTGGCAAGACTTCTTCAGCTAAACCATTTAGGCAGGCTCCACTTAGAATAGTTTTAAGTAGAATTTAAGTTACATGTGTCATTCCCAAACATCCAGCCTAACAGATCTAGTTTTTTCTCCCCCCTTTAGTGCAGCAAATACTTTCCAGTTAGACGCACTACACCTTACATAATAATACCCTCTATAAAATAATTTTTACGTGACACTGGCACTGATTTGTTACATCTGTTTCCCAGGAGATCTTATTAAAACAGTTTAAACCAATTCATTCTTTTAGTAACCTGCAGCCTTTCTTAGCAAAATAAGTTATGTTTTGTGCCACAGAAACTTGTGGCAACAAATCCTATAGAAGAACATGGGCTCTGAATACATACAAACATGGTTTTTTTTCTGTCTCAGTCTCTGGTTACAGCTGTACTGGATGGCATTAATATTTATAGCTGTGCTGGTCACTAACACTAAATTCACGCAGTTTAGTTTAAAGAACCCTGGAGCCCTCAAATCACAGTAACAGAATTTTTGGGGATATTTCTGGGAAAAGAGAATGAGAGATCTTTTGCCAAATGGCTTTGTGGTATAAAATACTGTGCTGTATTTTGAGGTATTGCTGGGTTGACAAGTCAGTGGTGTCAGGAATCTGAAACTTGGGCCATGTTGTTTCTCTTTTGGAAATAAAGATATATGCCTGAAGGAATGTTAGAAGCTGGCTTATCTCTCAGGCAGTAATGATGTTACAGAGAAAATGCTGCCTGCAAGGGAACTGCAGCAGTTCTGCAGGCCAGTGGGCCAGAGCCAACTTTCAGAGACCATTTCCAGCACTTTTTTATGTGGTTTCATGAGACACTCAATAAAAAGAATTAATCAATCTTTGTATCTCTCTCTGGATGACCTCATATTATCAAGTCATGATGCTGAGTTACAAGGAAAAACATACATCTCCAGATAAAGCAGGCTATGCTGACAGAAGGTTGCCTCCATAGGTGCAGTTATAAATCCTTTGGCACTCTCCAAATTAAAGAGCCCATATTACTTCAAGATCCATGGGGTGAACTTAATACTCTCTCTATCCAGTTTAATGGAGCTACTTAGGACAAAGATTTTCTTATGCATGTTACGTTAAACAGTTGTTGGATAAAAGCAGAAATGATCCTGGGAGGCACCTAACCCTGTTTCCTTGAATCACTTGATGTAGCCAGGCACCTAATTTAGGCACTGCAGTGTGCCTGAAATGCCTCTCTGGATCTCACTCAGTCTCTATCTAAGTAGTCCCACACAGCAGCAGCTCAGGGAAAGACTACAAATGGTCTGGCTAGATGTTTGGAGCTGCATACTTATATAGTTTTTGAAAGCTATTGCCCTACATTAATTTAGCCTTAAAATGTTTCATTTGGTTGTGTATACATCTTTGTATTGAGGGCTGAAACAATTTAGCTTTATTAGCACTTGTCTCAATTTTTTCTATTCTCTGAATTTTATTAATATAGTTATAGACCCATTGTAAAACCTCTGAGTACATTTAAAGAGCCAATGCCACATGTGATTGAGTGCAACAATGGATAGGCCCCATTTTACCTATGTCAGTTTACCTGCAAAACACATCTACTACCTATCTTAGCCAGCCTCAAGCAAATGCTTGAGCAATCATAGAAAGCTTACTCCATGAACAAAAGGTCGACTAAGGCTTTGTGTAAGCTTATCTGCATCTCCCAAGCCATGAGGGTGTGCACCTGTCTATCAACATCTAGTGGCCCCACAGCAAGAGCTGTGCAGGTAGAGGATCTCAGGTTGGAAGGTACCACAGGCTAAAGGAAACACTGAAGCCAGCAGAAGGCCCAGGGTGCCCACATGCACGTTCTGCTTGCCCCTGGATGATTGCAGAAAGCTTATTTTGCTCAGGGAAGGTGGTGTAATACTGCACAAAGGGGCGGGGGGAGGGTGCGGGGGGAGTGGTGCCATAGCAGGGGGGCTTTGAGTGTAGACACATTCAGAGTTTTGCCAGCAGGACACTGTCATGTAAACTAAGCCTTAACTGAGCTTTGGCAGGGCAGACAAGTTCCAGAGCTGTATTAAATGCTCCTGACTCCTGGGAACTATCTCTAGCAGAGCACTAGGCTGCAGCTAATTTAAAATGCCAGGAAGGAACATAGCATCTCTGTACGTCTGTGCAAATTTTTATTAGGATTTATACACAGATAGATTTTAGGTTCCAGTTCAGTCCTAATGCTTCAAACACTTGTGCTTTAAAATCAGAAACATTCAGGAGCCTCTAGGTGGTTATATTTTTGCTTCTACAGCACTAGAACTGGAACCATTTAAATGCACTCTGCTGGCATTTTAGTTTTTTTATATTTGCATCATCCCTTCAAATTGGAAAGAGTCTTGTACCAAATCCAGACCATAATCTTGTTGTTTTGGGTCCTGTCTCTATGATGGGCCTGACTTAGAGAGACATATCCAAATGTGCCCATGCTTTTGGCACAGATGTTTTAAATAAGGGAAATAATTGCACAACACGTTATTTGGTGAATTTAGCCTCTCTTTCTGTTTACTTTACTGTTGTCAAAACAGATTGCAACTTTTCAAAGGTAGTTCCTCAGAATTTATCTACTAAATGATTTTTGTGTGTAATATTTAATATTAATGTTCACTTTGTAGTATTTCAGATCCTCAGATCTCTCTGTCTCAGCTACTTGTAGATAGCTACATCATGAGCATGATATATGGGGCGATCATATTATTTTTAAGGAAATCCAGGACACTAAAACCCCGTCCTTGCCTGATCCCTGCCCCAGGCAGGAGGAGCACTGCCCAGCCCAGCCTACCTCCTGCCTCCAGTTGCTGCTCAGGAGGAGCTGGGCCAAGCAACGCAGGCAGATGGTGCTAGTCAGGGACTTCTGTTTCGATTTTCACCCACTGGCTGAGACGTTGGGACAAGCTATAAAATTTGGGACTGTCCCGGCCAAACTGAGACATATGGTCACCCTAATTATATATATTTTTTTCAGGAATTACCAATGTTTTTGGTACTATTGGTTGGCAAGCAAAAGTTCATTGACAGTACTAAATATTTGAAGCTCATGCTGCTTAGATACTAAAGTCACATTATATATTTTCATTCTATCTGTGTAGCATCTGCCAGGAATACCTGTTACAAATTTCAAATTTGCTTGCTATGAACATTCTTTAATTATAACATGAAAGTCATTTTGGTAGGGGCCATTGCTGATGGCAAACTTGTTCACTATAAAATTAGTGGAGAGAAACCACATACAAGGTGAGTTATGGTTTTTTTAAAGAGAAAAACAAAATCATTATATTTACTCATTTCTAATTTAAATGTCTTTGTACCATTTTGTACAATGTTTAACGTGTTTACACTACTAAGTTTCTGGATTTGGAGAAGGCACTGAGACCTCTTTCATTATGATATATATATGCTATTTTACATCTTTATTTGACACAGATACTCAAACCTCTGCCATTTCTAAATTACGTTTCTAAATATTGATTTAACAGCTGGACATTGGGTGTCATAACACCACATTCTGAAAGCTTTCCAGATCTCCACAAAGGGCTGGAAAATGTCTTTTTTTAAATGGAAAGGTGTTTTTTCCTTTTGTGTTTAGAGAAGATATCACTGCACTTCACTTGAAACAAACTGCTTCTGTTGATGAAAACATAAGTAGTAAAGTTATTGGTTACAGTCTACACTGTCATTTAAGCAAGGTATAAGGAGACTTTTAAAACCCTTTTAGGAACAACACATAGGACTGGGTCATCAAATCCAGTACTCTGCTGCTACAGGCACCATACTGAAGGAATTGGTTGAGGTTATTTCAGAGCTACTGGCTATCCTCTTTGATAACTTGTATTCAGATAAGGTCCCGAATGATTGGAAAAAAGGGTAAATATAGAGTTCATCTTAAAGAAAGGGAAGAAGGAAGATCCAGGGCATTACAGACCAGTAAGTCTGACCTCAATATCTGGAAAGATCATGGAGCAGATTGTCAAGAAGCTATTTTGAGGCACCTAGGGAACAAGGTGATAAGCAACAGCCAGCATGGATTTACCAAGAGCAAGTCATGCCCAAGTCCCTGATTTCTTTCTATAATAAGGTGGCAGGCTCTGTGGATTATGGGGATGGGGAGCAGTGCATGTGATATATCTTGACTTTAGCAAGGCTTCTGACACAGAGCTCATTGTTCTCAAAGTGTAGTCATCAACAGGGATCCAGGTTTTCCATTTCCCACGGAAAAACAGTAAAACATGGATTTTCCCCTTTATTGGAGTAAAATGCAGATTTCTCATTTTAGCAGAGAAACACATGGATTTTGCGCTTTTGCTGTGAGCACTCTGGAGGCTGGCAGAGTTTCAGCCTGCAAGAGGCTGTGGGGAGCGGGAGGACAGTGGTCAGGCAGGGGGTGCTATGAGCATGTATATGCACGTGGCCTCCAAGCAGCCTGGAGAGCAGCTTCTGCAGGTGAGTGGGGGCTGGGGATTGGGGCCCCCACAAGGAAGGAAGGAGGGAGGGAGTTCGGCAGGGTTGGGCTGCTGCCCAGCTGGGTGGTGCATGTGGTTTGAGGCCTGGGGCTACAATGCGTGGCTGCAGGGCCCCAGTGGGGAGCAGGATGGGGCTGTGGGCGGCTCATCCCAGGTGTGTGAGGGGTGGGGGAGCAGCTCCCTGTCACTGCACACACTCTGGGGGAAGCAGGGGAGGCATGTGACCCCACAGATCTTTGCATGGGCAGAGGCTGCGGAGAGCCCACTTTTGTGTCAGGCTCCTGCCCTGCTGCCCTCCCCTGCAGGTGTGACCCAGCGCTGCAGGGCAGAGTGGGATCATTCAAGACAGCTGCTTGCCACTGTGAGCTCCACACTGCCCTGGCGATGCGTCCCCTGCCTGGGTGGTGACTCAAGGTTATTCCCTTCATTGCTGCCAAGCGCATGGGAAATACACTGCCAGGGCAGTGTGGAGCTTGCAGCAGCAAGCAGCTTTCCTGCATCACCCCACTCTGCCCTGCAGCACCAGGTCACACCCACAGGCTGCGGAGGCCTGAGGGGAGGGCAGCAGGGTGGGAGCCTGAGGCTGCAATGTACAGCCACCTTGCATACAGATCTGGGGGGCATGGGTCCCCCCTGCCCCCTCCAGGAATGTGCACTGCAGTGGAGAGCCTGCTCCACCCACCCAAGCCCACAGAGGGCAGCAGGATGGGAACCCCACCTGTAGCAGCTGCTGCCTTCTGTCAGGGGCAGGGGGCTATGGACCGGGGTCCCTGGGCCCATTAGCTCTGGCAGCTGGGGGCCCCTCTGGTAGAACTGGGGAGACAGGGACAGGGGTGGGGCATGGCCCCTTAGGCAGGGAGGCAGGGAGTAGGGTTCATAGATTTCATAGACATTAGGGGCTGGAAGGGACCTCATGAGATCATTGAGTCCAGCCCCTGCCCCCGCCATAGGCGGGAAGTCAGCTGGGATTAAGTGATCCCAGAAGATCCAGCTGTTTTTTGAAGGAGTTCAAAGTAGGTGCTTGCACCACCTCTGGGGGGAGTTCGTTCCAGACCCTGGACACACACACCATAAAGAACTTTTTTCTTGTATCCAGTCTAAATTGGCCTTCCTGGAGTTTATGGCCATCAGACTTTATTATCCCTCGGGGAGCTCTGGTGAACAGATGTTCTCCCAGGTCCTAATGTACCCCTCTTATGAAGTTGTAGGCTGCCACCAAGTCCCCCCCTGAGCCTTCTCTTCTCCAGACTGAAGAGTCCCAAGTCCCTCAGCCTCTCCTCATACAGCCTTCCCTCCAGGCCTTGGATCATATGAGTGGCTCTCCTCTGGACTCTCTCAAGCTTCTCCACATCCTTCCTGAAATGGGGGGCCCAATACTGGATGCAGTACTCCAGCTGCGGGCTCACCAGGGCTGAGTAAAGCGGAAGGATGACTTCCCTGGTTTTGCTTGAGATGCATTGGTGGATGCACACCAGATTTTGGTTAGCTTTGCCCGCTACTGCATCACATTGGTGGCTCATGTCCATCTTGTGGTCAATTAAGACCCCCCCACATCCCTTTCAGTCATGGTGCTAGTGAGCATACCACTAATAAGCCTGTAAGTATGCTGACAGTTCTTCCTACTGAGGTGTAGCACCTTGCATTTCTCTGCATTGAAGGCCATCCAGTTTTGGTCGGCCGACCTTGAGAGTGTGTCCAAGTTGGCCTGTATTCCCAGCCTGTCCTGCGGTGTGACAGCCCTCCCCCATAATTTGGTATCATCTGCGAACTTGTCCAGTTCACATCTGACTCCTGAATCCAGATCGTTGATGAAAATGTTAAAGAGTACTGGCCTGAGTACCGAGCCCTGAGGGACTCCACTAGTCACCCTGTGCCACGTTGATTTGCTCCCTTCAACTAGTACTCTTTGGGTCCAATCCCATAGCCAGTTGCCTGGTCATTGGACCGTATGATGATCAAGGCCACAGTTCTCCAGCTTAACCATGAGGACATCATGGGGAACTAGGTCAAAGGCCTTCTTGAAGTCCAGATAAATGACGTCCGCATCATCTCCAGGGCACATGTTACCTGGTCATAGAAAGAGATGAGGTTGGTCAGGCAAGACCTGCCAGTCACAAAGCCATGTTGGCTGGCATTCAGAAGCTTGCCTTCTGTTAGTCTGGTGTTGATGGATCCCTTGACAATTTTCTCCAGGATTTTTCCAGGGACAGACGTCAGACTGATGGGTCTATAGTTCCCTGGGTCATCCCTCCTCCCTTTCTTGTAAATAGGGAACCACATTGGCTCTTTTCCAGTCATCCTGGACCCTGCCTGAGTGCCATGATTTTTCAAATATCCCTGCTAAGGGGGCTGCAATGATATCTGCCAGCTCTTTCAAGACCCTCGGGTGCATTCCGTCTGGGCCTGTGGACTTATGAATGTCCAGTTTCTCAAGGTGTTCCCTCACCTGATCTACGTCGATTTTGGGCCCATCACCCACTCCCAAATTGGTTTGTGCCATTTCTGGCAGTGTGGTCCTTGTGGCAGCATGAAAAACAGATGCAAAAAAGTCATTTACAAGATTGGCCCTTCCTTGGGCATCTGATGTCAGTTGCCCTGTTGGTTCTCTCAGGTGTCCAATACTGTCTTTGTTCTTTTTCCTACTTCCTTCATATCTAAAGAAGGACTTTTTGTTGTCCATGATCCCCATAGCTAGCCTAAGTTCAGTTTGTGCCTTGGCTTTTCTTGACCTCTCTCTGCAGGTGTGGGCAAGTGCAGAGTAATCCTTTTTGGTAATGCTTTCTGTTTTCCAGCTGATGTTGGCTACTCTTTTGAGCTTAATGAGGTCCAACAGTTCCTTATTCAGCCATAGGGGTTTCCTTGCTCGTTGACTGCATTTCTTGTGAGAAGGGATGGCTTTGCCCTGTGCTTCACAGATTTTGTTTTTGAGCAATGACCATTCCTCATGTACTCCCTTTTCTCCGATTCTCTCATGTGGCCTCTGATTGCCTGACTGACCAGTTCTCTCAGCTTGCAGAAGTCGGCCTTCCCAAAGTTAAGGACTTCTGTTTGACTGAGGGGTTTGCCTGCTTTTCAATGAACTAAGAAGGTGACCAATTCATGGCTGCTGTCACCAAGCTTCTCCTCAATCCGCAGGTCACTCACCAGGTCCTCCCCTTTGGCCAGGACCAGATCATGCAATGCTTTTCCCCTGTAGGCCTATAGACCTCCTGGGTTAGGTAGAGATCATCGATGCACGTGAGAAAGCTACGCGACCTGTCAGATTTGGCCATGCTCTCATCCCAAGAAATGTCAGGGAAGTTGAAGTCCCCCATGATGATCAAGCATTGGGAGTGTGTGGCTTTGACCAGTTCCCTATTGAATTTCTGATCTAGGTCTTCTTCTTGGTGGGGGAGGTCTATAGTAGACTCCTACAAGTAAGTCACCCTCCCCATGTTCTCCTCATATCTTGACCGAGAGGGTCTCAAGATGCCCTTCCTGGTTTGGAAACTCAATCTGCAGGGAGGCCAGCTGATCTTTGATGTAAAGAGCAATACCCCCACCCCTCTTTCCCACACAATCTCTCCTATACAAGGCGTAACCCTTTACTGTCACCAATCAATCATAGGTGGGAGTTACACTAGGTCTCCATAATTCCTATAAGGTCGTAGTCATTATCACATAGGAGGAGGGCCAGTTCCTCATGCTTGTTTCCCAAGCTCCTGGCCTTTGTGTACAGGTAGTTATGTCTGCCATGTCAAGCCCAATGCTTCCCTCAGGAGTTAAGAGGGACCTTTCCTTGGGCTGCTGCCAGAGCGGGATTCCTTAGGCTGCCCAAGTTATTGGTAGTGCGGCTGACATGACCTGGGCTAGAACTATTAGTAGACCGCCTGTCCCCCAGCAGTCTCAGTTTAAAGCCCTGTCAAGAAGGTCAGCCATTCTGGCTGAGAAGAGCTTCTTCCCTTTCCAGGTGAGGTGGAGGCCATCCCTCCCCAACAGTCCTAGAGCACCAAGGGGGCAGGGCCCTTGATGGGGCCAGCAGCCCCTGCCATGGTGTTGCTAACTGGTTATTTCCCTGCTCTGCCCCTAGGGAACTGCACTGGGGTCTGCCTGCCATGACCACCACCTCCACTTGCTCCCTGCATGGGGTGTGCTGTGGGATGAGCCCCCTCCTGCCCCCTCCACCAGATGCTGGAGGGAGGGAGGGAATAGCCCCCTTTCCTGCCCCACTGCCTAAGAGGCCCTGCCAGCTAGGCTCTGGCTATGCCCTGTCCCTGCCACTGGAGCGGTGATGGGGCAGCATCCCCTGTCATGGTGTCTCAGAGCATAAGCCTCTTTCTGGTGGGAAGGGGGATCACGCTGCAGGGTGGGGAAAGCTGTTGCGGACTATGCAGGGGGAGCAGCAGTGGCAGTGCTAGGGAGGTTTAAGGGGCTATGGCCCCCTCTGAGTCCCAGTTTTGCAACTCACCCTGCACAGTCCATGGCAGCTCTGACCCCCTGCTCGCAGCCTCCCTGCTGGGAAAAGGCTCATGCTCCCCAGACACCATGGCATGGGCTGCTGCCCCCATCAAGGGCCCTGCCCCCTTGCTGCTCCAGCAGTAGGGCAGAGGCATGACCAGAGCCCAGCTGGCATGGCCTCTTAGGCAGGAGGTCAAGAGGGGGGAATAACCCCCCTCCCTCCAGTGTCTGGCAGATGGGGCAGGAGGGGGCTTATACTGCTGCTTGCCCCATGAAGGGGGTGAGCAACAGTTGAGGCAGGAAGACCCCACTGTGGTCTTCTGGGGGTGGAGGGGGGCATAACACCCCTCCCTGCCTTCCACACCTAAGGGGGCCATGCCAGCTGGCATCTGGCCACACCCCTGCCCTGCTCCACTGGAGCAGACAGCACAGCCCAGCCCAGGGCTGCAGAGCATGCTGGGATATTGGAGGACTCTGGTTTAACTTCAACCAGGAAGGGGTTTGGACAGAAGTTGCATAAACCAGTTTGAGCTCAATCAGTTAAATCTGATACTATATTCAACCAGGTTTATCTCAAACCAGTTTCAGCCATTTTGAAACTGGCTTATGTGCATTGAACTTCTGTTCTGTTACAGGGTTAAGCCAGTTTCTGGTCACTAAAACTGGTTTATGTATAATGTCTGTCCCTAGCCTCAGAGAAATTGTGGAGTCTCCATCCTTGGAAATTTTCAAGAGCAGATTGGACAGACACTTGGATGAGTTGGTTTAATCAGGGATGATCCTGCATTGATCTAGGGGTTGGACTGGATGACCTTGTGAGATCCTTCAAGCCCTACTGTCCTATGATCCTATATCACATAATCTTTTTCATAAACTTAGCTAGTTTCATCTTAAGAACACTCAGGGAAATTTTTTCTCTTACTACTCAGATTGAGGTATCAGCTAAAATGTAATAGTATTCCTTTGAAATTCTATTGTTCACTGCAGTGTCAGTGCTGTCAAATGATATACAGAGAATATGAGACTGTACATTTCAACTTGAATGCTGTATTACTTATAGTATATCACTTGATTGTGAGGCATTTCAAGGTTGATTGGTTTACTGCTATGAATGGAGGCTGGGAGAACAGAAAACGCTTTTTAAATATTGTGTATTCATCTCTGAAACAGACCCCTTTGTTTAGTAGTGATTAAAAAGGAGCAAAATGTTCCTATAAAACCAAATGCTTAGAACACTAATGTTTTACCACAAATAGCAATTGGGAGTCCTTTTGGTAATGATGTTTTGCTTCTGTGTTTCCAGAACTGGAACTAGTGATATATTATGTTTGCATTTTAGCTTTGTTATTTTTGTCATCTTTACCAATAAAGCTGTGACAGATAATCATTTACAGCAAAAACTTTTTCTGCTTTCTATGTCCATAACTGCCAGTTTTAAGTCCGGTTTCTCTTGGACACTGAGCTGCATATATAGTTTCATAGTAGCTAGGGTCAGGAGGGAACTGAACAGATCATCTAGCCTGCTTTATACAATACTCTTTTAAAGATTTTTTTTCAACTAAGCACTATTTTAATTTTGTTTTCTATTTAATTTAAGACTATTTACTGTTTTAAGATAAGGTCACATTTAACTGTCATTGATGTAGCTTTGGTTTGCACTTAATTTTAGATAGGAAAGAAGCAACAATTAAAACTACACATAAGCATTAGTAAAATAAACTTGTGTTTTTAGTTTATTCTGTTTTTTCATTTCTAGCGGGCAAAGCTATAGTGTTCTGAAGATTCAAAGTCATAAAGAGCAGCTGTGGTTTTCTTTAGCGTTTTCATAGTTTCATAGTAGCTAGGGTCAGGAGGGACCTGAACAGATCATCTAGCCTGACCCCCTGCCACAGGCAGGAAAGAATGCTGGGTTCACAAGACCCCAGACAGGTGATCATCCAACCTCCTCTTGAATTTGCCCAAGGTAGGGGCAAGAACCACTTCCCTGGGAAGTTGGTTCCAGATTTTGGCCACCCTAACTGTAAAATATTGCCTTGGATCTCTAACCTAAACCTATTCTCCATCAGCTTATGACCATTGTTCCTTGTCACCCCAGGTGGTGCTGGGGAGAAAAGGGCTCTGCCTATTTGCTGTTGATCTCCCCTGATGAGCTTGTAGGCAGCCACCAGGTCCCTCCTCAGCTTCCTCTTGCTGAGGCTGAACAGGTTCAGGTCCTTCAGTCTCTCCTCAGAGGGCCTGTCCTGTTGCCCTCTCACCAAGTGGGTGGCCCTTCTCTGAACCCTCTCCAGGCTGGCCACATCCCTTTTGAAGTGCAGCGCCCAGTACTGGACGCAGTACTCCAACTGCGGCCTGACCAAAGTAACATAGACACAGGGAAATATGAAAGGGGGTCATGCTGAAGAGTTTAGATTGAAAATTCACTGCACCTTTAAAACTGGTTGGTTCTGATATGGAAAGTGTAATGATATAGGCTCCCCTAGGAGCTAACTGCATGACACATGGAGCATACATATGATATATGCAGGAATGTGTCTGTCTGGACTGTAGTGCACATTGTTGGTGAAAAGGCAAATAGGGTGCTTATACACCTGCAGCAAGGCAGAGCAGACTCGATTAATTGCTTTATTTAGAGTGGATCTTGGAGCTGCTCTAATTAATGCCCCCCCCCCCCCCACACGCACACTCCAGGAGCATGTGTATAAATGCCCATAGTGCCTTCTAGCTCTAACTGCAATGAATGAGGCCCTGCCTTTCTGGCACTATAGTGCAATAGCAGGTCCTGGATTTAGGGGGTTTGAGCATGCCTTTCCCTGGCCCACCCAGCCAACTCCTCAGGTGCACTCCTGTTGAATATGCTTTGGTGAAGTTGCTCATGGCTCATCCCTACAACCAGCTGTCTGACCCACCAGAGACTGAATACTTGAAAGCAGGCACAAAGTGACAAGTCCACAGCTGCCTCACTGACTCATTTCCAGTTTGGAATATACCCTTGGGCTTGGGACATGTTCAACTCCCAGATTCTGGGACCTGCCACTGGCATGATGCAGACAAGACCTATTGCAGCTTCCCAAACATTGCCTGGTTAGTGGTTACACCCTGTAATGAAGTCATAAGATTCACAGCTAACCAAAGCTGTCCCATGTTGTTTTAACTGTCCCATGTTGTGTCCCATGCGTTGTTAACATACACATAAGCAAAAAGCTACAAAATTCTGAATAGTTTCATAGTTGGTAGGGTTGGAAGGGACCTGAGCAGATCATCAAGTCCGACCCCCTGCCATGTGCAGCAAAGGATGCTGGGGTCAAACGACCTCATCAAGGTGTCTATCTAGCCTCCTTTTAAGGACCCCCAGGGTAGGAGTGAGCACCACTTCCCTTGGAAGTTGGTTCCAGATCCTAGCCACCCTGACTGTGAAGTAGTGCCTCCTGATATCTAGCCTGAATCTAACCTCAGTCAACTTATGGCCGTTATTCCTTGTTACTCCCAGTAGCGCTCGGGGGAACAGGGACTCTCCCACTGCCTGCTGCTCTCCCTTGGCCAATTTATAGATGGCCACCAGATTCCCTCTCAGCCTTCTCTTGTGGAGGCTGAACAGGTTCAGGTCCTCTAGCCTCTCCCCGTAGGGCCTGCCCTGCTGCCCCCTGATCATGCGAGTGGCCCGCCTGTGGACCCTCTTGATGTTCCTCCTGAAGCGCGGCGCCCAGAACTGGATTCAGTACTCCAAATGGGGCCTGACCAATGTCACATAGAGGGGGAGGATCACCTCCTTGGACCTGCTCATGATGCATCGGTGGATGCATGACAAGCTGCGATTAGCCTTCCTAACTGCGCCCCGACATTGGCGGGCCATATTCATCTTGGAGTCTATAATGACTCCAAGATCCTTTTCTGCCTCTGTGCTGATGAGAAGGGAGTTCCCCAGCCTGTAGGTATGCTGCTGGTTCTTTCTCCCTAGGTGCAGTACCCTGCACTTGTCAGTATTGAATCCCATCTTATTCTCATCTGCCCACCCCTGTAACCTGTCCAGATCCAATTACAGCCTGTCCCTCCCTTCTAGTGTGCCCACCTCTCCCCACATCTTAGTGTCATCTGCAAATTTGAACAAGGTGCTTTTCACCCCCTCATCCAAGTCGCTGATGAAGATGTTGAACAGTGCAGGCCCGAGGACTGAGCCCTGGGGGACCCACTGCCCATGGCCCTCCAGGTCAAAAATCACCCATCCACCACCACTCTCTGGGATATTTGTTTTTAGACTCATGCTCTTTTTTAGACCATCACTTTTCTTTTTCAGCCTGCCTTTGTCTCCTCATTCTGAATGTTTCACCTTCTATAATTTAATAAGACTTCATAGCTTGTTATGTATTTTTTGAAAAGAGAGTTACTTCCCTCCTGTGGAATTCCATATAATGGTTCAACAACAGTAACAGAAAAAAAAATCTCATTCCATCAAATTCAGTTATATTTGGAAAGATTTCAATTACATTTCTGTAGAATCCTATCAGTTACTTATCCCAAGTAAAGTTTATGGTTTAATAGTAGCTAATTATTTACTTAAGGTTAAGCCTACACTTGCTTGCTTTGTAAAACTGGAATAATTCCATTTGAGGTGCCTGCTCTGAGGGATATAGATGGCTGAGACATCCCCATAGGCTTTTGTAGAGCCAGGTTATCACCCAATGTGTCAAGCAAATTATGCCATAGGTAAAGTGCTTTAGGGCATACACTATACCCACTACACATATGACCCACTATATACCTTTCTTTCAGGAACTGTACTCAAAAACTGGACTTTCTTATGGAATTTAATGGTTGAATTTTATCTATAAGATTCACTGGAAATTATTACAATCTATTCAGAGCATTTTCTGTAGAAGCCTATTGTTTTTGTTTCTGTTCATTAGATTACTCCCATAAGAATATACTTTTTGGGGATACATTCCCAGAAATGTTCCAGTGTAAAGTATAACTGGACCTACAGAGCAATGTTTCAATACTTCACTCCCTGCTTTACTCAGCAGTGATGTGGCAAGTTCCTCTGACTGTCTGACCACAAACCATCTTGTTCTGCAATTTCTTTCCATTCCTGAGCACTGTAGTGTTTTGCACTGACTGTTATTCACAGCATTGTACTGGGAAGACGTGACTGGGCACATGTGTGATGGGATGAATGAGACAGATTGGCAGAGAGCCCGAAGAAATGGGCCAGCTGCCCCTGCTGTGCCCATCAACAGTGGATCTATCCAACACTGTCATTCTGTTGTGTGATCCTCTAGTACACGATTAGATATAAAAGAAACTATGTTAATGCAGTGCTTAGACTTGAGAGCTAAATTGCTGAGAAGTGAGAAATGAAAGCGAGTTTCCTTGCATATACACAATTTCCCTTTACATAGGTAAAACTCAGTCATGTTGCATATAAGAAATGGTTTTTTTCTGTGTATTAGGTTTACTGTACAGCCTAATTGTTTGTAATAAAGTACTTGTTATACAGTTCCATTGTCTTCAGTGGGAGCAGAGTAGGCTAATACTAAATACAAAAAGAAAAGTGAATGCCTGACTTCTATGGACAAAAGCCAAGGTTTTCAAAAGGAATGGCTAAAACTAGAAATAGTGGGGCATCTAACAGAGACAAAAAGAGCAATGAAAAAAAGTCCTTATTTTTATTCTACAGACTGTGCGCGCTTCCTAGGGAAACTGTATAATGCTTCCTAAGGTTAAAGGTTCATTTATTTCTTTTCTTTTGGGTAAGCTAAACCATTAACAGTTTGACATTATTTTATGCAAGCTGTAACCAACCTGGGAAAATGAGAAATAGAATTATTAAATGTAGATGGCTTAAGGATACACAAGTACCGTACTGCTGTTTATATTTCATAATTGCGGTATTATGCTAGAGTTATCCTTCGGCGGGGGGAAGGGAGGGTGTCTGCCCAAAGATTTAAAGATGTAACATTAAATTGGCAGTGATTTCTGAGGAGCTGCATTTAGAGATACCAACCAGGCCAGTAATACATAGACACTTTCTTCTTTGCTTTCATCATGGTGACCCACAAAGGCTCCGATCCATTCCACCACAGGGGTAATAGGCTGTCTTTATTCACACCAATATCAAAAGAGGTGTTTGTTTTTGGATCCCACATGTAGTTTCCAATCATTTGATGAACTTCACAATGGCGACCTACAAAAGAAAGGCAGGTGCTTAGATTTTTCTTCTGTATTAATACTCAGAACTCACTCAAGGCCAAAAAGATAAGTCAGCTGCAGAGCCAGGATTGGAATTCAGGCAGCTTCTGTTTTCCAGCCCCACAGTAGACCTTGTTACTTCTTATAGATCCTCTCTGTCTCCATATATATAATCCATATACTGCACCACAGAGGCCAAACAAACAAACTACTGTGGCTGCAGATGCCAGATGTTTGGCTAAAGTTTGGTTTCTTCTGAACACAAGACATCTGCCAAGTCTGCAACTATTTAAGGTACCCACAGAATGAAAAGCAGAGAATACAAGAGGAGCCAGGGAAGCAGTTTGTAAACAGCAGAGCATTAAAAAATGTATAAAACAGAAAAATATAAAAGTCAAGCAAACAGTACAGTTGGGGTAAATTATATTCTCCCTTTGTTTAGTCTGAGGTGGAGCAGCTATTATGTTACATTCACTCTAAGCAATCCATAATGTTCTAAATATTACACTAATTATATTAGCAGCAAGGTCTAAAATTTGACAAGTAAAAAAGGCAAAGAAATATTAGTGACAGCCAGAAGCAAGGCAAGAATCTGGTACTCTCCAGTCTTGGGCTTGATTCTACCTTGCCAGACAAGCAGCTCTACAGCTTATACTTGAACTACTCGGGTAGGAAAGTACCACTCAACATACACACAGTTGGCAAAACCAGAAGGAGAAATGTTTATATACCAAATTAAATGAAGGCAAGATCCCTGCTTGGCTTAAAAGATCTTGTAATCTATAGAGAGAGATATATTATGACAGATAACAGTGAAGACATATGAACTGAGCAGACAGCACTACGAAAGGGATAGTGGGAGCCATGCTTTTCAAGGATTCTCAAATCCTGGATAGATATGTTTATACCAGTGTGATCTACTATTTTTTAAACAAGTCTAAACAAGTTGACACATAATGAAAGCCTTAAACTGTGGCAACTGTTAGAGAATTACCTATGAAAGAATCAGAGATAAAACTCCACTGGTATATTACATAGGTTAAGGTTTTTGTCTGCCCATGCCCATCCTGGGTTGGCCCTTTGTCTAAGACAGCCATATTGGAGTAAAGTGCAGTAATAGCACCTGCCTCCTGAAGGCAGCTGCCTCCCAATAAGCTGCTTGTCTGATCTCAGTCTAATGTACAATGCCATACTAAACTGATATCAATTTCAATGGGTTTGTGCTTGGCTGGTCATTCCAGTCACCCTATTAGCCATATTGGAGGCATTTAAAAATAAAAGTCTGGCACCAGGACTTTGACTTTGAAGAAGTGAGTTTTAGGAGGGATCTGAAGGGTATCGCTTGTCATGTAGTTAGCTGGAAGCTATTTCTAGAGTACGAATAGTTTTTGGTTCCTGGCTAGAAACTGGTATGATGTTTGTCTGTTAGCTCTCTCCTTCCATGAGGTTTATATTGCCCATATTTAAAGTGTAGATATACTAGCTGAGTTTACATTTTCCTTGTTGTATCTTGCAAATGCTCTGCTTATGCCTAATATATTACCATAACCAGGTAAAAGGAGCATACCGAACACCATCAACCTATGCAGCTCGACAGGAACTGTAGCAGAGAGACCCAGTGGGTGGTGGAATGATGCCCTCCTGTATTTGCCAAGTGCTTGTCACATTTGCAAATGGGGGGAAGCGAGGAACTAGAGGTTTTCTGGCCAAGCAGACAAGTTCCTTGTAGATCCTGTTTGCAGCAAAAGAATCTGGGTTGGCATATTTGTTGACAGGTGTCTTTAATTTCCTTGCATCACCAGGGGATGAAATATTTTCAGATTTAGACCCCAGCTGGGATTTTAAAAAGGAAATGTTAAAGATTAAGTTGCACCAAAAGTTCATGATTTACACATCTTAAAAAGAAACTACTGATGTATGTGTGAGACATTTTCATCATTAGCCTGTGAGTCACAGATATTGCAAGGCCCCAGATAACAGGCTCTGATTATTGTGAGAATAAGTGTAGCGAGTATAACTAAAATAGCCTGATAATGCTTTTTTCTTTAAGAGACATCATTGTGAGTGGAGAACTACATTTAATTTGCGTACGTTTGACCTTCAGAAGGATTTTTTTTTTTTAATTCCCTTTACTGCCATGCATCGACTTAATTAATTATACAAGTAATTTTCCCTCCTCAGAGCTTCTGGTTTATTTTTAATTTCAAGATTTTTTTTTAATCTTGAAGCTTCTCTTTAAAAGACATGGCTGCAGGGAACTCCAAGGCAGCTCAACACCCAAGTATCATGTGAGATTCATAATTGTTGGACTGGAGTGTCTTGCCTCTGACATGACAACACAGGCACAGCCATTTAAGTGCCCAATCCGGTGAAAGCCATAAGTGGCAATATTTCAGTAGTCCATCATAGCTAGGGCACTGGGGTGTCCTGCTCCTTTTGAGGGCTGGAACTGCTGTGAGGAGGGCCCAGGCAGGCAGTTGGCAGCCCCAGCTGCTCGTTACCAGGGTGGCCAGAGTGTGATAGTTGGCCTGCACCAGCCAGTGGTCAGCTGACCAGAAGGGGCAGGGCCTGGCATATATATAAACCCCAGGGCTGAGGCTAGGGAGGCAGTTCCCTGCTAGCAGCCAGAGGGGAAAGAGCCTCCAGGGAGGAAGTGCCCAGTGATGCTACACCTGCCTGATATGCTGCACCTAGGGCTAAGGGGGCTCCATGAGCTCCACAGGTACCCTTGCCTACTAGACACTTAGTGCCAGGGATGAAATCTGATTCTGTTAAAGGGTCAGAGGACACCCTGACCTTTTGTATTATGCTATAGCCCAGGGGCTTATGTTTTGTTTGCTGTTTATAACATCAGTGGTTTGGGTGAGGCTATTTGGGGAAGGAGGAGGCCTCATTGGGGGCACACTGCAGTGTGAGGACACCGGTGCCAGCGAGGGCGCAGCATTTTGGGGGCGCACAGACCCTGGTGGAAGCGAGGGTATGGCATTTTGGGGTGCAGAGACAAGGCTGCAAAGAGCCCAGAGAGGACAAGGGGGCCAAATCACAGCAAGGCCAAACCGGACAACGACAATGCCATCTGCGAGGCTTGGGGCATGGTAAAGTGGTGGTTTAGAGCCATGCATATAGCCCATAAGGGTGGGGTGTTCTGAGAAATCTATTTTGAAATGGGACCCACGAGGGGTCCAGGAATCCACGGGTTTCAGAGAAGTCCATCAGGACCGTGTCCAGCTGGACGTGAAGGCAGCCTCCCTATACTACAATTACATCAAGACATGGTGGGCAAGAAAAGAGGGTGCCCATCAGGCCAAACTGGCATAGTTGAGGGGCCTTAGGGGTAACACGGCCATCCTTAGGGACCCCGTTCCGTGACACAAGGATATGAGGAAACTTTTGGTGAGTGCTGTGCTTTACAAACAATCTATACCATAATCAAAATTGCTTAAATGTAATCAGTCAAATGTTTTACAGCACCTTTCCGTTCTATTCCCTCCTAAACACCCGTCCCCACTTCTCTGTTGGTGAGAAACATTCCACCCCTGCATCTGAAAGGTACATTTCTCACCAAGCACAGATAAAACAAAGTGCTTTCGGCCTTAGCTAGGAGCTGATCAACAATGTCTATTAAAGTGGTTAATTTAACAAATAATTGGTTCATCTTCTCATTCAGGGATGCTTATATAATTTCTGCCATCTCTTCTTGCTGGCAATAACTCCTCAACTTTGTCTAGACTAGGGGTGGGTAATTATTTTGAGCGGAGGGCTGCTTGCTGAGTTTTGGCAAACCATTGAGGGCCACATGACAGGCAGCCAGGGGCAGATAAAAATTAATTTTCTAAATTTTTTAGGGGCCCCGCGGGCTGCATAGAATGGTCTGGTGGGCTGCATCAGGCCTGCAGGCCGCGTTTTTGCCCACCCCTGGTCTAGACACTCTCTCAGGTCTTTATTCGATCTGCAGTCTCTGGCAGGTAAGTGACCCTCTGAACAAGGCAGATGAGATGCAGATAAGACATGGAACTGTACATAGTAATCAGCAGAGATCTGGGTTTTCTGTTTGTTGCGGAAGAACGCAGATTTTCTACTTTAAAGGAGAAAAACTTGGGAAACCATGGGTTTCCCTGTGCAGGCTGGTAGAGTTCTAGCCTGCAAGGGGCTGCTTAGGAATGGTGGGGTGGGATGCAGGGGGCACCATGTGCATGTGCACACATGTACATGGCAGCTAGGTAGTGTGGTGAAGAACAGCTTCTGCAATGCCCTTTGTGTAAGTCTATGAGGGGGGGCAGTGTGTCCATAGGTGATGTCAGAGGGGTGGGGATGGGTGGGCTGTGGCTTGGAAGTGAGGGGTACTGGCAGGGCTTGGGAGGGCTGGGCTTAGGAGTGAGGGGTAATGGCGTATCAGGGCTGCTCAGTGCCACAACGCAGTGGCGGGGCGGCAGCGAGGGCGCGGCATTTTGGGGGCGCAGACCCTGGTGGCAGTGAGGGCACAGCATTTTGGGGTGCAGAGACAAGGCTGCAGACAGCCCAGAGAAGACAAGGAGGGAGCAGGGGAAGCTCTGATTTTTTTTCCATGATAAAGAAAACAAAACCAAATACCAAAATATATAGGTATTTAAAATGTATTTTATTATAATAATTGAGGTACTGGTAGACTTCCAAACTGCTTTAAAATTATAAATAGATCAATAAAACATTGTTTTCAACTGAAACCTATATATTATATTTTATATCTCTAAGTGGCATTTTATTTCAATTGTGCAAAAACAAGGATTTTGAGATTTTTAATCACAGAATTTGTGATTTTTTTTTTGATTTTTTTTTTTTTTTTTTTTTTAAACAGAGAAAACCAGGATCCCTGGTAATCAACATACTGGAGACAATGTAATACATCTGTGCAGTAACCTTATATGACTATGTATTTTATGTTCATGTGTGTATGCACACACACACACACACACACACACACACACACACACACACACACACAGAAGGAGGAGGAGAAGATTGATATGTGGGGTTCTCCATACGAGAGAGCAGAAAAACAATTGTCAAAGCTGGACGTTGGATATCACTCAAAGTAAGGTACTGACACAATCAAACTATTGTTTGTGCCTTATGCAAATTTAAATTTAAATTTAAATTTGCATAAGGGTAGGATTCTTTGTAGCTGGTGTGGTTCTCTTCTGAGTCTCTTGCTATGTGGATGGCGCAAGAAGAGGCCTAGGAATAGTGCAATCATAGCATAATGCAGGTCATATATCCCACTGTGTTTGGAGTCCAGGAAAAAATGAAAGCTCTGTCTAAACAGCTGCTAACACTTAATGTAGGATTTTTCAGAGATCTTTGCCATCATGGCAGACCTCCTGAGGGATTTTCTGAATTCCAGAGTGGACTACAGAGAAATGTATTCTGGACATATAGCAGTTTGATCTAAATCATCTTAAGAACCAGGGATGAAATCCTGGCCCCACTGAAGTAATTTGCAAAACTTGCATTGACTTCAATAGTGGCAAGATTCCACTTTGGACTTTCCTCCTACCAAAGGGGAAAATTTGTTTAAAAAGGAGCCTTATTGGCTGCACATAGCAAGGAGAAAAAATCTACTATGATTTAGTAAGCTGATCAAAAAAAAATTCCTATGTTGTTATTTACTTATTTATTTTCTAGTTTTGTTCCTTGGTTTCTCTGACCTACAGAAGTTAAGCCTAGCACTAATGGCTTGTCCTGAGATAAATGCCCTCAGTTTAGGAAGTGCATGAACTGATGCAGATGAAGAACTGGCTGCTTTTTACTTCTCAGTCTGAATCAAATTGAAAAACATTTTTTGAGCTTTTAAAAGCTCAGTACAGCCAATCCTGAACATGCCTGCACACTTTTTTGATTTTCCTGTCATATTTCTACTTGTTGAAACAGCCAAAATGGAGCTGCTGGAATTCTTTTATTACTGTTTATCATCTGCAATGCAGTAGTGCCAAAAAGCCTCAAGTGAAAAATCAGGTCTTGTTGTGCATGGCACAGTAATAACACATAATGAAAGAGGATGAGATCCAGCTCTCTAAACTGGATAATGAAAGAGAGAGGAATTCAGTTATAATCCAAGGAGACAAGACTAACAAAGGCTGGAAGAGAAACATAGAGGGAGGAGTGACTTGCCTAAGGTTAGGGAGCAGCCTGGGAACTGAGTGCAGGTGTTGGAACTCTGTGTTCACTGCCCTAATGCATTCGATCTGGGTGCCCCTCCCAACTGTGGCTAGAGAGCCCCATTTCTCCCATTATTTCTAGCTGCAAAGAACTAGATAAATACAGTAGCACTACTTAGATTCTTAGATTTGTGTGAAAAAATATACAACTTGAAGTTGATCCCACCTGAACCTTGCCATCATATGTTGACTGTAAAAAAGCCTTCAGTCTGGTATCCCATGATCACCTCTCGGCAAAACTGGCCAACTGCGGCCTCGGCATCACCACGATCCACTGGCTGGGGAATTAGCTCCATGGTAGGACCCAGAGGGTGGTAGTTAATGGAAGTCAATCGTTGTGGTACCCTGTGACTAGTGGGGTCCCTCAAGGCTCTGTCCTAGGGGCTATACTATTTAACATCTTCATTAATGTTGTAGACGTTGGTGTCAGAAGCGGACTGACCAAGTTCACCAATGACACCAAACTCTGGGGTAAAGCATCCACACCTGAGGACAGGAGGGTGATCCAGGCTGATCTTGACAGACTCAGGAAATGAGCGGGCGAGAACCTGATGGTGTTTAACACCGAACAATGCAAGGTTCTCCACCTTGGGAGGAAAAACCTGCAGCATGCTTATAGGCTCAGCACTGCTATGCTGCTTAGCACTACAGATGAAAGGGACTTGGGGGTCATGATTGACCACAAGATGAACATGAGCCTTCAGTGTGATGCTGCAGCTAGTAAAGCAAGCAAAACGCTGGCTTGCATCCATAGATGCTTCTCAAGCAACTCCCAGGACGTCATTCTCCCATTGTACTTGGCCTTAGTGAGGCTGCAGCTGGAGTACTGTGTCCAGTTCTGGGCTCCACAATTCAAAAAGGATGTGGAGAAGCTTGAGAGAGTCCAGAGGAGAGCCACGCACATGATCACAGGTCAGGAAAACAGACCTTATGATGAGAGGCTGAGTCATGGGACTCTTCAGCCTGGAAAAGCACAGGCTCAGGGGTGATCTGATGGCCATCTATAAGCTTATAAGGGTCACAAACTCCTCCATGACAGTTTCAGGCTGGACATAAGGAAGAATTTCTTTACTGTCCGAGTCCCCAAGGTTTGGAATAGACTACCGCCAGAAGTGGTGCAAGTGCCTACCTTGAACGCCTTCAAGAGACATTTGGATATTTATCTTGCTGGGATCCTATAATCCCAGCTGACTTCCTGCCCCTAGGGCAGGGGGCTGGACTCCATGATCTTCTGAGGTCCCTTCAAGCCCTAATGTCTATGAATCCCTCAGTGGGTGAAGTCTGGATCTGGACATCCACGCTTCTGGTCTGATTTGACGTGCAGTACACGATGTTCAAATGGGAATCAGGGACTTACTCATGGCCATCTCACAGTTCAGATGCAAAGTAAACATTTGCTTGTTGGCTTTCAATTAAAGAAATCATTGGATCTCAAGCTTCTCTCTAGAACAGAAAAAGAAAAAAACCAACCCAACCCTGACCCACTGACTCTGAATATCACCTCACCTTGCTTGGTCTGGGGATGTTTGAATCAGTGATCCAAGACATGGGCCTAGCTCTTCTCTACACCTTCTGGATTTTTGCCTAGTATCTGTTAGAATAGGAAATACCATTGTTTTTAAATAGTTCCTTATATATTGCCCATAACCCCATGATTTTCTACATGGAAGGGTCATCACTCTATAGTTCTAAATAAATGAGCCAATGGATATGCACTGCATAGAATAACCTATCACTATGCTGTATTGGTATTATGGTCTTTTTTGTGTAGCACCAACTGTAATAGGTTTTCATACTCGTGTATAAAGCAAGGAATCACCACAGTTCCACTAAGCCAAAAAGAAAAATATGTTCAAGAGCAGTGTGTTAAATGGGCTCAGGAAGATTCTGCAGTCCTTTCTTCCAACCTCCCTCTTCAGTGAATTTGAATTTTGTTGGGCAACATCTTGCCTCTATCCTGCAACATCCTGCCATTCATTAGGGAGGGGAACATGTAAGCAGATAAAATCATAGCCATCCTATTCACTGCACTGGTCTGAAGAAATTGCTGTGGTGTTGCTGCCTTAAAAATGTCAAGTTGGCTGTGAAAATGTTGTGGTGATTGGTCTTTCCTGAAGGGCCCCTGTTCTGCCTGTCAGGTTTACCATATGCTGCATTTGCTGTCCCACTACATGCTACTGAGCCTAGTGAAGCCCAGAAGAACCAACCGGTAGAGTATTCTTATGGAAGCTCATTGAGAGGCTGCTGTACCCGAAAGATGTATCTTGCTATATATGGGCACTGTGGCAGGAGGCCACCTCTGTTTCTCCCCAAAATCTCTGCTCTGTGACAATTTGGTTAGGATGGGCCCTGCAGAGGGTACACACCTTACCCAATCTCTTTAGGTAACCTGAGCTGGATACATTCCTGAGGGAGCGGGGAAACCTACTCCCTCTGCCTAGGTGCCTGGCATCACATACCTGGGTGAGGGGCTTGGACTTCCTGGGGAGCTAGGAACTGCCAGTCTGCCCAGCAACTAGTGATGTATTTCAAATTGGTTGGCTGACAGCCAACAGGTGCTGGCCTCCATTGGACCAGGTAAATGAGGTCACAAGGGCTATATAAGTGAAGGAGTGCCCAGGAGGAGGGGGCAGCAGCCATGAGGAAAACTCAGAGGGAGAAGAGCTGAACCATCTGAAACTTGCGCTCTCTCTCTCTCAAAATTCACGATCAAGGAACTGCCTGCCTCCAGAGGGAATCTCCACCTGCCTCTGGATGATACTTGTGAGTAATCTACCTGAGATCTAACTAGATATATAGCTTGCAGTAACTCAGATGTGTGATCAAAGGCTACCCAGCCATGGGATTTTGCTCTGTGGGATTTCTCTGATATTGCTGTACCCTGTACCCTATTCCAACCCTACCTCTTGTAACCAATAAAATTCTCCTTTGTGCCTAGTGTGGGAGACTTATTGGGAGTGGGTCTAGATTATGCCTTGGGGTCCCCTTGGTTTGGCTGACTAAGGAAGACCACTACTTGTGCTTCTGACTGAGGGAAGCATCCCAAGTTCTTGAAGTGAATCAAGTACCCTCGAGGGCTACTAGGCCTGTGTTTCCCAGGGTGCCAGAATCAAGCCCAGCCCTGGGTGGTGGCAGTGGAACCCCCAGGCTAGCAGGTGTGCTTCAGGAAGGGGGTCGGCCAGACGTGAGGCACCCCAGGGAGGCACTCAGAGCCTGGAAGGTGGTCAGGCGCAGTGAGGTGGGTGGCTCAAGCAGGAGTGCCCCCTACTGGCCTGCCACAGGCGCACAGCCAAAAAATTAAAAAGAAACAAAAACCTGGCACCTGCAGGATGTGAACAGATATTTTGTTGTCCCATGGGAGCTTGTTGGCAAAGGTATTACAGTTCTGTTATGATCCTCCAAAAATCAAGCTGAGCTAGAAGAGCATTATCAGTGGCCTAGCACTGATCAGCAACACTAGTGGAAACCTTGTGTTAAAAAGAAAAAGAGAGCTCCTAACTACATTCCTTAGGCAGATCCATTTGACCACTTACACTGATAAATCCATGCTTTTTGGCTGTTGTATGAAGGGATACATTTTTTAAACTAATCCAATGCTTGTCTCCACAAAAAATGCAGAGCTGCTGTGCTTATGATTAGAGAGGATATGAATCTCAAAATGTTTTCCACTCATAAATTATGGTTGTCTACTTTTTATATCTGGGTATATAAATACATAGACAGATTTAGTGTCCAGTAATTGCTTCGTGTTAGTTAGTAACAGACACATTGTAAGCAAACATTCCTTTACCTCAGTTGTTAAAAACAAGCTTGATTATTAAAAGAGAAGTCCAATGTACAATCCAAATGCAAAATCCAATGTACTTATTAATGCTTTTTGTTCATGGTTTTGTATTTCTCTGAACTTTGACAAAGACTGTTCATGGAGATTATTTTCTTTTTAGTGAATGTTGATTTTGCTTTCACTATCTTCAAGCTACATGTCGAAGGTTCCCAGTTCCAGACCTGTGTACCCAGGATCCCACCACATTCCCTGACACCTGGGATTGAGTCTTCCAAGAGATTTAAAAGGGTAGTGCAGAGCACAGAACACATCTCTAGCAAGTATGAAGTTCATACGCTGTCGCAGACAGCACAAGGGTACTATGGTTAAAAAATATCTTCATTGATAACTTTGTGTTTCTTTAAAATATAAAACATTTATCTGGGTCTTCTATTTACAAGAATTTCATCTGGGACTAGATTGAAATTGAAACTCTCTCTAACACCAAGTTGCAGGCCAGATGTTTTTGGCCATGGAGCAGAAATGAGGCATGTGCTAAATTCATTATATGAGCAAAATAATAGCCAGCATCCTCTCATAAGTACCAATTAGTCTCCATGACCGTGAGGTCAGGGAAAACATCACTAGCATTACTAGCTCTTTGAACAATGTAATTATAGCTTTGTTTTAACATTTACTTTTACAGGAGGGTACTGATACTCTTGATGTTCCACTATTCAAACTATCCTTTCTTCTGCATTTTTGCCGTCTGTTAGCCATTCCTGGGTAATGGCTCTCTTCTCTTTCACAGTACTGGGCTAAGTACAGACATCCAGAGGTATTAGGGGGAGGTTAGATTGATTCACAATGGCTGCCCAATATCAGGAAGTCAGGATGGGGAAGGCCAGCCAGGGGGATGGGGGTCCAGCAGGCTGGAGGGGATTTGGGGTCTGCTGAGGGATGGTGGGGGAAATGCAACCTGTGGCTGGGATAGGAAGACAGATGTGACTGGGGGTTGGGGGGTGGGCAGGCGTGACCCATGAGAGGTAGGGGAAGCAGGTGAGACCCATGAGGGGTAGGAGGAGAGGCATGACCCACAGGTGAGGCTGGGGGTGCAGGCATGACCTGCAGGTGGGGTGACGGCCCCCCCCTCCAGCAAACCTACATCCCCATCCCTCCCACCCCTCTCCCCACTGGGACTTACTTGCTTGGCTCTGGTAGTGGCGAATGCTGATAAAATCGGCCGCAACCGGAGTGGCTGGTGAGATGGGGATTGAAAACGTTGGCTGGGGGGGAGAGCAGGGGGCCGGAAGGACAAAAAATAGACCACTGTGGGGGAAGTGGGGAGTGAAAAGAGCAGCCCTGGGGCTGGGGCAAGTGGACAGAAGTTCCACACGCTGGTTTGACCTAAATCGAGTGAATCTGATACTACATAGATCCATATTTATCTTAAACTGGGTTCTGCAATTTTTAGACTGGTTTCTGTGCATGGAATTACAAGTTCAATTACAGGTCTAAACTGATTGCTGGTCACTGAGAGTGCGTCTATAAGCACAAGGTTGGCACCAGGACATGCTAAGTGTAAATCAGGCAGCCATTTTGAACCCAATTTAACCTCCCAAATGTCTGTACTTAGTTCTGCAGACTGTTTATAGTTCTAACTGAAAAAACTTAACTTCAGTATAGTAATATAAACTTGGGTGTAGAAATGATTGACAGTGCAGTATTGGAGGCACTCTCGAGACACTCAAGAAGGCTAGATTTTGTTTTATGAATCTGAATGAGATGCACATTTAACTATAATGATGACAAGACGAATGATGCAATATCTTTTGATTAATTTTGCCTAGTTTGTTGCGTTTTTTTTAAACATTGTGCATAAGCTAGCAAATGTGTTCACATTACAATAGTTATATTTATTTTTGCTTTAACCTTAAACAGAATAATATAGTGCTAATCCCCTGCATATTAGTAAAGCATCTAGTTTCCCTTTAACTGGAGAAAAAATGTTTTGTGTTTTATGTGATAATGTGCCACACCATCTGCATTCGCCTTTTCAAAATACTGGATCTGCCCATGAGGACAGGGGAAGGGGATACTACTGAAAGTGTCAAAAGCTTGATTGAAAAGGTCAGCAGGAATAAAAAGAGTAGTTAACATGTTGGGGGACATAGGAATAAGGAGCTGGAGTTATACTAGTCCAGGTAATGGGCTACAAACACATAGTCTCTGAGGCTTAGAGAGAGTTACTGCCTCCAGCATACACAAAAAAAAGTTTACTAATCCTGGAAGCAGTTGCTCACATAACCCCCCTACATTTGGCAATGTAGCAGGGCATATCATCACCGTATGCCAGTGGACCATACCAGCTAAGAACTCCTGGCCTGCTCACAACTATACTGGCAAAACTGTTTTTTGTGCTACTATAATAAAACTATCTTTCTGTCTTTCTGCAGGCAAACCAAGATATACTGGTAATGGGCCAGTTTTGCTAGAATTAATACATTCACATGAGGAACTTCTGCTCATTGGGGATCACACTTTTCACATCCTTAGCCAGAATAGTTTTACCAGCTGAAATCTATACCATAAACTAGGGCTCGCCTTGGAGGCAAGTCGTCCAAGTCAGGGCAGGGTGTTGAAGCAGTGGTGCTTGCTCTCATCATCTTGTTATGCCTGCCCTCTAACCCTACCATTCCCATGAGTGGAACATTGAAGCTCCCCACACTTCAGATAGGCTGCCATCTAAACTGGAAGCAGCACGAGCATCTCTGTGCAACGCTTTGGTTGAACTAATTAGCAATCCTAGAGTGTGTCCAGATTAGTGTGGCTGAGTGGTATGTGGCACTGCAAATACACCTGCAGTGCCACATACCACACACTGAGGTGTTCTCCATGCTGCAAGGGCACACTGCCCATGTGTGTGCTGCTATAGGTTTTTTTCCATTGGGTTTCCACAGGATATCCAGGGGTAAAAAAAACCCACTGTTAAAATTTAGGAAAAAAACAAACACCGGTGCAGTGCGCACACAGGCAGCATGCACTACTGAAAAGTGGAGCCTGGCCACCCGAAGCCACACTGCAGCTGCTAGCCAGGCTCTGCCCAGCAGAATCCCTGCAGCTGCAGCCCTGGGAGGCCCCCAGGACCCCCAGTAAGACTGCTGGGGCTAGCACAGTGCTGGCCCCAGCCTCCCCTACTGCCCCCTGGGGTAACTTGCTGCATGCCAAAGCATGCATGGTATGGGCATTCCCCAAGGACAAGTAACAGCAGCTCAAGGTGTGCCCCAGGGAACCAAACATACATGTCTGTGTGGATGTGGCCCTAGTTGCAGGGGCAGTTAGCATACTTCAGGCTAATTATCCTGTCTGTTACTGGGCAGAGACAGCTGCTACATTGTTCACGGTTTAGGAGGCAGCCTGATCAGGTTGCAGTGTACTGGAAAGAACAACAGTGTGCTGGACATCAATCATCATTGATGGGGGTGTTAAGTTTATTTTGTAGGCCTAGCTGTAGATTCACTAGAGGAGAAAACAAGTAGCTGAATATAAAACTTCATCTTCAGTCTCAGCATCCTGAAGTTTAAAATAATAAAGGCTGCTTCCTGTTTGGAGTTTGGATTTTGCCATCATTCATTATATAATCCAGGCTAATAAAAATGATAAAAATCTGATGGGCAATATGCTAGTCTAAAAACTGTACCTGTCATTAATTATGAATTAATCTTCATCCCTCATTCTTTTAGCTGAGTTTGTGTAGAATATGCTACATGTTTACATAGCTTGCATTATTTTAATAACTAATATCTGCTACAGCTGTAAATCAGGAAAACACAGTTTTAATGATTTATATTTCACAGGAAGTCCCAAAGATGGAATCACACAGCCTTTTTATTCCAGTTTGTATTGTATATTGTTCTTTGTGAAACACAAAAGAGGAGGTTTTCTCTGTTAGCCACTGGGACTGCTTAAAAACAGAAACTGCTATAAATCAGAAGACCTTTGACAGTACATGACAAACACATGAAAATGCATGAACTATATGAAGGAAGACTACAAGGATGGGAGAGCAAAGGGCAACTGGAAAGCAGGCTAAAAAGTTTCTCTTAACTAGCTTAAAAATTCCTTATTGCATTGTTAAACAAGAGAGGTGAGTTATAATTGTGACATTCAGTCAGCACATAGAAAAATACTAATGGTTGTCCATTCAACAGGCCACCAAATTGTGAATTCTGGTCTTGTCTTCATAAGTGAGACCAAATTGAGAGATTGGTGTGTTATGGAATCATGCTACAACCCTATAAAAATCATGGCCTCATCGTATTTGCACACTGAAACCAATATAATAGTGACTTTGCGAGGCTGGCAGGATCATTGTCTTATTAAGTGATAAGTAGGGGAAACTCTCAATTAATTCAGTACTTTACAGTTCTGAGTCCTAATAAAAAAAAATCCCTATTTAATCACTATATTCCAGCATGTCCAAAATATTACAAGTTTCACAGGACTTTGCCACTTTCTACCAATTATTTATGATCAAAACCTTTCAACATGTCTATAAACTCTACTGTATCACCTCATCCTCCTCCAACAATTTTTTACCAGCTGAAATCTGTATAAGTGAGATCTCTCTCCTGTCCCTGGAAGCTAAAAGAAATGTATTTTCTGGAAAGTCGTATTTCAGAGCAGCTTGGTTTGCCAAGTTGTTCTAAATAATGATGTGACAAAAATGACTATTTTTGTTGTTGGAATCCTGAAAAATTCAATTCTGTTTTAGTTTCTAGCTAAGATATGATACTGTCCATCAATTATTTTGACTGGTCTAAATTTTAAAGGTCCCTATGAGGTGTTGCATGCAGTAAGCTGTTGGTGAATTCAATGGGAGTTCATGAGTTCATTATGATATGGGGGGTCCTTTTGGAACAGTGATTCTTTACCTGGGTGCCATGGTACCCTGGGGTGCCTTGAGATCCTTTCATGGGTGCCACAGGGTGCTACACAATATTAGCACTGTTAGGTGTGCAAACTTGATTCACAAGATAAACCCAGATAATTCCAATAGGAATCAATAGTATTTAAAACATTCTGACCTGCTGTGGTCTATCCGAGTTCTTTGCAACAGAAAAGCTGCTCAAAAATAAATAAAAACAAAGAGCTGGCATTTTCTGAGAGAGGCCTTGAGTCTAACGAAGAGTGCTTTGCGTCTAAAAACATTGAGAACCACTACTTTAGGCCATATTATATATTCAGCACCTTCTATAAGCCTTTGGATCCTTTGGGCTAGGGAGACATTCAAAAAGCCTGAGCCTGAATTGATTCAATCTTTGCAGGTTAAACTAACCTGCAAAGCGTGAACTGATTTGGAGGTGGATAGACATTCCCTTTTCATTCCAGAAATGTGGGCATATGCCTGCAGTGGCACAGGCTAGAAGCCAGGGAGCGCTAAAGCAGCCCTCCCTTCCCTTCGATAGTGCTAAGCTGAGGGAGGGCATGGCCAGGCCCTAGCATGCAACTCCGATTCGGGGAGGGTCCCCCCCTCAGCATCCCAGCAGGGAGTTGATAACAGTGTTAATCACCTGTAACACAGTGTTTATCACCCCATTAAGAAAAAAAAGCTTCTCTCATTAGTTCAAGCTCTTCTTAAACAACTTTTTCCAAGGAGGGAATGGAGGGACGTTATGTTGCCTGTTGATTAGCTCCCAAAAGCCCTAAGCTGACACTGTACTGTCTGCCTTTGTCCTGTCTACCACAGCACAGATCATAGTCAGCATGTGGTATGCTAGCTAATGCTGAGGTGTCTGTGTAATGCAGAGGGAAGGGGGAATCCCTGCCTTCAGCAGGGAAGAAGGAGGAGGGGAGCAGGAGGAAGCCAGGCAGGCCCTGCTGTACCTTCAGTCTCTGCCGTAGCTGTAGCCAGGGAGCAGAAGGGAGGGGCCAGCCCAGTTCTCCGGAGCAGACAGCCCTGCCCAGCCCAGAGAGTGTGCCAGAATGCTGGCGGACTCTGCTTTACCTTAAACCAGGAAGGGGTCTAGGACAGGCATTGAATAAAATGGTTTGACCCAAATCAGTTAAGTCTGATACTACATTCAACCAGGTTTATCTCAGACCAGTTTCAGCCATTTTTAAACTGGTTTATGTGCACTGAATATCTGTTCTGTTATAGGTTTAAACCAGTTTCTGTTACAGGTTTAAACCAGTTTTAAACTGGTTTATGTGTAATGTCTGTCCCTAGCCTAGGTGATTAGACCCCAAAGCTACCAGCTTGGGCAGCTTGTTCCAAGGCACATTGCATAACTGCTATGAAGTAATAACTGGCAGAGGTAGGGGGTAATGTTGTGGAATCATAAATATTCCATTTATTTTGGACAGAAAGATTTACGCAGCTACAAGGCAGAGAAAAGAAAATATTAATCTGCATAAATATAGGCTTTAGGAAGGATAAAAATCCAAGATGATTTTGTGACCTTAACTCCTCTAGCTTGCAAACAAAATTGCAGAGTACAGTTGAATTTCCCTTAGAGCATCATGTGTCACCCATATCTACCCAGTCTCTGTGTTACCAACCTCTGAAACCCACTCAACAAGCACCCATTATATGGAGCATCTCAACAATTTACCTCTTACCAGTAAGCATTCTCCCATTATCCATCTCATTGTTATACAATAAAAGCTCTGTTATCCGGCATCCCCCCGGGAATGGGGGATGCTGGATAACAAAATATGCCAGTTAATTGAGTGGCCCTGGACACCGCTTCTCAGGCCACGTCTGGGGTGTCCCTCCGCCCTTCCCACGGCATCACCACCCCTCCCACTGCATTGCCGCCCACCACCGTAGGCACTTCTGGTTTCACTTTATCTTAAAAGCCGGCATGCCAGTTAGTGGAGCATGCCGGTTTGTAAGATGCCGCTTAACAGAACTTTTACTGTACGTGGTAAGTTACTTCAATATTAAAATTATCCAGCTTTTTCAAGAAAAACCCTCCAAAACACCATCTTCTTGGACATGAACTTTTCCTGATATCCATCGCCTGGCAATCCCAGGCTTGAGTCCCCTCCCAGTTGCAAGACAATGCAGTTTTCCAGTTTGGCTCTTATGCTAAAGGTTAGAAAGTTGTCGCCACTTTATACAAAACAGAAAATGACTTACTTAGAAACCATTCTGTTTCAGTATGACATTTTCTTTGCATGTTTTCATTCATTCATTTTATGGGTATTTGTACAAAAAGTAAGGCCTCTCCCTTTACTGCAGTTGTTTATTCACACCTCTACTTATTTCTCACCTGAGCTTAGTCTCCAGTGAAGTTAGAATAAATTTTCATAGTAACTGTAACTTCCCAAACAGGGGCTTAAGGGATCAGACTGATCAAACAGCATCAGTGGCAGTATCAGCTGAACTTTTAAAAAGAAGGCCACATCCTCTTTTTGTGCAATTCTCCTTAACAAGAGAAAGTTGATAGAGAATGAAATACAAGAAATGTGGCACGAACAAGATTGTTTAGGTTGTTTTTAAAGAGTTGCATTTCATATCAGTAGGTTCTTAACAATTGCAGGGGGCACCAGCAGATTTTCATATCACAGTAATTTCTCAGACTGAACATCAGAGATCTCACTGTTTTAAGCAGTTGTCTGGGGCCCTCTTTAAACTAACAATCTTTATCACACACTTATGAACATTATGTTGTTTTCCTGTCATGTTCTGACAGCTGAACAAGTCATTCACACACTTACAGTATGTTACTAGGCAACTGTAATCATTGTTGTTATTAGTTTGAACTTCATGATTTTACACTGAAATGAAGTGAACTGGAGGATTGCAACACACCAATATTAACTGGGCAACACATAGAGTGCAACGTGGCATAACAGATTACAGCTGGTATACTGCCTGGTAATTAGTAGCTAGGTTGTATATGTGGGACTAAGTAGCACTTTGCAGGTGGGCCCTGCTCAGAGCCTGACATTGAAGTCGGAAACTGGGCTGCACAAAGGGCAGGACATAGTGTTGCAGGTAGGAGGTAGGCTTCAGCAGAGGCCCTAGGTGCCCATTTGGACTGGAACTACCTGGAGGCAGTTAGTAACTTCAGGCAAACACAGATTTTGCAGATGTGAGTGCCAACTTGGTTTGCTGAAATTACAGATGAAAGATATAATTTATATATCTAAAGAATGATTAAATGTTCATGGTGTAGTTATGCCTTAATATTCAGTAATGGAATTTACCTTCCAGAAAAGCTTTTCATTGCCTTCCACTTGAATTGACAAATAAATATAGTAATCTGTGCTGTTTCTAAGCCAGGATGAGCACCGAAAAGGGAGTTCTCTCCCAAGGTAGGAAGGAAAGGGTTAAGGAGTTTCAAAACAAACTAGGCACAACTGATGTCAGTTTTGTGACTTACAATGGCATCTATTTGCTTCCCAACAAGTAGTATATGAACTGAAGGCTTTGTATTGTTCTATGGACACCATATCCAGAAAAGAACAGATTTTTCCCCCTGCCTCTAGTTAGTTGGAATGTCTGGTGAGAAACTGAGGGGAAAAATCATATCTGAGAGAGTCAACACCCTGGACACAATAATTCTTCATTTCTGATTGTTTTAGCAGACTTTATTTTCCAGAAGTAACTTTCCTGTTGTATTGACTACTGTATAAAGATCAATCATCATGTTAAGTTAAAGAGAAATAAACCTTTAAAGAGATGGTGGAAATAAAGTGAATAGGCCTTTGTAAAATCACATGCATTCCACCTATTTTGTTAAAGCCTTCCTTTGACAATCAGAAAACGGAGCAGCATAATGGGCACATGGCAAAAGAAGAATCATTACCTTGGATTTTTCATATTCACTAATATAGAAATTTCAGATCAAGTTAAGAAAGTCCTATCAAATCTTGTGGTCTAACTGCAAACACAGGGCATCAGCTTGGTTCAAGGAGTAATTTAACAAAGACCTTTCTAAAAACACATCTGCTTTCTAGAAACAAGACCTACTTTAGTCATCCTCGGTTTATGTTAGGATTTAGTAACCACCTAAGTTGAGTCTCTGGGTACATTTTGTATGTTTATCTTCCATGTGTTTCTCATCTATTCTTATTTTCCAACTGTGCCGAAAAAAGCACATAGTTAAAATAAAGTTCAAGCATTACAGATTTCCAGACAAGCATAAAAAGTGTTTGATTCAGGTCCTGTATGTATCATACCTCAGAGAAAATACAAAAAAGAAAAAATTGAAAGAGAAGAGGAAGCCCCTACCTACAGTTAATAGTAACAGCAACTGTACAGCTGGTGAGCTAGTGAAAAGCAAACTTTTTGCAAACTGTTCTGCAACGCTGTTTTTAAACAGCATGGGTCCAAATTACACTTTGGAATGGAGAGAACTGACATGTATTTAGCTTGTTCTAATAGAAATTCAGAGTTGATTCGGTAATACTTTTAAGCCTAACTCGGGACAATAGCATAGCTGAAATCTTCATTTTCAGTATTTTCATCCCTCTGCATGGCAAAAACCAATGACCCAAGCTTATCTTCAGCATAACAATCTGACAAATTTTAAAAGCATCACAACAAATAGAAGTAAAGTACTCACCAGTCATCAGTGTGTAATAATTTGGATAAGACAGACTAGGAAAGTCAGGGGTCAGGTAATCCACTTTTACCCCCTTGTCCACAATCTCTTTAAAGCCAAGCAGAGACTTCAGTTCATTATCATCGATGTAGTCAAAGCGAAAACCATCAATCAGAAACACTAAAAGTTTTCGATTTGCAGAAGATAATCTTGCCAGACCAAGAACAAGGAGCAAAGAGAGGGCCATGTGCTTTGTCATGTTGATGAAACTCTCAGCAGAGACCAGTCAGTGCTGCCTGTCACTTTGCAATGATTCTGGGCGAGGTATCTGAAGCTGCTTTCAGGGGCTGGACCTTATGCTGCTGTCCTCCACTATGCTGATTTAACTTCCAGAGTTTAAAGCTATAGCACTATTTATCCAAACTGCTAGGTGTTGAAGGTTACAGGTTAATTACTAACGTATGATTAACTTTGCTTCCAAGCATGTAGCATGAATGTGAGAAAAGAGCTTGTTACTTTTGTGTTTAAGGAATGTCTGATAGCACGGAAAAAAACAGAGTGCAAAAGGAATCGGAGATGAAGACCAAATTCCATGAATAGTCAGTGTGTGTGCTAATTAGTACAGCCTTCTCTTCCAACAAAAGAAACAGTTCAAATAATGCAGCATTTATGTTTCCAGTTGCTACATGTAGCTGTGTCTCTAGTAGATAAGGAAAACTTAAAAAAAAAGATTACCAAGTTTTTAAGTAGAAGACTTCTTATGGGATTCAATAACTCATTCAAAAAAATTGCTTTACAGTGATCTGTAGGAATATGGACATGGAATTGCTTTCTTTTCTTTCTTGGCATGGCTTTTATTGGAAAACAAGACTAACATAAAGTCCTCCTTTTTCTCCAGTAATACTGTGATGTAATAATATATGAGCTATTGAGTAGGTAATAGGAGAACGAGTTTTCTGTGTTACATAGCACTGATTTAGGCTGCATATGTACTCATTCATCTTCTGGCAATTTTTCAAATCAGGTTTGGGAATTGGATGAATCAAACTTTCACATTTAAAGCAACTGCCCATATTATACATGTGAGCAACCACTCAGCTTCCTCCTAGAGTCATGAGCTTGGCCATACTCCTCATGCACTCACTTGGATTTATTCATTTAGTTGCATATAATTATATTTAGGTATAATTTTAATATATAGAATCATATTGATTTTGTTCTTCTTCCCCAGAGAAAAAGGACTTGTGCTTTTGCACACTGTAGGACTCTGAGAATCTGGAAATGGAATGGATCACTTGCCAGAGTGACTCAGGAGGTAATATTTATTTCCAGAGCCAAAATGGAAGTATAGCTCTAGGCAGTGACTTAAAGCATTGTTTTAGTTGTGTTAGGAAAGGTGGGACTTGGGTAGGAAGCCAGGTTTAATCTGGCTTTTGTTGTTGCCATTGACACCTGGCCAAACTGCAATAATTGGGCTCAGATCTACACATGATAGATTTACTTCTTCTGGTGGTTTGCAAACTTCCACCTTCGTATCCAATATGCTTAGTTGCATATCCTACTGACTTCCAGCTCCTAGAAACTGCAGGCAAACACCAGGCTGAAACTCAGTGTTCTGTGAAGGAAGTAGAAGTCCTCAAAAAGGAAACATTTTACAGCCCTTAAGACTTGCTATAACACTGCCTGGCCCCTTATGATCATTTATACCTGTACACATTAAGTGTAAAGAGCTCACATCTAGGTTTTCATTTGATCCCTCTTTGCACAGTTGCAATGATCAGCTAAGATTCTAGTCAGTAACAGCAGTAGTTCCTAGGTTACAGCTTCCAGGGATACTTCAGAGCCATCAAAAAACAGTTTTAAATGGCAGACAAGCTGTCCCTGACAATGGGAAGAGAACTCCAAGGTAACGCCTCCTAACTATGTTTCTATATTTCTGTGTAGAAGAGTTACCTAGCAGCTCCGTGGGTGTAGAATTTCTCTGAGGTGAGAAAGGAGAAGAGAAGAAACAGTAGTTTAAGATAAAGAGGTAAAAGAAGGAGCTACAGAAAGACTTGAGGAAGTCAACTGAAAGAGCTCTGGCCCATCTTTTCTTGCTATAAATTTGGAAAACTGCAGGTTTTATGAAAAAGATGTCATACTCAAATGATTTGTATCTTCAACAAGTAGAGTCTCATTTACATAAACGACTCTCAGTCAAATTACTCTCAGTCAAATTCCTGACACTTCTCTCTGTCAAACTGATATGTTCTCCTTAGCAAAGCCATCATTTCCATGCTGGAGTTTCCATTTCACAAGTCTCCTGCATGTTTCTCAGGTGTCCCACCCCTTCTGTCTCTGGTTTCCTCCCCATTTTCTCTGTTGTCTCTACAGATTTGTTTCCTTTATTCCTCTCTCTTTCTTTAGTTTACCTACTGTATCCCCCTTTTCTTTTTCCTTCTCATTTGAATTTCCTCCCTGGGATTTCCAAAAAAGAGGAATGCAACAGTGCAACCAAACTGACAGGTATGATGGTCTGCAGAGCAGTCACCCCTCTGAAGGCCTGAAACTCTGTTATTTATTACAGTTGTAAAGAATTGCTTAATTTCCTCATTCTCCTAATAACCCATCATAAACTGTCTGCTCACAGGCCAATAGCTCCTCATCCCCTCAGTCCATCTAAACTATTGCTTTCTGTTTCCATACTGCTGGTCTTAGTTACTGTGTGGATATCTTTAAGAGTGGTATGTATAAGTTGTTACATTTGCCCTGAGAATGCAGGTGAGAACAGCTAAACTAGGCAAGGTACTGCTCTCTGAAAAAACAAGCTTTATCATTCTATAAGATTAATTCCTTGGTCTTTTGAGAATAACACATAGTACCAGGAGTAGGGTATGAAGAAAGACAAAACACATGGAGCTTCTTAGAATTCCAGAGGAGTTAAAGCTGTCCAGCAATGTAACAGAAAACTGGAAGAAATTTAAGAGCTTCATCATATATATGACAGCCAGTGGAGCTACAGAGAAGGAAGATTCACTCAAGGTAACTATTTTTTTTAAATATAGCAGGCCCAGAAGCTCTGTTTCTTTATAATAGCCTACAACAGTCAGAAGCAGAACAGAAAAGTGACGGCACAATAATAAAAAAGTTTGAGGAATATTGTATACCCAAACAAAATTAAACCTTTGAATGGTATAATTTCTACGTGAGACAGCAGAAAAAATGTGAGACAATAGAGAAGTTTGTCAAAGACCTTAGACTGCTGAGCCAGACATGCAATTTTGGAGACCTAAAAGAGTCCATGATCAGAGACTAAACAGCATTGGGTATAAGGAATACAAGTCTCAGGGAAAAACTGCTAGAGGATCCTCAGCTTAACTTGGAAACGGCAGTTAGAATGTGCCAAGTGGCTGAGATAACAGTGTACAGGCTATAGAAGCTGGAGGAAAAGACAGAACAAGTTGACCTAGACCAGATTACAAGACTGCAAAAACCTAAGATAACCCACAAACAATACAGAAAGGAGGGCTTCACTATGAAGCAGGCAAGTGGAGGCCAAAGCGATTTGCTTGAAGAAACAATAGTCAGCTGCAGATGCTGTGGGGATTACCACAAACCCATGCAATGCCCTGCATTTGGCAAGCACTGCAACAAATGTAAAAGATGCAATCACTTTGCAAGAGTTTGCAGAAAGGAGCAGGATGCACCACACAAGCAAACAGCAGGTGCAAGCTCTACACAATGAGGAAAAGGAAGAATTCCTTGTTGATACATGAGTTCATCCTTCTGATGATTGGACAATCACCCTGGACACCAATGGATTAATGGTAACTTTTACATTAAATACAGGGGCACAGACCAATTTAATACGAGCATACATTATTAAAAAAAATGAAAACTAAACCTGTGTACTATGAGAATAAGAAAGTGAGACTTAGAGCATATAATGGGAACATGATTGCAACCAAAGGCATTTGTGTACTGCATGTTAGACAGCAGGATAATACAGTAAAAGTTCAGTTTGTAACAGTCCCAGGAAAGCTAGTGCCAGTTATTGGGTTGGGAACATGTAAAACTCTAGGTTTAAGAGAAGGGATGCCAGTGAGGGACTAGAAAGCAAGAACATAGAAAAAGAGTGTTATGATGTGTTTCAAGACATATGGAAGCTGTCAAATGAGTACAAGATAGGATTAAGAGAACCAAATACTCCCACCATACACGCTCCAAGAAGGTTCCCCTTGTACTAAGGGAGAAACTTAAAATGGAATTAGATAGATTAGTTAACATGGACATAATAGAAAAAGAAGAACAACCAACTACGTGGGTTCATTCACTGGTCATAATAGGGGGAAAAAAGATGGATCCATGATATTGTCTGGATCCTAAGCAAATGAACAGGGATATCAAACATTTTCCCATTCCCACCAAGGGAGAGGTTTTTGGCAATGTGGCAAAAGCTAAATATTTCTCCACTTTGGATGTCTCGTCTGGGTTTTGGCACGTTCCCCTAGAAAAAGAATAGCACTAGATTATGTACCTTCAATAAACCTTTTAGAAGGCATTGCTTTCATAGGCTTCCTTTTGGATTATGTTCTGCATTTGAAGTATTTTACAGAAAGGTGCAACAAATTTTTGAAGGTCTTGATGGAACTATGGTTTATATTGATGATGTATTAGTTTAGGGAAATGCTTTGGAAAAACATGACTTGAGGCTAAGAGAGGCACTAGAAGGAGCTCACAGAGAAAATTTGAAACTGAACAAAAAAAATGCAAATTGAGGGTCAAAGAAAAAAACATATTGGGGAGAAAAGCTCTCTAAGAAGGGGGTACAAATTGATCCTGCAAGGGTTAAAGCCGTTACAAACATGCCACCCCCTACAGATAAGGAAGGAGTTCAGAGACTGCTGGGAATGATCAACTTTGTAGAAAAACATCTACCTAACTTATCAGAGCAGACCAAACACCTGAGATCACTCCTAAAAAAATGCTTAGTGGATATGGGAAGATGACCATAAAGCTGAATTTAAAAACTCGAGGAAAAAAATAATGAAAGCTCTGGTACTGAAATACTATGACCCTAAAAGATCCATCACATTGTCAAAAATGCTTCTAAAGAAGGCACTGGAGCAGCTTTGCGTCAAAAACATAGGGATAGCTGGAGACCAGTAGCATATGCATCTAGGGCACTCTCTAAGTCAGAGTATATGCACAAATTGAATGAAAGTTTAGCTCTGGTATATGGCTGTAATAAATTTCATATATTCATTTATGGGATGCCTGTGACAACTGAAATTGATCATGAATCTTTGGTAACTATAGCAGACAAAGGGGTATCAGACACCACCCAGATTACAGAGACTTTTCCTTCAACTGCAAATGTATGATCTAGACATGCAGTACATGCCAGGAAAACATCTACTTACTGCAGATACATTGTCCAGAGCATATGACATGACGGAAAATGACAGAATTCCAGACTCAGACATAGTACATGTTAAACTAATTAAAAGAGTGACTCTTGTCAAAAATAAAATGTGGGCACTAATTGCAGAAACTACTGCTCGAGACACCACAATACAAAAAGTGATAACTTGTGCTGGTTGGCCTGAAAAACATACCTAGCCCCTACTCTCAGTTCAAGGAAGAGCTGTCAGTACTGGTTGACATTTTGTTCAAAGGCTCATGACTTCTTGTTCCAGCAGTGCTAAAGAAAGACATGTTAAATAGAATATGTGAGGAGTATCTAGGCATTGAAAAATGCAAAAGGAGAGCAAGGGGTACTCTATATTGGCCCAACTTAAATAATGACATAGAAGATGCTGTAAAGGCTTATACAACATGCCTAAAGTACAGATCAGCACAAAGAAAAGAGCCCATAGTAGTCATTGAGGAGCCCGTAGCAATATGGTATCAAGTGGGCATTGACTTATCCGTACATGCTGGAAAAAATGATGTATTAGTGCCAGATTGTTATCTCACTATCCTGAAATTGCATTGCTCAAAAGCACAACAGCAAACCATGTCATAACTCACATCAAAATGATTTTTGCTAGACTCCACAAATTGTGAGAACAGACAAGATACCTCAGTTCAACTGTATTGAGTTTATAGAGTTTGCAAACAAATATAGATTCTGTCACAATACTTCAAGTCCTAAATACCCACAATCCAGTGGTCTGGTAGAAAATAGAATACAAATAGTGAAGAAATTATTGAAAAAAGCTACAGATTCACACACCAATGTTTACCTGTCACACTGAAATTACAGGGGAACACCCATGAAACGTGAGTTGTCCCCAGCAGAAATGCTTCTTAACAGGAAACTCAAAACCAGGCTGACAAATCTTGTTGATGATGCTCATCAGAAGGAAAAGCAAAAAGTAAAAACATTAAAAAAATTCAACAAACTCAAATAAAAATGATACTATGACAGGGGTTCCTGGGAGTTACCGCAACTGCACAACAAAGATATGGTGCTTATTTCAGGTGGATGAATGTAGAAACGAAAGGCACAAGTTTCTCATCAAGTAACTCCCAGATCCTATAAAGTAATCACACTGGAAGGACAGGTGTTACAAAAGAACAGACAACACCTGCAACTCATAAAGGGGAGAAAAAAAGAAGCAGCATCACAAAATTCACCAAAGAAAATAGAGTTAACATCAAAGCAACAAGAAATGACACAGGAGACTGAAAATGACACAGAAGCAGAGACATGAACAAGAAAACCAAAGAAGAACTGAATCAATAAGCATTGAAAATGCAGAGAAATTGAGACGATCACTTAGAGCTAAAAAGCCAACACAAAGACTAATAGAGACCTGTTAAAATGTGCTTTAACTATGGGATGAACTAAGCTGCCAATGTTAGTATTATATGGGGATATGTTATATGTAAACTGGGAAGATGTGTGGATACCTTTAAGAGTGTTATGTAGAAGTTGTTATACATTTGCCCAAGGATTGCAGGAGGAAAGAGCATAACTGGTAAGCAATGTACTGCTCTCTGAAAAAAACAAGCTTTATCATTCTATAACTTTAACTCCTTGGTCTTTTGACAATAACACAGTTACCAGCTATATCCTTGCTGTGCCACATTGTTGGAGGGAACAGTTCTGTGGAATTTGTGCCAAAAGAAACCATTTTTATTGGTTAATTAAACATTAGAAATTATATGAGATGGATATGAAACTCTTTATACACATTTATGAATCCTGTTTTCTTAACCAAATTACCATGGTGTTGACTGTGTAGATAAACTAGCTGAGTCAATTCAACAACAGAATTATTAGGAAGCGTGCACAAAAAGGAGGATGTGGCTTCTGGTTAAGGTCTCAGCATCCTGGCCACTGGAGGAAATTGAAGCAGATGTCCTGGATTGGTAGGAACAAGGGGTGTGTGAAGCTTCATTTGCCAATTCGATTCGGAGAAGATTCAGCCCGATTCGGAAGCCGAATCACCAAATCTGAATTGAATCGGGACACCAAAAAACCCCCTCTGAATCAATTCAGAGCCCCTGAATTGATTTGGAAAAGATTTGAAAAAAGATTTGGAGATTTGGAAGGCAGTCTTTCAGGGGAACAGAAACTGAGAAGAAGGAAGGGGAGCAAGGGTGGAAAGACTGACATCTGTAGCTGGCCAGTGACTGTGGTCTTTCCCTGAGTCCCCTTCCAATCACAGTGCTCTGGGGGAGGGATGTAGAAACAGAACATAAGCCTCTGTCTGCAGCCTTTACATCCCTTTTGTGAGTTTTTTTCTGCCTGAGCAACAGCGTCTGAAAGGTACTGGACTGGCTTGGCTTCCTACCTAGTCAGTCACCTCTAGTTTCTGTTCTTGGAAAGGGTTGGTTACAGTTTACTAATTACCCTTGCCTAGAATCCCTCTTCTTATCCCTATCCAATCCATTTCTTTCAACTTATTCTTCCCCAAAAACCTCTCATTTTTTCTTGTTATTTCCCCCCCCACACACTTTAAAAGAAAGCTGTGTTTTCCCTGGCAGTGTGATCCATCACTTTGCAGGAAAGCACGTACATTACACACACTCACACACATACAGTACACAGAGGAGAAGAAGAAGAGATATTAATATCTCTTCTGTGTAATTACATACACATACAGTAAACACAACAGAGAAGAAGAGAGAGTACTCAGATGCATACAGTTATCAGAGAAGAAGCAGCGAAATTATTACTTAGTTACACACACAGAGAGAAGAAGAGATATTACAGCTGCACAAACACACAGACACAGGAAAGATTAATATGAAGCGTGCTAGAAAGGCAGGTGCCAGGTCTTCTGGCAGGGGAGGGAGAGGGGCTAGATGGCATAGGGGCAGAGCTGCGAGTTAACCTCATCCCCCCCCAACATAGGTGCATCTTCTTTCCTGACAGCGATGACTCTTCTGCTGCCAATGGAAGCAAGGAGATGGGAGCAGTACCTGCTCCTGCACCTGCACCACCTCCCCTAACACCATAAATAGGTACTAGCAGCAGAATGACAGTCTTCGCCATCCCAATTTCATCTCCCAGCATAAGTCTCCTAGTGCCAGTTAAGGAACTGGATCTGGAAGCAGGGGACCTGAGTGCCCTAGCAAAAGAAATTCTGGGGAACAAGGGGGAATCTGAGTTTGTGCTCCACACCCCTCAAAGTTCAACTAGAGCCAGGTCTCCTTCTCTGAAAAACATCTCGGAGGAGGTTGAGATTGAGGTTGTGGAGGAAAGTGGCTCAGCTGAGTCAACCCCTGCTGTTGTTGTGCCTCAGCCTGCTGAGGAGGGGGATAAAGCAGGATCCCCACCCTCAACCTAGAAGCAGGGGGGGAAAGGGGGGACAGTGTAATGTGGGATCATTTTGAGGTGGCAGATGATCCCAAGTATGCTATCTGCCAGCACTGCTGAAGGCAGATCAGCTGCTGCAAGGAGGTGAAACACTTCACCACCACTGAGATGATGCTGCATCTCAGGAGGCACCACCCCCTTGCCCTTGTTCCTCCTCAGCCTGGCACCAGTGGGAGTGTGCCCAAAGAGAAGTTCCCCTCTCTCTCCAAAGCCCCCATCCCTACAAAGCAGAGGCAGGTCACCCTGGACCAGTGTGGGAAAGCCACAGACAAAGTAGGGTGAATTGCAAGGGCGAGTGAGGTCACCCAGAGCATTGGGGAGATACTCTGGATGTCCGGCCCTTCTCTTTAGTTGAGTGGCCAGGGTTCAGGCAGCTCATAGCACTCGTGGCCCCATCCTACCAAGTGTCCACATGCACCATCTTTAGCAGGATGGTAGTGCTCTCTGTATGAGGCATGCAGGGAATACTTGAGGGAGGAACTGCTCAAGGCAGGGATGCAGCTGGCTTTGCACTTCACCTCAGACATCTGGAGCAGCCAGGGTGGAGATCATGCCTACCTCTCCCTCACAGGGCACTGGTGCAATCAGTCAGGGCATCAGTGGGCTCTCCTTCAAGCCAAGGTGATAGATGAGTCCCACACAGCAAGGGAGATCATGGTGGCCATGAACTGCATGGTGCAGGGACCGCATGGCCCATTGGGCAGGGTGAGCTCACCCACGGGTTCATGGTCACGGACAATGGGGACAATACGGTCAAGGCTGTCCATGATGCCAACTTTGTTGGCATCCGCTGCGTGGCACACAAGGTGCACCTATTAGTCAGAGATTCCTTGGAGGAGGACAGGGCTGCTGGTGATGGCACCATCACTACCACCCAGCTGATTTCAAAATGCAGGAATGGCAGTCTACTTCCACTGCAGCATCAAGTGCAAGATGCTGCTGGACAAACAGGCAGAGATAAGCATCCCACAGCACAAAATCATGCAGGATGTGGAGACTCGGTGGAACTCCATATACCTGATGCTGGAAAGGCTGATGAAGCAACAGAAGAGAGGGGAGATTGGGATCAGCGGCCCCCTTAACAAACCAGGGTGAAATACTATCTCCCAGATCTTGGTGGCCCTCAAGCCATTCCTCGAGGCCACGAAGACCCTCAGTGCTGGCGATGCCCTCCTTAGCCAGGTGATTCCCATAGTCAAGGAGCTTGAGAACCAAATGCAGAAGTTCGAGGGGATCAGTGTTCCTGGCTGGGGCAATCCGCTTTCACCAGAGGTGCAGGCACTGGTGAAGTGGCTGAAGGGGGGAATCAAAAAATGGCTAGGTCCCTTGCACTTCAGTACAGTCCACATGCTGATGGGCATGTGTAACCCAAGGGTGAAGGGGAGCATGTGCAGCACCAAAACCCTCAATCACTGGACGGAGGCGCTGGTGAACAGAATCAGGGAGGTAGAAGGGCAGAGGTGAGGGGACGTGGAAGAGGGATCCACTTTCCTGTGCCTGCACTCCCAACACCAGCCAGTCTCCTCCATGCCAGCCATTGCCAATGTGGGCCAAGGGCATGGCTTCAATGTTGGGGTCCAGACACACCAGACCCCCAGCCTTGGGCAGGTAGTGCCAAGGCTTCAGTGGCTACCTATCTTGCCGAGGACATGGAGCCGCTAGACTGCAACCCCTTGGCCTATTGGGCAACCCATAACCAGATGTGGCAGAATCTGGCCATGGTTGCCCAGGAACATCTGTCCTGTCCACTGACCAGTGTTCCAAGTGAAAGGGTGTTCAGCATTGCTGGGGATGTTGTGACACCCCACTGCACCTCCTTGGATCCTGGTTTGGTGGAGCAGCTGGTGTTCCTGAAGGTGAACCACCCGCTGCTGGGGTTCCCCAAGCTCCAACTGTAGACAGAGTGAGTGCCACCCTCCTTACTCCATCTGTAACTATTTCCTTTTTTGGGGTTTTTTATTTAACCATTTAATGCCCTGCTCTCAGAGCTGGAGGTGGCACTCACTGCATCACCAGCCAGCAGGGGAAGAACATCTCCCTGCTGAGGTCCCATGCCAGGATGAACTTGGAGGTATGGTCTGGGGCTATGGGGAAGGAGGAGACCCCAGGTCCTGGCCATGACTTAAAACTACACCCTGCCAGAGCCAGGAGGCCTGGTGGAACTGCTGGTGGTGCAGCAGCCCCAAGAAATGCCAGGACCGAGGATCTCCCTGGTGAAAGGTGGGTAGGAGGCACCTTATAACCTCCAGCCACCACATGCACACACAGTCCGGGCTAGGGAAAGCCCAGGCCCTTAAGATCTTTGAGAGACCTGAGGTTTGCTGGTTGCAGTGGAATTGTGGGGCTCCAGGTGAGCTCAGCTTAGCTGCCTGGGATGCCATCTGTGAGGCATGGGCTTTCAAGTTTAAAATCCCTTGTCAGGCTGAGGAAGCATCTAGTTGGTGTGTGTGTACTCGTCCTGGATGGAAGGAATAGTAAAGAAGCCAGAGGCTGGCATGCAATGCAGGCAAGAAAGCTAGTCAGTGAAAATGGAAATGGAGGCATCAAGGGGTGAGAGACAGGCTGAGGCAGGGGGGAAGGGGGATGTAGCAGGTAAAAGTGGAACAGTACCTGGGGAGTCAGATGTCTGGCAGGTTGTAGTGTGTCATAAATCCAATGTCTATATTGAGTCCATGAGTTTCTGTATCTAAGAGGTTAATGAAGTGAAGTCCATAGGTCCATCCGTGAAAAGTGTTTTGTAAATTCCCTTTGAGGATCAGGACTGAGAGACTGGAGACAGAGTGGTTTTCTTGTGAGAAATGTGCCCCCCACAGGTAGTTAGGAATTCTTTTCTGTAATAAATTCTGGTGTGCAGGTTGTGGGGGTACTGGAGATATGTTGGCAGGTTTTGCATTTCTTGTCATGGCATGGTCTGGATTCATTTGGTGTGTTTTGGGCTGTAGGTTGTTGGCTGTTCGTAGGTGCAGCTTGGACCTCTGCCCTGAGGGGAGCAGGGGTTCCTCCCACCCACTCAGCTACCAGGGACCCATGTTGGGGAGGGGGTGGTTCCATGCTCTGCTCCAGCTCCTGTCCACACCAGCTTTGATCAGGCTCCAGCAGAGCAGGGCAGGGCAGGGAAAGGTGCTGCATGAACTGGTGCTGCACCCTGCCCCATCCAGTGGGATTGCTCCAGGCTGCATCCCTGCCTCGGCAGCCCTGGCTGCCCCCAGCTCACTTCCCTGATAACATCATCCAGCCATCTGTAGCTGGGAGGGCAGGTGGGGGTGGTGCTGGCTGCTGCCAGCTCACCCAGGTGCTCCACACATGGGGGGACACCAGTTCTGGTGGCACAGGGCAGTGGCTCTGGCTCCCTGCAACAATGGATTTGAATCCCCCCCATGGGCTTTGAGGGCTGGGCTGAGTACAACTGGGAAATGAGATGGAGGACAGAGCTAAAGGAAGGAGGAGGGCAGAGAGACAGGGAGATGGCATGATGTACCAGGCACTGGGGTGGTGGTGCACTCACACCTGCGTGCACCAATGCTTAGGCTCAGGCCAGATGCTCCCTCCGCTGAGGGGCCTGGTAGAATGGGGGGGGAAGGGACACGACTGTGTCTCTTCAGCTCTGTCCTGCTGAAGAGACCTGGGAGAGTGGTGGGGAGTTGGTGGGCAGTGTCCCCGATTTTCCATGCTCCCATATGGTCATCTAATTCTGGTGTACATCTCTCAGCACACCTGGAAGAGACAAAGCAAGAGCCATTCATTTGGATGACCTGGCCTAGCCTTTGAATTGTCCTGCCAAACAATTTTCACTTGGAAGGATTCCATCTCAGTAAAGTAGGTGGAGTAGAAATCATAAGGAATCAAAGTGGGTTTTAAATTTGTGTAGCCTCTCTTGAAGGGGAGGCAGGTTTCTGTCCTCAGAAGTCCCCAGAGCTTCCTGTACAGGAGCTTGAGGGGGAGATCAGACTTAGTCAGAAACCCCACCACAAGAACAGTCAGCTCTGGCTAAGTTAGACACATATATAGAGCTTTTGTTGTTTTGCAATATTTTTCCTAAGATTAAATAAACAATACTTTTTGTTTTAAAAGGATGTTTGGGATCACTGATCATAGGCTGCAAAGGTACTAAATCTGCTGCATGTGAGTGGTTGATACGAGGGTACATTAGCCCCAGCTCCAGTCTTAGAGGTGGAATCCCAGGTTTCTAACCTAGAAAAGGTAAGGGCATGAGATTTGTGAGGCTATGCTCAAAGAAGGGTTAAAGGCGTGGCTTACCCTGTAACCAGGGCATCATATAATACTATATTGTATTCCTACAGACAATTTCCTTGAAGAGTGGGACTGAAGCCAAGCTGTCTTGCTTGGCAGAAACAGAATTTGGTAATAGATTTCATCCCTGCCAAGGAAGACTGATTTGCTTGGTTCACATTCATTCTTAAGTACACTGTCTACACAAAGCCCCCAGATGGCCTGAGAGACTCGAGAATTACAATAATATGATACAAATGCTGTTATTGCTCCTGAAGCTGGAGTCTGAGGACAAGACCTTTTCTAGGAAAACACAAGAGGGGATAAAAAAAATCCCAAAAAACAATGAAATCAGGTGCTCTATTTTTTAACTTTCAGTGCCTCCTTGTTTCTGTGCTCACAGCAGCATGCAGCTTCTCAAACAGGATCTCATCATCATCAGAAACCTGATTTCTTTTAAATTGGATCTCATTACTTTCTGAATAACACTGTTCTTCAGTCATATCGGAGCTGAAGGGAAGAACATGTTATACACAAGGGCAGGGTCAAATCTTAGGTCAGATTCAGCTTCTTGTAAAGCTGACACTGCTTTCTGCCTCAAATCAAGTGCTCAGACTAGGAAATCCTATATAGTATCCTTTGACTTTTGTGCTGCTTTTGATAGTAGCCTACCAAGTTCACCAATCAGGTCTTTTTCCTCATAATAAGACCTTAAAATGGTCTTCAGTTTTATTTATTTATTAGATTTATATGCTGCCCTCCCTAGAAAAGGCTCAGCGCAGCTTACAATAATAATAATAATAATAAAAAAGATCAACTATAAAAACAGAGCAGAGGAGCTGCTACTCTGAATGACCTCCCAAGTAAACCTGGTGCACAGATGGAACTTCCAGGAGGCTGTTCTCAGCTGATCTTAGGAATCGAGGTGAAACATAAGGTAGAAGGTGATCCCTTAGACATATAGGGCATTTATACATGTGCTCCAGGAGGCATGGGGGTGTGAGCACTTTAATTAGCGCAGCTCCGAGAGCTGTGTTAATTAAAAGTGCCCAGAGCATCATGTCTATAAGCATCCCTGTGGTGATGATGAAAAATGGCAGAACGCTTTGAACTAAAGTTTGTCAAATGAGCTTTAGTTTAAAGCACCCGGCTGCCATTTTTCAGCATGGGGATGCTGATACATGTGACCCCGGAGGCTATTGGAGTGCATTAATTTCCATGCTCCAGCAGCTGGACATGCTGGAATTACAGTGCATTGGAGCAGGCCCCTGCACATATATAGGAGCCTGTAGAATATAGACCATTTAGGACCTTATTGGTCAAAACCAGCAGCTTCAGTTGCCTGTGGAGAGCTATTGAGAGCCACTGAATACTCGAGTGCATTACAGATAACGTGCTGCTAGCAACCCCATCCCTCATCAGAAGGCAAGCACTGAGTTTTGCATCCATTAAAGCTTCCAGACAGTTTTCAAGGGCAGCCCCATGTAGAACACATTGCAGTAGTCTAGCCTTGAGATAACAAAAGCATGGATGATAGTGGTCAGATCTAAATCTGAAAGAAAGGCTAGTAGCTTTGTAGGCCATTGCCAATCTGACCTGTTATGCTGAAGTCCTTTAAAAGTGGTCTTGCTTTTTGGGGAAGAGAGGTGCAATGGCAGAGTGGAGTGTCCTGCTGTGGTTGTAGAGGCATGAATTCAAGGTCTGTTCTGGATATATGCCAAAGGCTGCTCCCAGTTGTAAATGAACACCTGGTCATTTGGGTAGGGGACCCAAAGATGGCTGGATGTAGTGGTAGCCACATCTTTTCCCCTGTGTTCTGATGGCTAAGAAATTGGTGTGTCTTAATCAGATGAGCTTAAAGAGCTTCAAGGCTTGAATGGACTGTCCAGGTTTCTGGAAGGGAAGTGGACAGATTTTACACTTGGTTTTGCTTTTTAATTTCATGATTTCCTGAAAGCGTATTTCAAACAACTTTAATTGTCCTGCATGCTGTTGCTGACTTGCCTGTTTCTTCATCACAATCATGTTTATTTATGAAGAAAATGCCCACAGCTTTATTTCCCTGAACTCCACAGGAACCAGCCATAAGAGGTTTCAAGTCTGCCTTTCCAGCAAGTCCTGTCTCTCCCTCTCTTGAGCTTTGTGTACATTGACCTGCTTATGCAGCCAGCATGGTGGTAACGCCATGATGCCAAGTGCATCAGCTGCTGAAGGGACTGTGACATCTGGCAGAAGTTGCAAGAGTGTCTGCATGCACCTGCTGCCAGGTGATGGCAGAAACTGTTCTCCATTCAGTAGAGATGGCTTAACACTGCCAGGAGACAGGAGGATTCTGCTGCCACAGAAGAGCTTTTTGGTGTGGATACACTCCAAATTTGCCAGCTGGGGTTCTGTAGGGTAGCATGTGTCTTGGTTTCCCAGGGCTGTGCTCATGACCACACTTCTTGTTGTCTTTTGGCTTTCCTTTGGCTTTTTGGTTGCTTTCTGCCTTTTACACATGGAAGCACACACAGCTGCAGCCAGTTCATTCTCTGCACTTGCCCCCAGGGAAACCCATGAGTCCAAGAGGCTTGTCTTCTTAGGCCTGTCTTGCTGACCAATACTTTAGACTATGACATCCATAGGCGACTGGTAGGGGGGCACGGGGGGGCACATGCCCCCCCTGCTATTGACCTCTGCTGATGGCTTTTGTGGGCCATCACCACTCGCCACCCCTCTGCCACTGTCCCTGGCTTCTGCAGGTGGTCGCCGCTCGCCACCCTGCCACCGCTGCTGCTGCCACTAACTTCTGCGGGCAGTCGCTGCTCACCCCCCCCCCCCCCACCGCTGCCACTGGCTTGTGCGGGTGGTCACCGCTTGCCACCCCACCACTGCTGCTGCCGCCCACAAATTGTGCCTGCTCCCCCCCCCCCCCCCTCCCAGTCTCAGGAGGCACCAATCACCCATAGTGACATCTATTTTTTCAGATACCATTATATGCAGGGACATTTAATTGCTGGTTCCATTTGTTCTGAACTGAAGAGTGTTTGAGACACCTCACAACTTTAACCAGAACTACTGACAACTATTCTTGCAGCCTTCCAAGTGAGCCCTCTTTTCAGTTGAAAGGGTTATGGGATGTCTACACTGTCAAAAGACCAAGATAGGGAATTGTGCGGCAAGGCAAGTCATGCTCACTCCTTACACCCTATGTCCCATAATTAACCCTTAGTGCTGCATTGGGCGGCTATGTTATCTCTGTTTGAGGATGTCATATACCCAGAGCAAGTGTGGCTTGCTTCACTGAATCATTTAATAACAGTGTCCTGTGATGTTGTACAACTGCCCTTATATTAAAAGGCTGTTGAATATGTGGAACTGACTGCATCGATCCTACTTAATACTGCTGAGAAGGTAGTGTGGATTTCAGGTAGGGTAGAATGAATGGATCACTGAAAATTGAATCCAAATTCCACAAATTCCACATGCCTTTTGAATGATAGGCATTTGTAGAAAACTCTTCAGATTGTTATAAGCAATCAAGTATCTAAAGTCTAAATTTCAGGTTTAAAAGTCAGTGAGTCAGCAGGAACATCATCGCATTTGAGCAGGTCAGTAAAATGTTTTCAACTACTGGCAAATGTTTAACATATTTCTGAGGCCTGACCTAAAGATCATTAAGTCAATGGAAATATTTCCATTGACTCTGATGGGCTTTGGACCAGGTCTGTAATGCGCGAGTTACAACATCCTCACCCAGAAGAGAAAGGATAACAAAGCACAACATCAGTTCTGTAAACTCATCCTTGAATCCTTGAATCTCAGCTAATAGAAGGTAGCTATGATAAATGTAGGTCTCTCCAAGTATATAGTCTTAGTTTAAAATAATTCTAATTAGGCTTTGAGAAGTGATATGGTTAAGATTGTGGTATTGCTGTTAACCAATCAGAAAGAGTTGGTCATCTTTAGCTTTTGTACTTCCCACTCACATTTGACCTTTGTGGGGCATGTGTAACAAATGCCTTAATTTAGCTAACTGCTTTCTTCAGACTTCAGGATTTTGTCCTTACTGACCTGATACAGGATTTTCCAAAACATTAATGCTTTAATGTAAAAAAACCCCCAAAACAAACCTAACAAATTAATTCTGATCTGGCCACTCAAGAATTCCTTTATTTTTTTATTAAATATATCATGCATTTGTGTCTATGCTCAGCATTATAGATACTGGTGCTTAAAATAAGACTTCTTCCCCCCCCCCTTTTTTTTTTCAAAAGCTTTAGTGAACAGCAATAAAGTTTTAAGCCAAATCAAAACATTTAGTATTAAAAACAAATAGTGCATTTAATGCATTGAATTCTTTCTTCCTCTCTCCTTCCCAAATCAACTCTTGCCATACTGTTGAAGACAGCCTACTGAACTTCAGCATACTGCTGAAGTATGCTGAACTTCAGCATACTGCTGAAGACAGCCTAGATCTGGGTACATTATCCTCCTGTTGGTAAGAAATTATTTCCTGGGCATGGCAAGTAGGTATGATCGGCAACTCTGATATTTTTAAAATGAAAAGCAATAAAGTAAGACATTTTTCTTCCTTCAGGAAGTTTTTTTTTACTGCCTGGAAAAATTAAGGTCCCAAATAAGTCTTCCATATTTTCACAATGCATCTTAACAGCAAATGTTGTACCTAATGTTGCAAATCTCTTGCATCTTAATCATATTCTATTCACCCTTACCAGCTACCAAGGAAAGGCCTAGTAAAGTGATGGTGGTTCTGCATGTATTACAACATCTTTGCCATGTGAATAATAAGCAGAGATCTGGGTTTTCCATTTTCGATGGAAACACTGAACATCCCCCCCCCCCCACCCCCTTTGCAGATTTTCCCTTTTAACGGAGAAAAAAGTGGATTTCTCATTTTAACAGAGACACGTGGATTTTCCACTTTTGCAAAGAGCTCTCTGCAGGCTGGCAGAGTTCCAGCCTGCAAGGGGCTCAGGGGAGCAGGAGGAGGGCAGTCAGGCAGAGGGTGCCATGTGCATATGTACACATGCACATGGCCACCAGGCAGACTGAGCAGCAGCTCCCACAGGTAAGTCTGGACTGGGGGGATTGAAGCCTCCATAGGGAGGGAGGGAATTGGGCACAGCTGGGTCTGGGGCTGTTACTCAGCCAGGCGGTGCATGGGGCTTGGGGCCTAGGGCTGGAATGCATGGCTGCAGGGCCCTGGTGGGGAGTGGGATGGGGCCATGGGCAGCTCGTCCTGTGGGGGAGTTGGGGGCTGGCTCTCCACTGCTGTGTGCACTCCTGGGGAGGGCAGGGCGGGGCATGTGCCCTCCATATCTGTGCACAGGGCAGGGGCAGGCTGCCTGCTGCAGGCTCAGGCTTCCTGCCCTGCCCCAGGGCCCCCACAACCCAGCAGGTGGCATCTGGCACAGCAGGGCACAGCAGAACTGGGTGGAGCTGGATGGGGAAGCTCCTTGACACTGCAACCCTGGCACTGCCCTGGTGAGGCACCCCCTGCCCATCCAGCAGCAGCAGGGGCGCAGCGGTGGGGAGTCGTGCCCCTTGCTGTCCCCGGGTGGGCAGGGGGCTCCTTGCAATGGTGGCACAAAGCTTGCAGTGATGGCCAGGAACTTCCCTGCCTGGCCCTGCTCTGCCTTGCTACTCTGGATCCCACCTGCTGGGCTGTGGAGCCCACAGGTGGAGGGCAGCAGGGCGGGGAGCCTGAGCGTGCAATGAGTATCCCACACCCATCTCCCCATGGGTGCTGCTCTGGTCATGCTGCCTGTGGGGGAGGGGGAGCCAGGCTCTGTGTTTCCCCCCACCACAGCAGCTGTTGTCTCCTGTGGGTGGCAGCTGGGGCTTGGATGCTACTGTGGGAGCAGGGGGCTATGGACCCGGGTCCCTGGCCCCATAGCCCTGGCAGTTGGGGGTCCCCTCCAGCAGGGCTCAGCGGGGTGGAGGGCTGTGGGTGGGGAGTGAGGGACACCAGCAGGACTGGGGGCCTGTGGCTTGGGGGTGAGGGTCCTGGACCTGTGTCCTGGTAAGTGAAGCGGGGAGAGGGAGCTCTGATTTTTCTATGATAAAAATCCCAAAATCAAATACCAAACTTTATAGGTATTTAGAATTTATTTTATGATAGTGATTGTGGCACTGGTAGGCTTCCAAATTGCTTTAAAATTGTAAATGTATCAATAAACCTTTATATTCAATTGATACCTCTATATATAGTGCTGTTTCATTTTAATCACAGATTTTGGGGTTTATATCAGAGAATTTGTGATCTTTTATCAAAGAATTTGTGACCTTTTATCAGAGAAAGCCAGGATTCCTGATGATGACATATAATAGAACATCAGCCCAATTGTGATCCAAGTGCTAGGGTAAGGCACTTCTCCCTACTCTTCTGATCCAAAGGTTCATAACCAGGGGGCCTTACTTTGTAGAAAGATTCGTGCATCAGTGAATTCATTCTCACCTTGTTTCCAGGGAAACCTCTGTGAATTGTATAGACCACTGCTACCTTCACTGACAATATCACTTCAGAAGTTAATTTTCACCTACCTTAGGTTGTAACAGTTGACACTAAGCTGTAGAGGGCTAAGTTGTAAAAGGAAAAAAACATGGACTCTGAAAATATAGAGATTCACAATTCATTTTGCTAATATTCCTGAGCTCTTCAGAGTTATGAAATATTTAGTGTATCCCCTTTTAATTTTCTGATGATACCCCCTTCTATCCAAAATCTGTACCCCTAAAGATATTTTATAAAGTGTATTTATCCAATGGGAACTGAGCTGACTAATTAGCCTCCAGACAGGAACAATTATTGAATAAATAAAATTAATGATTAAGAAGTTAAAGCATGAGACATTAATCATTACAAATTTCCCAAGCCATCCAGGTCCTAGTTACCCTCTCTGGTCAGACTATTTTATTGTAATAATAAGTTATTTGTAATATTTTTTTCAGCTTCCCTCCCAATAGAACACTATTCTGTTAATCTTTTCTGCAAGGGAAAGTACTTTGTTGAGCCTACTGTCATGTTAGCAAGAGAAACAGACATGCTATGGTAACCTTAAGAGCCCAGTAACATAATGAGGGCTGGGCACCTGAGACACTGGCCCCAGATACTGTCTTGGAGTGGGTCAGGAACAGCAGCTGCTGCTGCTGGCCCAGCCACCACCACTCAAAAAGGATGTAGTAGACCTGGAAAAGGTACAAAGAAGGGTGGCCAAAATGATCAGGGGCTGGAGCAGTTGCTGTATCAGGAGAGACTAAAAAGTCTAGGACTCTTCAGTTTGGAAAGGAGAAGGTTGAAGGCTGAGGGGGCATATGATACAGGTCTATGCAATCATGAAGGGTGAGGATCAAGTGAACAGGGAGCTGTTGTTCACCAAGTCTCAGACTATTAGAACAAGGGGGCACCAGTTGGAATTAGTAGAAGACAGGTTTACAGCTAACACGAGAAAGTACTTTTTTACGCATTGCATAGTTAACTTGTGGAACTGAATGCCACGGGAGGTGGTAGAGGCAGCTGGCATAGCCAGGTTCAAAAAGGAACTAGACAGATTCGTGGATGATGAGCTCTATTAATAGCTGATGAACAGAGAAGTTGGAGGTGTTTCCTATGGCATCTCCAAACCAATAATGGTGCATGCCAGGAAGGGTAATGAGTAGATGACTCTAGATATTTCTGGTTCGCTGGTGTCCTTCTAAATCATCCGCTTTTGCTACTGCTGGAGACTGGATGCTGGGCTAGAGGGACCATTTGTTTAACTCCTAATGGCATTTCTTATATTCTCATGCTGTGGCTGATCCAACTGCAACTGTCCCAGCCCCTGATTCTCAGAGTGCAGGCCCTTGCAGTTATACCTCTGCAAGAGCCAACGGTCCCCTGTTTTGCTATTGGTAGGAAATCATTTCTGGTGGCATTGCAGGATGCCCTGTTCTGCTATTTTTTTAAAATGGAGAGCAAGACAGCAAATATTTATCTCATTTCAGAAACTTTTGCTTTCTCATGCCACCAAATTATATGAAGCAAATTCATACCATGTGGCACACTGTGTGTGAGTATGTTGGTTGCCTTGCTCTTAGCAAGCAGGGCAGTAAATCATCTGCTGAGTAACTTGCCACAGTCACAGAGAAGCTATTTTTCCTGACTGACTGTTAAAGCTACAGCATGGCTGCTAATGCATTTAGCAGGTGCAAAAAGAAACATTTGGAAATTGATAGCTTTTTCTGAGAAATATACCAAAGAGACTGCTTCTTCTGGGTTTCTTAAAGATCCCTCACATGCTAGGAGCAGAGCGCTCCACTCAGATAATAAGAGACTGTGGGCAAATGAGATCATTTAATACCAAAAATGTGTGTGTACATGTCTGCATGTCAGATGTAGGTGGAAGCCTCAGGTACCTGATTTTGCTTTCAGATGTTTTTAATGAGATAAAGCAAAAAATAAAATCTACATTTTTCTTTTCTTTTTTTTGGCAAATGAGGTAATGCAAAACATTAAGTCTGCAGCCTAACCACCATGTTTTGTAACATTATTACAGGGACTGGGGCCATTAATAAGTCCACTGGTAAGGTACTGTGATACAGGTTCTTTTTCTAACTGCCACTAACCAGCTGTGTGACCTTGAGCAAGTCACTTCACTTCCCTTTGCATCTGTTTGCCCTCCTACCCCCTGTCTTTTATTTAGATTGTAAGGGTGATTGTCCATTTGGACAATAACCCAGATTGCTGGGAAAAACCCTTAAAATAGAGTTGGATACAGGCTCTTCAGTGTTTGTTATTATCTCATATTCAGAATATGAAAAACTTTTTAAAATATAAAATTAAGGAAAACACCAGTGTTGCCAAAAACCTGTACAGGAGGGAAGGTTGTGTCAAAGAGGGTGATGTCAGTGCCAGTAGAATATAACAATAAGTGGAGCCTCTCATAGTGATTGAAAAAAGGGGACCCGTTCTGTGGGGTTATGAATAGTTAAAAAAGATTTCCCTGGACTGGAAGTCTATAAAAATGTTGTAGGCATTGTCAAAGGTTCCTACAGAAGCAGTTAAACAATAATTAGAAGGTATATTAAACCAGGCCTCTGAAGTGTTCAGGGAAGACATAGGAACTTTAGAACATCAGAACAAGGATAATAATAGATGAAAATACACAAACCAAGTTTCACAAAGCTTGGCCAGTTTCTTACAGCCTACATATGGGTAGATATGAATTGGCTGCCTAAAATTAGAAGGCACATTTTCAAAAGTAGCCTGATGTGAGTGGGGCATGGCTATAGTGCCAATTGTAAAAAAATATGTGCAGTAAGGGTAGGTGGAGATCTTAAGGTTACTATAAATCCTGTATTGAAAGTTGATACATATTTCCTACCTCATATTGAAAATACTTTTGCCATATTAGCAGGGGACAGAGATTTAGTAAAATTGAGTTATTGCAAGCTTACTTACAGATGGAAGCAGAAGAAGATTCAAAGGTTTATCTTACCAGAAACATGCAAAAAGGGTTATACCAACACAATAGACTATTGTTTGGCATTGCCTCTGCTGCTTCTATATGGCAATGAGCAATGGATCAAGTGTTAAACAAGGCGTTCCAAGAGCACAGTGTTAGCTGGATGATATTATTGTGAGGGGTGAAAATGATGAAGAACAACATTTTCTTACCCCTGCTTTAAAATGTTTGCCACTAATGAATTGCAAATGAGTTTGGTCCCATGAGTGTCAGAAATCTTTCCTAGAAGAAAACGTCTGCTCACATCAGGTAGGGTACTCATTTATTTTAACCTGTCACCATTGCCTATCAAGTTAGCATGTGATGCATCTTCTCATGGCATTGGAGCTGGTATATCACATACTGTGGCTGATAGTACTGAACGACCCATAGCATTGCACTGTGATCACTTACAGCAGCAGAAAGGAATTTTGCACAGATAGACGAAGAAGCTTTAAGTCTGGGGCGGGGCATAAAGAAATGTTACTAATACTAATATGGGAGAAGACTTACATTGGTCACAGATCACCAACTATTAGTTTCAATTCTCCATCCTAAGAAAAAAGTGCCCAGGACAAGTGCAGCACGTATGCAAAGTAGGCTCTTTTTTTTTAGCTGGTTACACTTATGACATTGAATATGAAAGAAAAAAAAAAAGGCATGTGGAAATGCTGATGGACTCTCTCATTTACTTGTGAAAGACCCCTGTGTGCGGGCCGGGAGCAATCCGAGGCCCTTTTTTCATGCGGCGGGCTGTGGCCAGCAGCCCGGACATGCCGGGTCGGGGAAGGCAGGCGGCACGCTAGAATTAGGCATGGACGCTTAATGGTTGTTTAAGATTGTTTACTTACACTGTAGATGGCCGCAGTGCAGGCTGGAAAACTTCCAGGAAAACTTCGCTTAAGTCCCAGTTTAAGGACTCGGACAGAGCTCTGGATTCACTCACAATTCACTCACACGAAGTTTGCTAGGCTCCGTGGAACTTTGCGCGCAGGGAAGGGTACGTCGAGGGATCGTTCGGCGACGGGGAGAGGCGAGAGGCTGATCAGACCCCTGTTGCCTTCTTGATATTCACGCTGGGTCCAATAGGCTCCGCAGTGCTTAGAGATCTTCACGAAACGTGAAGTCTCCTCCTCCTGATGTTCATGGAGTCCTCCAACTTGGGCGGAAACCACTCAAGCCTCTTATACGGCTAGCAAGCCAATCGCTAGCCGCCACGTAGGAATAATTTAGAACTGGCCAATAGTGGGGCACGAATCTGAATACAAATGGCGGGAACTCCTTGCAACGTGCATTTCTGTGCTGCAACGAAGAAATGCACCCTCCAAAGAAAGCTACAAACGGCGGGAAAATAATTTAGCAGTGCCGAAGCACACACAAACAAAAAATCACACCCTTGGGTTGTGACACCCTGTAGTAGAAACAGAATCAACTGAAATGGTTAATTTATTTCAGCTGGAGTGCCTCAGTGACCTGCAATATGATTGTACAAGAAACCAAGAAAGATACAACTAAGGTGTGAAGCTACCTTGAAAGGTTGGAACTATATGGATAATCCTAATTTAAAACCTTTTTATGCATGCAAAGGTGAACTTACTGTATATCAAAGATGTGTCCTGTGGGAGTTTCATGTTCTTATACCTAGTAAATTGTGCAAAAATAATTTTAGACGAGCTACACATAGGTCACCTAGGAGTTGTAAAAATGAAGGAATTAGCCAGAAGCTTTGTATGGTGGCCAAATATTGATCAACAAATTGAACACCTTGTTAAGGAATGTGTGGAACGTCAACAAATACAAATATGGCACCATTATACTCCTAGGAATAGCTGATTTGATTTTACAGGATAATTTTTAGGAATGATACTAATGGTGGTGGAAGCCTACTCCAAATGGCCAGTTTTCTGTATGAAAACTGTTAGAGCAGCCCCGACCGTAGAAAAATTGTGAGGTGTTTTTGCAAGGACAGGATTGTCAGAACAAGTTGTAGTTGACAACAATGCTGACTTTTCAGGATCTAGCAACACTGAACAACCTACATCCAACAAGGAGACCTCTGAATCAGATATGGATTAAGAAAGACCACTTCCTCAGGAATGTGTTCAAGTGAATGGTAGCCACTACCCAGAAAGTAAATGTAAACATGAACTTAATATAGTAGTTGAGGCAACACGCCCTCAAGGAAACAGTAAAGGTGGTCAACATTACCCAGAAAGGAAACATGAGCCACCTGAGAGTCTTGCCATCTCTGCGTTATACCTCTATTGTTTCAAAAGTAGGGATGAAATGTGAGATATGTGAATTTGCTGAATGTGCATGTGAGAATCTAAACTTACTTTTTGTTTCTGTGATCAGAGACCTGATGAAGGACGTCTTGCATTCAAAAGCTTGTCTAGCTTTATCCTAGCTATATAGTTGGTTCAATAAAAGATATCGCCCTAAAACATTCTTGTCAATGGCAATGAATACAGAGTTTTATTTAATGTTCACAATACATGCTGTGCTTGCCAGCCTGGCAATACTCTTTCCCAGACTTGTGGATGAAATAATTTATTTCAGAATGCCCTTGGACAAACACAACAGTAAGCTCTTTGGGATAGGGCCTGCCTCTCATATGCACATGTGCGTGTCTTTGTGTGTGTGGCATCTAGTACAAAGGGAATATGATCTTGGTTGGGCCTCCAAGGCATTGAAATAATACTAATGGCAAATAATACCAACAGCCTTTGTTCTTGACTACAAGGAAGTAAAGCACTGAGGTTATTCAGCTCAGCTCTTGGCCTTCTGAGAACCTCTGTCTGATTCTAGAGCAATTATCCCTACACAGGACTTCACATTTTAGGAATTCTTTCTTCATCTTTTAAAAATCTATTCCAAATCTGATCACAGCTAAACGTGAAAAGAAACCGGAAGGACTGTCCACAGCTTGTTCTTGGTACTTTGTTTCTTCCATACCTCCAAAGATCAGAACTAGGAGTGCCTTTCTTTCAGCTTGTAAAATATGTCAGGCAAGCTTTCAGCAACTTGTGGGTGCTAAGTGTGGGACTATTTCAGATTTGTAACAGGAAGTAAAATGGCCTGGAGATGGTGGTACACTTTAATGTCTTGTAGATTGTGCTTAATTGCTAATAACCACAAGATGGTGCTGTGCTGTTAAAGTACTGGTATTTTAAACATCTTTCTGAGCTCCAGGGTAAGGCCCTTAGTTAAATTGTTCATCCCCCTGCTTTTTTTTAGGTGAAAAGATTGAAGTATATTACATGTGTTGCCTGTACAAGTCTTCTTGATACAGATTCTTTTTTGTTCCATTTTCTTCCAGCTACAGTGTCCTGGCATTAGGTCATCAGTTAAGGCTGCTGCAAATTTTAGTCACCAATTTGTGAAGAGATTAGAGATTCTTCTTCAAGTCTATCATGAGCACAGTCATTGTCAGAACAATAAATTAATCTTTTCTGAACCCCCACTTTCCTCCCACCATTACAGTGCTAATGAAAGCAGTTCCTTTGTGCAGTATTTTCAGTGCTTTGTATTTGTCAATTGTTCACGTTCTACAAGTCCCCACAAATTGTTAGCTCTTGAAAAGGAATGGAAAGGCGATCCAGGCAAGACACAGATAAAATGATCAGTTGTCCTGAATTTTCTAGGACAGTTGTGATTTTTGGAGTTGTGTCCTAGTGTTACTAAAGAGTCCCTAAAATGACAAGTCTTGTCCCAGATTTGGACAAAATCCCCTCAAATCCCCATCACACTAAGCAACACCCTGCAGAAATGTCCATGTCTTTCTGCATGGGCATTAACATTTAAATGCCTGAGGGCCTCCTTACATGGTAAATTTAAGCAGCTTCTGGAACTCTTAACCCCTGTATTGGCTGCACATTAACACTTTTAAGTGTCTTAAAGCACTCATTAATTTGAAAATTATGCCACTGTAGGGCAGGATTATCTCTAATCCACCTAATTTTGCTCCTGTCCCACAAAGGTATGACCCCTCCTTACAGCTGTGCTGCCCACGTTGAAGTGCTTCAGCCTCTCAGGATGCAGTGGCTCCTCCTGAGTCAGGGAGAGCAGGGATGCTGGGGTGGCCACAGCCCCAGACTGCTTGGTGGTCGTGGTGCCCCTGCCACCACCCAGACTGGCTTGCCATTCCTGGTGGTGGCAGTGTCGGGGGTGGGCTCCAGAGAAAAAAAGGATGAGACCCCTCAGAGCTCAAGCAACAAGATGGTTCGGGTGGCAGCAGGAGGCACCAGAGCCACCAGGCACTTAGGGGCTGCGGCGCTTGCTCTCCCTGGCAGGAGCAGTGAGCCGGTTCTGTCCCTAGTGTATTTATTGGCATTGTAGTCAATGCCAATAAATACAACAGATGAAAAAAGAAATACACAAAACGTGAAGACATTGTGGCTGGCAGCAAAGGGTGTGTGTAGATGAAACGGGGGCCCTAAATTGAAGCAGTGGGTTTTTAAAAACACTCCTCTGAGGTGTTTTAGTTTTAGTTTGCTGTACCTCAAAGTCATTTAAGGCACATTACGCTGCCGAATGTGCTACAGCGGCTGGAATTAATGCACAATACACCACCAACGTGTGCAAACACCAACACCATTAAAGCAGTGCAAAAGCATTTAACCTGTTTTAAAGTATTGTGCACACATGCCCCTCATTTCATCTACACACAAAGATTTCATTACATTTTACATAGGCTTCTAGTCCTACCCCTGCTCACCAAGCCTCTACCGGCAAGTCACACTGCGCAAGTGAGGGACAGTCACAGTTTCATCAGAGATGGTTTTAAGCTTTCAGGTGTGACTGCTCCACTAAGCTGAACAACACTAAGTCAATTAATATTTGTCTGGGTTACAGCATAAGGTGTAACAAGGCCCTGACTCCTAGGCAACTTTTCTGTCTGCTTGTGCCCTGAGTTATTTATCAGGGTGCCTGTAAAGTGCACAGGGCCAGTCAGATGCTAAAAGAAGCTACCCCAAGAAATGAGACAAACAGGGAGATGCCTAAGCGAGCCAAAGTGAAAAGCAGAGGAAATTCAGGGCTTAGACATGGAAACATCTGACCTGGTCAGATAAGCAGCTGTCTCTGAGGGAGGCACCCCTGGCTGTCTAAGATACAAGTCATCAGGCACCGAAGACCAGTTCCTTGCCTATCTGAGAAAGAGTAACCAGACACTGTCTCCATAGCATAGCGAACAGCTTTGTAGCTAGAATATCCCATCTTGGGATATGGGAGACATAGGTCCAAAACATCCCTGCTCTGCCTGATATGGAACAGGATGAGAATCCACATCTGTAATCGCACAGGCGGTCTCCAAGCCTTTGACTGTTCTGGGATGGGACTTTGTCAGTCTCTCCCAAAGGTCCCTTGAAGTCTCTCTCACTTTTTATAAGCAATTAAACATACTTTGAGCCATAGAGAGAGGAAAAAACGGACCCTGTAACCCAGTGGTAGAGCACTCAGATGAGGTGTGGCTTCAAATTCCTGTTCCAAGTCAGGGTTTTTTAACTCAGTTCTCCTACAGCTGAGGTGGATGTGCAAATACAAGGCTTTTACAAACCTTCACCCTCAGACACCCTCTCATTCCAGTGAGAGACTGTTTAGCTTCAAAAATCCTACTGCAGGGACTCCATTAGTGCTTAGTAGTTTTGTAGATTCCCACCAGCAGGTACATTGATGGCAGAAGAGTGGTGACTTTGGGGCCCTAGTGATACACTTAGGCACCTAAGCCTTGTTGGTTGTAGCCATGTTGATCTAAGGAGACATGGCTGATTGGTCACAGGCAGACAAAGTTGTTTGTGTAAAGGTGATATCTTTTATTAGACCAACTAAATAGTTGGAAACATTGTTTTTTGCAAGCTTTCAGGCACAAACGCCCTTCTTCAGGCATAGAGAGAGTCCGTCGGTGTTTTCTGTGCTCTCCTGGGTGGAACAGAAGCCAAAATTTATTGGCTGAAGGAGGGTGTTTGTGCCTAGAAGCTTCCAAAGAACAATTTTTCCAACTCTTTAGTTAGTCTAACAGAAGATATCACCTTCACCCAAACAACCTTGCCTGCCTTAGGCCCCTAAGCACCTTTAAGATTCTGGATCCTCATCTTTCATAGAACAGCACTGCCTGGTGGCCCATCTATTATAGTATCCTCTAACTAGATTCCTTCTTACTGCCAGATGGTGTTATGCTCTGAACCATAAGAATAAATATCTTGACAATGAAAATTCCCGTTAGTCCCAGAATTTTCTATTGCCTGTAGTTAGTCCCATTTACTATTGAAATACAAGGTATTGTATAAGCCTTTTCTTCTTTTCATGGAAGCAGCAAAACATGGAAAGAGCATTGAGCCACTGCCATCACTCAGATTGTCAGCTAGCCAGGTACAATGTTCTGGGGCTCAGCTGAAACAGGAATTCGTCTAGCGTAGCCATGAACCAGTTGAGATCATTGAGAGTATGCCTGAATACCTGGACATATGGTCACTTTAGATATCTCCTTTTCTTCCCAGGAAAAGTGGCTATTGTGGAATCAGAAAAAATATATGCCTTAAACTTTGATTATTTTAGTTATAAGATGACATAACTGCTTTGTGTAGAATTGCTGGCTCGGTACAGTAGAACAGATAAGGGCAAGTGTTTGTTCTTTGTAACTCTTCTGCAAATGCTTCGCTCACCGCGGCCTTGAAGGTAGAAAAAAAAAAAAAGTATGTACAAAGTAGATTTCCAGGTGCAAGAAGGAGGTTTGTGAACTAACCCTATCTCCCCCATAATTCCCATCCGGATAACAGCAAAGAAATAATGAAGTAATATTATAGCCGCTTTTCATGCTAATTTCACTATATGATCACGTGAGTTGTAAGCGACTGTTAAAAAGTATATAAGCCTCCTGATTTTGCTCTTGGGGGGGGACCCCTTCCAAGTGCTTGGGAAATCCATGTCACTTTGGAACTCCCCCTACAGCTGTAGTTTCTTTTGAATAAAAGCTTCTGCTGACCTGACCCAAAAGTACTCTGTGTGTGTTTCCACGACAATTCCTGGTGCCGTGACTCGGATCCAGAACACAGGCTGAGGAAGGAGAACCGCAGGCTACCCCCCCCGAACCCTGAGGCGCCAAACTTGAGAGGTAAGAGACCTAATTCAAAATCTCTATTGGGGTTTCGGAGGAGGACTGCCTGTAGGCTCCCAACTTGGCCGTGGTAACTGGATCTGAACCTTGTTAAAACAGGTCAATCTGAACCTTACTGCCGGCTAAAATTTTCTGTCTGGTAAAGGATCCCATTTTGTGTCTGGTAACGTACGTTTTAGGGAGAAACTGTTTGAGGCACCTTCATCCAACAGCATATCGGGCTTGTAGTTAATTAACTAAGGTGGTGTGGGGTAGGAGGTCTGGCTGACTGAATAAATATGCATGTGTGTGTGTATTTAGAAATATGAGCCACTGACCAGGACTGAGACTACGGTTGGGCTCAGCCGCCCCAATTCTGCCTGACAGGGCAGTTTTGAAAGCAAGGGGGCCCAACTGGAACCTCGTGACCCAGTGGACAGGGCTTATTGAATGAATGTGTGTGTGTATTTAGAAATATGAGCCAATGACCAGGACTGAGACTACGGTTGGGTTCAGCCGCCCCAATTCTGCCTGACAGGGCAGTTTTGAAAGCAAGGGGACCCAACTGGAACCTCGTGACCCAGTGGACAGGGCGTCTGAGTGATTTTGTCTTTTCCAAACCCCTCATCCCAGTAGCTTCTGCCGAAAGCAGGAGTGAAAGGATCCCTCTAGTGTTTCCCTCCCCATTTCCATTTTATGAGCCGGTGTCAGGTCAGAAGCCTTTTGTCTGGGCAGTGAAAAACTGCGGGGCAAGTCACTGAGTGGCCCGGACATCCTAAATAAGCCTCTCCTACGTCTCCCTGTGTGACTGAAAATGGGAACAAGTCAGTCTAAACAGGTTCCTGTCCCCCCTAAGGGGACTCCGGCGTACTTTATGTACACACACTATTCTCCCGAGACTTGCAAGTACCTGGATAAGTGGAACTGGTATACTAGGGATGATCCTGTGAAACATTTTCCACAGGAAGGAACATTTGATCAGGATAAAATAGTGCACTTGAGAGGGGCGTTAGAGTCCCGTGGATCCAAAACACCACAAAACCAGTGGGACGCGTTCTTTTATTGGTATGATGAAATGTCCAAAAGGCGGACAGAATCTCAAACTAGGAGCCTAAAAGACTCTCAAGAAAAATTAAAACAGCAGTTAAAAGCTGTTCGGGAGAAATTGGCTGCTCCCCCAAATTACACGCTGGCCACCGCTCCGATGTATCCAGCATTGCCCGGGGCGCTCCCACCACCGGAGCCAGCAGAGGATATCCTTGACCTTTGTTCGAACCCTGCTCTCCTGGGACTCCCACATCAGCAACAACCGGTTCAACATCAGGCTGCAGCCCAGGCTAGTGACCCATTAGCTGAAGCTCCTTCAGTAAATCCATCCACGGAGCTTAATAGTCCGGACTCATCCACCATATCTGCCACTCAATCATCACCAGTGTGGCAATTTACTCCTGGGTCACAACCCACCACAGGTGTATTTAGAAGAATGGGAATAGGCATGGAAAGATCTCCCATCAATCTGAGATCCCGAACTGCACAAGTTTACCCCCTAAGACAAATGCCAGGCATTGGCACCGATGGACAAAATATAGTAACTGTGCATGCACCCTGGACTCCAGGTGATCTCTACAATTTAACTCAAAAGTTCCCAAAAATCAGGGAAGACCCAGAAAAATTTCAGGAAGAATTGCAGACTGTTATAAATTGTTATAATCCAACATGGGCTGACATTAATCAGCTCATGCGATCCATTTTGCCCAAGGAGACTATGCTACGTCTGTACGCTGCCTGTACTTGGCCAGATCAAAACCCAGGGATTGGCCAAGACTTTATTGACAAGAGAAATGCTTTGGTTCAGGCAGTTCTCACAATTTGCCCAAAAAAGGCAGACTGGACCAAAATAAATACCTGTAAACAAAACAAAAATGAACACCCCAGTGACTATTTAGAACGCCTCAAACAGGCATTTGAACGATACTCAGGAATGGATAACCCAGTCGGAAATGCTAAACAAGCAATAGTGGCAGCATTCGTCCAGGGACTTAACCCTAAAATTGCTGAGAAAATTCAAACAGTAATTATTGGCTGGGAAACTAAAGATTTGACTGAAGTCCTTGCTGCGGCTAACCATTTTCATAACAAATTGGAACGGTCTAAAGACAGTGCCGAGTTTAAGTTAATGGCCTTACAGATTTCTCAGTTGCAGGGTCCAGGTAGAGGAAGGGGACGAGGACGGGGAAGGGGAGGCCCGGGTAGATTCAGGGGAAGAGATAGATCCTTGAGCCCACAAAACCCAGGCTATGGGAACCAATGTCATTATTGCAAGCAAGAAGGACATTGGAAATCAGAATGCCCCAACCACCCCGGCCAAGGACCCAGACCCCAGCCCCCACCTCCACTTCCTGTCAATTTTCCCAGTGTTGAATAGGACAGCCTGAGGGACAGTGACATCATTGCTCCTTTGCTTGCTACTGACCAATCTGGTCCATTTGTTGAATGCCTTATTTCTGGTAAACCTGTCTCCTGTCTTGTCGACACCGGAGCGTCCCGCTCCACGCTAAAGGCTGCTGAGTTTCCTTTTCTACCTTATTCTCCTGAAACTGTAAATGCTGTCGGTATAGGCGGACAACCTATCCCACATCCCGTCTCTGAACCTGTCTCCATCTCTATTGGCCCTTTGTCTGAAAATCATGCCTTTCTTCTTAGCCCCTGTGCACCTGTCAACCTTCTTGGTAAGGATTTGCTGTGTAAACTGGGATGCGTGATTTATTGTACCCCAGATGGTGTTTACCTTGAGGTACCGGAACATAGGGAAACCGAGCTTGTGGCTTTGCTAACCCAGGAGTACTCTGATTCTGACACTTCCTTCTTGCAAGAGGAACTGTTGGCACGAGTACCTCCACAGCTGTGGTCCACCCATGCGAATGAAGTGGGGCACATGCTGAGTGCTGAACCAGTGTGTATCATCCTGAACCCTGCCAAGCCACTTCCTCGTGTCCCACAGTACCCCATCTCAAAGGAAGCTGAGGAAGGGATCAAGCCTGTCGTTTCCTCACTCCTTGAGCAAGGGATTATTGTCCCAATACGCTCCCCTTGCAACACACCTATCCTACCTGTCAAAAAACCTGGTAAAGATACGTATCGCTTTGTGCAAGATCTTCGAGCTGTAAATGCCGCTGTGTTACCCGCTTTCCCCGTGGTCCCTAACCCTGCCACTATTCTTTCCTGTATCCCTTCAGATGCTACATATTTCACAGTAGTGGATCTTTGTTCTGCTTTTTTCTCTATCCCCGTTCATAAGGATAGCCAGTATCTGTTTGCATTTACTTATCAGGGATTTCAATATACCTGGACAAGACTCCCTCAGGGATATACAGAGTCCCCAACCCTGTTTTCCCAGATCCTAAAAAAAGATTTGGATCCTATCACGTTCAAAGGGGGGTCCACCCTTGTTCAGTACGTTGATGATCTATTGTTAGCCTCACCCACTTTAGAGGCCTGTGAGCAAGATACTTTGACACTCCTCACAGCTTTAGCTCAGAAAGGCCACAAGGCCTCAAAATCTAAATTGCAGCTCTGCAAGTCTAAGGTACATTATTTAGGGCATGATATCTCAGCAGGAGAACGACACCTTTCCCCTAGTAGAGTTGAAGCTATCCTCAACATTCCCAAACCTATGACTAGAAAACAGATGAGGGGATTCTTAGGTGCAACGGGTTATTGTAGACAGTGGATCCTGGGTTATGCTGCTTTCGCAAAACCCTTGCAAGCATTCACTCATGATACCACCCCGGAACCCCTCCCTTGGACTCCTGAAGCCGAACAAGCATTTGTGGTCCTTAAGCAAGCCCTCACTCTTGCTCCTGCTCTTGGACTTCCTAATTATAAGAAACCCTTTACCTTGTTTTGTCATGAACGGGAAGGAATCGCTTTAGGAGTACTCACTCAGCTGCATGGTGAAAAGCATCGCCCAATTGCATATTACAGCTCTGCCCTTGATCCCGTAGCTGCGGGACTTCCTCCTTGCCTCCGTTCAGTTGCAGCTGCTGCCTTGTTGGTTGAAAAGGCAGATTCTCTAGTTTTGGGACACTCTTTAACCGTTGCAGTTCCACATGCTGTGATGGCCCTTCTGCTCAAGGGCAAAACTCAGCACATTTCCAATTCCCGTCTTACTAAATATGAGAAACTTCTACTGTCAGCTGCAAATGTAACCTTAAATCGCTGTTCAATTCTGAATCCTGCGTCACTTCTGCCTATTGCCTCTGATGGTGAGCCTCATGATTGCCTGTCTATCACAACTCAATTGTTAACCCCTCGAACTGACCTCAAGGACATTCCTATCCCGAACTCTGACCTTGTTTTGTTTGTTGATGGTTCCTGTCTTAGAAATGATGCAGGCAAATTAGTTGCGGGATATGCAGTATGCACTCAGTATGCTGTTTTGGAAGCCTATTCTTTACCCCAAACTCGTTCTGCTCAAATTGCTGAACTCATTGCTTTAACACGTGCTTGCATTCTTGCAAAAAATCAAACCACAACCATTTATACTGACTCTAAGTATGGTTTTGGTGTTGTTCATGATTTTGGACAAATCTGGAAACAAAGAGGGTTCCTCACTTCATCAGGGACCCAAATCAGTCATGGTTGTTATGTAAAAGCGCTCTTAGAAGCTGTTCAATTGCCTCTTGCTATTGCTATTGTTAAATGTAAAGCTCATGAGAAACCCTTTGATGATGTCACACGAGGAAATGATCTGGCAGACCGTTCTGCCAGAAATGCGGCCCTTTCTGGCCCACAGGCTCCTAACTCTGTTTTTGTTTGTTTTTCAGCAGACCAGTCTCCTTTGGCTAGCCTTTCAAGTCTGGCCCTTCTTCAAAATCAGGCCCCAAAAAAGGAAATAAATGACTGGCTGCATGCAGGATGTTCACTGCACCCCGACTCTCTCTGGCGCTCCCCGGACGGCCACCTGGTGGCGCCTAGAGAGCTTTTGCCACATCTTGCTCGTTTAACCCACTCTGTGGCCCATACGAGCAAAGGAGGAATGATTGCTACAGTACAAAGAAATTGGTTTGCCCCAAATTTTCCTTCCATGGCACAACAGTACTGTAGCTCCTGTCCCATCTGCTTAGCTCACAACATTGGGCAACGGGTAAAAACGACACCCGCAGCCCATCCCCCTCCATGGGGACCGTTTGTAAATCTGCAAATTGATTTTGTGCAGCTACCTAAGTGCTGTTCTTATGAATACATTCTTGTTATTATTGATGTGTTCTCTGGATGGGTGGAAGCCTACCCATGCGTACGTGCTGATTCCATCACTGTAGCAAAGAAATTGCTCAAAGAATTCATCCCTAGATTTGGATTGCCCCTCACAATAGATAGTGACCGTGGCACCCATTTCACAGGACAGATAGTAAAAAACATCTGCCAAGCACTCAACATACAGCAACACCTACACTGTAGTTATCATCCACAGTCAAGTGGTGCTGTAGAACGTAAAAACTCTGATTTAAAAACGCGCATTTCGAAGATTTGTGCTAAAACAGGCCTCAAATGGCCTGATGCACTGCCCATTGCTCTTATGCACATTAGAAACACTGTTAACAGAAAACATGGCCTAACCCCTTATGAAATACTCATGGCATGACCCATGAGGATGCCAGCTACACCACCTGTTGCCCCTCACCAAACAGACCTACAATTAACTGATGAAACTGTACTAAATTATTGCAAGGCATTAATGAAGTATGCCAGGTCTGTTCATTCACAGGTCCAAGAAGCCTTACCTCAACCACCGGATGTTCCCTGTCACAACCTCGAACCAGGGGATTGGATCTACATAAAGGTCTATCAACGGAAAAACGCACTTCAACCCAGATGGAAAGGACCTTTCCAGGTACTTCTAACCACTAATTCTGCTGTTCATTGCCAAGGTCACCAAACGTGGACTCACGCCTCGCACTGCAAGAAGGTATCACCTCCATTGGACCCCGAAGCAGCTGTATTCCAACCAAGGTTGGGATCTTTCCCTGAGGCCAAGGACAAAGACCCTCAGGACCTCACTCAGGCAAGTGAGGAGCATCAGGGTGCAAGTGCTAGTAACCTCTCCCCTGCACCCAACACCTCAGCCCAGCCGGATTCATCAGTTGAAGAACGAAGATATCATCTTCGGCCTCGAAGAAAGTGAATGCTCCCATTCGGAAGATCACCACCTCGATCAAGACCAAGAGCCGACATTATCAGTCCTTTAGGTAACTTGAGCCCAGAGGACGAAGAAAGACTTTGGCTGCCATCCTGGGTTTGGCTGGTAGTGTTCTTTTTCTTACTGGTGCTGGTTATGTTTGTTGTTAAGATTCTTTGTCCCTCCTGTATCTAAAAATGGCACCGATATCCTTATATATCACACTTGGGTATCTCAGTATCACCCAAGGGGGGTGGGAGAAAAATTTGTATTTGCAGATCTCCCATGCGGTGGCTCAAGCTGGAAATAAAAGTGACTGCTGGATATGCTCTCACAGCCCAGCACACCTACACCAAGGAATCCCAATGATCGGAGTACCAATATCCCTCCAGCAATGGGGAACAATAAACGGCGGCTTCGTTAGACACTACTCGTTAGCTGCCCATCGGTCCACTCCTAAAGAATGGAGGGCCGCCCCTGCTAACTGGATAATCTCCCCAAGAGTAGAGGCGCCTTTCTGTTACAGATCCAACAACACCGGAGCTTATAATAAAGCCACACCTGTAGGACACTACCCTCATTGCCTAACTACTCTAGATTATAGCCCTAGTAGCACCAGTGGAATCCTGTTGGGTAACGTACCCTCTCTCAATTGTACAGGATTCATGGTCTACAACTTTTCTAAGGAACCTCATGTTGCTCTCATTGCAAACAGATCAGAATTTTACATTCACTCCAATTTTACTTCTTGTAATATATCTCGGTCCAGCAGGATAGCAGCTGAACGTGGACCGTCCTATACGATGCATATCAATCGAAAGTGCCGGATAGGGCACAACAACTGTCGAGATTTGAGTACCCTTTCTGCCCCAGGCCTTTACTGGCTCTGCGGAAACAGGGCTCATAAAATCTTGCCCTGGAATTGGGTGGGGGCATGCACTCTTGGACGTGTTATCCCTGGTTTCGAAATGCATAGTGCAATATATCTGGAACAAGTAAAAAATTTCAACCATCACATGAAAAGGGCAGTTAACCCTTAGCTACCAGAAACACAGGGTTCCATCGATTTGTGAGAACCTTCATACCGTGGCTTGGAGTAAGAGAATTGGAACTAGCCATAATTAACATTTCAGCCACAATGGAAGCTATGGGAAATGCCACTGCGGATGCAATTCAGGCTCTGCAAAAAGAGATCTCCCAGATCTCACAAGTAACTATACAACACCGCATAGCCCTAGATTACCTATTGGTATCCCAGGGAGGAGTATGTGCCTTAGTAAACTCCACCTGTTGTGTCTATGTCAATCAGGACATGCGAATCGAAACTGACATTCGCAAAATCCGAAATCAGTTAAGGGTCCTACATCAAGTGGCCTCAGAAAATACTGACTGGGGTCTAGAAGAAATGTGGTCTTGGCTAACCTCCTGGCTCCCAGATTTTGGGGCCCTTGGCAAGAAAATCCTGTATGGAATATTGTTTGTCTTGATAGTTCTGATAATGTTCTATGTCTTAATGCAACTGATCCTCTGCTGCATGAAAGCCAGCAGGGGAAGCTTTAGCAAGGCAAGAAAACCCACAGCAGAGTCTAGAATAATGGTGTTACAAAAGTGTGAGCAGATTGAAAGAAAACATGAAAGGCTGCATGATGAAATAGAGGGGCTCATGAGAATGGAAATTTAAGGCTAAAGTGAGACTAAATAGTCTCAAAGGGGGGGGGGCTGTGGAATCAGAAAAAATATATGCCTTAAACTTTGATTATTTTAGTTATAAGATGACATAACCGCTTTGTGTAGAATTGCTGGCTCGGTACAGTAGAACAGATAAGGGCAAGTGTTTGTTCTTTGTAACTCTTCTGCAAATGCTTCGCTCACCGCGGCCTTGAAGGTAGAAAAAAAAAAAAAGTATGTACAAAGTAGATTTCCAGGTGCAAGAAGGAGGTTTGTGAACTAACCCTATCTCCCCCATAATTCCCATCCGGATAACAGCAAAGAAATAATGAAGTAATATTATAGCCGCTTTTCATGCTAATTTCACTATATGATCACGTGAGTTGTAAGCGACTGTTAAAAAGTATATAAGCCTCCTGATTTTGCTCTTGGGGGGGGACCCCTTCCAAGTGCTTGGGAAATCCATGTCACTTTGGAACTCCCCCTACAGCTGTAGTTTCTTTTGAATAAAAGCTTCTGCTGACCTGACCCAAAAGTACTCTGTGTGTGTTTCCACGACACTATGAAGCAGGGTAGAAGGTCTCTAAGCAGTGGTGATGTGTAGGGGATGCATGGGGGTGCACGTGCACCCCCTGAGAGCGCCAGTGCACCTCCAGATGGCTGCGCTCACCACTTAGGTGATGGGCGGGGGGGGCAGGCGGTAAGGCTGGTGCTCCCCCTGCAAGCACCGGCTGATCACTGCAATCACTGCAGCTGCTTTCAGGAGTGGCTGCGGCCGCTTCTGGGAGTGGCTGCAACAATCGGCCAGTGCTTGCTCCCAGAAGCGGACGCAACCACTCCCAGAAGCGGTTACAGCAGGGGACCCCCCCCCCCGCTCTGGTCAGTGGGACTGGTTGCAGGGGGGGCATGTGCCCCCCTGACTAAGAAGCACCAGTCACCCATACCTCTAAGGACTCCAAAGAGGCCCCTACTTTCCACTTCTATTAGTAGAGTGGAGCAATATTTTCTTGGGATGAAAGCTAGAAGCAAGAATCTCTCTTTAGCTCAGGACATGGAAGAAGGGCAGTTCTTCCAATTATCAACAGACTCAACTATTCCACTTGTCTCTAACGCTCATTTCCAGTTATATGAGAAATGTATAAAATTACAAACCTTTCCTGTTTGTGTATATAGTCCCCAATCTGAGACCTGTTTCTGGAGTTCATTTCTGTGTAAAATTCCCATTGCCTTTTTAATGGGAGGTTTGCCCAAGTATAGGAGATGCTGCAGAACTAGCCTCTTCATATGGGGCACAATTTTGCAGTTTCATTATTATTTGTAAAACAATAGCATACAATACCACAACTGAGACTTTGTCCTCATTGTTAGGCATTCTAGACACATGCAATAGGATCCTTGCCTTTCAGTCATTTATAGTGTAACTAGATAAGAAGAAACAGTGAGAAAGGAGTTGTTTTCATTGTCCAGTGGATAACTGACAGAGAGAGAGTGAGTGACTCATCTATACTTAAACAGGAAGTTATACAAAATGTGAATGTCGATCTTCTGAGTTCCAGCTAAGTGCTTTAACTGGGTCAGGGAACAGGTTTCTGCATGAAATGGCAACATTCCAGCTCCTCTATCGTAGCAAAACCAAAACAATTTTTATAAGCTTGCTTTTAGTAGACTTTCCCTTTCTTTCTCTTTCTTTTGTAGCTTTCTGCAACACAAGGATGTTTGGCTTTTAGAGATAAGAAAGATAATAAAGACAAGGATAAAAACATTTTTCTTTTTCAGAAGTGCTGTTTCTTCCCTGCTCCTAATTAGTTTTATTTCAAACAGTTTTGCAACAAAATACCTTGCAATTAATAAAAAACCTCTGTGCAACTTGGCAGCATGACCTAATCATTCCAATATAAGGCTGGGAGTCAGGACATCTGAGATCTAGTTCTAGTTCTGACACAGTTTGTGCAACAGGTTACATATTTACTCAGTGTCTGACTTTCTTCATTTATAAAATGAGTACACTTCTTCCCTTTCCTAGCATACATCAAAGGGCCGTGGAGAAGTGTAATCATTGAGGTTCAGAGGTAAACACTGAGGTTCACAGACAAAAAGTGCTATAAAAATAAAAAGTGCTATTATTGAGAACTTATTTTTGTGTGTATATTGGCTGTTGGCAAAAGAATTTTGTAACTGTTAGGAAAGGCATGAAAAGGAGTAGCTTACATTATATATGGTTTACAAAGCGATCATTTACTTAGTGATTTAATGAAGCACATGGTATCAAATGCTTTTGGAGGGATAAAGTATGGTTAAAGAACATCATCTGTAGCACATTCCTTTTTCTGAGGTGGCTTGAGTGTTTGAGAGAGGTTACTAGCTTCCATTGTACTTCTGAATGATTTAATCTTAGATGTTTCAACAAAATTTTAGCTAGTTTACATGACACTTCAAAATCAAGTAGTTGCTTATTCATTGAATGCCCTTCATAAAACCCAGTTCAAAGCCTACTATAGTTAGCAGAAAGTTTCTGGTAGACTTCTAACTATTTAAGGAATTGGTCTTTACTTTGGTTATAGAGCCAGTCAGGAAAAGGGAATGTTCTGCTTTGTTTTCAGGTCACCTTTTACATGATGGGATGAATAAACCACCAGTATTTGCGTCATTCAGTCTGAGGTACCGGACACTAGATGTCAGCATTGTTCACCTACATCTTTACCTACTTCTCAGTCAAAACTATAAACAGCTTTATGTAAATCCATTGACAAATTGCCTGGGCAGGTTTTCAACTATGCTTGCAATCTTGACCCTGAAAGGAAAGTGATTTGTTATGCAAATCTCTAATGTTGTTAAACTGGTTTTCCTAGCTTTTGCACACAGCTTTGATGTTCCAGGCCTTTGAAATAGAAATACTTCATAAAAATCAGTCTCTGTCCTTTTTAATTGTTGCAACTAAACAGCAGTTCTGCAGGCTGCATTATAATAGCCATGTTCTAATTATTACAGAATAGGGGATAAGAGCTCACATTTCTGCAGTGAGCCTTCATGCAGGGATAGTATTTTACATAAGCCAAAAGAAACAACATTTTATGCAAAGCAAATTCCTGTCCAAAGTTCCATTCTCATAATGTCAATAAGTGCTGGAAGATGATTAACCCTTCACAGAAGTGCATTTCTAAAATATTCTACCTCCACAGATAGGGCTTGCAGGGCCTGAAGCTTCTAGGGCCCAACCTCACCCAACACAAAAGACTAACGGTTGAAAAAGAAAAAAAGTCTTTTTAGGAGAACTACCCTATCCTAAGGTAAAAATGGTGAAGACCAGATGCTGTTGTAGCACGTTTACCTTTTCGGAGCTTGGGTTGAATCCCAGAATCAAGGGTCTGCTGTTTGATTGGTGGAGCCTGCCCACCAATCCGGAGGCAGCACAAGGGAAACAATGCCCCGCCCTTTTCTGAAGGGAGGGGGCAAGGAGCAGCTGGACCTGGATCGGAACTGCACCAGCCAGGTCCGGAGAACTTCGGGGGTGGAGCCCCTGAAGAGTATAAAAGGGGAGCGTGCTCAGCAGGCTGGAGAGAGACAACAAGGGGGAGAGGCTCTTGCGGGATCGGCCGCCGGGGGACGAGCCTTGACTTCTCCAGAGAGGACGCATGAGTTGCTGGGGAAGCAGGCCCCGCAGGGGAGGCTGACACATGTGAGGAGGGTCTGCCGCCTCCACCCTCCATTGCGGGAGGGACGTGTCCACATCCCAGGGCCCTAAATGGGAGGGGCTTCAGGGAAACCCCTCGGGGAGGTGCTGAGTGCACTCCCTATTTTGAGGTTGTCATGTTAAGGGTTATATAGCTAGGGGTATTTTTTAAGAGGGTTTATATGATTTATGTGTTTTAATGTCTCAATGTGTATATTGGTATTGTTATTTGTGAAGATTTAAAGAAATATTATTGTTAATTTACTTGGGTTACATAGTTTAATATCCCTGTATGTTAATTGTGTTGTATAGGTTGTAAGTTATTTAGTTCATATTTAGTATTATATGTGACTTGTGGAATATTATATATAGTATTATATGTTAAGCCTTGTAAATATTCTATGTTTTATATTAAGTGTCTGCATTTATTCTTGTAATAAATTTTAAATAGTTAAGTATTTGGTTTCTGCCTAGCTCTACAGATAGGGGAGGAAGCCACTCTAGTAGCTGACCCCTTCCTCAGCACCCTGCCTGATCATCACCGCTGTCATTGGAGGACAAGGCACATCCCTAGGTGTACCCAGGCTACACTGTTAACCTTGTGAAGTCAACTTGCCGAGGCCAGCCCTAGACCCGACGTTAGGTACCCTATAGCAGTGGTTCTCAAACTTGTCAGACTCAAGGCACCCCTAAAAAAAAAAGTCAGTCACTTGTTTTTGGTCAGCTCAGCTCTGAAGTTTTTCCTGGCTCTTCCTGGTTTGCCCCAGCAAGGAGCTGCTTGGGGCTGGGGGAATAGGAGGCAGGGGCATCACACGTGTCTGTGTGTGGCCCCAGCAGCTGCAGGCAGGTCTGTGGGCAGTGGGGGCTGGAGGGCCAGGACTTGGGGACTGTCTGGGGTTGGGGGTGGGGGTGGGGCAGGGGGTGGAGGGGTGTATGTATGTGCAGGTGTCTACCAGCACTGGAAAGCTGTCTGGGTGCCAGGGCTGTAGCAGGGGGCTGTGAATTGGGAGTGAGGGGCACTGGTAAGGCTGGGGGGGGCAAGGGGCTGAGGTCAAAAGTGAGGTGCACTGGCAGAGATTGTCTTGGGAGGGAGGGGCACTGGGGGGCAGGGGGCTGTGGGTCAAGAGCTCAGGGCAGAAGCAGGGCCAGGGGTCTGTGTGTTGGGAGTGAGAGGTATCAGCAGGGCTGTGGGGGCTGTGGTTTGGGAGTGAGGGGCAGGGGTAGGGTATGGGCATATCACTGCCCCACCAGATGTGTCTTCTTTTTTGAAACTGGAAATATGATAACCCTAGATAAACTTTCAAGTGTGCCATAGGTTGCCACCGGAAAGCACCTCAAGGTACTCCAGGATAAATCACTACCTGAGAGCAGTGTTGCTCAACCTTTTTGCCTGGCAGGCTGGATGGGCAGTGCGTGATCTATCTGTGGGCCAGATCCAGCTGATGGTCCTGATCTGGAGCCATGGGTACCTGCTGCAGGGCCCTGTCTGGCCCAGCCTCAATCCAGCTGGGCAAGGGAAGGGGCCTTGGCCCAGCCACCACCTTGCCTTGTAGCTTGGGGGGAGAAGGGTGATGACCCAGCCCCAATCCAGCTATGCAGGGGGTAGTGGCATGGCCCAGCCGTGATCTGGCTGTGTGGGGATAAGGGGCATGGCCCAGCTCCCACCCACCAAGTGGAGCTTGAGAAATTTCCCAGTGGATGGGGAGCTCTGCAGGCTGGGTGACATGGCTCTGCAGGCTGCTTTTGGCTTGCAGAATAGAGGTTGAGCACCCCTACGCTAGAGCAAACAACTAACCTTTTTTAATAGTGCGAACTAGCCCTTAATAAATGAAGCAGTGTCTGCCACTTCTGATACTTGCACTGTAGGAATATGAGCTGTAGTGTGTGGAACAGAAAACTTTGAGAGGCAAAACAAAATTTCTGAGGTATTGGGATATTACTCCTACTTATGGCCATGGCTTGGGCCTAATGCAACTTCCCTTCTTCCCATTTAGAAATAATTCCTCATCTACAGCTTCTCACAAACTCACAACAGTTCTGCACACCTTTATTGCATGGCCCTATCCAATTGGCAGTGCTCTTTAGAGTGGGAAAGAGAAGTTGAGTTACTCCCTAAAGCAGAAATGGTGGGAGTTCCAAATTTGCTTGAACCAGTTCTAAATGCACCGCTTCTACTTCTCTATTCCCGCATTCCAGGCTTTTGCTTATTTAAAGCTATTTTTGCTATTAGTAATATACTGTGTTTAGGACACAATCCTGCAAGAAGTGCTACTAACTCAGGCAGTTCTGTACCTTGAACTCTTATAGGAGTAGGTCCTTCAGTTTTACATTTCAAAGGCAGACAGATCACACAGGGACATGTAGAAATTTGATTAGCTAAGGCTCCTCATAGACATTACACTTAAGATATAATTAACCAGTTAATCATGTCTTAAGTAGTAGCCTGATCACACATCAATTCATTAAACAGAGAATAAGCCATAAAATTATTACATAAAATATGTGTAATAACTTTGTGGCTGGTTCCCATGGTACCTTAAACTGAATGTGTGGCCAGTTCATTCTCAGGGTTGGGAGTGTCAGTCAGCTGATAGGTGTATCCAGCCTCAGGAGTGCATGGGAGCTGTGAAAGTCTCCCCCTGAACCAGTAATACAGTGTGATTGGGATTTGATCCCTGATTCCACAACTGTGCCACCTGCCATGCATGTGTGGCATGATAGGGGGTGCAATTGCTGGAATCATGCATTAGATCCCGTTGCACCTAACTGAACGCCTATTCTGGCACTTAAAATTATGCACCAGACTTTTATTTAATTTCCATCTACTTAAATTCACAACAATTCCACAAAAAGTTAACAGAGTTCTCCTAAATTTTAGGTCAATGCAGTCAAGAACAGAACTTGCTCTGTTGACTGAAATACAACCTAAGTAGCACCAGTTATTTCCAGGGGCTTCCAGATTTGTGATGTAGGCAGCTTTAAGAATATCTCCCTCTTACAGTGAAGATTTTTTTTCAATTAGATCATTATAAATATTGTTTGTTTAAAGAATTATTTAAGTTGCCATAGCTTGTCAACCCAAGATATACAGTTTGTTCTGCTGTGCTGGCCTAATTGTTTAGTTATACAGTCTTCATTTTCTGGATCACTTCCATAAAAAATCAATAGGTGGACTGTTGATACATTGTATTGTGCTCTTATATGCCATGGAAAAAATATTTAAAAAGACAACAAAATACATTTGTTATTCAGGGGGGATTGTGAATAGCAATGAGGGACGCTTTAATAATGGCAGGAGGGGAAATTAATATTGGGGTCTGAGATAAGGGGGTGGTAGATTTTGAGGTGACCAGCACCACTATTTAGAGAGGAGTGGGTGTTCTTGCATTTTGATGATGTGATATCATGGCTTTTTTTTTTTTTTTTTTTTGAGGTCTTGCTCCTGGTTAGGAGCCTAGCAACAGTTCATTACCTAACTACTGTTGTCATGACTACGAACGGGAAGCAGCAAACAAACCTCAGGGCAGTGTTTACTAAAGAAAGCACTGCAGTGAGCAATGGCTCATTCCCAACCTCACGGGAAGTCCACCTTGCTGACAAACAGCTTTTCTGCCTTTAGTAACAGGATAGCAGTATCACAAAAAACATAGCCACGTGCAGACTCCCAGTCACACAAAATGCTCAGTTAAGAGCTTCATAAGTATTTGGAATGCCTTTGTCAACCTTGTGCTACTTTTTAAAGGCTAATTAGCCTTATACACAGCAATTAACAGTAGAAACTAGGAAAACAGAGGTACAAAAGGCCTGCTTCTATCATCCAGGAAGCTGGTGCAGGGATATTTGAATTTCTTTGGTATAATGTCTGATGTTTATATTATTGAAACCAGAGGAATTTCACCATAAACCTGGAAGATGTATTTTATAGTTGCATATATCTTGCTGGGGAGAGAAGAGAACATTTATTTGTAAACACTGATCTTAGCAAAACCATCTAATTCCTTTGATATATAGGATCAATTTTCGCTTTGTGAAAGTGAAATATGTGCTGAAAAAGCAATTTGCATAAAGATATTCACATAAATATATGAGTGTGCACTGGAAGCATCTTGAAAGCTGTACGTGGGTTTGCTTTTGTACCTAGGATCTGTGCGTAGGACTTAAAACACATTGGCCATGCGTCGTGTGGACGTTTGTTTCCCTGGAAACAACTAGCGGTGGTACACCTTGTGCTGCCACTAGTTGTCCCCGGGGAACACCTGTGCCACACTTGCTCTGGCACACAGCAAGTTATGCACTTGGCTGGCCCCAGCAGCCTTACCCGGGGGCCTGGGGTCCTCCGGGGGCTGCAGCAGTGGAGATCCTACTGTATGGAGCCTGGCCAGCAGCTGCAGCCCAGCTTCCCTTTTGAGCAGTGCGTACTACTCTAGTGTGCACCACTCTGCTTTTTCTCTGCACTGCTCCTTTGCAGCATGGAGAACAACTATGTGATATGTGGCATCACAGGTGTGTCTGTGGTGCCACATACCACACAGCCACTGGGTGCATCTGCACGTGCAATTCATGTGAAACAATAAACTCCAGAGCTGTTTGAGCTGAAGTAAACTGCTCCTGGGTGCAGCATCTTCATCACATCCCACCCCCTGGGAAGAGCAGCAATTTGAGTTGGGAGCAGTGATGGGCTGGCATGGGACACAGCGGCAGTGGGGGAGGGCAAGGGGAGGGGTCAGCCCTGAACTCCAAGTGGCAGCGTCAGGTGGCAGAAGGGGTGGCTGGAGCACGAGGATGCTTCATGTGCAGAGTTGTTTGGCTAGGTGGCAGCCAGGAGTCTGGCTAGGCTGACCTGGTGCAATTTGCGCCTGAGGTCACCATCTACACATGCATTTAGTCACAGCTAACTACTCTGCCATAAGATAGTACTGTCCCAAGCAGTGCTATTCTACAGTGGAGTTAATTATTTTACTGTGCCCTAATACTGGCACATGTGTAGATGATGTTTTACTGCAGAGCTAATTAGTCTATTCAGCAGTAAAATGCATGGGTAGATGCATCTATTGTGACTTAGGCAATGGACACAGGACACAGCACGTTAAAGAATAATTGTGAGCAAGCCAAACTCCACAGCAGCTACCAACTATTTGACAGGTAACTTTGCATGATGATCCCAAATTGTATGCACTATATCTGTGCATGAATAATTAGCCTGTAGAAAAGAAGCTAAAATGTGCTGAATGCCTGCACTAATGAGGCTATTCTGGTTAATTTTAGCCTCTCACCTTGCTTTATGTAGTTTCATTCCATTGTTTTAATTATACCACTCCTACAGCTCTAAACTCTAGTCCCTCTGTGTTTTTACATTTTGTAAGTATCTATGACACACCCCACCACTTACTTATATCTAATATTAAATTTGTTTACACTCTTTTTGAGGCAGTTCCTCTTATTAATTTCTATTGTTCTTTGAATCCCTTCCAGGTTCTCACTGTCTGTTTAATATTAAATTGTGCAGTAGTGAATGAAGGGTTCAAGGTATGATATGAACATTGCTGTATAGAGAGGAACTCTTACCTTTTAGAGAGAAATTGTGGCATATAGGACTTCCCTTCCCCCCCATTAAGTGTCTTAAATACAAATGTGTTAATCTTTGCAGCCTTGGCTCCTTCAACTTCTTTACTATTTCATTTGTTTCATAAATATATTTTAAAAAACCAAAAATGCTTCAGTTTGGCTTTTCATAGATTTCATAGACATTAGGGCTGGAAGGGACCTTGGAAGATCATCAAGTCCAGCCCCCCACTGGAAGGGCAGGAATTCAGCTGGGGTCATAGGATCCCAGCAAGATAAGCATCCAATTTACTCTTGAAGGTGTTCAATGTAGGTGCTTGAACCATCTCCAATGGCAGGCTATTCCAGACCTTGGGGGCTCGGACAGTAAAGAAATTCTTCCTTACGTCCAGCCTGAAACAGTCTTGCAGGAGTTTATAACCGTTCAACTTCGTCATCCCTTGGGTCGCTCTGGTGAACAAACGTTCCCCCAGATCCTGGTGAACACTCCTGATAAACTTATAGGTGGCCATCAGATCACCCCTAAGCCTGCGCTTTTCCAGGCTAAAAAGCCCCATGGCTGTCAGCCTGTCATCGTAAGGTCTGTTTTCCTGACCTCTGATCATGCGCATGGCTCTTCTCTGGACTCTCTCAAGCTTCTCCACATCCTTTTTGAATTGTGGAGCCCAAAACTGGATGCAGTACTCCAGCTGCGGCCTCACCAAAGCTGAGTACAAGGGGAGAATGACGTCCCAGGATTTGCTTGAGAAACATCCATGGATGCAAGCCAGCGTTTTGGTCGCTTTACTAGCCACAGCATCACATTGCAGGCTCATGTTCATCTTGTGGTCAGTGATGACCCCCAAGTCTCTTTCTTCTGTAGTGCTAACCAGCGTAGCACTGCCGAGCCTATAAGGATGCTGCAGGCTTTTCCTCCCAAGGTGGAGAACCTTTCATTTTTCAGCATTTTTGTTCCTGGTTGTTAGGCTTGGTGGTAGATTATCTTCTACTTTTCCCTATGCAGCATATGGTTCTGGAAGAAATCCTGGCCCAACTGAGATAAGTATCCTACCACCCCTTAAACCAAACCTCCACATTGTAGCTTCACATTAGCAGGTCAATAACAGTCACCTTTTTGTCATTTCTAATCTTTGCAGCATGAAAATTCACTCCGTATATTGTCATACAAACTTGTAATTCCATGATGTAAATATTATTTCATGATGTTAGCTCAGAAGTGCCTTGAATTTGTACTTTGACATCCAGTTGATACTGCAGCTCCTGGGACCACAACTTGTTGCATCTAATGCTTTGTCATCCTGGTTTCTATGTCCCATGTGCAGGCTGCTTTGTTTATGATGTCTTGAGCTGTATTTCTGTTTCCCTGCTGGGTCTTTGTGTAAAAAGGTCATTAACATTTCACTATCACCAGATGTTAATGAAAGAGTATACAAACAAACTCTAGGCCAGCTGATATGGTAATTCACCATTAATTCTTGGAAATTTGGAAAATCACGTGTGTTCCATTAATTCTAGAGAAAGATTTGTAGTACTGTGTTGTTTATCACATTATGGATATAGAGAGCATCTGAATTTCGTTAACTTAACTAATTTTTCTATGTCTAATGATAAAAGACTAAATAAAATTCTTCATTACTCTAAAATCTAGGAATCATTAACATATTAGTGAGACTGCTATAGTTAGAAAATTCACAAATACATATGGACCATACAAATGAACATTCCTTTCAAAAAGGGATGAATCACTTTTTCCTTAATTACTAGTACCTGGATCAGAGCACACTCTTAACACTACATTTAAGACATACAAGTATGATCCCATTATAGCAGTGGTACTTAACCTATGGCCTGCAGGCCAGATCCAATTGATAGAGCAGTGTCATCTGAACTACAGGACTCCCCACAGGTCTGGAAATTTAGCAGAAACGGAGTAATGGCAGGCCAAAGCTGTGACAATTAACGTTGCCATTGCTCTCCTAATTTCCAGACCCTGCAGTCCAGTTGGCATGACCCCAGATGCTGGATCATACTGGTGCACATGGTTGGACTGGTGCATGGGGTTGTTCCGTGGCCAAATCCAGTGTTTGGGGTCGGGCTGACATGCAGGGGTGATAAACTAACCCTGTGTGGGATGTGGCCCATGGACTACTTCTACATGCAGGATTCAGCCCCATGACGTTCATGCGGTCCAGGGGGCTAGATAGGTTGAATGCCATTGCATTACAGTCTAAAAATAACCCTTATTGAACAGGAAGGACAGATTAAAAGTTCGTTTCTATGCTAATCAAATAAAATTAATCTGCATTTTCCTACTAGCACACTGGTTTCATAGTTTCTAGGGTCTGAAGGGACCTGAACAGATCATCAAGTCTGACCCCCTGCCCTGGACAGGAATCATAATACCCCAGCCAGATATCTATCCAACCTCCTCTTGAAGACCCCCAAGGTAAGGGAGAGCACCACCTCCCTTGGGAGCCCATTCCAGAGCCTGGCAGCCCTAACCATAAAATAATGCCTCCTGATACCAAGCCTGAACCTGCTCTCAATCAATTTGTGACCATTATTCCTTGTTATCCCAGGTGGTACCCAGGGGAACAGAGCCTCACCTATTTTCTACTGGTCCCCCCCAGGTGAATTTATAGACAGCCACCAGATCCCCTCTCAATCTTCTTTTGTGGAGGCTGAATAGATTCAGGCCCTTCAGTCTATCTTCGTAGGGCCTGGCCTACTGGTGTTAGGATTGTGGTCTGTGTCCCCATTCTCTCCTATCTGACAGGCTCCCTAGGGAACTACATATCTCATAATGCTATGTCAATTTTCCTCTTACCAAGCTATGTCATATATCATTTGAGGCGTGTGATCAAGTACATTACAATAGACTTTTTACAGCCAGAGACAGTGGCCCATGAGGGAATGTGGGATGAGCTGGGGGGTATATTAGGTTACCAAAGAACTATAATATCAGGCCACTATGAATTATCCAATGTACCACTGTGGATACAAGCAGTTTAATGTCTAACTAGAAAAAAACCATTTTTTGGTAATCAGTCCAATAACCTAAAGGAAGCATTTCAGTGTTGAGAATGTTCTCATTTAACATGTCAAAATTAATTTCTCAAAATTTCTGTTTCATGAAGATTTTGAAGCCTTTATCTTCTAATTGGTGATCTAAATTAAATGCAAGAATGCCAAGGGGGTAGAATCCCCAGTCACCTCTAGAAATTGCCATAGTCTTTTGAATCAGGCCAGAAATCTGGAAGACTGTTCAAGCACAGATCTAAACTATTCAAAATAACTCATAGGCCTGGAAAGGGACTCCTGGGAGAGAGTCCAGTCACCTGCCATTGCAGCAATGATCTCCTTTATTCCCTTTCATGAAATGATCAGTTTCAATCCTAGGCTTTTTGCCTTCACTAGTCATAGAAACTTCCGTTTGATTTCCAGCCTAAATCCTGTCATAGTCAGTTGTTTTCTGTGCCAACATTGTCCTCTAGCGGAAATCACTCTAAACCGTCCCTTAGGTTTACCCTTCCTTCCTGATACATTCAGTCTTTAGATTGTTGTATCACTGGTATTTGCTTCCCATCACTAATCTAAAAGGACTCCAACTCAGCTTGTAGGAGGGGCTGCTATGGAGCATCCAAGACAAGCTATTTCCAAGCCTTTGGAGGAGAAGGTTTGCCACTTCACGGTCCTGCTGGTGCTTAGAAACAATGATAAATAATCTTTCTCCCCCACACGTCAGAATTTTCCAGGCTGATGACAAGCGAGTTTTCACACTTTGCTGCAACTCAAATAGGAGCTTGCTACAAATTATACCCTGTGCCTTTTTGTGTGCAAACTCCTCCCCTCAGCCCTTATGATTCTCAGATTATGATGATGCCCTTTGTTGCAATTTATAACAATGCAGGACTAACTGTTGGAGTGCCTTGAAATGGTCTCTCTCTTCAACAGTTGGGCTATGTCCAGATGAGCACGGGAATGCGGTATGTGATGCTGCAGACCCATCAGTGATGCCACACACCGCACATTCAGGTGTTCCTCGAGCTGCTACCTTGCAGCGCGGTGGGGGCTTTTTGACCTTGGGAGGTCCCAGCGTCAAAAAAACCCGTGCAGAAAAAAAGTTTTGGCAATAGCATGCATTGCCCAAAACTGGAACCTGACCTGCCAGAGCCATGCTGTGGCTGCTGGCCAGGCTTCCAGCTGCAGGAGTGCCATGGCTGCAGCTTCCCAGGACCCCAGGTAAGGCTGCTGGTGCCAACACAGTTGCTGGTCCTAGCCTCCCTTATCCCCCCTGGGGTAACCTGCCATGTGCCAAAGTGTGCATGACACAGGCGTTCCCCGAGGACAAGTAGCAGCGGTACAAGCAGGGAATCAAATGTCCGTGCGCATTTAGATGTAACTTTGCAGTTTGTCTTGGATTTCAAGCTAAGAATTTCTGATGCTTTGGGTTTCATAGCATTGGTAGAACAAATTAACATCTAACCATCTGTTGGAGTCATTCGGGTCATGTTTTTATGGTTTCCCTCTCAACCCAACAAAATAAGGCCTGTCCACTTACTCCCACCGGAATACACTGGAGACTGGCAATCAGACAGAAAATTTGACTCTGTAGAGGGCCCAAGCAACTCAGTGGCCCTGACTATCCCCACATCCAGCCCACTGGAAGTTACGCTTGAGCTTTCCTGAAACTGTAGAGAACAGACCATGCTCAGGCTCTCTGTCTGCTCTAATTGCCAGTCGCTGTGTTCCCAAAGAGAGTTAGTTGGCGGGGCTTATTTTGTCAGCAGTGAACCTTTAGTGGGGAGAGAAGCCAAGAGACACATCCTTATGGTCAAACTCTGTTTATTTGACAGATAATCAAAATGATGGCCAGAAGCATAATGACAAGACAAGGCACTCAGGGTAGCTGACATATGCAGGGGCAGTGGCAATTGCACAGTTAAAAGCATCAGCTGTTTTTTTCAGCCTTCTCCCCCAACCCCTGCACAAGTTGGCACCTGGGGCAGCTGCCCCAGTCACCCAGCCCTAATTATGCCACTGTGATGGTCAGTCTTTCCCCTTGAAAGAGGGGAATGCAATAGTGTTGTTCAGAAGCCCATCCTAATTTACCCAAAACACCTTTTTTTCCTTACTTCCTACCTTCCTTCCTTTGGCATGTTTTCTTTTACTTTTGATAGATCATGATTCAGCTTTGTCAGAGTCATCCTCCTTACAAACAATTTGTCCCTTGCCCCTTGTCTAAGTTGACTGCTTAGTGGAGGTCAGCATTGTGTCCTAATACAAGTTTTTTAGTGAATAGATCCATATAGAGTTTCACAAAATCACATTGGCTTGATATCAAAGTTTTCAGCTGCTTGATCTTTCTGTATCTAGCCTCTTTCCTCATCACCAAGGATCCTACAAATCCATTTGCCATGGAAAAATGCAAAAACACAGAATTTGTTTTTTTACAGAGAATATTTAGAATTGCTGGGGAAAAAAATAAAAACTTACTGAAAATAAAATGCTGGTTCCCCGTGGAAGCCACTGGTTCTCATGGCTGTTTCCTCCTGTTTTTAGCTCTGCAAATGAAAGTGATTTTGATGAGGTTAAGTGTAAACATCCAACTTTCTCTTTGTTCCAAATATAACCTAGCACGTGTGTGGGGGCAGGGTTGGGTGTTTATAGAAACCAAAACAGAACCTTTGTATTTTGTAAATGTCTGGACCATGATAAGCCACCCAGAAAGCCCAGTGTGCTGGTGAATCAGAAAAATAAATAAGTAGCCCTGTGCCAGGGATGTGCTTGTTAAACCTTGTGAAATGCTGTCTCTGAAAATGATTTTTAGAATGCATCACAAAACCACTGGATACATCCATCTTAAACTTAGTGATCCTATGACAACGAGTGCTTAATGTTTACTTTTTTTTGCTGACATGACCATGACATTTCTTTCCCTAGATTACTGGGTTTATAAAACCCTTTTTGATCACTAATCCTCATCAAACGTGAGTAAGCCTTCTAGACTGAAACAGGATTATTTAGTTTTCTAGGAAAGTGATGGTTTGTCGGGCAAACTGCCTGGCAACCTAGCAACTGAACATCACATGGGTAAATAAATCTATCTCCCCTCTCACTGGTGTGCTTCAGTGTATTAAAATTAGCTCCTTGTCACTGTTTTTAAGCACCAACAGAGTGCTCAGTACTCTACCGACCAGATGGTACAAGCAGATAGTGGACCATGTAATGACTGGTTAGAGACATAACATAGAGTGGTTTCTGCTTCCCCCATCTATAGAGATTAAAGGTGATGTTACCAGCTCACTGCATATGTACAATGTGCTCAATTGCTAATTATCTAGAAAGGTTTGGGTTTGCTCTTGAAAGCTTTGGAAGGGACAGTAAATTTGGGTGTAGAGAATATTTTTTCATCAGCAGGTTAGAAACTTGGCTGGGAAGGTTTTGTCAGGGACGATCCAGCCTTGAGCAGGGGCTGGACTAGATGACCTCAGGAGGTCCCTTACAGCCATATTGCCCTGTGAAAGCCCCAATATAGCCATATCTCTTTGCATCTCGGCAAGTCACTTATAGCCTCCCCACGCCTCTCCGTGGACATGCATCATTTGAAGATTGTGTGGAATCCACCAGCTTTGGCAGCCTCTCTGCTGATCAACAGCTGTTAAAATCACTTATGTGGTATAGTTTTAAAGGTTAAAGCCTAACTTTTTGTCTGTGTCATCTGACCTATTTACTGATCTCCATCCCAAAGTGTGACATAGGAAGGACCTCCTTGTCAAGGAGCTCATTGTTTAGTCAGAGACTGAGAAGACTGTCTCACCTTTTCAGGACTCTCTGGCTAGGGACAAATACTACACATAAACTGGTTTAAGTGATCAGAAACTGGTTTAAACCTGTAACAGAACAGATGTTCAGTGCACGTGAACCAGTTTCAAAATGGCCAAAACCGGTTTGAGATAAACCTGGTTGAATGTAGTATCAGACTTAACTAATTCGGCTCAACCCAGTTTATGCAGTGTCTGTCCCAGACCTCTTGCTGTTTAAGTTAAACCAGACTCCCCCAGCATCTTGACATGCTGTCCTGGCCAGTCTCTCTTCTCCAGCCCAGTCAGGCTGGGCCTGCCCCTCTGCTTCCCAGCCCCAGCAGGGACAAGTAGGGGCAGGGGAATGGCCAGGGAAGGGTTTAATTCCCACTCTCCATTCCCCCAGCAGGGACCCCAGCTGCATCTGCCAGACAGAGCCGTCCCTAGGGGTGAGCGGGGCCTGGGGCATATCAGCCCATGCGGAGCCGGGGGGTGGCAGGCAGCCAGAGCACAGAGCAGGGAGGAGGGGCTTTGAGTGGCTGGAGCAGGGGGGAGTGGAGGGTGGTGACGAGTGGCCAGAGGGCAGAGCCAGTGGTGCGTGGGGCCACAGCAAGGCCTATATGGCACTCTTTGCAGGGTCCCCCAAGGCACAAGGCCCAGGGAGGTTGCCCCGATTGGCACCCCCAGGGATGGCCCTGCTTCCGGGCACTCTTCCATTGCTGCTACAGCAGCAGGGCACCATGGCCCCTGAGGCAGAGCGGGGCAAGGAATGGCGTTAGTGTCCCCTCTACTCCATTGGCAGCCAGGTCTGCCCATCATCACTGCCATGCTCACTCTTTACAGGGGAATAAACCTCCTGTTGTCGCCTCTGCTGGATGCCAGAGGGAGGGGAATAACCCTGTCCCTGCTCCTCCCCCCCAGGGGCCCTGCTGGCTGGTGTCTGGCCATGCCCCTTCCCGGCCACTGCAGCAGGAGGGGGCAGGGCCCTTGGTGGGGGCAGCAGTCCCTGTCATAATGTCAGGGAGGATGAGCCCCTTCCTGGTGGGGGCCCTGCTGCAGGGTGGGCAGAGCTGTGGTGGACTGCCCACAGCAGCACCAGGGCCCGGAGCCCTCCAAGCCCCCCACAGTGCCATGGTGGCCCACAGCAGCTTTCTTCACCCTGCAGCCTGCCCCCCCTCCCCCAGGGAAGAGGCTCGCGCTTGGGGAAACTGTGACAGAGGCTCTTACCCGTCACAGCCGCTCAATGCTCCAGCAGCCAGGTGGGGGCACGGGCAGGCACCACTGTTTGGGTGGATTCGGCCCACAGAGGGGCTTTGCCAGCGGGCTCCTCAGTCCCACTGGGCCGAGGCTCCACTCCCTGGGTACAATGCTGGGTTGGGGCTGCTCTGCGGCAAGACTGCTATAGCTCCTTTGCTGCCTCCACTAGCCTCAGCCCCACAGACCAAGTGGGGACCAGTGCATGCAGCCCTGACCCTGCGTGCCCCACATCAGCTCCGGACTCTAGGCTGAGCAGCGGCAGTGTGGGAGAGAAACTGCTGCTCAGCATGGGGAGAAAGCGGCCTCCTCCCCTTCCTGCTGCCGGCACTTCCAGGTGCAGCCGCCCGGAGCCCATGTGGGGCTGCCCTGCATCTCCGCTGCCTCTGGGCTGCCCTGCAGTGCAGCGGTGACAGCAGAGCAGATGCAGGGCAGCCTGCTGGTGACTCCAGGTGGCCGCAGCAGGAAGTGCCAGCAGCAGGAGTGGAGGGGATGCTTTTCTCTCCAAGCTGAACAGCAGTTTCTTTCCCACACTGGCACTGCTCAGCCTGAATGGGGGAGCCTGGAGCTGGCATTAGGTGCACAGAGAAAAAGTGGCCCCTGTCACACTTTCCCCAAACGTGAGCCTCTTCCCAGCAGAAGGGGGGAGGAGGGTTGCACTGTGGGGCAAAGAAAGCTGCTGTGAGCTGTGGCGGTGCTGCAGGGGGCTTGGAGGGCTTGGGGCATTGAGACTGCCGCAAGCAGTTTGCAGCAGCTCTGCCCACCCTGCAGCGGGGGCCCCCGCCAGGAAGGGGTTTGCACTCCCTGACATTATGACAGGGGCTGCTCCCCACAAGGACCCTGTCCCTCCCACTGCAGCAACTGGGTGGGGCACGGCTAGACACCAGTTGGCAGGGCCCCTTGGGTGGGGCAGGGATGGGGTTATTCCCCCTCCCTCCGGCATACAGAGGAGGAGACAACAGGGGACCTATTCTGCTGCAGGGAGCGAATGTGGTGGCGACAGCAGGCAGACCTGGCTGGCAGTGGGTGTAGAGGAGAGATTAACCCCGCTTCCTGCCCTACACTGCCTCAGGGGCCATGGTGCCCTACTGCTGCAGCAGCAAGCGGGGAGTGCCCAGCAGTCCCAGCTCAGGTCCCTCCCGGTGGGAAAGGGAGGGGGGAATTAAACCCATCTCTGGCCAGTTCAGCCCAGACTGGCCATGCCCCCCACAGCTTCCCTGCAGCCGAGGGAGTGTTCTAGCGCCCCCGGCCCCTGGCCTGAGCAACTGCAGGCATGTGCCTTAACGTCTGTTCTGTTACAAACTGGTTCAGCCTGGGCAGCTTAGACTAATTTACAAATGTTGAATAAATTCAGGCTCCGGCATTTTGAATGTCTGTCCCTAGCCTATGTGTGAAACACAGTGCATTGCTTTTGCAGTATCCTTTCCGGATATCCTATGACATTACTAATTTAAACCAGCATCAGATTCACATGTGGGGCAGTAGTCATTGTTCACTCTAATGATTCACAAACTCTAGCTACTTACAATGGAAAACAAATAATGAGCAGGGCTATGTGTTACTCAGTACTGATTATAAGTTACTTGTGCTGCTTGAGGTCCAATTCTGAGCTAATTGATTACAGTAAAAAAAGCACACCTAACTCAATTTAAGCTGGTATACAACTAGTGACAGCAAGAGTCAGAATCATAGAAAATCAGGGTTGGAAGGGGCTTCAGGAGGGCATCTAGTCCAACCCCTGAATGAGACCCCGTTTTGGTTTCCAAATGTATGCAAGTGTGTGACCTTGAGCATTCAGTTTAGGATGATACAAACAGCTTGTGTACTACCACCTTCACAGCTGGGGGAGTCTGTGTTGCTCAAACCAGAAAAGCTATTTTTAAACTTGCTCTGTTGCATAATGTAATACATGATTAGGTTGCATCATGGTTACTATTTGCTTACACTGAAAACGTAGGAGGTCTTATGGGCACTAGCCAAGGGCAGTAATGAAAGAAAGGGCAGATTGATCCAGGGCCTGGGGTTGAGAACACAAAGCTATAGTCTTGTTTGTTTTAGCAGAGTGCTTGTCCTTTCTGCAGTTAAACTGCACCTTATCATGAATAGTTGTGTGTTGTTCAGTCCCTGAAGTTTTCAGGACCTTGTCTGGAATTAGCCTTGCACTCCATGCAGTAACTTTTCAGAATGCTGTCAGGCACTGATTTATACTTTCTAAAAAGCAAGCTGAAACCCAGTACAAGGTTTTATCATAAATGACCTTGTTTACCTGCCCTAGGGGCACAGGGTGCTAGTTAGACACAGGAGGGAAGATCCCTGTAGACTGGAGAGACACGAGAATACTATCAGTGGAAGGAGAAACACATTTTTTGTCTAGAACAGCTTGATGGGATTACTTCTAAATTTTAAATGAAATGGTGGGGGATTGTTCTAGAATTATTTTTCTGCCTGTCCTAAAAGTGGTAAAAAGTGTTGTTTATAGGCCTAGAGCTGAAGAAAATCTGTGGAAGGGCAAAGGAATCTGATTGAGGCTTTGAAGGATCGCTCTTGTCACTAGATCAAAGTAGCTGCTTGGCCAGTGGGCAGACTCCTGTGTGTGTGGTGTTCCTCTAGTCTAATACATCTGGTGCATTCACATCCAGCCGAGTTTCCTATGGACACAGAGACTTCTGGAAAGACAAAAAAGGACTTTGGGGGAAGTTTCCATGGATTTGCCTCAGCTCTTTATACCTTGCTTAATTTTTTTTGCTGGAACAAAGGGATGGGGAGCAGACAAAAATCTTGGTTATGTGGCTAAAAACTGGCAAATTTTGTAGACACAGTTTTGAGCACAAACTTTTTTTGAACTTAGCTTTGAGGTTCTTTGGTTAATTAGGGAGATACCCAGCTCCCCAGCATTCTCATTTCCCTGCAAATATGTTTGTAATGTTTTATTTCAGTTGTGAAATTCTTGAAAAGCTTTCAAGGGTTCTCTCTGGAGAAAGGGAGTGGTTGACTTATTACTTGCCTCATGTTTGATGTTGGGCACTTCCTTAAGCGAGGAGACAGGTCAGGAGAAAAACGTTATATATTAATACAAATGCGGTGTGGGCTGGAATCAAAAGCAATATCGGGTAGTGTTCCAGCCCAGCTGCCTTTTGTACAACACCGTGTCTGGGTGGGTGACTGAAGGGTTGAGCTGCAAAGTTCCACCTCTGCTGCCACTGACTGATCACATGTGCGCACACACCCCTCTTGACATGTAAGGTTCAGATCTGCCACTAGATAGAAATTCATCTCTGTTTTCCTCCACCCCCAACAGAGAAAAAGCAAAAGGATGGTGGATAGTTTGAAGTGGAAAGATTGTTCAACTCCTGCACTCTAGCGTTGAATTCTCTTAATTATTTTCTCTGCAACCTGCTTTAGGAAGTCTTGTGTCCTGCTAATAGCACCTGTATACAGGGCTGTTTGCTGCAAGCGGGCAAGAGTCAGTTTCCACCCACGCTAGCATCCCCAGGCGGATGGAGCAGTCTCTTCACCTGTGCAGTATTCAGCATGCTGCTAAGTTAAGTGACAGGCTGAACAGCAGACACAGCAGGTTTTTGACACTGTATACTTGTCAGGATGGATACCCAATCTTTAATACTGGTGTTTATCTAGGAGGAGGTGGGAGACAGAGAGTTACGTCCAAGCCCACTGCTTCCTACACCAGGCTTAATGCCCTCAACAACTGTTAACTTTAGCAGGAGCTGAGCACACAGCACGATTTAGGCCTGGAACCATACTTGCTTCCAGAGCTGCTTAAACTGCACAAGGTGTTAAAACATCTTGTTCCTAGTGCTAGGCTTATCATATTTTCAGGATCAAAAAAAAAAAAGAGGACACCTGTGGTAGGGAGAGGTGGGGAACCGGTGGTGGGGGGAGGGTATATGACTGGAGGGCAGGGCAGTGATATATGCCTGTGCCCTGCCTTTGCCCCTCACTCCTAAGTCTGTGCCCCTGACTCCTGACCCACAGCTCCTACCCCAGCCCTGCCAGTGCCTCTCACTCTCAACCCAGAGCCCCCATCCCTGCTGCCCACGCAGCTCCCACATGCACACACACACACTTGCCAGGGCCTGCACAAAGAGCATGTGACCCCCAACAGCCAATGACTTTGCCCGCTGCTCCCAGCCCTAAGCATCCAAACTGCTCATGCCTGGGAAAAGCGGAGGTAAAGCAAAAACCCAGACATTTGTTCGCATTTTAAAAACCTGCCCAGACACGAGGACAGGGGGCCAAAAAAGATGACATGTCTGGGAAAACCCAGACGTATGGTATCCCCAGCCCCTTGCTGTTAAGGCATAAATCCTCACCTATGCCACGCCTTCACCTTCTGCTAAATACAAAACTAATTCAGAATTCAGCCAAGTTCTGCCTATCGTTAACAGCTAACCTATTGTTCAGTGCCAGTTGGCCTGGTGTTTATCTTATGGTCACTGTCTTTCCTTCCTGAAATACTCAGAGCCTTATTGTGATACTGTATACACAACACTGAAAAGGATATTATTGGGCAATTAAGTTGGGATAGCTGCTCAAATTGTGTTATACAGGTATGGTATTTTTTTTTTAAAGGCTCTAAAGTGATCAGGTGAGATAAGGAAGAAATCTACAGGAGGAGAGGGAAAATCTTCCCATTTGGAAAACGAGTAAAGGCAGAAAATTGTTCTAGTCTAACAACCTAAGCAAATTCTTACCTTTCTGCCTAAGCTTGGAACTTCTTTAAGGCTTTGTTACTTGCTAGAGCCGGAGTCACTGCGGACACCCAGTGAGGAAGATTAAAATACTGAATTTGCATATGACAAAAACGAGAAAGGGTAGAAGAAAACAAAGTCAGTCAACCTCTGCACAAATCTCTTCATCTTGTGGCGATCCCTAAAGAATACAGGGCTTTGACATATTGCTGAAGGGGAATAAATTCTAAAGACAAGGCAATAGGAGCCTCAGGAACTTTTCTCAAATCACCAGCCTCTGAAATCGTGGCCTGTTTCTTTCAGCCTAACAAACAATAATATTATTTGCTCTCTCCCCAGTCACAGACGCAACCCAACATTTAACTAGTTTAAACCAGCTGTTATCAAGGCAAGTAAGTTCCTTGGTGAGTGAGTGAAATACTATTAGTTTTTTCTCACCAATAAGCCAGTGGTTCTCACTCTTAGATTCAAGGTGTGCCTTGTTAGACTCAAGCACCCCTTGGAAAATGCAAGTTCTGAGCTTTAATTCAGTTTTTGACTGCAGAAAACAATAGAGTAATTCTTCTGATTCAAAGAAATCAGAAAGACCACAACTATGGCAACTAATGAGACTAAGGATTCCTATGTGAAATCTCTGGGTTTATCTTGTGAATTGTGTAGGTGTTTGCACACCTATCTGTGCCAATATAATGCAGCACAGATATGTGTACAGGATCTTGCGGCACCCTAGGGCAGGGGTTGTCAACTGGGCGTACATGTACTTTGAAAGGTCCCATGGGGTACGTGGTGGTGGGCGGGGACAGGGTGAGAGCAAGGCCACACAGACACTGTGCTGCTGCTGCTCCGCTGCTTGCCATGTCCCCGCTCGGTGTCTGGCTGCTCACCGCCCCCTTCCCCCTGGGTACACTTATTAAAAAGGGGGCCGCCGGGGGTACACCTTTTAAAAAAGTTGAAAACCCCTGCCCAAGGGTGGCATGGCAGCCTGGCTGAGGATCACCAGACTAATCATTGTGACATGGAGCCAGTGAGCAGATTTTTGTGCCTGAGCTGGTACGTTTTCATACCAGTTCTGGAAAGCTGATTTTAAATGTGCCTGTGGGACTTGGACTCATTCTGACAGCCTAGAGCCTGGCCAAGGGACTTCGAGGTAGAAAGTCTGGGACCCCTGTTGGAAGTGTTGTGACATGTTATTACTTGGGCAGGTTTCTAGCGGGTAGGGTTAAGTATGGGGATATTAGGGAACATTTTCACCATTTACTATGTTCTTTAAATATTTTATCTGCTTTTATTGACTAATCTTGTTTTTGGAGGAGCCTTTTTTGGAGAGACAGAAATCAAATAAATAGATGTCCCTCATATGGCCTGCATGAATCCAGTACAGCTTAAGAGTTATTGGTTAGGGAGTCAGGACAGTGCCTAGGAAGATTAAAACTGTTCTTAGCCTGGCTTGGTCCTTCCTGGTTTAAGTTAAATCAGAGTCCCCCAGCATCCCAACATGCTTTCCAGCCCTGGGTGGGTCTGTGCTGTCTGCTCCACCAGAGAAGAGTTGGGGGGTGGGGAGGGGCAGGTACTGCCCTCCCCTTAAGCAAACCCAAGCTAGGGTCTGGGGCCAGGGGGGCGGGGGTCAGGTTAAACCTCCCTTCCCCTGGCTAAACCCCCCTTCCCTTGAGTATAGAGCTGACCTGCCCTGCTAAGCTTACTGAAACTTACTGCTGCCTGTGACTGTGGACTTCAAATCCCAGAGGAAGTGATGAGCAACCCTGCAGAGTCCTGCTTCTGTGATTTTGGATCATAAATCCCAGAGACCTTGTGGGCAGCAGGAAGAAGAAGCAAGCACACAGCCCGTGCTGGCTACATGCCAAAGAGCCATGCTGTAGCACTCCCCGACTTCTGCCCTGAGCCACTGCAGGCATGTGGCTGCATTTCCTGAATCAAAAGTGAATGTTTGTTCACTTGCTTCTCAATTTAATCTCTGCAGTTTAGACTAATCTGCAAAGACTGAACTGATTCAGCCTCGGGCTTTTTGACTGTCTGCACTTAGCCAAAATGCCTAAGTAGTTTAGAGAGTGTATCTGTAACTACAACACTCTTGTTTTTTTTCCAGGTAACAAGCTCATAGATATTTTATGTGTGTTCTGGGATGCAGCACCAGGCACTTTAATCAAAAGCACCTATGCGTCATATGTATCAGTGTCCCTCCACTGAAAAAGTGGCGGTGGGGTGCTTTGAATGTATTTTATTTCAAAGCACCCCACCACCATTTTTTTCAGTGTGGAGGCGTGCAGGGACACTGATACATGTGATGTGGAAGGTTGCCAAAGCATGTCAATTTTGGTGCTCTGTATTTCCAGCAGATTGGAGCAGGCTCCATACACGTCTATAGGAGCCCAAAATGTCATCCATCCTTGGGGCTTACATACCTGCGTTACTATACTATGTGACCACCTTCATTTCAAATGTAGACATGTTATGAGGAGAAATACAAAGCATGGAGGCATCTTCCTTATTTTGCAAGTAAGAGAGAGAAATTAAGTGACTTGCCCAAGGTCACACAGGAAGCAAGTTGCAGAGCAGAGAATTAAACTAGAGCCAAACAGATCACAGGTGAACACATTAACTTCTGTGCCATCCTTCCACTCAGAGGGATGGGCTATTGTCATTTGCTTCCAAGAGATGTGGAGAAATTAAGTCTTTTGAGACAGTTTGGGCCAGATACTGTTCCATCCATTAGGCATGTATAGCCTAAGTGCTGTTATGATCCACCCTTCTGGAGTCCCTGGAAAACAATTAATGCAAGGTTAATGGATCTTCCTCCTTCTCACTGCTTTTTTGTGGCTCAGCCTTAAGAGTCAGATGATGGCATGTTACAAAAATAGATACATAAACAGATTTGAACAGGGCGGACCCAGAAGTCTCTTTAGATGCATAATTGGTCGCATAGGATCTGGCCCTATAGCTTCATGGAACCAGCCTGATTGCTGATCAGTGCCAGAAATGCATAAAGGTAACATAAAGCAGAGTTCACCTGGACCAGAGCATCTCCCTATCTAGACAGGCCACAAAAGAGAACACCATTAAGTCAGTTTAAAAAACAGCTGAACATGTCTGGAGGAATAAGCCTTAAGAAAAAATTGTAAGCTACTGTTGGTGTACTGGTATTTACAAGGCTAGGATCATGAACGACACATGTCCGCAGAGGCTGGATGGGGCATGGCGACTGCCCACAGGCAGCGGTGGTGGTGGGGGCATGGCAGCGGCGAGCAGGGAGCTCCCACAGGCGGCCACAACGGTGTCAGAAGCGGGTGGGGGAGGGCGGAGGCGATCACTGACCAGTGGTCAGCGACCACCTGAAGACACCACCAGCAACATTGGCAGCAAGGGTGGGGGTGGCAAGCGGTGACCACCTGGAGACACCATTGGCAGTGTTGGTGGCGAGGGGGGAAGGGTGGCGAGCAGGGAGTGCCCGCAGGTGCCACTGGCAGCGTTGGCAGCAGTTCTCTCAGGGGGTGCACATGCACCCACGTGCACCCCCTACATGTTGCCAATGGCCAGGATGTAGCAGAAATATCAGGAGTTAACTTTTTAGTTACGTGCTATTAGCCATGTTCTTGATATTGCAGGTTGTTTCTGTTAGGAGGAAGCTGAAGGCAGGAATTTCTTTCATGCAACACATTTACTTACAAAGAACATAAACCTGTTACCTTGAATGCAGAAAGACTCAAACAAGGGAGCTCACATCTTCAAGCCCCTCATAGGTTGGCTGGGGTTGCCAGCCCTCCAGGATTGCCGTGGAGTCTCCAGGAATTAGATATAAATAGGGACAGAAGTTAAACATAAACTGGTTTAATTGATCAGGAACTGGTTTAAACCTGTAACAGAACAGAAGCTCAGTACACTTAAACCATTTTCAAAATGGGTGAAACTGATTTAAAAATAAACCTCAGTATCAGACTTAACTCACAGTCTTCCAGTGTTCCAGGATGCTGTCCATCCCTATGCTGCGTTCTCTGCTCCAGCAGAGCAGGGCAGCCCTGCCTCCAGCTGTACAGGGGGTGGAGGTTGCTTTTCCATCCTCAGCCCTGGTTCCTTCTTGCCTGGGGAAAATCAGCCTGGCTCCCAGCTGCAGTGTGGAGAGTAAAGCTCCCACTGCAGGCTTCTTGATTCTTCCAATCAAGAAAATCATGATACAACTCTTATACAGACACAATACTATAGTTTCCCAAATCTTTCTTATTGCTGGTTCTATGTAAGGCAAGATCAACCATAACCAATTGTTAAGAAAATCACAACCTGTTTAAAAAAATTTATATCTTTTGTCCACTACGGGGCATAATATATAGAACTATTTTAAAATTATTGTCCACCAAACGAAAGATGCACCAAAGAAGTGCATCTGTACAATTAATGTCGTTATGTATGCTATTTACCAGACCATGGCCCAGTCCACCAAATCATTTCAGCTTGTGTTTCACTTAGTGCCTGATTCTTATGGGCCAGATTCTGTTCTCAAGTACATGTATTAAAGGAAGTGACTCTATGGAAAGCAAGAGAATAATTCTGGATATATGTAACTCAGACTGCAACCTTAAGCTTAATTTATTGCAAGATTAATTTATTTATGGTGGGTATATTTCAACATATGTCTAGTAATGTCAGGCACAATAAAAATAATAATGTACTTGAAATCCTGTGGAATGTACTAGATGTGTAATGGAATACATTTGAAACCATATTAAAACTAATAAATTACATATCCTTGCCACACCCAGAGCATGTAGTAAATACAACAACATAATTTTAAAAACTTCTGTATAATACAAGCAAGAAAAAAAATCGGAGTTAGGAGGCCTAACTCATCCTAATGAGCATAAGATTATATTGGCCTCTTTCAAAGCTCCCTGACAAAAAATGTACTTGCTTTCATATTAATATATGTCTGTCAGACCAGACCATCTGTCTACAGGCAGCATTTTGAACAGTCATATAGGGGACTAGCATTAACATCCCAAATCTACTCACTGGGCCTCAGTGACAACTCCAGTTGAAAAAAAATACAGCTTGCTATACTGCCAATGATCACTCCTGAATTCAGTTTACTGGCACCACACATTTACACATAGGGGTAAACTGAACTAGAATGCTCCTGGCCCAGCTTTATAGTGCAGATTAGGCCTGAAAAAGAAGCTGGAAGACCAAGGAAGCTAAGAAGGAAGTAAGGTAGCTAGCAGACGCTGTCCAAACAAGCATTGGGAACATGATCCTGAGAAAAACAAAGAGAGCTTGAGGGCCAGCTGGGGTTGCCAGCTCTGTTTGAATCTATTCCAGGAGCTTTGCAGAAGGCCAACGTGCCCGTGACACACAACGTGAACATGCCTGTATGCTTGCATATATTAGTTATGGATTACAGTGTGTAGACTTTGAAGGCAAATGCATATTACTACATTTAAAAAACCCACTGGACTACTGTATAAATCAGATTCAACATTTAATATTTATTTTAATGCATGCCCTATCATTCATCTCCCAAGTGACTCTCAGCAGTTTCCTGGGCTAAGTACAGGCAACTCAGAAAGGCCGAGGCTGAATTGTTTCAATCTGTGCACGTTTCTGTAAATAGACTGAACCAATAAGAAAGTGAACTGCTGTTCACTTTTCTAACCTGAAAGACGGCCAGACCCCTACAGTGGCCAGTACCAGGAGGCAGGGGCCACTAGAGCACACCTCCCAGCCTGCTAGACACTGCAGAGAACCAGGAGATGGGTGATTCCCTCAGCTATGCCCCCTCTTCAGCCTCCAACCAGCTGAGGAGTGGGTGTTGTGGGAAACATAAAATCATAGAAAGAAGGACCGGAAGGGACCTATAAGATCATCAAGTCCAATTGGGCTCAAATGAGCTCAATGAAGTATTTGTCCAGCCTCCTCTTAAAGACTGCCAGAGATGGTGACTGCAGCACCTCTGCTGGAAGTGTGTTCCAGATTCTAGTTATCTGTACAGAAAATAAGTTTTTCCTTATGTCCAGCCAAAACTTTTCCTCGACTAGCTCATGTCCATTGGTCCACATCTTCCTGGGCTGGGGGGGGGGGGGGGGGAGGGGACTTTTCTGAAAAGTTGTTCATCTTGGTCCTGGTGCTCTCCCTTGACATATTTGCAGGCGGCTATCAAGTAATTTCTCAGCCTTCTTTTGCTGAGCCTGAACAGGCCCAGATCCCAAAGTCTCTCCTCATAGGGTCTATCTCCCATGACCTTGGTCATGTGGGTGGCCCTTTGCACCCTTTCGAGCTTGTCCACATCCTTCTTCAAGTGTGGTGCCCAGAACTGGATGCAGTACTCCAGCTGTGTCCTCACCAATGCCAAAAAGAGGGGGAGGAGCACCTCTCTGGATCTGTTGGGGACATCTGCTGATGCACGTCAGAGTTCTATTTGCTCTGTTGGTGACTTCATCACACTGGTGGCTCATATTCATCTTCTGGTCAATTGTCACCCCTAGGTCCCTTTTGGATGCACTGCCAGCCAATGGACCACCACCCATTGTACAGATATGGTGAGGGTTCTTCGTACCCAGATGAAAGACCCAGCATTTGTCCCAGTTGAACCTCATCTGGTTTTGTTCAACCCATAGGACCAGCCTGTCAAGATCTTCCTGAATCCTTGACCTGTCCTCTGATGTGCCTGCTTGTCCCACACCCCTGCTGCAGCTTCTGGAAGCCCATGGCCAGGCTGCCTTGAGGCCCTACCACTGCCCTGCATTGTGGGGGGAGGCTAATCCCTGTTAGCCCCCCCCTTCTGCTGCCTATGCCCCTACGACCCCTGCCACCGCGTGAATGGGGCCCCGGCTGGGCCGGGGGAGGGGGGCCAGAGCCCAGGAGACTTTTCAGGCATGTGGCAGGGCTCCTGCTGCTGTATGTACCTTGACGGAGGCCTGGGGAGCACGTGTTCCCCCCTGAGATGTGCGCAGGGTTTGGAGCACAAAGCCCAGCATGCAGCTGCAGCTGCCTGTGCCCTGCGCACAGATCAGGAGGGCATGTGGTCCCTGGGCCTCTGCTGGAGTGCATGCAGCATGGGAGCCCCCCATGCACCTGGACAAGTTGCCCATGCTCCAACCCTGCCCTGGCCCCACTTACCCCTGCCCCAGTCCCTCCCTCACCAGAGGGCAGCAGGGGGATTGCCCCACTCACCCGGCCCTGGTGGCAGGGGGCACAGCTCAGCCCACCCACATGCGTCCCGCCACCATCCCGCCACTCTCCGACTGCACCCCGGCTACTCTGCATGTGCATTCCACTGCTCTTGATCCCAGAGCCTCTGACAGTCGATCTCAGTCTGGGGGGGCTGAGTGCATGTCCACATGCACTCAGCCCCCCCAGACTGAGATCGACTGTCAGAGGCTCCATGATTGACCAGTCGACCAGGATCGACTGGTTGGTGACCACTGTCCTAGTGGCACTGCAACCAGGTTAATCAGTCTGTTCCCTGTGCCACACTATGGAAGCTACACTAATCAGAAAGTGAAATGGTATGAATTACTTCCAGTTCTGGAGGTCTCTGGAATGCCAGTGTTCCATATCAGGTGGTGCAAAATTAAGTTCATTTGGCCAAGAGATCCAAGAGACACAGCTCCCTCACATGGATCTCATTTGAAAAATGACGTGGTAGATGGAGGGGAGGATCCAAGGAAAACATGTTGGTGGAATATAGCACCTGAGGGTGCTGGCACTACCAGGGTTAATACTCAAAAAGCCTCTGTGTCTGTAAAAGTCAGGTCCATCAGCTCTGGGACTACACATGCTGGGTACAACATGCTTGGATTTCTTTCAGGTTTAACTTTAAATCCAAATTTGTCTTTGGTTTATAATGCTTGGATTTTTGTAGATAATTACAGCAGCCCCATAATATATTTTGCTCCTAAGTTATGTATTCATACTTTAATGTTTAGTTCTACCTTGGCATAGCTTTGGTCATAGACTATTAATACTGTCTAGTTCTGAGGGCAATAGAAGTAAAATATTGTGCTAAGTATAGGCAGGTTGGCAAATCTGCACTTGAAATGCACCATTACATATACCACTGGATCGATGAATGGCTTTTCTTTCCATTTCTCCTGTGACATGTATCAGACACTGGTGTTGTGGAATAGTCTGAGCTTCACTTTCATTAAAGCTTCTGTGGGAAGACAGTAGCTTTCAGCTACTCCCTTAAATTTAAATTTGTCATTCAAGTTTCCAGGTTTCTGTGAAGATTAGCAACCACGCAGTTGTTTGAGGTCACAGGTCATGGGCAGCTACATCAAGATAAGTCACTGTAACTCAGGGTGAAGTTACAGGTTATGCTCAGACTACATTAAGGACACTTAAAACATGAGCTTCCACACATACAAGCTTGTTAATCCATGTTAAGTGCCCTCTGAGCATCTCAAAGTTATGCCACTTGAGGTGGGAGTTAACTCTGGGCTGTGTTACCTAGCTTGTGCTAGGGTAGCATCAAACATCAGACTACTCCACAGAGACAACATGAGCAATTTGCAGTCCTTCAGCATCCCAGGATGCACCATTCCCAGCCTTCCACCCACCCAGAGTCGAAGTAGAGCCCTCATGTCTGGGCCACAGCCCTGCTTGCCAGTCCTCTAGGGGCAAGTCACAGCTGTACAGGCAAGAAACAGTACTAACTCTTAACATGCAACTGCTCACAGCACGTTCTAACTTTACCTACGCTTAACATTTCTCAGATTTAGTATGGTCTGAGTGTAATGTGCCACTTCACCCTCATATAGTGTGCAGGTGGGAGGGAGAAAGAATCCAAGCTTTAATCTTTGCCCTGGGTCCCCACAGGCTAATCCCAGGTCTGGCCATGTTGACTTTTAACTGAATTTTGGCTTTGGGTTTATGGGGCTTTTTTTCTCTTGTGCACATCACTAGCAGAGACTTTAACAAAATTGATTTTGGCTACACCTGGTAAATGTGCTGATCAGAGGCAAAGGCAAGGTGGCACTGTGCCCACTAGTGCAGTATTATTGTGGGCACAAAAGACATAAGCACACCATCCAATGACAGCATAAAAACAAACTTTGCCAAAGGTTACAAGACTCTTAGAGTACAGAGTGTGAAATAAATCCTTAATTTTTCCCTTGTGCTGGGTACCAGCACTGTTGTAGCACACTGATGGGATCTTTTCAAGAGTGTTTAATAGAAAGACTCAGCCTGACTTGCAAAGGGGCCTTAGCAACTTCCATTGATTCCAAGCTTACAAGCTTTTGGAAATCCTACTAGCTGGCTATTTGCATCTCAAAATGCCTAAATACCTCTGAAAATCTAGCCCACTTTTACTGTGGCGGCAGGTAGCATTTAGAGAAACTTGAACTACAATGTTTAAATTCATAACAGTGAATTTTGCCATTATTAATTTTCCTCTGTATTTCTCTCCTGCTGCTTTTACAAACATACTTATTCCTGCTTATGAATTCCAGGGCATACATATAATAATAGTCAAGGTGCTATTTTATTCCATGCTGAGACACATACGTGACTTATTTTGCTAATGGTAGCAGTCATTCTAGGGTTGCATTTGCCTTTGTATTTTGTTTTACTAATAACTTAATCCTCAAGGTTTTTGTGATTTGGACTATTTTGATTAAGGGACTATTTCAGAAGCACCTCTGCCCTATCAAGAAATGTTTTAAATGAAACTGTAGCTGCTATTTAATGTTGCTTAGCAGCTAGATATAAGGAGTTGAAACCAGCACAAGGCACCCAGCCAACAGTTCATCAACCACAGTTCAGGAACTTGTGAGCTACATGATTAGCAAGTTCATCAGAATTTTTTAAAGGCAGTCACTTTACTTTAATTTTGCTTCCTCTTTGAGTTCTGTGATGATCTTGTTTCACAAAGAAGTTCCTGTTTCAGTTTTTTTCCCCTTCTCTTTAGTAAGACCTCAATATGAAGCACCATGAGACATCCAAATGTGTTTTTTCCCTTATTTGTCACATGCAAAATGACACTGAAATAAACAATATCAGTGGCTTTTGGAGAAGGAATGTAGGCATTTGCTTCAGACAAATAACAAATGAAGTGATATAAAGAACATGATGAAGTATGCCTCTAAAAATAGTGCAGAATTCCTCTGTGGGCTGTTGTCTTTTCCTTTGAATATATAGCTTCTACACAGTTACTACACAGTAAAGAATAATGCATGCTATGCTATTTTATGCATATTAAGTAAGCTAAAGAAGATCTTGCTCACAGTAAGTCAGCTGCTTCATGCAGATACCATAGAACAATCACCCAGGACTTCAAGCTGCTAGTGACTCAATGGTATAGAATGGCTACATAGCCTAGGCTCTGGGGGAGCAGGGCGGGGGTCATAGTTTGTCTGTCTTGGCACTATCCAGCTCTCCCAAAGAGATCAGCAGCTAATATGTTAAGTTCCTCTTACTTTGAAACCTATCTCACTGCCATCAGCCTATTAGAAGAGTTGTGACATCAATTTAGAGTTCAGTGTATCTTCAAACTTATGAACTCTGAAATCATACCAACCCACAGTGAAAATACAGTAGTACTCAAGGTGTTTTCTGATGCTTACATCCATCTCATCACTCCAAAGCTCATTACTTCCCAGAAATCCAATCTCTGCAGAGAGCACTTGAGAGTGAAGAGTGACATTACAGCTGCTTCATTCTCCCTTGGCCTTTGCCCAAGGTTTCAGAGGGAACTTGACAATGGAAAGTTGGCATGACAGAGTAGATCTCTAGCACACTCCCTCCCCCTGGCATGTACCGCAGCTAGAAGGAGCCTGGCACACGAGCTGTTTCCACTAGATGTGTATCAATGGAGAATTTCTACAAGGGAAATCTGACTTGGAAAATGTTGTCATAAGCAAATTGCTGAAGGGCATGCTGTTACTTGCCCACCTTTCATCTATTGAAACAGTATCATCTGAGAACACCCTGAAGTGGGAGAGAAACTGGTAAAACAATGAGATGTAAATCTCTGAACAAAATCCCATTACTTCTATACACTTAGTGAAAAGTACTAAGCAAATGGGTATGGTAAATTTTAGTATTTTTGCCAACCACATCATAAAACTACACACAACTAAATACAGAAAATATTTCATGCCATTCAGCCGGAGATTGAGATTCTGATAGGTTTTTCTTCAACTGGATTGACGAGGGTTTCTGTATATCCAAGCCTACCTTTTGTTAAAGGACCACTGGTTATGGGTGGTTCCATTTTGAGAGGCCAACCCAAAGCACATTACACACCCCAAAACCAAAGCCCCAGGAATCAGTGACTGCTTCTGAAACTTTGCATCCATGGTAGTGTTTGCAAGCCCAGAAGACATACAGAGTGTTATATGAGTGTATTAATGCTAGGTACAGATAGTCAAAAATCCAAGGTTGAATCAGTTCAGTCTTTGCAGACTAGTCTAAACTACACGGATTAAATTGAAACAGAAGTGAACAGACATTTACCTTTGATTCAGGAAATGCAGCCACATGTCTGCAGTAACTCAGACCAGAAGCCAGGGGGTGCTAGAGCACAGCTCTCTTGCTGTGTGTTCACTTCCTTTTCCTGCCAGCCCCAAGGTCTCTGGGATTTGCAGTCCAGAATTATAGCAGCAGGACTCTGCAGGGTTGTTCATCACTTCCTCTTCCTGCTTTCAGGTGCTTCTGGGATTTGTAATCCACAGGTGCAACCCACAGTAAGTTTGAGCAGGGTAAGGGGTGTTTAACAACCCCCTCCATGGCCCCAGACCCCAGCTGGGGTTTGCCTGGGGGGGGATAGCCCCCACCCTGCAGACTGGGCTGCATCCCCAGACAGGCTTGCCCCCCTGAACTGCTTGCTAGCCAGCTGGGGAGCAGAGGTGTAGGGCCAACCCTGCTCTCTGGAGCAGATAGTACAGCCCAGCCCAGCCCAGCCCAGCCCAGCTCAGGGCTGGAAAGTATGCTGGGATGCTGGGGGACTGCGATTTAACTTGAACCAGGAAGGGGTCTGGGACACAATTTCATAAAGTGGTTTGACCCAAATCAGTTAAGTTTAATACTACATTCAACCAGGTTTATCTTTAACCAGTTTCAGCCATTTTGAAACTGGTTTATTGCACTAAGCTTCTTTTCTGGTGCCGGTTTAAGCCAGTTCCTGATTACTTAAACCCGTTTACGTGTAACTTCTGTCCCTAGTCCAGATGTTCTTTTTTTCACGTCAACTAGTTGGTCACCTTACTTCCTTTACTTTTGCTGATTATTGAATAGGAAATGTAAACACCTGGTCTAAAGGTTGAGAGTAAAGTGTGAGACTACATAACACATTGAATTATAGAATCATAGAAAATGAGGGTTGGCAGGGACCTCAGGAGGTCATTTAGTCCAACCCCCTAATCAAAGCAGGACCATCCCCAACTAGATCATCCCAGCCAAAGTTTTGTCTAGCCAAGTTTTGAAAACATCCAACGATGGAGTGTCTACCACCTCTCTGGGTCACCTGTTCCAGTGTTTTACTACCTTCCTACTAAGAAAATTCTTCCTAATATCTAACCTAAACTCCCTTTGCTGCAATTTAAGATGATTGCTCCTTGTTCTGTCATCTGCCATTGATTTGCAATCACATCACTGGGTAGTGTGTGTGTGTGTGTGTGTGTGTGTGTGTGTGTGTGTGCATGCGTGCGTGCACGCACGTGTGTGCACATTTGTGAAAGAGAGAAAAATCACCTAATTGCCTCCAGGAAATGTAAGTTCATTTGAAGGTACCTGGCCATATGTGGCTAGATTTTCAGTAGACCTTCCAGTGACAACATGGCATTCTCAGTTAGGAGAGCAGAAGTTTATGGTGTATCTCTCAATACTTCCTTGCCCCTATTGGATGGATATCTTTTGACTCTTGAATTATGTTCATTGCTTTAAGTTGTTATTTATCACTTTTTCTCTTCTCTGAAACAGAGAATGCAGCAAATTTAGTCGAAAACCAAACAATGGCATGAAATTGCTGCTCTTAAAAAACACTCCAAATGGGTGTGTTAATTACCTGATACATGCTGATTCTTTGCACACCAAAAAGTATTTATGTGGGAGATGTGTGTGTGTGTGTTGTTGTTGTTGTTGTTTCTTAGAGAACCATTTTGTAAATACTAGGAGGTATAACAGTCACTATGGCAAAACGGTCAAGTGAGTAGTTACTATAGCAACTTGGGAGCAGTGTAACTATCAGGGCAAATTGTGTAAATTGTAACACACGCACAGTCAGTTGATGTCTTAAGACTTAAGTCACATAGGCAGGCATTCTTGCGCTTCTCATTTTTCTTCAGATGTATTTTGTACAAGCATATGTGCATCTAATGCACCTGTCCTTGATTGATAGCTGCTCAATAATACTGTTAAAGCATATATGTTACAAATATGTTTCCTTTCAGTATCCTAGTGATCCATTGACTCATGGTTCATAAGGCTTCAATCTGGGTTCTAAAAATGTGAGATAATTATGCACACACAAGACAAATGATTCATTTGCTAATGTGTTTGTTAAGGTAACACCTGAAGTGATGATTATTGAGTGTGCAGATCATACACACGCTTATTTCTAAAGAGATGATCGTATATTTAATAAGTGCTCAATTTATAGCTTGGGTTACTGCTGCATAGATGAAAATTGAGACATAGTGATTTGCCCAAGGTCACATAGGAAGTCTATGACAGAGCAGGGACTTGAACCCAGGCATTCCAAATTGTAGGCACCATTGCACCTACCTACCTTTACAGTAGTTCTGCCTCTCAAAAGAACTGCTGTATCATGAAAACCTTATCTCTTGTTCTTGTTCTTTTCAAAATATTGAGCACCACTTACAATATGGAAAAGGTGATACACACAGAATGTGAATGACTGGTGAGTTAATTCACCCTAGTGATGAAACACATTGGCATCAATTCCATTTCATAAGGAAAGTAAATGAAAGAATACTATGTCATATCAGCCAGAAAGCAGAACCTGGGAGCACTGAAGCCCTTTCATTTACTAGCGTAACGGTGTCCAACTTTCTAGCCCTGCAGGCTGGGTGTGTGACATGGGGTTGGACCACAGGCTGGGTCCTGCATGGGGTTGGCCAATGGGGTTGGTCTGTGGGTGCAGTCCAGCATGCTGGTCCAATTCCAGCATGTCAACAAGATCCTGCGTGCCCAGATCTAGCTGCATGCTGGCCCAACCCAGCACTCCTGGGTCTGGTCAGGTGCTGGCACAATCTGGCATGCAGAGCTACATTATGTAGCCCCACAGGTCCAGAAATTTTGCAGCAGAGGAGAGACAATTAATGCTGCAACTGCTCCCCTACTGCTACATCTCTAGATCCCTGGGAAACCCTGTAGGCTGGATGATAAAGCTCCACTAGGGGGTTAAGCTGTCCTCTCTGGCCCCAGACAAGCAGCGTAACTTCTCCATGTGTAACATGCATAATTATTTCAAGTTTTCTGAATTCTTTTCTTTAAGAAGTGTTAAGCTGAGAAACCAGTGCCACCTCCACTCAAAACCATTCTAGAATATCTAAGGAAAGAGGAAAGTTATACACACCTTAACATTTTTTTCATAGTCTTTAAAACAAGAAACTGTCCTATGGTAAGTTCTGATGTGTTCTCCTAGATATGCAGTGCCCTTACTAACAATGCATGGAAAAGTATAGTGTTGCAGTATGTTAAATGATTTTCTGGGGATTTCATGATTAGCGGGCTGCACAGCAGATATTTAAGTTTAAAGTCTGCTTGCAAAACACAGCTCTATTTTATCCTATGGGGCAGAAGAGTATTGACTTGGTGTCAGTTCACTAAAGGCTGCTTTGGTAGATAAATGACATTAATGTAAATGCGCACAAGAGCAGCAGAACTTGAGAACTAATCAAAATGTTCAGATTTTTATAGCAAATGTTAATGTACCAGAGTCACCACTGTTCATGGTCTGCTGAAGGTTCATGAATGTTCAGATGTGCAGCAGGGGGGTTGAACCCTGTTATTAACCTGCATTTTGGAAATGGCCAGAAGCACCATGGAGGCAGCATGCACAGCCTGTTTGCAAGAAGGGGGAATTCCAAGAAAACAGAAGAGTACAAACTATTGCAACCCCTATAGTCACTTCTCCAGCCCCATTGCTGTAGGTTTACCTAAAAGAAGTAAAAGAAACCAAATAGAAATCCTATAGCCAACTGGCAAAAGAAATATGCCAGGGCATACACAAATCCAAGGCCCTCCATAAAACATACAGTACTGCTTTATATACCAGTTATCATATGAACGCCCACAGGTGGCCTTTCTCTTGCCTATGTTTCAATCTACCTTTTGCATTCTTTAACTATTTGTCCAATTTCCAAATAATTCAGGGATCTACATCTTATTTAAGATGAGAGACTATTTTTAATCAATTCTTAACTTTGATTAGACTTTGACATCTCCCAGTCCTCCCAGGGTTTTCACTATGTTCTTGTTAGCTGCCTAGGATGGGTCGGACAATCAAGCTTTCTGGCAGTCAAGTCTCTAGGGAGCTTTCCTAACAACCAATACAAACACAGGAGCATTATTCCAAAAAAGGGAAGCACAATGACCTGGGTAACTGTGGGCAAGTTATTTTACCACTAATCCTATGCACAATAATGGAATCACTGATAGGCAGATATTGGGTAAAGAAATAAAGGATAGGAATATAATAATAATATCAGTCTAGGCCCCCCTCAGGCAGATTCCAATTTTCTAGGAAAATGCCCTAACCACTAGGTCATGGTCCAGGCAAGGCTGAGAGCTCCTTCCACCCTACCTCTTGAACCTGAGCTATTGGACTGTATAGCCTAGTGAGAAGGACACTTCCCTGGCATGGATGGAGCTGTAGGTTCTTTCCTTGTTCCGAATACTATTGAAGCTCTTTTCATTAAACACTCATTGGCTAAAACACATAAACAACATTGCAAGCAGGACTCCTCTCCCGGGAAGAAAATGCTGCATACTAAAAGGCACTTTATTGTGGAAAATGAAGCCAGGAGAATTCAGATTAGAAAGTGCGCATCCATTTTTAACAGTTATGGTGATCAACTACTAGAACAAATTATCCAGGGAATTGATAGATTCTCCCTTTCTTGGGATCTTCAAATCTGATCTCTTTCTGGAAAGTATGTTTTAAACAAGTGGTTCTCAACCTTTTTAGACTCAAGATCTCTCCCAGACAATGCAACCCTGAGCTTTCACCCATTTTTTGACTACAGAAAAGTAATAAAGCAATTCTTCTTGTAAAGAACTCAGAAAGACCACAACAGGTCAGGATGTTTTGGACACTGGATTCCTAATGGAAATCTCTGGGTTTATCTTGTGAATCATGTGGCGATGTCTGCGTATCTAGCGGTACTAAAATTGTACAGCACCCTGCAGCACCCTTAAAAGGATTTTGCAACACTCCAGGGTGCAGCGGCACCCTGGCTGAGAATCACTGCTTTTTTACAAACACAAGTTATTGGGGCTCACAACAGGGGTAATTGCATGAAATATAGGTGGTCAGATTAAATAATAACTGTGTGAATTTAATTGTTTTCACAGCACAGTGGCCTCAGTGTTCAGATCCTTGGCTGATAGGTGCTGCTGAAGGATTTAATCCAGCAACTTTTGAAGGCAATGGATGAGAGCCTCCAGCTGCTAGCTGTCTGGCTTTTGTGCTATCATGGTCTAGAGAAGAGGTGCTCAATCCCTAGTCTGCAGGCCAGGTCCAGTCTATGGAGTTGTGCCATCCAGCCTGTGGAGCTTCCCAAGTGTCAAGAACTTTGGTGGTGGGGGAGCAATGGCAACATTACTTGCCAGGTTGTATAGATATGGGGCTGGATCTTGGCATGGAGGATAGGGGTGGCACATGGCCAGATTAGGCCAGAGAAGGCTGAAACACAATGTGGGATCAGGCTGGTGTGCAGGATTGGGCTGGCACACAGACAAATTCAGGTGTGTGGGATCAGGCCAACACAGAGCCGAATCAGGCCAGCATGGGATTGGGCTAATGCCCTGTGGCTCTGGCTGGCATGGGATTGGACCCACGAATGAATCCCACACATGAACCCTGTGAAGGATCTGACCCATGGATAAACTCTGTGCCACTCACCTGGCCTGAAGAGCCAGGAAGTTGGACACCACTGCACTAGGGGTAAGAGCACAGGTACGGGAATCAGGAGCTGCTGTATTCTCCATTGTCTCTTGGGGTGCTTGTCCACATTACATCTCTCCTGTTACCACTTTACACTTTTCCTTGTCCACGTGACAAAAAATAGCCATTGAGCTAGCTAATTCGTGTCTATGTATCCACGTTATCAGCTGATTTTATCGTTTTAATTTTTTATCTTCATGGTAATTTAAAACACCTCTGACATGTTTTGTTTTTAGCTCCTAAATTTCTTCCATGAGGGTTATTTTTATCATTTTAAATTTGTAATGTGGATCTGACATGCCCAAAAACATGGTTTTCCCTGCTTTACAACTGTTGCACCACCAGGTGCCACTTGGGTTCACCTGTAAATCCATGGAAGTTCATCTAATTTTTCCTGCACTGGTCCAACCAGACACCAGGTGCTAATCTTGCAAATTTTTACTGATTATTTTATTGCTTGTTTTAGATGAATGAAAAATGAGATTTCCAAAAAAACCGTGTTCTGCCTTTTCACACACACCTCACTTCTGGCTGTCCTTATCATTCATGGCCTCTTTCCACACAGACCCCCAAATTTTTTTCCCCTGTTTGCTCCTGCTTGGAATTGGAGGCACCCCTGTCCCCATGTTCCCCTCAACAGTGCCACTATCCCCTCCCTCCCCACCTCGCTGTGCTGCCTGCTGCTTATCACAGTGAGCTGGCTGGCCAAGCCAGCCTCAGCCTGTTTCCACCCAGACCCCAAACTGTTTTTCCCCAAACCCCATGCTGGTCAGCCAGCATCAGCAACTGCTATTTAATTCTGCCCCCCCGCATACACACTATTTTCCTGCTCCTCTTCGACCCCTCTTTGCATTTTCCTCAGTTCTAGCAAGCACACAGAAGGCTGTACTGTATTCAAAAAATGTTAATAATCTAAGTTAACCTAAATATTAACAAACAAATACTTCAATTTAATCACATAATTTAACTCTTACAAAGAAAGAAAGAAAGATGAATTTTCTTCTTCCTCTGTTATCATGCTGCTCTGCCAGGCTTCTCTTCTGCCAAAAAATTTTTTTTAATTTGTATTGTACAATGTGTAGTGTCTCTGGTTGCTAAATATGAGAATCCAAGTACTTGGACTTTCTTATCACAGGACATAACTGTATTTAACAATTTTGTCCATTACGTACATACCTAAGTAATGAATCTGTATCCCCATTGATACCAGCCCTCCTCTGCCTATGTTGCTGCATCTCTGCTGTCAGGCCTTCAAAGATCTGTCAGGGGATATGACATTGAGAAGCTAAGGAAAGTATTCTTCATCTACTGACAAACGTGTCTGAAAGCATGGCTATGTCCAGTGCAGAAATGACATCCAAATTAAAAGATGTGTTTGATGTGTTAAAGCATAGTGAGCAACCCAATTTGAAGGTGATGAAATGCCCCATTCCAAACCCCAGACGAGCCCCCAGACAAACCCCATTCCAAAAATTCAACTCCAAATTGCTGTCCTCTTGCAAGCTACCCCACCATGTGCCAATTTACCACTGTCCTGGACTCTCCTTTGACCCCGAAGCACAGGTGTTCACAGCATTCCCACTGGTATTCCCACTGGCCCTGTGCTGGGAAGGTGGTTGTACCGCAGCATGTACACAGTAGTGTGCACTACAATTTTTTTTTTGGGGGGGGGGGGGGAAGGGGAGGATTATGCATATTACCCGTGGAGTGGGTAGGAAAGTACCCCAAGTGGCTGCCCATGCCTGATAAGAAGGTTGGCACACTGGGCAGCACAAAGGCATCTTACAGCTGTCTGTCTTCCTGCTGTGCCATGTACCCCATATGCTACATTATGTAGGGTGTTTCCCTTAATGCCTTTTAAAGGCCTAATGGCTGGTGATTACTTGCTAAGTGCCCTCAGCCACAAGACACTAGCCTTGGTCATGCTGGTCCCAAGCTGGCTGTCACCAGCATTGGGTTTCATATTATCGGGTGCCTCCCTGTATCACCCCACACAGCATCACAAATGATTTTCTCCCAGCCTCTTGTATGGAAAACAAAAATGCAGGACACTTTCCAAAGTCCTTTTGCAATATTTTATTTCTTTTCAGATTTTGAAAAAAATCCTAAAGTAGGTAGAGAGAAGGGAGAGATATAGATTGTGAACCTAATCTGGGTCACACAGACCCCACACAGCCCCCGGTACATTGAAGTGTAATCTGTTTTGCGAATACTGGGTTGGAAATACATGAGGAAGGGAGAAGCATACCAATCCTGGGGGGGTCATAGAAAACTCTGGTCACGAAAGCCTGCTCCCCCATGAGATGCCCCCCTCCTGCATCCTCTCTGGGTCACATCAGCATCTTCCTCCTCCTCCTCCTCAACTCTGAAACACCTTGGGGCTCTCCTTTTTGCAGCTACATGAGGCATGGTTCTCCTTTGCAAGAGATTGAAGAGGGTTTTTTGGGTGGGCTACTCTTAATGCTGCTCCCAGTACATCAGCATTCGTGAATCTCTGTTACAAACTCCTGTCTGAACCTTTGGTCCCCCCTCAAAATGAGATCAACCTTCTGATTTAATTCCTTAAAACATTGTACCATGTCATTACTAGTGCATTTCATAACCTCCAAATTGGCTTGCTCACTACACTTTAACACATCAAACACATCTTTTAATTTGGATGTCATTTCTGCACTGGATGTAGTCATGCTTTCAGACATGTCTGTCAGTAGATGAAGAATACTTTCCTTAGCTTCTCATTGATTTTTTCGATAATTACATTGAAGCTGAGCATTAGCAGCTGCTCTTGAAGATGAAGATGAAGGCGCGCCTGTCCACAGACAAAAAGAAAGCTCTCATCAGTTCTTGAACATTTGTAAAGAACAGTGAGACATTCTTAAATTATTTTAACAGGACTGCCACTTCAAGAATTACCACTAACCGCCTACTATCTCTCACCCAACCATCTTCTTAAGGCTGTACCCCAAAAATATTTGTCCCAGCACCACAGCATGCACCCCGCTTCCTGGGATGCATGTTGAAGCAAGATACATGTCCCCACACAGCCGCATGCCCGCCCCACACCAAAAATCAGCTACCTCTGCAGGTGGCTGTGGCAGCCAGCCCCTGCTTTAGTGACCTTGCCGAGGGCGAGAGCCTGGAGCTCCGCTCCCCCTGGAAGTGGCTGCAGCCCTGCAGGCACATGCAGAGTTCCTGGGTGCAGAGTCCGCCACAGGGAGCGGCACTGTGTTCTCCCTTCGCGCTCCCACCCCGCATTGATATGAATGTAAATCTGTAAAACCAAAAATCCAGAATGCTACTAATACTAGTACTGTTACTTACAAATCACCCTTCGTGAGGATAGCAGAGTCTCTGTCTCAGGACTTTGCCATTGCCTCCCAGATACCGTACTCCCTTTGGAACCTGACAAGTCCTGTGACACAATGACAGGTGAGTCAGAGTCCTCTTCCTCATCATCAACAGGAGAGTTATTTCTTTCAAGCATCTGTTGAGCCTCCTGGGTGTCTGGTACCAAAATACGTGGGTTCACTAGAGTAGAGGGGGAGCTCATTTCTGGCTGCATGCCAAAGAGGTCCATTGAGCAGTTGCAAGTGAAGTCGTTGGTCTGTGACTGATTCTGTTCTTTAGGAGGAGGCTAATTGTGTGGAACTTGCAAAGTAACTGTGGCTTGACAAGTACTTTGGTGCCAGGGAGTTTCTGGTTCCTCATGATGCATACCTCTTGTCCCAAACTCAGTCACGCAAGCCTGTGAACCATCTCTTTTAAAGATGATAGACAGCTGGTTGTAAAGTGGAATCATTCTATGTGAGGCACCGGACTAAGAATTATAGTCCTTTACGCAATGGAAGGCACACTTTAAGGCCTTTATCTTATGGCAACACTATTCCCAGTCACATTTGATGCCAAGTTGCTCTAATTGTTTAGAAATAGAGACGTAAACAGATTTATTCCTGCAGCTTCACAATTGTGTCATGACGTTCCCTTCACTCCAAATGTCAATCAGTGCCTCAACTTCTGCATAAGTCCAGTTTGGTCTCCGTCCTTGCAAAGGATCCAACACCTTTTCCAAAATTTGACTTTTCTTGCTCCCCTCCATGGCCAACAAAATGTAAAGCAGAGCAGATGTGCCTGGGCAGTTTTTTCTTTTTTCACTTTGGTGGGGGTGTTAGGTCATGCTGATCATTTGTGTTGATTGTGGGAGCAGGGGGGTTTGGAGTAGGCTGATTGTGGCCCCCCAACACCGCTTTGGGGGCAGCTGTCCTAAGCAAGGGGATTCCCAGTAACCAAGGAATCTTGATGATCCTTGATAACGACCACTGCCCAACCACCACAAAAATTCCTTACAGTTTGACACAATACAAATGAGAGAAGAGACAGGATTCTTTCTGTTTTACATACAAATGTATGGAGTACTGTTTCCTTGGGGCTTTGGATAAACCATGAGTTACATTTACAGTTTTGCATTACATTTTTATAAGTCCAAGCATTGACAGTTATGTTTTTTACATACATGGGAGAAGCAGCAGGGGGAAGAGGCTAGGAGGGTCTGTCCAGAGAGGGGAGGCCATGTAGGCCTGCACCAACCAGGGGCACTAAGAGAGAGCCCCCCAGCCATGAGGGAAGCAGCTGTTGGTATTCAAGTGGTGAAGCTAACTGAAAAACTTTTTTATTTGTGAAGAGAACAATATTATATCACAAAGCTGTTTATATATATATATATATATATATATATATATATATATATATATATATATATACACACACATATGTATGTATATATAACATAACAACTTTGTGATATATTTGTGAGATAGATATATCTATATATATCTATCTCACAAATATATCACAAAGTTGTTATATTATATCACAAAAAACCCCAGAGGAGGTGGGTTTTTTGCCCCAGACAGAGCCCCAGCCAGGAAACAAGAGACAGGGAGAGAGCTTGCCAGCTGCCAACTGCTCCCAGCAATGTTAATACACTATGATCTGGAGAAGCTGAGTCAGAACAAGCTGCCCAGCTTGAACTCCTACATCAACGGGACTGGTTGAGTGTGTGTGGGTGGGTGTGTGGGTGCTTGGTTGTATTGGAAGGCCCACCATGGAGTGGGGAAACTGGGATGCCCTTGGTAATGAAAAACTGTCTGAAACATTTTTTTGTGTGTGTGAAAATAATAACATTATATCACAAAGTTTACTTTCAACTAACACTGTTAAAACCTGCATGTAGTTTTGGTCTTGATTTTTAGGGAAAACTCTTTTTTTTTTATTTTACCCAAGAAAACAAAAAGAAAGCTGCTCTCTGCAGTGAACGAACTGAGCATTTTTAGCACCCACTTTTCACCAGCATGAAGCAGAGTGCTGTGTGTATGTTTGTCTGCAGCTGGAGGAAGAGGGAGTGAGGAGTGAGGCTCTTTCCTGGCAGAGATTTACCAGGTTTCAGACCTGAGGAAAGTGTTTCTTGTAGTGCAAGAAAGCATGTGTGCGTGCGTGCGTGCGTGCGCGTGCGCGCAAGATGGGATGCCATTGGTCTAAGTAGTGAAGCATAGGCAAGATGGAGGGAGTTGTTGGAAAAACTGCACTGTGGAGAGGGCACATAGGCCAACACCAACCAGGAGTACTGAGAGGGAGCCCCCTGCCGTGGGAAAAGCACCTGGGGGAACAGGTTAGATATTTCAGTTGAGCACTGTTGCTATTGAATAGAGGGACAGAGAGAGAGTTTGCGCAAGCTGGGATGCCATGGGTGTACAAGTGGTGAACCATAGGTAAGAGGAAGAGAGGGAGGGATGGAAGTAGCACATTTAGCCCACAAGTTGACCTTCCTGGTGGAATAGAGCCAAGTCAGGCATGGGCCTAGAGCAGAGGCGGGCAATTATTTTGGGTGGAGGGCTGCTTACTGAGTTTTGGCAAGCCATTGAGGGCCATTTGACAGGCAGCCGGGGCAGATAAGTATTAATTTTCTTAATTTTTTAGGGGCCCCGTGGGCTGGATAGAATGGCCTGGTGGGCCGCATCCAGTCCATGGGCTGCATTTTGCCCACCCCGGCCTAGAGTGACAATCTGGGCAGAGGACCTTTTTAAAACAATGATAATAGCAGGTATATGTGTGTGTGTGCATGTGTGTAAGTGTATGTGTTAGAATAAATAAATACCTGGTAGTCAAGTGGTTAGGAGGCTTGGAGGGACTGTGCAAGCTGTATTCCAAGTTGTTGGAAAAACTGCACTGTAGCAGTAGTGAGAGGAGAGGGCACATCAGCCAGCACTAACCAGAAGTGCGGAGAGGGAGCCCCCAGCCATGGGGAAAGCATGATTACTTGGGATAATTACCTGGGCTACATGAAAAGACAAACAAAGAAAAAGGAACATTACATACATGATCCTTGAAATGAGCTAATGAAGCATATTTCTGTAAGTAGCTGCTTGGAATAGCTTGACCATTTGTAAGTTTTTAGTATTTTTAAATCTTGCACACTGCACTGTAGAACAGGGCACGTAGAATCAGCAGGAGGAAGGAGGGAAGGGTGGAAGCAGGGCAAAAAAGGGACAAAAAGATTCATTGGTAAATACTGGCATATTCATACATGAAGCAGAAATATTAATTTTTAAATTATGAAGGAATTATTTAAAATGCAAGCTTAGTTGCTCATATGTTTATACAATATGAGGATTTGTCTACAGTGAGAGGCTAATGGTGAATTCCCATAGGCTTTTTTTGGAGTCTAAAAGGCTATTAAGAGTATCGAATAAGCACCTAGCAGTGACATTGCCATCCTTTTTTCTGGAGATGGAAGTAGCGTCAGGTGACTTTCCCAGGCTTGTGTACTTATCTTCTGCCCGCTGTGCCCGACAGTAGTAGCATAATATAAAGCATAGCATTTCGGAACTAGAAATAGGGGGGAGGGAGAAGTGAAGAGCATAAGAATTTGTATTGTAAAATCACCACGCAGTCATTCCAGCCCTTAAATGTGGGTAGCCCTTCTGTATGTGAGTGGGGGGCAGGGGGAGGTGGAGAAAGGCAGCTGAGGGGCAGGGAAGGGTAGTAAGGAGGTTTCTCCCCCACCTCAAAAATTGCCCAGCTACTACAGGATGCTGTTGGATACCTAGCAACTTCATTCACAGCAATTAAACCCCATTTACATGAATAATAAAGTAAACAATGCAAGCTGCCCTCCCTCAGGGCACAGCCAAGTGTTTGTTCTTACTTACCTGTGTGTAAGCGTCCCCTTTGGTTGTGAAATAGGATGGACTGTCCTCTTTCAAGTGTTGCAAAAAGCTGCCTCATCCTGCACTAAAAGGCAATACTGTACCCGACATGAGCAGCAAGCAGCAGGCTGCACCCATATGGAAAAGGTGCTGTGCCACCCAGGAGCAAGTGTCCCACAGGGCTGAGTCCTTGTGCCTCTGGCGTGTTGCCATCTCGCATCCACCTCAGAAGTCTACAATGTATGCTCCCCAGCCAGTCACTGCTCCATGAATTTATAGGCACTCAAGGGGCCAAACACCTCCCCACCCTGCCCCCAAACCTGCCTCATTCTGGTATAAAAAAAACTCAGACAGTCTGGCACTGGCTTGGTAAGCATGCAAAAATTTGCCAAAACATACAGGGCTTTGAATGGAAAGGTTTGGGGCCAAAAAAAAGCACCCAAGTGCCCTGTACAACTTGCATCCAGGGAAGGGGGCACCGGGCTAGGGCAGGGGGTGATGCCCTTTGGGATCCCAGAGCCAGGGGAGAGGCAATGCTTTGAGCACATTTGGGGGTAGCTCAAAGGGTACCCCACACCCAGTGCCTTGTGGAAATCGTGTGCCACCTAAAGGGTGCCCCCACCTTCACCCAGCCTTGGGAGATGCTTGCATACACTTGGGGAGCCCTGCAGGACTTTGCACGGAAAGGTCTGGTGCCAAAAAAAAGCACCCGGGCACCCTGTGCTTGGGGGTTAGCTTTGCACAGAAAAATTTGGGGCCTCCACCCCCTGAGTGCCCCATGCACCTTGCACCCAGAGAGACTCCAGCAAGGGTAGGGTGAAGGCACCACACAGAAATATAAATAAATAGCAATATATAACGGTGTCAATGCCGAGTGCTGCTAGGGCCCCTGCCCAGAGGGCGCCGCCTACCAGCAGCTTGTCTGTGGCCTCCACCCAGACAGAGTCCATGTGGGGGCTGGCGTCCCCCTCCCCCCAGCCTGCAGGGGATGCCCAGCAGGGCCGGGGGGGCGGGTCAGGGAATGGGGGCCCCCACACCTATCCTGCAGGTGCCTGTCTTAGGGCCCTGGAGGGGCAGGTGGGGGAGCTCCAGGAGGAGGTTAGCAGGCTGAGGGGAATCAGGGAGGCAGAGGATGAAATTGATGGGTATTTTCTCTCCCTGCAGGGCCATGCATCCAAGGAAGAAGCACCCTGGGAGGTGCCCTCCACAGCAGAGTGGCAGATGGTCCCCTCCAGAACCAGGGCTGCAGCAGAGCAGTACCAGTTCCTCCAGTGTGGCTGGAGAACAGGTACGAGGCCCTGGCAACACTGCAGGAGAAGGAAGGAGAGGAGAAAACCTCTGGAGAGGAGGCAATTCCACACTCTGAACAGGCTGAAGGAGCTAAGTAGACCCGGAGGAAGAAACATTGAGAGATCGTCATAGGCGACTCCATCCTGAGAGGTACAGAGGGTCCCGTCTGTCGCCAGGACCCGACACATGAGGTCTACTGCCTGCCCAGAGCAAAGATTCAGGATGTGATGGGGATGATCCAGGCCATTACCTGGCCCACTGATTACTACCCCATGGTCCTAATCCATGTGGGCACTAATGATGTGGCCAGGAGAAGCTCTGATCACCTGATGATGGACTACCATGCTCTGGGGGGCATGCTGAAGGAGATAGGGACACAGGTGGTATTCTCTGCTGTCCTACCAGTGAGCAGACGTGGAAGACGACACGAGACCTGCGTCAGAGAGGTCATCTTGCAGCTTCGGGAATGGTGTCTTGAGGCGGGCTTTGGCTTCCTAGACAACGACCCACGCATCAGGATGAGAGACATGCTCGGGTGGGATGGGCTTCACCTTTTCCCCAAAGGTAAACGTGTGTTCTCTTCTAGGTTGGCTGATCTCCTCCGGTGGGCGTTAAACTAGGCTCGTCGGGGGAAGGGGAAGATGAGGGCAGAGGAAGCCTTGGACCACTAAACCAAGCATCACACACAAGAACAGACCAGCCTAGACCGACGATGAGCGGAACAAATACCCAGGAAAGCAACAGGGGCCAGGGTAGTACTGAGATTAGGGGGCCAGTGCATGCATCTTCAAGAGGTCTCAAATTCCCCTACACTAATGCTCATAGCATGCGGAACAAGCAGGAGGAACCCACCCTCCTGCTAGCTAATACCAAACCAGACATAGTGGGGCTCACTGAAATGTGGTGGGACCCAACGCATGACTCGCCAGTGAATATCAAGGGCTATAGGCTGTGCAGGAGGGATAGGACAGGGAGGAGAGGTGGGGAAATACACATGCTCAACGAGTGGCACTAGGTCGGAGAAGGGGCACACTGAAGTGCTCTGGGTTAGAATATAAAGAAGTCAAGGGGAAAGGGTCTTAACAGTGAGGGTCTACTACAGAACACCCAACCAAGGGGAAGAGCTGGACCGGGAATTCTTAAGTCAGCTCACGGAGGTAGTTAGGTCAAAGAACGTGGTCATCATGGGTGACCTGAACTTTCCAGACATGAGCTGGGAAGAGTAGTCAGCCAGGTCTGATCGCTCACGTAGGTTCCTAGCCGAGATACAGGACCTCCATCTAACCCAGGAGGTGCACAGCCCCACCAGGAGAGATGCCTTGTTGGATCTGGTCCTGGTCACAGGCGACGACCTGGTGAGGGGTCTGCGGGTGCTTGACCACCTGGGTGACAGTGATCATCGCCTGCTGGAATTCACCATCCAGCGCAAGGTGGCAAAGGCCTGCAGCAAGGCAGCAGCCCTGGACTTCAAAAGGAAGGATTTCAATGAGGTAAGGAGAACAGTCGGTGAGGCACTGAGGTCCTGGAGGGGAGGGGAGTTGGGTGTCCAGGAAGAGTGGTCATTCCTTAAGGAGACGATCCTCCAAGCCCAAAGGGAGGTAATCCCAATGCAGATCAAAGGGGGCAAGAGGGCGCAAAAGCCCCCATGGCTCACCAAAAGCATATGGAAACATCTCCTAGCTAAAAAGGAGGAGTACACCCAATGGAAGGGAGGGACCATCACCAGGGAGGACTATAATACCTTGGTTGCTTGGGGCTGGAGGGGGGGGTAGTCAGGAAGGCCAAGGCAGACTACCTACCCAGATCAAGGACAACAAGAAGTCCTTTTTTAAATACATACGGGGTAAAAAGAAGGTACTGGGTAATGTGGGACCTCTGCAGGACACACTAGAAAATCTGGTCATTGCACCAGACAGCAAAGCTAACCTATTTAACAATTTCTTTGCCTCCATTTTTCTAAGCAGGGACCTGGTCACCACCCCCACTGGGACCCCCATAGGTCCCAGGGGAGGCGCAGGGTCAGTGAGGACCCAGTCAGGGAACTTCTGGTGGGGCTGGACGTATTTAAATCAGCAGGTCCTGATGATCTCCACCCCAGAGTGCTGAGGGAATTAGCCAAGGTCATTGCGGGACTCCTGGCATGGCTTTACAAGCACTCATGGTGCTCTGGTGTGGTGCCAGAGGACTGGAAAAGGGCCAATGTGGTTCCCATTTTCAAAAAAAGGAAGGAAGGAGGACCCAGGAAACTACAGGCCAGTCAGTGTTACCTCAGTCCTGGGTAAGCTTTTTGAGAGAGTTATCCTTGCTCATGTCCATGAGGGGGCAGCAGGGGAGATTATGCTTAGGGGCAACCAACACGGGTTCATTAGAGGCAGGTCCTGTCAGACCGACCTGGTGGCCTTCTATGACCAGATCACAAAATCCTTAGATGCAGTTGTAGCGGTGGATGTAGTCTTTCTGGACTTCAGGAAGGCCTTCGACACTCTCTCTCACCCCATTCTCATTAAAAAACTAAGAGACTGTGGCGTCGACACCTACACAGTCAGGTGGGTCACTAGTTGGCTGGAGGGCTGTACCCAGAGAGTGGTGGTGGATGGGTCATTTTCAACCTGGAGGGACGTGGGCAGTGGGGTCCCCCAGGGCTCGGTCCTTGGGCCTGCACTGTTCAACATCTTCATCAGCAACTTGGACGAGGGTGTAAAAAGCACCCTGTTCAAATTCGCAGACGACACTAAGATGTGGGGGGATGTGGGCATGCTAGAAGGGAGGAATAGGCTGCAATCAGACCTGGACAGGTTACAAGGGTGGGCAGATGAGAAAAGGATGGGATTCAACACTGACAAGTGCAAGGTGCTGCACCTGCGGAGGAAGAACCAGCAGCATACCTACACGCTGGGGAACTCCCTTCTCGTCAGCAGAGGCAGAAAAGGATCTTGGAGTCGCTACTGATGCCAAAATGGACATGGGCCGACAGTGTGGGGACGTGGTCAGGCAGGCCAACCACACCTTGTCATGCATTCACAGATGCATCTCAAGCAGGTCCAAGGAGGTGATCCTCCCCCTCTATGCGGCACTGGTCAGGCCACAGTTGGAGTACTGCATCCAGTTCTGGGCGCCGCACTTCAGGAGGGATGTGGACAACATGGAGAGGTCCACAGGAGGGCCACCTGCATGATCAGGGGTCAGCAGGGCAGGCCCTACGAGGAGAGGCTGAGGGACCTGAACCTGTTCAGCCTCCACAAGAGAAGGCTGAGGGGGGATGTAGTGGCCGTTTACAAACTGGTCAGGGGGGACCAGCAGGCATTGGGAGAGTCCCTGTTCCCACGAGCACTACCAGGAGTGACTAGAAATAACAGTCACAAGCTGGCAGAGGGTAGATTTAGGCTAGACATCAGGAGGCGCTACTTCAGGTAGGGTGGCTAGGATCTGGAACCAACTTCCAAGAGAAGTGGTGCTGGCTCCTACCCTGGGGGTCTTTAAGAGGAGGCTGGATGAACACCTTGCTGGGGTCGTTTGGCCCCAGTACTCTTTCCTGCCTATGGCAGGGGGTCAGACTTGATGATCTGCTCAGGTCCCTTCTGGCCCTACTGACTATGAAACTATAATAAACCCTTACGTGGTAAATCACATCCACATTGCTTATTTAGCTATCTTAAACTAAGAAAGAAAAATTAAATCAGGAACATTTTAGTGACTAAATGCCGAGTACATGTACAAGGGCCCTTGCTCTGTAGACTTAGCTGTGTCATGTCACCTCTCTTCCTCAAGTCCTACATCTCTTGTTTGTTTTTTTTTAACTTAAAGCAGGGAAACTAGGACTGTTACAGGAAAGGGAATTAAAGTTCACATTTGAAATTCATCTGTTCTGTTAGTTTCCCCCTAGTTCATTAGTGGTTATCTGTTGGGCTAATTGTGTACCTGTTTAAATCTTTGTTGTAACTTCATCCTTTTGTATCTTCCCTGTCAGGCACATGGTGTTAAAATATTCTGAGAGACCTACAGATGATGAAAAAGGAAGCCAGTGTGAAGGGGCTTGATGGCAGGAAATAGGATAGGGAGGAGAAAAAGACCAGCAGAAGAGAACTAGCTTCGACTTGCTAAGGCTAGCTTCAAACACCATTTGCAGTATTAGGCAGCTTCAGATTAATCTTAGGCCAATTTGGAAACTGTGAACTCTCGCTGAACATGAGTCAGTCTGGCCAAAATAGCTTTAGTAGACCCAGTTTGGGAATTTGCTTCAGTACATGTGTAATGTCAAGCATGTAAACAGCCTCATTGTGTATCTTAAATACCTTCCTGTATGTGGAGTATGATGTGTTAAATCTTTATTTTAAAATAGTTTCCTATTATGAAGGAAATGAGGGGCAGGAATTGTTTCTGGGCTGGGGGGGTTTCTTTTTCAGATTAGGTTTATACCTCTTAGGCTATTTCCTAATAATGTCCCTTAAAGTTACTGTAAGAAAGCAAATATCAAGAAGTATTTGTGGGAGCCCGGCATTTCCTGTGCAAGTCATTCTAACAGTAAAGGAAGCCCATCAAAAGGCCCAAACTTCTCGTCACTCTTCTTGCATGTCACCAGGCACTGTGCTGGACCATAAAAACTTCTATTTACTGCTTGCCGTGGATGACAGACAATGTATGTCTGATGAGGCCTGCCATTTCCTCATGAATAGCTGAAGTTGTTTTTGTTGTTGCTGAGGGAAGGGAAACTGATGCATTTCCTGCAATTTTTACCTGAAGTAACCCCATTCTGGATATTTTTTTATGTTGGCTGGCTTCCAGCTATAGTGGAGTTTACGTGCATTGCCAGGAAAAAAAGGATAATCATCTTAAGGAGGCTACTCAGAATAAGGCAGCCCTCTGATGAGGGCTGGAAGAAGGCTAAAGGAAACCCACCAAACAGGAGGGGTTTACGGTCACTCAGCTTCATTGATTTCAGCAGATGGGTTCATTCAGAGATCATCAGTAAAACCCTGTTGGACAGGCATGCCTTAAAATGGATTGAGTGCCTTATACTGGGTTAGCTTGATTTTGAAGACTGTCCACACAAGGGGCTAGCATTAGGGTTGATTAACTAAGTTTAATTAATATAGAAACCAGTTTAGTCGTATCACTGTGTATGTATCATGTCTAAATATATTTCTGAGCTGTTACAAGACTGTGTAAATGTAGTAATGTGCTGTCTGTTGCGTCATTTTTCTACCATTCAGATGGGCTACAGCCATTCAGATGGGCTGTGCAAGGTGTTGTTAAGGTGTTACCTCATAGTTGTATATTGCCTGCTCCCCACGGCTCTCAAAACGTTGCACATAACCACGCTATGAACCCTGTGAACCTCCTTATCTTACATTCCTAAGTCCCTGCTCCAAGCTCAGTGCATATTGTACCACCTTTGCTGGGCTATATAGTCACCAGCAGTAACATAGTTACTACCTCCTTTGACCTAACTACCTCCGTTACTATGGAGTCAGTGTTCAGGATGTGGCGGTTGAGATAATCTATTTGCTGTTCTTCCAGTGCCATATAGATGTTTCGGTTGGAAAGGACCTCAGTAGATCATCAAGTCCAACCCCCTGCCCTGGGCAGGAAATAGCGCGGGTTAGATGACCCCAGCCAAGTGCGTGTCTAGCTTCCATTTAATGACCCCCAAGGTAGGGGAAAGCACCACCTTCTTTAGAAGCCCATTCCAGATTCTGGCAAGCCTTCATAGATTCATAGATGTTAGGGTCGGAAGGGACCTCAATAGATCATCGAGTCCGACCCCCTGCATAAGCAGGAAAGAGTGCTGGGTCTAGATGACCCCAGCTAGATACTCATCTAACCTCCTCTTGAAGACCCCCAGGGTAGGGGAGAGCACCACCTCCCTTGGGAGCCCGTTCCAGACCTTGGCCACTCGAACTGTGAAGAAGTTCTTCCTAATGTCCAATCTAAATCTGCTCTCTGCTAAGAAGTTCTTCCTGATGCCTAACTTAAATCTGCTCTCCATCAGTTTGCAGCTGTTGTTCCTAGTTACTTAACTGCCATCTCTTAACAGATTATAGAAGTTGCTTTTGAGGAATGAGTCAATAATCTCTTTTGGATTGGGCACAGAGCCTCTGAAGTACCATCCCTGCTTGCAAACAGTAATGATAGAAAGAGCAGGAATGACCCTTATGGCAGCATAGAACATTAATCTTAAATGATCTGCTAGCCTACAGTTTAGACCAGGACTATCAAAGATATGACCCATGAGGTGGATCCAGCTTGCAGATCCCGATCGTCCATCCCGAAGTTCTGCCTGTCACCGACCAGCATACCACATGCAACCAGCTCTGACGCTGGCAGTACATGGAAGTCATTTGGTGCGGGCTGCGTGCAGTGCAGGGGGTGGAGCTAGCATGCACACTTCATAAAGCATGTGGGGGCAGTCTAGGACCAGGCCTGCATGCTGGACCAGGCTGTTCCAGAGCAGGCCCACAGACTGGCCACATATCAGATCCAGTGCACAGGCGCCACATACAGCATAAGCCACATGGCCAGACTGGCCACATGCTGCACTGGACTGGGACTGGCACATGCTGCATGTGGCCTGAGGGGTCAGTCTGGGGCATGTGCTGCATGTGGCACCAACACCAGATCAGCCCGAGTGGTGCATCCAGGGCTGCTCCAAATCAGGCCCATCAATTGGCCCTGCATGCCAGATCCAGCCTGCAGGGCTGGCATGGGCTCCACATACAACCATGCGCAGTGCCAGGCCAGTGTGTGCTGCATGTGGTAAATGGGGCTGGAGATGGCGTGTGCACTGTGGGCAACACACAAGCTGGTCCAGGGTGCATGCTGCAGGTGGCACCTGCACTGGACTGGCCCTACAAGCTGGCTCCAGCATGTGGATAGGTTTGACGCCCCTATTTTAGACTGTTCTGTGGTTGCTTTTATTTTGCTCTATTTTACATTCTTTTTTTCCAGAGTATTTGAGCAGCTTTGCCGTGCTGAAACAGCTCACAAAACTTGCTTCCTTTCTGCAAAGCCCTTACTTTACATTGCCATTTATATTTTACTTGCATTTATTTGTCCATTGTGTATTGTCACATCAAGGAAGCAAGGGGTCATAACATCAAAGCTTGTGTTTCCAGATAATGGCAGTTGTAGACACAGCAATGCATTCTCAAAGCACAATGTCATGACACTGTGGGACCCAAATAAAAGAGGATTTTTTAAAATTTCCTGGAAACAAACTTGGCACATGTGAAAGAAAGCTGGAAAAATGGAATGCCTCTACACATTTCTGGATGAGTTATATTGCATGGGCTATGGCAGAGGGGACCTTGCAGAGATATGGCATTAAGGCAGGGGTGGGCAAAATGCAGCCCACGGGCTGAATGTGGCCCACCAGGTTATTCTAGTCAGCCCACAGGGCCCCTAAAAATGTAGATAATATTTATCTGCCCCTGGCTGCCTGTTTTGCGACGCTCGATGGCTTGCCAAAACTCAGTAAGCTGCCCTACGCCCGAAATAAATGCCTGCCCCTGAGTTAAGGAAAAAGAGCCTTGAAAGATATAGCCTGTGTGGTATTCTCAACCTTGCAAGGATTTATCTGTTACTTGAACACCTTGTATTCTGCATATCTGGTAAGTATAAACAGAGATTAAGTATCTCATCCTGCATGGCTTCCCAGAAGGTCTGAACATCTTCAGTTCCCATTGACCTCATGCAGAGCAGAGACTGCTCAGCGCTTCATAGAACAAGGAACCAAATCCAGATCAGAGCTCTGAAGGCAGATCCTTCTGTCTGGCCAAAAGGAGGGTGAACTATGGCAGGTCCTGTCCCCTGACACAAACTCAGCTAATCTCAGGGCTCCTAACTTGCACTGACTGTTCATGGTTCCCCCTGACAGCTGGGGATCTCTTGATGCGTGTGGAAGGGAGGCAGCAGGATGAGCAGATGTCCCCTTTTCCTCCCTCATGGCATGGTAGGGCAGGAAGAGGTCAGTATAAGACGGGGGGGGGGGGGGGGGGGGGACAATTATTTCGGGTGGAGAGCCGCTTACCCAGTTTTGGCAAGCTGTTAAGGGCCGCATGGGTAGCCCCGCCTCTTGACAGGTGCCCAGCCCCCTGGTCACCATCTTGGGACCACTGTCTCGGGGCCAGCACTGGTGGGGCCCAGAGCAGAGCACAGACTGGCAGGAGTCTGTGGAGCTGGGTTGGGCTGCACCAGCAGGGAGAGGGGGGAGCTAGCCCGGCTCCATAGAGCCCCTGCCAGCGGGGACCCTGTACTCCTGCCACCCGGCTCTGGGGCCTGCTGGCGCTGGCCCTGGGACACTGGTGTGGGCCCCATGCACCCACTCACTTCCAGTGCCCCCCAGCCCTGCGGTACAGGCAGGGGGTAGCGTGCAGCCCTAACACCCTGCTCCATGGTAGGGAACAAGCTGGTGCTGAGTGCAGGGAAAAGTGGCCCCTCCCCTGCCCTATGGCTGGCGCTCCCTGGTGCAGCCACTTGCAGCCCACGCAGGGCTGTCCTAAGCAGGCACAGGTGGGGGCCAGGGCGGAGAGGCAGCAGATGTTTGCAGCTGGCCCAGGTTCTGGGTAGCTGCTGACAGCTACAGAGCCTGGGCTGGGGGGCAGGGGCTTTGGGCGGAGGGCAAGGGGCAACAGGGCTGGGGGGCAAGGGGCACAAGCAGGGCATCTTGCCATGTACCCCCTGCCCTCATTTTGTATTGAGCAGGCACAGGCAGCCCCATGTGGGCTGCAAGCAGCTGCAGCATGGGGTGCTGGCCACAGGGCGGGCAAGGGGCCACTTTTTCTGCACTCAGCACCAGCTTGTAACCTGCCCCTGCTGCCAGCCTGGGCTCCGCACCAGCTCCGGGCTCACCCATCAGGGCTGCACATGGCAGCAGCAGTTGCAGCCCCCCCACTTGCTGCGCAGAGCAGTGTTTGCTGCTGCTGCTGCCTGCCTGGAGCTCACGCTGCAGTGAGGCTGCCACCGCCGCCCCTGTGCTGCCCAGCACATGAGCTCCAGGTGGGCACCAACAGCAAACGCTGCCCAGCACAGCAAACAGGAGGGGGGCTGCAGATGCTGGCACTGTGCACAGCCCTGACAGGCAAGCCCAGAACCAGTGCAGGGGCTAGACTGGCAGCGGAGGTGGGTTACAAGCTGCTGCTGAGCACGGGGGGGTGAAGCGGCCCCTCCCCCACCCCATGGCCAGTGCCCTGTACCCTGTGCTGCAGCCACTTGCAGCCCCGTGGGACTGCCTGTGCCTGCTCAGGACAGCCCCAGCTGGGCTGTGAGTGGCTGCAGCAGGGAGTGCCAGCCACAGGGCAGGGGAGGGGCTGCTTTTCCCCACGCTCCTTCCCTGCCCCCCTCCCCCTTCCCTGAGTTTCCAGTGCAGGGCAGCAGGGTCCCTGCTGAGGCTTCCAGCTGTGGGGGCAGGGCCAGGTGGGCCCTGCAGTTGCAGAAGCTTGCCGAGAGTCCTACTGCCTCTGGTTCCTGTCATTTTTGACGGGAACCAAAGACAGAGAAATATTAATTTTCTAAATATTTTAGGGGCCCTGCGGCCGGATAGAACGGCCACGTGGGCCGGATCCGGTCTGCGGGCTGTATTTTGCCCATCCCTAGTATAAGAGGAACTGGAGAGGCTCCACAGTACTAACAGGTTGTCCAGCACTGGGGGAATTCTCCAAATGTGGTTTCATGTGGCTCTTGTGCCCAAGTACTGCTGAGATAAAAAGTGTGGGAATTTTTTGTAATATTTCATTAACAATCTGCATGACTCAGTTTACCCATGTCTTTGGAATGGTACCCACTAGGATAGAGGGAGTGAGATAGCACAGTCCAGACCTGCTCACATGCCAGGAGCCCACTCTGGTACTGAACAGAATCAATGCAAAACCAAGTGGACTATACAGGGGAAGAAAAAGAAGAGTCAGTGACCGAAAACTAACTTTTAACAATAGGCTGCCAAAGATAGCAGAAGCTGTGGATCACAGCTGCATTGCAGTTGGTACAAAGGATTCAAACCAAGGGGTGATGGACCCAAGAGGCTCATGGAAGAACAGGTACATCTTCTTCCTGTGTGGACTCTGAATTATGGCTGGCTTTGCCATGCTCTCCTAAGGACCCTACATGCCATATACCAATTGATTATAAATGCTGGTTTATTTTGTAAAGGTTGCATTGCGTCACTGTGTCACTGCACTTACATACAGATTGCATTGCTTCCTTCATGGGTGGAAACCCCTAATGGGGTTCAAAATCATTTGGATCAGCTGTGGGGAGAAACATTGGTGTTGTCCCTCAGGGGCCCAGTCTTGGAGCTGAAGATGCCTTGAGGCTTATCCTCAAACTGAAGCTGTGCCTAAGGGTTGGCTTACCTGTAGAAGGGCTGGGAACAGCTTCCTGAATTTTTCCATGCCAGTTCCCTCTCACAGTTCCCTGCCAAGGAACACAGATGTTTTGCATGCTTCTTGAAGGTTATTTATGAGATGACTAAAATGCTGAGCTATAAATTTTTTCACAGTTAACAACTGAAGAAAATACAAAGCTGACGTGGAAACCCCCTATAAGAGAATGGCAGGACTGTTAAAATTTCCCTTCATACTCTGCTCGTGGTTTCCTAGTTTTGCTCCAGCCACAGGGTGTGTGATAAATTATAAATTCATATTTCTCATCATGACTGGGTCATCTTCATGCATGGAAGTTTGGCTTGTAGTAGTATGTTCCTTGAAAACTACCAGCAGTTTGCATATCACTTTCCATCTAAAAACTAAAATCAAAGTAATAGGGAATGTTTTGGCAAATAAAAAGAGCAAACTGAAATTAGAGAAATGAGGGTTTCCATTCACATCAGCAAGGGCCCAAGTGCAGTCCATTTTCTCTTCACTTGAAGATCTGCCATGTAAAACAAATGTCATTGTTAGCATGTGGCTGATCAGTAATCATCACCCGCAGAAATTGTTCAAGCAAAGTATTTAATTTCAAATCTGAAACGATTTATGGACAGCATCCTGTGGCTTATTTTAAGAGTAGGAGGTAGCCCCTCCCCCTAATTTATACCACTGGTATCAGTTCATCATATCACACAGAAAGGGGTGACTTTATCTTCCTTGTGTCCTCAAGACATATACATTTTCTACAAGGCAAGCACCTTTTTAGGCTTAAACTCCCACATAACTTCTCTCTATTGACACGCCTCTTCTGTACACTCCCTTCTGTACACTCTGTTCACTCAAGTGTCTAAACTGCATCTGTATAACTGGTGAAGACACTGCAAGATTGACCACAGTTGCCTGGCTGTTAGTAGAGAAGTAAGGGTCTGAATCTTATTCTATATCTGTGCAGCATTCATCACACTAAGCCCTGATCCTGAGTGAAGCTTCTGGGCATCAGAATAATAAAAAAAAAAAATGTGATAAAACTAGGCCAGCATCTTGGAAGAACAATTGGGTCCAGCTATTTCTTTGCATGAATGGGCTCCAATCTCCATGGCCCTATCTCCACACTAAATGTAGCATGACTGACTATAGTGCTTTTAATCACACTGCTCTGGGGGAGGGGGGGTGCCTCCTAAGTTGGAAACCATTTATCTGTGGATGCCTGCTGCTGCAGGTTGCCTAAGTGGCCTTGTCATTTAACAGTGCTTATTAGCCTGGCTGAATACTGTGCAGTAACATTGAAAAAAACTATGCAGAGATGATACTGTGCAGCAATGCCGGTTACTAGTGATTTAGTACTTGCTTATGGAGTCTGCCACTTGTGTAGATGTGGCCAGTGTGGATTCAGCTACACTGCTTCTGGTTTGAGATGCAGCCTACCTGTGGCTGCAGTATCCTTCTGGGTGCCAAAGCAAAGCATGGTAAACTTACCTGTAGGCAGGGTCTTCAGCTTCCATGTGATATGGTTTCTATGAGAGAGATATTCTTGTGTTTGAATACAGAAATGCAGCCTTTCGAGTTATGCAGAGCTCAAGTAGCATTAATGTGTGTGAGTGGGACTGGTGTATTTTTTTTTTTTAAATCAAAGAAGGTAAGCCACAGGGGGAAGTGAAACAAGCTGGAAAACAAAAAAATGAATGTGGAACAGGTCACTCGTGTTAATGTTGAGGAAACACTGCTTCTCCTGTTATACCATCACAGTAATCTTTTTTTCTGATGCAAAACAGACTAAAATAAATAAGTACAACCCCTCTCCCCTTAGGTATATAAAATAGCATCTGACATGTTTTTGTACATGATTCAAGTGCTTGCACTGAAGACTTTTGAGAGCATGTTGAAGAAATAATGTCTATAGTGTTACTTCCTGTGATAAAAAAAAATAGTTCTTCCTCAGTTTTCATTAGTCGTAAGGTTGGGCAAAATGGCCATAAAGTCAGTGGAGTCATATGGAGATTATTTTGGCCCAGTTTGTCCTATACAAAAAGGATGAACCTAGCACAGGCATGAAGTAAGTAAGTGTTAATACTATGTAACTTTATGGGTTTGGCTCAATATTCATTAGTCAAAAGGACCTGACATTTTCCTGCTTCTGTTGAGAGCGCTGGCCTCTGGTCAGAAAAGTATTTAAGTTGCTGTATCTGTTATACCAGTTCATGTGGTTGCTGCTGCAGATACATGATAAGAAGAGAAGCATGAACTTTAAAAAGTTAGAGTGGGATTTTAGTTTTTGAAGTTCTTTAAAAAAAAAAACAACCGTTTTTTTATGTGAGCAAAAATACTACTGAAAACTGAAACTAGAAAGCATTGACTGAAGGAGATAACATCTTCAAATGGAGCACATGCAAAAGCAGCAAGTGTTATAGCAACTGTTCTTAGCACTGTACAGGCTGGTTTCCTGCTGTTGTGTTAAGTTTCACCTGCAAAAGCTCACATGGGGTTAATAAAGTTACTGTTGCATAATCCTGGCCGACTCTACATTGCTGTACTGCTGTTGTAAAAGTGATAATTCCTTAAAGAACTGTTAGTCTGAAGAAAAGCTTATAAAGATAGCAAGCTTTTACTTACACCCCCACCCCCATGACGTTGTATGATTCTGTGCATAAAGGCAACGACAAAAAAAAAAAATCAAACTATAGAAATTAATGTAACACAATGGGAATGAATGAGATGGTTTAGTCAGGGATGATCCTGCCTTGAGCAGGGGGCTGGACTAAATGACCCCATGTGGTCCCTTCCAGCCCTATTCTCCTATGATCCTAAGTCCTCTAGCATTTAGAAACCATGCTAGTATACTGCAAAGGATGACTATAAGTGTTTTTAACTAATGTCTCTGAACCATGTTTGTGTCTGAGTACAAGAAACATTTTAAAAAATTGAAAGATTAGTTCTATTGATGGCAGTAGAGTTCAACTGATTTATACCTGCAGAGAACTTGGCCCACAAGAAAATGTAGCTAGAGGGTCAAATGCTGCTGGGTACCATAACAGCATGTAGCAGTACAGTTGAATTATTTAGTTTACAGCTGTGAGACTGAGATCAGAATTAGCCCAAAGGGTGTAGGTATCATAAACTACTCAAGACATAACAGCTCTAACATGAAAAGAACTTTCTCCATATTAACCACTGTATTTAAAGCTGCATCATGTAAAAATGGCCAGGACAATTACCACTTATCCACAAGTTGAACTTCATGGCTAGGGACAGACATGCAAAAAGCCTGGGCCTGAAGTGATTCAGTCTTTACAGGTTAGTCTAACCTGACTAGGCTAAACCAGTTTGTAACCTTAGAGACATCCAAGAAATGCAGGCACATGCCTGCAATGGCTCGGGCTAGAAGCTGAGGGCACTAGAGTGGCCCTCCCCTCCCTTCCATAGTGCTGAGCTGAGAGGGGTGTGGACAGGCCCCAGCAGGATGCTCGGATTAGGGAGGGGTTCCCCACCCCTCCTGACCAGCCCAGCAGGGAATTGATAATGCAGTGTTTATCACCCCTAACTCAGTGTTTATCAGTCCATTTAGAAAACAACAAAGGGACATTACCAACTACCTGTTGATTCTGCCTTTGTCCCATCTCCCACATGTGGTCTGCTAGCTAATGCTAAGAGGTGTCTGTGTAAGGCAGAGGAGACCGGGAATTCCTGCTTAGCAGGAAGTGGGGAGGGGAGGGGAGGGGAGAGGGAGCAGGGGCAAGCCAGGCAGACCCCTGCAGTCTCTGCCGAGCTGCAGCCAGGGAGCAGAGGGGAGGGACCAGCTGTGCTGTGGAGCACAGAGCCCTACCCAGCCCAGACAGCATGCCAGGATGCTGGGGGATTCTGGTTTAACTTAAACCAGCAAGGGGTCTGGGACAGACACTGCATAAACCAGTTTGTCAAATCAGTTAAGTCTGAAACTACACTCAACCAGGTTTATCTCAAATCGGTTTCAGCCATTTTCAAACTGATTTATGTGCACTGAACATCTGTTCTGTTACAGGTTTAAACCAATTTCTGATCACTTAAATTGGCTTATGTGTAATGTCTGTCCCTAGTTCATGAAACTCACAAAGTAGCACTGCTGTGAGCATCTTGATCTTCCTCACACAGCAAGCAAATATTTGGACAAAATTCTGCCTGTGCTAGAATTAGCTGCTGGCCTCTCAGTTTCCTTCCTCCTGATAGCTGTTTTCATGATGGTTGACTCAAAAATCCTGCACCTGTTAGAATTGCCACAAAGAAGGAAATCTCCTTTTTAAGTACCAGTATTTGCTGAAATACTGGGCATTGGTTGTTTCTTCTCCAGCAAGAAAAGCCATACAGAAATGAAACAGAACAGTACTTTGTAATGTACCAGGGGAAATTGCATCAGGAGTATAGAAATGTCTGTTGATAGCAAGTATAAGCAGCCTAATGAGCTAAGTCAAACAGCAAAAGTAACTAAGATGAAGTAGCTGGAAAGAATTAATATAGATTACTACATGTTACATGGACTTGTCTATACAATATCCTGACAGGAATATTTAATGGGGAAGATTTTCAAAAGCACTTCAGTGCCCCTTCATTTTTTTTTTTTTTAAATAAGCCTTAGGCAAATTCCATTACAATGCAGATCCTAACTTTTAGGTGTCTTACTGGTTTGTGGAATCTACAGCTCCGAATTAGACACCTTGGCTTTGTAAACTATGTCTCAGAGGTGAAGTACCCATGCCTGAGATCCATCAAAGCCAGCATGTTAGAAGTCTCCCAAGTGGCCAACTAGAGATGTCAAGCAGAGGGTCTGTGTGTGAAGCTCCACCCTTCTCAGGGACTTATGGGGCCTAAATCTGGACGTCAGGTAGTCCCATCTTATTAGCTGGGATTCACCAGTGAACTCCTGGAGTGACATCAGTACCAGAAAAACATACAAGTCTGTGGCTGAACCCTTTAACCTACCTGCACATTCCATCGCTGGCCTCAGAGTAGCTGTTCTTAGACGACAAAACTTTAAAACCAAGTTGAATGGGGAATTGTGGAACAAGAAATCAGCCACAGATTGGACTGTGCTAAGCATTGTTTGAAGACTACAGATTCATATCCCATTTTCAGAATTAGGCTTTATAGCCCCCAGGTCCTGCAGTAGGGTAACTGCTTTATTCTTCTCTCCTACCCACCTTGCCCCTCTTTTTTTCTTCCCCCTTCCCTGCCCTTTGTATTTTAATCATTGCTTTCTATTTAGAAGCTCTGCTTCCTGCACTCCCCTCATAGCAGCTGATGAAGTAAGCTGCTGTTTATGAAAACTTATGCATCTCTGATTTAGTTTTTAGTCTAGAACAGGGGTGTCAAAGATACAGCTCATGGGCCTTCATCTGGTCACTGGTGGTGCCTCTCAATCTCAGAGTTGACTCATATGCAGCATGTGGTGCCCACACCAATTGGCCTAAGCACCCACGCCACACACAGTACCCACTTTGGGACTGCACCCACCCACCCTGGCTACAGCAGATATAATTTGCACTGGATCTGTCATGTGGGGAGCAGGGAGAGGGGAGAAGGTGGTCCACGGTTCAGATCAGGTGCCACTCAGGTCCACGGAGACAGATAAGTTTAACACCCTGAGTGTATAAGGTTTAAATCTACCCTGCCTGCTTTCAGACTAATAGGGCTAAATGGCTCTCTCTATTATTGAGGGGCCATGTTCAACTGTCTGTTCAGGTGGAAATGATATGGGGGCAATATGTTTGCTGAACTGGTAGCTCTCCAGGGAGAAGGAGAAGACTGGTAAATTCCCAGCTAGAACAGAGACAAAGTAGGGATTTAAAAAGGACTTGTAGGAGAAACAAATGCTGTGGGAGGTGGTTTTAGCCTGGCTAAAGGAAGACAAGGGCATGCTCTTATAGGGAATATGCTATTTAATTCCAGAGATTTCATGATTCAGAAGAAGCACCATGAGCTGTGGGCAGAGACATAATGAGGACTTGTGCCCTGGGCAGATTCTGCAGGAGAGCAGGGTGGAGGCAGTGGGGGTGCTGCTGCATGCTGAAGGGGCAGGGGCAGGGACATGATGGAGTTGGTGCAGGAATCTTACCTATCCTGGGGATTCAAAAGCAGTCTCCAGCTGCTGCTGCACTGTGGGGCTGCTTTTGTTGCCAGAGTTCAGACCCCACGGGGTTAGAGGAGCAATTCTGGTGCATTCATCCACTCCTAATTATGCTGTGGCTGTGGGAAAATAAACCTGAGTTTATTAGCTGATCCTGTCCAAAGCTCCCAAAGAACAGTCACAAGTGAGACTGAGAGTCAGGGAAAGGTATACAGGTGTGCTATCATTTTCATCTGGATTTGTGTATTTATCTACCAGGATAAAGAATATGTGTTGGAGAATCCTCTGTGCCTGATTAGCACCTGTTTGCCATATGTACTGCAACTGTTGCAGGCTCCTAGGGAATTGCACTGAAATCTCAGTGGCTGTAAGGTTGGAGCTCTGGGAAAGGATATGCTTAAGTTATGGTGGAATTTAGTGAGTTTCACAGCCTAATTGCCATGAAACCGGTCCCATAAGTGTGCCAGAACACCAGGAAAAGAGAGTGATGGAACCGCCTTAGCTAAAGGGAAGTTTGAGTTTACAAGGTCAGTCTGCTGGCATCCAAACACCAGTGAAAAGCCCAGCAGAGGGTGTGCTGACATGGCTGGCCATGTGACAGATACAGATATTTAGGAATTTATAAAGGCAAAGACATTGCTATATCCTGCAAAACCTGTTGGGGCCTAATTCCCTAAATTGTGCAACATCACCAAGGAAGTTGTGCTGACGCAACTGTTATGGTTTTAAATGAGATTTGAATATCTTTGTATACAAGGCTCTTTGTATACTACAAGATTAAGTAAAAAGGGAGGGAGGGTGAGATCTTGTGATTAACACAAAGGCCTCAGACAGGAGGACTCTGGGTTCTAATCTGAAATGAGCTAATAAATACACCTGGGTAAATTCACATCTGATGCAACTTCAGTTACTGTGACTGAGTTACACCATGGATGAATCTGGCCTATCATATGATAGTAAACCAAGCCTCTTTGCTGGTTCAAAACAAAGCCTTCCTGCTGTGAAACGGAGTGATAAACAGATGTTGTAGCTGAACTTAACTTTTCTGGGTGAAGGACTGCAAGTTTGTACTGAGCACTGATTATAGTCCCATATGTGAATATTCAGTCCCAGCTCCTGCAGCTAGTTACTCTGTAAATTAGGTTTCTGTACATGTTTTGCTTCTATGGAAAGATAATTTCATTTGACAGATTGTTTGCTGGACAAATTGAAGATGTTTCCGTCAGGTTGTTCCAATCCTCTGTCTGTGCTTGTGTGTTTTGTGTGCACGTGAGAGAGATTAGAGAAGTAGGGGACTAGAATTATTCTTATTCAAACTCCGATTGAATATTCTATTCAAACTCCAACCTTTAAAAAAAAAATCTGTTTAATTTTCTGTTTTTTATTTCAGCTGCTGAGGACTGTTGGAATTTGGTAGCAGGGAACTCTCTTGAGTGTTTGGTGATTTTTTTTTTGTTAAATACAGGAAACATTCAGTTGATTCTCTTCCATGGGAATTAGGTGATTCAATAACTTTTAAGGAAATAGGTCTTAGTAAAAATGGAGTGCCCATTGTGCTTGTATCCAAGCATGGAGGGAACACTCCTTTGAATCTCCCCTCTCCTGGGCAGCATCCCACACACACCTCCCTAGAACTTCAGAGCAGTGAGAATACATAGTAAAAAAGTCAGTTAGCTATGTTGTAAATCTATGTTATTATAAAAGTAGAAGTCACACGCTGCATAGGCCTGCTATGTAGTAAATTGCTCATATCTAGTTATCTCTTGAACAATGTGTAGTAACAACATAGTATGTCTCCTGAGTTTACTCCCCTAGCCAATATTGTTCAATGCAACATGTAGTAAGTGGCAAAATAGGTCCGCCACCACTTAGTTACCAGGGCTGTAATAATGCCCACTGTGGGCAGCCAGTCTGGAAAAGCTAACCCTGTGTGTGTTCCCTATTACTGAGTCAATTTATTGTGGACTGAAATATGGGACAACAGAACCCTATAGTACATCGTGTTCTGTTCTGTGCCCCTAACAAAAGTTGAGAATCAGTTTGTTATCATTTAAATGGTTATTGCAATAATAGTCAGGCTTCAGGAAACTTCAGGCTCAACTTTCATGCATTATTTCGAATGTCTGGATAACTTTAGGACCACTTATGTAGTTTTGCAAACAAAGATAACAAGATTAATCAAACCTCACATTTCAGAGTCCAAGCCTTCGTAGTATCAAGGAAATTATACTCCCTTCCCTGCATTGCATCCTTCCCAGTAAGCTATGGTCTCATACTAAATAGCTCATACTAAGATCTTATAGTAAGTACCTTCAGACACAAACCTGTGGAAGATGAGATTTACATGGTGCACCAAACATTACAGGAGATATGTATGTGCCTCTTATTGTGCATTCACTGAAGCAGTGATGCAGTGAGCATTTGTGCACTACTTTATTGTCCTTCTTTGCAAAACTTAAAGGCAAATCAGGCCACTTTCACTAGATGATGGCCCCTTCTTTTACTGCACTTTGGAGACAACCAGAATACATTAAAGTAGACTAAATATTTATATGTCTAGAAAAGCTCAGTTCATGAGTGACTGGTGCCTCCTGAACCTGGGGGGCACCTGCAGAAGCCACTGACCCTGTCAGGGAGGGCACCAGCTCTACCAACAGCATCAGTGTCAGCCATCAGGGGGCACGTGCACCCCCATGCACCAGTCGCCTATGGCACAGTTGATTCCACTCAGGCCTTCAGCTGGGATTAATAAAGCAAAATTAGGTCGAGAGTCTTGTCTAAAATCACCAATTAAAACATCAACTGTGTTCTGTAGACACAGAGCAATACTACACTGGATTTTAAACAGAATTTCATGACAGACTAGTGCTAAAAATTGGAAAAAAAGATGGTATTGAGTTAGTAATACAGGAGAATACTAATGGCCAAATCTCTCCCTTTCTAATTTCCAGTTGCCATGTTTCCTTATGGTACTGACTCCTTTTTCTGTTTACTACCTCCTGACTATCTCAGGTGTCACTTAAGCAGTCTGGATAAAGTGTAAGTCTAATAACAGAATTATAATAGCATTGTAAGAGCACTGGATCAAGGATTGTACACATGTGTCAAATAAATCTTTTTAACTCCCATGAGGTGGTACTCATACTGTAATTTCTATAGATATGAGGTTGATGACCTAACAACCGAACACGGTCCTGAGACCAACACGGCTACAGCCTACATCCCTGCAACAACCAAACACACATTCCTTTGGAGTTAGTGGAGTTACTCTAGGGATGAATCTGGCCCAGAAATTCTAAGGTCGTAAATGCCATTAATTTTCAGTGCTGCCAGTATAAGTTACAAATACACAGTACCTCACAATATCAGGCTCTGAATGATTTGTCTGCAAAGGACTTTGCACCTTCATCAAGATACTCAGTACAGATGACAGTGCTTACAACCTATTCTCATGTGGTGGCTGTGAGAGCACTTACAAGATCAGAACTCAGAAGGGAATTGACTTGGCTGCCAATCTTATGCTCACTCCATTAGTAATAGTAGATTCTTATTAGTTGTAGCTCTTTAAAAAGAAGGTACCACTGTCCCCATTTCACAGACAAGGACACCAAGACATAAAAAAAATCAAATGATTTGCCCAAAGTTACACAACAACTCAGTAGCAGAATTGAGAACCAAATGTATGTCCTCTAATTCCCAGCTGCATGCCCTTGAGGCCACGCTTGAACATGATGCCTTTAAATACTAGTTCCTCTTTTTACCTGTGTTATGCTGCAGCGTAACACTTCCCTATTTAATTCAAAACATACAGTTTACTTCTAGAGCCTAAGGAAAGGAATAATCCCAATAGTTCAGTTTGAGAGGGTTCACCTCTCACTTTCATCTTGCACACTCATGCTCTTCGGGGGTATTTCTGTAAAATGAAGGAAAGACAGACGCTATAATTATTACAAATTTAACTATATACCATATTTATTATCAATCCACAGGATAATTTGATTGCTACATGAGCTCATAAAAGCTATTTTATCTTTACAAAATTAAAAAAAAATGTGCCACAAGAATGTAATAACTGCCAATAACCAAGAACTGAATCTTAAAATTATAAATTTGCTGTAGAAAAGATTAAAAAAAAACAATTATATTCACTTTAGAATTTTACTTTGAATAAAATATTCCCCTGTATAAAAAATAAAAAAGCTTGCTCTGGTTAGAATTAGAGTATTTTTCTTTTCTAAATCTGGATATTTGCATAATATCTCTGTAATAGTTTTCTTTTTTTCTTTCCTATTGTACCACGCAGCATTCAAGCATAGAAGATTAGAAACAAACATGAGAAAAGCAATCTTAAATTGTATGAAATCCACTTGGGAAGTTTTACCTTCCTTTTCTTTACCCTCCTCCTCAAAAGACATATTAACAAGAATAGCTTGGAAAAGAATACAGGTAAAAGTGGGGACCTTGAATGTGCCATTAATTCAAGCAAGGTAATAGAAGGCCTTTTTGTAAGTGCTTTTTAATAAGGTGCAGAAGCAGACTGCAACGTTTGCTAGTGCTGCACTATGTACATATTCACAATAGATCTTTATTTAAAAATATTCCAGCTACTTCACATTTTCTCTTCCATTCTGAGGCTTTCAGTTCCATCACAGCCTTGACTGTAAGAAGTGCATCAGCACCACTTCTCTTGTGGTTGTTGGTCCTCTTATGCAGTACTGGAACTTATATAAGTGGGCCAGAGTTCTGTTTTCCTATGCAGTAACTTTGTAAATCCATCTGGTTTCAGGTATACATACTGATGGCTGGAATCCTGAGTTAAGAAAACTCCAGTACTGGAGTCGGCCACAGCAATGTTCTATATAATCAAGGCTTTCCCTTAGATTTGTCTAATGTGCATCAGAGATGCACCTCTTCTAGAGAAACATAAAATACAAAAACAAAAAAAAGCTAAAAAACACACAGCCAAAGGCTTAGCAGCTCTTGACTCTTGACTGGGTGATGTCTGATGTTTTCTTGATGACGCTAGCCCGTGCCTCCCGATCTGGCCTGTTACTGCTGGTAGAAGCTGTAGACACTACTTGTGGGAGAGGGATATCTGGGAAGGCAGGCCAGGAGTAAGGCAGTGAACAGGGTTCTTCTTTGATGGTGACCTGGAGGTCAGGCTTGTTAGAAGTCACAAAGGTAGCCATACTAGGAAGCAGATGGGAAGGGTTCCTCATCCCCATATTGCTCAAGTATTGTTTGCCTTCGATGTTTTTCTTTTGCCAGTGAAGCCGTCCCTGAGTGGAAAGAGACAACGAATGTGATTTTGCAAACTCTTCCAGCAGCTGGATACAGGGGCTGCTCTATCATCTCTTTCAACCATGAACTAAACTAAGCATCTGCTTTTCAAAAAATGGATCAGATACTAAGAAAAGGCCTGTGCTTCTAGCCTTTTATTATGCAACTTTACTATGCAAATCCAGTGGCAATTATTGCTATTGGAAAAGTTTTACTGTGTGCTGGGCTAGCTACTCTGTTGTCCATGGAGCTCATAGGGCACTGTTCCACAGAGCACTGGCTCCACCTCCCACACATGCACTAACCCCAAGTTCTACCTGGAGAGGGACTTGTACATTGGCGAGCTGGGTGAGCAGAGCTAATGCTCCACCTGAATTGGAAAAGCAAGCTGGAGGTGCTTCCCTTCTCCAGGCTGTCCAGACTGTCCCAGGGATCCTTTTGAGTTAGGCCCTCCTTTGCTTGCAGAAGCAGGAGGGAAAGTAACAATGACCCAGGGCTCAGCTTTGTTTTAGGGTCACTTCCCTCATTCATGCCCTGTAATTGGCAGCAGGTAGGAGCTCAGCTGTAGTACAGCATGCTGCTCTGCAAAAGGCTATTTTTTTACACCCTTACTAATATTCTCTTCTTTTTATTGTGTGAGGTATTATCAGGACTGTGTGTGTTCACCCAAATCCTCATTTGCGAGCAGGACTGATGGGACCGTGGTGAACTTCAAAGATTACGCACTAAGAAAGACAGCACTGCTGTGTATCTTCAAGCTTGTAACACAGAATTCTTTAATGGAAGGGGCTTTGCAGAGAGGCGTTTCAGGAACAGAAACCCTGAAGCCCTATTTTCAGCTGTTTTCAGCCTCATTTCTGGGGTGGGTGGGTGGGGGGGGGGGAGATGACTAACTGCATGCTTTGCACATAGCCTTACATGTGCAAATGGACATACAGGCATGTTTACAGTTACAAAAGTAGAGCATGCAAATAGAACGGTATTCTCCTAGGTTGCAAAGAACAATCACACAAAATTTTGGTGGTCTGTGTGTTCTCCTTTGACTTCTTTTCATTTAAAGCATGAGAGATTTGTCAGGAAATTTGCTAATCCCATATTCACCAAGCTTTCAAGAGCCTATCGTTGTCATTATCAGGCTGTTTCCTGCCTTTGTATGAATCAAAATGACATGTAAGAAAACCCAAACAAGGATGTTTGTAACCAAGATAAAATACTAAAACTACTCTGCAGCAAGGACTAAGCAACCACAAACGCATACATACATACACATGTGCGTGCATGCACATGCATACAGCCTCTCCACTGATTTTCTCTCTTACAAAAATGTTATAATCTGTTAACATTTCTCTAAAACATAATTTCATGTTCCTATGTGAATTAGTTTACTTGTAATTTTGACAGATCAGGGGGGAATTCTACAGGCATTAATTTACTTTTGCAAGCACTTGAGCATTTGTTTCCACACAGACTGCTCTCCAACATTCCTCTCCTCCAGCCACTGTTAAAATTAATACTGACTCAATAGAAATGCATTAGCAGAAGGGACAAGGAGACAGAACCTCTGCAGGAGATGGCAATGCTTTTCAAAATTGCTCTCAAGTGCTATAAAACAAAGTGCTTACCTCTGCATTTTCTTCATCACTGGGAATGCTGTCTGTCGTTTCACTTTCTGTTGGTCAAAATGGAAGTAAAAATGAAAATTGGCATTATTTTACCAGAGTATTAAAATCCAGCTAACCTGATGCACTCCCCTCTAAAAACAAGAGGATTTTTAAGCTGCTTCCAAAACTGCAAAGCCTAAAAAAGTCCCCATATGCAGTGGAAAAAAAAAAACAGTCCAAAAGATTTAATGCGCTGTCATGCATAAACTGATTTGACCTGTAATATAAGCCTATAAGTACAGGTTTCTCAATTTGGGAGCAATTATGCAAAATAAAATCACAAGGTTACCATAATAAATGTGTCTCTACACTGGAAACAGAACATACTAGAGGCAGAAAATGCTAAAGAAAAGCAGACAAGGTTAGCTGGGAAAATGTGATATCTTTTATTACACCAACTGACTAGCTGGAAAAATTGTTCTTTGCAAGCTTTTGGGTACTGGTGTCTGTCATGGACCATGCTGGGACAAGAAATGTAAAACCTGCCGATATAACTCCACCACTCCCACAGTAACTATGCCCCACAACAGAACAGTCACAATTCCTGGATCTTACACCTGCACCTCCAGAAATATATCTCATCCAGTGCACTATATGCCCTGATGGAAACTACATAAGAGAAACCAAAAAACTGCATACCAGAATGAACGCACACCGTAAATCTATCAAAGACAAAAATGCCCAATTACCTGTGGGTGCACACTTCTCACAAGACAACCACTCTCTCTCCAATCTCTCAGTTCTAATCCTCAAAGGGAATTTACAAAACACCTTTTGGAGACGAGCCTAGGAACTTCACTTCATAAATCTAATGGATACAAAAAGTCATAGACTAAATATAGACATTGGATTTATGGTACATTATAACCTGCCTACCATCCGATAACCCCAGGTAAACTCTCTATATTTTCCCAGCTACATTTTATCACCTGTGGACATTTCCCTCTTTTGTTCTCCCTCCCACCTGTCTCTCACTCATTAATTCCTATCCCCTCTGATCTTCCCTGCCATACATTTCCGTTTTCACAGACTTGCATTTTGTGTTATGGCTTAAGCTTCTATTTGACCCTAGAGAGAAGACAAAGACCAGAAGACTCTCCCTATGCCTGAGGAAGGGCGCCTGTGCCTGAAAGCTTGCAAAGAACAATTTTTCCAACTATTCAGTTAGTCTAATAAAAGATACCACATTTACCCAAATAACTGTGTCTACCTATGTCCTTAGGCTAACATGGCTACAACCAACACCAAAGAAAAGCAGATGCACAAGAGTTGTATCAGTGCTTAACTTCAAGAGCAAATGACATAACGTACTTTTCTTTGACAGACTATCTTATTAGAAGAGAAGAGCCCACTCTCTCATTCATTACTGTGCTTACTACCTGGAAGAGCAATATCTGGCCTGGCTTGGAGGTCACAATCAAAGTCCTTTCAAAGGCTTTTGTACTGTTTCAAAAGGCAAAATCTCAACCTAAAGTTTCCAAGAACTGGTAGGTAAAAATGCTTTTACTTTTTACCTCAAGGGCTAATCATCTTTTCTTCTGTTTTATTATTGCTATTGTTAATCCCCATAGCTCCTCCACAACACTTGCATACACTCCCTCCAATTCTTCCTGGATTGCTGCACCCACACTTCATCTTTTCTTTAACTGCTGCATTTACACATGCAGGCACACATGCACGCCCCTTCTACACATGCCAGTAAAGGCATGATTGGATCTAATGTGTGATCCACACATGCATGGCAGGAAGTGTGATTGTGGAATTGCACATTAGATTCAAATTGCACCTTGTTGCCAATACAGAGGAAGCTCGATCCTAGGCTCCTCTTTACTAAAGGGGCTCCCAGCCACAGAGGCCATGCGCAGCTGGGACCAAGAGTCCCATGCCTGATGGGGTTCTCAGTCCTCGCTGCATCACAGATCAGATGAGGGGACTCTTGGTTCCAGCTGTGTACATGGCCCAGCCAGGACCAAAGGTTTCACAAACCCCCGAGCTTTGGGGATCGTGGCTACTGCAATCTCCTGGGCCCAGGGGTTTCACGCTGGACATGGTGCACCCCTGTGGCTGGGAGCCCTGTCAATTGTCAGCACAGAAGAGACCTGCTACAGGTGCCAATTAAAGCTCAAAAGATTCATAGACTGTAAGGCTGGAAGGGACCTTGGAAGATCCTCAGGTCCAGCCCCCTGCACCAACCAAGAAAGATAACTGGGGGTCAGGTGACCCCAGCAGGGTGACTGTCTAGTCTCCTCTTAAAGATTTCCAGGGTAGGTGATTGCACCATCTCTGGAGGGAGCTTATTCCAGTCTGGACGCCCTGACTGTGAAGAAGTTTTTCCTACTTTTGAGCCTGAATCGATCTTCCAGGAGTTTGTGGCCATTACTCCTGGTTTTCCCCTTGGGTGCCCTGGTGAACAGCAACCAGCTATCAAGTTAGGACACATTTTTTAGGTCTGACTTTATAGCTGGTTGGAGCTTTTTATTGTGTGATAAGTACTTTGCACGTGTTGCTGATCTTAAGGTAACTGCCCAATTAACCAGTGAATTGTGCAATACCTGTAATGTCTGGAGGGAGCCACGCACACATACCCCCCTCTCATCAACTGCTTCACCATTACATGTCTATACATTTTCTGTGGTTAGTAATCCCCAACCAGTGCTTGAGATGCATCTCATCATGCCCCAACCGATGCACCTCCACAATCCTCCTCATACCCAGGACATCTGCATAACCAGGCATGCGCGCCAAAATCAGCCCCCAGCCAAAAGGCCTGTGCACATGTATTCCCTCTCACCATCCTCTTGACCACTGTACCTCTACACACACTGCACTCATAACCAGAACACTGCAGTTCCATGTCCCCCATGCATCATCCTCTGACCAATATCCCTCTGCAAACACTGCAATCTTGTCAATCTCCAACCACTTTATCATCCTTTCCTTGCTCTTTATATCCCACTTTTAGCCCTTCAACCACTGTACTGTCACACAATTTTTTATCATCCCCTTGACCTCTGCACTTTGCAATGCTTTCATCATCCTGACTACTGTATTTCAATGTCCCCCTTTCCTGATTACTGCCCTGCCACCTACTCTTTCCTTTCTTCCGCCACAAACCAGAGCATCTTTGCATACGTACACCTTCATCCCCTAACCACTGCAGGTCTGTAACCTCCCTCTTCGTACCTTTCACCATTCCCCTATCTATTGCCCCTCCACACACCCATACATCTCTTTGACCACTGCACCTCTTCAGATATCTCCATTTTATTCTTGATGTCTGCATCTCTGGATACACCTTCTTCTGTCCTCACCCTAAAATACCTGCACCTCCTTACTCAACCCCCAATCATCTACTTGATCAATGTACCTCCACACATCCCCCCTCTCATCACCACTTGTCCTCCACACACACATACTGCCATCATCCTGACACTGCCATCATCCTGACTACTGACTAAAGAAGTCCTTTTTCAAATACATAGGGAGTAAGAAGGCACTGGGTAATGTGGGGCCCTTACAGCAGTGCTTCTCAAACTATCTGATGTGGCGGACCAGCAATTTTTTTTCCAGTGGGCCAGGGACCAGTGCCCGGTTCAGCCGGTGGCAGCAACTGCATGTAACAGCGCTACACAAATGAGCGACCAGCTGTTTCTTTCTTTCTCCTCACCTCGCACGACGTGATGTCACCTGGACTGTTGGAATGTACAAACTGTGGCGCTATGACATATCAATGTTATGCTTATGAAAATGTATTTCTTTCTTTCCTGGCAACTCGCTGCGGATCGGCAACCGGTGGCTCATGGACCGGCACCTTGAGAAGCACTGCTCTACAGGACAGGTTTGGCAATCTAGTGATTGCAGCAAACGAAAAAGCTGACCTCTTTAACAAATTTTTTGCCTCTATATTCCTGAACAGGGATCAGGACATTTTCCCCACTAGGATTACTGATGGACCCAGGGGAGGCACCACCATGCCTAGGGTCAGGGACAACCTAGTAAGGGAACTTTTGGAGGGGCTGGACATGTTTAAATCAGTAGGTCCAGATGTTCTTCACCCGAGGGTGCTAAGGGACTTGGCGGGGGTCATAGCAGGGCCCCTGGCACAGCTTTGTGAGTGCTTGTGGGGCTCTGGCCAGCTACCAAACAATTGGAAAAGGGCCAATGTGGTCCCCATTTACAAGAACGGGAGAAAGGAGGACTCAAGTAACTATAGGCCAGTTAGTCTCACCTCAGTCCTTGGGAAGACCTTTGAGAAAATTATCAAGGAGCACATCTGCAAGGGCCCAGCAGGGGAGATAATGCTCAGGGGCAACCAACATGGGTTCATTGAGGCAGATCCTGCCTGACTAACCTGGTTTCCTTTTATGATCAGGTCACAAAGTCCCTGGACAAGAGTGTTGAGGTAGATGTCATCTTCCTGGACTTTAAGAAGGCCTTTGACACCTTCCTGGACTTTAAGAAGGCCTTCTCTTAAAAAAGCTAGGTGACTCTGGCATTGATGCCTACACAGTCAGATGGGTGGCAAATTGGCTAGATGGTCGCACCCAGAGAGTGGTGGTGGACAGGTCATTTTCGACCTGGAGGGATGTGGGCAGTGGAGTCCCCCAGGGTTTGGTCCTGGGGCCTGTACTGTTCAACATCTTTATCAGCGATCTGGATGTGGGTGTGGAAAGCACGCTGTCCAAATTTGCTGATGACACCAAGATGCGGGACGAGGTGGGCACGCTGGAGGGGAGGGACAGAATCCAGCTAGATCTAGACAGGTTACAGAGGTGGGTGGATGAGAATAGGATGGAATTCAACACAGACAAGTGCAGGGTACTGCATCTAGGGAGAACGAACCTGCAACACACCTATAGGCTGGGGAACACCCTTCTTGTCAACATGGTGGCAGAAAGGGATCTTGGAGTCACTGTTGACTCCAGGATGAACATGAGCTGCCAATGTGAGGAAGCGGTCAGTAAGGCTTACCACACCTTGTCGTGCATCAACAGATGCTTCATAAGCAGGTCCAGGGAGGTGATCCTTCCCCTCTATGCGGCATTGGTTAGGCCACAGTTGGAGTACTTTGTCCAGTTCTGGGCACCGCACTTCAAGAGGGATGTGACTAGCATTGAGAGGGTCCAGAGGAGGGCCACTCGCATGGTCCAGGGGCAGTGGGGCAGGCCCTACAAAGAGATAAGGCTGAGAGGGGATCTGGTGGCTGTTTACAAACTCACCGGGGGGACCAGTGGAAATTGGGTGAGGTTCTGTTCCCTCGGGCACCACCCAGGGTTACTAGGAATAATGGCCACAAATTGTTAGAGAAAAGGTTCAGGCTGGACATCAGGATACATTACTTTATGGTTAGGGCTGCCAGGCTCTGGAATGGACTCCCAGGGAAGGTGGTGCTCTCTCCTATCTTGGGGGTCTTCAAGAGGAGGCTGGACCGATATTTGGATGGGGTGTTACGACCCAAGCACTTGTTCCTGCCCAGGGGTCAGACCTGATCATCTGTTTAGGTCCCTTCCAACCCTAAGCACTATGAAACTATGAAACTTCATTCTCCCCCCTGCCCGGTTTCTTCTTATTGCCCTTTCACAAAAACTCCACTCTTATGCTCCTCCAGCAAATGATCCATGGACACATTTTTTTCATCTTCTTGAGGAGTGACCTCCACATATAGCACAACATCCTCATAACTTTTGCATCTTCACTCTCTCTCTCCCCCCAGCTTTTATTTCACAATGGTACTTGTATATAAAGGAGCTGCACTGGAACAGCTATAGCAGGATGACTGTTCCATTATAGCTATCCTGGTCAATTTTCTCATGTAAACAAGACCTAAAACTAGGGCTTTCAGTTCTGCTTTCAAGCCCAGATCTCTTGACTGCCTGGACACAAAAATGCTACTGCTCCTGAAATTTGGCGAATTACACCCAACCATAAACTGTGAGGTCAAAGGAAAGGCAGGAGAATAATGGGCAGAAAAGAAGAGAATAGCATTTCAGCATGACATGAAGAGAAAAAAAAAAGCATGTGTAAACAAGAAGAAGGTAAAGAAACACAGCAAAGAAGGTGAAGCAAATGAGACAGAATCCATCAGCAACAAAATGCTGAGCAAACATGCTTTGCAAGGAGGCTGGTTACTGAGGTGCAAAAAAATTAAAGGACAGAGATGAAGGAAGATTATCTGAATCAATGTCACGCCAGATGAGAGATTGGCAAAGATTCTGTTGTACAGACTAGTAAAAATATCAGACAACCATACGCATCATTCGTATTAACAGCTTTGAAAAGGAGTTAGATGAAGTTTAGCAAAAAAAAAGGTTTTCTCTGGTACAACTGTCCATTTTTTAAGTAAGGCTAATGGTTTAAGACATGCTGTCATACTTAGTCTCTGCATGATAGGCCTATGTCCTCACACTCAGTGATACTGCAGTAGGAGACAGAAGTGAGAGTATCCTGAAAATGTCAGGATTGGTGGCAGTCCTAACAAAACCTAGAGACTTCCTGTTCTTCTTTCTGCCCAGAGAATCATTTGCACACTTCAAAAAAATATTCACGGACCAGATTCCCAAGAGCTGCTGTGGCACTAACTCACAGGGTAGACAGGTGATTTAAATTCCCCTCTCAACTATCCTCATCATAGACTAGCTGTACCACAGGCAGGTACATAAGAATAAGTAAAACTAGCCTGCTCACATCTAAGATACCAACACAGCAGCAGGGACAGGGACAATACAGCCAGGCCTCTTGTTTTCCCCATGTATACCTTCTAAGTTGACTACAAGGAGTAGTAATAGCATAAGAGTCATAAGAGTCACCATGTTGCCTAGTGGGAGACCTGTCTGTAGGTCTGCCTCATGACAGTAGGAAGGTGCAGAGCAGATGCATGCATTGACTTTGCTATGTTTTCAAATGATTTACTTTGATTGCATACATGAGCTGCAGAGAAGCACCTTTGCCATGCTGGCTCATAAAGGGAGAGTTTTGCAAAAAAAGTGCAAATGTTTCAAAGCACTGTCTCCCTTTGGTAATAAATTTTAAGGCAATTTACTGCCTTATCCTTCCCAAAGCCACACTGAAGTTCTGGAAATCCCTGACTAAAGACACTGGGAATGATGATCATATACCAACCTGTGGCAGACTAATGTTGGAGTAATCCCAAGAGAACATCATGATACTTGCCCTGACCTTAAGAGGCTTTTTTAATGAAATTTTATCTGGAACTAATGTACCCCAATTTAAACACAAAAACATACATCAAGTCAAACACGAATGATTTCATATTAGTGTTGGTCTATAAGGACAACACTTCAGTTTACCCCCATCCTCCTGAGGCTTGTAATCAAGTTAACAGCTCATTAAAAATGAAGGACATGCTTGAAACTATTGCTACCTTTTCAGATTGGCTTTTATCAGTAGCTCCTCTGGCTTTGCATTCTGCAAATCAGCCTATAACAGACATATCCACTCTTCCTGATGCTTCCAATTACTCACTTTTCCACTTAGCCCAGTTGGGCTAAGCACAAAGCAATCATATTGCAGAGACCGTCCTTAAACTTTAGTCATCAAAGGTGTTTTATCAGAGAAAGAAAACTTTGCAGCATAGGTTGGCAATGCTCCCTTAATAAAAGACGTGTAGACCTAACTGCTTTACATCTACAAAGGTTTATTTTCTATTTGTCATGCTAATAAGGGCTACAAGATGACTTAACTGGAGCTTATGTTTCCATCTTAAAATAGATATGGATTCTCATTTCCCAGAGTAAAACTAGGGAAGATGTCTGTGAGTATTACAAGTCAGGTTTAGTAAAATTACTAGCAAAGTGTAAATCCCATGGCAAAGAAACCACCTTCCACCACCCCAATGGTGACAATGACTTAGGGCCATTCTATGGTACCCAATACTTTATTTTAAAAGCTTCTCAATCTCGTGCACGTTCTTCAGAGGAACAGCCATCAGCTTACCTGCATACGAAGAGACTGGGGAGATCTGCAGGGGGTACAACTGACTTATGCTCAGAGGCTGCTCATCACTCTCTGTTGTCACCTCTACCACTTGGCAAACATCTGGAGGATTGGCAACGATCATCTGCTCTTCAGTACTGCCGTCCAAGGGGGACTGACCTACAACTTCATCAGAATAAAGACAAGTTATTTAAAGACCTTTTGACTATTCAAAGATGCACGTGCAGGAAGGTGACCTTATGTTTGGGTTAATCAAGGTGAAAGCCCACTGTGCCCCCGCTCCCCTGAAGCCCCGCAGCAACCCCTAACAGCCACAGCGCACCCCGCTGACCCCCAGCACAGCCGGAGGTAAGCGGGGCCTGTGGTGGGAGGGGGTTAACCCCAGACAGTGGGAGGAGGTGGCTGAGTGGACCAGGAAGGGTCTCACTCCCACCCCGGCCCCTACTTCGCCCAGCCCCCCAGGGAGCCATGTGACCAAAGCCTCGCAAACAGGCCACGCAAACAGGTGTGCTTGTCTACCCGGCATGAGTTAGCGCAGAGTTCGCGCAGGAGGGCAAGCGGGAGGGCCCAAGGCCCTGCCTGTGCACCCCTACCCTAGGGAAGCCAGTCCCAGCCATAGCCAGGCCACCAGCAACATGACACAAATGGGCATGTGCCACACCCCGAGGGTCCCCGAGGGGTCTGCGGCCCCCTCCTCTGGTGTCTCAGAGGCCTCCACGCAGACGGAGCCCCTGGCTTTTGGCTGCGGGGGCTGCCTGTCACTTCAGGCTCTGAGGCCTGGGAGCATGGCCACCTCTCCTTGTGGGGTCTGCTCCCTTTTGGGGTCTCTGGTGCGCCAGCTGGAGGAGCTCCAGGCCACAGTCCAGAGACTGTGTGCCATCAGGGACTGCGAGCAGGAGACAGACTCCTACTGCCAGGCCCTTCTCCCCTGAGGCGGAGGGTAGACCACAGTCTCCCTCCAGGACAAGGGAGGACCCGGGGATCTCCCATGCTGTCCAGCCAAGGGGATGAACCAAAGCGGTCAAGGGCCCTGAGGTCCGCTACACCAAGGCCCCTGCCCTGCTGGAGCTATGCAACAGGTACGAGCCTCTTGCAGCCCCAGCTGAGCCTGCTGAGTTGCCAGCTCCCGCAGGCAACATGGGCACGACTGTAGCTACCGCCCCCACTCTCCCCAAGACAAAACGTAAGGTGTTTGTCGTGGGACACTCCATCCTGAAGGGGACTGAGGGGGTAATCTGCCGCTCCGACCCCTTAGGCCGGGAAGTCTGCTGCTTCCCAGGAGCCTGCATCCAAGACATTGGGGAGAAGATTCCTAAACTCCTCCAGCCCACTGACCATGCTTCTCATCCACGTGGGCACCAATGACACGGCTCGGAGCACTCCCAGGCAGGTCATGAGGCGCTACAGGGATTTGGGAGCGGGGCTAAAGGGTCTGGGGGCACAGGTGGCGTTTTCTTCGATCCTCCCAGTCTGAGGCTACGGGCTGAGGAGGGAGAGGAGGATCCAGGTAGTCAACCAAAGACTGCGGTGCTGGTGTCATCGGGAAGGCTTTGCTTCCATGACCACAGTCCGCTCTTTGGTATGAGAGGCAGCGAGCTGCTGGGAAGGGACGGCCTCCACCTCTCTCCGCTGGGGAGGAGGCTCTTCTCAGCTAGACCTGCTCCACCAGGTTTTAAACTAAGCCCGCCAGGGAGTAGGTGGACTACCGCCACTGCTGGCCCACTGAGCAACCCTTACAAAGTCAGCAGGCCAAGGTGCTTAAGGGAGCCCACCCCTGCCCCAGCCCTGGTACAATCTGCGGGAAAGGCAAGAGCCCCCAAGGGAACACTTGCCTGCCTGTACATAAATGCCAGGAGCTTGGGGAATAAACAGGAGGAACTTGTCCTCCTGCTTAACACAAATAATTACGATATCAAAGGGATAACGGAGACCTGGTGGGACTCCACCCACGACTGGACCACAGGTATAGACGGCTATACCTTGTACAGGAGAGATCGAGGGGACAAAAGGGGAGGGGGTGTAGCTCTCTATGTTAAGGAGAGCTACACATCCCTGCAAGCTGATATTGGCAACCAGGGTGGATGACTAGAGACCCTCTGGGTTAAAATCTGTGGGGAACACAGCACAGGGGACACAACAGTGGGAGTCTACTACAGACCTCCCACCCAAAGTCAAGAGCTTGACCAGACGTTCTCCGGGGAATTGGCTGAAGCCACATGCTCCAGGTCCATGGTTGTCATGGGACACTTCAACTACCCAGACATCTCGTGGGAAGAATGCTCAGCTAAATCAGAGTGGTCACAAAGCTGCCTCTCATGCGTGGATGACCTCTATCTGACACAAGAGGTCTATGGACCAACAAGAGGTAAAGCACTGCTCGACTTGGTACTGGCAACTGGGGACAACCTAAATCAGCAACCTAATGATTGACGGAAAGCTGGGTGACAGCGATCACGAGCTGATCACCTTCACCATCTGCCGTAAAGCTGGCAAGTCAGTCAGCAATACAGAAGTCCTTGACTTCAGGAAAGCTGACTTTGACAAGCTCAGGAGGCTTGTCGATGAGGCCCTAAGGGACCACGACCCCAAGGGGAGGGGAGTTCAGGAAAAGTGGTTGCTCCTCAAAGGAGTAATCCTCAATGCACAAGCTAAGGCTATTCCATCTCGGAGGAAAGTCAGCAAAAGGGCACAGCAGCCCCCTTGGCTCTCCAGGGAACTAACGGACCTCCTGCGGCTAAAAAGAAAGGCCTACAAAGGATGGAGGATGGGATCCACCTCCAAGGAGGAATATTTTTCACTGGTCCGGTCCTGCAGGGAGCAAACCAGGAAAGCCAAGGCTGCGACAGAACTCCAACTAGCTACAAGTATCAAGGACAATAAAAAGTCCTTTTTTAGATATGTGGGGAGCCAGAGGAAAAGCAAAGGCAACACTGGACCCCTGCTAAACCAGATGGGACAACTGACGACCGATGCCCAGGAAAAAGCCAACCTATTAAATGGGTACTTTGTGTCGGTCTTTCATCAGTCCCACAGGACTCCCCTGCCCATTACGGGACAGGGAGGCCTGGGTAAGGGAGATTCGCTGCCCTCCATCAATATTGACCTCATGAAGGAACACCATGAGAGGCTGGACACCTTCAAGTCAGCTGGCCCTGACAACCTACACCCCAGGGTACTCAAGGAGCTGGCAAGCATCATAGCCCAGCCCCTTGCACGGATCTTCGAGAACTCCTGGTGCTCTGGTGTACTGCCCAAAGACTGGAAGAAGGCCAATGTGGTGCCTATCTTCAAGAAAGGGAGGAAAGTGGATCCGGCTAACTACAGGCCCATTAACCTAACCTCTATCCTGGGTAAGGTCTTAGAAAAAATTATTAAAATGGCCATTCTTAACAGACTGGCTGATGGCAACATCCTGAGGGATAGCCAGCACGGGTTTGTTACAGGTAGGTCTTGCTTGACCAATATTATTTCCTTTTACGACCAGGTGACCTATCACCTGGACAAGGGAGAGGAGATTGATGTCATATATCTTGACTTCAAAAAAGCCTTTGATCTGGTATCCCATGATCACCGCTTGGCAAAACTGGCCAACTGTGGCCTCAGGTCCACCATGATCCACTGGCTGGGGAACTGGCTCCATGGTCGGACCCAGAGGGTGGTGGTTAACGGAAGTCAATCGTCACAGTGCCCTGTAACCAGTGGGGTCCCCCAAGGCTCTGTCCTTGGAGCTATATTGTACAACATTTTCATTAATGATATGGACACTGGAGTCAGAAGCGGACTGGCCAAGTTCGCTGATGATACCAAACACTGGGGTAAAGCATCCGCACCCGAGGACAGGAGGGCAATCCAGGCTGACCTTGACAGGATCAGGAAATGGGCGGACAAGAACCTGATGGTGTTCAACACTGAAAAATGCAAGGTTCTCCACCTTGGAAGGAAAAACCTGAAGCATCCTTATAGGCTCAGCAGTGCTACGCTGGTTAGCACTACGGATGAAAGGGATTTGGGGGTCATCATTGACCACAAGACGAACATGAGCCTTCATTGTGATGCTGTGGCTAGTAAAGCGACCAAAACGCTGGCTTGCATCCATAGATGTTTCTCAAGCAACTCCTGGGACGTCATTCTCCCCTTGTACTCGGCCTTGGTGAGGCCGCAGCTGAAGTACTGAGTCCAGTTTTGGGCTCCACAATTCAAAAAGGATGTGGAGAAGCTTGAGAGAGTCCAGAGAAGAGCCACGTGCATGATCAGAGGTCAGGAAAACAGACCTTATGACAACAGGATGAGAGCCATGGGACTCGTTAGCCTGGAAAAGCACAGGCTCAGGGGCAATCTGATGGCCACCTATAAGTTTATCAGGAGTGCTCACCAGGATCTGGGGGAACGATTGTTCACCAGAGCGCCCCAAGGGATGACGAGGTCGAACGGTTATAAACTCCTGCAAGACTGTTTCAGGCTGGACATAAGAAAGAATTTCTTCACTGTCTGAGCCCCCAAGGTCTGGAATGTTCAAGCACCTACATTGAACACCTTCAAGAGAAATTTGGATGCTTTTCTTGCTGGGATCCAATGACCCCAGCTGACTTCCTGCCCCTCGGGCAGGGGGCTGGACTCAATGATCTTCCGAGGTCCCTTCCAGCCGTAACGTCTATGAAATATGAAATCTATAAGATGTCTGCTCTCCTCTCATCCTTTCCTGACTGTTTCCAACAAGGCTTCCAAGGGAAATCAGTGAGATATTTTCAGTCTCCTTTCCCTTTTTACCACCATGAATGGTTAAACCTCACTTGGATCATGCAATATTAGTTTTGGAGCCCTACAGGATTATAGTATCCTTAAGGGCATTCCTATTACCTACCAGGCTGAATATACAAAATAAACGTGAACCTGGTTGGACACCAAAGCAGTAAGTTTGGGTCTCCCCAGGGCCCAAAGAGTTCTACAGTGTAGTCTACAGCCACATTCAACTTTAATACAGATACAAGGCTCCAACAGAGTAATCAGGGGTTAGCAAGCAATGCTCCAGATCCACTACCTGCTGGAACTAGTGATTACTGTAGGCTGCCTTTCTGTCTTAATGATAAAGGATGGCTGCAATCTGTTCCTGTTAATGTAAGATAGATGCAGTCCCTGGCATGTTGTCAGTACTCTGTCGACTTTGGATGCCCTCATATAGACCATGCACTGTAAAGGCACAGGAGTTCAAAACTCAGTTACAAATGGTTGGCTAAATTGATTTATAGTGTAACTGATGTATGTATGGGCTGGATCTGGTCCAGAGTTTTTTCCTGGAGATAGGAATGAGGCATGGTCTCCTTTTAGCACTCTTACTGTATGCTGCAATATCACATTTAGTACGTAAAAAAAACAATATTGGACAGGTATCCTATAATCACCAGTCTGTGACTGAAATGTACTTTGTGATTTCCTGTGCTGAAATCCAGTTACTTATTAACAAGGTTTTTTCCCACTTGAACAGATCAATGCTGTTCAACACCTCAGTTGACAAAAGGGACACTGTTTTTTCTCTATAAAGTTGAAGCAGATGGTAATGTTTTGCAAGCCTTTAAATCACTTTACAGACACTGTTTAAGCCACTCAGTACCCCAGTGAGACAGGTAAATAAATATTCCATCTTCTTTACACAAATATAAACAAAGGCACCAAGGATAGCTGATTGAATCACCTTTAGCTAAAAGCACCCAAAAGCTCTGCTGAAGCGTGTGCTCTATACAGATGCTGGAGAGCCGGCCTGAACTAATGCCTCTTCTGGTAAAGCATGTTTTTTCTTTTTTTTCCATCTCTGTCAGTGCCCCAAGAGATTAGCTGACATAGTGAAACAGCAGTAAAAGCCAAAAAGTAGTAAACCCAAAGCTACTGGCTTCCAGTCAGGTCTTCATACCACTAGCTAGAACTCCCTGCTTTTACAACTTCTGGTTCTTCCAGATATGTACAATATCAATAAAGAGCAAGTACTTTAATAAAATGCATCCTCTCTATGGAAAACATATGGGAGATTATATCATGAACATCTAATTTATAATATGCTGTCTGTCACTACGATAGTCCATGGAAGTTTTTTAAAATTAATGGGGAATCCCACACCAAAGTGAAATACAATTGATAAACAGGATCAGTGTACAAATCTAAAATAAAAGCTTAGGGCTGGTGCTGATCTCATGAGGGCTGCTTAGCATCCACAATCACTGGAGACAAGAGGGAGAGGTAGGGCATACATTTTTGCTTAAACATATAGGGTCAAATCCAGCAACAGTTACTCAGTTGCATTTCAGAGTGCCCAATGTTAGATGCTTCAGGAAGGAAGGTGAAAAAGTAACCATAAGGAACACAGCACACACTGTAATCTGGTATCATGAAGGATGCAAGGGTTACATTTATTTACTCACTGATGACAGACCTTTAAATTCTTCTCCGAAGTGACCTCCTCTCAAATCTGCATCAGGCTTCCCCCCCAGTGGAATAATTGTATGTCATTTTGTGTTTTGAAGAGACAAGATGCTACTTTGAAAACTTCCCCAAACCAGGGCTTGGTTATATGGAGGCTTTCCCATAACTTTGCACAGACACTGAATAGCCGCCTTAAAAGGAGCTCAATTACTAGTTACTATTGTATTGCTCCAAGTACTTGTTTCCATTGTAAAGAACATTCTTCCTGGTTCTCAAGTAATATCTGCTTTTATTGAATAAGGAGGAACACATGCCACAGTAATTTTTATCACTATGAAACCACTGTGTTGTGCAATGCTGTTTTGCTACGAGTGCTCTGCCTTCATAGCCTTATCTTACTCTTCAGTATCTGGAGAATTCTTACTCAACTCCAAGAGATAATGTCAGTGCTCATCAGCAAAAATACTGCTAACTTGGGCAAAACACTACTGACTTTTTCTTGGATGCACAATTCTAGAAACACTCCAGGTGTTACCTCCTTCTTTCCCTCACCTTTCAGCTGCCCTCCCAGACACGTACAGGATGAATCTACTCTGCCTTTTATGCTGTTCACGCTGAAAAAAAGTGTTTGGAACAGTATAGAAGAATTCCCCCTCCCTAGCTTATGTAGGCAGTACACACTGGGAGTCAGTAAACCAGAAAGTGCACTGCCACAAAAAGGACACCCTCAATTACAGACCAAACTGCATATGCTTTATTCAAGAAACAGCCTGAGATGACACGTGTGTGTGAATGGAATAACATTTGGCCATATATTTTTTTATAGGATCATTTGCCATGGCAAATAAAGCCCTAAAACATATGAATTAGAATCCTTTGGTCTTAATTTCCTTATTTTTATTATAGCACATAGATCAAGTTCTTTTTTTAACACTAATATCCCTGTGGGTCTTGTGAACTATTGAGATCCCCTCATGTGTCATGCAACATGCATTTAATTCTAATGAAGTTAAATAGAAGCTTACAGCACAGTTCCTCACCAAACCTAACTGGTCTAATCCACAGCCCACTGAACTAAATAGATATATCTCCCACCAACTTCACTGGACTTTGTTCAGGATCAATGTGGTTCATAAAGGATTTAAACTGTGCATTGTTTGACTGAGAGGTTATTAAATAAAACAAATCAGTAAAAAGCCTCTTCTGGCTCCACATCAGCATCTGGGTATTTTTCACATTTTAATTTTGCTCTTAATTAGGAAAAATATTACACTACAGTGCTGGTATTTTTCTAAAGCTAGTTAAAAAACCCTCTGTAATACTAGGAGCAAAAATATCATGTAATATCACAGGCCAATTAAATCTATTGCCCCCCTGGAAAGGGAACGTACTCTAAAAATTTTTCATCTACAAAAAGGACTTTGGTAGAAAAGCTTATATTTTGCTCTGTGAAAAAATAAAAAAAAAAGTCATAAAACCTAATAATTGTACGTAAAAACCTATCGCCTCTGCCACAGAAAATTAACATATTTTCAAACACTTCAACTTGCACAGAGAAAAAGAAATTCTAGGACAAGCAGTACTTGGATTACATTTCCAGAAGCACATTGTAATGACAACTACAGCCAACAAAGAGCTGTCAAAACATATCCCAACTTATGTTATCAAGGACCAATTATCCACATTCTAATATGACAGTGAACTACTAATGCACTAGTTTGAAATACAATTTTCATTGATCCCTGGTTACTAGCACTGTGATGTTAACATATATGCTACTGCTGTGTTGCCAGTAAGAACAGTTTAATGTAGACTGAAAAAAAATACTAACAAAGCAAAGTAAAACAGCCACCTTTAAAAAGCCCTTCAGGTCTTCTTGGGAGTCAAAGGAACGTTTAGCACCCTTTAGGTCCCAATTTTATGCCCCAATTTTACTCCCTGCCCTGTACTGGATAAAATATCCTTTCACAGCTCAGGGGAGCTGTATACGGCTGTCTCTGGAGTGGTTAAAGTCAGGAAGGACAGCTAGGGAGTGATGAAAGGCACACTGTTCTCAGAAGATGAGTATGTCATTTTATTGCTTGTAGCAAATCTTTAAGGCCACCAAGCTTATTCTATTAACTCCATTTTATAATTGTATCCTACTCTCCAAAATATCAAATGCTGTTGCTAAGATCAGTTTCATGCAGCTACCTCTGCTGTTCTAGAGGGTGGGGACAGAAGTAACTTTTGAAATGTTTCCGATTGAGACATGCTTAGAAAAATTTAAAAAAGGAATAGGTTCAGCTGGGAGACACATGTATGATCCCCATGACATTCCCCACCTGGAATGTTTAAATGCAGCCAAGAGGTGCTAGAGGAGGCTCTGCCCCCCCTTCCTCTCTTCCCTATGTCCCCCATGGGGAAGGGAAGTAGAGGGCAGGGGAGTGTAGAGAACCAGAGAGGAGAAGCAAGCAGAGTGGGGGAGAGGTAATCTCTGCCATGGGGATTCCAGTTCTCCAGACCTAAATCCCTCAAACCTTTCCTCTCCCCTCTCAGAGAGGAGGGGTAGAGAGGACTGGGGCTGGAGGGCCCAGCTCCAAAGCCAGTGTGTGTCCAAGAGTCAGCAGGAGTCTGGGAGGGGAGGTAAGCCCAAATCCAGCTCCAGCCCCAATCCACCTCCCTGCACACAAATAACAAAAAGTGAAAGAGTCTAATAAAAGGTATCACAACTACCCAAAAAACCTTGCCTGCCTATGTTCTTAGACCAACACAGCTACAGCTGAAAACCCACTAAAATAGTACCTTGTTTCAAGAGCTCTTCCACCACTTTTGAAATGGTTTCCAAGGGCTTGAAACATTTTGATTATTTCTGTCCACACTCTCGGCTATCATCAATTAATGACAATGAGTTTAAAATCACCTGCAAACTGGTTTTAGCATCAATGAGAAGTATGCTCTAGAAACACTTACCTACAATGTTCACCATACTGTCAGCTTCATTTTTTATACTGGAGGAGAGGAAGTAGTCAGATGTGACCTCACTTATCCCATTAGTCCGTTCAAAAGATGATTCTACTGGCTCTTGCTAAAAGGGAAACAGTGGAACTGTATTAGGTTTGATTTATTTGGGAAGCTTTGATTCAATCCATTTCTTTCTGACAAGACTACAAATTCTCAAGTTAGTTTTTGCCTGTTACATACCTATTACCCAACTTAGAACTAGGTCTAAATTCAGTTCCCCAAAGGGAAGACAGAGCTTACTCCATTTCCAAGCGTTCTCCATTTAAACTGAAGTTAAAAGTAATTCTCTATATTGACAGCATGTCTTCAAAGAATTCTTTTAAAGTGATAATCCTTACTAAAAAGAAAAATCTGGGACAAGGAAAGTGCCTTAGAACAGCACTGTTTAACATTCATCTTCACCCCTCTGCAAACATACAGTACCTCTAAGCACCTTCTGAAAGAATGCCTCAATTTCTGTGCAGTGATTACTAAATTTTATCCTTGGTTTTTCTCTACAGCAAGATACCAAAACAAACCAAAACATTTACTCTAAATCAAGCCTTCGAGGTCACATCATAACTGTTACCAAAGGGCAATTCTATTGTGAAAACAACACCTGTTCTCTGTACAATTTGCTATCTACAAGATGTATTTGTAAGCATCTGTTACATGTCAGTTGGGGATATATGTGACTCTCTTTGGAATAAACTATAAGAGTTATCAATTCCATAAAGGCCATCATCATTTTTTAAAACAGGGATTAACTCCATGACCATTCTTTCCCTCCGCTGGATCCTTGACAAGGACCATAGCTTACAAAAGTATGAAAATCTTCCGATTTTAGACTAGGAAAATCAGCATTAAAATTAAGGCCCCGGTTCATTGCTGCCTTGCAACTTGTTTCTTTCACACAAAGTGCAAAAAAGTGAGTGCAAAGGTGAGTGAAAAAAAATCTGCCATTCTGATTTGGCAGCATTTTATACCAATTTGCACTAGTATAAAGTACTTCAGGCAAAGACTAGTCCCAAGTATTCATAGTGAGGGGGGAGAGGTATTCATAGGCTGGGAATGGAAAATACATAAGTCCCTGAGATCACGGTGTCAGACAGACTACACTCTTATAATTAGCTCCATTTTTGGACAGTGTTTGGCAGTTTAGCTGCAGCATTACCCATCAAGAAGTTAGATTTTTTTGTCTCAATTCTCATTTATGCTAAGGCCAATTTGCATTTTTTTAACCATGACTGAAACAGACTCACCCTAAAATAGCCACAGTCGGGCAGCAGGGCACTCTCTGGTGATGGAAAAGACCTCAGTTCAAGCCCTTGTCTCAAATCAGGCAGGGTGGGGGGGGATCTGTAAATAGGTTTTCCACTTCTCAGGTGATTAGTGCCCTAAACCAAAACCCAAAATGGTATATAATATCTGAAGAAGGTGACTCCAACAAACTTTGCAAGCAGAGCGGTCAGGGGAACAGCTAGTCTGAGAATTATGCTGGGGTATAGGATCTGAGCTGCTCAGTGGTTTCAAGACTTAGACTACCTTATATATGCCCACCAGCAGAAAATGAGGAACTTAAGGACTTAGGTGCATACAAGAGTGGGCTGTAGTAGAGAAGGGAGGCTTTAGGGATCTCAGTGGTGTCTAATTATTTGACTTGGGCAACAAAATGTGGCAGTTGGCTCCTAAATCCCTTTATGGGTAAGGCCTTTAATCCTTAGGTTTTTCTCCATCTGTGTATTTTACACCACAGAAATACCTCAGACACTTTAACAGGAATATATGGAAATAATAGCCAACTCATCTTCATTAGAACTAAACAAAATGTTATAGGTGCAAAGCTTTCATGAAAATAATACCCCCAGTATCTATATCACTAAGGAAAGAGTTTTATAGACATAAACACTGCAAGTATGTTTTATTTGTCAAACAAATATACCAATTAGTTCATCCATCACCTATCTGTCAGTGAAGGATCCCTGTTACTCCTGCATTAATTGATGACATTCTAATAGCTGCAGAGGATAAAGACGGCATTCATTTTTAAAAAGACACATTTTAAAATTGGCTTATGTATACAGTTGTTAAAATAAACCTGAACAGCCTGGTACAGCATCCCAATTCCTGCTGCAAAACCTGGAAGTGAGATACTTGTTATAATATAACTAGTGACAGGGGAATGCTAAACTCCTTGGTGTTCAGGGAGGTGTGCTGGAAGCATGGAGAAATAGCTTACTTTTTACAGCGTTACCCAGCAGCATATCCGATTACAGCGCCAGAGTTCCAGGAGGATGTTGCTTAAAAGTACTGTGGCCTACTCCTTCAAACATTTGCTACCAGGCACAGTGCCATGAGTAATAATCTCTGACTTCAACAGAACGCCTGTGGTAACGAGCATTTGCAGGACTGCTCCCTTCTCAGTAAGGGAGGGGCATCCAAAAACGGCTACAGCTTTTATTTATTGAATGTTTTGATTGTAAAGGAAGTGAGTGGGGGAAGGGGAAGGCAATGTGTAATTGCAGACAGTCTGCCAGCTGCTGGTCTTAAAGGACACCAGCTGCTGCTCTAGTCGGACAGAGAAGCATGGGCACAAATATGTTTCTTTGCTCGCGTGTACTTCTCTCCTCCAGTTATGCTTGGAACTTACATTAGAATGAATATGGGTGGCTGTGTAAACTGGAGAACACAGTTAAATGGTGTTGTTTCAAAACAAACCTAAAACAAATACTACTTGGTTGTCTTATTTTAAAACATAATTATGTACTAACTGAAACAATGATGCCAGCAACTGCTACATTCCTTACTGACAAGCCATTGTCCAGCTGTGTAGAATCCAACTATAGAATAAACTGGGGGAGTTCTCTCCTGAAGTCAAATTTCAATACAGGTGTCTTTTCAGAAAGGATCTCAGCATCCATCCTGCATCAGTCCTTTCCAGGTCCCTCATGTGTGGCCCCATTAACACATGTCTGCAGTTCCTCCTGCTAAAAAATCTTAGTATATTTAAGGGAAGTGCCAGGACACATCCTCCTTTACAGTATAAAACAAACTCTGCCTGACTTCAGAACATCCAGGGCTAAATTATCCTCTAGTGTAAGCAGACACAATTCCCAAAGAATCCCACAGCAGCTTAACTGAGTTACATCAGGACTGAATTTGGTTCCACTGCAATAGGTGAGTGGCAGGAAAGTGAAGATTTGCTTAGTACTAGGCAATGTTAAAACATACTTTATAAGGGGCAGTGGTTTGTCACTTTTCAACCTTTGACTACTAACTGAAATTACTGCTATGCCTGAGTAACTAGGCTGTAAGATTTGGCCCATTTTCTGCTGCTGATTTGAGACTGTAAACTCTTACTTTCAAGTGTTGTCCCCCTCCCCCGATTACTTATTATTGAGTATATCAGACAGCCACTAATAGCTCAATAAAGCTACTCAAGCTAGGAAGGACTACACATGGTAGTAATAGCAAGCATTTGCATACTCAGAAACACAGCATATATTGGCAGCAGTGCTGTGCTCATTTCAGAGCTGTACAAGAGTCATTCTGTCTCAGAAAACATGAATGCACACATTACAACTCCAGGATTTCAATTCCTCCCTAAATGCAGACCAATTTCCGCTACAAGCATCACAAAGTAATTAGTTGAAGCATTCCTGTTTTCCAAGATCAATCCCTACATAATTATTTTATTTCTAGTAATGCAAACTAACACTTGCTATATATATCTACAGGATGTCAAGTTTCCCAATATCCAGTTATTGCAATATGATGGTTGTGTCAGCTATGATGACAGCAGTCACAATTGTAACAGGCTCCACACTAAAAAATGCAGTGTTTGTCATGCTAGCTGCGTAATTCGGTGAAACCACAAGCAAAGCAAAGGAACTGAATGTACTGATATTATTACAGAGTGAACATAAAAAGGCATAACATAATTACTCTCATGCATTACAGTTTCGTATGCTGTCAAACATCAAGCTCTTACCTTAATTTGTTTGAATTTATCGTCCTTCTCAGTCTTTGTCTTTTTTCCTGGAGCAATGGAAGGAAGGTTTATTTCAGTCAAATGTAGAATGAATGGACAATTCCCCCCAAATAATTGCTAACTAGAAAACATCATGATGTTCTTCACATATCAGCACTCAGCAGGGATGGCAGAACTCATTTTGCTTAATTTCACATCGACTTCTGCACTGATGCATTAATTGAACATTTTTAGGTTCATGTTTCCAAAAACAGAAAAAAAGAACAATGATGGGGGGGAGCATATGGGGGATAAAAGCAGGGTGAAAAACGGTACACAACAAGGACAGGCAGAAAACAGGGACTCTGAAAAAACAAGGTGGTATAGGGAGAAAGCACTCCTAATGACAAAAATAAAAGAAAGGTCAGCTACACAGGCCATATGCCCTACCGTACCCTCTCATCCGTTCTAAACTTGGGTGGGGGAAACAGAATAGTTCATCTGTGTGTCACATGTAACACAAGGTTCTCTTTGGTTAGAAACATATGCTTGTTTAAATTTAATCACACTTGAGGGAAAACATAGATTCCAGTTAGTGTGAGAATGGTTTGTGAAGTCACATCTGTTTTGAAAATCCAAGGAAAACTTAGCACTTTGTGAACTTCACCCTTCCCTAGCACAATTACAGTAAGAATTAAAAGAATTAAAAGTGTACATGGTCAGTCATTAGGACAACAAAACTGCCCCAGAATCTACCCCACAGCACTGAGCTCCAAAATATCAGCTTTCATTCTAAAGACAAATTTAGTTTCTAGCTTTTATGGCTATACCAGATTTTTTTCCAAACTTGAATGGACTCTAACTTGATGCACTGAAGTATGTCTGTGTCTACAGGCGATAGCCAGGAGCTTTAAGACAAATTATATGTTGTCTCTAGTCTGATAGACCTTCCCAGACTATGTGCCAAGTTCCCTGACATCCCCCTCCGGTCACATTCATCTTACACTTACAGCTCCCTTGAGCTTCTCCTTGCCTTCCCACCAAGATGCGGTGTTTGCCTGCAGATACTAGAAACAGAAATGTTGCTATGCTAGTACTAGGTAGGGTGTTTTCTGGATGTGAGAATCTCTGGTTGGTGGGAAGGGAAGAGAGGGCAGCAGGATCTGTAAGGGTAATGCAATAGTTAGCTAACAGTGTAGGCCTCATGTGGGAAACCTGGAATGTTTGGGAGGAGATGTATGGAAAGGGAAACTGACTGCAGAGGAGCCCCAGGTCTAGACACTGTAGATTATCTGGTATCTGGAAGCATCGAGATGCTATGAGCTAAAGACACAAAAAGACTTAAGTGGCTCCAATTAAGTATTCATTGCACCATGGAATGAGAGAAAGTGAAAGAGAGTGACTCTAGAGTCATTCATATTGGGAATGGGAAATGCAGAATCCAACCCCGGCTCCAATGATTATTTTATACAAAATGCAGTAATTTCAAACTGGAGAAATGGAATGTCCTGTCCCTAAAATCTAGTAACTTGGGCATTAGATCTTGGAGAACGCAAGAATCTAGTAACTTGGGCATTTTCGTGTGCAGTGGGAGGCATGGGTTCATCTCCCTGTGTCAAATCAGTCAAAGTGGGGATATGTAAACAGGTCTCCAATATCCCATGCGAGTACCCCAAACACTAGGCTATTTTGTGATAGAGAAAAGTTTCTCTTTCCCTACAAAAGGGCTGTCCTAACTTAGATGTACAAATATCCCTAATTTCCTTCCACAAATGAAGAATAACATGAGCAGACAGAGCTCTATCAGGAAATCTAAAGAAAGCTAGTAGCATCTTTGTCTTCTCTTCAATCCTGAGGATACCTTGTGGAGATTAGGCTATGGGAGGCTTTGGGAAAAAAAGGACCACAGGGGAGTAGGAAAGGAATCACTATCTATGCCATTCCCAGTTCTCAGAACCAGTACTTCTTAAAGCACCTATATTTAGGGCCCCATCAGGAGAGTTTTTCCACACAAGATAAAGGTGTTTGTTGCCAAGGGCAGATTCCCCACCTATGCATTACCTGTATACCTATTCCAGGGCTCAACGTCAGCAAAGATAGACAGTTGAAAACTTCACAATATGAAAAGAACAAATGTGGGCTGTTTATTATTGATGGTAGAGACAAATGATTGCAAAATGTTGGAAATATACAGGCTATTCCCCTTTAAAGTGGAAAAGATCTGATGGAAGCAAACATCATTACATATTATTATATTTATATAGCTCCAAAAATTAGACTAGATATTTCAGTCCAGAGATTCAGCTGGTATAAACTAATATGGCTCTATCATCTTTAACTGGGTTAAAATGACAGCCAGACCCTGATTTTTAACTACCATCTCTTATGTATTCTCTCTTTCTCAAAGGAAGTAAATTTGTCTGTTAAATGAACGTGGAAGAACATTTATGAAAATCATATGGACTGACTTTACAGAAACCAAAGTAAAACTGATAGATTTTGCAGGTATCAGAATCCTGAGTAGAAATCTCCACCATCAAAATTATGGCCAGGGAGGCAACACTATTTGTTCCTGGGCCTTTTCATCTACCTTTTTTTGAAGGCCTTTCAGATAAAGGCAGCATCCTGTAGACCCTGAAGGCATTGTTTCCTTTCTTTATACTTTTGTCTTTCACTTCTTCTATGTCAGGCAAAGAGTTCATGGCACACCGGAAGTTTGCCTTCCATGTTTTTGGATCAGGTTTATCAACTCCTTGTTGAAATTTTCCTAACAAACATGAAAAGAAAATTAAGTACATATTGACAAGTCATAAGATCTTGGAGAAAGCTAGTAGTACTGTGGGCTAAGTGTTAGTGTACAAGCCTTTTGGTACTGGTTATAGGAGCTCAAACCATAGTTCAAGTTGCAAGAGAAAGTGAATTTGGTGATCTCATCCTCATGCTTATCTCTAGAACATATGATTGACTGTTTCTAATCAAGAAAAACCCAGGGCAAGAATAGTCTGGACACTGCATGTCAGATGCAATGTTACACCAGTGTGAGACAGCTTGCACAGCATTTACTATTATTATGCACTGCTCAAATCCCTAAGGGCATAAAGGACCCAATTCTGCAAGATGTGGGATAGTCTCTGATTCTACTGATTTTGAACCCAGACTTGTCAATGATGTTTCATCGCTGCCTTCAATGCTAGCAAGACACAACCCCTTAACAAAGCTGGAAAGAACCTTGCAAGAGTCATTTTGCAGACTCAGATCCTTACATTCATTCACTGCATTTGTCAAAACAAATAAATGAAAGGAAACAAAAATTGGGAAGGAAGAAGAAACAAACATTCAAAGACTGGCCATAAGAAAGGAGAGCTCCAGTACCTGTGTGAATTGCCCAGTTTCTAAATAAAGGAGCATCTTTTTCAACATCCCACCCATGCCGTGCAGCATGCATCCAGGGAATCTGAAAAATCTTCTTCTCCTGGAAAGGAAAAAAAAAACCAAGAAATGGCAACTCCGATTGCCTCTTTGTTTTTCTGATCATTTCAAACACACACACCTACAGCTCCAGCATCTGTAAATGTTTTACTTTATTTGCTCCCTTACAGCAGAATCCTTTTGTTACTATTGTCATCATCAAAGCACTTACCGGAGTCAGCATGAGCAGGATGTGGCCCTAAGTATATTAAAACCACAGATACCCCTTTATGGGCTTTAAAAAAATGAGGCAGCTTTGCAAATGAACACGTACAAAACATGCTGCAGCACATTTGTAAACATTCCTATGAGTATTCTTTTGGCAGTGCAGAATTTGTTCTTTTTATGATTACGAATCAAGTACAAAGACAAATATTTATATGAGTAACACTAACGGGAGGGGCTAAAAATTCAGCCAGTGAAATACCAGCACAATAAGAAATTAAGACATTTAAAACTGGGTAGGGTAAGTTTACAGGACATAATAAGGAAGTGAAGTGTACAAGACTCCTTCATAACAGAAGTCAAAGTCATCTAAAAATTAACTCACTCCGTAGTTCCTGGGTTTTGCTCTTCTCTTCCTTCAACACCATTGTCTTTCCTCTTCTGTCTCTCCTCCTAGACTGCTTGTGTGCGCTCTCTTAGACTAACAGATCTATAAATGTAAAGTTTTGTTTTTTCTTCTTCATTCATCTTTGTGTGACACTTTCTTTTCTGATTCTTCCTTTTATGCCAGCTTCTGCTTCTTCCCTTCAATTTTTACTCCCCTTTATTATTCCCTCCTATTTCTATTCTCCCCTTTATATTTTTTCTGTTCTTTAGTAAAAACAGAGGTTTAACATGGCATCCCCCTTTCAGAACACTTTTTTGCAACTTTTTACTCTATTCTCCTGACTTTCTATTCCTTTGCACCCTCCTTTCATTTATTCCTCTTGCACTTCAGGTCTTAATGCCTCTATGGTCATTCTAACCCTCAACATCTTGGTAGGAAGCAAAGTAACCCAGAAAAGCAGGATATAGCAACATCTCATAAAGTGTATCAAAAATAAAAAAAACAGGATTTAGCAATCCCATGTCAGAGCTGCCACTAACCTCTTCTTTAAGAACACATACTAGGGTCAGTCTCTCTCCAAGCTAAAAGAAGTACCAGAAGGACATTTGGTCAAGCAGCATGGGAAAGTTAACTTACTGAATAAAATTGACAAAAACAATACTGGAATCAAAACATGAAATAAGGCATGAAAACACCTGCTTGGTATGACCAGCTTGGTTTTCAAGTGGAAAATATCCTTTTTACCTCTGAACCATCCTTTCAAATCCATTGTGTTAATTTACCAGCCCAAACATAAGATCCATTTGACTATATTTATCCTAACAAAAATATTAATATTTTGAATTTCTTGCCTGTTAAAAAAAATACTTGTCCCAGATGAGCAAATGGATTTTTACAGGTTGGTGTAAATATATAACTACCCGCTTCTTTATTTTTCATAATACTTACTATGCACTTTCTAGATTCATTAATAAAACATTAGTCAGGTGTGATCCTAAAAGACACAGGAAATGGCATTGAGCACATCTAACAGAAAAGTCTTATGCCATTTAGCAATTGTAGGAAACAAACTGGGTTCTAGATAATCTAAATTCTATTAGAATTAATAAAAATCTAGAAATGTTATTAAAATTGAGCAGCTCCTCCTCTTCACCCCCCCCACAAACAAACCTATCCCATTCTACAGTAGAATGAAAATTTTAATTTTAGAAGAAAAAATGCAGGTGACAAATTCCACTGTATAATATTCTACAACAGGGTTGTCAACCAGGGGTACACTGGGGCACTTCCAATTTCACCATTGGTGTTTCCGGTTTTGCCCACCCTCCCCGTCCATGGATTGGCTGCTGGGGGGACCCCTCCCCCCCCCAATTTTCCAGAACATTTTCCAGTGCTTTATTTTTCTGTGGGAAATTTTCCCACGATATTAGGTAAGATTGGCAGTTTGAAAGTTGTAATTAATGTTTTTCAGGTGATTATCCCTAGAAAGTGTGTAAGAGAGTATGTATATGTTTCACTGATTTGTAAACAGGAGGGTGACTACACTCACATAATAATCCAAACCAAAAATCAAGTTATGAATTCACCTAATTGGCTGTGCAGGTCAAATCAAAACCAAAGCTAAAATTCTTTTTTTATCTCAGACTGCAAGTGAAAATAAAACCAAAACTAAAACTGATTAATTTTTGTTTAGATAAATAGTTAACTATTTCAACCCAGCAGAGCGAGCTTAGTCCTCTCTCTGGCTGATGGCAGAGGCCAGACTATACTTCCCTGTGGCTCTGCAACCAAGCAGCAAGTTGAGCAGCAGAGTGCTCTTTCTGGCAGGGAGGGGGGAAGCAAGCTCCTGCTGCTTCTCCTTCTGATGGATGAGGCCAGACTAGAACAGGCTGAAATAAAAATCTTTTTCCCCTTTTGTTGCGTGAACTTGGTAGCTCAAGTGAAATAGCAGATTTGCAAAAAATGGAAAATGAAAATGTTGAGCTGCCAGGTCTGGGGGAAGAAGCAGCAGGATCCTCACTTTCAAGATCACTGACACCAGATATGAGATCCACCATGAGTAGCTCTTCAAGACAGTCAAGCTTTTTATCAAGCTTTGTGGACAAAATGTCAAAAGATGATCAAGAAAAAGCAGATGAGATAGCTTGAGCTATATTTGCAAGTGGTACACCTCTTTCCATAACGGAAAAATCAATACTGGAAGGAATATTACAAACTAATTCGCCCATCATATAAGTTACTGACATGTTATTGCTCATTACATTCTCTCTTAGATAGACAGAAAGACAGAGTTCAAACAATGGTTATTCAAAGGATTAGTCAAGCAGAATCACCGAGTCTGAAGTCAAGTGGATGGACTGATATACAAGGAAATCCTTTATTGAACATTATGTTAGCAACACCTGAACCAATATTCCTGAAAGCAATTGCTACCGAATCTTCTCATCATACAAGTGAATACATAGCCAAATTACTGAGTGAAGAGATTGGAAGTGCAGGTCCCTCTAGGGTACAAGCCCTTGTAACTGATAATGTGAGTAACATGAAAGCTGCATGGAAAATATTAAAGGCAAAGTATCCTCATTTAATAGTATTTGGCTGTCTTGCTCATGGGTTGAATCTTCTGGCAAAGGACAAAGTAAGTGTGAATACAATGAAGACAATATTGGTAAACTGCAAAGCAACTGTGAAGGTATTCAACAATCATCATGTTGCTAATCAGACTTAGAAGAAATTACAGAAAGAGAAGCAGGGAAAGGAAAGAAATCATTTTGGAACCAAGAGTTCTAGTTTTTTGTATGTCTTTTTGTCTCAGACCAACACAGCTACCAAGTACACCCCGGGGAAAGGAAAGTGCACTTTTACTGCCAGGAGAAACTAGATGGTGTTCAGCTACGAAGTGTTTACCTAGTCTGCTGTGCACAAAGAACTGTTTGCAATGTGCTTCAATAGATGACACGGTATCTCAGATTATTCCTGTGAACACTCGGAAGCAGATTCTCGACAACGATGTGTTCTGGGTTTGAGTTTTACTAAGAGATCTGAGTTTTGCTCTCATCCAGTTCATCTGGCAGCAAACCTTTTGGATCCTCAACACTGAGGACAAACATTTATCAGAAGATGAATAATCTACTGCTCTCAATACAATTGTGGAAGTAGCTAAGACTGTCCCTAACATCGACGGAACAGCTGTGATAACAAACATTGCCAAGTACCATGCAAAAGAAAAACTTTGGAGCAAAGACATTATTTGGCGGGCAGCCGAAAACATGGTCTCCTCTCACATGGTGGAAGGGATACTGTAACACCCGCCTGTTGTCCAGGATTGCTCTAAGGATCCTAAGCATTCCACCAACAGCAGCTTCTTGTGAACAGAACTGGAAAGCTTTCAGCTCAATCAAGGCAAAAAAGAGGAATAGACTAGCAAATGAATGCACCACTAAGCTTGTTTCTATTTCTCAAAATCTCTCGCTTCTGGAGAATCAGTCAGAAGCACAATTAGTGAAGAAGATGCAGTGTGATGATAAGCTGCCCTTGCCCATAGACTCATTGGTAAAACCATCCTTTAACAAAAGAGAATGTGGTTCAAGTAGCTCTAAATCAGATTTGCCTCAGTCTGATTCTGAAATGGAACTAATAAGTAGTGCAAGTGATTCTACAGATAGTGAGAGTGAAACTAGAGGTGCTGCAATGACCTCAGTGGAAGAGAGTTAAACTCTGTTCAAGTAGATGAGTGGACAACGACAGCATATCACGCACAGTTCTTTGGGTGCGCTAAAATTAGTTTGTCAACAGTTTTCAGTGCCTTCATGTTTTTTTCTTAAATTTAAACAAACAATGTAAGGGAAGTACATGCTACTGTGTATTGTCTTTACATTTTTACAAGTATTCCAATAAAAATAATTTCTTTCCAAATAAAGCTTAGAATTTGTTTCAATATAACATTTAAACCAGTTTAAACCATTAAGTGTGCTGTATTCTATTTTTTTCCTAATCAAATATTTCAGTTCAAATACTTGTGGCTATTGGGACATAAAATTAACATGGGGGTACTTTTTGAGTTTAGTTTACTAAATAAGTCAAATAAACATGCTAAATCAGATCCCGCTCTATTTAAGGCACTGGAAAATTTTCCGGAAAACTCACATCTCTGGGGACAAAAAGCCCTTCAATAAGCAATTTTCTAACCATCTGCCTACAGGGGAATTTTTCCTAACTCCAAACAGTTTGTGTCCTGAAGCTGAAAGATTTATATCAGTTAAAATGAAAAATAATCCTAACTAGTAAAATAGCTACAAATTTTCTCATTAATCTTAAAAATGTCTAATTCGTTCTTTCATTCTTCTAATCACCTTACTCTACAAGGACATCTTGTGGTTATGAGCTCCATGGAAAGGGGGGGGGGGAAAGAGAGAGAGAGAGTGTATCTTTTTTTTCAATTTTGAATGTGTTGCTTCTATTTTTATTACGAGAGTAGCATAACTGGTGGGGAAAGGAGGGGAGAAAGGGAGGGACAGCCGGTGTAACCAAGGCAGCAGCCCAGGCACCACTACAGAGACGTCAGAATAGCAGTCCCCAGGGGGGCTCTGTCACCACCACAGCCCATGTTGGGGGAGCTTGAACTGAGGTAGTAGCGGCCCGTGCTCTGCCACTGCCACCGCCCACATCCAATGATAAGCCTTTTTCTTAGTCATGCCTGCATCTCTTGATCCTACATCAGAACCATTCAGCTTCCCAGCCCCCCAGCCCAGCTCTTCTCTCTTGCTGGAGAACCACTCCTCCATCCCCACTGCTTTGAAAAGGGGCAATGAGTCACCCACGTCAGTGGATCCTAAGACACATTTAATTCTTTTCATCAGGATCAACAACAGGGAAGAGAAGTCACTGATTTTTGCATTGTTTCAAAGTATAAATGGAGCACCCACATTATGTTTACTATATTAAGATACAACAGTGAGCCTTTTTTATCAACTGACTCTCTGGGCAGTTTCAGTCTTTCCTCCTTTGGATTTGAAGAGATTTGGAAAGATTTGGCGATAGTAACATAAACACAATTTTAAATGTTTTTTCTACATACCTCTAGGTAGCAGGTAGCTCATGAATGCTGAGATGCTGGGGCAGATGGAGTGTCCCACAGAAGTGCGGGGGCTCCCCAGTGCACTCAGAAGCAGACCTGGAAGTGGACCAGAAGCACGTGGGGGGGGTCCCCCACGTCCTCCTGGCTTGGCAACTGGTGCCTCCTGGGTCTGGGGGGGCACCTGGGGTACCCCTGCAGCCAGTCACTGAACTGGGGGGATGCAGGGAGGTCCCCCACGCACTCCCCAGAAGACCTGGAAGTGGACTAGAAGTACTTCTGGTCTGCTTCTGGGGTCACCACCGAACACGTTTTGGGGGGGGGGGGGTGCTCCATCTGTCCCACCATCGCAGCGTTCATGAGCCACGCTGGTACCTTGAGGTATGTAGAAAAAACATTTAAAGCTGTGTCTATGGCCAAATTGCTGATTCTCCAAATCAGCATCGAATCTTCAGATTTGGATTCAGCCAAATCGAATCAGGGACAGTGATTCGAATCAACGAATCGAATCACTGTCCCCGATTCAGGCCAAATCTGAAGCCGAAATGAATACGCCCCGCTTCGCATACCCCTACTAAGCAACTATTCAGCTGGTCCAATAAAAGATAATCACAAATGCATCCATGCAGCTAGCAATTTTCTCACCAGACTGTGAACCCTTGTATTTCTGCTACGTCTTCTTTGCAAGTATAGCGGAACAGGATATCAAATTTACATAATAGTATCATATCACCAATGCCACTAACTCACTCCAACAGCCTAACCTTGCTTGCTGCTTTGACAACTGCTGAGCATGGTTTTTACTGAACTTTCCAAAGTGATACCCTGGATGACTGCAGTTAACTTAGAACCCAGCAAGCTTATACTTTTCTATTTAAAGCCTATGTGACTCTTCCAAAGAGGAGGTAATAATTTTTCAAGACTCAAGATTAGAGCAATATTAGCCCAGCTCAGTCATGTAATATATACAGTCTTCTGTCATGCAGGCACTTACATAGGATTCTGTGTTTCACTGGGGAGAAAGGCTTGCCGTGACCTTTAGAACAAATATGTGAATCATAAACTAACTACAGCAGCATAACAGGAATTGTTAATATCCCGTTCAACAGGGAACATCAAAGGAAAAGAGGAATCCAATGCTTAAAATTCCGCAACAAGCTGGAAAAGCAAAATTATGTTAAAGACTTATTGCTCTTTCATGGTACAAAACTCTAGAAACAGATAACTGAGCATGAGGTCAGCACTTTTTTAAATAGAGGGCACAAGGGCAAGTTCTAAATAAGCTAAATCTGTCTTTGTGGTAATATCCCAATACACACACTGAGCCAAGACTTCCGGTCTCTCCTCCTATACCAGATGTTCAGACCACTCCCAGTCCCATGCCTCTCCCACTGCATGAGGGACCAGTGCCCTTCCCCTAGCTCTGCCATATCAGATAGTTATGCTCCATGGCCGGCTCCCCTATTATCTCAACAGAAGAGAAAGATAGTTATTAGTCATGTTAGTTTGAAATCGGGCAGAAAAAAAATTAACAGTATTCACAAGAAACTGAACTTTTTTAGGCTGTATATTTTATAAGCCTTAAAACTTGGGTATTATTATAGCAAACATCCTGCTAATTTTGACCAGTTTCTTTATTTTTTCTTACTGCAAACCATCTTTGCAGAACTATGGTTAAAAAACCAAAACCTAAACCCCTCAGCTTCCACAGCTGGTCTGTGTATAAACAAAGTTGTGGGTGCACGTGATACTGTATCGGAGATTCCAAATGAGGCATGGCCTCGTTTATGGTTGGGATTGACACTAAATATAGCAACTGTTTTTGGTTTGATGACTCATTGTTAGAGTAATCAGTTTTAAACAGAAACACTTAAGAGGTGGGGTAAGTAGACCATTTAACTCTAAAAGATGAAACTTTGTAAGTATTTGAAGTTTTGGGGAAATATCAGAGTGCTACATAACAGAACAGACCACATATCCTGGCCCTCTGCTTTAGAAAAGGATTCAAATTCAAAATACATTATTTCCAAGAAAACACATGCCCAGTTGTATAGCAAGTTATCATGGGACAAAGAATTCTTTACCAACAGAAACTGTGATCAAACAGTTTATTTTCAGAAACTGTGATCAAACGGCTTATTATCTGCACCAAGGCAGATATCAATCGTAATATCTTGATCTATACTGAATTGTTGCTAGCATTAAAGCAATTTGATAGTGTGCCTTACAGTCTACCCTGATGTGGGGATGGACTCTCAACTACAGAATATACTGACCAACACATATAGGAACCAATTAGCCTAGGTCTGTCTGTGGTGCACGGAATTGTTCCACCTGGCCCAACAGTAGTCTGGAAGGCTTTCGGAAGTTTGAGACAAGGCTTGTGGGGTGTAGCCTGCAGCAGAATTCAGGGTCCTTCGGCCCCAATGGACATGGTTGTTGGCAGCAGGGAGGATGAAGGAGGGACGTGCAGGTATAGACGTCACTCGCTTTACAGCCACCCGAGCCCTGCTCTAGCTCATGTCACCATCACCATTCAACTGGCACCACCACGCTCAGACTCCTATCACTAGGGGTGCACCGATAGAGATTTTGGGGGCCAACATTGATAGCCGATTTTTAAGGAGGCATATCGGCTGATACCAATCCAATTTCTGTGCAGCTGGTAAGTCTGGTGCTGTGGAAGGGGAGGGAAGAGGGCATGGTACAGATCAAGGCCCCCATGGTAAGGGAGGAGTGGGGCTGGGGCAGGGCAGGGCAAGGCAGGTGTGGGATGGAGCCGTGGCTCATCCAAGGGGCATGGGGAAAAGGGTGGAGGCAGCTCCTGCCGCTGCATGCTGCTAGTCTGAGAGCCAGTGGCCCAGCACTCGGCCACTCATCTGGTGGCTCCCACCGCCAGGAGGGCATGGGGGAGGGGAAGTAGGCGTGTGCCCGCAGATCTGCGCAGGGCAGGGCAGGAAGGGAATAGCTCTGTGCAGTCCCAGCCCCAGCCTGCCCCACCCTGCGCAAATCCAGGGGCACATGTTCCCCCCTCCCCTTCCCCCACGTGTCCTCTGGGAGCCACTGGACGAGAGGGCAAGTGTCAGACTAGCAGCTCCCAGATGAATAGTGCGCAGTGGTGGAAGTTGCACCTCCCCCCTCCTCTCTAATGCCCCCCTGGACAAGCCACAGCTCCATCCCACGCCCTCCCTACCCTGGCTGGGCAGCACTTGCCCTAGCCCCCATCCCAGCCCCAGCCTCAGCCCCACTCCTCCCTCATCGCGGGGGCCCCCACACCCCTTCCCTCCCCCCTCCCCTTCCACCACACCAGACTTACCAGCTGCACACAGCTCTCCCAGCTGCCGGGCTGTGCTCCTCACTGCCTACGTGATGTGCTGCGGCTGCGCATACGCACAGGCATTTATCGGCCAAATTATAGGCCACATCGGGCCGATTTCCGATACGATCAATTTTCTTTATACTGGTGCCAATCCAATATCAGACTGATACATTGGTGCACCTCTACCTACCGCAGCTGCTACTTGTACATCCAGCCCAGGGAGCATATTGAGTTTGACACCCCTCAATTAGCTGGATGGTGAAGTCTTCCAAATGCAGAGCAAAAAGGAAGAAATGTGTTTTTGGGGAGTATTAAGAAAAGAGAGAGAGAGAGAGAGAGAGAAGCATGCAACCACGGAGAAGAAAAAACTGCTACAGCACTGTACTTGAACAATGAAATGCCTACATCTAGAGTATCATGTCCTATAGGCACTGCCTCCTTTTAAGAAAGATTTGTAGGAAAACAAAAATGTCCAGACATGGACACTTTCTCTCAAGTATAAAAAAAATTACATAAGTACTGGGCACATCTACACGTGCAATTAACGAGAAGCAATAAACTCCAACCCTTATTTCCTGAGTTTATTGCTCCCAGGCGCACCGCTTGAACGTTCACCCGGGACCACAGCACGTTGAGCTGAGTCATAGCAGCTGTGGCTGGCAGAGGAGCCCTGGGAGTCAGCCTGCCAGCCCAGAGCTGCTCCTCCCAAGCTCAGCGTGCTGCGGAGGGGCTAGCCAGCAGGCAGCCCCTGCACTGAAGCACCCTTGAGCACCAGCCAAATGCGTCACCAGCTACAAATGTGTTGCTGCACATGAAAAAAAAAATCTGCAGCAGGATATTACTTGTATTTACAAATGCTAAATCTGCCGCAGAATGCATTTGTTTACCACAGCCTAACAGGGCCACACATGTAGATGCTGAAACATTCACTGTGCAGCTAATTAGGCAGATCTTCAGTAAATGTCTTGTGTAGACGCGCTCAATGACACCAAAGTAGAAGACCAGAATGTAGAATTTAAATTACAAAGGGACAAAACTGACTGTTCCTCTTGCCTAGGCCTATTACCAGTGCCCACTAAAAATTACAGAGCAACCAATTTGGGAATAGATAAAATATTTATTTTACCTGATGGGATTCACTACTTAGGAAAAAAAAATTATACCATGTAATTTCATAACTACTAGCACTTCGACCTATGCAAGCCAAGTTTCAAAACATATAAGTTAATTAGCATATATTAACTCATAACATGATCACATGAGCATCATTCATTAGTAGACGTAGTATACCAGACTAAAGGGACCAGTGTCTGATCTACAACAACAAATCCTATATTCCTATGCAATCAGAATATATAGTTGATCTTAACCATACACTTAAATGATGCAATAGTATTTTGTTGTTGGGGGGAACCTATTTTGTGCTTTTTGAAGCAGGGAATTAATTATAACAGTTTAAAGAGCCCACGTGGTGTAACTGTGGGGGGTTTAATTTCAAATGTATTTTGAATTTTTTGTAATTGTCTTAATAAAACGATGCCTTAATAAAAATAATTTGCTCTGACATTCTGGAGCCTGCATCTACAATCTCTCCTGCTGAGAGTCCCAAATAAGTAAGGAATGCTGGGTTGGGCCTTGTATGGGAAGATATTCATTATCCTTCTAGGTTCTGCAATGCTCCCTGAAGCAATGAATTCAAGTAAGTATTTGAGCACCAAGTGGGGAGCAGTAAGTACCAGTACATATATCAGCTTAGTGGCTAATAGGACTGTGAGAAGCATCAGTGGCTAATTCAATTCGGAGGAGACTCGGCCTGATTCGGGGACCGAATCTCCAAATCCGAATCAAATTGGGAGACCAAGTAAAGGCTCTGAATTGATTTGAAGCATCTGAACTGGATTCAGAAAAGCTTTGGAAAAAGATTTGGCCGATTTGGAGATTCAGCCATAGATTAAACAAGAAGCTGACAGCTGCCTAAGTCTGTTGGGGCTGGGGGACAGAGGGATTGGGACTGGGGCTGAGACAAGCTGCCCAGCCGGGGCGGGGGGGTGCATTACTCAGGGAGAGGGGCGGTTTGTGCGGGATGCAGGTGGGGCATCACTGGGAACAGGGGCTCTGCCCTGCTGCTGCTTGCCCAGCTGAAGCGGGGAGATGGGGGGCAGGATGAGGGTGAGGTTGGCCCAGGAGGAAGGGAGCAAGCAGCAGCAGGGCATAGCCCCTGCTACCAGTGCTGATACAGGTGCAGCAGCGCTGAGAATGGGGGCTATGCCTTGCTGCCACCTGGAGCAAGCCACGCCTGCATCGCGTCCCCCACACCTGCCCATGCTGGCTGGGCAAGCGGCAGGAGGGCATAGCCCCCAAGGCTCCCCATGCCAGGGCAAAGACAGGCACAACCAGAGGAGCTGTGGGAGAAGCCCCCATGGCTGCTGTGTCTGGCCCCAGCCTTGGGCACTTAAAAAAAAAAAAAAAAAAAAAAAGCCCGGCACTTACCAGCACTGGCGATTGGGGGCTCGTGGCAGACCCCCTGCAGAGCACAGGACAGTGTGGGGCAGCAGTTATCAGCCTCCACACCTGACACCCTCTCAGCAGCCTCCACACCCTGACACCCTCTCAGCAGCTCATGGTGTGGGTGCAGCATAACACGGCAGAACACCATGCGCTGTCCAGGAGCTGGTGTGGCTCTAGCAGTCACCCGCAGCCCAGCAGCACTCAGCCCCAGCTCCCATGCAGTGCATGACTCCCTGCCAAGCCATGCTAGACCCGTGCCATAGGGCAGCTGCTGCGTGGGTGTCAGGCAGGGGGAGCAATCCCTGCTGCCCCCAAGCACCCAGAGGCCCTGATCCCCACTGCTGCAGCTGGTGAGTGCGGGGGGTTTTTTGTTTGTTTGTTTTTTTTAAGTGCCAGGACTAGGCTGGAGCTGGCTGGGTGATGGAAGCTTCTCCCAAGGCTCCCACCACTTGGGGAGAGGCAGGCACAGACAGAGGAGCCACCTGGCTGTGCCTGCCTCTCCCTGGAAGATCTGAATCACCAAATCTCTCTGAATCATCGCCAAATCTTCCGAAGCCAATTCAGCTGAACTGATTTGGGACAGCGATCCGAATCTCCAAACTGAATCACTGTCCTCCGAATCTGAATCAAATACTTGCCTATTCACGCAGGCCTAGTGGCTAATGCAGAGGAGACTGCTCTTCTGAGCCGCAGCATTCTCTTCCAGTCTCACTGCAACTGTTTGGCTTATCACTCTGTTCCTAGTTTAAAGCAGAGATTTCCATACCACCTGCTCTCAGAAAAAGAGCAATGGGAGAAAATGCTTTAAAAAGAGCCACTGGCTTAACAAGCAAAAATTGCACCTCAACTCCTGAACACAGAGCTAGAAGAACAGGTTGAGCAAGAGCAGTTCGGCTTTGCCCGCCCTCGTTTCTTTGCTTCAGTGGAAGCTGCAAGAATCAGATTTATTCCACCAAGTCTCAGATTCTGTTGTAAAGTAGTTGTTTAACAAACATGCACACACATTACCTTATTTAGCCATTTTAGCCCTGGTATTGTGTTAGAATTTATTTGCTCCTCCAGCCAGGGGCGCATCCGCATTCTTTCCACAGGCATGGTTACCTGCATTAGAAGAACAAAACAAGGGACAACATTAAAAAAAATGAAGATTTTTGTCTTATCAAAACAAGATAAAACTAAATGAAAAATTTGGGAACATAGTGCTTATAAGAAACATCAAAATGACCACCCCCGAGACCTACCCACTCAACAGGTTCAGCATAGGCAGCGACAGCTGCAAACTGTCCCTTGTCTCAACTCTGACTTGGTAGCGGGGCCACCTCTAAGACTGAAACAACAATTCAGACTGCACTAGAGAAGAGTGCCTAATACAGCTGCACCTGCAAACTATCTTATGGTGACAGAGTTTACAGTAGCAAAAGTTCTTTTGCCAGAACAGGTACGAGAAATACCTTGAACAAAATAAATTTAAGAAGTTGGGTTTTTTTAATATGACTGTGGGAACATCAGACTGTTCTTTCTGCCACTATAAAGAATTGTAAGCAACTTTTTTTTGTGTGTGGCCTCAGCCTCCTTGGGTGCAGCTGTTTCTGTAAGTACAGACCTGACTGAGATTACCAACACATTTTACATTACAGTAATTCACAGAACAGCCATCCAATAACAAATTTAACTACCTGGGTGGCAAGTCTTTCCAGACTCCATTGCCAGCTCTTTCAGCCATCTAATTTTTGATCTTTTAACTACAATTTTACAATTTAATACCAAAGAAAGACCAACGCTTGCCAAGCCTCTCAGCTGCTTCTCAGTATGAAGTGTCACTCAGTTCAGACCCAATTCCACTTCTTTTGCAAAGTAACACTGATGTAATTTTATTGCATATACCTGTAAATTATTGACATCAAAGGGCAAAGTCTTCAACTTGCTACATAAAGCTTTAGAAATATTAACCAATTTTAGGCATCTTTGAAGGTGCCAATAATCATGTTATCTAGGAGATTACAGATTAGAGTCACACTAAACCCGTTGTTAGGGAGCTGCAATCACTTACTCTCATACTCAGGGATTTTGACTTGCTTTTTTTTTTTTTTTTTTTTTCCATTTTGCCATCCTACATATTCCCCTTTTCTTTCTACATAATCTCGGGTTCCACTATTCTTAAAACATACAATATTTGATCTTCCTCACACTTCCAAATGTGTGGCCTGGTATACTTTTTAAAGTAGACACCACTGACATTAAATTGGTTTGTTCTTTTTCCTGTGGGATTACTAATATCAAGCAGCCTAACAATTAAGAACTCCACACCCAGTGCAAGAGGAAGAAAAATGTTCAAGGTTTCCTCTCACTGCCCAAAGGAGATAGATTTCCTGAAACTGATGGGGAATTGTGTTCAAAACCTGAGAGCACAATAAGTCCCTTTGATATGCTTAGAGAATGGAACTACAAACGTAAAACAAGCATATTCACACTAATCTCTTAGCAAACATATTATCAGTTTACTTATTGCTGTGCAGAGCAGGCCAAAAAAATTTCAACCTTCGGCTTTCTTCGCAGTTAGTTAGAAATTCTAAAAAAACCTAGAAACGGCTGTGAGTACTTAGCCACTTTTCAGATTCAGTTCAGCTATGAATAAAATAACCAAAACTCTAGAAACTGACAATAGCTGAATTCACATGCAAAGTCTCAGCCTTCATGTCAGACCAGCCACCAAAACTGTTGTATGAGTCATAGCAAAGCAGGCTAAGTCTGCCCCACAGTAACAATATGTATGTGATGTCCATGAAGAACATCAAGGGAACACTGCACAGTTCTCAGTATATCTTAAACTCGACTCAGGGCAGATGCACTGAATATTGTGTGAGAGAAATTATATATGTGTTTGGAGTGAAGCCTAAATGAAATCTCTCTGAAATGTGTCAAAGGCATGTTTTGCATATACTAAAAGGACACAATGAAGGAGATCCTCAAAAATAGCCCCCTTCCAGGCTCACTGCTCTACCCAGCAAGGCTCCATCTCCCTGCAACTGCAGCATATAGCCAAAGCAGAGCAACTAGACATTTTTATTACTAGTTAACCCCTCCCCCTAAGTAATTTCCTTTCATCTGGCCCAGAAGATATGAGACAAGCAATAAAAATGGTGGGTGCCTTCCTCTATCGGGGTGCTCAACCTCTGATCCATGTGGCCCACAGAACTACTGCATCTGGCCATGGGGTTCCCCAGAAGTCAGGAAATTTGGCACCAAGGAAGCAGTGGCCATTAATACTTCCAGCCTCCCGCCCTGTCAAATTCTCAGGTCCCCTCCCCCAGCACAGCCAGATCAGGGCCAGGCCATGCCTGCTTCCCCCTATGGGGCTGAATTGGGGCCCGGCCACTATCTCTACCCCCGCACACAGCTGGATTGGCGCCAGACCATGCTCCTCCCCCACAGCTGAACTTAGGCCAGACCACACTCCTTTCCCACTGCAGGGCTGAATCAGGGCCAGGCTGGCCCCCAAGTCCTTCCATGTGGCCAGATGGGGTCCTGCCGCACCTGTCTAAGAACTCATATTAGGGCATCAGTCAGATCCAGCCAATGGATGGACTAGGCACTGCCTTCCTGGTCCACCAGGGAAAAAGGTTAGGTATCACTGCTTTATACCACTGTACTCAAATATGTATATACATTTGGTGCAGCCCTCCAGCACAATCAACGTTCAAAGCTTGAGCACTCACACTTACCATTGGGACGTACTGTATGCATTTCCTTATAAACCCAAAGAATCAAGACAAAATGTCAGACCTACTTTTCTTAGACTAATCACCCAAGAGGCAAAGAGGAAGAACAGATCTGTAAAGCAGCAGCAGCAAACTGCACTTGGGGATGCTCTGAGCTGGAAGAAGAATTTGCTGTCATTAGGAAGCACTGTTAATTCCTTTTCAGAGCACAGGCCAGAAAAGCTGCTTAACACCACCAGTGCAGAAGAAGAGATAGTCTTGTTTGCCATGAAAAACAAGAGTTCTGGCTCTCTCACTTTTCCCTCACTCAAGAGGAATATCCCCAGTTGTCTGCTCTACTGCTTTCTCTAGGTGCTTCAATGCTTCTTTCCTCTTCTCCAAAGTAATGGCCTTCTAGTGGAGAACTGGTGCCTGCCACTGACAGCACAGAAAGTCCACAGAAATTAGACTAATCATAGAGTCAAAGAAGTAGGGCTGGAAGGGACTTCCAGTGGTCATCTAGTCCAACCCCCTGTCTGAGGCAGAATCACCCCTATCCCAAACCATCCCATACAACCATAATCTAAACCAAGGGTGGGCAAAATGCAGCCTGTGGGCCAGATGTGGCCCACCAGACCATTCTATCCGGCTCATGGAAACCCTAAAAATTTAGAAAATTTATATTTATCTGCCCCTGGCTGCCTGTCATGAGGCCCTCAATGGCTTGCCAAAACTCAGTAAGCGGCCCCCTGCCCGATATAATTCCCTCCCATCCCTCAACCCGATCTAAACTCTGCATACGGTTATCCTCAACCCTAACACAACATAGACCTAAACCCTAACCTGTCACAGGTAAAGCAGGGGAAATACAGCAGCCAATGTCCTGCTTCTATAAACTGTTGTCAATATACGCTCAAGAGATCCCAGGTAGTGGGCCATACTCCCCACTACAGAGGAAGGCAAAAACCCCACAGTCCATACCAATCTGACATTGTAGTAAAATTCTTTCCTGACCCCAAATATGGCGATTGGTCTGACCCTGAGCAGAGGGGCAAGACCTGTTAACCAGGAACCTCTGGTTTTGCTCCTAACAGGAAAATCAACATACACCAGTTGAAGTCCCCAGACTTAACCTCTAGGGAGGCTTCAAAATACCCTGACACATATAGCAGAAAAAAGGAGGGGGTTGTGTGGGAGCAACCAGTGAAGCCCAGAAGCATAGGAAATACCCATTGTAGTAAATAGGCATAGCTACACCTAGATCATCCTGGAGCAGTAGCTATCCCACCTCTTCTTCAACTCCTCCAGTAATGAAGAGTCCATAACTTCCCTAGGCAGTCTATTCTAATGCCTCACTATTCTAATAGTGAAGACATTTTTCCAGATATTTCCAATTTAAAATTTACTTTGCTGCAACTTCAAGCCATTGGTTCATGTCCTCTCTGAAGCAAGAGAGAAAAGGTGCTTTCCCTCTTCTTTATGGCAGCCTTTCAAGTATTTGAAGATTGCTATCACGTCCCCTCTTAAGCGCCTTTTCTGCAAGCTGAACATGACAGGTCCTTCAGTCTCTCATTGAATGACTTGCCCTTCAAACCTTTGATCATCATTGTTGCCTGCCTCTGGACCCTCTTTAACTTCTCCATGTCCTTTTTAAAATATGGAGCCTAGAACTACACACAGTACTCCAGATGAGGCCTAACTAGTGCCAAGTAGAGAGGCACTATCATCCCGTGTCTGGCACCTAATGCTTCTACCACTGCAGCCCAAAACCGTATTTGCCTTTTGTGCCACTGCATCACACTGCAGACTCATATCGAGTCTGTGATTCACCAAGACTCCTAGATCCTTTTCCATAGAGCTGCTATCCGGCCAGGTATCCCCCATTTTGTATTTGTGTTTTTGATTATTCCTCTTGAGGTGTAGCACACCTTGCATTTGTGCACATTGAGCTTCATCCTGTTAGCTCTAGCCCAACTTTCCAATATGATCCTTTCGAATTGCACTTGCATCTTCCGACATGTTCACAATCCTTCCCAGTTTCATGTCATCTGCAAACTTGCTCAAGAAGCTTTCTATGCCAGCATCCAAATTATTAATAAACACATTGAACAGCCCTGGGCTCAAGACAGGCCCCTATGGGGACTCCACTCAAAACCTCCTGCCATTCTGATATGGACCCATTAATAATTACTCTTTATTGAGCCAGTTATATATCCACCTTGTAGTAGTTTTATCCAGCTCGCATTTTTCCAATTTGTTTACAAGAAGGTCATGTGGGACCTTGCCAAAAGCTCTGAAGTCCAGATACACTATATCCACCCAAACATTTACTTTGTCAAAGGAGATCAGATTTGATTTTCATTAATCCATGCTAGCTGCTTGCAATCAGCCTTTCCTCCTCAAGATGTTTGCAAATGGCTTTCCTTAGGATGTGCTCCAGTAACCTCCCAGGTATTGATGTGAAGCTAACTAACTCAAGGGTGGGCAAAATGGCAGATCTGGCCAGTGGCCAGACCCTTATTTCCCAGCAGCCCCTGCTCATATGGCTGGGCCAATTTTCATGAAGACGCCAGCAGCAGCCACGCTGTGATAGCGTGAGTCCAGGGTTTCTGTGCAGACTGGCCCCAGCAATGCTAGTAGGGTACACAGCTGCTTCAGAGCCCAGGTGGGATCTTGCAGCAGTGACAGTGTGGTCCAGAAATGGGGCAGAGCTGTGATCTACAGCCTGCATGCCCCTGCCTGGGGCATGCAAGCTGCAGATCACTGCTCTGCCCTGGTTCTTGACCACAGTGTCACTGCTGCAAGAAGGTCTCTGGAGCAGTTCTGCACCCACCCTGCCAGCAGGGGATGCACTAGGAAGAGGCTTGGGGAAGAGTGGGGGGCTATAGCCACCCCAAAACTCCACGCAGCCACGCCTAGGGGCACTACACTGGCCCTTTTCCAATACTCTGGTACCTAACCCACCTTCCATGACTTCATGAAGATCATTGCCAATGGCTCCAAGATCTTTGGCTCTGCTGCCTTTAGTTCATTCAGACCCAACAAAAGCTCTCTGACCATCTCTTTTGTTATCTCCTCCCTCAGCTGGCCCCCTTCCTTATCCAGATAATTCCTATTACACGTTTGGCAGCTTAATTTTTTTGTGAAGACTGAGGCAAAGTGGCTGTTGAGTAGCTCCATCTTCTTTACATCCTCAGGTAAGAGTTCTCCCTGGCTTATTAACAGAGGACCCACAGCTTCCTCAGTCCTTCTGTTCTAGCCAACATACTTGTAGAACCTCTCCTATTCCTTTGCCAGGGGCAGCTTTTTCTTCATCTTTGCCTTCCTAATTTTGTCACTGCAGGTTCTTGCTATTACCTGCTATGTATCCTTGGTGACAAGCCTATTATTCTATTGCCTGTATGGTTTTCTTTTGCATTTGAGGCATTTCAGAAGTTCCTTCTGCAGCCACACTGGTCTCATACCATTCTTGTGCTTCTATGGTACCAGGACAGTTTCTTGTTGGGCTTCCAATGCTGTGTCCCTTAGAAGCTTCCAGCCCTCCTGGGCACCTTTATCCTTCAATCTATCCTCCCAGGACACCATGCCTATTAGCTACTTGAGTTGGATGAAATCCACCTTTTCTAAATGTAGCATCCTAATTTTGCTGACCTCATGCTTTCCTTGTCAGAATCTGAAATTCTAACGTATCGTGATCCCTTCCTCCCAAGTTGCCCATCACCTTCACATCTTCCACCAGTTCCTCCCTGTTGGTCAGGTAAACTGAAGTCTCCCATCAGTACCATCCCACAGCTTTTGGATAGATTTGTCACCTACTCGAACAGTGCCTCATCTACCTCCTCCTCCTAATTAGGTGGCCTATAATAAATCCCCACCGTTATATCAGTGCCAAGTCTTTCACCTTACATCGTCACCCAAATGCATTCTGCTTTGTTTTCTTCCTCCTGAACTAGGGAACATGTATATGTGTTTCTGATACACAAAGCAGCACCCCTGTCTTTTCTCCCAATCCAGTCCTTCTGAAACAGTGTAACCCTCAACATTCACATTGCAGTCATAAGAGCCATCCCACTAGGTCTTTGTGATACCAATCATATCATAGTTCATAGTTCTTTTCACTGGCTGTAGCTTCCATCTCATCTTGTTTATTCCCCATACTTCTCCCATTTGTATACATGCCTTGGATGTATTTTGCACTTTGACCCTCTTGCTTCCTTTTTATGCCACTTATTCGCACAAAAGTGATTAACAAGCAGAGTTACTTTAAGACATATTTATCAGAAAGCAAAACAAAAAATACCCCTTCTTAAAAATGTCCAGTTGGGAGTGTGGGTGTTCTTGGGATACATTTCCATACAAGAGTAAGAACATCCATTGTTAATGTAAACCTCTGTTAATCAAACTTTTGACCCTAGTGTTTGCTCCTCAGAACCAATGTTCAAAATGCATTTTTTCTATAGAAAAATGGAGCTTAACATTTTCAGAAATAACTCTAGATGCTTCTTTCTCTGCAGGAGAGCAATGACCACAAGCTACTGTGGTAAAATGTTGTGGTTTCTTTGACGGCTGCAAATGAACGACTCCTCAACACCAAAAATACAGTGTTAGCACAGAACTATCTTATCTCAGTTAAAGTGATAAAATAAAATAATGTATTGTGGCAACTGTGCACAGTTAAAATGGTAAACAAAATCAGGAAATGCAAAAGTTAAAAGTTTCTATGTACTGTTAACTTGGTCATCACATGTTATAATTTTTTTTCTTTTTAAGTGTATAGCTTGATATAATTCTGTTTATGTTGTTAAAAGATATATCTTAAACTTACAAGATGTGCAGCACAGCTAAGTACACGTGGTAGCAGGAAGCCTTCTGTTAGCATTTAGAATTTAATACGTGCTAGAGTATTTGTTGAATATCTCAGACAGAAGCCAAGAAAATATAAAACACTGGACACATCCTCATCTTTTAAAAGGTCACTGTATTGGTAACAAAAGGCAGTGGAGGGTGGCATGGCATTTTTAAAGAGCCTATAACTCTGAAATTTCCTTCTTCCATAAATCAAATTCTGAATTTGTTGGCTCTTACGTTAAGCTGCTTCTCTTTTCAAGACTCTGAAACAATGGGCTTAGTGGGTTGTACAGTTTGGTCTCGGAGTCCTACTAGGATGACTCATATTTTTTGGTTGTACTGGTACCCAAAACTTTAGATGGGAGCACATTCACAAAAAAAAAAACCAACAACAAAACCAACAACAAAACAAAAACAAAAAAACCCTCCAAAAAAAGAAAAGAAAAGAAAAACAATCCCCAAAACCAATCAACCCATAAATAATGGGTACCCATTTTTTGCCACTCAAGTAATTAAAGCTTTCAAAGAACTTTGAAAACTTACAGTAAAGTAAAGCAAAGCACAGAAGTGCAAAGCTCCCTTTTTTAAACACCAGGCTGGCCTCATGGCAGACTGAAACAGCTTTACTTTAAAACAAACAAATGAAAACCAGGAACTAACCTGAGTCATCTGTAACACTGAGGAAGGCTGCAGTAAAAGAACTTGCCCATCTCATCCCACCTCCCCCAGCCTTTATTATTTAGTCTGTAAATGGGCAAAAAGGAACTTTCCTTTTTTAGAAAAATACTAAACGCCCACACAAATACCTCCCCTTTCCTACGCAGCATTTAGTTACATTTTTTCCAAGCCCTAAATATAGGGTTTAGATTTACAAATGGACACGAACACCTAAAGATGTAGACAGGCTCCTAGTGGGATTCTGAAAAATGCTTATATGCAATGACAGATGGGTTCCCAGCATGCTTGTGCACTTTGGTTTACCACACCAAGTGCCCCACCTGTGTCTTTAAGTGTCTAAATACCTTTGCTCAGGTTAAGTGCAAGAAAAACAGTTTCAGGTTTGTCTTTTGGCACCATTCTATACTGCCAAGAGGGGAGACCAGTGATAGTTCTAGCTTGTCTTGAACATCCCTAAGATGGCAACTAGAACTGGAAATGTTTAACATGCAGCGCTCTCAAATCCTGGGGTTACCATCCATCCCTCTGGGTTTTCCCGGACAGACTGGCTGCTTGGGGCTGGGAGCAGCAGGCAAGGTGATTGGCTGTTGGGGGTCACATACTCCCCACAGACAGACAGAAACAAAGAGAAAGAGAGAGAGGTGCATGGGAGAGAGGGAGACAGAAAGAGCATAGGCACACACACAATGCGGGAGCTGTTTGGGCATGAGGGTTGGGGGGGGCAGGGGTCTGCAGATCAGGAGTGAGGGGCACCAGCGGGGCTGGGGGGCAGGGCAGGGGGCTGCAGGTCAGGAGTGAGGGGCACCAGCAGGGGGGCAGGGGCTGCAGGTAGACAGTGAGGGACACTGCCAGGTTGGGAGGGGGACAGGGGCTGCAGATCAAGAGCGAGGGGCACAGGGGACGGGATGGGACGGGCAACTGTGAGTTGGGTGTGCAGGGCACTGGCAGCACCAGGGGACTGCAGGTGGGGAGTAAGGGGCACCAGCAAGGGGTGGGGGGTAGGGTACTGTGGTTTGGGAGTGAGGTGCACTCACAGGGCTGGGGTCAGTGGGTCTGGAGTGAGGGGCAGCAGTAGGGCTGGCGGGGGTGTGCATTGTCAGTGAGAAGCAATAGAATGTGCAGGGGCAGGGCACTGGCATGTCACTGCCCCCCCCCCCCCCAACAGGTGACAGGTGTCCTCGTTTTTGGACCTGGAAATATGGTAACCCTATCAAAAAAGCAGGCTACATTGACTTCTGGCATCCCACTGCAGCAGGATAGGGATGCCTGTGTCAACACCAATCTTTCTGGAATGGCACTGAAAAAATTGTGTTTGCTCTACCTGGCTCATATCTATGGGAGGGGTCAAGGGTGCAATGCTGACAACCTCTAACAGACAAAAGTCAACTAGGAATATTGTAACCTGAGTACAAAGGGGTTGTTCAGATATTAATGAAAGGACCTTTATACTAAAACACATCACCAATTTTACAGGAGCACTTGCCCTTGTTAAATTTTGGTGAGGCTGGCTAACAAACAAACAAAAAACCCCCCTTCATTTTTAACTACATCTTCTTATAGTACAGGGTTGGGCAACATACAGCCTGTCAGCCAGATGCAGCCCACAGAACCACTGGATCTAGTCCACTGAGCCAGTGAGGCTTTGACAGAATTCCAGCAGCAGGGGGCTTTGCCCAGAGCAAAGCCAAGCAAAAAAGATCTGCACCAAGGCCAGATGGTAGAGAGCTGCGCCTGTGCTGCAACCAGGGAACAGGTAAAAGCAGTGGTGGTGGCAGTCAGGTCAGAAAAATCGACCTCCTTCAGACCTGAGCTGGATCATTTCAACCCACAGCTCTGAGATATTGCCAGCTACTGTCTAAGAGTATTAAACCTGAAAATAAAATTGTTCCCAATCTCGTCTCTCATTCTGCTATGCACTTCTATCCTAAAGGGACACAGAGATAGGCTGGCCTTTCCCTTTGCATTTTCTCAGTGGTGAAGACCAAAATACATTTTATAGATGTTAATAAGATTAAGACACTTAACCTCCTTGTTTAAAAAAGAATGGCTGAGCTTGACAGGCTATCCACTCAGCTTGACTACATATCTGTCTGTGGGGAGAGAAACAGGAGATGTATGCATTCTGGCATAGAATGGAGAGAGGAATGGATGGCCCAGTACTCCTGGCACACATGGCAGCAGCAAAACCAGGTTGGTTTTGCTCCACTCTACATTAAAATACAGATGGAAATTTCAGAGTTCAATGTGCTGACCAGCACATATTCAGTAACACTAGTTTAACTGAAAAAGTATAACCTCTAGCAATGAAGATCTCGCTAGAATTACACCAGACATAGAAAGAAAGTGAAACTAATGCAGGACACATTATATCTGAACAATACAAGATTTTCCATTGCCATCAGTTTCATTTTTTATTTGTCCGCATCTGGAAATGCAACTGTAACCAAAGATGCTAGGTATACAGCTTCTCTTTTCTGCTCCTCCATGAACTTATTTGTTTCTGTCTTTCTCTGAAGGTAAAAAAAAAAAAAAAAATCTGCAAATTTCCCAACTCCTCTTTTCCTTGAAAAGCAGCCGACTAAAAAGTTCATTGCAACCAAAAAGATGGTGCAAGTACTTCTGAGGAGGAAGTTTGGAAAAGGTGTAGAGGGGGACACAAATAATACGTCACAGCTTCTCCTTCACAGCTGTGAAAAAAAATCCTCTTCAGGAGTTAAGGAGAGAGCTTTGCAAGAAAAATATTTGTCCATTTTCTCAGATGCCATACTTACAGGAATGAACTAAAGTCACTGAAAGGGTTAAATGCATTTAAAAACTTAATTAACCAGCAAAATAGAAAGGCCGAGATGAGTCCATGCCCTAATTTTAGATTCAGGGAACTTGGGCTTGTTTTGTCCATGTGCCAGAAATGTTCCAGGATATAAAGGAATAGTGATACTTTAAGAAGCAACCCTTGGATGAAAGTTCTGCCCCATGATCAGATTTGATGCAGCCAAGATATGGAAACATACATCCTTGTGACGGGTTATTGAGTAGGTCCCTTTCTTGCAGAGATTTACACACAAGCTTAAATTTATATACTGTGGGTGCAGTCACAGGCGAGGTCAACAGCATGTTTAGCACATGTAAAACTTTTCCAGGATCAGATCCTAAGATTATGGCCTCACTTCACTTTCTGCCCCTGCAAACACAAATATTGTTTTTGCAGACACTTTCAAAACATCTTTTGGTCCAGAAAATTCAGATTTTTCAAGTGACATAACCCATTAACATGACTTGGAATGGAGTAACAGCAGGATGTTATTTATCCAGAATAAATAATGCCACTATCATTCTGGATAATCAAACACCACAGTATGAACTGCTGAAAACTATACTTTAATTATTGTAGTGTACAACAATTAAAAAGCAACAAGAGATAAACCTATGGTACCACATAACATTTTAAAATCTCAAAGCACTAGTAAACAAACAATGCACAGTTGTTTCACTGACAAGCAAAACCCAAATGCAGGCTTACGGTTAATACAAAACCTTCCAGTTAGTTGACTTTCCAGATAACTGACTCTACTGTACTTTAAAAATATAAATCAGTCATTTTTAACCACAACATATATTGCCATTTGACTTCACTAAATTCAGCTGCACTTAACTAGACGTGTGAATCTTTCTGCCCTTAAAAATTTCCCAAAAGACCTTTTAGGTATATCTTGTTTACTAAAGAAAAGAGAAATTGCATCTTCTCTCTAAGACAGTAATCAAAGTTACATACTTTTGGCTAAATAAACCTATGAAAATATACAATGTTATACACAAGTCTACATCACAGGCAAGTAGGCTATGTTACAGGATCAAATTAAAAGAAAATCCAGCTTGTTCCCTGGCAGCATGGGGTATAGAGGTGCAGCAGTGTAAATTAGAAACATGTGTGGGTACACTTACTCAGTACTGCAAAGGTTAGTTTTTCTAATAAAGTTGTCTGAAGTGCCTCAGTCCATCATACTGGAGATAAGATGCAGGAAAGCAAACAACCAACTGCAAAAGTCTTTACTATCAGGTTGTTAGGCAGGCAGAAGCTATCTACCAATTCCTGATAGAGCAGTGGTCAATCAGGGAGCCCCTGACAGCTGATCTGAGTCTGGGGAGGCTAGTCCCAGCAGACTAAGACTGACTGTCAGAGGCTCCACAATCAGCAGTGAGACACACGTGGGGAGCAGCCGGGACAGGACACAATCTGGGAGGTAGGATCGGCAGGACCCACATGGCTGGGTTGAGCCATGCCCCCTGCTGCCAGGCCTAGCCAGGTGAGTGGGACAATCCCCTTCCGTGCCCCCTGCCACTGGGTGAGTGGGATACTGGCTGGGCCGGGCCAAGGGAGGATGCAAGCCCCGATGACCCATCCAGGTGCGTGGGGGGTGGGGGGGGCTCCCACCACTACATGCACCCCAGCATAGGCCCCAGAGGGCACATGCCTCCCCCCCACCCCCATCTGTGTGCAGGGCAGGGCAGGGCAGCTGCTGCTGGAAGCTGGGCTTTGCACCTGGAGCTCCACTGCAGCTGACTTGGGAGCGGCCTGATGCCATGTGCAATCCCGCTGCCAGGCAGGCAGGTGACGAGGCTCACCCCAGTGGCAGGAGGCACGTAGCGTCAAGCTGCTCCCAGGCCAGCTGCAGTGGGGCTTGGGGTGCAAAGCCCAGCCTGCAGCAGGAGCCACCTCTGCTGCGCAGGTATTTTGAGGGGTACATGCCCCCCCCCCCCCAAATGCTGGGCACCAATGGAGGTTGCAGCAGCTGTGAGAGGGAGTGGTGCTGGAGCAGGGACAGGCCCTGCACGGACAGGGCATGGGACAAAGCGGTGAGCAACTTGTCCAGGGGGCACGGGGAGTGGGGGTATGCAGCCTGGGATAGCATGGGGAGGGGTATGCCCCCAGATCTGCATGCCAGCCCAGCCAGCTGCCACTGTGGGCTGGGGTGGTGCCAGGCTCTTCCCAGGGGCTTCACCCAAGTTGCGCTGCAAGCTAGGGCCTGTTTGTACCATGGGCCACGGCTGTGCTGTGTGCTGGACAAAAGACATCACTGCCAAGCACTGCCACTGTCCCACTGCTGCTTTATTGCTTTGAGCTGCCAGTGCCAAGCTGGGAACAGCCTGTGTCAGCTTCACTGTGCTGGGGATGGAGGCAGAACTGGAGTGGGGCAGCTCAGGCTGGGCAGTGGCAGCACTGGGAGGGGGGGTTGGGCAGGCTATGGTGAATTTTTGGGTGCCTGCAGCCCCCCTGTAGTCCTGTTTCCAGTGTTGCCACTGCCCCCCATGCCCTCCTGGGCTGCATGCCCCCCTCCTCACACCCTCTAGATAAGCCACTCATGGATCCGTCCTGCGCCCCATCTGTGCAGGTCCTGCCCCTGCTCCTTCTCTCACCACTGTGGGGTGGGGGCAGATTGAGGCCCCAGTGGTGAGGAAGGGAGCGAGGCACAGGTAGGAGTGGGTGCTGGGGGGAGTGGGCCCCATCCTATCTGCCCTGCCCTCTGTTGCTTGTCCCCCACTCCCTCCAGCCCCTGCTCCTATCCGTGCCCCTCTCCCTCCCTCCCCCCCCATGCCATTCCCTCACCACTGGGGCCTTGACCTGCCCTGCCCCTCCCCTCCCCTCCCCTCCCCCACAGACTTACTTGCGGGGGGGGGGGGCGGCACACCTCCCAATAATTTTTTCTCTCTCTGCCTAGATCTGACCTCTCTTCCCTCCCCACAGACTGACCTGCAAGGGGGGCAGGGAGTAGCACAGTAGATCTTTAGTTGCTTTTTAATTCAAACTTTACTTTGTGTCCTTTACTATTTAAAGCACAATTCCTTGCTGACATGTTACCAGGGCCATCACTGGGTGGGGAGGGGGGGTGAATTGGGGCGACTTCCCTGGGCCCCATGGAGCCAGGCAGAGCAATGCAGTGACTCCACGCTGCCACCAGCTTCATGTCCAGCCGCTCACCACCCTCTGCCACCGAATCTGCCGCTGGCTTCCTCATGTCCAGGGGTAGGGCCCTACACATGCTGATTTGCCCCTGCTCAGATCATCTCTGCATGTTACAAATACATTTTTGGGGGCCTTTTTACTTGTTAGGGCTACTGTGGAAGCAAAAATAAGAGAACTTCTTATCCTCCCTCTGCATCACTAGCAAAAGCAATTCAGTGCAGCTCAGACCAAGCTGCGACTTCCTTCAACAGGTATCATCCATATCACTTGCAGGGGGCAAGCAGCAAAGGACATGTCTGTTACAAAAGATAAGAACAAAAGGTTCTGGTAGCTATAATGCAACTATGCAGTCAGGAAAGCAGATTCCTTATAATATCTGCATGGGCATGACAGGGTTAGATATAATGTGGACCTCAGATAAGAAAATGGATTTATGAAATCCCAATAAAATATCGCCCTCCTGCCCCCACTCCCTCAGCCTGAAACAAAATGCAGCCAGAAGTATTGCTAACAGGGTTTGTGATTGATCAGGGGAAGCAATGAAAAGCTTCAGGGAGAGTACAGTAATGGAATTAAGCCTCTTAAAGCTATAAAAGCTGGAAATGCAAAACTTATGAAGGAACACAGTCTTCCTTATATGCGCTCTCTCTCTCACACAAAATGCAAAGACAGGTTTGCCCCAAGTTTCTTCTTTGGGAGAAAACAAACACTCCAACTCCATCACAAAAAGGTAAAGAAAAGCAGCAAATAATCTAATTGTACACTGAAACATACATTACAGGCTGCCTGAAAAATATGCTTTGGAAACTGTACAATAGCAACCAAGAACCATACTACATAGAGAGACCGTTTCATAAGCCCTATAGCATTCCTGCTCCACCCAAAGAGTGTTAACACTCCCTGGCTCAGATACAAATATTACACATCAAAACACTCTCTCTTTTGATTTCCGTGCACAGGCTTATTTTCTCTCAGCAGCAAAAACAGTTGTTATTTTACACCAGTTTCTGTAAAATATTATTAAAAATAGCCTTTGAACTCACAGCTTAGAATTGTCTTGAAGAACCCTATTTTAATTCAGCAGAAATATCAGGCTCATTCTCTACAACCAAATTTAGCAATTTTCCTATACACAGAGTATGCCATCCTCTACCAATATCAAAGAAAATAATCTCATTTGCATTAGACCATATGGTACAGAAACACTTCTGATAAGGATAAATTAAGCAGAACCTAAGCTGGGGATCCAGAACTCCATTTACTTCTATGGAGCTACACCAATTCACATCTGCTCAAATATATTGTAACTGATTAAACTAGTAGAGTAAAATCCTGACAAATCTCCTAGTTGTGCGGGCCGGGTGCGAACCCGCGGCCCTGGTCGTGCTGCACGCGGGCTGTGACCGGCAGCCCGGGCACGCCGGGTCGGAGAGGGCGGGCGCTGAGCTAGAATTAGGCACAAACGCTTAATGGTTGATTTTAAGATTGTTTACTTACACCGAGATGGTCGCGGTGCAGGCTGAAAACTTGCTTGAGTTGCGGTTACAAACACAAAACAACACGAACAATCACGTGGAGTTTGCTAGGCTCCACGCAAACAGAACTCCGGATGTCCAGGACAAGCGTGCCTCAAAACTCGTCGATACGTCTTATGAAAGGTTACCGCTCGAAGACGGGAAGAGGTGGGTGGTGGATCAGGCCGCCAAACTCCTCTGAATAACACACAGGGTTTCTGTTACCTTGCTGCGCACCCAGAGTCCCCACAAGATAGATGTGAAGTCCTCTTCGGCTTGGGCGGAAACCGCTCAAGCCTCTTATACAGCTAGCAGGCCACTCGCTAGCCGCCACGTGGGAATAATTTAGCACTAGCCAATAGCGGGATACAAATTTGCATTTGAAGAGCGGGAACTCTTTGCACTGTGCATTTCTGTGCTGCAAAGGGAAATGCACCCTGCAAAGACAGCTGCAAATTGGCGGGAACTCTCTCCTTTGCACGCGGGTTCTCTGTGCAGCAAAACTCCACCGTGCAATGAAGCTGTAATCCCACGGGGATAATTCTAGTGCCGAAGCACACACAAAATCAGACCTTTGGGTCATGACACTAGTGACTTCAGTAGAACCTGGATTTCACTCCTAATCTTTGCACAGTATTGTGTCTCTTACCTGTCACTGCCTGTTTTGCGTTACAAGTCTTAATGGAAAATGAAAGGAATTAAACTGTAAAAACAGAGAAATGAAATTAGTTAACCCTTTCAGGGAATAAAATCAACACCACGGTACATTGTGATAGGTACAACAGTCTTCCACTATGAAACTGGAAAGCAGTCACCTGAAATAACATTCCACTGCCACAAAGTCCAGAGAGTGGTGCAAAGGGGATTTGCGAACTCCGCTACCTCATTCACTAGTGAATACAACCCCCAAATGTGGACAACAGCTCCAAATCTCCAGATCTATTCCACAGTTGTACTAGTCTGACAAAAAGAACCACCCCAGCCTAACAACTCCGCTAACCATCCCCTCACCCTGGCTACAATACAGCAAAATACTTAAGCACATGCTTAAGGTTAAACCAAAATGTTTTCCTGGACTGGACCTCCTGTACATAGCTTTTGTATGTTGTCTCATCAGCTCCTAGTCTCTTTCATCAGCCTTCAACCATAGCTGAACATCATTATTGTAGCCCATAAATGTATAGCTTTGGAAGAATGGATTCATAGGATAAACAGGCCCTTGATCCCTTCTTTTTGACTGAAACTCAGAGATAGCCCATAGGAAGGCTTGTCCATATTAGACACAAAGAAGGTTCTGAAAAGTTTTGATCCCAATTCTTGCCTGGATTCACTATTTAAGTAGGTTTATGTTATTTTCTACTAAGTAAATATATGTGAAAGCCTTCCCCATCCATGGCATTGAGAAACCAAGGGAAAGAGTTGGTTCAGTTAGGAGTAAAATCTCTGACTTTTCAATTCCTCTCTGTAGGTGGGTTACTACTATCTTTACTCAGCACAGAAATAGCTTCAGAAAGAAGGAACCATGAGATGAATGCTACGAACAAATTTTTGCTGACATCAGTCAGGCTTCTTTCTTTCCTATGTGTGTACTCCCTCATCTATCTACTACAACAACCAGTACCAATACCCATAGCTTTTTTGATCATCCTCAACCATGAGGGATTGCCGCTGCCAACTCCCTTATCTCAGACATATTAGAAATTGGCCTTTCATATTTATTACTTAATCCTTCTAGTTCAATTCTATGCAACCACATGTGCGCAGAATCAGTCAAATTGAGTCTGCTCCTGCTCTTGCTCTCAGTAGAATCTGTGAGAATTTTGCCATTGACCTCACTAGGAGTCTGATTAGGTCTTCAAGGCCATTCCAATCAATTGGAGATTTTACTTTACTTTAAGAATCAGACCATTTGCAAGAATACTAGTGTGGTATTAGAGAAGCTCTTGGTTAGAAAGGTGCATAAGCAAGATACTTAAGAATTTGACAGTGGGTGTTAAAGAACAACTTGCACAACACACTGTCTCTGGACAAATTTCTGAAATAGAACAAAGCTTAAAAACAGAGAATTAAGACCCACAGGTGAATTTGAGAGTGCACAGCCTGAAGGCACTGTTTACCTAAAACAGAGTTATTTTTGTAAACAACTTCCAGAGACCCATGCCTATTTGATATCCATGGCAGACCTTCCCTGATTCCACCCCCATTTTAAAAATATTTATCACTCCTTCAGAGTAATGCCCCACTTTTTTTTTTTTTTAACTTTAGACAGGGTACTGTTTTCTCATTACATTTTTTCTTGAAAGTCTTGTCATGAATTAAGGCAGGGACTCCATGGCTTCATTGGCAGCAGACTCCCAATACATTGATGGTCACCAAACAAAAGCAGAGAAAAAGTCTTCAGTCTTCTCCCACAACCCTGTTTGAAACATACCTCAAATACAACACCGATTTCTCAGGGGAGTTGCATCATGAGGTGAGCATCTAATATTTGGGACGTCTAATCAATTATTCTGGGGGACTACCTGTAAGAAAAGGTCATGATCCTTGAAATCCAAAGCCGTGCTTCTGATATCTAGATCAGCTAAAGTAAGGGCAAACCTACGTGGAGCAATCCCTGGGGACGGTTACAGCAAAGTAACTTTTGCTATAACTGAGGAGGAGGATAGCCCTCATGTTTTAGCCCCATTAGCTGACTAGTCAGGGCACTTGCCTGGGAAGTTGGAAACCCAGATTTTAGCCACTCGTTGCCCAGAAGGATTTTGAACCTAAATTTCTCTGACTTCCTAGCCTAGTGCTCTAGCCACCAGACCATAAGTAACACTTTAGGTCAGGGGTGGGCAATTATTTGGGCCCATGGGCCACGTAGAGAATTTTGGTGAGCTGTCACAGGCCGGGTCAGCACCCTTCACCCCTGCACAGAAGCTCACCAAAACTCCCTAAGCAGCCCCATCCCATCCACCTGGCTGTGCGCCCTGTTCTAGCGGGTCCCAGACTGTCTCCATGGAGACCCTGGGATCACAGGGCAGTGACAGCACAGGGCCAGGTCCCAGGGCAGAGCCATGACCTACTCCCCACATGCCCCTGCCCAGAGAACTGGCACCTGTTGCATATGGGCAGGGGATCACGGCTCTACTCTGCACTCAGTCAGGATGGGACTCGGATCCAGGGGAACAGTATTCAGAAGCAGGGTGGGCAGGCAGGGCCAGGATTATGGGGCAGTGACAGCATGGGGTTAGGGCCCTGCCAGGACCTTCATAGGCAGGGTGCATGGCCAGGTGGATGGAATGGGGCTGCATCTGGGACTGGGTCCAACATCTTGGGGTAGTGACAGCATGGGGCCAGGGCTGGGGTGGAGCCATGATCTGCTCCCCCTGTGCCCCTGCCCGCAGAACCCATGTCCGTCGCAGGGGTGTGTAGGGAGAGGATCACAGTTCTGCCCTGGCCCCAACCCTGTGCTGTCACCACCTCAAGATCCCAGCCAGTGATCCCAGCCTCACCCGCCCATCCCGCTGCTGAACACCGCTCCCCACCTGCCTGCAGCCCCATCCTATCTGCCCTGCCCACACAGACCCTGCCCCTGGTGGTGGGTGTGGGGTGGATGGGCTGGGGTGCTCAGTTAGTGGGACTGGGTCTAGTGGTGGCTGTTGGAGGCAAGTCTGGGTGCTGTTCCACCCCAGTCCTGCTGTGTGTTCATGGGCGGGGGGACTGACTGTATGTGCTATGGCCTGGGTGGAACCAAGGAACCTGCCACTGGTCAGACAAAATCCCTCAGTGGGCCAGATCCAGCCACAGGGCATATTTTGTCCATTCCTGTATTAAGTAGTCCTTTCTCTGCCATTCTGGGAGAGGAAGTCCTAGAACCTGGATTTCTAGCTTCACACTTAGGTGCCCTAACCATTCAGCTACTAGAGCTAAACATGAAACAGCCACCCTTCTCATTTCCAAGAGCTGCACCCAGGTACATGCATATGTAACCATCCATCAGCGTAGGGTTATGCATTCAGGACTAGAATGGTTACTTGTGCATAAGTGCCAAAAATGCCCTATAGGTGACCAAAAACTTGCCACTTAAATGACCATAGAGAAACAGAATGCTACTCTGGGGGTGTATCTACACAAGACGTTTACTACAGAGGAGTCTAATTAATTATGCAGTAAATGTCTTGTGCCTACATGCACACCCCTATTAGTAAACTCATTTACTCCACAGAAGACAGTACTTGTAATAATGGGGTGTCTACGCGGGGCATGTGGAGATGCTAATCCAGCTGGCTGGGGCACAAAAGTGCTCCAGTGAGGGGGCTGCCTGCCAGCTAGCCCTGCACTGAAGCACACCTGTGCCCCAGTGAACCCCTCTGCAGCATGCTGATCTGGGCAGAAGCAGCCCCAAGGTGGCAGGCTGACCCCACTATATCCGCTGCCAGCTGGGGCTGCTCCACCCCAGCTCAACATGCTGCAGTCCCATGAGCACATGAAGATGCACATCCTGTAGCAATAAACTCCAGAGTTTATTCATGCACATTCACATGTAAACATGCCCTGCGAGTTATTCTTGAATAGCTATGGTGGGTTAATCTATTCCAGTCAATTTCTTAAGCATAAACAAACCCTAGGGAGCAACAGTCCTAAAGAAGCAAGATGTTCTACACAAACTGTACTTGATGATGGCTGCATAAGGATTTTCCCAGGCTGATCAAAATGAAGAGTTCTGTCACAGCTCATATCTCCTTAAAGAATTGTTTCTTCTGCAATGCCTGTAAGATTTATCAGCAGTATTCATTTCATTTTCTGTGACTGGCTTCTCAGGCTCCATCCCTGAAATACATACCACATTTACTCAAATCTAAAATGACCCTGAATGAGACAACTCCCCAATAATTAGATTCTATAGATGGAAAATTGTATAAATTTGTTCTAATTTTCCAGGTATAGAATCTAATTACTGGAGGTTTGCCTCGAATTTGTCCACCTCCCCCTACTATAGCAGGAAACATAAAGCTGAGGGGCCATGTACTCCCCTCCCTCCCCATTACTCTCAGACCCTGCTCTCCTGGAACACATGAAAGCAAGGGACAAATTTGAAAAGACTGACCTTGAAATAAGCATAATTTACCATATAGCCTAATTCCTACAGGTACCCATAGACACAGTTCATCCAGAATTGGTGCATTTTACATTTTTTGAAACTGCTGCAAGTTTTAGCAAAGGTACTCCATAAACACACTTTTAAGTAATACATTTGTATTTGTTTATATATACTACAAACTTTTTTCTTTCTTTTTTTTTGGGAGGGGGGGAGGGGGGCCCGGGGAGATGCTGTATTCCAGGTCAAATTAGCCAAATCAGTTCCGAATCCAATCGATTGAGCAAAACTCAACTGTTCAAACACCATAGGTGGCACTAAAAACGGCAAGTGCCCTCCACCCCAGACTTTTCAGCCAGGGGCTTTAGATACTCTCAAATCCATTAGCAGGCATCCTATGCACAGGCCCAAGCCTAGAGGTCTTGGGGTTTGGATGCCCCTGAGTATCACTTGTCTTTAGCCAATACCCACAGAAGCAAGCTAGGGAGGAGTCCCCTATTTCCATAAAGTAGCCATGTAGCCAAGATTCTCCCACACTGAGCTGCCCACTGGGAGGCTATTACAGACTCTCATAAGGTGTCCTGTCCGCAATGCATTGGACAGGAATACACCTTCCATTACACAATGCTATTCAAATCCATCTTGATCAAGGCAACAGACCAGTGCAGTGATGACACATGATCTTGGCCCACAAGAGACCAAAAAGCAATATATACTACAAACTATGCATCAGATTAGCCCAAAGCCAAAAGGCTCACGATGCACCCTACAGTTCACTGGGCTGGGGCTCAGCAGAATCAGCATTTCAAGCCACGGTGACCGCAGAGCTCAGCATGTGTGTGTACTTCAGTTACCCCCTCCACAAAGCATCCATGTGCTAATTAGCCCCCAACTCATGCCTGGGATACCTCAAAATGTTATATACAGATGAGGCACAGAGCAACCTGGTCCAACTCCACTTCATGGAGAGCAGGGCCACATTAATCATATACACAAGGCTGAGAAAGGGGAGGGCAACATAGGAATTCTGGTGAACTGTTTGGGGCCCAATTTGGTGATGGCTTCTAGGCATTTAAGGTTGGTGAAGAAACAGGAACTATTGGAAATGGGAAAGAAAGTTGCTGCTCAGCTGTGGGAGTGAAGAAAAAGTCAAAACATATTCAGTGTACTGATATACCATGACCTGAAAAGTTGGTGCTGAGGGGGACTACATGCAATGGGTATTACCATATATTTTATTCAGATAGGCTGGCCTAATCTTGCCTCGTGGTAGGTTCCTATCGGTATGTTTGCCCAGTGTGGGCCATGTGTTTTATAGCCATGCTCAGCATTGGTTGCATTTAATCAGCTTCACGGTTAGTTTCCATTACTAAGCATGTTGCTTTTGGCAACAGTTTTGATAGTCAATGTATTTAATCATGTTTTCTTGGATGTAATTATAATACGAGGTGCTTTTTTCCAGAGAGAGAACTTTGTCTTATATGGAAGTAAATACAGTAATGCATGGGCTTAGCTTTATGCATAGGTAGTCCTATTGAGGTCAGCAGCATCTACAACTATCTGCAGGATTGTAAACATTTCAGAGCCACAGTAGTCTCTAACTTGACATCCTGTCTAGCAGCACCAACTCTGTCAGTGCTTACTGCACTAGAAAAAATAAAAAGTGATTAAAAAAATTATCATATGATCTCAGTCTCTTCAAAGTGGTGTACTGAGGGGGTGTGAGGAGGGTAGAATAACTAAGCCTATGCTCAGGTTTCTGAAGACACTCAAGGAGGCAAAGAGCTGGTTTTTATGCTCAGGTTTCTGAAGACACTCAAGAAGGCAAACAGCCAGTTTCAAAGAAAGTAGCCTGTGGAATGTGTTTCAAGAAACAGTGGCTATGGGCTGAATGTGATACAGTAATCCAGTTGACCTGCACTGATATTCTTAGGACTTGTGGATTTATGTATTGTTCCCTGCAACACAGAGCAAAGACTGTGTGCTATACTAAAGTACAATTTAATATTTGCTTAAAGCTTTTATTTTATTGTCCAAGTATGGGCGGCTTCCGCCATTCAAGTTAATAGCTAACCTGCCCCTATACTTTTGTTAAAACAACTTCAGTGTGTTAGCCCAGCATTCAGAGTTCTAAGTGACACACATGCCTATATTTAGACTACCTATACTTGTCACTACCTATAGTGGTCATTTAATGAGACTGGGGTTTCCCTCACTTCATCTGAAAGATACTGTAATTTCCCTGAGACCCGTCTATAAGTTTCATTTTTAAAGATAACAACATGCAATTCTTAGTTATTAGATTCTACCTCTACTTCTTAATTAGAATGCTGCATTTAAAGGTCAACACAGAATCATCATACTATACCTGAGGCCTGCAATGTTCTGAATCATCCAGACTGCATACTGAAAATGTTTGTCACATGTACTTATTTATGATTGCAAAAATAGTACCATGAAAGAAGCAGATGTGTACCCCAAAAATAGGTTAACTAGTTTAATTATTACAAACACACTGGTCAATTCGAATTATGGGGGGAAACAAAAAAAGGAAAACAGTTTCCTTTTGTAAGTTTAGTTAAAGAATCGCATTAAAGGAAGTACTGAACATGAAACACTCAATATTATCCCTTACTGAAATCATATGATGTAAACCTTGCTACAACAATAGCTCTTCCCGCTGTTAAAGGATGTGGGAAAGACTTCTTCATTTTTTAATTTAGGTTCTTGAGTAAATGTGACATCCTTCTGTGACGGAAAGAAATGGACAGAGTCTCAAGTCTCAACCCATACTTCTACCCCAAAATAGTCACAAGCAGACATCAGCCAAGGTGGAAAATATCCATTGAAATACACAGAACCCATTTTCATGTGTAATCCAACCAGGTTAAATCTGGTCTGTCTAAGAAGACTACATTTCAGTAACTACTCTTATGAATATCCAATCCCCAGGATATTCTTGGGACACTCAGAACTTAACTGTGAGGTGTTATATACTTCAGTGTTTGTTAAAGGTACCAAAGTGAAATCCCAGGAAAATGTTTCCCTTTTTTCCATAAAACAGCTCCAATGGAGGCTGAGCCTGTCCAAACTTCTCCCTAACACTGGACGAAGGTTTTTCAACACACATCAGGAAGGTCCCTTTCAAGAGATGAGAAGAAAATTCTGATTCCATATTCATTTGGTACTTGGCCCTTTTGTTGAGACTGCAAACTAGCATGCTGATAATTAGACCAAAAAGTGACAGTAGGACATTCAGTTGGACACTAGTCTACAGGGAAATGAGTGAAACTTAACTTCACACCACCAACCAAACAGACATTGGCTGCTAACATTATGTGGTTATTGCTAATCTGGCCTGGATATGAACTGGTGACCCACAGATGGAAAGTTCTATATGGTACTACCAATCCTATGAACTATTCTATCCCCAATGTATAAAGAATTTTGAAAAAAATTTAATTGAATCAAGCGGGTAAATGGTTTCCATTCATAAGGCTGTTATGACTAATCATTTTTACTCACTGTAAACATTTATCATAGCATTTTTAAAAAAGTAACCTCTAAGAGTAAAGGATACATGCCTAGTACATACCCTCAGCAACATGACAAAATGTACCTTGCCCAAAATATTTGTAACACAACTTCTATTTGTTGCTCATGTACTTCGTCAGGTGACAGGACCACACAAACACTGCATTCAAAAACTGATTTACCCAGCATAATACTAAATACTTTTTAAGCCTGCTTCACTTTCTTATTTATGCTCTGTGTTTACATTTTCATTTCTGTCAGCTGGAAAATGAAAACCAATGGAGTTAGTTTCACTTTTATTTATAGTAAGTTTCTATTTTCTTTATAGTCAGTTTTGCTTTCAGGTTTTAAATGTTGCAATGTTTGGATTTCAGACACTGCAGGGAAACATTCATTGATTTTAAAACATCTGTTCTTAATGGATTTTTAGATGAGAAAACCTTTTTCTTGGACATAGGGTTCTTTCAAAACTTATTTTTAAAAGTTTTATTTTGGATCTAATTTAGGTCCATGTTTCTTTCATTGCTTTTCAAAAGATTCTAGTGACCATAAATGAATGCATTAAAAATGCCTTCTTATAAATTTAATGGATCTTGAATGTAAGATGCACCAGCCCACTGAATTACAGGCCAAGTTTGCTGCAATGTCAAACCTGTAACTGAGTTGCCTACCTAAATTTTCCTCTTCCATACAGAATGATCGGTGAAATAAGGCTTTATCCAGGTATCAGCAGCTGGTCTCTAATATCTACAATGAATGCAGAAAATCTACATATAGTCAAATCTGCCATCTTGGCTCCTTTAAAATCAAGGAAAGCCCAGCTCACATACGAAAGAGCAGAACTGCACAAGGTGAATGAGTTTTCTTGGAAATTCCTAAGAAATCATATACTCTTTTTGTTCTCCGTGATTTTTAATATGCATAGGATTTTTAAAGACTCCTGTCATTCTAATTTGCTAGCAGAAGCAAAGTTGTTGTTAACAGAAGTCTAGTGTATAACTACAGTTCAAAATCAGAGGTAATATTTAAAAACCTAAAATCTATCCCTAGGAAACAATGACAAAGTGGCAATATCCTATGGCAAAATACCTCTTTCAAGTACATTAGGAAGCGAAGGGTATTTATACGCAAAAGCTTGCTAAGAAGAATTTTTCCAACTATTTGAGTTGGTCTAATAAAAGGTATCAGATTTACCCAAAAAACTTTGTCTGCCTTAGGAAAGTAGGTTTCTTGTGCTGCATCAACTGAAAGCTACAGCTATATAGAGTGAGGGTTTAGTTTTATGTAGTGCTACATTGTGTGAAGCAACATGTCACATTCAAGAGATTTTTTTGGATGTGTGTGTTCAAGCTGTTCCAACATAAAATGTCTGCTTTATGCTAATGAGTGCTGTAAATTTTCTGCAATCTGCCCCCAAAACACAAAGAAGATCAGTAAATGACTACTTTACACAAAGTGGAATATCACTATATTTAATTTTTTTCTATAAGAGAAGGCAGGATAGATTTGCAACTTATAAACTAAATCAGACACATATAACAAGCTTTTGTGAGCCCAAGCCCACTTCATCAGATGCTGTGAAAGGACATTCGTGAAGCCATGCAAGTCTGTCCTTTCATAGCATCTGATGAAGTGAGCTTGGGCTCACAAAAGCATATGCTATCTAGATCTGATTTAGTTAGTTCATAAGGTGCAAATCTAGCTTGCCTTCTGCCATTTTTCCCTTTAACTCATTCATAAGACTAGAATAAAATGTCCTGTCCTGCATGTAAGTTATAGGCAACAACATTTAAAAATGTTTTGAGTTTCAGGAATGAAACTGCTATGGGTGCTATATATTATTAGGGCCTTTGTTCATGCCACAAAATTGGCCTTTAAAGCAGCTTGAATGCCCTTTTGCACCACTTTAATGGCGTTGCTGTTTGCACATTCAGCGGCGTATTCCACTTTAATGGCGTTGAGGTTTGCACGCTCAGCAGTGTATTCCGCTTTCATAGATTGTAAGGCTGGAAGGGACCTCAGAAGATCAGGGGGTCCAGTCCCTTGCACCAGGCAGAAAAGCAAGATGACTACCCAGTCTTCTCTTGAAGATTTCCAAGGTAAGCAATTGCACCACCTCTGGAGCGAGCTTATTCCACAGTTTGAACACCCTAACTGAGAAGAAGTTTTTCCTAATGTTGAGCCTGAAACGGTCTTCCAAGAGTTTGTGGCCATTACTCCTGGCTCTCCCCAAGGGCACCCTGGTGAACATTTGTTCACTGAGCCCCTGATGTACTTCCCTGATGTAGTGGTAACCTACTAACAAGTCCCCGCTCAGTCTTCTCTTTTTCAGGCTTTAAATTACTTTGGTAGGTAGCAAGATAAAACACCTCCAAGGTGTTTTAGTTTGCTACCTAATGAAGCGTAACAGTGATGGGGCGCTGGAAGCTGGCGTGCACAGAGCTTGTTGGGCCCCATGCAGCACAGGGGCTGTGGGACCCAGCGGCAGCCCATGCAGGCAGGCTCCACTGAATTGAAAAAAAAAAAAAAAAAAAAAAGCGGAGAGCCTGATCTTTCCCACCCCGCACTCTTTCCTGGAGCCTGCCTGAGTTGTGCAGGGACCTGGTGCTTCCTTCCACGGCTGCTGCGTCCCCATCCCCCCCACCCGAGACCACCTGGTGGACTGGGTGCTAGTGGGTAGGTGCCACCTGGGGGGGGCCCTGCACAGCTCAGGAACTGCTCTACCTGCCAGCAACTCGCCCCAACCCCCAACACCCCCCCAGCCAAAGAGGCCCCCCTGCCCCCCAACCCTTGTGTACATGCCACAGGAGTTTAGTTCAGTTTAATTCTCCCTAAATTGAAGCGGTGTTTTTAAAAACCCACCGTTTCAATTTAGGGAGAACTAAACCAAATTAAAACCCCATGGCATGTACAAGCAGCCTTAATTACTGTGTGTAAACAGTTAACTACTTACACCAATACAAACACGCATCAAAAGTTTGCTTCAATATTTTTTAAGAGTCAATCCCTCTTCTAAGAGAGATTTTAATTTAAGCGCAATTCAGTGCACAGCAACTTTATAGGATTCCTACATATACTTGGTCACCTGATGGTTTTGTTAACACAATTCAGGCCCTAAACCGCTTACATATGCGCTTAACCTTAGGTATGAAAGTACAGACTCAAACTCATGTTAACATGCGTTTACAGGATAAATCGTCCACAGATACTTTATATACCTTCATTATTATACAGGTTATCTTAAGTCATTCTTTGGTCCTGAAGTCTACAGCCACAACAGAACTTTGAAAGAAGTGGCATTTTCCCATTTTGTACCAAAACAGACAACCCCATGCTTTAAAATTTTTTTTAAAACTAGATCTACATAGCTCAAGACCAGTGCTAGGAGCTTGGAAACACCTGACACATTTTTTCTTGCAGTGCATGAATAGCTTGTTTCATTGGCTTCCACAGAAAGCTTCACTAGTTTAAAACTGAGCATATACCTGTTTGCAAACTAAAAGCACAGTGGCAGAGAAAAAAGAAAAACAGAATAGCTTATTATGTTAAAGAGTTTGTTACCTAGATAAAGTGCTGTGCACAATACAAACTACTGTATTGGCCAGACAACTGAATATTAATGTCAAGAAATCTTGCTCTCAGACTGAAAATCCTGACCTTTTGCTGCATTTTACCAGTGTAAAGGCATGATAATCTGACAAGACTGACTAAAAATAATCTTTCACTAATCACTACGCAGAGAGGGAAAACTTATATGGTTACTATGCCCTAGGAGAGCATGCAAAATTGTCAAGCAGAGGGACAGTGAAATCTTATCCATGTTTCAAGGCATAGAAAAAATTCAGATTCAGAGAGAAATAATTTGTTTTATAGGTAAAATGTGTGACTTTTATAACCATATCACCATTTTCCTGCTATGGTAAATTTAAATGTTTCTGCTGTGGTCAATTCTCTTCTTATAGTACTAGCTCACTTTCTGCCAAAGGGATTCTATGTAGAACTTAGAGAGATTTATTTTAAATATTTTTTTACTAAACTCAAACATACAATATTTAATCTAGCTTAAATTTTTTACTATGTTCAAGAAAATGCAGTATAAAAATTTTGACCCAGTAGACTTATAACCATTAACAATTATAAGTGTTCACTAAACAGGAGGAAAGCGGTAGACTCTGACCCTGAAATCAATAAGCCTCTTCTATCTGAGTGACTGCAAATGGATCACAGGGGACTTGACTCCAGGACTCTGGAGGTCCCTTCTAGTCCTATGTTCTCAATATTAAATATGGAAAGAGGAATAAATGCACTAGAACAGCTTGGTCTGCGGTTTTCTTCAGACAGACCAAATGTGTTTTCATTGAATTATTCATGTCACTGACAATGCTGTCTCCCTGTGAAAATGTAGGATTTCATTTCAGATGCAATATTATTAAATATAATGATATATGTATTTTACATATCAGAAATCTTGTGTAAAAGAAATTAAAGCATCTAAGGTAAAATAAACCAACTCAGGAACAGATTCTCAAAGCTATCTAGGTACATAACACCAGCTAATTTCAAAGGAATTTAAGCTCCTAAATATCACTGAGGATCCAGGCCTCAGGATCCAATTTTGGCATGCTGAGCAACTTCACACTCACTGCTTTCACTAGGGATTCAAAGTGCCCGGTATTCATGGGGTGAGGGGGGCAGAGAGGCCCTTGGTACTTGAGCCTGGATTTACACACAGCTATAATTCCTACTTCATTCACAAACAATTTGGGGGGGTGAAAATGTTCAGGACCAGCCACTTGCCCTGATGGTGTACATCTACACAGCATTAACAAAGCAGACCCTGAACAAGATCATCCAGAGTGTGGATTAACACTACCATCCAGAGTGTGGATTAACACTGTATGCACCAGAAAGGAAAAAGCAGATCCTGTAACATCACATGTAAAGAACAGTTCAAATGTCAATGCCAGTTGAAAAACCAAGGTTCAAGTGGTGCAATGATTTAAAAAAATAAAAATATGCATTATAGCTCCAGGCCTGCAACTGGATCCATGAAGGTAAAATTGTGCCTGCTGATGTCACGGCTCTGGGCAGGTATTAGAGGTGTGCAGGACTGGACTGCTAATCGGCTGTTGTCGAAGGCTGCACAGGAGGACATTTTTCTTCAGTAGCATGAGACTGTATATCACTGCTCCATCTATGCCACAATCCTAAAGCACTCACTGTAAAACAAATCTTATTTCTAGAACTGCTTCTATAAACATGTTGTCAGGCAGCACTGAAGGTCCAACTATCTGCCACAACTGTTTCAAGCACCATAGGGTAACAGCACCTAAATACCTCTGAGGGTCTAAACCAGTCATTCTTGCCCTTTCTAGACTCAAAGCACCCTTCGACAGCCTCAAGGCAGCCCTCTGACAACCTCAGCTCTTAGCTTTCACTCAATTTCTGACTACAGAAGACTAACAGAGATGTTCTTCTGTTGCAGAGACTCAGAAAGACCACAACAGGCCAGGATACTTTTAACACTCCTGGCTCCTATATGAACATCTCTGGGTTTATCTGGTGATGGTGTCATAAGAGCCACATTGAAGCCATGAGGAGCGACATTGGAGCCATGATGTCTTACACTAGAAAGCTTCTCTCACTATCCTAGTTGGTGCAATAAGGGATGCTGCCCTAGGAAGTCCTCGCCTCTTGTGTTTATGGGGCGAATCTGGGGCATGCACCTCACAGGGCTTGCACCGTGCAGCATCCCCCAGGGGGGAATGTGGCTCCCTGGGTGAGAATCATGGATGTAAACAAGGTCATCTCAGCCGCCGCACGGCAAGGCTCGCTGGCTCCAGACCGGAAGGGGGGTGGGATCACTCGCGCGCACACAGGCTCAGACATACATGGGTTCACAACTCACACATGCACAAGTGCACAGGCTCACACACGGATTCACACACGCTCACACAGAGGTGGTGTGTCTCACACACACACACACACACACACACACGAGAGGTGGGGTCACACACACCTCTCCCCCGGGCTCGCAGGCGAAGGCAGTGCCCCCCGGCGCTGGTGCCCGCGGCCCTGGCCCTGGCCCCCGTCGCAGGCAGGCCGGAGGCGGCCCCGCCGCAGGGGCCCGTGTCCAGGGGGCTCCGCCCCGGCCCGGCCCGGCGGGCAAGGCCGAGCACCCGGCCGCGCCCCGGGCAGGCCTGGTCTCCGGGCCGCGGGGCTGAGCGCGCCGGGGCTCGCGTCACGGAGCCCCCTCCACACAGCGGGCCCCGCCCGGGCGCAGGCAGTCAGGCCGGTTGTCGCCGCCGCCGCTAGGCCGCCGCCGCGGGGGGAGGCCAGGCGGGCGGGCCGGAGGGCGGGAGGCGGCGGCCTCAGCGCCACAGCCTCCCCCCCACGCTGCGGCACCGCCGCGTCCCCCCCGGCCCGGCCCGGCCCGCGCTGCCCCCGCGCCGCGCCCTGGCGTTTGTGGGGGCGGAGGGGAGACAGCGGCCCCGTGCCCCCCTCCCCCCCGGGCCCGGGCTCTGCTCGGGCTTTGCTGTTGTTTGTTCGGGTTTTTAAAAAATACATTACCTCGGCGCGCCGGGATTTAAATGTTCCCTCCAGGTGCCGCCGTTGCCAGGGGAGGCGAAGTGGAAATGAAAACCGCCCGCTGAATAATCGCAGGAGCAAAACTAAAAGTTCCTGCCTCGCCGCTTGGGCTGAGAAAGGGCCAGATCGAAAGCAAAACAAGGAGAGGAAACTGCGAGGAGCGGCGGCTTGGAAATCCCCCCCTTTCCCTCCCCTCCCGGCTGTTTGTGCGGGCGAGGGGCGGAGGAAGGGGTGCGGAAGTTTGCCGCAGCCTTTCATTGGCAGGCGGAGCCGCTTTCATCATTTCTCGGAAAAGTCGATTTCATTTTCACTTCCCTCCAGCAGCCGCAGCGGCGTGTCCGTGTGCGAGAGGCAGAGACGCACACAGGCAGGCTGCGAGGTTTCAGTTCCAGGGCAAGAGAAACCAGAGGAGCTGCTGGACCACAGCCTGGCCTCTTTTTTCCTCCTTTTTATTTTCTTTTTCCTTCTCTAATCCTCTGACAAAGAACGCCTGGTTCTGCGGTTTTGCTTTTTTTAAGTGTCCCAATCTCCATGTCTCGAGGATGTGTCAACAGCCTCCCAGGGAAGCCTAGGGTTGGAAGGGACCTCAGGGATCAAGGTCCAGCCCCCCCGCGCACATACATAACTGGCACAGGGTCTGGTGAAGCAAGCCACTGCTTTGGAAAGCTTATGCATCTCTGATTTAGACAGTCTCTTTAGGAAAGCTTCTGCACCTCTCTCGGATTTAGGCAGTGCATAACATGACAGCCTTCTGCTAGTGCTAAAGCACCGCTGTCAAATCCCTATTCAGCCTCCTCTTGAAAACCTCCAGGAAAGGAGATTCCCTGGGCAGCCTGTTCCACAGCCTCACCCTCCAAAATATATGCACACTCAACCTCTTCGTTTAAAAGGTGTGGAAAACAAACCCAGCCCAGCCTCCAAAAGGTATCAGACATTGGCCTAAAAGAAAGCCCAGCCCAAGAGCTTGTTTGGAGTTAGAACCGATTCCCAATTTCTGTAGACTGGGAAAGCATAATGCAAGTCTCTGCTGTCACTGCATCCTAATTCCTTCCATCCCAGGGTATCAGATATTATGAATATGTGGAGATGCACCAGATGCTCAGCATATGCTGCCAGTTTCCTTACAGATTGCTTTTTTATGTGCAGCTTGACTGGTGTGCCTGAACATTTTTAGTTAAATTTTCAACCCCTCTTTGCAATTTTAAGCTTCACTTATTGATAAAATAATGTACATTTCCAGCCAGATGCCTAGTGCCACACAAATCAATGTTCCAATTGTGTTAGAATTGTCCTTTAGATCTCTGCAAGGCATCTCTGCACTATGTTGTCTCCAAAGACTAGGGCTTAGGGAGTTATCCTGGGGATCAGAAAAACAGGGTTTGGATCTTTTCTCTGTCAGATTTCCTGTATGACTCTCAGCAAGTCACTTGGGTCAATGCCCACAAAGACATTTAGATACCACACTCCCACAGAAATTGATTTAGTTTCTTAGTGCCTCTATATCCCCTCTGTAAAGTGGGGATGATAGTATTTACCCCTCACACGGGTATATTGCAAATGTTGATATTTTAAAAGATTGTGATGTGGTCTGAAAAGCCATAGCTAGATTTTCAAGCATGAACTAGTTAAGATAATATGTATTTCTTGAAAATATGAACTCACATTCTCAGGGTGAGTGGAAATCCAAAGAAAATATTTATTCTACAAAAATTTACACAACCCTGACTTTTCACAGGTGACAAGTCACTTTGATTTTTTTAAATCACCTACTATTTTTTACTTAACCCACCTTGTCCTAAATTTTAATAACAAAAGAGCAAAACTATGAATGGTTGCATGAAACTTGTCCAATATATTTATGAAATGTTTGGTGACAATGTATGCTCACAATTTGCTTACTGAATAAGCTATCTTTAAAAGATTTTAGATTTTTTTTCTCATAATTTGCTGACATACAAGCTTTCTGTAATATTGTTCTATTTAATTATATTTTACCTCAAAGAGAATCTGGGGTTTTTTCTACAGAGAGGCAATGGTTGTCAGTGATATTAATTAAAGTAAAACACATCTTGGTCCACCTGAAGAAAACATGAACCAAACTATTTTAGAATATTTGTTTCTCTTTCACCTTTCATTTTAGGAGCACAGAAAGGACTTTTTGGGATTGCAGACATGCATGTAATAAATGTTTGTCTAAATGGTCCACAAGAAGTCCAGCTTCTTCCATATACCACAGCCAGAAAGAAAGTGAAAACAATCAAAGAATGCTTACAACACAGCACAGGAAAAGAGCAGGAGAAACGAGGACTGCAGTACTTTGGCTCCTACTCCAGTAGGGAATTTGTTAGGTAAAATACACTCCTACAGGGGAAAACAAAAATGTTCCAGGGGTCGGTGCCAAACAGACTGGAGGAAAATTCCATCCTAAGTGCATGAGCAAGGCCCAACAGCCAGGCATATGAGCCGTTTCCTCAGTACCAGTAGGAACATAAGCAAGCATACATGGGCATAGTGGAAAATTTTAAGTACTGGGCTAATGAAGAAAAGACAGTTTGGCTCCTCTCTAACAACTTACAGTCTATCATATACTCCATTGGCATATTTGCCCTACTTGAACAAAAAATAAGGGCCAAAATCAAATAGAATTCCCTGCTTTTCATTTTTACTACTGCTTTATTTATCTATTTTTTGTATCATCATATATTATGCTCTATGTCACTTTTGTTTAAATTAGTAGAATGTGTAACATAATTGTATGCTTTTATGACATTTTATTATTATATATGTTATTTTACTGTTAATTCTATTGTATTGTTCCAATGAAAGCTGTAAATAAAGTATTACTACTATCACAAGCATACCGAGACCAATTTCCTATCACTAGTCATTCATGGCCAGTATCCAGTGCTTCAGAGAAAGGAACATAATAAAAAATCTGGAAACCACATAGTGCATTTAGAAGGCTCCTGCTGGCAGAAATCACCAGTGCAATATGGTGCAGTACATATTAAAAGTACTTAAAACATTTAAGAAGCAGAAGAATGAGCAAAGGAAGGACAATTAATCTAGAAAGAAATATCATAGCCACACAAACAAAACTGTAGAGTCCCCTGGTACAACTGAAACATTCCCTGACAAAACTGTCAAATTTCCTGAATTTTGCTACTTTACATTTTCTGGGGCCTCATCTGACTCATTGTAACATCTGCTAAAAGGTCTGATTGACTCCACTGTGATTGGGACTGGGCCTTCAGTCAGTGCTGAATACAAAACATTTCTCTTATCAGTATGTTTTAGCTACAGTCCAAAGGTGTAATGACAGCTCATGTGGATTTCTCCAAACTAGCCTATAATCAACTAGCGGTAGCAATCTAGCTATAGCAGTACAGACTACAAGCATTTGGGAGATTCATGCGGCCTGCACTAATGTCCATGCTGCTATTACTAGTGCCCAAGCTATTTGGTCTGAAGCTGGCACTATACAAGTTGCATCAAATCTCTAGATTGTAGTACAAACATATCCTCTCAATAATGCTCACAACCACCTGCGATTCTGCAGTGTCTAAATTTCACTTAATGTTATAATATATATTTAACAGTAACAAATACTAGTTTCAGAGACCACAGAGAGAGCAAAACTTTAAACCATATACTTTCGGTGTTGCTACAATGACAGCATTCATCAAAAAATCACAGGATTTAGTAGGAGCCAATATTAATGCTGTGATCATTTTATATGGCAGACGGTAAAGCAGGAGCGGGCAATTATTTTGGGCGGAGGGCCGCTTACTGAGTTTTGGCAAGCTGTTGAGGGCCACAAGGTTAGCCCCACCCCTTGACAGGTGCCCCACCCCCTGGTTGCCATCTTGGGACTGGAAGTCCTGCCCCCTAACCCCTGACCTTTGCCACCAGAAGTCTGTCCTCTTGCCCCCCAGAAGCATGCAAGGGGGGGTTGCCATCTCGGAACCAGAAAAATACCAAATTATATTCTAAAAAATCAAATATCTGCTATGACATTCATTAATGTGATTTCAAAAAACATTTTTGTCTTGATTTACCTGTGTTTGTGTTTGTATAGTGTGCATAGAGGTGATTGTATAATAGCTAAAAAGGAAATCTTACACATGGGGGACATGTGGGGGTATGGATGCATGGGTATAGGTTTGTGGGGGACTGTGGATGTGTGGGTATGTGGAGTGTGGGGGAAGGTGTGGGTGTGGAGCTTGTGGGGGTGGATAGGTGTGTATGTGTATGTGGGGTGGGAGAACATGGGTGTGGGTGAGTATGGGGTTTATGGGAGACTGTGAGTATGTGGGGGGGAGAGTGGCTGGGGAGAGTTGTGGCATGTGTGGAGGGGGAGGGTTTGCCCACCCCCCCCATGGCAGGCAGAGCCCCTGCCAGTGCTCCTCCAAGTCCAGGCTCCATGCTCCTGCCACTCCTGGCCCTGGCATGGGACCCGTGTGTCCTGGGGATGAGGAGAAGCAGGACCGGGAAGCCCCGCTCACAGGGCTCAGCACTGAAAAAGGTATCAAAATGGAGGGAAAAAAGCAAAACATTTACTTACCTGCAGGAGGGCCACAAGGCAGGCAAGGCACCAGACTTCCATGTGTAGACCCTGAGATGGTGCAGAGTCACTTGGAAGAACTGGATGCCTTTAAGTCGGCAGGCCCGGATGAGCTCCATCCGAGGGTGCTGAAGGCACTGGCCGACATCATTGCAGAGCCACTGGCGGGAATATTTGAATGCTAGTGGTGCACGGGCCAAGTCCTGGATGACTGGAAAAGGGCCAATGTGGTCCCCATTTTCAAGAAGGGGAGGAAGGAGGACCCGGGCAACTATAGGCCAGTCAGTCTCACCTCCATCCTTAGCAAAGTCTTTGAAAAAATTATCAAGGCTCACATTTGCAAGAGCCCGGCAGGACAAATTATGCTGAGGGAAAACCAGCACGGGTTTGTGGCAGGCAGATCATGCCTGACCAATCTAGTCTCTTTCTATGACCAGGTTACGAAACGCCTGGACACAGGAGGAGGGGTGGATGTCGTATACTTAGACTTCAGGAAGGCCTTCGATACGGTATCCCACCCCATACTGGTGAACAAGTTAAGAGGCTGTGACTTGGATGACTACACAGTCCGGTGGGTGGCGAATTGGCTGGAGGGTCGCACCCAGAGAGTCGTGGTAGATGGGTCGGTTTCAACCTGGAAGGGTGTGGGCAGTGGGGTCCCGCAGGGCTCGGTCCTTGGACCAATACTCTTTAATGTCTTCATCAGTGACTTGGACAAGGGAGTGAAATGTACTCTGTCCAAGTTTGCAGATGACACAAAGCTATGGGGAGAAGTGGACACGCCGGAGGGCAGGGAACAGCTGCAAGCAGACCTGGACAGGTTGGACAAATGGGCAGAAAACAATAGAATGCAGTTCAACAAGGAGAAATGCAAAGTGCTGCACCTAGGGAGGAAAAATGTCCAGCACACCTACTGCCTAGGAAATGACATGCTGGGTGGCACAGAAGTGGAAAGGGATCTTGGAGTCCTAGTGGACTCCAAGATGAACATGAGTTGGCAGTGTGACGAAGCCATCAGAAAAGCCAATGGCACTTTATCGTGCATCAGCAGATGCATGACGAATAGGTCCAAGGAGGTGATACTTCCCCTCTATCGGGCGCTGGTCAGACCGCAGTTGGAGTACTGCGTGCAATTCTGGGCGCCACACTTCAAGAAGGATGCGGATAACCTGGAGAGGGTCCAGAGAAGGGCAACTCGTATGGTTAAGGGCCTGCAGACCAAGCCCTATGAGGACAGACTAGAGAAACTGGACCTTTTCAGCCTCCGCAAGAGAAGGTTGAGAGGCGACCTTGTGGCTGCCTATAAGTTCATCACGGGGGCACAGAAGGGAATTGGTGAGTATTTATTCACCAAGGCACCTCCGGGGGTTACAAGAAATAATGGCCACAAGCTAGCAGAGAGCAGATTTAGATTGGACATTAGGAAGAACTTCTTCACAGTTCGAGTGGCCAAGGTCTGGAACGGGCTCCCAAGGGAGGTGGTGCTCTCCCCTACCCTGGGGGTCTTCAAGAGGAGGTTAGATGAGTATCTAGCTGGGGTCATCTAGACCCAGCACTCTTTCCTGCTTATGCAGGGGGTCGGACTCGATGATCTATTGAGGTCCCTTCCGACCCTAACATCTATGAATCTATGAATCTATGAGGAGCAATGCTGGAATGCCAAAGGGAAGAGCCTGCGTGGTTTACAAGCCCCGCCTTTGTGCAATTAAGGCTGGCGGGTGACATCATGAGGATGCACCAGCCGGCAAGAATAAAAGCAGCTGCTGGCAGCAGGGAGGGGGGAGCAAGTGAGGAGGCGTAAGCTGTCCGCACCGGCAAAGGACAGAGACAGCACGATCAGGGAGCGCCCAGACAGCAAACAGCAGCAAAAGCTACAAGGGATCTCTCCACCCAGGGTATTGAAATTGAGCCCCAAAAGGGGAGGAGCATTTGGGGTGACTCACCCCTAAAATTGCTGGGGACGCTTGGCAGTGGAGCCGTTGGACCACAGCAAAATGGGTGCAGTGACACAGAGGGAGAGGCTGAAGCCGACCCTGAGGGAACAGGGTTCTCCCTGCATGATCGCTCCCAGGTACCAGGTTGGGGAGCCGGGATGGGGGCAGCAAAGATAAGGGGACCCTGAGGGACCAGCGCTGAAGGAGCACTGCCAAGCATGGGCAGGAGGGCTTAGAGAGCCAGCCAGTAGGACGCTAGACTGGAAGGTCCTTTGGGGCTTTCTTCTATATTTTTTTCTTCTTTTCTTTATTTTATTTTCTTTACCCCTGCCCGACAGGGGCACCCTCCCCGCCCTCCCCCCCCGCCCCCGTCAGCTCAAGGGGCAGGGCCGACCTGCTCAAGGGCGTTCCAGGTTGAGGGCCTGAGGTGAATGACCATCCTTCCCCAAGGAGTAGGTGGGGGATATCACTTAAAGGCACTAAGGAGCGACGATACCGCAGAGCACACACGAGAAACATCCATACCAGAGGGGGCCATTCCAAGACCAGGCATCCCGCCAGAGGCTAGTGTAAGTTTGGGGTGTAGGAGAGGTTGGAGCCCCATGAATGTCCCACAAGCAGAGTGGTCTACCCCAAGGGTAACTTCGAGGCTGAACCCCACACTGATTTACCATTCAAAGACGTGGCAGGAAAGTTCGGGGAAAGCCAGAAGGATAACCGAAGCCCATCGCGGGGATCGCATGAAGCCAGAGAGTGGAAATCCTCTACTGCCTGTGCCAAGGCAGTGCGCGAGCGGGCGTTCAAGGCCAGGTGTGTGCACCATGCTCCCACTTGCCACCACTTCCCCCTCCCATCTGCCTCCACTGCCCTTCTCCTGCTGCTTCCCCTTTCCCCCCAAGCTTTCTGCTCCAGCACCACATCCCAGCTGCATGGTAAAGAACCAGCCGAGAATCACAGAGGCCAGGCTGGCTCCTTCTGAGTTCTGCAGCCTGACATTGCAGCCAGGAACCACGTGGGGCCGGAGTGGCAGGTGGGGGCTGGGAAGGAACAGCCGCAGGTGGGAAAGCAGGGAAATGGCAGCAGCAGGGAACAGGGAAACGGCAGCAAGTGGGCGTGAGGGCGGGAGTGCAGGGTGGGAGCAAGGGGCAGCAGCAAGCAGCAAACAGAGGCTCAGGTGGAAGTGCAGAGGGGCAGCGAGTGAGCATGCGGGAGGAAGCACAGAGCCTGCACCAGTGTGTTGGGGCCAGTGCCAGCAGGGGCCCAGAGCAGGGTGGCAGGAGTGCAGCTGACTCCATAGAGTCCCTGCCAGCCTGGACCCTATGCTCCTGCCGCCCCACTCTGGGCCCTGTTCCTGGGACGCCAGCACGGACCCTGCACTCCTACCCATGCACCCACTCGCTGCCACTCCCCCGCTGCCTGCCACTGCCATTTTCCTGCTTTCCTGCCTGCTGCAGCTCCTCCCCACCAGCTGCTTTGGCACCACATGGTTCCCAGCTGCAGCACTGGGACCACAGGAGCCAGCCCAGCCCAGCCCTGAGGACTGTGGCAATCACCTGCAGTCCTCCCCTTCCTTTCCTTCCCCTGTTCTTATCTGAATTTTCCTCTTGGGCAGAGGGAGGCAGGATAAGCCCCAGGGTCCCAGGCCAGAAGCCTCTGCTAGGCAGAGGCTTTCCTCTGGGCGGGGTGGGGCAGGGCAGGGCAGGGCCAGGCCAGTCTTGCTGAGGCTGCTGGTTCCTGCTGCTGGCTCCCCCTGGGTCCTACTGCCCCTGATGCCTTGTCATCTTTGACAGGTATCCAGGACAGATAAATATTCATTTTCTAAATATTTTAGGGGCCCCATGGGTCAGATAGAATGGCCTGACAGGCAGAATCTGGCCTGCGGCCCATATTTTGCCCACCCCTGAGGTAAAGAAAACAGATAACTTCTATAATATTTGAGGATTTTTCTGTTTTAATAAGATCTGACAACTTTAGGGTCACAAAATTCAGCTTAGAAATGCCAGGATATATCCAGGAGGCAAGAATTTTTACGGGTAATATCTTATATTGGACCAACTACACTGTTTGGATAGACGAGGTTTTGAGTATCAAGAGTACAGTTCCTCAGGTCTCTGGAAGAGGAGATGCAGCAGAACTACGTTGCAGATGGGCAAAAGCTTGTGTAAAACTCCATATGTAAATAAAAAGAGGATATAAGAGAAGTGGAAGAACAGGATTGGTCAGGATGGTTATTATCACCTGTGAACTTAGACTAGAGAATAGTAAGTATAAAGTAGATTATAATGGACAATGAAGTCATTGCCTATGTTAAATCTCTGGCTCTTAGTGTCTAATAGGTTAATGAATTTTTGTTCTCAGGCATATCTTTTGACATTGTTTTGTAAATTTTCTTTGAGCACCCAGAACTGTGAGGTCAGACAGGGAATCTGTCCCCCATATTTCTGGAACCATCATGGGTACAGCACCACATTGAGGCTATAAATAAATATCCAGCGCTTCTCACTAGATCTGCAGTTTTACTGAAAGTCTTTAAAAGCTTGGCATCTTTCTTAAGGCCCCAAATACTGGAGGCAGGGGATTACAGCTGAACTGTAATTTTGATTTTAAAAAAGGCAAATTTCTAGTCCTTGAGGTTGTTAAGAAAAATCTGAAAATGCAAAGCCTAACAGCTCAAAATGTGAAAAAGCAAATAAAAAGGACCCTTGATATATTAAAATCTGATTTCTAAAAACATTCTCCTTATTTTGTGGGGCTTGACTCCTGATTTTGGAATGCTTGTAGCTGGCACTTCAGTCATTGTTTTTAGTCCCTACAGTTATACACTGACAACCTGAGTGACTTATTACTTACTGGCTGATAAAATTATCTTTAGAACTAGAGATGAATGGCTACGTTTTTAAATAGAACTGGGTCTCAAACTAGTGCACTGAACCTTACTGAGCTCTATATTTCAGGGCTTTTTTTCTGTAATGGAGAATCTGGAAATCATGTCATGAGAAATCATTTCAAGAATTTTTATTGCAGGGCAAAAGCATTCTCCTGAAAAGGGAGATGAGTGGAAGATTCTGTTAATTAGTCTTTATTACTGCTTGTCAGGTCTTTATCCATAAAGCCACATCTATAGTCTCCTACATTTCCCCATCATATCCAATCATCTAATCATAACACTATGAGAGCGTTTCAGAATTTTAAATAGTCCTGCAAAATGGACTCTTATACAGTCCTGAAATTGCCTGCAATGTTGATATTCATGAGTGGACCTAGGATTTTGAAAAGAGGGGTGCAGATGGTGTGGTGCATCATCACAAGTAACACAAAACACATTTTTCTCCAGTGAAAAAGAAACTAGATACTTCACTAATAAGGCTTAGAGCTGTATTATTCAATTTAAGATGGAAGCAAAAAAAAAGAGAAAAAAAGAAAAACTTTAAGGAATGTGCATTAATTTACTATATCATATATTCTATATAATAACACAACAAACTAGGCAAAACAATCCAGAAATTTGTTTAATTAGTTCTGGAGTCATTATAGTTCTATGTACATCTCTTTTTCAGATGCTTAAATAAAAATAAACCTTCTTGAGCATTTGGACACTGCTTCCAATGCTTCATTGAGAGTGATTTCCACACTTGAGCTAATGTTCACCAGAGCTAATATTTCCACATCCAAGTTAATGTTTTTAGCCAGAGTTAAAAAAATAGTCTGCAGGACTGTGAAATGGGAGCTAGGTTACTAGGAACAGCTAATAGACAGCTGCATTGCAGAGGTAAGCATAGGTGGAGTAGTAGAACCATTAAAGACCATGTCTTGAGATCTAATTCGTCCATGTTTGTGAAGCACTTCAGAGAACTATGTAAGTGACCAGTTTTGCTGTTACTGTCATTTATTATGCAATGATAGGAGGGAGCTAGAAGGAATGGGAATGGGAACTCATGCAACTTTCAGCTCACCCTGGGGTTGAAGGACAAGGAGAGCACAGCTTATTTTTTGTTTGTTTGTTTCTGAGAGGCCCAGTGCCCTTCTGGGGGTAATAGAGTCAGAGATGATTGTGTAATTATTAGCACAATATATCCCCGTACATCCCTACAGAATCTGACCGTTCCCAGGTTGAGGTCATGATCTGTCATCTGAAAAATCCTTTTAATTACCATGTATAATGTTATAGCTGGCCTTATTATTTTTTATAATTATTCTAAAGTTTAATTATTTTTATACAATTTAAAATAATACTACAGAATACTGAACTTTTTGCTTTGTATTAATAAAGCTAAAATTATTTAAAATGTAGGTTTTCCTTTATAACATTACTTACAACACTTAATATTAGAATATCCCAAAGTATAGAATTATAATAGGCCTTTAGCCAATTTCTGATTTTAAGGATTGACTCACTTGTAAAAAAGGTGCAGTGCCATAGTTCTACAAAATAATAATTGGACTAGAGACACAGAAGGACTCTAGCCCAGTAGTCAAATTCTTTGCTTGGGAAGTAGAAGTTAAAAGTTTCTGTCCGATAGATATTAAATTGTTTATACAAACATGAACACCTCCATCAGGACACAGAGAGAAATTCACCAGAGGATGGCCCATTACCTGGCACTTGTGGTGTGGATTCTTTTCTCCAAAACAGGTAGAACATAGATTTGAAGCTGAATCTCACAGGTGAGTAGCCAAAGCAGTAGACCACAGCTTAATCTGGGAAGGAGAAGATGGTAGGACGGGCAGACTAATTGATTGACCCTCTTACCTTTTGTCTTCCAAGCTGTCTTTGTAAGATGCATCCAGCATAGGTGTGTAGTGAGCATGGGAGAGTGATGCCACCTTAGTTGGGGGGGCATGTGCCCCCCCAGAGACCAATCAGTGACCGGGAGAGGGGTCCCCCCATGGCCAATCTCGCGGACTAGGGGGAAGTCCCCCCATGGCAAAACTCACTGGCTGGGAAGTGGCTGCGGTGCTTCCGGAAGAGACAGTGGTCCTACATCCGGCGCTCGCACTCCCCAGCTGGCACTCACAGGGGGGTCACCGGTGCTCCTGCCTGCCCCCCTGCCCACCACCTAAGTGGGGAGCATGGCCTGTCAGGGGGTGCACCAGCACTCTCAGGGGGTGCACATGTACCCCCATGCATTTCCTACGTGTCACCACTGGGAGTGAGCACTCCTATAAGTTGGGCCATATTGAGGAGTGTCTAATAACTATATAAATAAAGAATATAAATCCCCAATTCAAAAAGGTAAATACATGCCTAACATCAGTCCTGTTACACTCAATGAGACTCTTCACATGACTACATTTAAGGATGTGTATAATTACCAGCCCTGGAGGGCTGAGATTCCAGCTCTTCCCACTGATAAAATTGTGGTTCTACCCCTGATTCTGCCTCTGTAACTCAGCTCACCTCAGTGCTTTCCTCCTCTCATGTCCCCATCAATTTGCTATAGAGTGACCTGTTAGCTTGCTCCTGCTGTTTCCTCCACCACCGCTTCTATGCATATTGTTCTACTTTGAAATTAATACTGTCAGATCAATACTGTCGTTTGAGAATTTATGGAGGTCAGGTGAGGTCCCGGATGATTGGAAAAGGGCAAATGTAATACCATCTTTAAGGAAGGGAAGAAAGAGGAGCTATGGAATTACAAATTAGTCAGCCTGACCTCAATACCTGGAAAGATCATGGAGTAGATCCCCCACAAATCTATTGCGAAGCACCTAGAGGAGAACAAGGTGATCAGCAACAGCCAGCATGGACTCACCAACAGCAAGTCATGCCTGACCATTCTGATTTCCTTCTATGATAAGATGACAGGCTCTGTGGATGTGGGGAGAGCAGTGGATGTGATATACTTTCACTTTAGCAAGTTTTTTTATACTGTCTCCATTGACATTCTGATTAACAAGCTATGGAAATGCAGGTCCAATGAAAGTATTTTAAGTTGGATACATAACTGTCTGGATCATCGTGCTCAATGATTCAACATCTAGTTGTAAGGAAGTACTACGAGGTGTTCACCAGCATCTACCCTGGGTCCAATATTACTCAGCATTTTCATTAATGACTTGGATGATGGGATTAAGTGTACAAGTGGTGACATGTAGGGGGTGCACACAGGTGCACGTGCACTCCCTATGCATGGCGGTGCACCCAGTGCCATCTGCAGGAGGTCAGTGATTGCTGCTGGCCACCGCCGACACTACTGGTGGCATCCGCAGGTGGTCGCCAACCCCTGGTCAGCACTCACCATCCCCCGCCCCCACCAGTGCCGGGGGCGTCTGCAGGAGCTCCACGCTTACCATTGTGGCAATCCTGCTGCCATCTCCACACTCTTACTGCCGCCAACACCTCCATGCCCCCCGCAGCCGCCAAGGCCATGCGTCATTCATGAACTGTATGTTTAGCAAATTTGCAGATTACATCAAGTTGGGTGGAGCTACAGACATCTAAATGGCACAGCTAGTATCCAGAATTACCTGGACAAACTGGAAAAATGGTCTGCAATTAACCAGATAAAACTCAACAAGGACAAGGACAAAGTCTTGCACTGGGGATGGCAAAATTTCATGCACAAATACAGGCTGGGGAATGACTAGCTAGGCTGAAGTACTGCAGAGAAGCACCCAAGAGTTATAGCAGATCATAAACTGAATATGAGCCAACAGTGTTCTCTTGTTGCAAAAAAGTTTATTGAAACTGACAGGATACTGGGTTGTAGTAACAGGAGTGTCACTTGCAAATCAAGGGAAGTGATTCTTTCACTCTGTTCAGTATTGGTGAGGCCTCTGGTATCAAGTTTTGGACCCTGCACTTCAAGAAGGATGTGGGCAGATTGGAAAGTTTCCAGTGCAGAGTGACAAAATTGATTTAGGGGCTTGGGAAGCACGGTTTATAAGGAAAGACTGAAAGAACTAGTGTTATTTAGTTTGGAAAAGAGAAGACAGGGGGATTCTGATAACAGTCTTCAAATACCTGAAGTACAATTATAGAGAGGATAGAGATAGGTTTTTCTCTGTGGCTGTAGGGGACAGGGCTAGGAACAATGGTCTCAAGATGCAGGAGAGGAAATTTAAATTGGAGATTAAAAAAAACATTCTGACTATGCAAGTGGTCACACATTGGAGCAGGCTACCTAAAGAAATTATGGAATCTCCATCCTTGGAAATTTTCAAGAGTAGACTTAACAGACACTTGGATGGGATGGTTTAGTTAGGGATAATCGTAACTTGAGCAAGAGGCTGGATTAGAGGAATTTGTGAGCTCTCTTCTAGCCCAACTTTCCCATGATCCTTCAATGCCTGGCTTACTTCTGTCTTCTCGAATCTATCCACCTATGAGACATCATCTTCCATGCTGATAAAATCTCTGACCCTGCTGTCTCCCATTTTTTCTCCTTCATGTCCCCCTCTGATGTTTAGCTTTGTATTGAGTTCCCCACTTTCTGTCCAAGACTTGTGACTTGTTTCCACCTTTTCTGTCTCCAGGTTTTCTTTCCCTGATACTGAAGACTGAATCTAACACATGATTTATATTGTGTGTGGAATAGAAATAGGTATGGACTACCAATTTATAGCATTGGTTGCTCTGTCATTTTCCCCACAAGGGGAAAGCAATTTATACAATTAATATGATACAAAATAATGCAAAGTTTAGAATACATCTATAGCAGGAACTACAAGGTGGTGCAACTACCTATGATCTTCAAAGTTCATTTTCTTGCTGTGTGAGCAAATATTCACAATGGGGAAAACATGCTACACTTCTAATATTTGTTAAGCAAGACTCTGTGTAGAGACAGTGATTCAGTTTGGCATGCTGAGCCCTCAGTTCTACCTCATGCTTCATGCCGAGCACTGAGAGTGTCTATGAGGATGGATCCAGCCAAAATGTCACTGGGGCACCAAGCACTGCTGGAGGCCTGGTCCTTTTTCCTGCAAGGCTGCCAGGCCAGTGGAGGGGGAGAGGGAACATGGGGAAGGGTGGTAGCCTGGTGGTTTCTCAAGCCCAGGGTCTGGGGTTAAAGACCCCTAGCTGCCTTGATAAGGGAACTTCTTGGCGGTGTCCCCACTCTTCTAAGTTGGGGCCGGCTGAGACCTCATAGGTTGCCTTGGAGAAGGAAGGCTGCTTAGTGTTCAGTGGCTCTGGGGCTGGGTGTTGTATTTGGCTGGGCTGAGAGACCTCTCAGGTGCAGTTTTGCTTTTTATATATACATTTTTGAGCCACTGTGACCCCTCAGCCCATACCACATATAGTCTCAAAGAGACAGAGGGCTGCCCAGACTGCATGCATGCTGGCTCCTGGGCTGGTGAGCTGAAGGGTATAAGTTCAGGGTTGTTTGTGGACCCTCTTCCTGAGCAAAGATGCCTGCTCTCAGGTGGCTGAAGGTTTTTATTCCTCCCCCACCAGTCCAAGTAGAGCCCAGTCAGGCTCCTGAGCCTGCCTGATGAGCAGCAGGGCTCTGAGGTGCAAACTTGCAGGGCCTGGCATGCCAGACTAAAACACTAAGTCTTCAAAAGGGATGATCTTGTCCTCTTTCAGAATGATAGTCAGGATTTCATCAAGTTCAACAATAAAACTCTTCTTTCTGTTCTTCCTCGGTACAGGTTTCCCTTGATTTATGCTGTACCTGCATTCCCAGGGAACAGCACATAAATTGAATTTGCATAAAGCAAACCCACTTTACAATGTAACAAATAGGGATAGGTTCCCATGGTGGAGAGGGAGGGAGGAAGGGAGTGAGGCTGGGACTAGAGAAGGGGCGTGGGGAGGGGTGCTGCTCCCAAGGCTGCACAAGGTAGCAAAGCAGAGGGAACAGAGCAGCACTCACCCCAGCCCCGGCTGCAGCAGACCCGGGAGCAACCAGTGCCAGCAGCTGCTGGGCTGCATCATGCTCCGCTTGTCCCCATTCACCTCTGTTCCTGGGCTGTGCCATGCCCTGGTGCAGGCAGCTGATATCAGTTGCTCCCGGGGCCGCTGCAGCTGGTGCTGGGGTGAGTTCTTTACCCCATGTCTCTAGTGGGTTATGGAATAGAGAAAATCCCACACAATTTACTGATTTGTTTTGATGCACTGGCTGAGGGAGTAGTTAGCTGATTGCACGATTTCACAATGATTACACACTTAATTTATACAACACAATTTTATTTTAAAACTCTTTGCTACGTATATAACACTGCTTAGCTTTAAGAAACACCACAAACGTTAAAAACACAATAGTTACATATATCAGAAACAATGCTCCGAATGCACTTCCTTCCCAAACAATACTATAAGAATTAGTGTTACAAAAACAACTACAATTACAACTAAAAGTTAAATTTGAATCAATACTATTATTTTTCATATTATACTTACAATCCTAGAATTCCGAGAAGCCAAATACCAAAATATGGTTTCATTCCTCAGTAGTACGATTTAATGGGTTGACCTCAGTAGTACGGTTCAATGAAATGGGCTCAGCAATACAATTCAATAGCGTGGCCTCAGCAGTGATAGGACTAAGTCCCCTTCCTTCAGTCCCTTTCAGGTGCTTCGCAGCTTCAGCGTGAACTAAGAGATTCGTGTTCACGGAGAGGGTGGTTCAGGTGATCAGTCTGACCCGGGCTATACTTGCGATTTTTCCTTCGTTGGTCTACAAGTATAGTCACCTCCAAATTGGGACAGTAAGTTACAGTTTTTATTGAGCGAGCTGCCGTAAGTGGGCTCCTCCTACTCAATATGTCACTGCTCCCAAATTTGGGCTCGGATCTTACTCAACAGATTCTTTTACCTTTGTTGAGCATTTTAAATTACCTTTGGGAAACTTCCATATCACTGCAAATGCCCTTTTCTTACAAACCTGGTCAAAAGGCCCCAGGGTTTGATCTCTTGGAATTCAGGATATTTGCTCTCTTTGTAAAAGACTTCTAAAAGATGAAATTTAAATTAAGACTTTAAGCGAAGTCAGGACCTTTTGCACGTAGTCCCAAAACAATGAACTAGATAAGGAGATAAATCTTATCTTCTTCCTGAAACTGGCTAATGGGCAACCTTTACAAACATTCAAACTATTTCATTCAATATGACACCCCACACCACCTAGGGCTTCACTTGTCCACACCCACGCCAGCCCATGCTGGAGCAGCCCTGGAAGCAGCTGACACCAGCTACCTGCACCATGGCACAGTGCAGCCCAGGAGCTGGGGTGAGCCCAGCCACAGAGGGACAGGTGGAGCATGGTGCAGCCCAGCAGCTGCAGGCAGCTAGTGCTGGCCACTCCCAGGGCCACTGCAGCCGGGGCTGGGATAAGTGGGGCTACGGTCCTTTCCCCTCCCCCCACAGACTTATCTGCTTGGGTGGGGGGCATATCTATGCTGATCACATAAGAGCGAATTTGCATATAAAGAACTGCATAAATCAAGGGAAACCTGTATCAAGTATTAGGGTGTATGCACTGATGTTGCAAACAAATTGTTGGTCAGTTGGAGGTGGAGAGTCATGAGGCCCTTGTTAATGCCAACAGGGAATTCAGTCATTCAGCCAACAACCTGGTTCTAATGGTGAAACTAACGCCCTGTATTCACCTGTCGTTTGTAGGTTTCCCTTTCCATAAGAACTAGCCACCTCCTCCACCTTCGGTTGGCCTTTGTTTACACTTATACTCTGGCTGAGAGCAGTGATATCAATATTATATTGTCAGAGATCTCAGGTGGCAATAGCTGTTCTTGCATTCAGGTCTGTCACTGTTCGGATCATCTAGTAGGGGTCGTACAGTCCAGGATGCAAAGACATTTTTGTGTTTTGACCCCAATTAGAGTGATCACCTTGGAAGCAGCTATCCAGTCAGGGAAGGTAAAGTAGGACAGTCTATGTTTGGGGCACCTTTTCTATCCCCCTCCACCTGTGGGGTGAGTAGAGGGGATTATAAAAAGGACTACTCAGTCACAACTGCAGCTGCCTAATCACCTTCCTGTCCAATATGAAGGGTGAAGCAACCATTGTGAGACTGTCATCTGTGTATAGATTCATGACTAGGAACTCCTAGAAATTATTTCATTTGTCCCTGTTCTGCTCTTCCATTGCTGCAAGACTCTGTAGAAGATATGGATATTAGTGATTGGTTATTGTGGTAGATATTGGACTAGTGGGAGAAGCCTACATGTGACTTGCTTTACATGAGGAGGCTGTGCTGCACATTGACAACCACATGGATCTTGGAGAAGAAACCTTTGTCCAATGGCAAAGAGATCTAAGACAACTGAGGTTACTCTTTCACTGCAGCCTTCACCCACCTTTGGAGCCATTGAGTGCCTTCTGCATCCACTTGCTCCAATGTTGTGGTCTTTGTGTTGTGTTGTGTTGGACTGCTTTTTGTCTGAAACTCACCTTTGACCTTACTGCCATGGGTGACCCTACTAGGAGTACAAGGTTAGAGATCAGGAAGCAATATTTTACATTTAGGGTGGCCAAAATCTGGAACCAACTTCCCAGGGAAGTGGTCCTTGCCCCTACCTTAGGCAAATTCAAGAGGAGGTTGGATGATCACCTGTCTGGGGTCTTGTGACCCCAGCATTCTTTCCTGCCTGTGGCAGGGGGTCAGGCTAGGTGATCTGTTCAGGTCCCTCCTGACCCTAGCTACTGTGAAACTATGAAACTCCTGATAGTGTTGGTCTTAGGGTCATCAGTACACACAAGCCTCTCCACCCTGTCAAAATGGCAATCCATGGAGAGGGCATCAGTATTACTATCAGGCTAGGTCCTGTTTACAAGTGGCCTCTTGAACAAAACAGGACTACTCACATGCTTACAATTAAGCTTGTGTTTAGAGAAATGAGGCCTTAGGGGAGTCAGAATAAGGGCCCATTGACTGCTATGAGATACACCTCTAGCAATTTGCCCAATGTAACTAATCCTTTCATATGCCTCAGTTGATGAGAAGGTAAGATCTCCTCCATGTAAAATGAATTAATTAGCCATATCAAACTGTGCTTACAGTGAACACATGTGATTGGACAGTCCTACAGCAGAACTGCTTTGCATTAATTTCAACATCTAAAAAGCCATTCACAGAAGATGTTAAAACACTCTGGGGCAAATTCACATAGGAGATAATTTGCCGTTATTAAGGAAAAAAAGAGGTCTCTACTAGTTTTATAAGTGTACATAAAATACATATCGTTTCCCAGCACTTATGCTCCACTTCCTGATTACTAGGAGGTATCCCCCCCGCCCTGCTTTTTTAAAGGATAATTATAGAGAGCTGCTTCAGGACAAAAAAAAATCCTTATTTTAAACTTTGTTTTTTAACATTAAACGAGGATATCTCAAAGTGACCTCAGGAGAAAATTAGTTGAATTAATGTTGGAGTATTATGGAAAATATCTTTGGTAGGAGTTGTTTTAATTGCATTTTTAAGCATATATATGCATGCATGTTTTTTCACAATGTTGCAATAGCATTTCTTTTCACCAACAGTTTGTGTAGATTTTTATTGTCTAGTTAATGCAGATCTATATTGTCCTACACTATCTCATCATGATTATGGAATCACCTACAAGAGGTAGCTGATGAGTTGTCAATTGCAAGAATAAATCTTTTCACTTAAAATATAAGACTTTCTGCCCTTCTCATCACAAAGATAAGAGATATCATTAATGCTGTTTTATTAAGATGGCTTAGAAATCTATGTAAGGGTGTGTCAGTAGGCACAAATAATAGCTATCACACATCATTGGTATCAAGTGACTTTTATCTCAGTAATACCAATTTTATTTAATATATAAATTATTGGCCTTTCTAGTGGAGTAATAAGGTATGAGACTATAGAGAGCACTGTCAAGTCAAGAATGTATAAATTAAATAGAAAGGTATAATTCAAGTCTAGCCTTTCTTTTTTGTTTCATTTTCCTTGTCATACTTTTTTTTCTTGCTGAAATAGTTGAGTTCCATCATTCTGGCAAATACACTACCCTTATGCATTTTACAGCATTTTCTTCTTAGGGTAGGGATAGAGAAAATAAAGAGTTCATTTAGTATCAACACTAATAATATTAATATGTAATATTCCTTGTTATTCATGTCTCTTTGCAGTTTCTGACACTCAATTCTGAATCTGTTAGATAGAAGGGATACCTACTCATACCTTTTTAAAACTGAAGGCTGAAATAAGACTTGATATAAAGAATATAGAATAGAACCTATTGGTTTCAGTAGACAATAGACTGTAGCTGAAATTACTGTATTTACGCAAGTACAAAATGAGGACTTTTGTGCTCAGTGGATTAAATGCAGCCAACATGAGCATAAGTATAAACCATGTGGCCTATACTGGGCAAACATACTGATAGAACCTTTTGTTTTTTCTTGCGTGGCCCTTTAAAAAATGGGCAGTTGTTCCCCAAGGAGGGAATGAGCACCAGGCCTGGAAGTACTGTAATACCAGGCTGGCACTCAGAGAGACCAGAGCAAGCTCCAACACCCTCCTCAGGTGCCAAAAATGCAGATGGGAACCTTTTTTTTTTATGTGGCCCTTAAAAAAATGGGCAGGTCTTCTCTCCAGAGGAACTGGCATCAGGCCTGGAGGTACTGCAGTACCAGGTCAACACAAGGAAGCCGAGAGCCAGCCCTGACACCCTTGGGGCCAAAAATGCTACATTTGATATGCTGATGGGAGCCTTATATATGTATGTATATATATACATTTTATTAAAAACACACTTATCACCCTATACTAGAGCTTCACGTATTGAACATCCTTGTTTTACCAGGACGTTATATCACAGAAACAACTACATATCAAAAACATACAACTACATATATTGAATCTTTAAACAACATACATCAACTTCCCACAAAAAACAAACCCTTACAGAAAACTTTTTCTTTATGCAGCAGAACCCCATGAAAAAGTGTTATCTCAGTAACCACATGAAACTCTGCCCCTCCCATCATTCCTCTCTGTTGGTTTTGTGAAACAAGTACTCCCAGACCTTTTTCCTCCCCTTCTCTGCTTCTTCCTCTCCAATCTCTTCCTTGTACCATTCGATTTAGTATTTTAGTTCATGCAGCCCCAGCTTCAGGCACTCTTTCAGTTAAAGCCAACCCGTAAATACCCAGAGGTTTTTTACTTTCCATTGACTAATTTTACACATGTTAATAAAGCCCTTAATAATGTTTTCTCTGGCCCCTTTGTTCAGAGTCCGGATAGTAACATCTCCTGTGCTAATAACAGTTTTATTTTGGTGACATGCAGAAAGTGGGAGACCCTTTCCCATATCTGCTTTGCATATGTACACTCCCAAAACGCATGACCCACCATTTCTTCTTCCCTGCACCTTTCCTTTGGGCACCTACATGAGCTTGTCAAGCCTCATCTGTGTTGCACTTCTCTCACCCCCAGATATTTCTTATAATCATCCACACTAGGTCAGTATGTTCCCCTTTTAGTTGTTTTCCCTCCACCATTCCTCACACCTTCTTCACTTGTCTTACTGTGAAGTTTCGCACCAGTGCCATTTTGTCTCTCCCCCTTACTGCTTTAATCAATTTCTTATAATCCTTCAGGACCATCAGACCTACCTTCCTTATTTTATACCTCTGCATGAATCCTTCCATTCTGATGCAATGAATTGATGGTTTCCATGCTCATGGACTCTTCAAAGAAGTCTGAAATACTCCCCATTTCCTCAAAATTGCAGTGGTGTGAAATCGGGTGATATGTGCTGCTTTCCTGTCTCTGCCCATTACCGCCTTGCATACTGCATTTACATATTCACATAGATGAAGAATCCCAAGTCCGGCAGCCCCCATCTCTCCAATTCTCTTGCTTTGTACAGTTCAAATCTAGTCAACCTTTCTCTTTTGGCATTCCAAAAGAACACTCATATTTTCCATCTTTTGCTATCTTCCCATATATAGAATAATTGGCAGTAGCACAGTCTTAACAACTGCCACTTTTCTGGCAAAAGACAGTGTCCTTCTGGACCATAACCAAAATATTTGCCGTAGCCTTCATGTCACCTTTTCCCATGCTGTATTACCTTTCCCTTTGACATCCATTGGGATTCCTAGCACTCTGATTTCTCTCTCTCTCACTTGAAGGCCCAACTTCACCACTCCCATTATGGTGCTTTTCAATCTAGTTTAGCCCCTGTCACTTCTCCACACTCTGATGTATGCTTTAGCACCCTTTCCATCTAAAGTATCTCTCTAAATATTACATTTATATCACCATGTATAATTCGTATTTTATCTCTCCCCCTTCTTTACTTCGTGCATGACCGTGTCTTTTCCTATTCTTTGTTGTAATGGTTTCATGCAGCATGCAAATAGCAGTGGTGGCAGCGAGCATCCTTGTCTCACCTCTGTATGGATTTTAAAGGCTCCATTTAGATGCCCATTAATTTGGACTGGACTTCTTGCTTCTATACAGTAACCTTATTCAACATAGAAATTTCTCTAGGACTCCCATTTTTCCTAGCACTTCAAATATGTAATCATGATTCACTCTGTCATATGCTTTTTGTAAATCTAGGTTTGCTATAACTGTGTTTGTTTTCCTCTCTTAGATGTATCTCTGATCACTCTGATCACTTCAGAAATCCTTCTACCTGGTACTGTACATTCTTGGTCTTCATGTATTATATTCTGGAGGTTTTTCCTCATCCTCAAAGCCAGTGTCTTGACCCTTAACTTGTAGTCCATATTAAGGAGTGTGATTGGTCTCTAGTTTTTCAGGAGTTCCTTCTCCCTTTTTTTGGAGAGTAAGATCACAATGCCTCATGTAGAATCTTTCCCTGCCTCTCCTGTTTCTGCAATTTCTTTGAACACTTCCACTACATCCCTTCCCATCTGTGCCCAAAACTTCTCATTACATCCCATAGGCAGTCTGTCTGCTCCTGGTAATTTCCCTTTTTAAAAGGTTTTTAAACACTTCTCCACTTCCTTTTCTTCCAGACTTCTTTGCTTTCTCCTCCTCTACTTTCTCTTCAATTTCTTCCAAAAAAACCTTCATCTTCTTCCTGTCTGTTTCCTTCTTCTCATATATAAGTGCCTCTTCTGTGTTTTCCTGCCATCCTATTCCTAGTGGGCCAGCTTGCCATTATGCTCCCACTGTCTGTTGCTTCTCAGACAGTGGGAGTGGCGGCAGCAGGAGTCCAGTGGCAGCAACTGTGGAGCTCCCAAGCAGCTCCTGTAAGTGTATAAAGTGTATTTAAAATGAGGGTTCAGCATTCGCAAATATTTGAAACCGTGAATGCTGAACCTGCAAATAGCGAGGGTTTCCTGTATATGGTGAGCCATGAGCCTTTTGGTTTTGGATTACCATCATGCATAGTTTGTACTGCATATAAGTAAGTACAAACATGTTGATTAAAAGTATGTTTATAGAGTACTTGTACTAAAACTTGCAGTAGTTACAAAAGAGGCAAATTGTATCAGTTCTGGTAGAACTTAGTCTATGGGTACCTGTAATATTCAGTATTCAAGCTATTACAGGTATGTTTATTTTTAGGTCAGTGTTTTCAAATGTGTCCTTTACCTCCATGTGCTCAAGGAAAGCAGATTCTAACAGTAAGGATGTAGGGAAAGGGCTGATTATATTTGTTGGGGGAAGGCAAGCATAAGGGGGCTACTTAACACCCCCAGATTTAACTTTCCCTGCTGTTGCAGTTGAAGTGGGAAAAATTAAAGGCAAATATCCAATAATTAGATTCAGTTAGTGGAAAGTTATAACAAGTTTATACATTTTCCTTATATAACATCTAATTATTGGGAGGTCATCTTATATTCAAGTAAATATAGTAATCTCCAGAAGCTTCTGTGCTTTAATAGAGAATTTCTAAAATGGAAGTTTCTATAGCAGTTTTTTCTAACTAAGCACGGTATAGTACAAAAAGGATAAGTGATACATTTTTGCTCAGTTTGCCAAAGCAGAACAATGCTGAATTAAGCACCTGTGTCAGGGGCACTTGGAAAACACCTACCAGATAGGGCCCATCAGGGACATGGGTGTCTTCATTAATGCCAAATGGGCATAAGTGGGAGATAGGTGCAGGGATGTTCAGTTCAGCCAAGATAAGGGCACATCTGAATATGCAGAATAGCAGGAACTTTAGGCACCTAAATCACTTCACTGATGAAAGCAAATGACTCTGTTTTTAAGCAATTTTTTAATGGATCACATTAGGACTGCTCCCTAACTGTCTGGCTCAGCCTGGCTAGAATGGAAGCATCTTTCATCCCTTTTATGGAAGCTGCTACTGTGCATCCAAAACCACAAGACTTATGGGGTCAAAGAGAAATCAAGTGAGAGGCTCTTGCCTCTGCTGCACTGCTCCAGACGAAGAAGCTTCATTTGGGCAGGTCCTGTCCTAGCGCATATGGTTCTGGCTCCGGCTCTGTTTGTCTTCCTCCTAGGTCCCTCTGTGTTCTGCCCCTTGTCCAAGCCAGAACCTTCTTCAACATTTCAGATTTCACAGTCAGCACTTATTACTGAACCAAGAACCATCTTTAAACAGTGAGTTATTCCTACTGATTTCTCCTCTGCATGCTTATTGACTACATTCATTTGCTAAATGAATATGTCTCCTTAGGTCTGTGTAGGAAAGAGAAAGAGAGAGACTAGGAATGATTTCAGAGAACATAGTAGTAGTTTATTCCTGTCTTTTAACAGTGACTGTCTTCTCAAGCAAAGGGGACCAACAGAGAACAAGCAAGAGGGGGACTGACTCTGTTATAAAAAAGCAGATATAATTCCTGTTAAAGTAAATGAATTAACTGAGGTCAGTGCAACTTGTTTCCAATTAGTCCAGGGTTGTATTTTGCCCAAAGAATATTGCACAATTGTTTTATTATGTGATGCAACACATTGATGTGTAGCAGCTGGCCAGGATAAGCTGTTTCTGTCATATACAGAATTGCTGACTCCTCTTTCCCTTCATTCCTCATCTTGACAAGTCTCCTCTGGCATTCTGACCATTGCCTATTTTCAGATCTGCTAAACTGACATAACAAAGGCAAAACCTATTTCATGCACAGGATATGAGTATAGTCAGGCAGCCCTTATCTCTGTTACACTGTTTTGTGGGTCACCAGGGGAGTGAAAAAGATCACACCCTGTACTAGACATAGCTCTGCCAGCAAAGTTTCCGGTGTGGACATAGCAATGTTGGCAGAAGGTGGGTTTTGCCAGAAAAACTTCAGTCATGTGGGAGCTGGTGTAACTCTGGCAGCAGAAAAGCTTTTTCTGCTAGCAGACCTGCATCTATGTCAGGGGCCCCAGCAGAGCCAAACACAAGCATGGGCAAACCGGGCGGCTGCCCAGGACCTGGACAGAAAAGGGGGCATGAAAATGGTAATTTTTTTCTGTTGTCCAATTATCATCATCATCTTTGGCAAAGGGGGACCCGATACTAAAAATTCACCTGGGGCTGCCAGGAGTCTAGGTGTGGTACTGGGCCCCAGACACCTTTGGCATTATCTAGCCGGGTTTATAACCCCCAAGGATGGAGCTTCCACCCCTTCTCTGGGTAACCTGTTCCAGTGTTTTACTACCCTCCTAGTGAGAAAATGTTCCCTAATATCCAACCTAAACTCCCTTCCTGCAACTTAAAGACAAGACCACTGATCCTTGTTCTGTCATCTACCACCACTGAGAACAGTTTAGCTCCAATGATCTCTCAAAAGCCAGGACAAGTATAAATATATTTTTTTAAATTTCTAAAATAAAAAAGTTGAAATTCTGCCCAGTAAGATTTTTCTTCCATGGGAAACTAGACATTCCAAGGTACAGAGGGACCAAGCCATCTCTTTATTTATTTATATATATATATATATATATATATATATATATATATATATGTATGAGTGTATATATATATATATATCAATAAACTTTCCTTGACTCTGCAAGTCAACATTTTCAGAAGCCCATCTCTCAGAGAGCATCTCCTCTATATAAATCTATTTTAAATCACAAGTTATTCAGGTTTTCTAGAAGCACCCAAAACTAAGAAGGATATAAAAACAAAGTTCACACAAGAACATGAGCTGCAAGTGAAGCACAAGCCTTTCATAAAGTTATTTTAAATTTGAGAAGGAGAGAATTCACACTGAATCCTTTCATCCTTTTAAACCTAAAAGAAAAATGAGGCAGGAAAAGGAAAATATGCTGAATTGGTTAATGCAGGTGTGTCAGATTCACCTCTTGCCCCAGGCCATAGGCCCTTGTGGGACAGATCCAACCCAGGCACAAAGTCGCACCAGTGCTGGTACTGGTGTCAGCAGTTTGTTCTTGTCATGTGCTGTGTGCCCCATGCCAGACCTGGAGCTGCTGCCTCTGTTCCATGTTTTGTGCTGGGGCAGCAGATCTATCTCTGGCATAGAGCATACAGTGGAGACAGCCAGCACTGGGTCCCGCATAGCAGTGGTAGTAGGGCTAGTAGTCAAGGTGCTGGGGCCACAGTGGTCAGCCCTTAGTCCTCCTGCCACCAACCACCATATCCAGTGGAGCTGGAGGGCCCTACAATCTGTGGCAGGCTACTCCTCTTCCCTCAGCCATATCCCCCAACTTCTTGTGGCCTGGTAGTAGTGTAGTGGGCCAGAAACTGTGACTCTGCAGGACAGATCTGGCCCATGAACCATATGTTTGACACCCCTGGGTTAATTGATTATTTGCATTTATACAGTACAAAACTGAGTCCCACAACATTTTACCTACTGATTTACCAAGTGCAAATTAGGTAGAGAGATAAATACAAAACCTGGCATTACAGAAGATTTTTAAGTAGGGAAAATCTAAACACCCAAATTAGACCACACTTTGGTCAGGATGTCAACCCAAAGCATTCCTCCAAAAGGCAATGTGGTGTTGGAGGCAATATAGGGGCACGTGTAGACAAAACAAGGGACATGTGTGCACAACACCTTAAAGCGGGTTAAATGATTTTGCACCGCTTTAATGGCATTGGTATTTGCACGCGTTGGCAGTGTATTGCGCATTAATTCTAGCCACTGTAGCACATTCGGCAGCGTAATGTGCCTTAAATGACTCTGGGATGCAGCAAACTAAAACACCTCCGAGGAATTTTCGTTTGCTGCCCTACAGCTGCGGAGCAAAGCACCGGGTTTCATGCAGCTCAGGGGCTGTGCAGGCAGTGTGGCAGAAGGCCACCTCTGTTTCTCCCCAAGAACTCTGCTCTGTGACAATTTGGTTATCTCTTTAGGTAACCTGAGCTGGATACATTTCTGAGGGAGGGGGGGAACCTGCTCCCTCTGCCTACGTGCCTGGCATCACATACCTGGGTGAGGGGGCTAGAGGCTGCCAGTCTGCCCAGCAACCAGTGATGCATTTCAAATTGGTTAGCTGACAGCCAACAGGTGCTGGCCTCCATTGGACCAGGTAAATGAGGTCATAAGGGCTATATAAGTTAAGGACTGCACAGGAGGAAGGGGCAGCAGCCATGAGGAAAATTCAGAGAGAGAAGAGCTGAACCATCTGAAATTTGCTCTCCCTCTCAAAACTCATGATCAAGGAACTGCCTGCCTCCAGAGGGAATCTCCACTTGCCTCTGGATGATACTTGTGAGTAAGCTACCTGAGATCTAACTAGATAAATAGCTTGCAATAATTCAGATGCATGATCAAAGGCTACTCCAGCGACCCTGTTGCTCTATGGCAGGGGTGGGCAAAATACAGGCCATGGGCCGCATCTGGCCCACAAGGCCAGTCTATCTGGCCCACTGGGCCCCTAAAAAATTTAGAAAATGAATATTTCTCTGCCCTTGGCTCCTGTAAAAAATGACAGGAACCAAGGGAAGTAGGACCCAGGGGAAGCCCCGGTGAGCTCCCACAACAGCAGAGCCCGCCCGGCCCTGCCCCCCCAGCTGGAAGCCCCAGCAGGGGCTTCTGGCCTGGGACCATGTGACTGTCCCACACTGGAACCACAGGTAAGGGGGAAGGGCATGGGGAAGGGCAGGGAAGGACCCTGAGCAGGAAAGGAGCCTGGGGAAAAGTGGCCCGGGGAAGAGCTGAGCACAGGATGGGGAGGCAAAGCTGAGCATGGGGGGGGAAGCAGGCCCTCCCCTGCCCTGTGCCCAGTGCCCCATGCTGCAGCCACTCGCAGCCCACCTGGGGCTGCCTGTGCCTGCTCCGGACAGCCCCGCGTGGGCTGCATGTGGCTGCAGTAGCGAATGCCAGCCACAGGGCAGGGGTGGGACTGCTTTTCCCACCCCCACGCTCAGCTTTTCCATGGGCTTCTTCCCTGCTCCTTCCCAGCATGGAGGAAAGTGGCCTTTCCCCGCCCCATGGCCAGTGCTCCCTGCTGCAGCTGCTCACAGTCCATGTGGGGCTGTCCGGAGCAGGCACAAGCAGCCCCAGGTGGGCTGCGAGTGGCTGCAGCACGGGGCACGGGGTGCTGCAGCGCGGGGCGCGGGGCACGGGGTCAGCGAAGGGCCACTTTTCTCCCCCCCCCCCCCCCCCCCCCCCCCCGCACTCAGCACCACCTTGTAACTCACTCCCACTGCCAGCCTGGGCTCCACACGACTCTGGGCTCGCCCATCAGGGCTGCACGTGGCGACCACAGCTGCAGTTCCACTGCTTGCCTTGCTGGGCAGTGTTTACCACCACCGCCTGTGGGCTGCCCAGCACGCACTCCGGGTGGGAAGCAGGAGCCAACACTGCCCAGTGCGGCACATGGGGGGGTTGCAACTGCTGCCACCGTCCGCAGCCCCAGTGGGCAAGCCTGGAGCCAGTGCAGAGCCCAGGCTGGCAGCAAGGCCAGGTTACAAGCTCGTGCTGAGCGTGAGGAAAAGCAACCCCTCTGTCATCCCGTGCCTGGCACCCCGCACTGTAGCCACTTGCAGCCCACATGGGGCTGCCTGTGCCTGCTCAGGACAGCCCCGTGTGGGCTGCAACCAACTGCAGCAGGGAGCGCCAGCCACGGGGCAGATGAGGGGCTGCTTTCCCTAGTGATCAGCACCAGCTTCTTCTCTGCCAGTGAGCAGGGGGTCAGGGCTGTGCGCTGCCCCCCACCTGTACCACGGAGCTGGGGGCACTGGAAGTGAGTGGGTGGTAAGCCAGTGGGAGTACGGGGCCCGCACTGGTGTCCCAGGGCCAGTGCCAGTGGGGCCCAGAGCAGGGTGGCAGGAGCATGAGGTCCTAGCCAGCAGGGGCTCTATGGAGCTGGGCCAGCTCCCTGCTCTCCCTGCTGGTGCAGCCCAGCCCGGCTCCACAGACCCCTGCCAGCCTGCACCCCGCTTTGGGCCCCACCAACACTGGACATTGGTCCCAAAATGGTGACCAGGGGGCGGGGCACCTGTCAAGGGGTGGGGCTACCTATGAGGCCTTCGACAGCCTGCTAAAACTGGGTATGTGACCCTCTGCCCGAAATAATTGCCCGACCCTGCTCTATGGGATTTCTCTGATACTACTCAACTCTGTACCCTATTCCAACCCTACTCCTTGTAACCAATAAAGTTCTCCTTTGTACCTAGCATGGGAGACTTATTGGGAGTGGAGCTAGATTATGCCTTGGGGTCCCCTTGGTTTGGCTGACTAAAGGAGATCGCTACTTGTGCTTCCGACTGAGGGAAGCACTCCAAGTTCTTGAAGTGAGTTAAGTAACCTCGAGGGCTACTAGGCCTGTGTTTACCAGGGGACATTGTGCCAGAATCAAGCCCATCCCTGGGTGGTGGCAGCTCTACCCCCAGGCTAGCGGGTGTGCTCCAGGAAGGGGATCGGCCAGATGTGAGGAGCCCCCAGGGAGGCACTTGGAGCCTGGAAGGTGGCCGGGTGCAGTGAGGTGGGTGGCTCAGTGCAGGAGCACCCTTTACTGGCTCGCCACAGGCAGCCCGTGCAGGCAGCCTGGCAGCATCCTGGGAAGGCAGGCTCCACCAAAGAAAAAGAAAAAAACCGTCAAGCCTGGTCTTTCCCCCACCCCGGAGCCTGTCTGCCTTCATGAGCTGTGCAAGGACCTGGTTCTTCCTTCCATAACTGTGGTGCCCCCTGGGACCACCTGAGCCAGGTGCCTGCGGGCGGGTGCCACCTGGGGGGGGAGCTGCTGCTGTCATGGAGGGAAGCACCAGCCCTCCCCCCACGGCAGCCCAGGGACTGCTCCACCCACCAACAGCTTGCCTTCCCCTCCCCACCACCAGAGAGGCAGGTAAGACACAGATGTATATGACACGGGGGTTTACTTTGCCCTAAATTGAAGCAGTGTTTTTAAAAACTCACTGCTTCAATTTAGGGCAAAGTAAACCCCCGTTTGTCTACACACACCCTAGAGCTCTGCATTAGGACTCTGAAACTTAGGTTATATTCATGGCTTCACCAACAGCAGATCCAGGGGTGTGCATGACCCATTTTTGATTCCTACTCCACCCATACTTGAAAAACACCTGCCTGGGAGGTGTAGCTGCACTTCTATTCAGGCAGTACTGAGGGAGTCAATTGAATTTATAGTTTATTATAATCTACTGGATCTCTGCTAATCTCCCTCCATTCTATAAATATTAATGACCCTCTCTCCTCTTTAATGTCCTTGATGTTTCACTATTCAAAGTAGGCAGGCAAGGTTCTTTGAGTAGATGTGATACCTTTTATAAGACTAACTGAGTAGTTGGGAAAAAAGTTCTTAGCAGGCTTTCAAGCACAGTCACACTTCTTCAAGCATAGGGAATCTCTGCTGGTCTGAGACTGCTATTATACTACTATATATACTACTATTCAAAATATCTTTTCTTCTGCAATTGTGCTATTAGCCATTCCTGGTCATGTCTTTCTTTTATGCCCCACAGACTGTTTTAGCTCTAGCTAAAAGCCTTAACTTAGATGTGATACTATTAACTCAGGTGTAGAAATAACTGACAGCAAAGATCAGAGGCACTGCCAAGACATTCTAGCTTTGTTTTATGAATCTGAATAAGAGATTTACATTTAACTATAATAACCACAGGACTAATGGAACAGAATCTTTTTTTTACTATTTTTGCCTAGTTTGTTGTTTTTAAACTAAACATATTTTCTAGAAAATTAGTGCATATTGCCAATAAAGCTATATTTATTTTTGCTTTGATCTTAACCTGTATAACATCATGCTAAGGCTCCTAGCATATTAGAATAGCTTCTAGTTTCTCTTTGCCTGGAGAAAAGTCTGTGTTGTGTTATGTGTGATGGTGTACCACACCAGCTGCACCCTGCTTTTCAAAATCCTAGATCCACCCATGGCTCTTACTGATCTGTTGTGTGACACTGAGGACATCATCACTTTGCTTCTCTGTGCTTCTCTGTTGCCTTCCTAGTCTATTTAAAGTATAAATCCTTTGAGTTGTGGCTGTTTCTCACCACATGTGTCTGTCTACTGTGCCTAGCACCAGGGTGAGGGGGGATTAATTTCCTCTTCTATTATTAATAATAATCCTTCCACAGTTCTTTCTTTATTAACAGAATTCACATCTCTGTTTGAATTTTCAGCCTTATTTTCAAACTACTTAAAAGAAGCAAGATAGAAATAAGGGTCTGCTGCAGCAGCTACCCTATTTACTCAAATTTAAGACAAGGATTTCTCCCTCCCCAGTCAACGTGGGGAAAAGTCCCTTATCTTAGATTCAAGTACGAAGTGTGTGTGGGGCAGGTGGACAGGGTGGACAGGTGGTTGTTGTGGCCCTGACTCTGGAGCCTGGGTCAGGGCCAGAGTCAGACCCACAGCAGCCACCTATCCCCTCCTCTACTTGCCCTCTGCAGCTTCTGCCTTCCCCTCTACCCCCTTCCCCCACTTGCTGTCAGGTGCAGCTTGGCTCTGGCTCAGGCTGGATCCCCTTCCAAGCACGGATCACACAGAAACTTCACCCCCTGCCTGGCCAGTGCTGTTGTGTGGCCCAGCAACAGCTGAACTTCCATGTACTTTGCTCTGGGAAGGGATCAGAGCCCGAACTGCATCTGATACTAAGGGCAGGGGGGAAGAGGCAGAGACTGGGGAGTGTGTGTGGAACAGGGAGAGGCAGGGACTAGAGGGAGCTGGAGATGTGGGGGGGTGCAGGTAGCAGGGCAGGTAGGAAGGCTGCACGGGGAAGAAGTAGTGGGAAAGAGGGTAAAGGGGCTTCTTGACCCTCCCCCCCCCAACTCCCCTAGCCACTGCTTTCTGTACTGTAGCAGCTGCCGGGTGGGATAAACTCAAGATCACCCTCTGATAATTTTCCAAGTCTAATTATAATTTAACACATTTATAGTTTTTCTGTATTTAGAATCTAATTATTGGGGAGTTGTCTTAAATTCAGGGTAATCTTAGATTTAAGTAAACATGGTATTACTCCACTGAAGCTAAGACATTGACTTGCCTTTTTAACTAAGACCCGGTCCTGGACACACTACAAGTAATGGCTAAGGTTAATGGGTCTCTTGCCAAGAGTAAAGATAGCTTAGGTTTGCTCTTGATTATTGTTTTCTTATACCATTTGTCTGTAACGTGGATTAGCAGCTTCTTCCCTTAATGAAAGGAGGAGGAAACAGCCTATGCGTGTTTGTGTCGTTACGCCAATGAGTGAAAACCCTGGTAGCATTAGAGCAAAAGAGAGACACTAGCAAAACAGAGAATGGAAAACAAGTGTCCATTCTCCAGCAGTCAGGGGAACATATTTTCCCTGCTTTTGAGGGACTCCTGAGATACCCTTTAAAATGATTCTTCTTCTCCATGTGCAATGGGGAAAAAAGTGGAAGAGTCCATTGTTACCTACAACTCTATTATTCTTCCCTATTTGTTGCACCTTAGCTTAACCCTTTGCACTCTTTGCTAAAGCACAGGCCAGAGTTCAGCCTTTTCAAAAAAAAAGTTATGGAGTTAAACTTCATTACAACAACATGTAAGTAGACATTAATTTTTTCCAGCGAACTTCAGAGGTGGTAACACACAGCTGCTGGACAAGCTAAAGTGTAATGCACAAAAAACTTTGTGAACAGCATAAACTTTCTATGTCAGTTTGAATGCTGATGAATAACTTCTAAACAAAAGCTCTTAGCAAATCTTGTGTTCTTCATCAAGACTTCCCCCATCCCTCTGATTATCATTACTCATTTAAGTTCAAGATTTCAATTTAACATTTACACTTCTAGACTTTCACCATAAGGTTCCAGTTCAGGAGTGGAAGGGTCACTGATTTCATTGAAAGTTATTTTAGTGCTTTGCCCAAAAGGGGCAAAGGGTATGGTGTCTTATCATGAAAAAAACTTACATCAGCAAAGTCACTGAATCAATGCAAAGCAGCTTTCTTTTGGAGTTAGATGTGAAATATGGGGAAAGCATCAGATAAATCAAAGTGAAGTCCATAGGGTTGATTTACAGTTATCCTAATTCTGTCCTCAGTAAAGAGAATAGTGTTTTAGTATTTCAGTGGAAGCTACATCAGAATGTCATGCACTAATTTTGGATTGTATCAAAAAAGTATCTTTTAAAGGTAACTTATTTTAAAGATCCCATTGGTGTCACGTCTTGTTTAGTAGGTATAAAATGCAGGGAGGTTTCTTCATTTAAAAGGTAAATCATTATTTTAAATTAATGAAAAACTTGTCAAGGGTGAATCTCTGCAGAAGGGCTTACACAAGAATCTAAGAAGCTACACAGGCCAATACAAAGCAAGCCAGGCAAAATATAGTAAGCAAAGACTACACGGACCTTCTGCATATTTGTAAGTTTATGAGCTTGGCTTGGATTGAAGTATAATTTCCATCAGTGAAGTTCCCATCTTAAGTGCCATATACTAAACAGAGACATTTAGTGGTTTAGATTGGAGATATGCTTTTCTGTGGATTCGTTTTAAAAATACTTTACTTCTTTCACTAACCGGCAGAACTGGTGAGCCAAAATTTTTTCTTAGCAGGCTGAAGTGTTCGCTAATGACTGAAGGTTGTTACTATCTGGAGATGTTTATTTGATGCCAGTGTGAAATTATTTTTTTTTCTACTAGCCAAAGAAATAAGCCACCAAATCTGGAATCAGATTGGAACTTCCTCAGTTTGGAGATGTCTGGAGATGATATTTGGATTTGGGCTCTTTGAAGTACATAAATGTCTTTATCATAACTTGACACCAAATTATATTTTCCTGTTACCCTCAGCAGCGATTTCAGTGGGTCTCCACCTCTCCTCCACATGTTCTACAGAGTACAGACTAAGATTTTCATTCTGATAGGTGTCACCATTTATAAGAAGGTCTGAATGAAGCTGGAGTATTGAACTCCCATTGGTCCTTAAAGATAGTCACACCCAGTACCACCATAAGGAGATCCTTGGCATGGTGTTGAGTAAGGGCCGCTATGCATTTAATTACATGGCAGCTGCCACATTGACTGCACTCAAGCAAGCATGTGAGCACATTCAGTATTTTGCATAATCATATATTTGAATTCTGGCACGTTTTTTGTTTGTGCTTTGATTCTTTCTTTATTTTGCATCCCTGGATGTTTGCACCCTGGGGGGGGGGGGCATGTCACACATGCAGGAGTTTAACAAGGGCTGGGGGGGGGGGGGGGGGATTGAACCACAACTGCCAATAAGGATAGTATGGCAGTAGCATGCTTCAGAGCTTCACACCCTGCTGTCTGGTGTTCACCAACCTCCCCATTTTCCCAGCATTCAGGTGCTCGACAGGATCTCTGCCAAGGGTGCTGACATTTCTAGTTACACCTCTGCACATGTCTTGTTTTGACACTGGTCTTGGGGGGTCTTTCAAAATGTGGGCCCAGAGCCTAGTCATACAGATGAGGTTTCTGACACATTGGCAAGTCAGTGCAGGACTCTTTCACATCCACAAACTGTTTGCATTTATTCTATGAAAAAAGAGAACTTCAGTCATAAGTGCTGCTAAACCAGCACTTTTCAAGAACACTATGTTTACTTTAATTGAAAAGAGACTCCCAGAAATCCCTACGCTAATGTAGGCCCTATGCCAAGAATCTGTCCTTCTTCTTTCTTAGTTATTCTTTCAGAAGTGGGGGGGAAAAAACTTAGTCATATCTTCTAGTGTAAGTATAGACCCAAATCCTACAATATACTTAAGAACCAGCTTAACTTCCAAGCATGTGAGCGGTACTATTGAATTCAATTAAAGTTAAGCCCATGCATATTTTCTGCCATTTTACTAGAGAAAATAGACTGCAAGGGTGCCTCCCTATGAGCAGGAACATGCATTTCCCCAGGGACAAAGAGCAGTGGCACAATATGTGCCGCTGCTACTTGTCCCTAGGGAACACCCATGCATACGCGCTCTGGTGTGTGGCACGTTGTCCCAAGTAGGGTAGGAGAGGTTGGGGGCAGCATCTGAGCAGGCCACAGCAGCCTTACATGGGATCGTGGGGGCCTGAAGGGGCTGCAACCATGGTGATCTGGCAGCAGAAACCTGGCTGGCATCCAGAGTGTGGCTCTGGCTGGCCAGACTCCAGTTTCAGGTGACGCATGCTACCATCACGTGCACTACCCCTTTTTTTTTTTAAGGTGCAGATTTTTTTAACACTGGGATCTCCTAGTGTCAATCCCTCCTCCCCCCCCCCCCCCCATACTGCAAATTAGCAGTGCAGGGAATGCCTGCATATGCAGCGTGTGTGGTATGTGGCTGTGGTGCTGCAGACAACATGTGCATGCTCATCTGGATGTGCCCCAAAAGATTATGCTGTTCATCCCTTGATTTTGTTAGCATAAAATCATACCCCTACCATTTAATTGCAGGTATGCCAGTTCTCCATGTGCAGTGGGGGAGAAATGCCAGTTATTTTAAACATCCTGATAGTGCTTTTACTAGGGAGAGCTAAAACTCTAAAAATTGTGGGTGTCCAGGATAATAAGAGAGTACAAGCCAGGCTTTGATTAAATTATGTTCAGTGATCAGCACTTTTAAAGTATAAGGAAGGCTTTCAGGAATATAAAAGAGATTACGCCACAGTAAGATAAGAAAGTAATGTGAATGCACGAAAGTTGATACCTCTCAACAATTCTGCCCATCATAAGTGCCAATGTTAAAGCAGTGCTTGTTGAGAAATCTAAAGCTTAATACCTGCAGTATGGAACAATTCTTATGACCCAATTCAGCCAAGGTGTAAGTGAATGTTTAATGGCTTTGATTCATTGTGGGCACATCTACACGTGTGGCGGAATGCACAGTTATTACTTAAGCAAGTACTAAATAACTGCACAGTAACTGGCATTACTGTGCAATCCTGTCACTGCACAGTTATTCTTAGTTGATTTATTTTTAGTTTCAATAGATGCTGGTGAGCATTGATTCAATATTAGACAGTTCAGATACTATGGGAAACCACTGCTTTCAGGAAAGGTTTTGCCTACTTACAGTAGGCTTAAATATAGCCTTGGAAGTATGATTATACTTTGAAAATTGACTACAGTTAATAATGTGGACATTTATTTCCTTTTAATTAGAGGTGCACCGATATATTGGTCCATATCATATCAGCACTGATAAAAGGAAAATTGACATTATCAGCAATTGGATTTTTTTGGCCCATAATGTCACCGATAAATGTCATGTGCATGTATGCAGCTGCAGCATGCACAGGGCCAGGAATGCAGCCCGGCAACTTGGAAAGCAGTATCCGGCCAATCAGTCTGTGGAGCGGAAAGGGTGCGGGAGAGGGAAGGAGTGTGTGGCGGGGGGCAGATTGAGGCCGCCATGGTGAGAGAGGGAATGGCGCTGTAGCTGGGGCAGGGGCTGACTAGCCAGGGCAGGGAGTGGGATGGAGCCGCAGGTAGCTAGTCCAGGAGGCATGAGGGGGTGGGGAGGTGGGGTGGCTCCTGGCTGCTGTGTGCATCCCTTGGGGGAGGCATGGTGGCATTTGACCCTGGATTTGTGCACAGGGCGAGGGCAGGCTGCCTGTTGCAGTCTGGGGCCAGGGGCTGTGCTGGCCTCTTCCTGGTCGGGGGGCTAAGCTGGGGCTGCACCCGGGGTGGGCAGGGGCAGCAGTGGCTGTGCTGGGAGGAGAGGCTACAGAAAATTTTGGGGTGGCTGTAGCCCATCCCATACCCCCTTCTCCAAGCACACCACCACCACCCATCCCGTCCCTGCCTGGCCTGAGCAATTCCTGCCCTGCAATTCCTCCCTCACCATGGGGGCCTCAATGTGCTCTCCCATGCTCCTTCCCTCCCCCATGCCCCTTCCCCACAACAGACTTACTGGCTAGACACTGCTCTCCAAGCTGCTGGGCTGCATATCAGCAATTGGATTGGTATTGGCCGATATGGCTGGTTAATAATCGGCCATTGGTATTGGCCAAAAAAATGTTTATTGGTGCACCACTATTTTAAATGAACTTCAAATTGAATTTAGGCAGTTTTAAAGAAATTGTTGTAATTGCCTATTTCACAAAGTATTTATATTCATAAATATATTGTGCGTGCACAATATATTCATATTGAATACATATCAGGTGTGTTCACTACATGCAGTCAAATTTCGTTGTTGAGAGAAATCAATCTCTACACATCATAGGTCTGTAGTTTCATTTACCCTCTCCTATAGTTGCACCCAGTAGCACAAACAAATAAACAATATAAGCAAAAAAGAAAAGAACATAAGAAGTCCCATAGTGGTCAGACCAATGTCCAATCCAACTCAACATGCACATTCCCTGGTGCACATTCACATAATGTGCCCAGGAGCAATAAACTCCAGTTCAGTAAGTGCCGGAGTTTATTGATTCTAATTAATTGCATATGTAGGTGTGCCCACTGTTCTGTTTAATAGTCCCCAATGCACCTGTCATCCATAAACTTGTAAAATCTCTTTTTGATCCTATACTCTGTGCTTCTACAACCTCCTGTGGCAATAAGTTCCTCAAGTTAGCTACTTCATATGTAAAAAAAAAAAGCTTTCTCCTATTTGTTTTAGGTCTGCCTCCAGATCATTTCAGTCCCTGCCTCCTAGTTCTTGTATTTTGGGACTTGGTGAATAACAGCTCCCTATCCACACTCTGTGATTTTATAGACCTCTGTCACGACACCCCCCCCACAATCCATGCCACCCCAGCCTTCTCCTTTTCACACAGAAGAGTCCTAGTCTGTTTAATCCTGCCTATTATGGCAGCTGATCCACACCCCCAGTCATCTTGGTTGCCCTTCTTTGTACCTTATCTAATTCTACTACAGCAGCAGTAGTGATATATTATAATAATATATATAATAATAATAACATTTTAGTGTATTGTTTTAGCAAAAGCTGTAAACAAACTACTATAATACATTCTTTTTAATATGTGATGACCAGAACTGCATGCAGCATGCAAGATCTTCAGTAAACAGTGGATTCATTCAGTGACCTAGTGATATTTTCCATTTAGTTTTCAATTCCCAACTTAAATAATACCTAACATTTTATTGGGTTTTTGGTTACCACTTTACACTGAGTTGGCATGTTTAGAGAATTCTCTACAGTGCCTCCAAGGTCTCAATCCTGAGTGGTAACTGCTAGTTTAGAACCCAGTATTCTGTGTGTTCAAGGCACATTGTTTTTTCCATCTATTTCCTTGCCAGTAATAAAGAGTGCAGGCTACATTGTGGGTGATGTTTAGGGATGTTTTGAATTTTGGCAGCTTGAAAAAGTCACCTTGGTGAAAAGAACAAAAGTAGCAGAACATCTTTAATGAAATGTTCACCATCAGGGAAATTATTTTACACCTCAGAAAACCTTTATCTTTCCATATTAGTGCTGACAATAATTTGTACAAGGTAACACTACAAAATTACAGAAAATATCATTGCCCATTTTGGAAATTTAACATAACTCTTTACATGATATTTTTAAAGCTTTTTTTTTGTTTAACATGGGGAAGGGTGAATCTAATGTCAACCTCACCAGCTGTGCTCTGGCTAGTGTGCTGTTCTTGCTGATCATTTCTTCTCTATTAGTCTGTCATGGCAGAACTTGGCAGCATTCTAAGTTTTCTGTGAAAACAGCTTTACTGCTTCCCATTACATTCATGTGGGTGTGTGTACGTGCACACACACATGCACACACATGCATGCACACAGCTCAACCCCCCCACCCCTCTAAAGTGAATACTATGTAAGAAAACCAAACATGCAGACTGCAGTCTCAGTTATGAAAAAAATGTGTTTGCAGCATGTAATTGAATCTGCTTGGCCCTTCTTTAGTGCTGTCAGCACTGCCTCGCCGACAGGAGTACAGAATTACCTCGGGATGCATCTTCTCAACTTTATGCAAGCCAAATTCCTGATTTTATTGGGAATTGGCCTGAGCAAGGACTGAATGAACTTCATATTATAGAACTGGGCCCCTTGTAAATACAGTTATCAGGACAAAAAGTGCCAGATCCTCATGTGGGATAAACTGATGTAGCTTTAGTGACTTCAGCAAGTCTAAACCAATTTACACCACCCCTGAGTGAGGCCCATACAGTGAAATTAAACCCTACACTGACCAATCTGCACTGAAGTGCATTTCATCATGAAGATGTCCTATGTTGAATAAAGGCGAAGGGTCAAAATCTGCTCATCGTGTGCATCTGAGCAATCCAGCTTTGTTATCTACATGCCTGAGAAAGGCAAGCGGGATTTGACTCTCATAAGTTTATCATGGAGATATTTATGATCAGAATCCTGTCTTAAGGTAATTAATTTGAGTTGTAGAGCTTCTGTGTGCCTATTAGATATACAGCTTCTTAGATTTCCACAAGAACTGATAGGTGACAATTATTTTATTTTAATGATCATATTACTATCTTTTTGTCTCAAAACCTTATCAGAACAGGGATTTTTTAATTTTTTTGGTTGCTGTTGTTCAAGGCCAATATTGTGGTAATATTTGCTTATGTCTGTAATCTCCTTTTATTGGTGTGCAGGATTTTGTAACCTGGCAAAACAAATGATCCTATTTCTTTAAAGTAGGTAAATGGTGAGCTGCCCTGCAGGTATGCTATCTCTTCCAGTTATTCAACAATCAGGATATGAGTCAGAAGAAGAAACTTGGAACAAACAAAATGTTACCAGTCCCTGCTTCTGTATTTTCACACCTTTTTCAATCACAAATCCTGAACTGGCATTCAGCGTTTAATGGCATAAACCAATGAGTTTTGTTCCAAATCTTCTGCTATCTCCTTGCTTTGTGGTAGTCATTCATAGTATCTACTACATAAATCCACAGTGTATTAGAATATCTAAAGAGGAGCCTTATTTTCCAGCTCAGAACCATGAAGATTTTATTTCTGCACTTGTATGTTTCAAATGAAACTAGAATTATATTAAATTATATTATATACAATATAATTAAAACAAATTACCATGAGCCAGAATCTGACCTCAGTTACATCAGAATAAATCCAGAGCAATTTTATTGCTGTAATCTGATTGAGGTTCCCCAAATATTGCTTTTCATTTTATTGAATATAAAATATTAATCTAATACACACTGGGCATGAAAAAGAAAAACACAGTCAACTGGGTGGTCTTAACGCTAATATTATGCAATGCAGGTTTTAAAGTTATCCTTAACAGAGGATTTGTGAGAATCCTAGAAATCTATTTTTACCTTAAAATGGATTCCATTCTATATAATTATTTTTTACCACCTTTAATCCCAAATTACCTGAAAGTCATCTAGCTATGCATTAAATGAGATAACAGATCTATCATGGGTGGATTCTTCTGTCATTCTGTTCCCAGAGGAAAAGGTGTATGCAGGAAAGCATCTGGTTCTGGGAAAGCTTTAAAAGTATTTTGGGTTTTTTTAAACACACTTATGCACCTGTGTTAGGTCAAATGCAAGACTCAATTTTTGCCCTGTGTACAGCTCAGACAAAGAGAACAGTTATTTTGATTTCCAGTCTGTTGCACTTTCTGACTCTCACAGACTACATAGTTTGGCAATATCTGAGTTGCAAAAACTACTGAAGGGGAATGTTGAAATCTAAACATCAACAAAGAAACCCACAAATGATCTAACTGAATTTCTAAAGAGTAACTCTATGGGAACACTTCTGTTGATTCAAGCTTAGTAAAACTTGGCTGCTATGAAGTTATCTGATACTGCTGCTGTTGTAAATTTAACAAAACCATCTGTAAAGAACATGCTCTATGTCCATATTTGGGTCATCTTTGAACAACGTATTACAACAACAATGCTATAACACAGAAAAAAAAATGTCCCAGTACATCCATCATCTATATCCTTCCAGGCCAAGGGCATGACTTAGTTTTTAACTAAAATGAAGCCTGTGAGTCTCTGAATAGCATTGTGTCTAATGAGATGTTTTCTACAGGAATTCAAGGCAGCTGCAATTTACAGGATAGGGCTCTTTGGTTGCCATTGTAAGTAAAAATGATTTCCTAGCAGTGCAGACAAGTTGCTTTCTTTTCATCAAGGAATAATACCTAAAACCAAGGCAGTAAAAAGAAACACTGGGAAAGAATGAATGAAAAAGACAAGAAAACAACAAAGAAAGTCATGCAAGAAAAGATAGGGAAGAGAAGAGTTAATTTAAAAAGAAGAAATAGCCAGAAAGAAAATAAAAAGATGCCCACAAGGAGTCACATGAATATAACTCTTCTGAGTAGGGTATACTGATATCTATGATTACAAAAGCTACTGCCAGTGGCCTTGCAAAAACCCCAGGAAATCAAGAAATAAAGCACAAATTTCTTGCAAAACCTGTAGCTCATGTTTATTTGTTTCTTTGGAGGTGGGGGGAGTTAAGGCTCCTTTATCCAGGATGCTAGATGACACCAATTCTTTGCTTGTGCTACTATAACATACTAACCTGCAGGAATATATCCTAAGGCAGAAAAAGAAGCCCTGCAACAGGTGCCTCATGACCCCTTTGTGTTCTAGGGCCCATTAGCTAGGATTAGATTGTCCTGATAAATTCATGGTCATACTAACTGGCATACTCTTCCTTCCCAAATCCCCTGCAGAGCTTCCCTCAGTTTATTAAGTAAGGCTCCCCAGCAGGCATTAGACTCCCAGCTCTCATATCTCAACCATTTAACACATTTTCTGTGGTTTCTAATTTTGGGGGTTTATTGCGCCCTTTTTCAGACACCTCTCTTTTCCAGACCCAAAGCAGGTTGTAAATGATCATGCATTACTCTAGGCACACTCCCTTCCAGTGGGACAGCTCTCCTGTTCCAGCTGGCTGGCACAGCACTTTTAATCTCATCAGCAACTGCACAAACTATTTATAATCAGCTCTCTGATTACATTCCTAAGGTCAATCTCTAAGTTAACAGACTCTATAAAAGTAGCTGAAGTGCTGTATTATTCCCCTGTACAGTCCCTGTCTTTTAAGGAGGATGTCTTGCATGCACATAAAAGTGATTTCTTATAACTTCATTGCTACTGATGCATTGGGTAATAACTAAGCTGTACATTTATAGAGTTCTTCTCCGTCAGGATTCTAAAATTCTTTACAGATTATGGTCCAAACCCTGCTGTCAGTTATACCAGTGCAAACCAGTTGGTCTCAATGGCCCTCTACATGTATTTAAGTCAATGGGAAATATGAGTGCTCTGCACATTTTAAAACAGAGACACTCCTATAGAAGCCTAAATATGGATTCAGTCTTCCTGGGCAGTGCTATCAATGAAAAGTAGTCTGGGTAGAGAGGGGTGGGTACTGAATATGGATCAGGTACACAAATTTGAAAGTACAGGCCTTAATCTTTGGAGCCTTAGTTTCCAAAATAAAACAAATGGTAATAGGAGGATTTGCCTCCCTCAAAAGCATGTTAAAAGCTAAATAAGCTCTTGCTGGGCTCTTCGAGTGACCATGAAATACTAGAAATAGCTAATATAAAGAAAGCTGTGACAAAAGGGAGCAGACTTCTATAGGGCACAGAACTGTGGGTACAGCAGCTTGCTAGGAGTATGCTATAAGCTCATGCTGTTCCTGAGAGGAGCTGTAACATGGTGTAACAGGGAATTCTTACCCTGTTATGGGGAAACAGAACAGACCCTTTAAGGGAAGAGTGTTTGTGAACAAGACAAAAGCATCCATCAAGGCTGGGGCAGTCAGGCCAGCTAACAGGTCACTGTAGTAGGTCTGTGGCCATGGGGGCAGCCATGATGGCAGTGTAGTGGACATGGGGGCAGCCTAGTGGCTGTGCAGCCCCTGCCTGCTGCAGCCCTTCCCTTGGATCTTGCCCGCCATGCCTTGATCTTAATAAAAATTATGAAAGGGAGGCTGCCTGTGGGCTCTACATGAGCCTGAGCCTATGTCAATTCCCTCTGGGCCCCCTCAATTACAGTCCTGTGCCCCCAGACCAGCAGGCCCTCTTAGCCCACCTGTGCCCCCGCCAGGCACCAGTTGCCTTAAGGGCTCCTTGGGTGGCTCCAAATTTTCCTCTACACCATGCCCCAAGCTCCACAGGTGTTCTCTCTATGATGTTGTCTATACATACACTTGGCCCCCTTAGGCCTCCCCTGATTCCCTACACAGTCTCCTTCTGTAACCCTAGGGACATTGTAGTTATACAATGTGTAATCTGTCCACACTGGGCAGAAACATATTAATAAGCAAGGGCCTGTGGGCTCTATCAGAATTCCCCCTTCCCCCCACTATACCTGCAATGTGTGTCCAGTCTGGAGGATGCACGTACAAAATGGAACTTGTAGTTCAACTGAAACTTGGAAAGGGAATGGAATAATTGCCTCTCTGAGCTTTTCTGCTACAGGACTATAATTGGCAGTCTGAGTAGAAAGCAGCAGGCTGAGTAAAGAAGGGTTGATCCAGCCTAAGGGGGATACAGGACCCTTCCCTATTTGCTTTGGAACTGTGATATAGTAGAAAGGATGGGGCCTTGGAAATAGCATGTCTCACTAGGGATGGGTGCTTTGGGGTGGCCTTTCTATTGCATCCTCAACAAGGATCAGTGCTCCACTGTGCTGTGAATTGCAGAGATCTTTAATAAAAGGCAGCCCTTGCCTCAGAAAACTTACAGCCTTAACAGGGATAATGCAGGATAGGTGAGGGTAGAAAAAACATTGAAATGGGAGAAGATAATGAAGAATGACTCAGTGATGCGTATATTAGGCAGAAAATTGGAGATGCCTCATAGGGTAGGCTTTTACCTAGATAAGACAAATGAATGTGAATTGCTAATAAGCCAAGGATGAAGCTTATGCTTGTTGGCTTTATTACACTGAATCAGACAGAATGGGCATGGAAGGTGGGGCTGAGGAAGCTGTTTCCAGCTGAACTGGGTAAAAGGAGCCTGTACTCTTATGTTAACTCTAACACCTGAGTCTCTGATGGGGAGAAAAAGGAAAGTATAACTTACATTGAAAATATCTGTTCAAAAAGAAATTCTTCTCTACCAAAGCTTTCAAAGTTTAGCATTAATTATACCTTCTTGGGGAAAATTACAAATTGCTGAATGTTAACATTTTCTACTGCTCTTTTTAAAGATGTCATAGTTAAATAAATATTACTAATATTTTAATTAATATGAAATACCTATGTTGTACTTTTCATCCACAAATCTCAAAATATATAGTAGATGATATATAGTAAATGATACATCTTAATGCAGACCACAATACAGGAAAACTCCTTCTTTTCCTTCTTGAGAAGAGACAAGCGAGACATTTTCAAATAGCCTCCATTGTTCACATGGGGTGTTGAGATGGCCTCCCTTTCACTCCTGTTCAGGCTCACAAGAGACTGGCTCTGCTATACTTAAGGTTTCTTTATTGTTATTTGTAGGCATGGGTCTGAAGCAGCACTTTGAACTTCGAGGGGAAAGGTATATTGAGGTTTGGATGCTATTCCAAATTTTGCATGTGCCCCCACTGTTTGGAGAGTTCTGAGCTAAATCCCAAACTCTCCAAATCTGTTTGTGGAGTCGCTGCCTTTCAGAGCTTTCCTGTAGCTAAAATGGCGGGCAGAGAAGGACCTGGGAGTTGATCATGAGCTGAATATGAGCCAACAGTGGGCTCTTGTTCCAACCCCTTGCCCTGCCCAAAAAAACAACAAAAAACCCCAAACAAGCCAACAGCATATTGGGTTGTATTAACAGGAGTATCACCCTGCCAAATCAAGGGAAATGATCCTTCCACTTTATTCATCACTGGTGAGGCTGCCTGGAGTATTATGTCCAGTTTTCACCTAAGGCTTCAAGAAAGATGTGGACAGATTGGAAAGAGTCCCTCACAGAGCAACAATAATGATTAAGGGCCTAGGAAGCAAGATTTATGAGAAAAGGTTGAAAGATCTAGTGTTATTTAATTTGGAGAAGAGAAGACCAAGGGGGGATTTGATAACAGTCTTCAAATACCTGAAAAGCAATTACAGAGAGGATGGTAATGGATTTTTTTCCTGTGGCTGTAGGGGACAGGACCAGGAGCAAAGGCCTCAAGCTTCAGCATAGGATATTTAGGTTAGACTTTAGGGGGCGCGTCTATACATGCCCCTACAGTACTGTTGTTATTGCGCTGTCATTTAGTACTTCCTTTTGCTACGGCGATGTAGTGACGAAATCTAAGTGTGCGCTGTGCAGTATGGGTGGTTACTGCCAAAAGGAAGTACTAAAGCATGGCACTGTAGCAACGTCGCCATACAACCATGTGTAGATGTGCCCAGAGATTACCTCAACTATTCTTATAATTGTCTGTGTACACACTCTTACCCTCATGAAATGTGGAGTAGCTGGCCTCTGTTTCATTGAAGGATAAGCTGTCCTGCATTTAAGAGCATGCTACAGGCATTGACTGTTATATAGCTGACCCCCTGTAAAATCAAATACTAGATTACTTCACATTTTTTAAATCCATGGGCCCTTACCCTATACGACTTGCTTGACGCCATAAAGAAAGTCTCTGACAAAGCTAAGAATTGAACTCTAACACTGAATTGAACATCTTTAACCTTTACATTTCACCTTAAATATCCCATTTTATAATGTGAATGAAAACCTCTAGAATTATATTTGCTTTAATTTGTAACCTTCCACTGATGATAAATAGATCTAACAACAGCAACAAGATGTATTATCCATGTAGATGGTTCAAGCAAATGTGGGGCCCTTGTGAAGATTCACGATGAGCGCCTCCAGGTGAAGGGTTCTGGATTCAGTGTGCAATCTCCTATCACCTCCTGAAACTCCTATGGCTTGCCAGCTGGAAAGGGTGATTCTCATAGGCTAGAGTTAGGGAAACAGAAAATTGATATTTCTTGATGAACAAAGTTATGAGAATCTGTGATATTTTCAAATGGTGGCCATGATAAAGGGATGAGTTATCTTAATTCCTCAGGAGGTACAAATGATTATAACCTTAGAGGTCTCAGTGAGCATGAATCAGTTTGTACCCCATACCATGCAACATTGCAGCTGTGACAGTCATACTTTCCACTTGTCACTTGCAAGGTAGGGAGCAATGATATAAGAGACTGAGAGTGTGGCAGTCCTGTCTGAACTGGGCCTGGTCATTAGAGATAATCATTGTTTCCTCAGAACATATTGATTACTGTGCTCTGTAATGAGAAGAAAGAAAAAAGTTCTGCTTGGTGAGCAACAGCTTGATGCCATTATGAACTTTTGGATGCAGCCATATAACTAAAATAAACTGAAAAGCATAAAAGGATCTGGATTCAGTGTGCAATCTCCTATCACCTCCTGAAACTCCTATGGCTTGCCAGCTGGAAAGGGTGATTCTCACAGGCTAGAGTTAGGGATCATGCAAGATGGGAATCTTTTTTATTTTCAGATACACTGATGTGCTAATGTTCACTGCTGGTGTCGATTATTCCATTAGCTATAGTGACACCCTGTGGTAATGAACTGATGTTTCACACACCACTACATGATCTAAAAAGTTGGGATAGATTGATATGATAATTATACCATCCACCATCATTATTAGCAGAAATATAGAACTAAAATTATTTTTATTGAGTAATGTGCATAAACCCAACTGTAGGATGTGACTGAAGAAATCAATTTACTGTATTACTAGTTTTTAAATTCTTTATAAATAAAACTATATTATTACAATCACTATTATTTTTAAGCCAAGGTACTGTATTCAGTAGTGTACATAAAAACAAAATGATGATAGTTTGAAATTTAAATATTATTAGTCCGCTAATAATCAGAATATATATGTGCAGACCAGGTTAAACATTTGATTTCCTGTTTGCACTTTATTTAATGCATGTTTTAGCTAAATTAATTTCATTCTGAAAATGGTCCCAATAAATTAATAACAGAAAGGAAGAAGCTGGATTTGTGAACTGAGGTAAGATAACCTTTAACACAGAGAACAAATGTTCAACATGGCAACTAACACTTTGCCTGCAGTTTTTAGTCAATGACTTGTCAAAGAAAAGACTAGTTTAGAGGAAAAAAAATAATTTAAATGTGGAGGGAAATTGCACAAAAGGAGCTTTCAAAGTTGAGTGGAATGTTAAGGGTGAGGAGTTGTAATGGAAACCAGGAGAAAGGACTTGGAAGAATGGGTCTGTTCAAAGTTTGAATTAATACATGATATTACCAAGGGACGTGGGTAGGACTAGAACCATTGCATATAAGATGATAACCAATCTAATGTTTATGGCAACTTACATAAACAAATCAAGCTAAACCTGATGCCATTGGGCCAGTTCTGCTTAGAGTTACATTGGTGTGATATACTGACTTGAATGGTGTTGCTTAGGTATAATTCTGAGCAAAAAAATGCTCTTAAATATTAACCTAAACTGTTTCAGTAAGCAAGGTTGAAACGTGAAAGAGAATCTTTTACAACAGTTGACTGTTTTGCACCTTGCCTCTACAGGAAACCATGCTCACCATGCTGTCAGTGAACACAAATATAATTTTTCTTGGTTTTATATACATGCTGGTTTCTTAATGTGTTTAGCTGACTTGTGCTAGAAGATTCAAAGGTATTAATCTTGTATGTACATTCAAAGGTATCTACCTTCACCTAGACCAGGAGTTGTCAACCGGGGGTACGCATTCCCCCCAGGGCACTTGGGAAGGTCCTAGGGGTATGCGTGGGTGGGTGGGGATGGAGTGCTGCCACTCACCACCCCGCACTGCCGCCTCCTAGGAGCAGGGCCGGGATGGAGCAAGGGCATCGGCACCCCTCTGCAGATTGCACAAGTGCTGCTCGGTTGGTTGGACATGGTGCGGGTGGGGAGGGAAGCTTGCACGGACCGCCGCCATCCACCACCCCACGCTGCCGCCACTCCGCATCCAACCATGTGCCACCCCTGCCCGCCCCTCCCCCTGCTCCGTGTTCAGCTTTCAGGGGTACACTTATTAAAAACGGTTGAAAACCCCTGACCTAGACTTTTAACAATGCTGCTTCTCCCATCTTCCTGTCCTTTGGAGTAAGTATTCTCTCTTTCTAAAATAGTACACATACATGATATAAAACATAACTTCCTTTTTCCCAAATGCACTTGTGATTTCACACAGCATATCTCATGCCCATGGAGTACTGGTAGCTTGCTAGCTCTTTCTGTTTCTTGTTCTAGCCTTAATGTCCATACATCTAAGATATGCATAAACTTGCTCCACTGTTTTCCCCTCATTCCTCCTATAGCTCACTGGCAATTTTCCAGCCTCTCTCTGTCCCAGAGTTAAGCCCTTTGATTAGGTTACTATTTATTTTCCACTCACCTGCTGATCTTTGTCATTGGCCCCATTAAACATTCATTTAAACGCCTATGCCTAATAGCTTAAAGGCTTCTGCCTAACAGGCCGCTTTATAGAATACCTTCCCCACAGCCAAAGCAGTCAAAGCATCTTCTTGACACCATTTGTATAACAAGGTATTCAAGATACATTTGTCCCTGCTTGGGCCTGTCTTCCCACATGGAAGGACTGATGAAAATACTACCTCTCCCTCCAACTCCTTTATGTTCCTAATCATGCTATTAGGCCTAGATTTAGTCTGATTTTTCTTTTCGTTTACATAATTATTGAAAAATGGAGGTGTAATTCTCTTCCCCACCATTCTTTTAGCTGAATAACCATCCAGTTTCATTAGTAATCTGTAGTTATGACTTCAGTATGGTAAATCATATGGGTAAGGACTGTATAATGACATTGTAATAATAATAAATTAACATTTATATATTGCTTATCATTAACCTTTTAAGGAATGTTACTTTAAGACCATACTGCCCTGCTATTTTAGAGATGGGGAAAATCTGATCACAGATGATAGTGATTTACTCAAGCTCCAACCACAATTTAGCGGCATTTGAATACAACCCAGACTTCCTGACTCCCAGCTTTAGCCCTTCAAATTCAACCCTTTGATCTCAGTGTAATACTCAACCTGATGGGCTGAAAATTTGTAATGGGCATGGAACTGCAGAGAAAAGAACCCCTCTTCCAACACACGGAATTATTTTGTTGCCAGTGGATGGATCTACATGTGTCATTAATGCACCATAGTGGATTGCTTCTGGGCATGTGGTTTACACATGCACCCCATTGAGCTGGGTTGCAGCAGCCCCGGGTGGCCGGCAGCCCAGGGGACCAGCCTGCCAGCCCAGCTCAAGGTGCTGCGGAGGGGCTGACTGGGGCATGAGGGTGCTCCAGTGCAGGGCTAACCAGGTGGTATTTGTAGTATTTACAAATACTACCCTGCTGCAGAGTTTATTAGTTTTGTGTGCCCCAACAGGGATGCATTTGTAGATGCTGAGACATTTACTGCGCAGTAAATGTCTCATGTAGATGCACCCAGTGTAGCTTTATGGCTGATATCCCCAGTCAAATCTCATCCCTTGGTTAGTGATCTGCATAGTTGTGAATCTGCTGTCCCTTCTCATCAGCCCTTCTCTTACTGTCCTTATAACTGGAACTAAATTGGCTCAGCCAGGGTCCACTTATAGATTTATCATCTGTTTTACATGCAACAAGAGTTATTTTAGTTACCTGAAAGATGCATGTATCTTCTGTACAACTGGGCTTCCATTTTGGTTCACATCTGTTTTTGACTGGGTGCATTAAACTGGTATCATGTTGGCTAAAAAGCATGTTTTGTTTTTTTCCTACTCCTGATCCTAGTAATAGCAGCAGTGGTAACAGGCTTTGAATGAGAAAACCTACCTTACTTTTTGAGTAAACTGAGGACACAAACCCATGTTTTTTTCCAGTAAAACAAAACTGCAATTAGAACCTCACGGATGCTTCAGTACTGAAAGAAATCCAGCATCTCCTGACTCATAAATGGGAGAAAAGGGCACACTATAGACTTAGGAACAGAATTTTTTCCCCAGGCAAGAAAACGTATTCAGTGAAAGAAGTTGCATTTTCATAGAGGAATATGAAAGTTTCAGAAGCATGCCCATTCTGTAATTACTTTGGGTTAGATTAATAAGCAGTTGAGCACTGCAGCACATATGGCGAGGCTCCCTAGCTACTGAGTGCAATCCAAAAGTACCAACGTAGACAGGCATGTAGGCTTCCTATACAATATGTGGGTATACTTTGGTGTCTTAAGATTGGTACCCACAAAAGTAAGCAAATATATAGGGAGCTATCTAAGCTAACCAGTAGAAGACATCAAGGATGGGAGAACATCATAAATCCTACAAATCTCAGGTATGTAAATACGAAGAGTAACCCCCCTTTTCTACAGTAAGATGCCTAGAACACCTCTATCTGGAAAAAAATGTCTAGATCAAGGAAGCTTTGTAACCCCTTACCCAGGATGAGTCACACCAGGGTTTCCAACTTCTTCCTTTGTCTGAGAGGATATGAACCTGCATTTCCCACTGACAAAGCAAAAGCTCTAATCACTAGGTTATCGAGTACTCTGGTATTAGGTGCTCTTGTGCATTTCTACTGAAGTTGTTTCCCTTTGCATGGAAGAATTAGTGATATGGCTCTATAACAGTGATTTCTCAATCAGTATGCTGCAGCACCCTGGAGTACTGAGAGATCATTTTCAGGATGCATTATTAGCCTTGTCAGGTGTAAAACACCTACACATGATTCACAAGATAAACCAGAGATTTCCATTAGGAACCCACAGCATCCAAAACATTCTGACCTGTTATGCTTTGAATTCTTTGCAAAAAAAGAATTGTTCTGTTGTTTTTCCACAGTCAGAAGCTAAGAGCTGGCATTTTCCAAAGGGTACCTAGAGTTTAAAAAAAGCTAAAACCCACAAGAAACTCATAAGAAAGGAAAGATGTAGCTTTCAGCAGCTGGTCCACCAAATACTTTTCTGCAAATTATTATTAGAGACAGGAACTGGAACCCAGGTCTCTCCCTCCCCCAGACAATTTGAGCAGTTTTAACACTTCATGTGCACAATTACAAGTGCCTCAGAATGTGGTTCTATATAAAAACTGATCTATTGTTCTTTCATTTCCTCTCAGTGTTTGGTGTGAAGAAGGGAAGAAAATCCACAACAGATGAGGGTGGGAGGAAAGGTTAAACGAATGTAAAGTTGAAACTGTACAAGTTAGGTTGAAAAATAGATGAGAATAAAGAACAGGAAAGCACAGTTAAATTAACAATATTTAATTGATAAAGTCTTTTTGATTTTTTAAATTTTTTTTAAAGTTTAAAAAGTCTTGTCTGCAGGCATCCAATAGTCATTTACAATTCTGAGTTTCCTTTTTCTATTAAATCAGAAGATTTTGACTGTTATCAATGAAGATAAAAATATTTATGATTAAACTTATTACGACTTTAAAAATCTGATTCACTTTTACATACCAGTATAGTCTCACTAAGTGGAAAAACCTAATGAGAGATTTAAATATGCTGTTTTACCACACCTTTTATTAAATTATAAAAATTGATATTTTAAAAAAAGCCGTTGAGTTTTCTCCAATATGACACATTTATTTTTGGTGACAGATTGAATAATGTACACACAGTATTTAAAGAAAAACAAAAACAAAAACATCTCATGATATATGGCCAAAAACAGTGGAGTTTGTCACTCGAAGTATAGTCCCATTTTGTTTTCATCCTGCAAGGCATCAAGTGCTGTCAGCAGGTGTTAAGCACCTTCATCTATAGGGAGTTGAGAGTAGTGAGCAAGGAGCATTTTTCAGGAATGCTGTCTTAGCTATTCAATTCCATCCACAAAACAGCTGGATGAAGAGGATGCCTCCTTGTATACAAAGAATGGTATATTCCCATAGTTCACACAGTCCTCTAGAGCACCATGTTTTCTCACCTATAGCATGATCTTGATTATAACACGCACTCTTGGTTTTTGGAAGGCCCCAAGAAAGGGGAAAAAAAAAAAAAAATCTTACCATGGAGTATGGGCAAGTACCTGAGGTCTGGGGTCTCCATGGCCAGGCACTGGATTCAGATATGGACTGACCCATGTATCAGCCTGATCTGGGGTGCTGGGTTCAGCTGTGGACTGGGCTGGCATACAGGATCAATCTGGCATGCAGTAGCATGTCAGCCAGCCAGGGCCTCCTCAAGGATCTGGAGACTTGGCAGTGGGAGAGTGGTGGCAGTGTTAATTGCTATGGCTCTGGAAGCCACAACAATTATTGCTACCACTGCATCCCCTGCCATCAAATCTCTGGACCTCTGGGAATCCATCTTTTTTACATATAATACACACTCAAATTTCCCCCAGCTGATTTAGGGGAAAATGTGTGTGTTATGTGAGGAAAATATGGTACTTCTCAAATACACTAATTTGTAGTGACACTAATGCAGTATCACCACCATCAGTGAAATGATTCTGGTGCATACCATTTTCTGAATCCCTTCCTAATGAGATTTCATAGATGAAAAGAGAAACTAAAGTTTCATGACTTCCTACTCCATCCAGAATGAAATGATGCGTCTAAAACAGAGAATATGCGATTCAATCCGTCTCCTCCTAATTTTTCAGAAACACTACTTTCAAACTTGTCCTTATTTCAGTTAGTGGTAACATCGTGTTAACCTCTTTAATACTGCACCGATTTAGTTTTAAATAGACTTCATTTCAGCTAGGCTACTTACATACAGTAGTGAACGGTAACTCAGATTTGTAACTGGTACTCAATGCATAAATTACTGAAATTCTATGCAGAAATACAAATAAAGGTGCTGGTCTTCAGTGAGAAAAGTACACATCTTTGGTAAGCATGGACACAATACATGGAATTTGCTTCTTTGAATCAAACTCTGTTCGGTTTGAACACGAGCTAAATTCTGCCACCTTGCGATTTACACGTGTTAAGATCTGCATAAGCTCAAGATTCTTTGCATGCTGTTTCAGCACTGTACATAGCGACTGAATAAACCAGGAGCCCACCGCTGAGTTTCTCCAGGAGTAATAGCCTGCAGAAGTGGGATACATAAAATTTATCAAATAGAGTCTTGCAAAATGTGATGGAACAACAATTGTGGAAAGTATATTTTGATCATAAGAACAATCTTTCATCAAGCATTTAAACACAAAGTTTTTTAAATAAATGGCAACACACCAATCCCAATATGTTTTCAATTAGGGCTGTCAATTAATTGCAATGAATGCCTGTGATTAATGCGTTAATTTGTTTAACGTGCGTTAGTCCTGGCTGTGTGCTTGCCTGTGTGCTGGGAGAAAAACAGCTCCTCCCCCCGTGCTGCTGCTCAGCCACAGACACACGCACACCAGCCAGGCAGACAGACAGACAGAGACACACACAGAAACAGACAGATGTACATACATATACACACACCAGCCAGGCAGGCAGACATGTCTCCCTCCCCTCCCCAGCCAGGTATGTGTGTGTGTGTGCGCGCGCGCGTGTACACACACACACACACACACACACACACATGCAAGCCACAGAGATATGCACACACACCAGCCAGGCAGACAGACACACACAAGCCACAGAGACACACACGCATACACCAGCCAGGCAGGCAGACAGACAGATACACACACGCACGCACGCATGCACACACACACCAGCCAGGCAGGCAGGAAGACGCACACACACACAAGCAAGCCACAGACACACACACAAGCCAGGCAGACACACACACACACTCTGACCCTAGCCAGGCAGGCAGACACATACCCACCCACCCACCCCAGCCAGGCAGACATGCACACACCCCCCACACCCCCAGCCAGACACACACACACACACCAACCAGGCAGGAAGACGCACACGCACACACACACACACACCAGCCAGGCAGGTAGACACACACACACACACACACGCCACAGAGAGATGCACATGCACCCACCCCAGCCAGGTAGACACACACACACACACACACACACACACAATCAGGCACAAACACACATGCACACATACACACCAGCCAGGCAGCCAGCCAGGCAGGCAGAGACACAGACAGACACCCCCCCCCCCCCCCAATCCAGGCAGGCAGATACCCCGGCCCCCCAATCCAGGCAGACATGCACACACATACCAGGCAGACGCACCCACCCACCCACACCAGCCAAGCAGGGTGCAGGTAAGTGTGTGGGGGGACAGGGGTTGGCCAGGTCTTGGGAACTGCCTAGGGTTTGTGTATGTGTGTGCGCACATCCAAAAATATTTATAATAAACTGGGATTCTATTATTGTTTAACTGTGCAATTAAAATTGTGATTAATCGCAACTATTTTTTAAATCTTGTGATTAATTATGATTCTTTTTTTAATCGTTCGATAGTCCTATTTTCAGTTGATGCATTCTAACATAAAAGATTTGGTTAGATTAGCCAAATCTGATGTTTTTTAGTAATCTAAACAATTTCTCACATTTTCAATACATCATGAATGGTATTTGCTGCTACCATGACAGGACATACATGCATCAGGGAAAAAGGAAAGCATGGACAGATCCAGGACCTAAATCTGAGCTACTCGTGGGTGTGTCTACACGTGGCCCTATTGCGCCATTGCTAATGTGCCATCATTTAGTACAGTAAAATTTCTGCTATCTGACATTTAAATAACTGAAAGTTCCATTAACCAGAATTTCTGGCTGGCTGGCCGGATGCGGGGCAGTGGAAAGCTCGCATGCGGCGGCAGCTGCCGCCGCTCTGCATGTGGCCGCTGCCACCCTCACCACTGCTCCGCATGTAGCCGCTGCCACCACCCTGCACCCTGCGCTGTCACTGCTCCGTGAGTGGCTTCCGCCACCCCGCATTATCTGAAAACTCTTGCTGCGGGTTTTCAGATAACTGGAATTTTTACATAACTGGCAATTCCCTTACCCCAGGGATGCCGAATAACAGAAACTGCACTTCCTGTTGGAAATACTAAATGACGGCACAGTCACAGCCCAAACTGGCAGCACACAGTTATTATTAGCCTCTAGGGGTTGCTGTAGCAATGTGCTATAGCAAAGGAGCACGTTACTACAGCAGTGTTGCTGCGGCATCACGGTTTGTGCCTGCTGATGCTATGTCATAGCATGTTGCTATGGTGGCATAGCATCTCTTCTAGATGCGCCCACTGTCGCAATCCCTGCCTCTCTTCAACCTCATTCTAAACAGTAATACTTTTTGTTTCTTGTCCTAATTTGTATGAATCCAATCAGTTACAGGTATACAATGCGTCTGCAAAGAAATGTTTGAGCCTGAGGGTTTGCCAGTGATACAGACTTATATTCATGTTGTGGTAAAAAGAGCCATTGGACCACTACCTCATTTGGTGGATGTATGTGGTAACACAAAAAAGAGAATGAATTTAAACAAAAAGAAAGGTAGACGTTCACCAGGTACCTGTCAGACTTGACCTCTTACACTTTTCTTTCCCACCCCCATTTCTCCCCTCTCCTACCCTACTTTCCTGCCCTTTATTTTCCTAATTTCCAGGTATTTCATTTTTTCCTTTTTCCCAGACAGCTTCTTTTTTACCTTGAATTACTACTACTGTAGTCTCCGTTCCTCACCTTTGGCTTTCTTTCCCTGTGCTTTTTCCCCACCTCCCTTCCCTGCTCTATCTTTGGCAGGCAAGGTTCTTTGTGCAGTTTATTAGACCAACTGAGTAGTTGGAAAAAAGTTCTTAGCAAGCTTTAGGGAGCAGTTCTTAGCAGTTCATCCTTCTTCAGGACTGGTCCCGAAAGCTTGCTAAGAACTTTTTTCCAGCTACTCAGCTGGTCTCATAAAAGACCTACATATACTCAATGGACCTTGCCTGTCTATCTCCTCAGACTAGTGGTCACTGGTCAATCTTGGAGCCTCTTGGAGTCAATCTAAGGCTAGGGGTGGGGACTGAGCATGATCCCCACCTCCAGCCTAGCAGGTCAGTCCATGGGGAAGGGAGAGGTGGGGGCAAAATCGAGGCCTCTGCAGTAAGGCACAGAGTGCTGTAGAGGCAGGAGCAGGGGTAAGGTGAGTGGGGCCCCTGCTGGGTGGGTGGTGGGAGAATCAAGCCCAGGTGGCTCTCCAAGGGTGTGGAAGGAGGGGGTGGTCCCAACACTGTGTGCACCCCAGTGGAAGCCCTAGGGGGCATCTGTGCATGGCAGAAGCAGCTGCCATTCCAGTCTGGGCTTTGCACCTGGAGCCCCGCTGCATCATACCTGGAAGCGGTCTGACACCATGTGTGTCCAGCCACTGGGAGGGCAGGGGACAAGGCTCAGCTCAGCATGGGATGCACGTGGCTTCAAGCTGCTCCTGCTCCAGCTGCTGCAGCAGGGCTTGGGGTGCAAAGCCCAGCCCGCAACTTCAGCTGCCCCCCACAAAAGCTGGGCAGTGCAGGTGGCTGCAGCAGCTGTGAAGGAGGGAGCGGGGCTGGAGCAGGGACAGGCTGTGCGTAGCTGGGGCACAGGACAGAGCTGCAAGCAGGTTGTCCAGGGGTGTGGGGCACACACACCAGGAAGGCATGGGGGGCCTGTGCCCCCAGATTTGCATGCTGGGCCAGGCAGTGATGGTGTTAGGAACAGGGCTATGGGAGGGGTGGGATGCAGGCACCCAAAAATTTGCTGTAGCCCCCCCCCCCACACAGCACCTCCACTGCCTGGCCTGAGTGCAGTGCAGCCCAGCTCCTTGCCATGAAGAGTGTGATGCTGCCTTCTCCCCCTGGGATCTGCGTGGAGGGAGGGCGGGCTGGGGCTGGAAGGCATTCATGGTGGGGAGCTGGGCCATGCTGCACTCAAGCCAAGCAGTGGTGGTGGCACTGTGAGGAGAGCTATGGGGGGCTTACGGCGAATTTTTGGGTGCCAGTAGCACCCCCCATAGCCCCCCTCTCAGCACTGCTGCTGCCCGGCCCTAGTACACCCCAGCATAGCCCTGGTCCCAGCCCACAGCAGCAGCCGGCCCAGCTAGCGTGCAAACCTGGGGGCACACGCCCCCCATGCCCTCCTGGGGTGCATGCCCCTCTCTCCCCACACCCCACGGATGAGCCACTTATGGCTTCGTCCCACTGCCTTGCCCCAATCCCACTCCCTCCCTCACCGCCGCCGGGGGTGGGCGGCCAGATCAAGGCCCCAATGAGGGAGGAAGTGGACTGAAGCCTTGATCTGCCCCCTCCCCTCACAGCCCTTTCCCTTCCCCCCGCCCTTTCCCCCACAGACTTACCTGCTGGGGGGGTGCACCCCCAAATATTTTTTTCTCCCTCTGCCTTGATCTGCACCCCTGCCTTCCCTCCCCACAGATTCACCTGCTGGGTGGGGGCGGGGGGCGCACAGTAGTTCTTGGGTTGCTTTTAAATGCCAAAGATGATCTCCTACTTAAAAAGGTTGGAGACCACTGCCTTAGACCAACACGGCTACAACTAAAAACCCTGCTCTACCTTTTGTTTTCCTAATTTCTACCTATTTACATTCTCCTTGACATCCTGTCACACTTTTAGCTTCTCTCATTCTTTGGAGTCTCAGAACAGCAGAGACTCTCTATGCCTGAAGAAGGGTGACTGAGTCCAAAAGCTTGCTAAGAATTTTTTTCCAACTACTCAGTTGGTCTAATGAAAGATATCACGTCTACCCAGAGAACGTTGCCTGTCTCAGTACAAACACATTTCTATATATTTAGCCATGAAGAATTTTTCAATGAAGCTCTTACCAGGAGCAGTAGAATATGCATATAAAAAGTCTGCTTCTATAGGTATTCTCTGACACATTCTTTCCTCTGGTCCACTGTCTGTCTCAATGCCAGGATCCAAATCTGTCCCTCTACAAGCCTAGTTGGTAAAGAAAAAAAAGTTAAAGACATAATTACAATATTTACTGTTAATTCAAACATAGTTTGAAGAGCTGTTTCACGTTTCAAAAACTATTAAATGAATTAAGAGTGAGAATCTGATTGTCAAAATGCCAAGTAAAACAATTTGAGTTTCTGTAACTGATTGCCCCAGTTCTAATAAATTAAAGGTTTATTCATTTAACATGTTGATTTCATATTTAAGAACTCACTGAAATTCTAACTAATGTTTTAAAGCAGGAGTGCTCAACCTGCAGCCCACGGGCCAAATGCATCCCATGGAGCCATAGGTATTCCGGCCTTCAGGGCTGCCCATGGATTGGGAAATTTGCCTGCAGGGGAGTGGTGGCAATAAATATTGCTACCCTTCCCTGCTGCCAAATTCCCAAACCCTGACCCCCATGCAGCAGGCTGGGGCTAGGCCAGGCTGCTAGACCTTCTCCCACCCCCATGGCAGGATGAAACCAGGCTATGTCCCTTTCCCTGGCCTGGATGGGGCTGGGCAATGCTCCCCCCCTCACCCCTCTGCAGGGCCAGGCTGGGGTTTGGCCATGCCCCCTCCCCACCCACTGAGCTGGGCTGGGGCCCCTGGATGCCCCCTGTCCCCTTGAGTGCAGCTGTATGGGGCCCTGTTGCAACCACCCTGTGCCAGATTGGGACCAATAAGATCTGGTTCATGGACGACCTGGGCATTGCCCATCCGGCCAGCTGGCCAAAAAGTTTGAGCACCATTATTTTAAATAATTCTTTCAATTACCCCTCTAAAATTCATAGCTTAGCCTATCATATCAACTGGCTATCTATACAGAGCCAGAGTCATGCCTCTTGTACTCATAGAAAGTACTCTATTCCTCAAGCTGGAAACAAAAGAAGCATAAAACTTTTGGCTTTGCCTCAGTGCCTAAGGGAAACTTGCACATAGTAAGTATTTACCAAATCAGTTGTATATTACCTGAATAAAGAAGAGCTTTGGCTTTCCAACTAGCGTCTTGCAACTTTGACCTTTGAAGAGTCCTGTTAATAATTTCAACTCAAGAGGACCATCTGTACCGAAGATCACTCCCTCTTCACCATGACTTAACAACACACAAGCAAAACTGCTCCGCTTGCTGTGATCTTCTTTAGCAACTTGAAAGAAAAGATAAATAATTATATTAAATTTATGTATTTATTTTAGGAATTCTGACAATTCATGGGTGCATCTACACATGCCCTTTACTGCAGTTGACTAATTAGCTCTGCAGTAAAGCATTACTGTCTACATTTGTGCCAGTATTTGGGTACAGTAAATTAAGTAACTTCACCGTAGGATAGTTCTGCCCCACCCCACCTGCCTTCAAAGCCACTCAGTCAATTTCAACTGCTGGTGAGAGACCCTGTGGTCCAGTCTTTTGAACTTTAGAAAAAGAAATTAACTAAATCAATATTCTGCAGTGACAGCCACCCACATGAATCTGGTCCATGAGGAGCCCTGCAGATTGGATCTGGTGCAGAGCTGTTAGTGAGTTCAACACCTGTGCTTTACACCATAGCAACATTGTAATATGCATACCTAGTAGGGCTGTGCAAAGCTTTGGTCCCTGATTAGATTCAGCAGAGATCTGGCCTGATTTGGTGGCCATATCTCCAAATCTGAATCAAATCAGGAGACCCTTTAATCTCTCTGAATCGAATCGGAACCCTCTGAATTGATTCAGAGAGGTTTGGAAGGATTCAGAGATTCGGACATGACACAGCTTTAAATGTTTTTTCTACATACCTCATGGTACTGGGGACCTCATGAATGCTGGGGGTCCTTCCTTGCGCCCTGCCAGCTGGTGCCTCCTGGGTCTGGGGGGGCACCTGGGGTCCTCCCCACAGCCGACTGCCGAGCTGAGGGGGCGCAGGAGCCCAGTGTGCTCCCCGGTGGACCCAGAAGTGGACTGGAAGTACTTCTAGTCCACTTCCAGGTTCACTGCCGAGCATGTGTGTGAGTTCACAGCCGAGCACGCCACACTCCTGTGGGACACTCCATTTGTCCTGGCATTGCAGTGTTCATGAGCCATGCCTGGTACCTTGAGGTATGTAGAAAAAACATTTAAAGCTGTCTATAGCTGAATCGCCGAGTCTCTGAATCAGCATCGAATCTTCAGATTCAGATTTGCCCTAATTGAATCAGGGACAGTGATCTGAATCAACTAATCAAATTGCTGTCTCAGATTCAGCCCAAATCAGGGACTTGAATATTGAATAGGGCCCATTTCACACCCCCCTAATGGCTAGCTTATTAGTACTTACCATTTTCCAAAAGGGCAATAATTTGCTTACACTTAAGATCATTGTTAAGCTTGACTTTGTAACCTAAATTTATAAAAGTTTCTCTAATAAGTGCAGCATCTGCATCTGTACCGGATCGAAATGCCATTCCTATAGATTAAAAAAAGATTTACTGTGAGTTCATTATGAAAATACAATGTGAGTGAGATATCAGAGCTAAATACTTTTCTCAGTTATACTTGGATAACTCTGGAATAACTCCATTGAAACCAATGTTATTTCAGATTTACACCTGTGTAAAAAAAGCATGAGCTCACACTAAGCATTTATTTAGAGAAGCAAAGATTCTTCATTAAAAAAAAAAAAATCAGCATTTTTATTCTAAAAAAGAAATGCTGTGAAAAAATAATCTATGGCAAGTACTGGCAACCTTTTTAAGATGTAGGTCAGAGGGTCCAGTCTGGCATAGGCTGGGTGGTTTTGGTGGTGTGTCAGCAGCGAGGGGGCTTTGCCTGAGCCTGTGCTGAGGCCAAACAGCTGTGAGCTGTCCTGAAGCCACGGGAGCTGAAAGCTATGTCTGTACTGCTACCACTTCTCCCAGCTGCCCACCCACCCACTCCTCCCACTTCCCCCTCAAATCTTCTCTGTCCCCAACAGCAGTGCAGGCACAGCTGGCAGCTGCCCAGCCCTGGCTCAGTTCCCCACCAGATGGAAACTGTGCCTGCACAACAGTCGAGGAGCAGGGAGTAGAGAGAAGCGGTGACAATGCAAGCAGAGCTTCCAGCTGCCCATCCCTATCATAGCTCCTCACTGCCCAGCCCCAGCCTGGGTATAAGCAGAGGCCTGTAGGCTTTATATTGTTTATGAGTTTAAGTAATGTGCCAAAACTGAGGACCTGAGATAGGTTTGCATTGCAAACCTGTTTATTAAGGATTGCAAGTTCCCTATTCCTATACTCCGGTGTATTCACACATTCCCACCCCTCATGTGTTTTGCAGTATGTACTGATTAAATTTTTCTTACAAATATCAAGACCATTTCATTACATATTTAAATTTTGAAGAAAATTATGTTTTATCGCTTTATCTCAATTAAGACAAAAATGTAAAAAGAACATAGAAATAGCAAATAGATACCAGTGCTTGGATGGAAGTTCTTATTATTTACTATTACACACATCCCCATCTCTGGATAATCCATTTTGTAACTGTCATCTGGCAGTATTTCAGAGTCCATGGATTTACCAGCAGGTGGGTTCTTTCTGAAACCAGGAAATATAAACAGATGAGTTTACAAAGTCCACCAAGCATTCATATAAATAAAATGTCCTCAATCAATTTATAATCTTGCTATAATGTTATATCAGCATTAATATTGTTATGATACAATTTTAATCAGTGAAAGTGATAATATACTTTTCACTACCTCCTTGCTGAGTACTGTAAATATCCTTGATAAGATCCACTCAGTTCCACACAGGAACAGGTATTCACCTGTGTAAAACAGCCTGCAGAACTGTGCTGAACAGTAAAGCTCCAGCATGTGAAACTATATGTGTACAGTTCTATTAAACATAGTTAGACAAATAAAAAAGCAATCTACCTTTTTGTATTACATCTTGACTTATTTAATCTGCAGTTTTTAACAATGATGGACTACATACCCAGGAAGTGCATCTACTTCGACAGTGTGCCTGCCAAGAAAAATACAAAAAATTAGTATATGGAAATATCACAAACAAACAAAAGCCCTTACTATCATTTTCATTAACTAATGTTAAAGGTAACGCCAGATACAAGTATTCTCTATTAATGTCGATAACAACAAATGTGTTTATGTATGTACGTATGTATATATATATCTGAGGGCAGAACAAGAGTTTAAACTAGATCAAAGAGCTATGTAATGGAATGTTAAGAGCCCACACAAGTACTGAATAGCTTGTAAAATGGCAACTTCACACTGGATGTGTAACCTTAATTTGATTCCTATTTGCTAGGATTAGAAAGCCAATCAATTGACTGGTCAAATATTGTCAATTGACCAGTTAATTAACTGCATATTTTGGACCAGTCAAAGATTGGAAGTATTTTACAAAAAAAGTTATATCTTTTGTAGTTTTCTTAACAGAAATATGATTATATACATATATTTTACATATTTCTTAATGAAAAATTGTGCTTTTTTTCTGTGTAGTTTTTGGATCTGTTGGTAATTTTTTACAATTTTTGACTGATATTTGACCAGTCAATTGACCAAACTTTATTTGACCAGCCAAATACTATTTGTATATTAGTATATACTAGTTACAATATAGTGCACAACTATAAATCTGCTCAAATTGTACTCACATTACAAGTTACAGTGACATTAATGAGGCTAGTCTATAAAGTGAAAATCTACCCTGCCTTCTGCTTGAATTCAGACTAACATGGCTAACTACCTCTCTCTATTAATGGGACTACTCTTATGCTTGAAGCTGTGCGGATGTGTAAGGGTTGCATGATCCAGGATTATAATATCATATCACATACTACTTTTCAACAATACAACAATATAGTTTTTATAAAACAAACAAACAAACAAAACACATGAGCTTGCAATCCTGTGCACTAAGGTACAACAGACAGGTGATGCACATAATTGATTTTGAGATAAAGTGAATATAACCCCCACTTCCAACCCACACAAAACCCTTTGAAAGGTCCCCTCTCACAACAGTAAAATTAAAGACACCCCACTCACTGTTCAGAGCCAATGAAAGATCTTGCATCTGTAACATCTTCCCCTGACTGGAGTCCAGCTTCTAAGTCTGCCATTGTTGTTCTCTTTTAATGTGAAAACCTAATAAAACAGAAATGTATGAAACCAATTCCTACTTTTCAGTTTATATACGCATTGCTTTATTACTATGAGGAACTACAAGATAACTTCAACTGAGGCAACTGGTCAGCATGACTGAATGTGTATAACTGATTTCTGTCATGACCCAAAGGTATGATTTTGAGTGTGCTTCGGCACTAGAATTATCCCCGTGGGATTACAGCTTCATTGCACGGTGGAGTTTTGCTGCACAGAGAACCCGCGTGCAAAGAAGAGAGTTCCCGCCACTTTGCAGCTGTCTTTGCAGGGTGCATTTTCTTTGCAGCACAGAAATGCACGGTGCAAAAAGTTCCCGCTCTTCGAATGCAAATTTGTTCACCACTATTGGCTAATTCTAAATTATTCCCACGTGGCGGCTAGCGATTGGCCTGCTAGCCGTATAAGAGGCTTGAGCGGTTTCCGCCCAAGCCGAAGAGGACTCCACATCCATCTTGTGGGGACTCTGGGTACACGGCAGGGTAATAGAAACCCTGTGTGAGATCCAGAGGGGTTTGGCGGCCTGATCCACCGCCCACCTCTTCCCGTCTTCGTGCGGTAACCTTCCTTAAGACATATCTACGAGTTCTTTGTGGCGCGCTTGTCCTGGACATCCGGAGTTCTGTTTGCATGGAGCCTAGCAAACTCCACGTGGTTGTTCGTGTTCTTTCTGTTTGTAACCGCAACTCAAGCAAGTTTTCAGCCTGCACCGCAACCATCTCGGTGTAAGTAAACAATCTTAAAATCTAGCATTACGTGTCTGTGCCTAATTCTAGCTCGGCGCCCGCCCTCTCCGACCCGGCGTGCCCGGGCTGCCGGCCACAGCCCGCGTGCAGCGCGACAAGGGCTGCGGGTTCGCACCTGGCCCGCACAATTTCTTCTGAATATGTTGCACATTTGGAAAGACTTATACGACCCATCTGTAGATAGTATTGGGTTCTATATTAAGTTTAATCACTCAGGAAAAAAGACATAGAGGTTAGTCTGAACTAATCAATGACAGCATTTGCTCAAAACAGCAAATAAAATAGCACTATGGATAAATAATTAGATAGAAAATAGCCCTAAAAAATCTTATTGTGCTATTATATAATTGATGGAAGCAAAACTTAAATGGCTTTCTGTCACAATATCAGGGGGGTTTGGATCATTTCCATCCAGAATACTGAAAGAACTGACACATAAAACAGCAACTCCTTTAGTACAGATCTTCAGTGAACTGGGATAGTACCCTATACCTGAAGAACAGCAGATTTGTTGCCTGTATTCAGAAAAGTGACACAAACAATTCATTAGCTTGACTTCCACAGTATGTTAAAGTCTTAGATCAGATATTGAAGGAAATAATTATCTTTTACCTATAGTTTTGTGCTTTTTAGTTGTATGTGAGGGTTTGTAGTGGACAATTTTTAGAAATCTGTGGTTAAATGGCTGTTTATGAATGCAGGAGACTGGAGAGGCTCCTTCCAGCCCTGTGTTCCTACTTTGCATTGACTACTGTACTACAGTGTTAAATTCTGATTGCTCCAGTTCAGACATAAGAGAAACAGAAAATATCCTCAAACAGGCAGACTTTGAACTGAGGCTAGATAGTGGTTTGCAAGGTCTCTGAAGAGGTCATTTACATGCTCCATAGGATTACTGGGAAGCATATACTATGTAATGTATATAACTTCCTGCCCGCCCAACGTACATCTGACTGATAAGTCAGGTATGATTCCTGATCCAATTATAACTAGGAAATGCTTACATTGTTTTAACTTAATCCAACACTGCGAGTTATCAGTAATGATTAATGAGACATGTCTATCAGCAGCAATGCAAGCTAGGGTTGTGCAAATACAGTCCTTGTTTGCCCTGTTGCTGTCCATCCTGGGATCTACACTGCTATCTGTTCCCTTATTTGTGCTGCTTCCGCCCCTGGATCCACACCACTGTCTGCTCTCCCACAGCTCCTACCGCTCCTGATCCAGCCACCACCCTCTTTTAGACTCATACTGCCACCTGCTCCCCAACCTGCGCTGCTGGCCACTCACCCTCAGACCTGAAGCCAGACCCACTGCAGCTGCTGCTGGCCTCACAGATCCAGCTGGGGGCCTGGAGAGAGTTTGACACCCCTGCTGCAACCCATAAAAAACATACGAATGTTAAAACTAGATACAGTTTATCTTTGGCTGCCCATGAAGACCACACAATACACAGCAAATCTAAACATAAGATTACCATTAGCTATAAATAGACTACCCATTATTTCATCAGACCTGATTCATGAAACCAGAAGTTGTTGCTGCCCAGGGCACCCAGCTGCAACCCTATGTGGCTGCTTTATAAGTGGAATTGTATGTGCATTGTATGTCCGCTTTTTGTCCTGTGCCTGTACCCTTAGACTTGATTAGGGATCTAGTTCAAGTGGTGCCAACTAGTGAAATGAGAGGGGGCCTGATAAAGCAAATGGTATCTAACGCCTAGCGTAGAACTTGACCTTGACTGGGGACAGTGGTTGCTACTGTAACCAAAATGATAAATAGTAAAGATTGGTGCAAACAGGAAAAAAAGATGGGGCTTTCAGCCTACAGCTGACCTTACATTAATTCCCACCCTCTCTAGTTTTATTCTTCTAGTGGCACAGGGACACAGAGACACAATCATTAAGGGCTTGTCTACACAAGGAAGTTAGTGCACAGTAAGATAAGGTGCGATTTTACAGCACCTATGGGAAATCAGGGCAGAGTAGCTAATCCACTGTTAATTTATATCTTAGCTTGCAGCATATTAACTGCCCAGTATAGAAAAGATGTTAATGTCATGTATACCCCTGAAACACTACTGGATTGTAAACTCCACGTTTAGCACCAATAAGTAGTAAGTCTATCTTTGAATTATCATGAACTGCAGTTATTTAAAAAACCCCAAACATTTTACACAAAAAGTGTGGTAAATTCCTATTATAAAATACAAAAAAAGGCTTTTACTATATACATTTTTGGCTAGTTACGTAGGCCAGAGAGGTTACAGTAACAGCTGCTATATCACTCTAATGTATTCTATGGTCTTTTACATGGAGGTAGCCTTTGTGACCATGAGAACTGAAGTGACAGATTGAGGTCACTTATGTGCTGAATGCTCTACTTCCCCTTGATGTGGGCATTAAAACACTAATACATCCACCTGGTTTTCAGTGCCATACCTGCAATTCACCTTTAACATCCTAGGAATTTTTGAGCATCTTAATAAAACAACTCAGCTGCACTTGTCTGAAGAACAAAAGACAGACCTAGGAGCAGTCATCTTTTTGTTGCTGGGCTGTGTCAGAAACATTTTTTTCTGTTTCAGAATGCTGATACCAACACAAGGCAGCAGCAATGCTCTTGGGAGAAGGCTGGTTCTAGCTAATTTATAGCAGTATAGCTAAGAATTACCTCATCTTACTTAGCTAATGCGATGATGTCATACTCTGTCAAACAGAGGATACATCTCTCCAGGGAGGGTGATCTCATACTATGAAGGATGAAAAAAGTACTTTGGGAAAACATGTTCAGAATTAATTTAAATTACTGTTTTTCTTCTATAGATTTTTATTCTTTGTTTTGCTTCTATAGATTTGTATCCCTAATGCTTAAAGTATCAGCTTAGGTAAGAGAAGCTTTTAACAGTGATAGAATTTAAAATAAAATAAAAAGCCCCCAAAGAAATAGCTGAAGTCACCACTGGCATAACATGCATCTTTTTTTCCGTAGCTAGTAGAATATTTACTTTACATTACAGGGTAGCTTCTACTCAATTCTTATATTTAATAATAATAAAAAAGATCACAGACATAAGAGACAGATGCTGCAAAAGGGGTAAGTGTGTTCTGTAAACTAATGTATAGGGGTGTGTGCCAAAGAAGGAATCTTTGAAGCAGGTCCAAAAATTAGAACTGCTGGCAGGTTACAAAACAAAATTATTTTCATAACCTACATGCATAGTACATTATGAATATAATTTTTTTTAATTAGCATAGCTCTTCCAGGTTATTCCTTTTGTTGTAACAATGATCGGTTACTATGCTTCTTTACAAAAGTCAAATGAGTGAGCCATTACAAATCCAATCTCTAACTCCAGTTTAACAATGCTTCATTTCAGGACACAAGTATATATCTGAATTATGAAATATATACAATATGACAAATTGCTATAAATTGAAATAATATTCAATTTCTATGATAAAAAGAGTAAATAACTGAATGGTATCCAATTACTCTACACACCCTAAAACATTCAAACACCCTGAAACATTCAAATGGCTATGGACAAGACAACACGTGTTTAATATATGCCAACTGTTGTGAAGTAGTGATCATCACAGCGATACTAAAATAAGCATCCCAAAACAGAAGCTATGAGTTAAGAATTTTACAAGATCATCTGTGATTTATTTTCTCTCTGCAGTTTTTCACCTTATACAATTACACTGGAAAACTGCAAATATTCTTCTAAGGCAAGACTGTCAGACACATGGCCCAAGGGCAGAATCTGGCCTGCAGAGGCACTCATTCCAGGCTGCTGGGCTAGGGGAGGACCAGAGATTTTGGAGGCATGATCATGAGGAGCCCTGCTGTGTGGATTTAATAGGGGGGAGGTGAGTTTGACACCCCTGAACTAAGAGAACAAGCAGAACATGTGCATGCATGGAATACTGGAATGACCAGTACTGCTGTTTAAAATGACCAGCCTAGAGGGAACAAAGAAACAACAGACTTGAATAATAAACATTTAAACGACATTTCTCTACAGAATTTTGCTAATATTAAATACTGCACACTTTCTTACTCATGCTACTGAAAACTGGATCTGTGGAGTTACTGTCTACATAACCATAGTACACAAAACACTAAACACATATGGAACATATTTTATGCTGTGCTATGAAACAAAGACAACAGTAGTTATTGCAATGAACTCTCTGTATACGGAGCATAAAACTATTTAAAAAAAAGAGAGAGACAAAAAAAGTATGTTTCTTTAACACTTAAGGAAAGAATCCTGGCCCAAATGGGTGGGCAAGAGATGAATGGTAAGTGCTTTCTAACAGCCACATCCAGAAAATTATGGAGTGTTGTGAAAAGCATTAGTGGAACTATCATCCTTCCACTGACAAAGGCTTCATGGGAATCATATCAGCAGTCCTCAAGTGTCAATAGGGAAAATGAGTTCCTCGCATCTTTTGGAGAGAATTGTGGTTTCTAGTCTCTTAACCCTCTAAAGCATGGGTTAGTAACCTATGGGCCATGGAATCTGATTAGCAGAGCTGGGGCTTTGGTGGGAGGAGGTGGGGGGGGCAGGGCTGCATCAGCTGGAAAGCTCAGTAGTGGGGAGTTTTCTTGTGCTGTGTTGCAGCCAGGCAGGAGAGAGAAGTGCCAGCAGGAGCAAGCAGCAGTGACAGACAAGTCCTAGTGCCAGCCTGCCTTGGACACAAGCTGGGCCATTCCATTCCACTGCTGGAAAACACCGTCAACCACTGCTCTAAACAGTATTTCTTAAAGCATCTCTTTTTATTAACCCCAGGGATGGCTTCATGGTTTGTTTGCATCCATAGATCGCAGATGGCAAATGCTTAAGTTAGGCTCTGTCAAGTAAACTGATGCAACATGGGGGAAAAAAAACAAACAATACATACTGCATGACACAGTAGCTGAAGTGTGGAGGTACTACACTGTAATTTGGTTTCCTAATTATGCCTGTGGCCACTAAGGAAATTTATTTCAGTAAGGCTAATACTTGATGATTTATTCTGAATAGAAAATATGCTAACACAAAACAAAACAAAAAATGTAAATCCATAAATCTACTATCAATATAAGCCATATTGGAAAGGAGGATTGTATCCTGGAAAGCAATGACTTAGAAAAGGATTATGCGGTTATTCTAGATACCTAATGAATATATTTGTCCAGTGAAATGTTTTGGCTGAAAAGATTAATTGGTAAGGCAGAAGGCAGGGTAGATTTGCTCCTTGCACACCAACTAAATCAGAGATGCATAGTATAAGCTTTTGCAAAGCTTTCATAAAGCTTATGCCAGGGGTTCTCAATTCCTGGGCTGTGGCCCCATGGTGGGCCGCGAAGGGTTATCTGCTGGTCTGCAGGACTGGAAGTGGCCATGGAATGGAAGTGGCCAGCATACTGCGGAGCAGCAGTCAACCCTTTTTTATTCTGAATATAGAAAAAGGGTTGGCTACCTGCCCACAGTATGCTGGCCACTGCTGGTCTGCAGTTTGCCGGTCCACAGTCACTTCCAGTCCACGGCTTGCCAGTCCGCGGTCACTTCCTGCTGGTCCTCAGCATAAAAAGATTGGGAACCCCTGGCTTATGTTATGCACTTCTGATTTAGTTAGCATATACAGTGCAGGTCTACCCTGCCTTCTGATTTAAGACTCCACTGTTGATATTACATCCAAACTTTTAAAAGGGATGTTGAAAGATTGTAAGGACTTCAGAGAAAGTATAAGAAAGATCTGAGAACTAGAAAATATACTTTACAATGAGAGATTTACACAGCTCAAACTATTTGCTTAAAAACTGAGAAATAAGAAGTGACCTGGCCATGTAAATGGGGAAAAAAATCCTACACTTCAAAGGGCTCTTTAACCTAGCAGACAGCTGCATGACAATACTTAGTAGCTGGAAGCTAAAATGAGAAACATTCAAACTGAAATGAGGTGTAGCTATTATGTAGGAGGATAATTAACCACTGTAACCTAGGGATATGGTAGATTCACCATCATTTGAAATCTTTCAGTGAAGACTGGATAGCTTTCTAAAAGCTTTACAACTCAAAGCATAAATTTGGGAGTAAATTAAATGGCTTAGGTTATTCAAGAAGTTAAACCACATAACAGTAACGGTGGCTTTGGGCCATAACATCTATGAATTAACAATAAGCAGAGACTGCACTGTGGCTGTAAACTCTCTAAAAGGCTTTTCTTTGCTCACCAGCCTAACTTCTTGTATTATGCAGGTCCAATTTCAATTAGTCATTCTTCATTTATTACCTCAGCAGTCCCCAGCCTTCAGTGGTAACAATACTGAAGAAATAATTTTCTGTGGTAAACATCACACTTTGTTCTCCCTGTTAACCTAAAGGAAGATGTATCTGGGGAAAGCAAGATTTCCTGTTGCAGGAGCTATGCTGGAGTATCCTTTGGGAAACATATTGCCTGCAAGCAAAGGGTTGGAAACCAATGCAGTAGCCCATCTGATTCAAGTCCTTAGCTCTCTAAATAAAAACAATATAATCATGCATAATGAAGGATATTAAAAAAAGCACATCATGAATGTGAAACTGTGTGTCTATATAAACAGGTTCAGAGAAGCCAATGGACCATAAGTCCGCTTACTGAAAGCAACTGTTACTGAAATACTATAAACTTCACCAGTTGTCCATAACTTACTGTAATATAGACTTTACCATTTGTGCTCAATTTCCCAGATGCTATTCAGAACACTTAGACCAATGTAGAAACAAAGGGAAGTTAGTTTCTTAAATCATTTTTTTAATTCTCTTCTTGAACATTATTTAACATCTTCAGAAGTATTTTAATGAAGGTAAAATTTGGAAATTAAACAGTATTTTGAACAGGAAAGTCAAAACAACAGGTGTCAACCATTTTAGAATTTATTTTTGATTTGCTGCAATCTGCATAACTTTGCAAAATATTTCAGTCAATCTCAAACTACATTTTTCAGCAACAACTTCAGCCAAATATGTCAGCTAACTATTCAGGATTATTAGGCTGTAGCAAAACTGTCAAGAACTGCACTGATTTCATAGTGACACCTGAAAAATTCTGGAAACAACAGGAATATCAGGCCTTGAATTTGCTCCTGGAGGAGATGACCCAGAAATGTTGGCTGGATAAAACAGCACAGACCCATTATATACAGCTCTTATACTGCTTTCATCATTGTAGCAACTAAGCACTTTAGTTCAGATGGCTTTTCGAGTAAGAAACAGAATTTCAAGTGTATCTAATACCCAATGGGAGACAGATATGCAACAAAGAAACCACAAGGCATAGGTCAAGGGTTGCAACCTGACATAAATGCCAGCACACTCCTCTTTCCTAACAGGTTCAGGTTGACAATACCTTGGACAGGGACCTTGATGGAAACCATGGGGGCTGCAGAAACTTACTATTTCCATGTCAGAGTCAAGGATGTATGTGGGTGGTATCTTTTATTGGACCAATTGCTTGGTTGTCATCTTCCTCTCATGTCTCTACACCACCTTTGACCATTTTGTTACACATGCTCATGCTCATTTATTGTACTTTATGAGGTCTTTCATTGTACACGTGCCTGCAAACAGCAGACATTACAGCAGGAGTTGCATAATCTGAAGCTCTCTGTCGCAGTCAGAGATGGTTGAACCGATGGTATAGCCCCTTCTTCATTAGTATCTTGCAGCACCTAACTCTGGTACGTAGGCGGTTGAGACTCTGCCACCTTTGCCATGTTTCATCAGCCCCTGGTGATAAGGACTCGGCTGCTGGAATGCCCTTATTCCGCTGTCAGGTACTTTCTTCAGCCTTTCGTTCCACATGTGTAGTAGTCTTGTCTCCTTGAGCGTGGCATTGAGAGGATGGGTGCTGGTGAGGAAGCTCCTGCGTGATTTCAGATGTTTGGGTATTGCGGGATGGTCATACAGTGGGCATCTCACATCTTCAGTTTGTCTCGATGATTCTATCCTGCAGGCCACTATTCTTCTGATGTCAGGCAGAGCATTGCCAGCTAGCCCTGTTTATCCTGGTAGGCTTCAGACATCCTGTGATAGCAGCTATCGTTCAGAATAGGGTCAAGGTGCTTAGTACAGGGCATGCATACTCAGCAGAGAAGCTGGAAGCCAGAGCAGTGCTTCCAGTGGTTGAGGGGCTCACTCCCCATTTCAAGCTGGTGAAGTTATGCAGAATGTTATTCTGAGTACTCACCTTTGCTTTCATCTTCATGTATGAGAGGGTTTGATCGAGGGTGACTCCAAGGTAAACTGGATTTGGACAGTGGGATAGTGGGGTCCCGGACATCCAATGCTGAGCCGGTCGGTGGTTGGCCTCACTGTTTTTCAGACAGAAGGCACATACATGGTTGTGTTTTTGTTGGGTTGATATATAACTGGTTTTCAGTGTAGTATGAAGTTAGGCCAACTAGTGCTTCCGTAAGGGATTTTTCAACATTGTCAAAGTTAGTGTTTGGGCTTGTTATGGGCAGGTTGTCTGAACAGATGAAACCTTGTTTCCAAATTGATTGGCTGGTCAAGTTCCACAACAGTGGTGCAAGTATGCTTCTTTTGGGGGAGGCCATTAATGTCACTTCCATCTACTTCACTTCCCATCCAGTTTGGCAAAAAAGTGTTTTTGAGCTGGGTTCACATCAGTTCTGTAAGGCACAGATCTTTTGTCATTTCCGGGGTCTTGTGGAGGAACTGGTGGTTAACTATATCGTAGATGGCTGTTAGGTTGATAAACACAGCTCTGGTGATTTGGCCTCTTTCAAAACCATCCTCAGTATCTTGAGTCAGAATAAGCAGCTGGCTTGGTGTTGATTTTCCAGGGCGAAGGCTGCCCTGTTTGGGGATCAGGCATTTATTTACGTATGGGACAAGCCAGTTCAGCATCAGCTAGCCGTATAATCTGTATGTGTGGTATAGCAGAGAGACAAGTTTGAAGCTCTTTGGGACAGCTGGGTCCTTCCCTGGCTTGAAAAGTGCTGCTGCCTGAGCATGTCACCAAATCTTTGGCATTTTTTGGCTGGCTGCACGAGCCGCATGAGCAGAAGAGCTGTTCTGGAACCTGGTGTCCAGACTCCTGCTAGTGCCCCAACCACGATGTAACCGCTCAGTCGGGACAGACCTAGTTGAGCTGCTGAATACAGTGGCCACCAGGGGAAGAGGGGACATGTGGAAGTGAAAGGGCACAGGACTAGTCAAAGCAGCAGTTGCAGGGAGCCGGGCAGGGACACTTCAACAGCAACACCCAGCTCCAACTGCGTTCAAAAGCTTGTTTAAGTCTCTCCCAACCAAATCGGGGTCCAGTACAAGACTCCACCCACATAAATCCTTGCCTCTTGCCTAGTTCCTGCACCAGTGAGGGGTACAACCTCACTCAAACGGTGTTTCTACAGCGGCACTTCAGGAGGCGGGGGAGGAACGGGCACCACTCCCTACTGCCAAGTGCCCGGGCCAGCGGGGACCGCCGCGCTGGGTAGCCGGGTCTCGACCACGCGGAGTAGCGGGGGGCGGAGGACGAGGCTGAGCACTAAAGCCGGGGCTGGGGCGGCGCCGCCAAGTCCGCGCAGGCTCCGCCGCCTGGTGCCCCGCCTCGGGCGCAGGCTTTGTCCGGCGGGGCCGCGCCGCCACCTCCCTCCCCCCGCGGCGATAGGACGGGTCCTCGCACGGGACGCAAGAGCAGCACCACGGGGTGAAATCCCCCCTCCCTTTCCCCGCCCCTCCCGGCGCCGCGCTGTGGTACTGACCTGCCGCCCTGCTGGTCCCGCTGCGATTGCCGCCTGCAGAGAGAAGCCGAAGCCCCGCCCCGCCCCGCCCCGCGCGGCGGGTTCGAAGCGCGAGGGGGGGGCTCCCAGCAGCCTTTGCGGCGGCTCCCCACCCATACAGCGCGGGGAGTGGGGCTGAGGGGGTGCCGCTGTGGGAGGGCCGCGGTGTCCCGCAACCCGTCACCGGGCCGGGGTCGTGCCTGGGGCACCTATTGCAGGGCTGGCACTGCACGTGGCCTCCCTCTGCCCCACGCGGCAGGGAGCAGCAAGCGGAGCGGCAGACAGGGCGGGAGCAGGGGATCAGTCAGGGCGCGGCCTGTGACTCGCCTGCCAAAAAGGTGCCCCCCCCCACCGTGCATTGGGTGCAGGGGAAGCCAGGGGGTGCATGCCCTGGTGTCTCCTGTAGGTTGTTGTGTCCTCCCCAGACATGGGGGCATCATTGGAGCATGGGTCCTTAGGGAGGGGGTAGGAGTTGGGCAGCAGCAGGAGGAGCACCAATGGTTTCCGTGACCTGAGGAAGTCTGGAAAGTACTGACAGGTGGCTGCGTGCTCGCCAGCCTCAGTTTGCATGCCTGGGAGACTTTGCTGGTGGAAATGGGCACTTGTAGCATTTCTAGGGCGTTAAGGTGTCTGTAATATTAGACGGGCCCTTCTGAGGATGTTGTTCTGGACATGAGTGAGGGCATAAAGGGGAGGGTTAAATACTGACATTCTCCTTGTGGACCTGGCCTGTAATTGTCCAGAGGGCAGGGTGTGGAGTTAGTTCAGGGGTGGGCAATTATTTTGGGTGGAGGGACACTTACTGAGTTTTGGCAAGCCATGGAGGGCCGCATGACAGGCAGCCCGGGGCAGATAAATACTAATTTTCTAAATTTTTTAGGGTCACCACAGGCCGGATAGAATGGCCTGGCAGGCCATATTTTGCCCACCCCTGAGTTAGTTTCGCTCTGTTGATGTCCCGGCTGAGTAATCTCGGTGGGATACTGAGTCGGGGAGAGAGAATCCGAAGTGGAAGAGGAGGGGTGTGAAGAAGCAGGGGAAAGAAAGCAATGATGCAAAACAAAAGATGTACGAGGGGAAAGGGGAACAAATCAATTAATGGTAGCAGGAACAGGTCTTGTGTGTCTGTGATAAAACTCCTGTAGAAACTGCCATGCGCGCTTTAAAGAGTTTTGAGAGAGAGGGCATTTTGCTGGGTGAAAATGACAAAAGTCAGGCTGGTTTATAATGATGCTGGTGTTTGTTTTTCAGTGTTCCTGCTTCAGGTTTGCTTTACAGGATTAGAAGCTCAAAGATTGAGTGATAGTGAGCTCAGGTGTGCCAATGCCTCTTCTGAGCCCAGGTAGGTCTGCTGTTTCAAAAGTGTAACAACATTTCCAGTAAATGTGTATACAAGTGAATAAATCAGTGAAATCTTGAGGTTACAAAACAAACAATATGACCAACTATCAAGGTGAGGCTGAAGTACAAAGTTCAGATTTAGTTGTTTTTGCTTTTCTGAGGTACAAGAGTCTAACAGATTTAGGGCTGGGAACTAAGGACTCTGAAATCTAATCCTGACTCAAGGACTGACTGGCTGTATGGCCTAGACCAGGGGTGTCAAACATGTAGCCTGTGGACTAGATCCATCCTGTGGAGCTGGGTCATTCTGCCTGCAGATTTTGCCCCAACTCTGGTTGCAATAGGGGATCTTCTTGCAGTGGCAGCCAAGCGCCTGGGCAAGAGTCACAGTGCAGCAGCTGCAGCATTGTGGGAAGAAGCCTGATACTGTGGCTTGTTCTGGCAACAGGTGCCAAGTAGCCAGCTCTTGCCTGTGTGCTTGGCTGCAGCTGCAGGAAGAAACCATAGTGCTGCTGGGGCTCCAGCACCACACACGCTTCTTGCTTGCTTGGCTGCCAAGCACCCAGGTGAGAGCAGCAGTGCAAGAGCCCTAGTATCACCCTGGGAAGAAGCCTTATGCCACAGTTTGTTTTCAGAGTGACAGCCAAATGCCAGGGTGGTGGGCCTCTTCCTGCTGGGTCCAAGATGGGTGCCACAGGTGCTAGATCTAACGTGGGGTGGTGGATCCTGATCTGGTCTATGGACTAGACCCATACCGGGCATCTTTCAAATGAGTTTGACATCCCTGGCCTAGACTAATCATTTTACACTTTTCATTTCACTTGTGAAACATGACATTTATATACTTTCTGGTATTGGTGAGAGAATGCCTAATTATAATTTGGCTCATTGTTTTTGTAGGTAAGTTATTAGTGTTCTGTAAGCAAAATGTTACAGAATGATCTGAAGCTTTCCTTTAGACTAAGCCCTTTCTGGTGCGCTGACAGTGGAACAAGCCTAACAGTTCCACAACTTGATTCTTCATGCAGTTGATATGAAAACAAGTTCTCTTACTGATCTGGGAATGTATGGGGATTGTAACGTTAAAAGGAATTTTATGGCAAAGCTGTGCGTTGATCTTGAATATTGCTACCGTTATTCATTAAGTGGAGTATATGCTCTATATGCAACAGTTCAACCTTAGAAATGTGGACTTGTTTATTAAAAATGAAAGCCCAAACCGAAAACATTTTTATATTTACATATTAAATATAGAGCTACAGGTTAGTTTCTCACTGCCTGAGGACAGATGAAGAGAAAATGGGAAGAAAAACTGAAGAAGATTGAAGAACTAGAATCTCAATATAAAAGAAACCCACTTTGCTCAGCTTATAGGCCAAAGCTGTCCAAACCATGGCAACCATCCTCTGTTTGGAAAATATTTCCCCGACAAGCTCAAGCTTTTGACTATGTAAAAACCTGCAAAGAGGTGAGGCATCAGATTGTTACAAGAATTACTTTACTATTGAGATACTTTGAAGGTTTGAATTGGCTTTTAAAGTTGTGGTAGTCTACAAAGTAAATTTCAGGTTACAGGATTCTTGTGTTGTGCAATCCTGGTACATCATGTTATTTGAATCCTCAAAGGACAGCATGGGACATCCAGGGATCATAACTGTAATAAGCATGATGTCTAACATTAGACTTTAGATCAGGGGCAGGAAATTATTTCGGGCAGAGGGCTGCTTAGAGGGCCCCATGGGTTGCCCCACCCCCTGGTAGGTGCCCCACCATCTTGGGACTGGAAGTCCCACTCCGTAACCCCTTACCTTTGCCACAAAGGTCCCTCCACTTGCCCCCAGAAATACTCCTTTCAGCAAGGGGTTTTGCCATTTCAGAACCAGAAAAATACCCAATTATATTTTAAAAATCAAACGTCTACAACATTCATTAATTTGATTAAAAAAAATATTTTTGTCCTGATTTACATGTGTTTGTGTAGTGTACATAGAGGTGATTATACAGTAGCTTAAAATGAGCCCCCCGGCTCCTGTGGTTTGGGGATTCAGCCCAGGGCCACGTGGTGCTGGAGCAGGCACAGGGGGAAGCAGTGAAAGCCAGCGCAAGTAGAGACTTCTGGTTTGGTGGGGAAGAGGCTGGGGGGGGTGGGGCTGGGCCAGCCTTGCTCCTGACTTCTGCCGGCTTCCCCTAGGTCCTACTGCCCCTGTCTCCTGTCGTCTTTGACAGGCAGCCAGGAGCAGATAAATATTAATTTTCTAAACTTTTTAGGTGCCCCATGAGCTGGGTTGAATGGCCTGGTGGACCAGATGTGGCCTGCAGGCCGTATTTTGCCCGCTCCTGCGTTAGGTGTGCCATTTAACTTTTGATAGTGGAGGAGCTTGTTAGTGAGAAGACAGGACTGGCAAATGATGTTGATGAAGGAAAAAGCAAGTGATAACAGGAAAAAGGTCAAGAAAGACAAATAATATAGAAGAAGAAAAGTCAGAAAACAAAAGACACAGAGACCAAAACATTCCACAGAGGAGGGCACCTCTTTATTGACACACCAGAGACAGTACCTCTGGAAAAACAAGGTGGGACACAAGTTGAAATAAGAGCCAAATCACCTGAAATAAACCTCTTTCAAAGTTTTTAACTCCATTTATTTATAACAGTTTGTGTTTCAGATTCTGTGACATAATTGTCTTTTTTTTAAAACCAAATGTGCATGAAAACAAAGTCAACCAAAAAGTTAAAACAAAAAACAAACAGCATGGGGAAGTTCCTCATAAATTTCAGTGGACACTTCCATTTGATGATTTAAAATGACTTCCACCAAAAAATATTGTAGGCCTCTGCTAGATGTAAAGGAAACCCAGAATAATTGAAACCAAATGACTCCCTTGATGTCTCCTAGTATAACAAGGACAGGATGAAGGAAAATAAACTGTAGGCTGTTGTTCATTCTGTGGTTAGTTGCTTGTTTTGGTTGTCTTTCCCCTAGCCTCTCCCCTTCAGGTTTCATATATTGTTGCAATGAAAATTATTCGCTAGTCTTGAGTGCAGTGTTCCATTGTAATCCTTCTAAACGCGGGGTTGCTAAAACATATTCTTCTGCCCTATAAAATATGCCATAAAGTTGTCCATCGGAGTTAGTGACTTAAATTGTTTCCCAAATGCGTCCTAAATATACTCATTTAATCATTCAGTTTTCCAGTGTTGAAGCAAATTACCATACCTATGCATTTATGCTAATATAAACTTTAAAGTTGAATCAGTAAAGTTATCAAACACAGTCATTGGAGGAATAGCAACAATTATACATTTGCTTAATTGAAAAAGCTAGGAGTAGTTTAACATATATCATAACACACTCAGTTCATCTTGTTTGTATTAGAACTGTATTTTGATAAATCTCACAGAATAACGGAAAAAATCACTATACTAAAGAACCCATCCTGCAATTGCCTCCATCTTATAGAGTCGATATGCCTCCTCTTGAGCTTTTGCACAGGGTAGGGAGGTCTGCCCTTGCAGGATCAGAGCCTAAATAACCACGCAGGGGAAACAGTGCAAATGGTAATATGCAAAGTGAGCTACTGTATTTACTTACCAACCACATGGCTCCTTTTCCCCCTCCAAAATGGGCGTGTGTCTTAAACAAGGAAGCTAATTTTAATTTGTTAGAAGCAGGGTGGAATAGAGCAAGCAGACACTATGCCTACTGTCAACCCAAGAGGGTTGTTACTTCTTGCACCTGCAAACAGCAGGGTTAGGATCCAGTGTTAACCCTCTCAAAGCTGTTGGTGAGGCAGTAGCTTTTGGCTAAAGAGCTTTTGAGCTGGCTGGCAGTGGGTGAGCTGCTGCATGCAGTCTGTAGTATCTTGAGGCTTATGCAGAAGTAGTACTTATTATTTACAGGAACTTATATAAAGAACTAGTTATAGTAAAAAAGTAACAGTCTTGCTGCTGCCCTTGCAAGAGTCTAGGGCCCAGCCTTGTTGCTGTCCTGGCACGTTAGGAAGTCCCTGTTGCCTTACCCTGACTCTTCCCTGGGATGCTGCACTTACTGGGCTCTCTGTTACTGTGTCACAGTTGGGCATGACTCTGGAAAAATCTTTTCTTTTACATTGTGCCTTCCAAAAACAAAGTGTATATTGTATTTGAGGCTATGTAGCAAATGAGAAAATACAGTATTTGAACCAGAAGTGATGGTAACCAACACTTAAGTCATAGGTCTCACCAAAGAAGTCAACTATCAAGTTAAAAGAAATTGAAACTTGGGATACTTGGGTTCAGTTCCCTGTTTTAGCACAAGACTCCTAGCATGACTTTTGCATGAGGTCACGTGGGCCTAAGTTCCTTTGTGACTCTTAGTCGTCTTTATGCTTCAGTTTTCTGTAAAATAAAGAAACTGCGCTTCCAACCTTAGGATTATTGTGATGGTAAATGCAGTAAAAGGTAGTAAAGCGGTTGGATACCTTGGTATTGGGTTCTTATAAATACCTCATCCAAAATTATGGTTGTGACAAAGCACTTGACCTAATCACTGCCAGTATGTTAGCATTTCTCTCTCTTCAGGTTACCTGTAGTTTTATACATAATATATAATAAAAAGATGACTGGTACATTATTATACTTGACTGAGAGCTATATACTTCCATCTCTTAATGTAGAGTGCTGTTTTCTATAGGTGATTGCCCTTGAACTGGTGGTATTTGCTATAGATCAAAATTACTAAAGAAATACAATACCACTTCAGCCTCATTTTTGATATGTTATCAAAGACTTGCACTGATGTTAACTTTACTGATGAGTGGGCTTCTCCAGACTTATACTGCTACAACTGAAGTCAAAACGCAGTTCTTGCATAGCAGCAAGTTTTACTGTTTTAATTTAAAACAGTCATTTGGTAGGCTTTTAATAAATAGAAACTTAGTGTCTCAGGTGAAGGGTTTCAAATAATGTCAAAGAGACCATTTTGACAACAAAGTATTTTGAAACAAAAGGACAGTTTACTTTTTTCCTTTTTTTAATCTTGAAAAGGAAGTGCATGTATTTGCATTGGAAAAGAACACTGAAGACGGACAAAGGTTTTACCTTGTGACAACATATATTGAGCTTTGGTTCTATTATAAGTAAGTATTTGATAAGCAGCTCTCAGCTGCTCTGTGCTTTGCTGGGGCTGGGGTAAATGCAGTCTGGCCTTTAGAAACATGATTTTGTCACTGGGAGACCGTATCAGGTAGCCTTGTGTGCCAAGCAGAACTTGACTACAAAAGAGAATCTGTTTTTGTAGAGGGGGTAAAAAAACATCATTTTAGAGTGTCAAGAGATGACATAACTTATGCCTTCTTAAATAAATAACTTAAATAGCACTTTGCATAGAAATGTATCACACAATTTGTGGTTTTGTCTTTTGCTATATAAATCTCAAAGGGGATTCAACTTAATTACATGTGGTAAATACAATCTGGTAAATATTAGCAGTAATATCTGATTACTGAGAGAATTTTCAAAGTCCAATATTCCTTTTATTTAAGCTATTATCATCATTGTGTGTGTGTGGGGGGGGGGGGAGGGGTGTCCCCTCAGTTCAGACATCAACATTTAATTGCATCTACTTTTCTTATGTGTGAAAGTCATTTATTTTGCTTTCAGGTTCTCAGTGCTTTCTATTTGCATTGTAAATTATCTCAGGGGTATTTCTGTGTTTCTAAAATTAGCTTTCATAAATCTTTTAATTCATTAACACATTTATGTTGTCAGTACTATAGATTTTGTGTTTGTAACTTATAGGATGCTGCCAACAACAGGAAACAGGGTGAGATCACTAAAGATGAATATACCTCTTCTGCTCGTGCTTGTAGGGAGGCAGTTAGGCGGGCCAAAGCTACCATGGAGCTGAGGATGGCAACCCAAGTAAAAGACAACAAGAAATTGTTTTTTAGATATATAGGGAGTAAAAGGAAGGCCCAGGGAGGAATAGGACCACTGCTAAATGGGCAGAAACAATTGGTGACAGACAGGGGGGACAAGGCTGAACTCCTCAACGAGTTCTTTGCCTCTGTTCCTAGGTGAGGGGCACGACAAGTCTCTCACTGGGGTTGTAGAGAGGCAGCAGCAAGGCGCCAGACTTCCATACGTAGATCCTGAGGTGGTGCAGAGTCATTTGGAAGAACTGGATGCCTCTAAATCGGCAGGCCCGGATGGGCTCCATCCGAGGGTGCTGAAGGCACTGGCCGACATCATTGCAGAGCCACTGGCAGGAATATTCGAACGCTCGTGGCGCACAGGCCAAGTCCCAGAGGACTGGAAAAGGGCTAACGTGGTCCCCATTTTCAAAAAGGGGAGGAAGGAGGACCCGGGCAACTATAGGCCAGTCAGTCTCACCTCCATCCTTGGTAAAGTCTTTGAAAAAATTATCAAGGCTCACATTTGTGAGAGCCCAGCAGGGCAAATTATGCTGAGGGGAAACCAGCATGGGTTTGTGGCGGGCAGATCGTGCCTGACCAATCTAGTCTCTTTCTATGACCAGGTTACGAAACGCCTGGACACAGGAGGAGGGGTGGATGTCATATACTTAGACTTCAGGAAGGCCTTCGATACGGTATCCCACCCCATACTGGTGAACAAGCTAAGAGGCTGTGATGTGGATGACTGCACAGTCTGGTGGGTGGTGAATTGGCTAGAGGGTCGCACCCAAAGAGTCGTGGTGGATGGGTCGGTCTTGACCTGGAAGGGTGTGGGCAGTGGGGTCCCGCAGGGCTCGGTCCTTGGACTGATACTCTTTAATGTCTTCATCAGTGACTTGGATGAGGGAGTCAAATGTACTCTGTCCAAGTTTGCAGATGACACAAAGCTATGGGGAGAAGTGGACATGCCGGAGGGCAGGGAACAGCTCCAGGCAGATCTGGATAGGTTGGACAAGTGGGCAGAAAACAACAGGATGCAGTTCAACAAGGAGAAATGCAAGGTGCTGCACCTAGGGAGGAAAAATGTCCAGCACACCTACAGCCTAGGGAATGACCTGCTTGGTGGCATGGAAGCAGAAAGGGATCTTGGAGTCCTAGTGGACTCCAAGATGAACATGAGCCGGCAGTGTGACGAAGCCATCAGAAAAGCCAATGGCACTTTATCGTGCATCAGCAGATGCATGACGAATAGGTCCAGGGAGGTGATACTTCCCCTCTATCAGGTGCTGGTCAGACCGCAGTTGGAGTACTGCGTGCAATTCTGGGCGCCACACTTCAAGAAGGATGCGGATAACCTGGAGAGGGTCCAGAGAAGGGCAACTCGTATGGTCAAGGGCCTGCAGACCAAGCCCTACAAGGAGAGACTAGAGAAACTGGACCTTTTCAGCCTCCGCAAGAGAAGGTTGAGAGGCGACCTTGTGGCTGCCTTTAAGTTCATCACGGGGGCACAGAAGGGAATTGGTGAGTATTTATTCACCAAGGCGCCCCCGGGGGTTACAAGAAACAATGGCCACAAGCTAGCAGAGAGCAGATTTAGACTGGACATTAGGAAGAACTTCACAGTTCGAGTGGCCAGGGTCTGGAACGGGCTCCCAAGGGAGGTGGTGCTCTCCCCTACCCTGGGGGTCTTCAAGAGGAGGTTAGATGAGTATCTAGCTGGGGTCATCTAGACCCAGCACTCTTTCCTGCTTATGCAGGGGGTCAGACTCGATGATCTATTGAGGTCCCTTCTGACCCTAACATCTATGAATCTATGAACAAGTATTTGTTAAGGTTTCTAGTCTCAAAATTCATATAGGAAGTTGTACAGGACATAATAGGACCATTCTTTCCAAAAGTATTTTCTAATTCTTTTTTTCTTACTTTGCTAAGGAGGAATATTAGATTTTTAATATGTTAGATCAGGGGTTTCAGATGTATGGCATGTGGGCCTGATTCAGCCCATGGAGCTGCTCTATCCACCCTGCTATGCTAATGGCAGGAAGTTGGGGGCATGGCTGGATGGGAGTGGCCTGTCCCAGAATCTAGGGCCCTTGCACCCTGGTAGACATAAGAGTGGCTTTGCCTGTTGACACTGCTGCAGTCGTCCCTCTGCAGCTGCTGACCTCTTTGCTGCCCTATGCAGAAGCTGCTTCTGTGGCACAGGACACGTGGCCGTGGCAACAGCTCTGGGTTCAGCACAGGACACATAGTAGGAGCTGGAGCTGTGCTGCATGCCATGGGTTGGAGCCACAGCTCTGATTGCCACTGTCACTGCAAGGCCCAGGCTGGTACCTAGGGTTGTATTCAGCCCACAAGGAGCCCTGTGGCTCAGATCTAACTCAGGGAACCAAGTGAGTTTAGCGCTGTTTTAGATGATTGTTTATTGTTCATGAACATGTATAATAAATCCTGAAACTTTTTTTTTTTACTTGACAGAGGTCAGAAATCAAGTCTGTTTCATTGTTATGAAGTAATTCGTGAGAAAGCTGTTTGCAAACTTTATTTTGATTTGGAGTTTTATAAACCAGTGAATCCGGGCGCTGATGGCAAAATGATGGTTGCACAGTTAATTGAGGTAAAGATGAAACAGATATTACAACATAATATAGGTCTCTATATTAATTACTGGCCATAAGATGGAAACTAAGAAAAAAAAGTGAACTTTTTGTTTCAAGTATATCATGGCTGCAGTTATACAAATAGAATAATAATTTAAAAAAGGATTTCACATTTAGTGGATATTGAGGATAGCACCTTAAGCTCTGAGGTAGTACTGGCTTATTAGGGATTTCAGTGGAGTTGTGAAATTCACTTTAGAAGCAATAGTATGAGACACTATCGTAGGCTTTTTAGGAGAAACTGGAAGTTTGTTGTCCAGTAGTATCCTAATATTACACCCATTTGGTTTATGAGGTGTGATATGTGTTGTATTTCTTTTAGCTATCTGAGCTATGAAATCAGTCTGTCTGATCCAAAAGGAAGAAAATCTGTGCTCACAACTGAAACTGATGAGGTCTTAAATGAAGACAAAAATCTGTAGTTAGGGCAGGATTTATGGACACCTTTTTCTAGCATTTTACAGAAATAAAATTTGTGTTTTATATTTTTCAGCTTTTTTGTAAAAATCTTGAAGAACGTTATGGAGTTAAATGTTCTGCTAATGATGTCTTGAACTTGGATTCCAGCACTGATGAAAAATTCAGCCATCATTTAATATTTTTACTCCATAAGACAGCATTTAAGGATAATATACATGTTGGTATGCATGTTTTTTCCTTCTATGAGAAATAAAATGCATGTTTGTATCTTTATTGTACAGACAGACACTTTAATATTAATGGTGGCAGGATCATAAAAGAACAAATGTTCATTTCCAGTTAGGATAACTAATTTTACTTATATTTCATTATGCTTTGACTCGTCTTCTGCTTATGTTTTTTGTTAGTTTTCTGTGACTAGACCGCTAGTTTAGTTTAGAATAAAACTTCTGAATGTGTCTATGTACTATATGTACAGGTTTCCCTCGATTTATGCGGTACATGCGTTCCTGGGGCACGGCACAGCCCAGTGGCTGCAAGCAGGTGGCATCCACCACTCCCAGGGCTGCAGCAGGGGCAGGCAGTCCCCTGCAGCCAAACGAGCAGGCTGGGACCAGCCCAAGTCTGCAGTGGCTGCCAGCCTCAGCCTGCTCTTGTCCTGCTTCAGACCTGGGAGTACTGGCCACCTGCTTGCAGCGCTGGGGTGTGCCATGCCCCAAACCACCTGGGGCACCGTGCCCTGAACCTGCCCGGTGCGGTGGAGTCCAGCAGCTGCAAGCAGGTGTCCGCTGCTCCCAGGGCTGTAGCAGGGGCGGGCAGCCACCTGCAGCCAGATGAGAGCAGGCTGGGGCCGGTGGGTGCTGCAGGCTTAGGGGCTCCAGGCTCTTCCTGACGCTCTGCCTGTCTCCACCCCAGCCCTGGCTGCAGCGGCCTCAGGAGCAGCCGGTGCCAGCTGCCTGCACCAGGGCACGGTGCAGCCCAGCAGCTACAGGGAGCTGGCATCAGCCGTTCCCACGACAGCTGCACAGAAGCTGGGGTAAGTGGGGACAGGCAGAGCCCCAGGGGCCCCAGGGCACAGCGCAGCCCAGTGGCTGATGGCAGCTGGTACTGGCAGCTCCTGGGGCTACAATAGCTGGAGCTGGGGTGAGTGCCACGCCCCTCACCACCCAGGGTTCTACTTGTCCGCACTCACCCCAGCCGGCCCCAGGAGCAGCCGAAAGGGGAACATATCCCTATTTCTTGCATTATAAAGTAGGTTCACTTTATGCGAACTAGATTTATGTGGCATTCTCCAGGCCTATGCTGATTGCATATATACGAATTTGCCTTGCATATAACGAATTTCGGGTACAAAAGGGTCATCGCATAAGAGCGAATTCAAATAATTTGAACCCGCATAAATTGAGGGAAACCTGTACTAAAACATCACTGAGGCTGGTTACAAGTTAGATAACTCATTTTGTAACGTGCCTTCTCTTGCGAAGGCTGAAGAGGTCCAGGTCCCTCAGTTTCTCCTCATAGTCCTTGTCCTGTAAGCCCCTAACCATACGAGTGGCCCTCCTCTGGACCCTCTCAAGTCTGTCAACATCCTTCTTGAAGTACAGGCACCCAAAACTGGACACAGTACTCCAACTGCGGTCTGATCAATGCCACATAGAAGGGAAGTATCACCTTGGTTCTATTTGTCATGCATCTGCTGATGCATGATAAAGTGTGGTTAGCTTTGCTGATGATTTTGTCACACTGACAGCTCATGTTCATCTTGGAGTTCACTGTGACTCTGAGATCCCTTTCTGCTTCTGTGCTGCTAAGAGAGTCACTTCCCAGCCAGTAGGTGTGCTGGATATTTTTGCACCCTTGGTGCAGCACTCAGCATTTGTCCTTGTTTTGTACTGCATCACTATTGTGTACTGCCCACTTTTTCAACCTGTCCAGGTCTGCCTGCAATCGTTCCCTACCCTCCAGAGTGTGCACTTCACCCCACAATTTAGTATCATCCACAAACTTGGGCAGAGTACACTTCACACCCACATCCAAGTCACTGATGAAGATATTGAAGAGTACAGGTCCAAGGACTGAACCCTGTAGGACCCCACTACCCACATCCTTCCAGGTCAATTCCGACCCATCTACTACCACTCTCTGGGTGTGACCACAGCCAATTTGCCACCCACCAGACTTGTAAACAACTATGTCACAGCCTCTTAATTTATTTATGAGTAGGTTACCCCAGGTGGGGTAGGGGAGTTCATGTTAAAGGACTTCAAATTAAGCAATGTCCTGAAATGTGAAAAACAGAAGACCCCTTTTCTTAAATCTTATGAGGCTTATGAGGAAAGGAATCAAATTCACAGCCAGCTAAACACATACAATCTCATTTATGTCAGGTGATTTAGTTTAATTCATGCCAATGATAAATATGGTTCAAAGAACACTCGAGAGTCAGTTGAGAAATAACTGGGGTGTGATTCTAACATGAGGCAATTACAATCTGATTTGAGAAATAGAAAGAAAGAGGGTGGATATGAATAATACAGAAACTAAATCTAATTTTCTCTTCTAGTCTGCTAGGAAAGCACTTCTGGCTGTTGATCCTGTATATGCCACTGCTACTAACCAAGCGCAGGAAGTGGGGAGGAGGAGGACACTTCTGTATTTTAGCCCCAGTAGGTGAAAGGTTTAGGCACTTACCTAGAAAACAAGAGACCTAATTCAGGAGCATCTTAAACTTGTCTCTCTCTGACTTCTCAGCACAGTGCTTTAACACTGCAGGTTAGACATTATTCAGCTCTTCTTTTGAAGCTGACCACCTGGGGCCCTGGGCAACTGAAAGAGGGAGATGTATAGGACAAGAAGGAACAGATCTAGCTGGAGGGTCTGTGGCTCAATAGGATGGATCTACTCTGGAAAGGAGCAGGTCCTGGACCTTTGCTCTCAACGGGGTGGACAATTCCCCACTGCTCTCCATCCATTTTATACGATATTATTAAATACATGATTCGGTCACTCAGCTTCAAAAGGAATGTTGGAGAGGGAACTATAAAATGCCTGACCCGTGCTCTGGTGGTTTGAGTGCTGTGAGGTTCAAATGTTCTGGATAAGAGAAAACCAGGCTCTCCCACTTCCTGGAGAAGTGCCTAACCACATGGTTATTGGGGTTAAAGTATGGGAGGGTTGCCCCCCTCTTGCTATCTTTTTTCCTTTTGTGGTAGCCACATACCTTCTTGACTAGTGTGTAGCCTACTGAGTATGTGCAGTAGCCATGTGAACACCTATGTTTTGCTGGAAATAAAATCACAAACTGTGCAACGATGCCAAAAAAAGTCCACTTGTGCAGCTGGAAAACTGCCTTTTAGGTGGAAAAAGTTTCTCCCCTAAGCATCTGATCCTGCATTGATGCATATGAACTATCTTAGCAACTTTAATAGTTGCTTACATTCACAAGTGTTAACAGAATCAGACTTTCAATTGACTAAGAATGTGGAATGGTGCTTGTGGTTATTGGGGACCCCTAATGGAGCATGCCCCCAGGGGCAGCTGTGGTGCCCCTGAAGGTCACACAACACCCACCCTCCTACTCCAGTTCTCCTTTACCCCCCTTGGCCTCACCTTTTCACCTGTCACACCCTGATGTTTAAGTTAATAAATAAATATATATATATATTAGGAGGTGTCATGTTCCATCCACCCTGCTCATTATCAGACTGCCAGTCTACAATCCTTATACCCTAGATTGGGCCTCTGGCTCTGCCTTTCTGTCATCGGGGCTCCCTGGCTCTGTCTCACTTGAACAGCAGGGGTGGGTACAGGTTTGTGGGGGGCTGTTGGTGTGTGGGTATGTGGGGTGAGGGAGCGTGTGGGTGGGTATGGGGTTTGTGGGGGAAGGGTGGCTGGGGTATGAAGGGTTGTAGGTCTGGGGGCCCGCATGTATGGCAGTGCAAGGGGGTTGGGTGTGTGCACATGTATGGTGGGGTGTGCATGTGGGACTGTCCCTATGAACACACACACACACACACTCTCTCTCTCTCTCTCTCTCTCCCCCTTATTGCTCTTTCTTTGTGTCTGTCTGTCTCTCTCTCCCCCCCACATTGCAGGGATGCATACACATACACACCCTCCCGCTCCTAGCCCTAGGGTACCAGTGTGGGCCCCATGCTCTGGTGATGCAGCAGGGGGCCACATAGGGCTGTAGTGGCCAGCGGGCATGCAGGGAAGCAGTGAAAGCTGCGGCAGGCATAGGCTTCTGGTTAGGGAGGGGGCTGGAGGTGGGGCTGTGCTGGCCTTCCTACTGAGTCCTGCCAGCTTCCTACTGCCCCCGACTGTCATCTTTGACAGGCAGCCAGGAGCAGATAAATATGGTGATGGTTAGATGAAGCTACAATGATAGCACTATAGTCTTCCTCCTTGAAATATGTTGATCATTTGACTACTGCCTCAGAAGAAATAGACTTCAATAGGCCAGGATATGCTTGCACTTGTTCTCCAAATATAGTACTATTTAGTTTCCTGTTTTAAAATACTGTAACCAAAATGTGTGCAATCCTTTTAAATGTTGTTTTTGCAGTTTTTACAAACAAACTTTAGTTTCTGTTAGAGTTAATGCCAGAACTTGGATTTTCAGTGCTTTTGGGTTTCAGATGTGGTTGGGCATTGACATAATCTATGAAGAGCAGGGAGACACTATGCTGCACCTTTCATTTTAAATTCTTTGCACAAAAGAGGAAATGTATTTTTGTTGAACAAATAAGACTCTGATCTATATCTTTTCTTATTATTTTAAGGTAATTTTGTGAGAAGAGTTTTGCAGCCTGCTCTTCGGTTAACTAAGACTAAAGCTGCTGCTGTGATTCCAGAAGAGGAGATAGGTCATGTTTTCCAGTCTTCCAAAGCTACAGCTGAATTAAATGGTTCTCCTGTTAATTCTGTAGCAGTAACAAATGCTTCTGGGAGTTGGCAGTCTTGCACGTGCAAAACGCTGGACACTGAGACTTCACAACAGAAGGAAAAATCAGAATTTTCCTTTCTGGTAGTAAATGATAAAGATGGAGGCAGCCAACTTTTTGTGGATATGGGTAAATATAAACCTGAGTCGCCAGCATGACGATGAGCCAAATTCTGCCCTCATCTTGTGTAGGAAATATAATAATCACAGCTGTCTAAAGCAGGGGTTGGAAACCTACAGCCTGTGGGTAGGATTTGGATTGTTTCTGACCCACAGAGCCAGGACAGCGGCAACATTTGGCAGTGGAGGAATTTATGGTGCAGGGTACTATGCAGTGGCATGTGGTGCATGGGGAGACATTAGTAGTAACCAAATTGTAGGCACTGGCCTGTCTTAGACTGAAGTTTATTAATTTGACCCACTGCTGCTCAAAGGTTGCTGACCCCTGCTGTAGTGCAAAAGAAGAACCCTCCTTTCTGGAGTATATACGAGTCTCAAGAGAAATCCTTCTAATGAATGATTTGGTGTACCTTTAGGGGAGAATTTTGGAGTAAGGGCTCTATACCTGAAACTGACTAGCAATTGAAATACTCGTCATCTGGATCAGTTTGCTACCATGTTAAAAAACAAATAAGTTGCTGAATTTTGAACATAAAACTTGTAGTTATTAAAGCAAATAATGGTTCATAGGAAATACTTTTTTTTTTAATACACATATAGTTAATGGCAGACAGCAGGGCTATAGGTATATGACCATGACACACAACTGTACAGAGCTGCACAAGCCAGTTTCAAAACCAGACATAATGGAGCTGTGGCAGCACAGCACTTTATCTGAGCTAACGTACCTATTTTTCCTCAGGTATAGTTAGTCTGATTTGTCTGCTGTGCTACTGGGACTACACTGCCTTTAGAACTTGAGCTGGCCTGCCAGTTGACCCAAGCGTCTCTGTACAACATTACACTGTGTCATGTAGATGTACTCCAAGTGCCTGTGTATCAGAAAAATAGCTGCCTTTATCAAAATATAAATTAATATTGTTAGGAAGTAACAACTGATCTGCCATAGCTACTTATAGTATAGATTTTTCTCCAATTTTTTTTAACCTTGTGTTATAAAGTTTTGGAAGACTGGCTTGTGGGCAAGAGCCTTACAAGCTAGTCCCTGGCTCATACAAGTATGTTTCAGCAGTAATGCAACATTATGGACACTAATCTTTTTATCATCCACTGGCATTTTTTTACCTTACTATTGTGCTGTTATTCTGTGATAAACAAGTGCAGTCAAGTGCCCTAGAATGGAACTGTGACCTCATCCATGTTAACAGTAACTGCTACAGCAAACTTAGCATATAAAAATTAAGGAATACAGTTATGTAACACAACAAGTGGTTAACTTCAGATATTAGCTTTAGCCAAATGTGAGAGAGAACATAGTGGACCATAGCTTACAAAGTCAATGGTCCAACATCTCTCCCATTATATAGTTGGTCCAGTAAGTGATAATCACAAAAATCTGGATCACCTTACCTCTATAAAGTGTCAGAGAGGGAACAGGACTGAACAGGAAGATACTGAAAGATGAGATGAAATGCAGTGACAGAACTGAGGGGGGAAGGGAGGGATATGCTTTTAACTCCACTGCTTGTCAGCACTCTGTCCTTTTACTTTTGCACAAAACTGAATTCAGCCAGAAATTAAACCTTCCATTTCCCCAGTAGTTTCAGAGCAGAACTTGTCAAATCATATCTCAGACATTTGAGATGAGAATTGCATTTTTCTGTCTACAGTGTTTATGTTGTTTATAGTGTAGATATGATACGATCTGTGATGCACAAAGGACAGGAAACAAAGAGCTAAACTGTGTATCTTATGTAAAATAGTTGTGGTTAAGGGACAGGGTAGTTAATGGTAAACTAGCTTTTATAAAATAACTATTTAAAACAGAGACTGGGAAACAATATTTAGAGCTAATTGAACTAGTTAGTTCTTTTGGTACTAATCTGTTGTTTGGTTTAATAAAATGCCTGGGCAGCAATTTGAGCAACTGGCCTAATAAATTGATAATATGAAAGTATGTATTGCAGCAGAGAAGTAAAGCTTACACTGTGGGTGTTGAAATGGAATCAGCAACACTTTGCTCTGCTCAATTAGACATTTGTGTATAGTGTGCAGATGCTAAATGTTATAAGGAACCTGGCTGACTCCAAATGTGTTAAGAAACATTTATCTTTTTATAGGAGTTTATACAAAGAATAGAAACTTTCGGCTGTATAAATCATCAAAATCTGGAAGACACGTGATTTTGGAAATAGCAGAGGATAACAAGTTTGTGCCTAAACTCAAAGAGAATATTTCTGTTGAAGAGCAGTATTTCCTTTCCTCTTTGGTCTGCAACATTAGGTAACCATTTTGTTGTGCTGCAGTTTAGCAAACATCTAAAATGTAAACTTTAATAACATTCAGAGTTGTTGGTGGGCTGATACTCTAAAGACATTAGTACACGATATTCAAACAAAGCTCAGTTACTAGTTTTAACAGATTAAGTTCTCTGGTTATTTGGATTTCTGACACAACTTTTTTTGGACTTATCTTTTAATGTGCAATGAGTTTAGAAAAACCATTTGATAGTTTCTGAAGTGTCCCCTGATTTTAAAAAACAAGATAAAAGGTATTGACTTGTCAGGTGAAGACAAGTGCCAGATAAGTGCTATATTTCTAGTACTGTACTCTAAATTTAGACGAGATTCTGAAATGGTTCTGTATGTGCAGTTAAAGACATTTGGCCTGGCATCCTGAATATGTAAAGTAAAAGGAATTGTTCTGTACACAAGCTTGAGGATTAGCAATTTTTTCCTCAGTGCCTTTTCAGCTAGATATACAAATTGCAATTTATGATCAAAGGAGATCAGGGGATAAAGTCCTTAAACCAGAAGTTCCCAACCACTGGATCATGGCACAAACCCCGCCCCATTTGGACCCATCTGTCTGCCTGGGTGACCAGCTTCTGGGGTCACAGATGAGCTTCCGGGGTTAAAGCCAGGCAGCGGGGGAGCCCAGGGAGGGAGGCAGCTGGCTCCCCATGTCCCGTACCACTCCCGCCAGGCCGCAGTTAAAAAAAAAAAAAAAAAGTTGGGAACCACTGCCTTAGACTATAATTTACTGAGCATCTTCTATGACGGGTGGGCAAAATATAGTTGGAAGGCTGGATCCAGCCCACCATGCCCACCAACAAATTGTGCTGGCCTAGTCCTTCTGCCCATGAGGGTGGGAGTGAGGTGCCCCACGTGTACACTCCACCCCAAACATACCCAATTGTGCCTTGATCCCACCTTCGTGGGTGGAAGGGTCCAGCCAGGCCAGCGTGCAGTTTTCACACGGCTGCAGCCCCTGGGTATGTGCTCCACTTCCCGTCTTCCGCTGGCTCTGAGCAGCAGGTAGAGAAGCACTGGGGGCAGAGCTGCAGCTGGGCAGGAGCACTGAGTGTGGGGCTGGACCTGGCAGAGCTCGGCTGGGCAGCGTGTGGGAGGTGTAGGAACCACCCCCCCTACACTGCCCCCATGGCACACAGCCCTGACAAGCGATGGCAGCAGCAGCAGGTGGGGTGCTCAGGGCACAGGTGCCTGGCGGAGCATGGCTCCAGCCAGCACTGCACAACACAGTGAGGGGTGCAGCCTCCCCTGGGCCATCTGTATCACTGGCATTTCCAACCACTTGCGCCTGGTCCCCATGCTTGGTGGGCACAGGAGGGAAGCCCCATGCACTGCAACTAGCTGCCTTCCCTGCCCCCCCAGGGGAAGGTGCCTGGGGCTTGCTTTTTCTGCCCTGCAGCTCTGGCAGGGAAGGCAGCTGGCTCCAGCACGCGGAGCTTCCTTCCTGGGCTCGTGGACTGCAGGGGCCACGTGAGAGTGGCGGGGAGCACCGGTGATACAGACAGCCCAAGGGAGGATGCGCCCCTCACTGCCTTGTGCAGTGCTGGCTGGAGCCATGCCTCGCTGGGTGCCAGCGCCCTGAGCACCCCTGGCTGCTGCTGTGCCATGGTGGGAGTGCAGGGGAGTGGTCCCCGCTCCCCCTACCCTGCCTCACACCCACAGCCCCCAGCCATCCCCTATGTCCCCCTCCCACACACATGTACCATACACACCCACACACAACATGCCAACCCACCCACATCATCACACCCCACCATACACAAGTCCCCCCCCAAATATGCAAGACTAAGAATGCATTTTCGAGTTATTATTCAATCACCTCTGTGTACACTACGTAAAATCATGACAAAAATATTTTTCGTAATAAAATTAAGTTATAGTAGGCATTTGACTTTTAGTGTATGATTTAGTTTGTTTCTGTTTCTAAGATGACAACTCCTCCTTCCAAAAGGAGCATTTCCAGGGGGCAAGGAGAGGGACTTCCAGTGGCAAACATTAGGGGTGGGATTTCAGTCCCAAGATGGTGACAATGGGGGGGGCAACTGTCAAGGGCTGGGACTACCCATGTGACACTCGACAGCTCAACAGAACTCATTAAGCACCCCTTAACCCACAATAATTGCCTGCCCCTTATCTATGAGAAGCCAGGTTGTTGCAACTGATAATTACTGCAGTGGAATCTTATTCTGTCCTCTCTTTTGGTAGGTCCTCAGACATTGAAAAAATTCTAACCTGTGACAACCCAGATGAGAAGAGAGGCACATCTATGCACTTAAGTAGTAATATTTCTAGGAGCCCTTCAGGTAGTTTAAAAACTTGTTAAATGCATGTTTTTACTGTAGAGAAACAATTTTTCTGAACTATAAATGCCTGAATCATTTTATCATGCATATTACAATGCACCTAACTTCTCTCAATGTCCAACTGTTCAAGTGATGATCTGCATTTTGGTTGGCTTATTACATGTAGCAGAGAGAAGTAGTTAGCCATGTTAATCTTAAATCAGGCAGAAGGCAAGGTAGATTTGCACTTTACATCTCTGATTTAGTTAGTCTGTAAAAACTTTCATAAGCTTGCTTCATCAGATGCCAAGAAGAGACTGCAGGAAACAGTTCCTAAATAGAAAATAGTGATTAGACTGTAAAGGGTAGGGAAGGGGGAAGAAAAAAAGGGGACAGTGATGGGAGAGGCAAGGTGGGTAGAACAGAGGGAAACTCATGAGGGACAAAAGAGTTATAAAAGCTAATCCAGAAAATGGGATAACCTGTAGTTTTGGCTTAGCACGGTTGTAGTCTGTGCATGTTTTCTTTTTCCACAATTTCCTATTTAAATTGTTTTTTAAAGTTTCATTGTCTAAGAACAGCTACTATTACACTGACCATTCCAGACCCAGGTCAGTGATCTGAGATGTGAGTAAGGCTAGTAACTTAATAAAGGGTAAGATTTGCTCATCCGTGTTCATCCAGCAACAGTCCAACTTGAAATTGGTAGAACTGCTTGCTGTATAAGGTAGTAATCAGACTATGTTGCATAATCTAGCTCACAGTGAGAATTTTGCTATTCATTTGAACATTAAGCAGTTACCAACTTCTAAAGTACAGGACCATCTTCTGTGGTGATTACAATATGCCATTACCAAGTGTCCTCAGAGGTCAAGCAAGAAAAACTTGTACAAGAGTGGCTTTCTAAGAGATAATACCAACCATCATTAGGCCCAATTCTGCTTTTATTTTATAGTAATGAGTAGACTCATAGTGATTAATAAGAATAAAGTACACTTCAATTCTTTGAGCCTGTCTAATCTGTAACAATAATTCTGTGCATTTTAGTTTTAACAGATCCCATAGAAGGATATCATTATTCTCCCTATCCTGAGGTTGACCGCTTTGTCCTTTCTTTAGTTAATAAAGATGGTGTTCAAGGAGGTAAGATGCACCCTTTTCTTTTTTTGAGAGAGAGAGAGAGAGAGACTCTACAAATGTCACTGATTCAAATACATTATTATTTATTTTCCAGGGATACGACACTGGAATTATTTTTCCCTGGAAGAACTTCTTGTTTATGACATTTCCAGATATCGCTGGTGTGAAAACATTGGAAGAGCTCACAAAAGCAACAACATAATGTATGTTGTTTAGTACTGTCCCTGAAGGAGATATACTTAATGCACACATTTTTATAAAAGAACATCACAATAAGGAATGCAGCTTATTTATGCTTTTGCACTATTGAATGAAAACTCAGGGTAGGGGTTGTCTTATGTCCTTTATACCACTTAGTAAAACAGGGTTCTGACCCTGATGGGATTCTCTGTGCCACTCACTAGAAGCAATAAAAGGGAAGATTTTCAGTATAGTAGCTAAGATTGCCTTAAAAGTTGTTCTAAGTTGAATTTTGCTTTGTTAGTTTCTCAAAGCAGTAAGACAAGAAGGCATGCTAATGTCCAGTTACCATATTTGTGTGGTTCTTCTGTTCATGAAGCCTAACAACATGACTACTACGGTGTGACCATCAAAGCATAATTTGAGATTTATGACGTTCTAGAAGGAAGAGGGGCAGGCCATGTTAATATTGTTGGAGTTACAAAGAGAATTAACTTCAATTTTGTTAAAATGGCAAAGATGATTCCTGACCCTACTGCAGTAAAAGTTTGTTATTGACTGCAATAAGGTATCACTCCAAGTTTTTGGTTAACACTGTTGAGAAACTAACAGCTTTAAAAATGCTAAGTCAGTTTTACTTGGAACAGAAATAGTTATACCCTGGACAAGTAAATGCTGCTGGTGACTTGGGGGTGTACTTGGTAGCCATGTTGGTCTGAGACAAAAGACATACAAAAAACTAAAACTCTTGGTTCCAAAATGATACCTTTTATTAGACCAACCGGAATCATAAGCTGATGACTTGATGTTGTGAAGTTGACTGTGACTGCAAATGACTAGACGTATGATTTTTTAAAGGCAACATGTCTGATTGGATCCAAATTTAAGTCCACTCCATTTCTGAGGGCATTTATCAGTATTTAAAATACTGAATGCATGATATTTATTCAAGCATATCTAAAAAGTTCTGAAGTTCTATTGTATGGCTTTCTTCCATTTCCCAGGGAATTCATCAAATGCACAAATATAAAAGGGGAATAATGTGCTAGGCAACAATACTAAAGAAAAGGATCTGGGGTGATAGTGAACTATAAACTGACTGAATCAATGATGTGACACTTGCAAAAATGTTACATTTCCTTCTGAGATGTGTTAGCATACATACCAAGTAAGATATAGAAGAAAAATTGCTCCAGTCTATCCTTGGTAGTAGTTTAGTCTCATCTGGAGTACAGGGTCCAGCCATGGGCCCTACACTTCAAGAAAAATGTAAACAAACAAAAATCCAGAGGAAAGCGACAAGCACAAGTAGAGCCCTACCTAATTCACAGCAGCTGCCCACCGATTTCGCAGACAGAATGTGGGGTCTGGCAGCCATTTTGGGTAGAGTAGTGCCCCCCGCCCGATTGGCTGAGGGGACCCAGTGGCCCCCACCCTGTACTGCTGATTGGCTGTAAGGGCCGTCTGTCATGCAGCCCCACCCCTTGCTGCTGATTGGTAAAGGGCAGAGCCACATGACAGGCAGCTCTTAAAGCCAATCAGCCGTGAGGGGCAGCAGCCATCTTGCTGGCAGCACTTTGAGCGGGTAGTCTTCCTGGCAGGCTGCCACTACACCCTAAGGACTGCTTTTTACTTTCTGTAAGCCTCCCCCCGCCCCAATTGCACTTGTGGGCAATGCCAGATTTTACAAAATCTGCAAAATCACAATTTTGGTAGGAACTGAGCTTTAGTCTCAAAGAAAGAGACAAGAAAGGTGCAGACCTTCAGGTATGCAAGATTATTTTCCATGCCCACAGGGGAGAGGACAAGAAGTGGTTTGCTTAATTTTGCAGCAAGGGACATCTAGATTAGATATTAAGAAATATATGAACTGTCAAATACTGCAGCAGCTTACCCAAATAAGTCATAGAATTTCCTATGTTGGAAGCTTTTTAAAATGTTAGACCAGCCGTCAGCAACCTTTTTGCAGTGGCAGACCAGACTGACTTGGGTCAGGTCTGAGGTCAGAGCTAAGACCCAGCTGCCACTGCCGCTTCTCCCTGCTGCCCTGCAGTAGCATAGGCACAGACCTCCCCCCAGCTCCGCTGGCTGGATCCAGTGACTCCATGGGTCATCTTACATAGCTTGCCAACTGCTGTATTAGAGCATATCTTGGCATAACTCAGGGGTGGGTAATTATTTTGGGTGGAGGGCCGCTTATTGAGTTTTGGAAGCCATTGAGGGCCGCGTGACAGGCAGCCCAGGACAGATAAATATAAATTTTCTAAATTTTTTAGGGGCCCCGCAGGCTGGATAGAATGGCATGGTGGGCCACGTCCAGCCCGCGGGCTGCATTTTGCCCACCCCTGGCATAACTGATCCCGCCTCAATGGAAGGAGAGGGCTAATAATGTCTTGAGGTCCCTTCCAGCCATGCACTTCCAGAAAACCGCAGAAACATTATACAGACAGAACGAACGTAAATTCAAACAGACGCTTAGCTGAATTAATTTCAAGAGGAAGAGATTTAATTTACGCTTTGTAACCTGTCTTAGTCTCATGTGCTATTTTAATGTACATTTGAGATTAATTGTTTCTCTTTCAAAACCTTGGCTTTAATTCCCCCTTCCCCCCAATTCCTTTATATTCAATATATGCAACATGATCTCCTTAGCTGTATGCTGTTACTGTAAAATTACATTAATATAAAGGTTGTATTCTAATTGCAAACAGGACAGATTCTACTTACAGTTATAGATTATGGGTGTAATCCTTTAAGTCTTTGACATAGTCTCACTTCAGCAAGGCCGGGATTTCTCCCTCAAAATATGTGTTGTGTTTATACTGTTAAACGTTAGCCAACATACTCATTTGTATTTCAAGGATCCTGATAGATCTAAAAAGGGAAGTTTGGTATCAAAAATGTCATGACCCTGTTTGCAGAGCGGAAAACTTCAAGTCAAAACGTGAGTATTTTTTTCAGTACATTTTAACATCTAAACTTGTATTTAATAATTTTTTAATTAAAAAAAATACTATATTTGATTTAGGGTCTCCATTACCACCTGAGATATGCCTCCCATTTCTCTTCAAAGAGGTATGTGTGTTTTTATTTCTAACTACTGAATAAAGTAGTTACAGATACAGGCCGGGGGCTGATTGGCTGTGCAGCAGCTCTGCAGAAAAGGACCAGGGGGTTACAGTGGACAATAAGCTGAAAATGATCCAGCAGTGTTCCCTAGTTGCCAAGAAGGCTAATGGCATACTGGGCTGCATTGGTAGGTGTGTTGCCAGCAGATCAAGGGAAGTGATTATTCCTCCCTATTCAGCACTGGTGAGGCCACATCTGGAGTATTGTGTTCAGTTTTGGGCCCCCGCTACAGAAAGGATGTCGACAAATTGGAGAGAGTCCAGCAGAGGGCAATGAAAATGGTGAGGGAGCTGAGGACATGATTTATGAGGACAGGCTGAGGGAACTGGGCTTATTTAGTCTAGAGAAGAGAAGACAGAGATTTAGTAGCAGCCTTCAACTACGTGAATAGATGATAGAACAAGGAGCAGTGGTCTCAAGTTGCAGCAAGGGAAGTTTAGTTTAGATTATTAGGAAGAACTTTCTTACTAGGAGGGTAGTAAAACACTGAAACAGGTTACCCAGAGAAGTGGTGGAATGCATCATCGGTGGTTTCTAAGACCTAGCTAAAAAAGCCTTGGCTAGGATGATCTAGTTGGGGAATGGTCCTGCAGGGGGGTTGTATTAGATGACTTCCTGAGGTCCCTTCCAACCCTAATTTTCTATGATTCTATGAAAGATTTAAATTAAATGCCAAAACTACCATGTCTTATAGCCCCATAAAAGCCTTACCTACATTAAAGTGTTAGATTGTACAACCCTTGACATTATTCTTGCAACCCTATGATGTCTATGGCAGTGGTTCTCAACCTTTGGTACCTTATGTATCGCCTGCTGATCAACACAGCAAAAGTGAAACCGGAAGTCCCACCATGGCACTTCTGGTTTCGCCACCAGGAACCAAGTCCCACTTTTTCCACTGTGGCCGGGAGCAGTGCAGCCTGCGTGGGGCCTCCCTCCCTATCCCCCGGCACACTGACGCTGGGGAGTGAAAGCTCTGGCACACCGGACACAGCGGGAGGGGCAGTGGTCAGAACTTCCAGCCTGAACAGGTAAAGAGCAAAATGCAGCACCCACGTACCCCCAAGGTTACGCGTACCATGGGTTGATAAGCACTGGTCTATAGCACTAATTGTAATGGGGTCAGCAAGGGTGCTGACAGACTTACCTTAACCATGCTCTAACTGATTGAGAGGGAAAGGAGTAGCATGAGCTGTCAGCTTGCCCAACCTGAGCTGGGGGGTTGGGAAATGGAATGGAACCCCCTTGCCTCTTAGGCCCCCTCCATACCCCAACTGGGGTAGCTGGGGGGGAGGGACCATGAGGGCAGAGGCTCTATTCCATCCCCTCCCCTCCAGCTCCAACTAGGCAGCAACCCCAGCCAGCAACTTGGTGCTGTTTCCCCCCCTCCTACCCTCACACTGATAGCCCAGCCCACAAAGCACAAAAAATTAACCGTAGGCAACACAAGTTGCCTAAGACACACTAAAGCAGAATACCTTCATCTAATGCCTCATTTGAGAGGTTTTTTTGCATGCTAGACCATTTAAAAGGCGCTCTGTAGCTGTGTATATGTGCGTCAGCACAGCTATAGAGCACTTTTAGGGGCCTGAATTCATGAAAAATATAACTTGTGTAACCACCCCAAGTGTTTGGTTTTTTTTAAATGTGATGATAGTATAGCAACTAAAGAAGTGGTAGCGTAGACTGGACATAATTTTATCTGTATCTAGACAAGTCTTGTTTATAATAGTGAAGAAATAGCCAGAGACTAAACTCCTGTGCTATCTAACTCAGTAGTTCTCAACCTATTTTAGACTCAAGGCACTCACTAGGTTCAAGGCACACCTTGGAAAATGCCAGCCCTTAGTACAAAAAATAACAATTCTGCTGTTGCAAAGGATTCAGACCACAAGAAGTCAGGATGTTTTTAAAAGTCTGGATTCCTATTTGAAATCTCTGGGTTTATATCTTGTGAATCATGTTTGCATGCCGAAAAATGCTAACATTGTGTGACACACCACAGCTTCGGCGCTCAAGTTGGTTAGACCCGTGATTCTCAACCAAAGTAGTTAAATACTCCTTGCAGAGGCTTTTTTTTTTTTTTTTTTAAGGTTAGGGATATGCTTGAGCAAATAAGTCAACTATCCACTGCAACACAAAACACCATGGAAATACAGCTGGTATCTATGTAGAACTTAAATATTTTTGCCCTAATATACTGACAATGATTCAGTCTTAAAATGGCACAATATTAAACTAGTCAGTGACTTAAATATAACATTGTATCATCATTTTTTAAAAATCTCTTTCTAATAAAGCATTTTGAAGAATATACTTAATGCAAGACTCCTACATTTTTAGAGTATCTTGCAATTGATAGCCTGAATTTTGAAGATAATAGTTTTTCAGTAACACTTAGTAAAAATTCGGTCAAAGTAATTCCAGTTGTTAATCTGTTTTACATGTAGATATGCAGTTAAAAGTCCTGTTTAAGGTATCAAAGGTTGGTAACTATACACAGTATAAGCTCTTAAAGACAATGTCAAGATTTGTATGTATATCTTTATATTAAGATTAGTTTTCCAATACTACTTAAGTTATCTGTAGGTTTTTTCCTAAGTACCTTAAGATTGGCAGAGCACTTTGAAAACAACAAACTTGCTGCTGCAGGGAAAAACATAAGTATGCATGAAACATTTGCTCTAGCTGCTTCTATACAGACTAGCCAATTGCCTCTCAGGAATGATGGGGAGTGGGGGGCAGGGAGGGAACTGAGCGCCACCACCCTGTGCTGCCACAGTCTCCCAGGGTCGGGGAGGGGGAAGCTTGTCCCACTGTCCCCTCTGTCCCCCTCAGCCAGCACCCCGTGCTGCTGCCTGTAGGTTGGGGTGGGGGGAGGCAAGGCCAATGGCGCTGGCCTCGCCCCCTGCTGCAGCGCCACCTCCTATCCGGAACACTCTTGGAGCACTCTGGTTGTTTCAGACAACCAATCAGAGTGCAAATAAAGCGCTACAGACAGACAGACTACAGCTTTTATAACATTAGAAAAATAAAGTTAGGTTGCTAGTAAGAATGTTCTTGAGTATGAGTTTTCAAAGTTTCTTAGTTCATCCAGAGTATTGTAAGAGCAAAATTCTACTTCCAGTGAAGCAAGAGCTGGCTTCTGTAGGATTAGTGCTTAACTGTACTGTAAACTACGCATATACCAGATTACAAAGAGAGCATGTCCTGCACTGACCTACATCATGTCTAATAGATATGGACTTTTTTGAAAGATCCAATATTAGCCTAACTTTGCTGCCATCTGAAACAAACTGAGTTTTTAGAAACGATTCATGTGAAATTCAGATGATATTTTCTTTTTAAGGAAGAAGAATATGTATTTATGGATGAAAGTGGTAACAAAAAAGAAAAAGTGGAACTATCTTCAAACCCTCCAGACTTCTCAGAGAGCGTACCACTAAGAATATTTCAAGACAACAGGAAGTCTTTTGGCAAACTGTGCTCAAATACAGAATGGCACAATGCAAGTGATGATGCCTGTTTTCTGGAAGCTACTGAGGACATCGAACTAGCTGAAGCTGCAGATAATGGTTTGACCACATGCAACTACAACCTGGAAGAAATACCTGATGAACTCCTACTGGAGGCTGAGAAAACTTGGAAACATGCTAACCAGTAGCAACAAGCTTGGCTTATCTACTAAGACATCACAGTTGACCACAACTATGTTCTAATGCCATAAGTCCTATTTACAGTAACTACTTTTCTGCCTCTAAAAGTGTATACTTAAACTTATCAGCTGTACTTTCACATAAGCAATTTAGATAAACATTCAAGAACCAAGTGCAAGTATGGCTTAATAGGGATGTAGCCTTCTGTTGCTGCTTTTATATCTCACTTGGGTTGAGTGGCAGACCAATCACATGGAGATTCTGGGCCTACATATCAAGCAGGTAATTTCATTCCCTCAACATAGTGGCACAGCACAAACTCATCCCCCCTCCAGTTGTCAAATACAAAGACCAAGACCACAGCTGTGAAAACAAGACTACCATCTTACTTCCCAAGAAGAGGGTGTCATTGGACAGAGAAAGCACAGTGGAATATCCATGCAGGCTTATTTGTTCCCAGGATAGGTTTAAGATGGGGCATGAATTTAAAATAAAACACAAAGTGGCAAGTATAACATTTATAAAAGAAAAAAAAACACCAAAGAAAACTGGTGCAAATAACAGTCTTACTGGGATCTAGAGTGAGGTGACATGTTATAACCAATGTTTAAAAGTTCTGGGGTTTATTGTGTTTACTCCCTTCAAGGAACAGGAAGAATCACTAATCAAAAGCTTATCTAAAGCAATGAAGAATACCTTTCTCAGATGACAAAAGCAATTCTATTAGATTTAAGCAATGAAACAAAAGGACACGTGCAATGTTTTAAACTATTTTTATTCATCTACAGGTGGTGATGACAGAAATTTATCAGATCACTTGTGCCCTTTGCCATCCATCTCTTAGGAGGCAATCTTGTCTACTTTACCTGGAAATGGTCCTCAGCAAGTTTTATTATCAAGTCAACCTGTGTATATAATGTCCATTGTTAACCCTTTAGACCAAGGGTGGGCAATTATTTGGGCTGAAGTGGAATTTAAGGAGTCTTGGTGAGTTGTTGTGGGCTGGGGGAGGGAAAAGGAGAGCAACTGATCTTACCTGGCCCTGGGCCTATCTACCCCACACCCACCAGATGGAGCAGGTGCGGTCTCCATAGAGACTGGCCTGGAACCCCCACAGGCAGGGGCCACTCAGCCTGACAGACAGGATGGGGCCACAGACAGGTGGAGGTCAGTGTCCAGGAGTGGGGCAGAGCCATGATCTGCTTCCCTGCATGTGCCTGTGACAGGCACTGGATCCACAGGAAGGGACGTACAAGGAGCAGATCGCAGCTCTGCCCTGGGCCCTGGCCCTGTGCTGTCACTGCCCCACAACCTTGGCCTCACCCACCTGTCCCACTCCTGGATGCTGCTCCCCACCTGCCTGTGGCCCCATCCCATCTGCCCAGGCTGGTCATAATAAAGTATCCACCTTCTCTGTCCAGCACCCTGGTAATAGGTTCATGGCAGACAAGCAGCAGGGCTAGATCTGGCAGCAGAGACACTGGCAGCAGCTCGCCACTACACCCCCACCCTACCCTACTACACGCTTGGGGGCAGTGAGACCAGCCACACATGCCACAGCTTGGGCTGCCCCCTATGGCTAGGCAGGGCCCATGGACCTGCTGTGGGCCAGATACAGCCCCTGGAATGTATTTTGCCCACCTCTGACTTACTCTTCAAGGAGTTACAGTACTAATTTACTGGAAAGCAAGTTTCATTCATTGACTCATCCTGAGAAATTTGTGATAAGATTCAGTGTAGCTTAACTATGTCAAAACGCCTTGCTGGACCTGGTCCTGGCCACGGGGGGGTGACCTGGTGAGGGGGCTGCAGGTCCTTGACCACCTGGGCAACAGCGATCATCACCTGCTGGATTTCATTATCCAACGCAGGGCGTCTAAGGCTGACACCAAGGCTAAAGCCCTTGACTTCAGAAGGGCCAACTTCAATGAACTTAGGAGACTAGTGGGGGAGGCACTGAGGGCCCAGAAGGTAGAGATGGGAGTCCATGAGGGATGGTCCTACCTTAAGGGGGCGATCCTCCAGGTCCAAAGGATAACAGTCCCTGAGAGAAGCAAGTGGGGTAAGAGTGCTCAGAAACCCCCTTGGCTCAGCAAGGGCATTCAGGAATGCCTGAGGACTAAAAAGGGGGCGTACAACCAGTGGAACGGGAGGAACTATCACCAAGGAGGAGTACTCCTCGGCTCGGGAGTGTAGGAGGGCTATAAGGAAGGCCAAGGCAGAGATGGAACTCAGGCTAGCGTCCAGGATTAAGGACAACAAAAAGTCCTTTTTCAAGTACATTGGGAGCAAGAAGAGGGCACCAGGCAATGTAGGGCCCCAGCAAGATGTAAACGGTAATCTTGTGGCTATGCCAGACAAGAAAGCTGATATTTTTAACAGTTTCTTCGCCTCTGTTTTCTTGAACAGGGACTATCCCACCTACCAGAGGTAGGGACAATCTTGGGGATAGCTCTGTCAAGCCTTCAGTCAGCACAGATGTAGTTCGGGATCTTCTGGAAGGGCTAGACATTTTTAAATCTGCAGGTCCAGATGCCCTCCACCCAAGGGTGTTGAGGGAGCTGGCAGGGGTCATTGCGGAGCCCTTGGCCCGGCTGTATGAGCATTTGTGGTCATCTAGCCAGGTGCCAGGGGATTGGAAACCGGCTAATGTGGTCCGTTTTCAAGAAGGGGAGGAAGGAGGACCCTATTGGCCTGTAACCCTCACCTCGGTGCTCGGGAAGATCTTGGAGAGAATCATCAAGGAGCACATCTGTGGGGGGCCTGCAGGGGAGATCATGCTCAGGGGCAATCGGCATGGGTTTATCAAAGGCAGGTCCTGCCAGACCAACCTGATTGCCTTTTATGACCAAGTAACTAAATCCTTGGATGATGGTGTCACTGTGGACATAGTCTTTCTCGACTTTAAGAAGGCCTTTGACACTGTCTCTCACCCCATCCTCATCAATAAATTAAGTGACTGTGGCATTGATGCCTGCACAGTTGGATGGGTAAAAAATTGGCTGATGGGGCGCACCCAGAGAGTAGTGGTGGACAGGATGTACTCAACCTGGCGAGATGTGAGAAGTGGGGTACCCCAGGGCTTGGTCCTTGGGCCCGCACTGTTTAACATCTTCATCAGCGACTTGGACGAGGGGGTGGAAAGCACGCTGTCCAAATTTGCTGATGACACTAAGATGTGGGGCGAGGTGGATACACTTGAAGGGAGAGAAAGGCTGCAACTGGATTTAGACAGACTACAAAAGTGGGCAGATGAGAATAGGATGGGGTTCAACGTAGATAAATGCAGGGTGCTGCACCTTGGGAGAAGGAATCCACAGCATACATACAGGCTGGAGAGTTCCCCTCTTGAAAGCACAGAGGCAGAAAGGGATCTTGGAGTCATTATTGACGCCAAGATGAACATGAGCCGCCAATGCCAGACTGCAGCCAGCAAGGCCAGCCATACCTTGTCATGCATCCAAAGGTATATCTCAAGCTGGTCCAGAGAGGTGATACTCCCCCTCTATGCGACTTTGGTCAGGCCGCAGGTTGAAATACTGCATCCAGTACTGGGCACCACACTTCAAAAGGGATGTGGCCAGCTTGGAGAGGATTCAGAGGAGGGCCACCCACTTGGTGAGAGGGCAGCAGGACAGGCCCTCTGAGGAGAGACTGAAGGACCTAAACCTGTTCAGCCTCAGCAAGAGGAAGCTGAGGAGGGACCTGGTGGCTGCCTACAAGCTCATCAGGGGAGATCAACAGCAAATAGGCAGAGCCCTTTTCTCCCCAGCACCACCTGGGGTGACAAGGAACAATGGTTATAAGCTGATGGAGAATAGGTTTAGGTTAGAGATCCAAGGCAATATTTTACAGTTAGGCAACCAAAATCTGGAACCAACTTCCCAGGGAAGTGGTCCTCGCCCCTACCTTGGGCAAATTCAAGAGGAGGTTGGATGATCACCTGTCTGGGGTCTTGTGAACCCAGCATTCATTCCTGCCTGTGGCAGGGGGTCAGGCTAGATGATCTGTTCAGGTCCCTCCTGACCCTAGCTACTATGAAACTGTGAAAACGCTAAAGAAAACCACAGCTGCTCTTTATGACTTTGAGTCTTCAGAACACTATAGCTTTGCCTGCTAGAAATGAAAAAACAGAATAAACTAAAAACACAAGTTTATTTTACTAATGCTTATGTGTAGTTTTAATTGTTGCTTCTTTCCTATCTAAAATTAAGTGCAAACCAAAGCTACATCAATGATAGTTAAATGTGACCTTATCTTAAAGCAGTCAATAGTCTTAAATTAAATAGAAAACAAAATTAAAATAGTGCTTAGTTGAAAAAACATCTTTAAAAGAGTATTGTATAAAGTATTTTAAAGTTTTTCTGGTGGCTTCTGTCTTTGTAAATCCAAAGCCTGTTGTAAACTTTTATTGATTTTTTGAAAGTGCTTCTCAGCTCTTAAGATTCTTCGTGATTCGATCAGAAGAGCAGGTAGGCTGGAAACACCATACTGTTGGAGAAGGAGAAAATTGCTTTCAAAGGAATGCCATGTAAACATTTTCCATTAAGTTCTTACCTGTTTTGAACCCTTCATTTGTCCCATTATTTAAAACACTGGAATCTGATTTAGTGTCACTATTTAAACATTCAGAATAGATCATTAAGTTAATGTATGGCTAAGGGAATGTCCCAGTGTGGAAGAGATTTCCCTAGGCCAGCAAATTTGAGAGAGGACTCCAGAATATAAGCACTTCTGTTCTGTAATATAATTCCTGGAGATAAGGCTAAAACTGTCTCACCTTCTAGACGCAACTAATATCTGAACGATTTTAAAGGTGTGAAAGTTTAGAAATCATACTACAGTCTTCACAGGATGAGAGCTTCTTGACACCGTTTTTATTCCCTAAAGCTAAACTCAAGACTGATTTAATTTGTTTCCCTACTGAACATTTTTTCCCAGTTTCCATATTAAAATAAATCTAACACACTATATACATATATACACGATCCATTCACTGCACTTATTTTTCAGTTGTGGTTTGGAGTTTCAACCACCAACAATGCTACGGTCTAAAAATAAATAAATACATAATAAGCAAAATATACTTACAGTTACTTTTTCCAGTGGGTGTTTTTCTCTGTTATCGGAATACTCTTTTCGCAATTCTTTTAAGTCAGTTATAAATTGGGTGGTAATCCTAAAGGATGATTTCCTCTCTTGTAGCTCAGCATATTCCTTTTGTAACTGCTTCAGCTTTGGTTCAGTCCTGCAAAATACCAAAGAATCAAGTTCTGAAAATTTTTTCAGGAGTTATTTTGAGCGTTTTGTTTCTGTGAAGATGGCTTGGTATGTGGCATAGCTTCCTGTTCAATTGAGGTAAACATTTTTATTAAGTGGATATTAGTACTGGTGCAAATCCACAAAACCTGCAGTTAAGTCTGAAGTTTCCTGAAAAGCTGCAGACGTATCTCAAGGGTTTAATCTGCGAAGTTCCCTCAATACCTAGACTTCTGGCTCTGGGCACCTGCAGGCCAGTCAGTATGTCTAATGCCTTAGCTTAGTTGGGTTTATGACTAGATGGGGTCCACCACCTGCAATTCCTGATAGGCTAATATGCTAGTGTTAGGCAAACTTGGAACATGGTTCAGTCAAGCACAAAACACTGCGGCAATGTCCATTTCATTCAAGCCATGGTGGAAGTACCTACCTTTTCTATGGTTCCCTGCTGGTTAAGATCACTTTGCCAGGAAGCAGGAGATCCATAGCTCCCAATGCTATAAGGCTGAGGGTGCTATCTACCACTCTTGTTGAAGCTGTACCACTATGCAACAAAAAACTTAAAATATTTAGGGGCCAGAAAGAGGGAGCCCCCACGAGGGTTTTCTCTGGGCACAATGGCGGAATTTAAGTCATTTGCTAAAATACTTAAGGAAGGACTAAACTTCGTCCAACCCTCTCCAGTGAATACTAGAGTCACACTCCTTCCCCCCGGCCCCATGACTACTATATGGTAGGTGCAGCCTTATTAGCAGAAGTGGTGGAGAGTGCCCCTCCCAGCCTAGCTGGTAGCCCAATACTCCTAGGAGAGGAAAGCTGTGGGTTTAAAGTTGAGTCCCGCTTCTTTGACAAAGGCAGGCAACGTTGGGCTCTTCCTCCACTTGTTTAAAAAAAGAGTAAGCAATTGTATATAGCCCAAAGGGTGCAGGGTCCAAGTCCATATAGGGGCTTCTGACTATTACTCCTAATCTCACAGGCACTTACTTTCTGGAGAGGGAGAAGGATTTCAGACATAGTCCTCCCCAACATTTCCTACAGGCCAATTTAGGTATTTCTCTGTTAACCAGGCTTACTGTTGCAAACTCCATTCTGAGTCTCAACTCTCCCCATGCCCAGCAAGCAGAATTTAGGCTATGCCTCTAATGCTTCTGTCACAGTCCCAAGAAGCCACAGCACTCAAGCATGCTGGAAAAAGATGTAGACACAGAGCAGTTATGGGAGGCCCCAAGGGTATCTTCCAGTGCCTCATTTCTGGGTTTGACAAAGGTCGAGTGGGAATAAGCCAGCAGGGTGTGCTTAGTGAATGGCTATACCCTAAGGCACATGACTCAGTTTTGTGGACTCCAATTCTGGGACCAGACAACTAAAAATAGGTGTTGTGTAACAACAATTCAGTGCTCTGCTGAATCTTTTTTTGATCTATGATCCACAAGATACTGCAGATCCCATACATGCTGTCCATGTAAATTATTTTGTCATCAATTAATAATTGTATTCTTATAAAAAAAAATCAGAGAAGTGGTCAGGGGATTCCAAGGGATAGTTCTTGTCAAGGAATACAACCTAAAGTAAACTAATATCTAAAGGTTAAAGCATAGCCCAGAGTAACGATTCCTAAAAATTGTCTACGTTAAGAAAATATTCTAATGTTTACAGAACTCAACCTTAGGCGTTCTATCATTCCACCAACCACTGCATGTTGAATCTTGCAAATACTCATAAACATGTCACATCAGAACATACTGAGCCTGCTCAAAGGCAAGTTCTGCTAAGGTAATGTGGTTCAGTGGCAGGGAGGGAACTACACAGCATCCCCTTCCCCAGTTGGTTCCCCCCAGGTGGGAAGATGACAACTGCACATAAGCCCACTGTCAAAGACAGGGTTAACTGATCATTTCACATCCACTCATGGATGTCTTCTGTACAGGACAAGTAGCTCAAAGACGAGAACAAATTTTCTAAACAATCAAGTCTAATGTGAAACAGTTAAAAACCGACTACCTGCTCCTACTATGCAGCACTGTAACTCAAATACGGAAAAAGAAGTCCTTTTGGACTTTTACAAAATAGAAAGAAGTCCATGAGTGCAGTGGATGTAGGTCTCAAATAAACAATCTTTAAACAAAATAATAAAGACAAGAGTAAGAATTACTTTCCTTGATGTTCTGAGCACTGTATTAGAATCACTTAAGTTCCACAAGTTACTACTGTGTAGTTAACAGACAAACTCACCCAATTAGTTCTTCCCTAATTTCCATCAAACGCCGCCTTTTCTTATTAATTTCTGCTAACACCTGGAAACAATTAAGCAAAACACTCTTTGAAAATTTCTCCTGTAACCTCAAGGGAAAGTTACTTAAAATGAAGACAGATTTTTTTTCTTTTGGGTTGCAATTTATCTATGCCCCTGGTTCTAGACTTGGATAATCCTGAACTATCAGGCATAACAGTGCCTAATGCTGTAGTATTTGGAAGGGCCAAGGTTTTAAAGGGTTTCTAAAACTTTTAAGAATTTCCTCCATCCCTCCAAGACTTACACTGCTGACTGAACTCATAAGACTAAAGGATATTGGCTCTACAAGCAGATGGACACACACAGTGTCCCAATAACATTTTGGCATGTTTAATTTAAAATATTCTAAACTGTTATAGAAAAAAGACACCTGCTAGTGTAATACAACCCAAATTTTCAGTGAAGTAGTGACGTGTCACTATAGATACTTACAGAAGCAGTGCAGCAAATGTTATGCTTTTAAGCACTTAACTGTCTTTCATCCTGAAGGATTCCCTATCTAGTTTTAAGATTATCCTGTGCTATTTTTTTAGTCCAATTACTTTTAAGTATTTGCAAGTGATGGCCCGAATCCTGGAGCCTACCCGAGGAGAAACTCCACTTAACGAAGGGGACACTTCATGTGTGCCAGGTTCCGTCTACCTGGAACTTCTTGTGGAACTACAGCTCAAGTTCTGACTAACTGCATAAAGACTTTAAAATTTAGAATTATTTATAAACAAAACACTGGAGGACTCTACATGGAGTCTGTATCTGGGACTGGCAAAGCATTCAAGTGAGAACAGATGAAAATCATAGTGTTCTCAATCATGCATAAAATACCAAATTACCAAAGGTAAATTTAAACAGGATATTTTTCTTAAATTCCTTCCTAAAATAAGTACTGATTTTAATCCAGATAGTCAAAAGACAGCAATTACTGTGGTGACTCATGTTCTGTCTTCAGGATCAGATTAAATATGCTTGTGTATATTTGTGACCAACTGACAATACCAAACACTTTGTAGGACAGAAAAAGCTCTTAACAGAAAAGAAAGTAGTAGTAAAATGCTGCTTTAAGGTATCTTCGCATCAGAAAATGCACACATAGTACTGTTAAAAAACAGAAGCATTCAAGCCAGAAACATTCTCATTTAAAAAAAGAGGCCATGAAGCACAAAAGGGGAACCAAGTGTTTCATACTCCATCTAGAATATAGACATAACTTTAAAAGTATGTTTTCTTCATTTAGTCATGATTAAAGGATGCATCTGTATTAATTTAACAGCAGCCCCATGACTGGCAGAGTGGATTTTAAATCTATGTTTTGGCTTTCATTTTAAATGTGACACTTTAGAGCAGCATTTCTCAACCTGTGGGTTGCAAAAATATATGAAAAGGTAGTGAACAAATTTAAAAAAAATGATCAAAAAACTTTAAAAATGGATTCTCCTTTAAAGGAGAAAAACATGGGAAACTGTAGCTTTCCCCTTGCAGGCTGGCAGAGATGGGCTGCTTGGGGCTGGAGGGAGCAGCAGTCAGGCAAGGAGCGCCATATGCATCTGCACTTGGCCACCAGGCAGCATGGAGAGCGGCTAAGTCTATGGGGCAGGGGGAGGGATGCGGGGGGTATAGATGACGTGTCAGAAGTGCACCGGTGACGTGGTCCACCACTCTACCTTCTCTTTAGGGTAGAGCCATGATCTGAGTGGGATAGCAGTGGCAGCCATGTAGAGCCACGTCCTGGCTCTGAAGGAACTGGAGGTGGGAGGTGAGGGCAACATAGTTCCCTTCCCCCACTATGGACAGTGGGCTGGTGCAGGGGTTCCAGCGGCAGTGGCAGCAATAGGTCTCACTGCCCAACTCTGTCCTCCCACGAGTGCCAAGTTCTGTCTGCTGAGCTGCAGAGGCGGGTCCTACCCATGCCAGTCCAGCCAGGCTGAAGCTCCATGTCCACTGTGGGTGCACAACTCTGGGTGGGGCACAGACCCCACCATTGCCCTCCTACCCCCTGCGCCACACACTGGGGAGCTGGGGCCTGGGGGAGCAGGTTGGGAGTGAGGGGAACCGGCAGAACCAGGGGAGCTGTTTTCTACTTAAACTATTTACTGGGTTGGGACTGGCAAATGCTTACAAATGGGTCCTGGTAAAAGAGGTTGAGAACCACTGCTCTAGAGACAGACCATGTAATGCACTATTTTAGCACTTAAAACCTTATTAAGAAAGTCTTCTACGCAGGCTCACATGACCAATTACCTTGGAAAATCTTTAACAGCACATGAGACAAGTTATAAGAGATCAGTATCTGCTTTCACCACATTCTTCTTCAACAGTATCTTTTGCCTTATACAGATTTTTCGCTGTTTACTGAACTGTCCCATCTAACCACCAGCCTCTTACAAACCTGACAGCAAACCGTTTCAAAATGATATATATGACTAACGTTATTCCTAAATAAAGTGCATCACACTAACATGGAGATGTATGTATATTTGTAATGTAATTTTTAAAAATCATCCAAGTTTGGTTTCAGTTAAAAACATTGAGAATCAATATCATTTTGTTTAAAGAGACAGGTACTGCATTTTTTACCTTCGCATTTTTTCTTTTCAAATCTTTCAGTTCCTGGACTTCTGTTATCTGGAGACAAGAAAAACAAATCACTGTAAACCTGATCTTTTTTCCAACATTCATTTATCTATTCTCCCTAATATTATAATTAGTTTAAAAAAAATCTTAGATGTTTTGATTACAGGAAATATTACTGGTAAGTCACCCTGCCTCATGTTTTCCAAACCACAGAGCAGAAGAAATCCTTGCCTCTTGCATAATTCCTGGACTATCATAGCTACACCATCTCTTACGCTACTTACATAATACAGTCATCTTCTCTTGTGCTGATGGAGGTAATAACACTGCCTTAGCTTGTTATCTAAAAAAATCCAAGTTTTTTACAACTTTATCATGCAAGCATGCAAACTGTTTTCAATTTGTCCAGGCTGATAAATCATTTAACTTCACACTATAATTTTAAATGTTGAGTGCTCTTTACTTATGATGCTGCTAAAAGTTCTGAACTTTTTACACTACTTGCTGTTAACTACAAATATATCTCAATACCCACAGGCATAATTAGCATTGGTAGCTCTGTCTTTTTATTTAGGAAGGCTATTTTCAATGCAATATATACCAGCAGCCCTTTGGAAAACAAGTTTTTAAGGCCAAATCCACTGCACTTCAGCATTCAGCAGAAAATAACTTTTCAAGTACAAGGTTTCTGAAGCAAGCATACCAGCAGCACCTTGTGTACCTGGATGGACCTTCAGATCTACAAGCCCCACTTCCTCAACCTGCACTCTCTTCACAGGACTCCTTCTTCACTAGTATTAGAAATGTCTCCAACCTTTCTTAGTCTTTATGGCTGCCTATACATGTGCTTGGGGGTGAAGGGGCATTTTAATTAGAGTAGTTCCCAGACAGCCAGTAATTAAACCACCTCATTGTTATGTCTATTAATCCCCTGCATGTTTAAAAGTGGCTGTGGGACACTTGAGCTAAACCACATTCGATGAGGTTCAGCTCAAGTGCCCCAGCGGCCATTTTAAAATGCATGCAGGCTTAATAGACATGACGATGAGGCAATGGTAGAGTGTTTTAATTAGAACGTGGAGCAGACTCAATTAAAAATATTCTAATTAAAATGGGAATGAGAATATGCGTAGGCAGCCTGTAAGAGTAGGGCCCTTAATGAACAGACAGCATTACAGCATCAAACATTTAGAGATGGGCCTGCTCCATAAAGCTGACAGGGTCAATCTGAAATTCAATGCATGTGAGCAGAGTAGACCCGAGCAGGGTGCAGGGCCTGGGGCAAATCAGCCCATGTGGGGCCCTGCCTCAACTCCAATCCCACAGGCCCCGGACCCAAAGAAGCGGCAGCAGGGAAGGGTATCAAGCAGCTGGACATGGAGCCACCGCTCTGCACAGCTCCATGCCACCTCTGCTCCACAGGACCCCCCAAAGCGCAGGGCACAGGGCAGTCACCTGGATTTGCGCCCCCCCAGGGTCAGCCCTTCATATGAGCTCACTGCTGTGCCCATATGAAGCACCAGTGAGATTTGGTATAGGTACAGCAGTCTTTCCACACATGGCAAGGTGCAGGAATAGGGTCTAATTGTCTATATTCAAGACCTTTATTTCTCTGGCTTAATTCCTAACAAGGTGGATTCATTTTAAAATGTCTTGAGACATATCAATAAAAGGCAGCATAGACGTAAGTTGTACAGGCACTCCTACTATACTGAAGTAACTGTTTTCTATATTTATTAATGTACTTACAGTATTAGTAAGTTGGTCTTTGAAACCAGAAAGGAATCCATCAATTGCTCTGCTGCAAATCGTAGACTCCACTCTTTCTCTGGAGGAGGTGGGGAAAACACACAGACACAGACACAGACACAGGTTACTGGGAAAATATTTTTAGCTTATCTGAAAATTTGATCTCATCAGGTAGCAAGATGTATACATTCAGTCAGTGGTTTTTAAACTTCCTGAAGTCACAGATCCTTTCATATCACTTCTGCTGTGGTTCCCGCAGCCTATCCTAAGGGCTTACAAAGCCAAGCAACTGGACCCAGCAATGGCAGCATACTGCTCTCTGGCCTTCTCTGCCATTACCCTCAATCTTCTTGAATAAGGGTAACCAACCACAGAACCCCAGGGGTTCTGTGTGACACTCACAATCACACACTAGCAAACACGTCACTAACTGGCAACAGGCCAACTGCTCCCTTCGATGAGTCAGTTGTGATGACGTCTCAAGCCAAACTTTTAGTTCATTCAGCTTTTCTTTTTAATCGTTAAGCTATACCTTGTGCAGAGTTAAGTATATGACAAGGTTTATTTAAATTAAAAGGGAGTTTTGCTTATCCTAAATTTGCTCAGGATCAGCTGATGCTTTGAACCATGCTACCTCAAAAAGGAAATACTATTTCTGTGATACAAGGTCTACAGAAATTAGTAAGAGGAATTTAAGAGCAGTAAGACTGTCTGAGCAGTAGGAAAGGGCATCACCACAATGCATAATTATAAATTACAAATACGGCTTCCAGTCTATTTCTTGCATCTTGTGAAATACTGCAGCATGCAGAACTCTTTTTTCTTAGGACAAATTCCCCAAAACTTTTAAGTCTAATATGTAGATATTAACAAAACACTACCAGTGTTGTGGTGGTATTTTTTCCTTTTACCCAGTATTAGGAATTATGTCCTTATGATTCACAACAGGACTGAAACATTACACTTAGAACAAGAATCTTGAATTCTCATTGAGAATAAAGTAGAGAAATGCAGAGTTATCAAAGCAGTAGTAACAGTTGGATTGGTATGTTAAAAGAGTCTCAAAGCTGAATGGTCTTTGGAAATTCAGACTACCCCTTAAATGCAGGATTTTAAAGAAAAACAGAGCTCATGACATTTCTTGGGCTCTGAGAAATCAAAGTGCAATCTTCAACAGATTTCATTTTTTCAGATATGCATATTAAAAAAATAGACCTTTAAAACAGCAATTATCCACAAAACAGATATTATATTTGCATTTGGTCAATACCAAATCCCAACCTGAGTCTAACCTTCCTAGGATCACATCACATTTTAGCAAAGAAACTAGAAACAGTCACAAAAATCCCAAGTAATACAGGAGTGTTGCTAGAGTGTTTTCTAGTGCTCTGGGTAGTAGGTTTTTAAACAAGATGTACATGTTTTGCTAAGCAGGAGTTTCAAGTCACAAAAAAACCTAAATATTTACTTGTAGTCTGCTGTTATGTCCTCAAACTTAGCCAGAACAACATCCAGCTCTGTAATATCTCTGGAAAATCTTTTTATTCCCTTTGGGCACCAGACCTGTACAGAATGTAGACTATCAACTGTAAGAATAAAACACAGTAAAAATGAATGATATGCAATTCAAATGATTCGTAATTAAAATAATGTAATGCTGACAAAAATAATTAGCATGCTATTAATATTTTAACAAATAAAAGATTTCTAAAATTAAAATTATTTATCTGGTCTTATGTACACGCCAACCATCTAGAACCAAAAATGCAAATAAGGTGTTTTAGCTTTAAAAATGCTCCTAAACAAATCTAGTATATAAATACCATTACAAAAATCTATCCGTGTTCAATAAGGGAACCTCAGCACCACTTAAATATATTCACTGATATGTAGAAGTAAACTTATTTTTTACTTGACTACGAGACGAGTCTAAAAAGAACAACTGAGAATACCGCACAGCACAATGACAGCCTTGCAGCTCTGAAGACTTAAGTTCACAGGGCACACTCAGGGGACCAGGGAAAGTGGGGCACCTCATGATTTTCTATGACTATCTGTGTGGCAAATGCTATTGAGTGTCATGGTCTACTGGAAAACTGAGAGCCTCCTGCTTTTAATAATATAAAGCTCCTTTTTCTAACCTCACCAGGCTGCAGGATAAAAAATATCAAAAACATCCGAGCTTGGAAAATCCCATTAATAGTCAAATTTTACATGTCCGTGCATTTTATGAACAGGGATCTAGGTTTTCCATTTTCCCATGGGAAAAAACGTGGATTTCCCCTTTTGCCCAAGAAAAACATGGATCTCTCATTTAACAGAGAAATAAGTGGATTTTTCACTTTTGCAAAGAGCTCTCTGAAGGCTGGCATAGTTCCAGCCTGCAGGGGGTTGGGGGGAATGGGAGGAGGACGGTCAGGCTATTTGATTACATGCACTAATACAATACATGCACTATTTGCATGTATGTGCACACAGCAGCCAGGCAGTCAGGACAGCAGTTCCTCCAGGTATATCTGGTGGGGGGGAAGGGGGATTGAGGCCCCCATAGGGAGGGAGGGAGCAAGCTGAGCGGGGCTGGGGCTGGGGCTGCTGTATGGCCAGGCGGTGCATGGGGCTTGGGAACCAGGGCCACAATGGGGGCTTGCAGCTGCAGGGTCCCAGTAGGGAAGGGGACAGGGCCGCAGGCAACTCATTTCGCAGGAGGCAGGGGGGACCTGTGCCCCCCAGATCTCTACACAGGGCAGGGGCTGGTGCACCCCCTGTCCTCTTGGCAGCAGCAGGGACAACAGCATGGGGTTGTGCCCCTTGCCGCTGCTGGGAGGGGAAGGGGCACATTGCCATGGCAGCACAGAGCTCACAGCAGCAACAAGCTTCCCTGCCTGACCACATTCTGCTCTGCTGCGCTGGGTCCCACCCACTAGGCTGCAGAGGCCCCGGGGAAAGCGGCAGGGCGGGGAGCCTGAGCTCACAGCGGGCAGCCTGCACCCGCCACATGCACATATCTGGGGGGCACGGGTCCCCCCTAAGCCCCCGGGAGTATGCAGAGAGGCGGGGAGCTGGCCCAACCCCATCAGAGACCACAGCAGCCCACCCGCACCCACCCTCCCAACGGGCTCCACTCTGGCTATGCCACCTGTGTGGGAGGGGGAGCCGGGCTCCATGCTCTACTATGCTGCATCAGCTGCCACTTTCTGCAGGCAGCAGCCAGGGCTTGTGCACTGCTGCGGGGGGGAGGGGGCTGTGGACCCAGGTCCCTGGGCCCCCATGGCCCTGGCAGCAGGGGTCCCCCTCTGGCACAGCTGGGAGGAGGAGCAGGGGGGCTATAGGTGGGGGTGAGGGGCACCAGCAGGGCCAGGGGGCTGTGGCGGAGGAAGTAAGGGGCACCAGCAAGGCCAGGGGGCTGTGGGGCTGTGGGAAGGTAAGTGAGGGGCACTAGCAGAGCTGTGGGGCTGAGGAGGGGAATTGAGGAATACCAGCAAGGCTGAGGGGCTATGGCTTGAGGGGCCTGGACCTGCATTCTGTGAGCGAAGGGGCAAGGGAAGCTCTGATTTTCCATTATAAAAATCTCAAAATCAAATACCAAAATGTATAGGTATTTAGAATTTATTTTATTACTAGCAAACTGCCTGTCAAGAATGACTGGAGGTGGGGAGCGGACGGGGACAGAGAGCCACACGCCACCACCCCGCACTGCCACCGCCTCCCGGGGGGGGGGAAGCTTGCATGAGGCTGCCGCCAGCCACCAGCCCACACTGCTGCCACTCCACATCCGGCCACACACCACCTCCTGCTCCCCCCCTTGCATCTAGCCCCATGTCCCAACCCCCACCTGCACAGGGCAGTGGGTGGCTGCTGCTACCTACTACCATGTGCTACTGCCACTCCGCACCCAGCTGTGCACTATCCCCTCCCTCCTGCCATGTCCTGCCATCAGTCTGTGAGGAGCACTCTAATTGGTTGTTTCAGTGAGCATTGTGATTGGCTGCCAAGACAACCAATCAGAGTGCTCCAAGAGCATTACAGACATACAGACAGACACAAAGACTAAACCCTTTATATATACAGAATAGTGACTGAGGCACTGGTAGGCTTCCAAATTGCATTGAAATTGTAAATATATCAATAAAACACTGTGTTCAATTGATACATATACACACACACATATTGGTGTTTCATTTTAATTGTGGATTTTGGGGGTTTTACCAGAGAATGTGCAATTTTTTATCAGCAAAAACCAGGATCCCTGTATGAAGAATAAAATATCAAATCACCTTTATCAGAAGGATCTAATGCTGTTTTTTGTGAAAGCTTTTTCTTTGGTTTCTCATGGGATTTGGTACTCTTCTCAGACTTCTATAACATAACATGCAAAAGATTAATTTTTAAGAACTATATTAAATCATTTAAATGTAGGAGACCTAACTATTTCTAATGATGGCAGATAGTAGCAATTGAAATAACAGTAGTAACAAACCACCAACAGCACCTTTTTAATAAACGTCTAGATCTACACTAAGCTAAGGTTTGACAAAACACTAATTAGGCTGCCTGCTGATAAGCATCTCACTTCAACCTTCTTTATCATTAGTAGTAATACAATACTAAGAAGATTTTGAAATGTTAGACTTTATAAAGCCTCTTCATTCAGTCTTTCCTGCACCTCACACCTGAAAGTCCTGCCCTTTTAAGAATAAAAAAAATGTTTCCTTTCTTCCATCTAGGTGTGGGGAAGGTCACTATCTTTGTCCTACTATTTGAATCTATCCAGCGCATAGATATTATGGAGTCTCTACAGTTGGATAATGACTACCTTGTGTGCGTTTAGTTTCTTAACCAAATCTGTAATTTGATCTGATAAGTTGCTTTCTGAAGAGCTGTCCTTCGGTGCTTCTTCAGATGGTAATTTAGATTCTTCCATGTTGGTTCTGGTTTTTTGTGCTATCTAAATAAAGAATAATTTAAGTTCTATGAGGCTAAAAAAAAATCTAAAAACTCTATTGCACTAAAATGCTAAGAATTTTTTAAACAACTTGAGCAATAATACAATTATTACAGCCCATGAGAATTTCAATATTAAACTGTCATAACTTTACAAAAATGTAATTATTACATTTTTCAGTGTAACACTACATATTTTTCAATATATTAACTTTGGTAGTTTTGCACCACAGTCTTTATAAGAAGAAAATTAAAGTTACGTGCATTACGTGAGACAACCACATAAGTAGAATTGAACAAAATGATTAACCAAGTTTTTGTTAAGCATACTACAAGGACAAATGTTGATACCATACACCTGAACTTCTCTAACCCAGATTTTCAGTGGAATATAAATTTGTCTAACATGAAGGTCAGAGCCACCATTATCATTTAATCAGATTAGCTGTCTTCAAGTGTTAGCTTCACCTACTTCTCACATTTACTTCGCCACTTTGTACATTTCTCTTTCCTGACAGACCAGCAGGAATGCTGCATAAAAGTTCTCCAAGTAAAAGATGCCAGGATTTTAAGTCTAGTGAATTTCACACTTCAGAAAGTCAATGTGTAAGCTTTCTATCCTGCACTACTGTATGGCTTCACTTGTTATTAAAATGGCATATTTCTCAAGTCATCCTTTCGTCTGTCAGTTTGGAAGCTCTTTATAAGGAAGCATGACAATAGAAGTTATATATTGAGAGAGAAAGTGCAATAGAAATAAAGTGCTTGGTTCTCTAAGGGAAAAAAAATTCTGACAGGTAGGTGTATTTAGTTTGAAAAATACAAATACAGGTTTAGTAATCAACTAAAAATTCCATTTTTTAAAACAAATCTGTTCTAACTTCAATAGTGAAAATATACCAAATATTTAGATTCTAATTTAGCACTTTTTTTTTTTTACATCTTTAGGTTTTTTTCATTAAAGGAAAGTAACTGTTTTACATCAAGTGAAAGAGGAATAAACTAATAGTGTGGCAGGACCCAAAACTTTTTTTGGAATTCCCACTGTGGTATCAAGCATCCCACATCTCACAGTGGTGTTTTGACAACTGAGAAGCTCTTAAAACAAAAAGTACTAAGGAATGTACTTAGGATCCTTTTCTGGTTCTGATATGAATAGGCCATAGAATAAATTTAAATTAAAGTGATTGAGGCTTACTGACCTTTTTCTGTATCGTATTCTCCTTTGAGAATTCGTCTTCAGAACTCTCTGCCTCCAATTTGCCTGCACCATCTTCAGGTATTTTCAAGCAACCCTGCTTTTTACTGCAGTAAAAACGAGCAATAAAGAAAAAAAATGTGTGCGTGTATAAATCCACACTGATCACTGAGTTGCATATTTACCTTCAACACATTATATACATACAACAAGGCCTTGATTAATGATGACCTAATGGGGTTCTCATTTATTGCCATACTGAAGTCCCAGATTTAACTTCAAATTTTCAATCCTCAGTTCATCAACTGCAGGTTGTACAGCAAAGGCCACGTAAAGAAAATGGAGTTGTATAACTCAGCATTAACCCTTTGAAAACTTAAGAAGCAATGCTAGCAGGCTCTGAAAAGAATCCAGCTCAATACAAGTCTTCAAAATGCCTCTTTTACCTGGGCCTCAAGAGAAGATGTGGTAAACTCTGGAAACAGGGACAGAGTTATAATTTCAGGGACTCTGACACAATGTAGATGGAGAAGCCTCTTTAGAAGATCGCACATTCACAAATATCATAGTTTTGTCTAGATAACTTCATTTCTGCAACCATTACTCCAAAATTAAACCAGATATGCTTTAATAAAGCAGAAGTATGAAAACAAAAAGTTGTTTATAATAATTTGTCTGAGCTAGCAATACTTCTTATCACCTCAACCTAGATTCAAAGCTAAATAAGATCATTTTTTGTTTTTTTAAATATTTCTTTGCTATTTTTATTAAATACTAATAAGTTAACTGGGTTTAGAAGAGTCAACAATTCTTCTCAAAGAAATTTTAAAGACTTCCATTTCAGCCACCACTGTTCTGACATCCGTGATGTTACAGTACAAGTTTGAACTTAAAATGCATGCATGATACCAGAAACGTCAAAACATCTAGCCTGGATCCAACACGTAGAGCTGTATCATCTGGCCCACAGTGCTGCCTGCCACAATGTAGCATGCACCAGAACCAGCCCCATGTGCTGAATGTGATGTGTGGGGCCCAACTGGCATGGGGGGGGCACATGGGGCAAGACCAGTCTGGGGTACCTGCTGCATGAAGCATCTGTGCCAGACTAGCCCTCCACACTGGATCAGGGGCAGTCAGGATTGGGCCCAGTAACAGGCCATGCATGTCAGATCCAGCATACAGGACTGGTCAGGCCCAAGTACCCCAGACCAGCCCCTTGCACCACATGCTGTGCTGGAGACAGTGCATACTGCACACAGTTTGTGGGGTGCACTACATTTGACACCCATGCTGGACCCAGGGCCAATCCAGATCAGGCCCACTGACTGGCCCCTGCATGCCAGATCCAACATGGAGAGCTGTTCTGGTGTGGTTGCCACATGCAGTGCTCACTCCAGACCAGCACCCATGCTGTGTGTAGCACCCTGGAACAGCCCCATATGCTATGCGTGGAGCCTGGGCAAGTGCATGTTGCATGCAGCACATGGAGCTGGAGCAGCATGCAAGGCTGGTCCAGAGTGCACACTGCTTGCAGCATCTACACTGGACCAGTCTGGTAGGCTGGATGCAGTATGTGGGGCTGCTTTGCAGGCCTGAGCCGGCCCACAGACCAGCTCCATGCTCCTTATCCAGCCCACAGGGCCAAATGAGTTCGACATCCTGTGGCAGGGCACTGTTGGTGCCTGTCACTTTAAGGGCAGCCAGGCAGGTGCCTCATGGTGGCAGCCATTTTGAGAACCTAATATATAAAGACTGCAGTTAGCTACTGCCTGGCTGAGCTGCAACAGAAACAACCAGGAGGTAAGGGCAAGAGCTGATAGGGATGTCTAGGAGGCTCGTGGTTCCCGGCATGACATAAAACTGCACCCTGCCAGGAGTGGGTGGTCTGGTGGGGCTCCCAGTGGTGCGGGAGCCCCCAGGAAATACCAGGCCAGTTACCACCCTGGTGAAGGGCGGGTTGGGGCACCTTAACCCTAGCTCCCATATCCCTGGTGGGCAATATCGAGCAAGGGGGGCCCAGGCTTACTGCGGAGCACTGAGGCAAGGCCCAGGCTGGTGGAGGGATCTGTGGCGGCACCCAGACTCTGTGGTACAGTCTGAGGCTGCATATAGGAGCTGGCATGAAGCTCCAGGGGGCTGGGGCCCCGAGTCTTGGGGAACTATTAAAGAAGCTCCCGGGGCCAAGGATAAGGGGATTGCACAGGGAGGGCTTGGGAACAAGGCTCGGAGCCCCAAGAGCGTATGTGTGGGCTTAGAGCCGCGTGTGCGCGTGCGTGTAGTAAACCCAGTGTGAGGGTGCTGGGATCAGGAGCTCCGGTGGGAAGCGAGAGTCCCGGTGAGACGCTGGAGCTCGGGTGCCAGTGCTAGCTGGCTGGAGGGAATACCTGCGAGGCTTGGGCTGCGGTGTAGGGGAGGAATGGAGCCACAGATAGCGCCCCCTGGCATCGGGGCAGGAAAATGGGCTGTCTCCTGCTGGTGTAATATCTTAATCATTTTCCAACAAGGTGTGGCAGGAGGTTAGCCCAGAAACAGGTGGGTGGGCCAGCGTCTGACTGGCCCCAGACCCACTTGTTACACACCCCTGCACTATACCAACCACCTAATGCATCTTACTGATTTATTCAAATCCTGTTTTTCATTCAGGAAGTTTTAAATTATACTGGTATTTAAATTCATGATCTCAGGCAACCATGACTAAGATACTGTAAGCACAGGATTCTTACCACTGAAAGTTTTTCTCAAACTAATGGGATAATCTTGAAATTATACCTAAGCAATCTTGAGTTATGAAAACAGCATTTGATAGCTTCTCTGTGCTGGCAATTATATTATTTTTACTGTACCTTCCTCTTGTGTTTTTTCTCTCTGGAGCTGAATCAGGTGAATGAATAGATGATGCATCATGTTCCAAATTTTCTTCTTCCAACAGTTCCACATCTCCATCAGCATCTACAGCAGTACTATGTAAAGGATGATCTATATGAAATGAAAAATCAAGTTCCCTTAAACTTCAGAACCTTATCTCTTCAAAGAAGGAACCTAGCTAGATGTTCTCTATTTTTTTTCCAAATTAAGTCTTACTAAAATACTGCTTCAAATTTGTTAGTACAATACAGTTAAGTAAAAATAATCTGAAGACCAAGGAGGGTTTTTCACTGGGCAGTTAGCATTAGGGGCTATAGGCTCTACAGGTGGGATAGAGAAGGAAGGAAGGGAGGAGGTGTGGCGCTCTATGTCAAAGAGCAATACACATCCTCTGCCAGCAAAATGGGGTCAGAGGAGGGGCAAGCTGAAGTGCTCTGGGTCAAGATACAAGGGGGTTGTGGGGAGAGGGATTTAACGGTGGGGGTCTACTACAGACCCCCCAACCAAGAGGAGGAGCTGGACCGGGAATTTTCGGGCCAGCTTGCAGAGGCACTTAAGGCAAGGGATGTAGTTGTCATGGGTGATCTAAATTACCCGGACATCTGCCGGAAGGAGCAGTCAACCAGGTCGGACCGTTCCAGGAGGTTCCTGGCCGAGATACAGGACCTCCACTTAACCCAGGAGGTACACAGTCCCACCAGAGGAAATGCCCTGTTGGACCTGGTCCTGGCCACAGGCGATGATGTGGTAAGGGGGCTCCAGGTCCTTGACCACCTGGGTGATAGCGATCATCGCTTGCTGGAATTCATCATCCAGTGCAGGGTGTCAAGGGCCTGCAGCAAGGCGGTAGCCCTAGACTTCAAGAGGGCCAACTTCAAGGAGGTGAGATTGGTGGGAGCCTCTGGAGTTCCCGAGGGCAGGGGAACTCAGTGCCCAAGATGAGTGGTCGTTCCTTAAGGAGATGATACTCAGGGCCCAAGGGGTGACGATCCCAACAAGAAGCAAGAGTGCCCAAAAGCCTCCCTGGCTCACCAAGGACGTCTGGGAATGCCTGGTTGCCAAAAAGGTGGCGTACACCCGGTGGAAGCAGGGGGCTATCTCCAAAGAAGAGTATACCTCCACTGCTCGAGCCTGTAGGGGGGCTGTTAGGAAAGCTAAGGCGGACATAGAGCTAGGACTGGCGTCCAAGATAATAAAAAGTCCTTTTTCAAAAATATAGTGAGGATGAAGAAGGCACTGGGAAATGTGGGGCCCCTGCAAGATGCGCTGGGCAATCTGGTGGTTGTGCCAGAGGAGAAGGCAGACCTCTTTAACAAATTCTTCACCTCCGTTTTCTTGTGCAAGGACCAGGACTCCCCCACCGTGTTTCAAGACGGACTCGAGGGGAACGCCTCAAGACCTAAGGTTGAGAAGGACCGGGTTAGAGTGCTTCTGGAGGGGCTGGACGTGTTCAAGTCAGCAGGTCCAGATTCTCTCCACCCCAGGGTGTTGAGGGAGCTAGCAGGGGTTATTGCTGGGCCCTTGGCACGGCTTTACGAGCGCTCGTGGTGCTCGGGCTAGGTGCCAGATGATTGGAAGATAGCCAATGTGGTCCCCATCTTTAAGAAAGGGAGGAGGGAGGACCCGGGCAACTATAGGCCCGTCAGTCTTACCTCAATCCTGGGGAAATTCTTTGAGAAGATCATCAAGGAGCACATCTGTGATGGGCCGGCATCGGGGATGATGCTTAAGGGCAACCAGCACGGTTTCATTAGGGGCAGGTCATGTCAGACCAACCTGATTGCCTTTTACGATCAGGTCACAAAAGCACTGGATGCAGGTGTTGCTGTGGATGTAGCCTTTCTGGACTTCAGCAAGGCCTTTGACACTGTCTCCCACCCCATCCTCATTAAAAAACTAGGCGACTGTGGCATCGATGCCTCCACAGTCAGATGGATTGCTAATTGGCTGAAGGGTCATACTCAGAGGGTGGGGGTGGACGGGTCATATTCAACCTGGGGGGAAGTGGGCAGCGGAGTCCCCCAGGGCTCGGTCCTTGGGCCCGCACTGTTCAATTTCTTTATCAGCGATTTGGACGACGGGGTGAAAAGCAGCTTGTTCAAATTTGCTGATGATACCAAAATTTGGGGTGAGGTGGGCACGCTAGTAGGGAAGGAAAGACTGCAAAGACCTGGATAGGTTGCAAGGGTGGGCTAACAAAAACAGGATGCGTTTCAATACTGACAAATGCAGGGTGCTGCACTTGGGCAGTAGTAACCAGCAGCACACTTATAAGATGGGAAACTCCCTTCTTGAGAGCACAGAGGCAGAAAGGGATCTTGGAGTCATCACTGACTCCAAGATGAACATGGGCCGACAACGCGAGGTCATGGTCTGCAGGGCTAACCGGACCCTATCGTGCATCCACAGGTGCATCTCAAGTAGGACCAAGGAGGTGATCCTTCGCTTCTACGCGACACTGGTCAGGCCGCAGCTAGAGTACTGAGTCCAGTTCTGAGCACCCCACTTCAAGAGGGATGTGGACAACATTGGGATGGTCCAGAGGAGGGCCACCCTCATGAACCGGGGACAGCAGGGCAGACCCTACAATGAGAGGCTACGGGACCTGAACCTGTTCAGCCTTCACAAGAGAAGGCTAAGGGGGGGACTTTGTGACCGTCTATAAACTCACTGGGGGGGACCAGAACGGTTTGGGGGAGACCTTGTTTCCCCTAGCGCCCCCCAGGATAACAAGGAATAACGGCCACAAGTTGTTGGAGAGTAGGTTTAGATTAGACATCCGTAAGAACTACTTCACAGTTAGGGCAGCTAGGATCTGGAACCAACATCCAAGGGAAGTGGTGCTGGCTCCTACTTTGGGGGTCTTTAAGAAGCGGCTCGATGCCTACCTGGCTGGGTCATTTGAGCCCAGTTTTCCTCCTGCCCAGGCAGGGGGTCGGGCTTGAAGATCTACAAGGTCCCTTCCGACCCTATTTCTATGATTCTATGAAAGACTATGCAGCTTGTCACCAAACACAATCTGTTTATTTACAGATTGAAATCAGATGGTGGCTAGAAAATGTTGCTGAGAGATTTTCATTTAGGAATTGGATTGTAGGTAAATATTGCATTAGAAAAACAGTCTAAGGGAATAGCAAGAGTGAACTGGTTTCTAAAAGTCTGTTTGTGACAGCTACATTTTCAGCCCTCAAGGCAGACACTGTGTCTGAAGCTAGCAGACAAACAGGCTGGGAAATTGAAAATATGCCCTGAAAATCTGTAAGAGAGGTAAGGAAACCTGCAAAATTGGCATTGGGTCACAGTGACCAGCAGGCAAAACCCCTGGGATTTCAGGTTCTGGGGGAGGAAACAAATTAGGAGGCTGGGGATGCCCAAATTAAGACACCAGTAAATGACCGAATGAAGATGTATGCATGTGCTGTGTTTGACAAACAAAGGGATATGCTGATAGGACAGAATGTGGACAATATGACCACACAAGGAGACCAATCCATTATGCTCAGAAATGAAGTCATCAGGAGGAAAAGAATACAAAAGGGGGGATTTTGAAGCATCAAGAGGAGATCCCAAGGCCAACATGAGCAGAGGGCACACCAGTTGCCAGTTTTGCCCACCCCACTGGGGGGTGGATGTAGGCATCAGCCTACCTCCAAGACTGCTGACATGCAAACGAAAAAACACAGGGTGGTGCTCACATACTGGCTAGATCAGGGGCAGGCAATTATTTTGGGCAGAGGTCCGCTTACTGAATTTTGGCAAGCCATCGAGGGCCGCATGACAGGCAGCCCAGGGCAGATTAATATTAATTTTCTAAATTTTTTAGGGGCCCCGTGGGCCAGATAGAATGGTATAGTGGGCTGCATTTTGCCCACCCCTGGGCTAGATGTACAGTCCCTCTGTGAGAACCCTGGAACTGGTGGATAAGTAAGATTGGGGGGTTGTTTTGTTTTCATTGCCTGCATTATTCTTATCTGTTATCACTGTGTATCAATAAAATTTGCCTATTATCAAATGGAAAAAGTCACGGTTGGTCTGAGGGTTTGGGCTCACCCAGAAAAAGTATCAGGACTGGGTCATAAATCCAGTGCCAACATCAGACACAGATTTGCGTATTCCTAAAGCTTGCAAACCATGCTCTTTCACTGGCATTTTAAACACTGTTCAGTATTCTATGTCTTGTTGCTGCATATTGATAAATCCGACTTCCAGCTCCCACCCTCCCTCATACTGTAATTGCTTTTAAGAGATGTTATCAGAGGACAATCATGTCTGCTACAGTTAAGATAAAGAAGTTGCATGACTACTAAATACACGTGAGGAAAAGATTAAGAAACTGGGTTTGAAGCGGTAAGAAACTTAAAGCCTTAGCATGGTTCTACAGAAAATTCTTTTTCCTTCTCACATTCCTCTACCACTGTCATTTTTCACCTATCAAAATATATTGAGACTGACAATTAACCACTTTTCCTGAGATGGGTCACTCATCAGGTTCCAAAATTCCAATTCTGTTCCAGAGGAAAGGCAGCTGCTTTACCAATTTTAGTGTATGCATGCAATAATTTTTGGTTAGATCCAGATGAACAAACCATGATTACTGCCTCTCCTTTTTGACTGATGTAAGCCAGGGGTGCTCAGGCTCCAGCCTGTGGGCCAGATCTGGCTCCTGGCACTGAGCCATTTGCTGGGTGGTACAGAGCCCAATCCTAGCACACAGAGGCAAGTGGAGGCTCCCAAAGCCCAATCCTGGTGTGCAGGACCAGCCAGAGGTAGTGCAGAGCCCCGGAGTTCAATCCCCAAATGCAGGGCCAGGTAGAGCTGATGCAGAGCCCCCAAAACCCAATCCCAGTACACAGGACCCCAGGGATCAAGCCCAACAGGCAGGGATGGCACAGTGCCTGATCCTGGCACGTGGAGTCCAATCTGGCCCATGGACCAGCTCCACACTCCTCATCTGGCCCACAGGATCAAAAAGTTGAACACCACCAATATAAGCTGATAAGGGGATAGTTAGAGAAAGGTCAAGTACCTTTGGTCAAACTTATACAATGTTTGCATATGCCTTTATGGTTTTTAATTCAACTCCTAGAATCAGTTTGAGACAGAAGAACAAACTAGATCATCACATACACATGAGGCAAGACTGTTGTTTTACTTTTTAATGTTGAGTCTAGTACAATTCCAGATACATTTTGGCCATTTCCCTAAAGAGATAAATGATAGATATCACATTTTAGAAGTGGTATTTTTCCTTAATTTCTGAACCACTTAGATACTACTGGAAAACACATTGGGATTTCGATGACATTAAGAAAAATCTTTACAAAAGCATCTGTGGATAGATGTGGTAACTGCTAAGTACCTGTATTGAAGAACAGATCATCATACCCTTAAATCAAGTGTCACATAAACAAAAAAGCCACATCAGTCATTGGGCTCCACATGAAGCATGAAAAGTGGGTTCAATTTTTACCAGAAAATAATGTTTTATGTTTATACTTAAAATATTTCCTTTTTAAAAAAAATGAAAGTAACTACATAGCATCCTTAAAAATACTTAAAATTATTTCCATATATAGTTATAGTGTCATAATAGTTTCACCTCAAAGTTTTTACCAGGCACAGACACAAGAGCCAAATGACCAACAGTCAAAGACTTGAAAACATTGCCATTTTATATAACAGCAACTTACAAGATGAGTGTTATCTCGAGCAGTTCCATTTTACAATCTGATATTAGGAATATATTAGCTTCTTGCCTTATCTTTAACTTCTATCTAACAGTTATCTCTGTATTATCTAAGAGCTGCTTGATATTAAAGACTTCAAAAGCCCCAAAATAAATTAGCATGTTTTTCTCTCTCTCTTTTCCCAAGAAGAGGAGCAACCCTTAATATACAGGCTGATGTTTTAGAAATATTTTGCCCATAATGCATGACAGTCATATATTATTCTTTAAAAGTACTAACCAAATGAATCATCAGATTCTTCAAGTTGTCTGGTCTCAGGTACCTTTAATATCCTGGAGACATCAAGTTCATCAGGTGGAAGTAATTTTTTGCATGGGCGCTTTTTGGATTTGTGCTCCTAGGTAGGTATGAAACCAATATCTATTACATCCATCTTTCCAGTATAATACAGATTAAATACAATGAAAAGAAATTGCAAATACTCAAGATCAGAAATATTTTAAATTCTAATTTATGATCATTCTAAGATCACCCCACCCCTACAATCTTTCCCTTCCACACAAATTTACCAAGTTCTCTCTCAAAGTGGTTTAGACTTCTTTTCCCAACTACTGGGTCAGAAATTCATTCCAAAACCTTTTTTAAAAATGTCAAAACTAAAATTTGTTTATGACCAATTTATGCCCATTTCATCTTTTTTCTACTATCATCCTTTAACTTCAACAGTGTTTCTCCTTTCCCAGTATTTACTTTAAGAATTTAAGTGTGTAGAATAGTGATGATCTTCCCTCTCATCCTTCATTTTGCTAGGCCAAGTCAGTCAAAATCTTTAAACCTCTTCTAAAAAGTTATCTCCTTCTCCCAATTATCCTATTACCTGTTATTGCATTTTTAAAGAGGGGACTGCTGAGCCATCCTGCCAGTTTTATATAGAATTCCCAATGATCTTGAGAAGATTTGTGTATGTGCAAATGAAGGTCAAAGAATCAAATGGAATCATTCCCCTGTACTTCTACTCTCACAAGCATAAAAAAATTCCTTTAGTAAAACTTTGCATCTGTCATTATAACACTGAATGTAAATGCAGCTAATATTTCCAGTTGTGAATACTGTATCAAGTTTCCAACTGGACACTTTTTAAACTGTTGTTAGGGTTTGGTAAGATAGCTTCGCATTATCTAAGCAAAATATCCATTTTGCCTAGTTGAGTACTATTCCCATAAAAACTGAAACCATTAAAATCACAAAGTTAGCCCTCCGCCCACAGCACAGATCAGCTTGTAGAGTTTATACTTTTAGGTTTATTTTGCACTCAGCTGGAAAAATAGAAAAAGTACAACTTACATCCTGTTTACTTCTTAAACGATTTCTTTCCATTTTTTTCCTTGAGGCCTTCTCACTGTAAAACACATTAATTGTATAGTTAATTGTAAACTTATTGTAAACTTGTGTTTACAAGCCCATTGCAAATTCAATCTCTTTATGCATCTTTGTAACTGCATATGAAGCATGGCTACATTGCACTATTAAATATGTGTCTAATTTCTTATCAGTAACAACTTCAGTGGCAAAGAAAATATTCATGTACAAATGTATTCAATATTAAATAAATGACTTGATAAACAATCAAGAATTCCTCTTAAATACACTTCTATTTATCAGATGCTGGTGCACAGACAGTATTGGCCCAAAGCCACTGCTAGTGCAGAGGAAGTAATTTATAATTAACTTTGTCAGCAGTAAATGACTATTTTTTCCCAGGGCAAGGATTTCTTTGGGTGATATCTTTTATTGGAGCGACTACTGTAGTTAAGATAGTGTTACACTAGCTACACCATTGGCCCAGCAAAGGATGTCACTCTAAGAAATCCTTGCCTTCGTCAATTTCTGAACCATCATGGCTACATCACTGTCACACTACCTATTTTTGCCTGATTGGGGGTCAAACTCGATGATCTATTGAGGTCCCTTCCGACCCTAACATCTATGAATCTATGATTCGGTTTCTCTGTTCATCAAACTGGGTTGAAGACAAGTCTTCCCATTCTTATAGAACCTGCTTCAGATGAAACTGGGAGAGAAGTCCCACTTAGTCCTACATTCCCAGCCCCAAGATAGTGGTAATTGGTCCCCAGGTGTAAACAGAGGATTTCTTCTTTTTTTTTTTTTACTTTCTTGCTTGGCTGTTTAGTCCAAGGGCTAGATCCAAAACAAAACAAAACACCCAACTTGGACACAAACTAGGATAGAGACAGAATTGAGGTGCCAAATCCAAAAGAGCAATCCAAAAAATCCCTGTTCAACTAAGCCTAATCTCAGAAACACTTACACTCACTGAACACCTCTGTGCTGGGTTGTAGAGATCTACCTCTGCATATCTACAACTATCTCAGTTGGAGCAGCTCAGGTCCCACCCACTGCCTAAACCAGATCAGAATCCAGGAGCTGGGTTCTTCTCTGCCAACACCCCCAACGGGTCCAGTGCTGTCAGGTGTTCTCAACGAATGTACAAATTAGGAGAGCTGAAATCTGCTTCAGGGTTTAAAACCTACTAGGTATATTGCCCCAAAGAAGAAAGTCCTGTTTGTGCAACCTACCGAGATAAGCAAACAGAAATTTCAGAGTGAATTTCATGTGTAAAATACAAAAACTAGGGGTTTTTTGCTAAGGAAAATGAAATATGAACAAGTTACTACAACATCTAATTGGCTGTTATATGATCTGGTAACATAGCTTAAGGGGTCAAATACAAACTAGCTGGGCTACATGCAGTTGGAACCTCAGCGGTCAATGGCTACACTATTATCGGAGCAAGATTTTCTGCTCCGTTTTGTTTCTGTATTCAATGTTTGCCAGGCTCCATCTTCTTTTCTAAACTCTTCGCTCTTTAAACTTGGGAAAGGGGATTCTCCATGGAAGGGAAACCTGTAGGTTTGTGCGGTAAAAAGGAGTGACAATTCTGATGGTTGGGGGGGAAACACGTTCCTTTTAAATGTCCCCATTTGCAAACCATAACTGTCATCCCATCCTTTAAAAAGTGAGATGCCTCGGAAGGCACTGCCCACATCACGGATCGCTGCAGGAAGGAAAGGGCTTTCAGAACAGGCAGCAGTGTTGCTAGGTGTATGATGATTACTATATTTGTATGGTAATTTCAACCCTTGTACACTGTACAATTAATAACAGTAAAAGAGTGCAAAATGCACGATCACTTCTGAGACAGCTTACTGACACAGCATATACAAACGCCAAGTTCTTCTCTGAGCCTTAGCTGACTTTTGGGCTAGCTGTCAGCACTTTCTTACGACTAATTGCCTTGAAATAAAAAAGTGCTTCAATTTGGGAGGGCCCAGTTCTCGCTCCTTCACGGCGGTCACAGCGAGCAATAAAAAGCAAAGAACAAGAAAACTTATTTGCATATTTTTTCAGCGTACTATAATTTTTCAGCAAACACGTTAATTTTGAGCTTCCAACAGATCATTTCATGTTTAAGGCCTAGCGACGCTGCTACTGTTCCCCCGGGGCCGAGGAAGGTGCTGACCCAGCCCGGGCAGCCCCGAGGCGCGGGAGAAGGCCGCAGCAGCAGCAGCTGCCGAACAAGCCGCCCAAGGGCGAGGTTTGGGAAGCGGGGCGATCCCAGCCGTGCGGGAGATCGGGGACAGGACCCTCGACCTGGACGGCGACGTCGAGGCCTGGGCTCGGCTCCCGCTCAGCCAGCGGCGCCGCCGGGGTCGACAGTCGCGCCCCGCAGATAACGGCTCGTCCACCCACCCACCTACCCGCCCGGGCGGGCGGGGCGCACTCACCGCGCGGCGCAGCGTCCTGATCCGGGGGCGCTTCCCGCCACGGCTCAAACCGCCGCGCTGGCCCCACCCACTGGCGTGCGGCGTGCAGGGAGGGGCCATGACGTAGCCTCGCTGGTGCAGCACTGTGGGCACGTAGGACAAACTCCCCCCGCCCCCGGCAATGGTCCGGTCCTGGGCTGGCTCCGGGGCCGCGAGCGGAACTCGGCGACTGGCGCCTCTTGCCCGGGGGGAGGTAAGCGAAGCAGCTGCCTCCCCGTCGCTCCCGCCCCAGGGAGGGCTGCGGCCGCGGCCGCTTCCCCAACGGCAGCCTGTGCCGGGCAGGAGGTGCCGACCTTGCGGCCTCTGCAGCGCTGCCCTGGGCCGGGTGTTGGGGCCGTCCGGTCCCTGGCGGCATCCCTACAGCAGTGTCCCGTCCGTCCCCCAATCTTCGCTGCCGTCCAGTAACCGGCCCAGCAGCTGCCCGCGCCACGGATCTCACCCCTGAGTCCTCCCCCCGGGCAGTGAGCTGTCAAGCTGCAGCCCCTCGGAGCAGCTGAGCTTTACCAGAACCGACCTCTTCCACCCCCAGGGTCGGGGTCTCGTGTCCCTGTTGCACAACGGCACCCAGAGTTGCCTTTTCTGGGTAGAAGGGGGTGGGGGGGAGGGACGGGCACAAGGACCGAACAACTGTACTAACTCCCCCAGCGACCACCTGTTGGACAGGAGTGATGTGACTTTGGCAAAAGCCTCCCTTACCCCTGCTGAAGAGGACAAAGCTGCTCTAGCACAGCCCTGTCTGCCCCCTGGTTAGCTACAGAAAGGAGTGACTGGGTTTTACTCAAGTACTGGAGGTTGGGCTAGAAGTACACACCAGCCTTGCTGCCCTGTCTTCTCCCTGGAGAAGTAGAACCTTTGCTCTGCCCCTGGGACCCAGCCTGTAGTCAAGAGGCAGCTTCAAGTCAAGACAAAGAACTGTTTCCCCTTCCAAAAAAGCACCAGAAGCTACAGGTAGAGATGTTAGCAAGCACAATGCAAGATGCTCTAGATCTGTGGTTCCTGCCCTCTGGCAGATTGTGTACCACCAGCAAAGTTTTGTCATATAAAGTAATTCTAATAAGTCTGTTAATGTGTACCACTGGCAGGTTGTCTGTGAACTGCAGATCAGGAACCACTGCTCTGCATCAGTGGTTATCAACCTGTTTTGTACCAGGACCCATTTCTAAACACGACAGCCAGTTCCAACCCAGTGCCCCAGCCCCCTTGTGTATGGGGCAGGGGGAACTGGGGGCCCCAAGCAGCCCCTTGCAGGCTGGAACTCTGCCAGCCTGCAAAGGAAAAGCCAGTTTTCCACATTTTTCTCCTTTAGAGGAAAATCCATTTAAGTTTATTTTCAACCCTTTTATATGTTCTTGTGACCTACAGGTTGAGAAACGCTGCTCCAAATAGCTAAACTACCAAGTGAGATGAAAGAGCATGAACCCTAAAGTCAATGGATTTACAAAAAAAAACAAACAAACAAGATCCACACGTACCACCAATGCACCTTTGGCCATAAAGCTGGAGGAACAAGTTGTATACTTCTACTCTGAAAGCAAAGGCATTCTTGAACAGTTATTTATGCAATGAAGTGAACTGAGCAGAACAGTGTACATCCCCTTTGCTACTATATATTATTAAAAAACAAAAAAACAAAAACAAAAAACAAAACAAAACAAACAAAAAAACGAACCCAACCTGAATCTGTAGGAAGCAGGCTAGAATAGAAAGACATCCTATTTTCCATATAACCAATGCAAATTTCACTAGTTAACCTCTTACTAATTAGCCTACATGGATAAAAATACTGGAGAAGTAACTTTTCATTGCTTTACCAGGGAAATTGGCTTTGTTGAATTAATTAAATCTTCATTCAATGCTGTTACTGTATCATCTAGTAAAATTGTACTCGTAAATAAGTGTTTCACTCTCACAAAATGCAGAATTTTTCTTTTTATTTTCATTTTCACTTCCTTCATTGGTTTTGAAAATTTGTTTTGGTTTATAAAACATAGAAATAGCCAAGACTAAGCAAACATTTGAACTCCAAATGTAACAAATTACTACTCTAAGAGTTGACATGGATTTGTGTACCCTAAACTGCACACACATGAAATTATGCTACTGAATAGTGCATTACAATCGCACAGAAATCTTAGTGCAAACCCTGTTGTGCTTGTATTTTACATATATCCATGTGTCCAAGAAACAGCAATGAATACCAATGGAAAACCAACTCTGTTAAGATGTAGTAAAGATTTATGCTGCAATAAGGCATATTTCTGCCAGGTTTTCCAAAACGAAGGCGAGACTGGATATTTTGTAACGTATTTGGGAATTCAGCTTCCCCCGGCCTACCCCTTGAACAAATATCTATCCTATGCTAATGGACAGCTCTGCTGCGGGCTTGATTACTCAGAATTGCTACAATCGTCAGGTTAGAAACAAGTTTCTTGCTTTCTGCTCCCATCCATCTCTATGAAGGTACTCTACTGCTTACGCATTAAGCATAGAGAACTGAGGGACTGGTAGAAGCTATTCTGTAGGTACAAGATCTGGCACATTACAAAAAAAAGAAAATTGAAGCAAATTTAATTAAACAGATGTTCATTGCAGGGAGACAAGCAACTAGTACAGGTGTACATTTACCTGGCTGTTAGCATAACCCAGCCTCCTGAATGGTTTCCAGCTTTAAAACTCGTTTCATTCCAGAGTTAGGATCTGTTTACGCAGCTATGGAGTTGACCTTCGTCAGGACCTTATGTTGATTGGTAGCTGCGCACACGTTCTTTAGTGTTCAAGAATTAGATGCAGACTAAAAATCTGAGACCTAATGTTGCATCATTCTCCTTTAATTGGTATTCAGCTTCTAGCTTACACAGGTAACTTCAAAGTTCTTTGCTGGGGACGCTTGAGTAACTTCTGTCTGCTCAGGTTAATGATAGGGCTAATATAAGAAGTGCTTCAGCTACAAACCTTGATGGATCAGCTAATGTTTCCCCTGATGTAAAGATACCAAGAGGCCTCTCCAGATCTGCTAAATCCTTTGGAGTTGACTGTAGCAAAGCACACTGCAGACACTGAACATGCTGGCAATAAGAAAACCCTAACTCCATGGTTAAGAAGAGTCCCATTTTTTGGCTGAGGAAGTCTTAAAATAACTTACACAGTTACGTTTACAGTTTAAGGCTTTTTTTTTGGAAATTGTAGGTCACCATAAAATGGTATGCAACACAACTGGACAGTAAGGCAGTGTTCCATTTTCTTCAATGCTCCTATGGCAAGTACCCATTTATGTACTAGTTAGTTAATGATTGCACAGTTTCCTTCCCTATGTTTGCTGTGGTCAAATTACAGATACGAAGGCCAACAGTAGACACTGGACATGTGCCATTCTCCTCAAGCCATTCTTAGTTACATTCTAACATTAGCATAGAGTTCATCTATCTGCGCCTTGAAGTATGTTCGTAGTTCTGGTCTCTTTGCCTTCAATGTTGGTGTCAACAAGCCATTTTCAATGGAAAACATTTCAGGGTGCAGGGCGATGGTTTTGACCTGAAAACAAAACAAAAAAAAAAAAATAAAAAAAAAAAGAATATTTATTAGCTAATAGTTCGCATGAATTTTGGCTGCATTCCCTAGAAAGCAAAGCTCAAAGCAGGGGTAGGCAATGTTTTTGGGCAGAGTGCCAACCCCTCCCCCCCCAAATCTCAACTTGTAAGACGTTTGTGCACCAAGGGCAGATGGCATGGGAGCTATGAGGGGCCCAATCCTTATTTTGGCAGTGCAGCCCCAGCCCCTTCCCGGCTGTCTACCCTGTGCACCTGCTGTTGCTAACAAGCTGGGCCAGGTCTCCTAGGCTGGCTGTGGCATGCTGAGCAAAACAGCTTCACATGTCATGCTCTGACTCCTGGCTTTAAAAAAGGTGGGGCACATTAGACATGAGTTATGTAGCAGGTTACTTAAAAAGTATGAGAAAGTTAAGGAGAAGTGGTTTCTTCAGAGTCTAGTTACATATTAGTTTAGAGAACTGGGTAATAAGCTAAAATTCCATTTAAGTTCAGCTTCAGTTTCTCACCTGCTCAAATGACTTCAAACCAGATTCTTTCCCAACTTTCAACATGTCTTCCAGAATGTGTTTCCTGAGATCCTATAGGTACAGGAAAATAGAACTTGTGGCATGTCTGCCCAGAAGGTCGGCCCCTGCTACTCTAAAGCACAAATACTGTCAGTGTTGGAGATGAGATACTGGGCTGGATGGACCAGTATGACATTTATGTTCTTGAAGAACATGTACCTTGTTTTTGCACAGTTCTTCATATGAGCTTTCATATCCCTTCTTCTTGGCCCAGCTAGGTAGGATTTCTGGGTCTGGTACCACAATAGCTATTAAGAAAGCCTTGAAGAGAGAGAAACAGTATTTTATTAAGCTTGAAAATTCTAAGCTCTTAACAGTCCATCACTTTTGGTGTAGCTAGATATGACTTTAATCCAAATTAACAGTATTTTATATTAGTTGGGGGTTGTGTCTGGCTTCTGAAGTAAAGCAATTCAGTTGTCCCACAATGAAAAACATTTAAGATGTCTTTTAAGGCGTGTTTTACAACATTTTAAATTCAAGTAGAACCCACTTCTGAACTTCTAGTTCATCCAGTCCTTAAACACCATTTATTATTCAATGTTGGCCTAGCACCTCAAGCTGAAGGAAAAGGCTACTGCCCATTGTCTAACCTGACCCAGATTCACAAATTGTATAGCTAGGATGTCAGACTAAAAATTCAAAAAGAGCCAGTTATAAGAAATTTCAACTACAACATTAGTTTAAAAGAGACTGAAGCCAGTTACAGCTGGCACTGGTCTCAAGCTAGACAAGGGATGCCTACCTGTAAGCTTTCCCCATGGACAAACACCTGAGCAACAGGTTCACTTCTCAAATACACATTTTCTATTTTCTCTGGTGCTATGTACTCTCCCTGGGCAAGTTTGAATATATGCTTTTTCCGGTCAATGATCTTCAAGGTTCCATTCTGTGGAATAAGAAAAAATTATTTCTATGCACAAAAGTTGGATGATGTTGACAGGTAGATCGAAGCCACTCTACAGTTAGATTAAACCAGATGAAATACTAGGAATGTAATGTAAACACTTCAAAAACCAATACTAAGAAGAAATCTGTAAGTCAGTTTTGCCCAAATACACAGGTAGTTTGAGGACAGATATAAATAAAAGGTTACTTGACAAACTGTTTAAAGCAGTAAGTGATTAAAAAAAAAAAAAAAAAAGGTAAATGTGAATTAATTCCAGTTGACTAGATGCCAACATCTAGAATGTTTTGGTCACTGAAAAGTTATGAGGTTACAAGGAGAAAAATGTAAACAGAAGTGAACTGGAACGGATGAATCTGCTTGTATCCACTTCCTATACTGGTTCACTTCACCCAATCTTTGCTGATTTCTCTGAAAACAAAAGCTCAGGTTTGAATTTTGACAAGTTGCAAAAGCCTTCTTATGTAAAAAGGACAAAGTGTTCCTTAATTTTGAAGTAGTAACAAATGGATTAGAGGTGCACCGATATAAAGAAAAACTGGCTGTATCAGATATTGACCTAACAGGGCCGGTAGATGCCTGTGCTGTGCACACAGTCACAGTACAACACTCAGGCGGCATGGAGAGCTGCCTCCAGCTGGTAAGTCCAGTGTGGTGGGAGGGGAGGGGGCAGATCAATGCCCCCTGCGGTGAGAGTGCGGGCAGATGCTGCCCAGGATTGGGGGAAGAGAGGGGACATGGAGCCCTGGCTCACGGGGAAGAGAGAGAGAAAAGCGGAAGACTGCTTCAGCTGCTGCTTGCACCCTGGGAGGATGTGAGGAGGTGTGTGCCCCCAGATCTGCATGGGGCAGGGTGGGCTGCAGCCAGGGGCTGCGCAGGGCTCTTCTCAGCAGGGACTGGGCTCTGAGTAGGCACTGGCAGCACTGGGAGGATGCTGCATCCACCCCAAAGTTTTGCTACTGCTCTGCTCCCATCACCACCGCCAGCCGCATGACAGCCCCAGCACGTGGATGGAGGCGGGGCTGTACCAGGCGGTTGGTGGTGGTACCTGGAGCAGAGTGGTGGCAAAATTTGGGGTAGATGCAGCATCCTCCCAGCACCTGCTCAAGCCCAGCCCCCGCTGAGAAGAGCCCCGCGCAGCCCGCCCCACCCCATGCAGATCTGGGGTGCACATGTGTCCCCCCACTCCAGATGCAAGCAGCAGTGGGAGTCAACCCCCTCCCCACAAGCTGCAGCTCTGGGCCCCCCGCCCTGCTTGGATAGGGCCTGCCCATGCCCCCTACTTCATCGCGGGGGTGTTGATCTTCCCCTCCCCCAACGGCCCTTCTACCACACCAGACTTACCTGTTGGAGGCAGCTGCATCAGAAATTGGATCGATATCGGCTGATATGCCTCCTTAAATATTGGCCATCTGTATTGGCCCCAAAAAAATCTCTACTGGTGCACCCCTAAACAGATAATGCTGAAGGGAATTATCTATAAAGGTCTGAATGTACTATTATACATGAGGTTGAAGGTAGTCTTCGCTTACAAAATTAAAAGATTCCTCTTCCCCCACCATAAATGAAAGAGTTCAAGATAGTTTGCTATTTAGTTCAGCTCCCTTAAGTAACACCATGTAGTGGATAGTATGAAGTGCTGCTATTTATCTTGGGGGGAAGGGAGAAAAAAAACAAACAAAAAAACCAAACCAAACCAAACCAAACCACAAACCAAAGCTTCCCAGCAGCTAAATACTAGAAGTGCTAATTTCATGCTTTGTTTATAGTACTTTCCAGAATCTCTCAAAGTACTTTTACAAACATTTAAGCTCTGAAGTTCCCCCCACCCCCACAGGTACATAGGTCAGGCCCTTGACAATTTAGTCATTGCCAACACAGTTGTTTCAAAGTGTGTGTTTTTCAGCTATGCAAGTTTACTTACTGGTAACCATTTCCCAACATCTCCTGTGTGGAGCCAGCCATCTTTGTCCAAAGCTTCTGTTGTTTTCTCTGGATCCTTCAAGTAGCCCAGAAATACATTTGGCCCTTTCACACACACCTGAAATAGGAATTAAAATCAAAGCTGATAGGCAAGAAGTCTGGCATCATGATGTAATTTGTAGGGATGTCAAGTTCTCCCTCACTTACTAAAATGAGTCAAATTAAGGTTTAGCTACAAATATGGCAAAAGAATTAATAATAACTGTCATTATAGGATGACATACTTCAAATATAGCATGGAGAATAAAGGCTACCAATGATGATTAGACCCAGTTATTCCTGACTGTGACCTTTTTCAATGTATTCAGTTAAAGAAATATGATAAACAGAAGAATAGATTGGTAAACTTCAATTTCTAAAGGACTATTTTTAATTAAATTTAAAAGGAAACATGTTAGTGAGTTCCACTAGAGCAGGGGCAGGCAGTTATTTCAGCTTAATGAGTTTTGGTGAGCTGTTGAGGGCTGCAAAGGTAGAGCTATCTTGGGACTCGGAGTCACTGACCTTTGCTGCCAGAAATCCCTCCCCTTGCCACACCAGAAACTCTTTTTGGGAGCAGAGGGTTGCCATCTTGGAATCAGAAAAAAGTACAAATTGTATACTAGAACTCAAAACACCTACAATAGCATATTTTAAAATTTTAATTACAAAAAAGTCATGATTTGTGTTTGTATACTGTATATAGGAGGGAATTGCATAATAACTCAAAAATAAAAGTCTTACTATTGTAGACTCTGCATGTACGTGCGTGGGGGGGGGGACCCCTACACCTCCCTCCCACGGTGCACAGCTCCCACTGCCAGCAGTAGCAGCAGGCAGAGGTGCTTGTGCCCAGCCCAGGCACTGACACCTGGCAACATGAATCTGGCCAATGCTGCATATGGAGGTGAAGAGCACAGATCAGGAGGGCTCCCTCTATTGTGGGGGTTTCCCCATGTGCACATGCAGCTCCCCACATGTGCTACTTTGGTAGGGGAGAGGAGGGGAAAGCCCCATGTGAGAGCTGGCTGCCTTCCCCACCCTCTGCTGCACAGGTCCTGGAACTCTGGCAGAAGTGGAAGGGAAGTGTGGCTCTTGCTTCTCCATGGAGTCTTGGGACCTGTGGGGCAGGGAGTGGAAAAGGCAGCCAACTCCCATGCAGGGCTTCCCTCAGTGGCACAAGTGCAGGGAGCTATACATGTGCATGGGGAACCTCCACAATAGAGGCGGCCCTGCCAGAATGTGCTCCTTGCCCTCACGCACAGCGCTGGCTGGTGCCATGTGCTGTCAGGCACCAGTGCCTATGCCAGGCATGAGCACCCTGCTGCTGCTGGCAGTGGGGGTTGTGTACCATGGAAAGGAGTGTGTTGGGGGTCCACACACACACACCCCCCTGCTCACCCGAGCTCCAAAATGCTGCTGCCTCCCTGGGCACATGCACCATGCTGCTGCCAGCCTCAGCCACATGCTCTCTACCCCCATCCCTTTTCTACCTGCTGCCTGGAGCAAGCAGGACACCAGGGAAGCTGAGCAGTGGTAGCAGCAGCCCCACTGAGAAGCTGTGTACTGGCTGGGCCGGGCCCTTCTGCCCACAAGGGTGGCAGCAACATGCAATTGGGGGGGGGGGGGGGGTCTGCGTCCCTACCCTCATGGGCAAAAAGGGCTGGGCGGGGTACAATTCACTGGTGGGCGCCTGCCTGCAGGACAGATGAGTGTGCCTGGCAGTCCGGATCCAGCCTGCGGGCCATATTTTTGCCTGCCCTTGCACTACAGCAAAAAGCTTGAGAATCTGCATGGTAATCCTGGAAAAAAAAGTAGTAAGACACTGACACTTCATCCCAAACAAGGGGAATGGTTTGTAGAAAAGCCTCCAGGCCCAAGTGAACTGATAACTCCAGAATAATACTGAATATAAAAAAAAAAAAAAAAAAAAAGGAATAAAGTAGTGTATCTACAGATCAAAGCAGCTCATCAAAACTGATTGGAGTCAAGAAGCATTAAAGTCTTGTTAAAAATATATAAAAAGAGAGATCGTAAATATATAAAGATTTAACCCCAAGTAAAGAATAAACAAAACACTCAACAGTAAGTATGGGGTACAGATTAGGAGGTAGTCATTTGGTAACATTTCCATGTGTCCCCTCATTTTTCCAATAGCAGAAATAATGTTCAGCAGGAAGTAGAGGTATGTTGGCTTATGGGAACAGAAACTGAATTTATTCCAAATGGGGGGGGGGGGGGAGACAATGACGACGACACCACATGACACCTCCAAGAGAACTCAATGTGTTCAAGTCAGCAAGACTGAATAGCCTACATCTCAGAATTCTGAAAAAAAAAAAAAAAGTGGCATGTGGATACATAACTACTTGGATTATGTTCAACAAGTTGTCTAGCTGTACAGAAGTATCCATTAGGTTTACCCAGGGGTCTCTCTTGGATACAGTACTGTTTAAATAGGGCTGTACGACGTTTCAGCCGCCATTTTGTTTTGGATTTGGACATGTTGACAGTCGAAACATTAACCCAAAATAAAACAGGCCATTCAAAATGTTTCAGAAAATTTTGAAAACAATTAGGATGTTTCTGAAACGTTTCGGAGCCGTTTCGAACCGTTTTGAAGGTGGGCTTGCAGGGAAAGAGGGAGGGGGAGAAGGACCGCTCTGATATCGATATCTGTGGCTGGCCAGTGACAAGGATCTGTCCTTGAGGTCCCTTCCAACCCCAGTGCTGGGGGGGAGGGGGGGAAAAAAAAAAAAAAAATCAAACCGGGGGCTGGGGGAAAAAAGCGTTCACAGCCCTGAATATTCCCCTAGTTCCTGGTTCGATTCCCCAAATCCCCAATCTTTCACCCAACTGTGATCGCTTCCCCCAGCTCTTCCTGGGGGGCACAGGCCCCCGGATAACGTGGGATGACAGCAGGCTGCTGCTGCCAGCTGGTGATGGCGGTGGCTCTGGGCTATTTCCCCAGCCGGCAACAGCAGCCTAATGAAAACCTGCATACAGATCTGGGGGCCCGTGCCCCTCAGGAGGGCTGCGGGGCTGTGCCAGACTCCTCCTGGGGGGAGTGGGCCCCCAGATCTGCATGAAGGATGACAGCAGGCTGCCACTTCTGGCAAGCAATATGTGTTTGCTTTGAACAGTTTGAGGTGCAGTTTCCCAGAAACCCCTGCACCCATCTCCTTGAAAGTTGGCAGGCTGCACAACCTCAGAAGAGGCTAGAATCCCTGCAAGTTTCATCCGGATCAGGCAAGAAACAACAAAGTTATAGGTAGTTCTGCGGTTTCCCACTATAGCCTATGGCCGAAACACCAGCAAAATTCTGAAAGTTTCAGCTGAAACGAGACGAACCAGCGATTCGAAACACCAAAGCAAAATCACTGTCCCTCCAAAATGCCAAACAGAAACAAAATGCAAGCGTTTTGTACAGCCCTACTGTTCAACATCATTAATGATTTGGATGATGAGAGAGAACATGTTTAGCAAATTTGTGGATGACACCAGGTTGGGTGAAGTTGCAGACACTTGAGGGTAGGATTAGGATCCAGAATTACCTAGAGAATAGAACTGGAGAAGTGGTCCAATAAATAAATTAAATTAATTCTATGCACAAATACAGACTGGGGAATGACTGGCTAGGCTGCAACACCGCAGAGAAAGACCTGGGAGGCTACAGTAGGCCATAAACTGAATGAACTAAGTTTGCTCATGTTGCAAAAACAAAAGCCAACAGCATACTGGGTTGTATTAAAAAGGAGAGTCACTTGCAAAAATCAAGAAAAGTGATTCTCCTACTCCTTTCAGCATTGGCAAGGCCTCACCTGGAATACTGGTGTCTAGAAGCATGGCATCCAAAACAAAAAGGCTGCAAACAGACTGAAAAGCATCCAGCCAATGACAGAAATGTATTACGAGTCATAAGAAGTATGACTTATGAAGAAGGACCGAGAGAACTTGGGTTATTCACTCTAAAGAAAAGACTAAGGGGGTTTTGATAACAGGATCTTCAGGTACCTGAAGGGCAATTAGAGAGAAAGGATGGAGATAGCATTTTCTCTGTAGTGATAAGGGACAGGACTAGGAGCCATAGTCCCAAGCTACAGAGGAAGTTTAGGTTGGAGGTTAGGAAGAGCTTTCCAACTATTGTGTCAAGCACTGGAACAAGTTACCTAAGGAAGCCGCAAAAGCTCCATCCCTAGAAAAGTTAAGGGTAGCTTGGACAGACACTTGGCCAAGATGGTGCTAGGGATCGTTCTGTTTTGAGCAGGTGAGCTGGATTAGATGGCCTCAAGAGGCCCCTTCCAGCACTCTTTTCTTATGACTGAGAAACAACCCAGGAGATGAGAGCTACCACCTAGGTTTAAAAATGAGGAGATATTTGGGTAACTTAGAATGAAGGAAAGGATAGACACAGGAAGGCAAGATAAAGATACAACATCTTTAAGAAGGGAAAACATTTGTAGAGAACTGATGAACAATAATTCTCATGAAATTATCTCAAATGCTATTACACGAGAATTATCTGGAAGAGAGAGAGAAATTAAAATCAACCTTACCCACCTTACAATTTTAAATGACAGCAAGTAGTATATAAAGGGGAATTATCAGGCTGGACAGAAGTTCCTCCAAGAAATTAGGGACTGGTCTTAAATTTTGGTCAATGACCTTAGCAGATAGTAATAGCATACCAAGGAAATCTGTTGACAAACCTAGGAAAGACCATCAGTACAGAAGTACCTGGAGAACTGGTCACAGAAATAGCATGATATTCAGTAGTCTAAGTGCATGAATTCACCTTTTCTTTGCTACAAAACTAAGTCTGTTTGATTTTTTTTTCTATCCCAAAGTAAATTAAACTATCATGTTATGCAGCCACACACAGAACAAGTTTGTTCCAGGACATATCAGGCAAAATACTTTAAAAAACAAAACAAAACACTGGAAATATTATTGCCAGTGTTAAGAACTCATCCAGAATACAGTCTACATTTCTAGTTGCCATGTTTAAGAGGAGCTACTTTAAACATGTACAAAGAAAGACTACTAGAATTAGAGGAAATGGTTTTTAACATGGCATAACACAAAGCTTTTCTAAAAGATTAAAAGTGAGATTATTCATGGTCTGTTTTAAAAGTCATGGTTCTCAACCTTTTTAAATCTTGAGGCACTCCTCAGGAAGTACCAGCTCTTAATTTTTCACACTGAGTGCAGAAAAACAGAACAGTTCTATTGCAGAGACCTCAGAAAACATACAGCATGTCAGAATGTTTAACACTGGATTCTTATTTGGATTGCTGGGTTTCTTGCAAAGTGTCTCTGTACACACGCTAACATTGCATAGCACCCTGGGACACCCTTGAAAAGATCTTAAGGCACCCTGGTTCAGAATCACTGTTAGGGGGTCAAGAATCATTTCAGGCAAAAGGACAATGTTGACTTAAAAACAAAAACTAGTCCTAAGGAGCCATGAATTTAGACTAGAAATAAGAACACACAGAACGGCCTTTCAAGTTGCTCTCCCTGGCTATTCCCAATTTGTTCCAAGGAGCTTAATGCAGTTTTAGATGTTATATTACTGCAAACAACTGCAAGGGAATAGACTAACTAACTGACCCAGGTCCATGGTCAACCTAGTAGATTTCTTCCCATTTATATTAGATAGAAATGCAACCACTTGAGTAACTGGAGTACTCTCTCCTGTTTAAAGTATAAAAGTATGTTTACTCTGGTGTCTTGCTTTTGTATCATTAATCTAGGCTGAGCATGAGACAAACTTGGTGATTCCTGCTAGAATGCTATTCTCTTTAGGGAGTTTTTTTTTTGTAAGAAGAAGATGGACTATTACTTATTTACTATACCAATGCTAAAATATTTTTAGATAGTTTTGTATTGGAATTACATTTTTAGGTATTACTCACCTCACCTTCTCCTTTGGCAGCAAAGTAATTCATTTCTTCTACATCAACAAGCTTTACAATATTGCAAGGCATTGGTGTCCCAACATGACCTATTAATTCAATAGATAACAGTACTTATGTTCAGATCACTTACCAAGCCATTTTAGCAGCACTCTAATCTGTAGACATAACCAGAGACTGATAATCCCTCCTTTGGATAACTTTCTGCATTATAACACTTAGCTACAGTAGCTAGTCAGTTCCCTTTATGCTGAAGCATATGGAAGTCCAGAAAGATCTTTAGGATACCTGGGAAGCTTGAAGTTATGAACGGAACCCTGTACCCGATCCATCACTACACTGATATTTCTAGCCTGTAGCAACTTGTCTAGTACATTTTAAACACCAGAGTCTTCAGCATATTCACTTGTAAAATTGCAGCTTCTGGAAATTTCTATTCATAAGCCTAGTAGTATCATGCTAAGCACATAACTTTCCACCCCACTTTCATCTACTGCGTGTCAACATTGCAAAACTTATCAACAAAAAAGGTCAAATGCTTTGGTGCTGAAATAGCCAAAGCAGGGGTTGGCAATATACAGCCCACAGGCTGGATCTAACTCATGGAGCTACTGGATCTGGCTTATGAAGCTGGAAAATGTTGCCTCTGCTGGTGCTAGGAGCTGGGCAACTCGAAGCTATGCCTGCACTGTGACCAGGAACTGAGGGGCCAAGGAGAAGTGATGGCAGTGGAATAGGTGCAATTTTCAGGTGCCCAGCCACAGTGCAGCTCTCCACCTGAAAGCTGTGCTCAAATCCCTACCAGGGAGCCCAGAGCTGGGAAGAGACATGGCAGCACTAGCAGAGCTCCTATCTTCCTAGCCCCAGGAGCAGTGTAGACTCAACTTTCCTAACTAAAGTTTTTTAATCTAGCTTTAAGACTGGGCCTTTACATGGTCTCAGAGTCAAAACAGTGTTTCCAACTGAGACCTCTTCAACTTTTTATTCAGGTGCAATGGAAAGAAATGGAGTACTCCAGGACAGCTCTAAGGTATGCTAAACTATATTAGTAGTTTTCACAGGTCCGAAATTTAACAGAAATCAGTTCACTCAAGACAAGAGATGACATACCAGCTGTCCAGTCTCCAGGTACTGTCAGGGAGCATCCAGCTGTGCATTCTGTCTGTCCATAGCCTTCATAGAACTATTAGATTGAAACAGAAATAGCTTATTTATTTCATTTCTATTGCCACTTTAAAGGTTGATTCACTTGGTCTTGGTTCAAACTGCTGGTCTTAGTCCACTTGAGTCAGAGTTTCAACTAAGTTGGGGATGGGGGGGGGAAAGAAGGGGAAGATGCTGCCCTTTTACCAGACAGCCATTACATTTTTAGTTCACCATTCCATATTTATTCAACTTGGTCATTGTACAACATTATGCATTTTTACAGAGCTATTTAAAAAAAAATGCAGGTATATTACACTTAGCTGGGTAGGAAGCAGCTACTTAAAAATAAAGACAAAACAAAAACCCAACACATACACACAGTCACTTGACTAAGTACAAAGGAAGCAAAAAGAAGGTGCAGGGTAATTTAGGGCCCCTTCAGGACAAACTAAGGCAACTGGTAACAGATAAGATGGCCAAAGCAGCCCTTCCAAATGATTTCTTTGCATCCATATTCTTAGACACAAATACAAATATGCAATCCATTGGAACCTTAGGTAAGCCCAGTATAGATACCGACCCATTAACTGTTTGTGCTGACATAGTAAAGGAGCACCTGGAGGGGTTGAATGTATTTAAGTCAACAGGTCTTGATTATAGTCATCCTTGGGTACTTAGGGAATTAGCTAGTGTCATAGCAGAGCTGCTGGTACAACTGTTTGAGCACTTGTGGTGCTCAGGTCAGGTCCCAGAGGATTGGAAAAGGGCCAATGTGGCTCCTATTTTCAAGAAGGGGAGGAAGGAGGAACCGGGTAACTATAGGCTGGTTAGTCTCACCTCTATCCTTGGCAAGATCTTTGAGAAAATTCTTATGGATCATATTTGTAGGAAACCAGCACATAAAATGATGCCAAGAGGCAATCAGCATGGGTTCATAGCAGGCAGATCCTGCCTGACTAACTTGGTCTCATTTTATGACCAGGTCACAAAATGCTTGGATGAAGGAATAGAGGTAAATGTGATTTACTTAGATTTCTTAGGCGGCCTTCGACAGTGTCACACCCAGTTCTTATAAATAAACTAAACAGTTGTGATATAGATTATTACACAGTCTGGTGGGTAGAAAATTGGCTTAGGGGATGCACCCAAAGAGTGGTGGTGGATGGCTTGGTTTCTACCTGGAGTAACGTGGGCAGCGGAGTCCCCCAAGGCTCTGTCCTGGGACCAGTACTATTCAATATATTCATTAGTGACTTGGATGAGGGAGTAGAAAGCACCCTGTCCAAGTTTGCTGATGACACCAAACTATGGGGAGAAGTACACAAACCAGATGGCAGGGAGAGAATCCAAGTTGATTTGGACAGGCTGGGGAAATGGACCGAACAGAACGGGATGTAGTTTAACAAGGACAAGTGTCATGTGTTGCACCTGGGGAGGAAGAATCATCACTCCTACAGCCTGGGAGGGATCATTTTAAGTAGCACAACTATGGAAAGGGATCTCGGAGTCATAGTTGACTCCAAAATGAACATGAGTCACCAGTGTGATGAGGTACTAAGTAAAGCTAACTGCACCCTTTCTTGCATAAGTAGGGCATCGCAAACAGGTCTAGGGAGGTGATACTTCCCCTCTATGCAGCACTGGTCAGGCTACAGCTGGACTACTGCATCCAGTTTTGGGCACTGCACTTCAGGCCATCCACATCCCTTCTGGAGAGGGTTCAGAGGAGGGCCACTTGTCTGGTTAAAGGCCTACAGAAAAAACCCTATGTGGACCAATTGGGAGACCTGAACCTCTTCAGCCTTCACAAGAGGAGGCTGAGAGATGATCTCATGGCCACTTACAAATTCATCAGGGGAGACAACAAGAAATAGGGGATACAATGTTTACCCAGGTGCCTGTTGGGGTAACTAGAAACAATGGCCACAACCTAGAAGAGAGTAAATTTAGATTAGACATCAGGAAAAAATTCTTTACAGTGAGGGTCGCTAAAATATAGAATAGGCTTCCAAGGGAGGTAGGTGGTGCTGTCCCCTTCCTTGGAAGGGTTTAAAAGGAGATGGGACAAACACCTGGCTGGGGTCATCTGACCCCAGCACTCTTTCCTGTCCAGGGCAGGGGGGTTGGACTCAATGATCTAATAGGTCCCTTCCAACCCTAACAACTATGAAACTATGAATTATGAAACTATGACTGGGGCTCTTCATTCTTTTCTTTCACTTAAAGGGAATGAGGGAGATGGGGACTGAATCCTGGCTCTACCAGGTCTATAGTTTAGGTACAAAAATAGTCTTCTTAGAAGTAGGAAGTTTCATTTTTCTGGTTACTACTTCAGCACAGTGCTGCAGGACTGGTGTTGCAACCTATGGCCTGTAGGACAGCTCCAGCCTGCAAAGGGATTGAGCAAGCCAGCAAAATGTCCAACCTGGTCTGCATTTTAAATGAGGGCATGTCAAAGTCCCAGCCATATGTTGTTAATGGTGCAATCACCTCCCGTTCTACACAGCTGCTACAGCCCAGGTAGAAGGCTGCTCTTCTTGATGCAGCCTCTACACACTGTAGCTAGAGCAGGTGCAAATGAAAAATCCTTCTTGCATTGCACTAAAAGATCTGTCTGCTCACTCTGAAGGTCTGCTGCATGCTAGAAGCCTGCACCCAAGACAGTCTGTAACAAGACTCATTTGACCCCGACTCCCATGCTGCTATCATTAGTGCCCACACAAATTGCCAGGGGTGACCTCAAGCAGATTATAAAAAGGGACTATATAGCTCTGGGTGCAATGGTGAGGGAAACAGGATCCAGGTGGTACTCTCGTTGTCGTTCTAGGAAAACGTGTTTGATTGGAAGAGGCATCCTGGATATCAACATGTGGCTGCATAGATAGATGTCACCAGCAGGGCTTTGGCTTCTTGAAATACAACCCCATCTTTTCCCAGTCAGGACTACTGGGAAAAGATGGGGTCTACCTGGCAAAGAAGGAAAGTGTCTTCTCACACAGGCTTGCTAAATGAGTGATGGCAGATAGTGGAATGACCTTTTATTTAGCTGTGAAATAAGAAAGGGGGTAACTCTGATGAATAAGCAGTTGCAGACCAAACAATAGCAGCACCACCAGGATGTGGTGAGGACAGCAGATGGCAATGGTTTTCCTCCTGAACAGCCACATATATACTTTTACGGTGCTGCGACATGTTAACTACAGTCCATCACTACGAGCCTGCCCAGGTTCTACAATTCCTCAACAGTAAAGCAGGCAGAAGATGATGTTGTTAGAATCTCAATGGCTGCAAAGGTGGCTGAAGGCTGCAGCAAAACAAGATCAAGGTCCAGTTCTGTCAAGAGCCATGTGGAAGCTAATGTGCAGCAGCTTCTCCACAACAAAAAGTAGGTCACACACAGGCATCTTCCATGCCAGCCCATATTATACAATTGTGTGCGCGCACACATGTATGCATGTTTTGAGGTACAAAACAGAAGTGGGAGGTAGGCCTGTTGAAAACCTCTGGGTGAAGAAAAAAAAAAAGTTAGAAGGGAGAGCAGCAGAGGGGATGTCAGAGTGGGCATCTGCTACAGGCCACCAAGCCAGGAGGAAAAGGTAGATGAGGCCTTCTTTAAAAGGAACTAGTAGAAGTTCCCCCAAAAAATCCTGCAAAAATGAGTTCTCATGGGGGACTTGAATTATCATGATATATCTGAAGATCAGGTTAAATAGACACTTGGCTGGAATGGTTTAGTCAAGGATTATCCTGCCTCAAGCAGAGGGTAAACTAGATGTGGTCCCTTCCAGCCCTTTCTAGTGAAGGTGTGCACATTCTATAAAATTGTGCTGGGGGGGGGAAAATCAGAGGGTGCTTACAGAAAAAACACACAAAACAGCACTTTAACCTTGGCATGCCCCCATGCCAGTGCAACACATGCCCAGAAGAGGCACTGCATCAGTTTGACTCAGCTCACCCAATGTCTGTATAAAAAAATCACACATTTCAGAAGGCTTTTTGGCATTTATCCAATAGCTGATTCAATCAGCTATTAGATGTGGAACCCCCTTCCCCACCTCACCCAAAAAAAACAAACAAACCAGTACTTTACCAGAAGAGGAATTGTGTTAGTTCGACCTGGTTTCCCAGTGCCTGTATATGTTGCTTACTTCAATGGGGCTTTTTGGTACTTTTATCTGTCAGCCAAAAGCACAGTTCTAAACCTAGTTACCCAATATAGTCAGTCTAGCAGGAATGTGCCACAACTAGTCCATGTGTTCCGCTTTAAAGCTAGCTGCTGAGGAAACTCACCTGACAGCCAAGAGCTGCCCTTAGAAAAGTCAACACACTTGCTGATACAGGCGCTGCTCCTGTGATCATCAGTCTTACTTTTCCTCCCAAACTGGCCTGGAAGAGAGAGGCATGACAACTATGAGCCCTAAAAGCATTTTAGGGGGAGATTTTTCATAGTCCCTACAAAGTACTAAAAACATTGTATTTACCATTCAAAGTGGGGAAAGACATCAAGCATTGCCTTTGAATGGAGTATCAGACAATTCCAGCTGGGAGCTGTGGGGAGCCACTGTGCAGGGAGCTCAGCTCAGCGGGGCACAGTTTCCATGGTGCAGTTTCCTCCTTGCCCTACATCTGAGAGAAGGAACCTATATACTGCCACAGCTGCTCCCTGAAGCATGAGGCAGGAACAGGTAAGGAATGCCCCCCCCCCAATGCCTGCATTAGTTGGGGGGGGGGGAGGGGAAGGGGAGTGTCAAACTATTCCAGCTGGGAGGAGCAGTTGTGCTGCTCTTGACCCCAATGCAAGAAGCAGCTGTAACAGTTCCTCCTTCCAGCCTGCTCCATGTTAGCAGGGGATACAGGGGTAGAAAGCCAGGCAGGAAGAGGAAGTCTGCATGCTGCCGATAGTGTCCCCAGGTGAGCCAGGCTCCCAGTACAGCTACTCCCTGAACTATGGGGCAGGAGCAGCACTGGGCCTCCCCTCCAGATCAGCTGGAGACAGCAGCTGAAGTTGGAGGTGGTCACAGTGCTTGCCTCCCCACTACCCTAAGACTGTCCGCTCCAATTTCCCCATCATTTGCTTTCCTGCCACTATTTTCCTGCTGCAATAGTTGGGGCAAAGAGGCAAATTTAGGATGACCCCCAACAATAATTATAAACTTTTCCATGTAGGTCTAAAAATCAAACATTTATACATTTTCCACATCTAGAATCCAATTCTTGGGGAGGTCATCTTGACATGCTTTGTCCTCTTGTAATACTCCAATTTGGGCATGCCTTCAGCAAAAGCAAGTCAATTTTGACTTTATACACCTTTTAACTGAACAAGAGGAAAGGCAGGCAAGTGCATCTGGATTCTTATAGTCTAGCTAAAGGATAAGTCACTCAGAATAAGTTATGGACTGATTATAACAGCTTAAATTAGAAGGGGCTTTTGAGATGTAGGGCCATTAAATGATTTTAGGGCCTTTAACAGATCAGGTCTTTTATAAGCTTCACATGTGACAATAAGGCCTTATAGTACAAGACCACTTGCATGGCAAAAGTTACTCTGCTATCCTATGGGCATATTTGTAACCAGACTATTCTACTTCAAACTGAAAACTAGTTTCTATGTCTGTTGCAATTCTAGCTCAGAACTGCAGTTTTACAGATCTCCAATACACTAACAGAAATAAATATACCTGTATTTTGCGGAAGATCAACTTATCCCACAGGCTGTTATTTCTAACTACACCACTTCGAAGTTCTGCTTCTTTCCTTTTGGAAGCAAAGTCTAGTATCCACCGTTTCAATGATGTATTGGCTTGCCCAAAAATCTAGCATGAAAAACAAAAAGTTAAGTCTCACATTAGAAGTTTTGTAGACTTACCATAAAAAATGGAAAGAATAGAATGCCTAGTGAGCCTAGAAAACCAGGCTTCTTTGGGGTATGTTTTAAGCTACAAGTCTCAAACCTTCATACATAAGTTTCGTACCTGGGACAAGGCAGGAGATTCAGGCCCAGAGACAACAGCACTTATGCTTAGCTTAGGCACTCCAAATCCAAAAGGGTTCCACAAAGGCGCCTTAACTTCTACTACTGAATGTGTCCAGAACTGCCACTACCTTAGCTGTTTTGGTCAATTCCATTCCTTTCATGCCCAAGCTTACTGGGGATTCACAAAATGGGCCCCTTGGAACTTGACTGAAAGGACACTTTACCTGATAAGTGTGCTCTATATATGCCAACTTGCCAGTGGCACTGAATTCAGCAAGCAGTATGGCAGCCACAGACAATTCCTTTTGCAACACAGACCACACACTGCTTCAGAGACAATGCCCAGATTTCACAGAGTAGCGATTAGAATGTTTCTCTAGAAATTAAGTCTCCTTTTTAGAGTAGAGGCTATGGTAAAGAGCTTCCACTTGAAGCTGTGCCACTGTGCAGAAGAATGAAAGATTCATGGGCCAAAAGAACAAAGCAAGGAGCATGACTAGGCAGACAAGGTTCCTTGGGTGAATTTGATATTTTATTAGACCAACCCAAATAGTTGGAGAATAGTTATTAAGCAAGCTTTCGGGTTCAAAAGCCCTTCATCAGGCTAAGGAAGTTTCAGCAGTTGGTGTGTGCTCTTCCTGGATGGAATGAAAAGTAAAGCAGCCAGGGGCTGGGCTGGGGAGTCAGTTGTCTGCCTATGTCCTTAGACCAACACGGCTATAAACCTAAACCCCAGGAGCATGACTAGACACTCAACTACACATCATCCCTCTCCATCCTTGGAGTACCCCTTCTCACCAAGTTAGATTTAGACGTGCTTGCTCTTTCAAGAGCCATGAACCTTGCATTCTGAGCAGCTTAGTAGCATAGCTTTAACTAGAAGGGTAGGGTACTCCCACCACAGCCTTCCCCAAGAGGCAGGAACTGATCACTTTTAGACTAAAGAAAGCACTGAACCTATGTGTTTTCCATTTGCTAGACAGTCTTACCTTAAGAGCACAAGCATGGGGTACTACCACCTCTACCTGTGTACTAAATCCAGTAAGTCACTTGTCCATACCAAGACACTGAAATCACACCTTTAAAGTCCTGGAAGAAGTCTCCTCGAAACTTTCTCATGGCCACCTACCTGCAGCCCTGAATTCGGTGTCTAAGTCCAGCAGAAATGCAGGATTTCAGAGCTTCCTAACTGCCATCTTCGCTATCCTCCTACTGAGGTGGAATGGATTAGCAGCAGCCCCTCTTGGGCACTTCAGCTCCCCAACCCAGATTTGATTAAATTCCATTCTAAGAGATAGGTACCTAGTGAGGTGCTGCAATATACACAAGGTCTGAGAATAAATAATTTAAATACCACACAGCAAGTCACAACCCAAGTTTTACTCCTAATCCCATCTCATGTTCAGTAACACCTGGTGCCTCCCTACAAGCTCTAATGCAAGACATTTTCTTAATGCTTTTCTAAAAAGTATTTATTTTAAATCTGTGTTCTTAAATCTTTGATCAGACCGTTCCAATTTGGCAGCTAACAAGCTTACAACACAGTATCAATACAGCTGTCTCCAAAGTCAGTGTTTAGTTTAGTCCAATAGCTGACAAATGTTTCTGCCTGCCACACAAAACAATCCAGCTCAGGTCTGAGGCAGGTTGCTGAATCCCCCAGCCAGTCATTGAAGCCCTAGTTGCTCAGCAGGCCAGATAAGATGGTTCCATGAGCCACAGGTTGTAGAGACCCCTGGTTTAGTCAGGTTTTAGATAATGCTGCTCAAACACATACCACACCCTTCCTTCCTGCTAGAAAAACCTTACTTTATCAAACATCCTGTTCAGAAGTCTTGGTACCACAGGAAAAACTGTTGGCTGCAGTGTTTTTAAGTCATCCATAAGTAGTCTGATGTCCCCCTGGAAGAATCCTATTCGACCTCCGTGGCACAGAATCACACACTGTTAAGATTGTTAAAAAATAAAAATAAAAATTACATGGACACAGATTAAACAAGCGATTCAGTACTTTTGCTCTGTTTGAGCACATTTGGAATAAGGTAGACTCTGCCCCCTCTAAGAGTTAGGGCTGTGAGGAGACTTCCAGGAGAACTGTCAAAGCTCAAGCATTTAGGATACCTGTACATATGCAGGGAGGCTACTCTGACATGCTGTATTATTGCATGTCACAGCAGAATCAATTAATCAACTCTGCTGGAACATGCCAATTAGGCAATTAGCACACTCCAGCCAGCCTCCACGTCTCGTGCATCAGTATTGCCATGCTTCAAAAATGGAAGTGGGGGAGCTTTAACTACAAACTTGTTCAATGAGCGCCCCAGCCACCATTCTGAAGCATGGGGACACTGATACATGAGATGCTGCAGGCACTTTTATTAGAGCTTGCATCTCACCTTGCCTTCTTGTAGCATGTATAAAAACACCCCATGTTTGTGATAGGACAGAAAAAAGTGAAACAGCATGAGATGTGGCAACTGTAGGGATAAATCAGACCTAGATACAGTAGAATGAAGTATGGTAGGAAAGACTACTGACATTCTGGCATAGGAAAAACCTTAGCTAACTCACTTCTCCCAGCCACTAAGCCTATGCCAGAGAGCTGGCAGTGATCAATGTATCACTAGTGTGGCAGGTGCAACAATTCTAGACCCAAATAAGATCCAGATATTGTTACCTTTTAAAAAGGTAACAGGATATCTTAACTATATGCATGAGTGAGTAGTATAAAAAATAGTCTGACTGGAAGTGTACCTTCCCATGCATTTTTCTCCATTGCTGAATGATCCAAGTTGTTCAGGTTTTGTTAATTTCTTATGAGTTATTATACTAGGTCTCACCAATGAGGGAAAGCACTTAGTTTATACTTGTCAAATACAGAGAAGCTTTAAGCTTTTTGGTTCTGGCATGGGTTTGAAAGCTAGTTCAGATAAAAGGAAAAAGCCACCAATTCAAGCCACCATTTTTTGGAAGGATGAAGTACTTGTACTCATAAATGGACAAGCAAGCTCTTCCCATCCTTCCAATGATTCTAGAAAATGGAGGTTGTTTTAAACCAGCTTTATTGTGAATAGTAATACAACAGTGAAAAAAGGTAGAGCAGGGCAGGCAATTATTTCAGATGGAGGGCCACTTAACGAGTTTTGGCAAGCTGTTGAGGGCCACATGGGTAGCCCTGCCCCTTGACAGTTGCCTTGCCCCTCTGATAGCCATATCTGGACTGAAAGTCCTGTCCCCTAACCTTTGCCACCAGAAGTCCCTCCCCTTGTCCCCAGAAGTACTCCTGGTCGGGGGGGAGGAGAAAAAAAAGGCAGGGAAGAGTGGTTGCTATCTTGGAACCAGGAAAAAAAAATTGTACACTTAAAAAAAAAAAAAGAGTCAAAACACTTACTATAACATTTTAATTTTATTACAAAATATTTGTAATGGATTTGTGTACTTTCTAGAAGGCAGTCCATAACTCAAAATGGAGTCTTACTCTTATATTGTGTGGAGGGAGCAGAGAGTGTTGGGGGCATAGAGTAGGTAGGCAAGTAGGTAGGGGTTGTAGGGGCAGAGCATGGGTGCAAGGGATTTATGGACATCCGCTTCCCAAATCCCACACACACGGTGGGCAGCCCCCATGGCTGGCAGGAAGCTTGTGCCTGGTGCAGACACCGACGCTGGGCAGGGCACAGCTCCAGCCAGTGCTGTGTGCGGGCATGAGGAATGCAGCCTGCCCAGCTGCCTCTATCACAGGGGTTCTATGGTGCACGCCTGCAGCTCCTGCCCTCACACGGGGGAAGCAGGGGGTGGATCTCCCTCCACTCCCACTGGAGTCCGCAGACCTGCGCAGCAGGGGGCAGGGAAGGCAGCCAGCTCCAGTGCACGGCTTGCCTGGTGTCAGTGTGGGAGCTACAGGCACGCCACAGTAGAGGCAGCAGCAGGAGCCAGCTGGGAACTGTGGGACCAGGCAGGCTCCTGCTGCATTCTGTGGTCCCAGCATTGCAGCCAGCAGCGCAGCACAGAGCTGAATGGCCCAGCCGGGCACCTCCTGGCAGTGCACGGTTCCCAGTTGCAACACCAGAACTGCAAAATGCCGCAGGAGCTAGCCTGGCCCTGTGGTTCTCAGCTGGCTCCTGCTGCTGCTAGCCCTGACCCCTGGGGCCCCATGCTCCTACCCACTGCCACTCTCCCACTGCCTTTCCCTCCTTTCCTGCCCATCATCACCATTCCCCAACCAATCACTCCCCACCCACAGCTCCAGCACCACACGGTTCTGGCTGCAGGACCAAGACCGTGTGGTACAGCAGGAGCCAGCCTGGCCCAGCTGGCACCACATGGTTGCCAGCTGGGAACCACGTGGTGCCAGCTGGGCCCAGCTGGCTCCTGCTGCACCAGCGATCTTCCCCCACTTCCGCCTGTTCTTACCCAAGTTTCCCCCTTGGGCAGAGGGAGGCAGGGAACAGCCCCAGGGTCCCAGGCCAGGAGCCGCAGCTAATGCAGTGGCTTCTAACTGGGGGGGAGGGGGGCTTGCTGCTGGTGCTGACATCAGGTCCTGCTGCCGCCAGCTCCTGGCATTTTTGACAGGCAGTCATGGGCAGATAAATATTATTATTTTAAGATTTTGGGGGGGGGGGGGGAGGAGGGGGGGCGGCCCTGTGGGCCAGATAGGATTGTCTAGCAGGCTGGATCCAACCCATGGGCCATATTTTGCCTGCCCCTGAAATAAACCAACAGCAAAGACTTCTACTGACACAGTTGCTAGTAAGGAATTCCAGATAGTTTAACTATTATTCTAGAAAAGACTCCAATTTTGTTACGTAAGTTTTTCAATAACTTGGAGGCTAAAGTTGTACTTCATGTGGAAATTAATGCCCAATACTCTGTTAACTAGATACATTTTTGTTTCTTTCTAGAAAGGCTTACCTGCACCATTCTTTCAAACATATGTGCAAGAGGCAAATAGGAAATGTGTGTTTCACTTTCGTTGAGACTAAACGCACTCTGTAAAGAAATAAGCTTCTGAATAGTTATGTACTAGTACATAAATGCCTACCTCCACAACTCTCTCAAACATATGGGCCAGAGGCAAGAATGAGATCAAAATGTCATCTGGACAAGGAACAAATGCATTCTGCAATTGAAAGTGCCAAGAGGATAGGAAAAAGAGATCAAATTAATGTGAAAATTAAAACTTCATGTTTACAATTAGTACAAGTACATACTGACATACTTCTCAATAGGAGATAACAAGCTAAATACAGTTTATTTGCCAAAGTCTTTGGCTTTTACATACTTTGTATCAAGAAACCCCAAATAGTTCTGGGATATTTAAGTGCTTATTTTTTTAAAGTTTTTTAGACTATTAGTATTGAGAAGCATGCACAGCAGCCATTCAGAATTATTTGTTTCCTTATCATTTTCATAAAATTAAATAGTAGTCAAGCATCAAAAGGAACTGTAGAAGCCACAAAAAGTTATACTTGTTTTCAATAACCAAATTATGGTCATGTGCTCTAAAGAGTAACAAACCAAAAACCCAGTCTTCTATTTAGCCTAACTTACCCTAGATACAGTACCACAACAGTTCAGAAGTTTATAGTCCGAAATGGTTTGTTCTTTTCCAAGACACCCAGTTTTTACTTGCAGACTGTGGGATCTCAATGTCCATTAACAGTTTACTTTTTTACCCATGTGGTAACATCCAACATGAGACTAACTGAACTTCTAGGTCAGTCTAGTCCACTGCTATTGCAAGTAGCAGTGTCATAACAAACCCCACCCACATTTTGAACAGACTCCATCCTAAAGCTGCCTTCTAGAAAGCTGTTCAAGAACAGTCAGAGTTGGAAACTTTGGAATTCTAGCCATGAATAAGAAAACTGTTGTTTTATACCATTTGTTCTTGTGCCAAGATACCTCAGCTTAAGTAGTTTTTTCCCCTCTGGTGTTTCCTACACTTTTCACTCCCATACACATTTCTAGACAGCAAATCATGCTCCCTCTCAGCTTCCATTATCCAACTTTACTATTTATCCTCACATAAGCCTGAAAGGGACTTCAATAGAAGCACAACCTCTAAATCATAATTGCAGTGTTTTAAATAAGATTCAATGAAAGGAGAGAATTTCTAATCAAAGCTTTTAAACTCCTCCAAACAAGGGAAGGGGGTGTGGAAAGCCTATCATCCTCACAGCTTTTTGCAGCTGTGGTGCCAGTTCAAATTCATCTCTTTCTGAAGAAGATTCTCTCAATAGGTTTGCAATGCCACCATATTTATATGTCTACTGAAATCATGCCCAATACGCCCCAAAACAGTTCATGTGATTCTATGACCATCTCATTGGTAGCTCAGTTATTTCAGCAATAATCTACCATAACCTCCTCTCCTGTCTTTGTTTCTTGTCCCTAGAGAGCATGATACTCTATACTGTTGAAATTATTGGATTTCCTCAATCCAGTCCTCAAACCAACTTAATTCTTTCTCCAGCTGCATCTCCAGTTCCTGCGTCTTCTCTTCCAAGAGTTCTAGTCAAATGTTTCATATCAAGGCTTTGCCTTGTACCCAATTCAGATTACATGCGTTTCACTACTCCTGCTTCTGCTAATCTTGGTCTCCTCTGAATTAACTCTAATGCTGTTGCACTACCATTATCTTCCTATTCCCTAACCTTATAGTTAAGGATCTCAAAGTCTCCTAGAAATCCCTTCCATGGCTCTATTTACTGACCTCTCCACCAGTCATCAGGTCAAGCTTTTTTGTTATTGCTTTGTTTAAGTCTGGATCAGCCTACCACCACCATTGGTGAGATAAACAGAAGCAGCAAGAAGGAACATTTAGGAGGTTGTCTCCCAGGACTTCAAAAAACACAAGCTTATCAAAATCTCACCTGCACAAGATGACAGTTTTGTAACATCTTATAGAGACTTTGAGCCTGAAGTAATGAGTGAGAAACATTTGTGATACTTGATGCCTAAAAATGCTTCCACTAACCCAAAAGAAGAAATTGGGGAGGAGGGGGCAATTACTTTAGCACTGAAGTTTACCTCGGTAGATTTCAGAAAAGCAGACGCATTGCTCACTATATTTTGATGAGTGATCATAGCTCCTTTTGGGTTTCCTGAAAGGAAGACATTGACATACAACAGAAGTGCTTAGAAAACATCAAGTTGAAAAGACAACTTTACCATTTACCCTCACATACAGCTCAAAAGGGACTTTAGTTAGAAGCACAGCCTCCAAATTCAGTTACATGACATTTTAAGTAATATTCAATGAAAGGAGAGAAATGCTAATCTGTTTTCAAGATTAATTAAAAATGACATTTCTACAGTAAATTTTGGTGTTAGAATGCTACAAACTCAAGGAGACTGTTAACCTTTTTAGTCAGATTCATCTCCAACCAAAAAATTCTAGGCTTCTAGGAAAGGGATCCATTCAATACTGATGACAAGAGTCATCATCATTGAGCTTTTTGAGGCATATCTGGCCAGCATCTTCTCAGTTATCTTGTAACTAGTTATGTGCTAAAGAATGGAATCAAATTGTGTGTAGACTCCAAAGTACGAGATAGCTACAACTAAAAAAAAGTTAGGCATAAAGGCTTTAAAATTTAGCTGTCTAGTTTTACTTTATGACAGTCCTTATTTTATGGTAGGTTAAAGTTGCCCTTGATGTCTGTTCTGAAGATTCATTTTGCTCTCCAGGAAATTTGTTTCCCCGCTAGCCAATCCAGTAAAAGAGCTCCAATACCCGTTTACCATTTTCAGCTGTAAGAGTAGGCTAGTAACACTGCAGCAGGAGTCATGTAGAAATGTTGCTCCCAAATAAAAGTTTTGCCTATTCAGTATAAGAGTCTGCAAAATTCAATTAAGTGTACCTGTAGTTCCACTGGTGAAACAGATGATTGCTAGATCTTCTGGCTTTGGAGGCTAAAAGAAAGTAGTTAGTATGGTTATGATAAGTATAAAGATTTTTCTATATAAAAATGAGTCTTTTGAACAATGAAGGTGGTAAGTTTGTGCTATACAGTTTGATCTAAAACCAACTGGAGTTAAGCAATGCAGATCAGTTTTCTGTTGAATTAGTTCAATACTTACCACAGGTTTTTGTCTGTGAGTTCTTCCCAGGTCCTAAAAATGAGAGAAGGGGGTTCAAATATTTTGGCTTTGTGTTCAACTGACCCAGATGTTAAGAGCAAATATATTTTAAGAATGCCATTTCAAGTTGATACTATTTACTGATAAATAGAATCCAATTTAATTTAACAGAAACTAGGTGCACAGATCAGTCAAACCAACAACACTGACTATGCAAGCTCTTTTGTCCTTGGATAATTTGACAGACAAAAAACTAAAGTGAAATCTAAAATTTATGGACTAAGATTAGTCTATGTTTCCATTTTAGAAGTAGAAAATAGAATGACCAGAAAGTCCCTGATTATTGCAACAGAACTAGAAGTACCAGCTAAACTAGCAGACGAAGCTAAAGACAAAAGATGCCATGGTCAACTTACTGAAGATACGATATTTCAGTAAGCATCTGTTGACAACATTTAATCCGAAAGGTTCCTTTTCTACAGCCTAAATGATAGCTCTTTACATTCTCCTGCACTTTGTTTCCATGACAAGGACATGTTTTAATCTGCACTAACAGACTCACAGAGAACATACTTCCAACCTTTATATTATTACACTAGAAAATCAACAACTGGAGAGAGGCCTTGATGTCTCAAGTAATGCCAATATCCAGCATAAAAAAAAAAAAAAAAAAGAGAGAGAGTAGCACACATGCTATTGATTACAAAGGCTAATTGTGCTCTAGAACTCATTTATTTCAGACTTGTCACTGTGACAGGATGGAGTTTCCTACTTCCGGAATTTCCTTTCACTGCTTTACAAAGTAGCAATCTGATACAAGGCAGAAACTCACTAGCTACCAATTCCTCCTATACACTGCAAGAAAGAAATAAAAAAAAAAAATCTCTTTTCACTTCACTAAACTATAGGAGCAACCCATATTGATTATGGGCCTCTTCCAGATTTGAAGCAAACTCAGGCTGGAAAGGCTCAGAGCTAGATAAATTTGATCCTGAAGTTCTTCCTCTCACCAGTAGAGGATGTAATAGCTCAAAAGGAAAGCAGATTCAAGAACTGAATTTCAGCACCAATGAGCTTAAGAAAGTTCACACATTCCAAGTAAGAACAAGTTTATGAGTGCTTACATATAATGCAAGCTTGTATACAATCAAGGATTTAAGTACTATTTGAGGCCTTAGATGTGAGGGCTGACTGCATTTCAGTTTCTTTAATCCACTTTAGAAAAATGCAAGAATGAAGTACAGCATGTTTGGTTACCAGCCTTAACCTTTTATTAGTGGCCCAACCTGAGAGAGTACGAAATAATCTTAGAAGGGACCTAGTGAAGAAACTGTTTATGTCCTTAGCTGTACTGGTACTACACTCTCTTGGCTATGTGCTAGGATATATTTTAGTCTACAGTTTTCTCATGGATTGGCAACCACACCTCATTAAGAATTTGGCCGATTTCATCTGAAGGCAGTTGCGTTTCTAGTGGACATACAGTATTTCAGCTTATACTTGGGAAGACCTAAAGAGGGGTGTTACTGAACACATGTACTGAGATTTAAAAACCTCAATACTTTCATAGACAGGGGACAAAAAAATATTTCAGTCTTCAGGAAAAAAAAAAAAAGGTATTTAGAGCTTGACCTTTCCCATTAAAGTGGGAAGGTCTGGCCCATTGACTAGGCACACATGGGCCAGACCTGAACCATCTTCTAGTACACTGCACATCAGAGAAATGTGGCCCACATTTCTTCAACAGAATTCCACCCCTGCCCTGCCACGTGTCAGGATTTGTTGTTTTTCTTGGTTCTCCCCTATCCCTCACCAAAGCTTCCTCAGAAGCACTGGGTTCTGGCTGCAGCCAAGGCTAGGAGTTTGATTGAGGTATGCCAATGCTCCTGCTAGGACTTAAACCCACAGATTCCTCGCTAAAGAGTATTGTCCCTCTACTCAGGGTCAGGCTGATCGATGCATTTGCTGTTAAGAAGGAATTTTACCCCATGGTCAGCTTAGTGCAGACTGGGGGCTTTTACCTTTAAGGAGAAGGCGAGGCATGGCTCTCTTCCTTAGATTTCTCAAGCATATTTTCAACAACTTTTGCAGCAGCAAGATGTTGGCCCACTGCAGCAGGTTAGGGGGTTATGTCTCATGTTCGTGTCTGGGTGAACAATGTAGATCTGCCAATAGGTTTGTACAAGACGGTTTGGATAAGGGTGATCCTGCCTCAGACAGATGGTTGGACTAGCCTTCTGGAGGTCCCTTCCAGTCCTACTTACCTGTGCTCTCAGGACACAGAGGAAGTATTGAGTACTTACTCGGGCTAGGTATTTGCCCAGAAAGTTAGGAGATACTGCCTCAAAATCATCTAAGTTTGAGTTGAAATAAAATGGTAAATTATTCACTATTTGTCATCCAGGAACTGGAGGCTTAGTTTACTACAGGCCGCACTGCAAGATGCAATAGTGTATGCGCAATGTTTAAGCAGAACTTTAGACATGAGTCATTTGCCTCTACTGCCTGGTTCAAACATTTATAAAGCTTTGTGTGCTCTATAAACAAATCACCACTAGAGTCACTTCACTGCCATACTTCAAAATTATATGATTGGCTTATAACAGCCCCAAAATCTGAGAACTGTTTTACCTCCTCCCGATTAAAAAAAAAAAAAAAAAAAAAAAAAAAAAATGAAGGATACCAATCAAATACACTTAGCATACCAGCATACTTTAAATCAAAGTGATATTAGCCGTCCAAAGTTATTTGTAGGCTGAACAAAATATACTAAGAGACCGGTCTCAGTATGTTCCCAGGTCACTAAGGCAAAAAGTTCTGTTGTACAGTATTGAGCTGCTTTTTTTTTTTTTTTTTGGGGGGGGGGGGGGGGCATCATCATCATAATAATAATAACCACCTTTTAAAAAAGCAACCCCCTTTTCCCCCTGCTGTTGTGGGACAATTCCATTCTGAATCCAAGGAAAGTGAACAGAAACAAAGTGCAAATCTTCAGAGCTCAAAGCAGAGATGTTATGAAAAAAAATGCTATTTTCCTGGTCTCAGAAGGCCTGTAAGACAATAGTCTCTTGTTCCATGTGGTATTAGCAGCGTCATTAAGGCTTCTATTTCTGAAAATAGAGTGTTCTATTGTGCACCATTGTGTTGTTTTAGTACAGTTTATGCAACTACCAGCTGGAAGGTGTTAGTGTTTGGGCTAGTGATGTTAGGTCTCTATCCCTATAGAAGGAACCCATTTTTACCACAAGATTGCAACAAAAATAAGGCAGTTATGTCATAGAAGATGAACTGTAATTATTCTGCTGACCCTGTATCTTATTTAATACACACATCTTGGGGGTACAACTGAGACTGGCATAACCTTTGAACTAGTTTAAGTTTTTGTACCTTTTGTCTAAGCAAATATTTTTTTAAATTCATTTTAAGCATTGCAAAATGCCACTAGGAAGTTGTTTATTTGCTAAGGTTCTCTTTTGTGTACCTAGACGTTACCCTTTAGCCTTCATTTTTTGAAAAAGTTCAGTATTTCAAAACCAATTCAACAAAAAGATCATTACTCCACTGGACCCCAAATCGCAATCTCTACAAGGTGCTCATCTTTAAGAAGTGTAGTTAGAGAGGAGATTCTGGATTGAAATGGTAAGGCAGGGAAAGTACATAACTTACCTCTATTTCTCTCATGCTGAAAATCTCCACCCCACACTTCTTTCCATGGTCTACAAGATCATTGTCAAAGGACTCCATCATAACAATAGTGTTGAGGACTGGTGTTTCCCCTTTTTCCACATTACTTAGCAAAAGTTTGGCCTTGTCAGATTTGTCACAGAAAACCAGTGCTATGTCAGCTGAATTCAAGAGGAGAATAGCACATTATTAGTAGGATGTCTGGATATAGTATACTAGGTTTTAAAAAAAATAAATACATACATACATTTGAAAAGGTAGAAAATGTACAGAGAAGGACAACAGAAGTAACCAGGGGCCTGGAACATTGTCATGCAAGCAAGGATTAAAAAGGCTATGACTTTAGTTTGAAAAGGATAAGGCTGATGGGAGATGAGGAGTCCATAAAAATCATGAAGGGTATGAACCAAGTGAACAGGGAGCTGTTGTTCACCAAGTCCCAGAATATTAGAACTAGGGGGCACCCACTAGAAAAAACCCAAGGAGCAGTTAACTTCGGAGTTCATTGCCACAGAAGGTGGTAGAGGCAGACAGCATAAAAAAGGGACTAGACAAATTTATGGATGACAAATTGATTGATTAATAGCTATTGAACAAAATGGTTGGAGGCATTTCCTCTGGCATCTCTAAACACATGGTGGATACCAAAGGTATTGAATACGGTATAGATCACTAGATGTATCCAGTTCAAGTTTCCCTCTAAAACAGCCCGTCTTGGCTTCGTCAAAGACAGGATACTGCCCTAGATGGACCTCTGACCTAAGTATGATGACATTTACGTTCTTATGTATAAAACAACACCAAGGTGTCTACAAGGCTACAATCCTCTTTACCAGATAAAGTCTGTCATCTTGTGCTCGTATTTTGATCAACAGGAAATATCATACCTTTGTTCACAATGTAACAAATTGCATCAGCTCCCAATGTATCATAAAGAGGCACTACCACCATGGAGTATGCATAGCATCCCTGTTCAATGATGACCCACTACAGAGAGAGAGAGAGAAAAAAGGAAAAGTAAAAACAAATCCATGGGTCAGAATGTGGTCACTTGTCCCAAACAGCAGAGTTTTAAGATTCATGAATGCTAGCACTAGATTCTCAAAATAAGATAAAGAAGGTTCAGGCAAATGAATTAAAAGAACCCCTCTTTTGCATCTGCTTACTAAAGGGACACACTACAGATGGTCTTTCTAAATCAAGTTGCAGCCAAGCCAGTAGTTTATAAATCGAAGAATGTATCTGAACTAGCATCTAATTAAAGATAAAGCCCTTCCCCCCTCAGCAACAGAAGTTTAGATAGGCTTTATTAGAGAGAGAAAGATTCCGATGCTCCATCACCATCAATTTGATCCTTTAGGATCTGTAACGTTAGCCAATTCCAGTTAGCCAAGAAAGCTACATGCATCTTTAAGCCATCCTCCCCTTGCATCTATGATTCTTTAGGGACTGCACAGGGAGAGGAGGAGGGGTGGGGGAAAAGGAATCTTAGACTTAATACAGGAAAATGTAAGTGTCTTCATAGGAAGTTAGCCAGTCCATTGCCTGACCAAGTTTCAGTATTCACATGTTTATTCTTTAGATTTAATGAAGTAGTCTGTGTTACTGAGGTACAAAACTACAGACCTTTCTGGTATGTTTGTTAAGCTCATCTAGAAAGAGTTGGAAGTTTCCTGAACTAGGAAAGAATTGCCATATTTACTGATTAAGCCAGGCACTAGCTCAGGGAATTTCCTGAAGGAGTCCCTGTTATGTGTTAGTTGCAACACTGTTTCATACTCCTTTCTTAAAAAGGCTTTTTATAAGATTTGTGCAATGCCTGCTTAACTCCAATTCTTGGATCTAAAAACCTCAAAGTCCACTAACTTAAAGTATCACATTGGAGAAGTCAATCAGGTCATCCCAGCCACTGATCAGTCTCCCACACAACTTCTCACTAACAGATCAACTTCTGGCTCCTTTAGTGCCAAAGTGACAAAATAAGGATGACAGTCTAAAAGAGCTGAAGTGATCAATGAAACCCATTTATTAGGAATCTTTTCACTTTTCCTTCCTCCCTCCATACCTTTTTTAGGGCATGGAAATATAGTGTTGTAGCCCTGGGATTCTTTCTGTACAACATAAGTGAATGTTTAGGAGTCAAACTTCATATCTAAGTTCTGGTAGTTGTGTGTGTGTGTGTGTGTGTGTGTGTGTGGGGGGGGGGGGGGGGGGGGGGGGGAGAAAAAAAAAGACTACCCACTATATACTTGAAATATGAAGAGGAAATTTTAATATTGACACCCAGGCATCAACCTGAATCTAGAGTTTTTGTATAAGCTGCTTAACCAGTTTTGTTATACAGATTTTGATCTCTATTATGAAATCCAAATCATGAGGGTTTTTCTGGTTTTGGGGCTTTTTGGGGGGGGGGGGGGGTGTTGTTTGTTTAAGTAATGAATACATGATTTAAGGACATGTTTTGTACCAGCTTGTTAATTTAATTCTACTTCAAATAAGCTGGCCTTATTAGACTGAACGCTAGTATTTAAAATGTTATTTCTACATGAAGATGCAGTATCTGAGCTACCAGAAACAAGGTATAGCAGTATAGTTTCATCAGCATGGCACTCCATCAGAGCTAAAAATGCCCTGCTTACTAGAACGGTGGCCTCTTATACCAAGTACCATGCTAGTATAGCAACATGGCTTATGGAGCCCAAGCAAGCTCTGGTATTCCAATATACTCTGGTTCAACATCAATTCAAACTTAACTGGTCTAAAATGTTAAAGTGTTCTTTAAAGGCTTATGATACAAAACAACAGCTTTCATGAAGCAATGTGGCATTTTAAAATGGATACCAGGTGGTCAACTGATGGCTCCCTTAAGTAGAATCTGGGTCTCATCATTTTTTTTTTTTTTCCACTGCTTATTCAGGTGACCCTGTTTAATTATGCCATTTATCTAGCTTTCAAATCTCATTTATTGATCTGTAATGTTTGCTATTTTTCCATGTTCTGGCCCAAAGACTTGGACCAACAGGTCCAAGAATTGCCCAAGACATTTGAAAAGTTACCTGCCTTTTGCCAACACTTGCACTCATGTTTTAAAAACAAAAACAAATATGATGCTTATGTGGGTGGCCTGATTTCTTGAAAAAAAATCTTATTAACAGTTATGTCACATGCAGATGCTGCATACAGTAAGGTTTTTTGTTGGGGGGGGTGGGGGGAGAGAGGAGATAGACAGTCCCCCCCCACACACACAAATTAAAACAGCTCCAAGTATATATTCTTTGAAAGAGCCTTCAACTTGCTTTCAGCTCATTAGAGCTCAAGACACTGAAGAGTCCATATTTTGCTAACATTTTTTGCATGCGAGAGCAGCATGAATTGATACTCTGGGCAAACATTGTGATATCTGGGAGGACTAAACTATTTCTCCAGAGATCCATGCTCAGTTTTGAGATAATACTTTATGAAACTAAGCCATCCAAAGTGTTATATTTGTGCTTGTTAAGCAAGGATTACTAAGTACCTTAGACATTAAGCCACTAAGTTATCGCTTTAAATAAAGGACAAGTGGAGGTTGAATGCAACTGAGCAGAGCAAGCAGGTTAGTTTTTCACTTGGGGACATTTATGTCCTGAAGTTAAGTCTTGAGCTGACTATTACCCTGTTGTAACCTTACCCTGCAATATGCATCTCCATTTACAGGCCATCTGACCCCAACATTTTCAGAAAGGGAACATTAAATATGGGTTTCCACTACAAATATTACTTTTATTTTGTTGGCCTACATCATAGCACTCTTCTTCTATTATACGTGTGCTTCTATTTAGGTGATTGAACCAGTGTTTGGTAGTATACTTAGGGGGGTTTTTTTGGAGTTGGCTTTGTCACTCATTTGAGCCTGTTACCTCTGGTCTGTTTTGTGCAAAGATTCCTATATACTGATCTGGAGCTGGTTTGTAGCCTCTGTAAAGTAGAGCTGAACCCACACATTCTGCTCTCTCTGAAACCTGAAAGACAAGACAGTCAGCCAAGTTACTAACAGCAAGTTTGTAAGTGCACTATATGCATCAGAGACAGATGCTTATGTCTCACAGTCTTACTAACTAATCTACATTTTGAATGTTCTCTAGGTCTGGATTAAGATGTTGCACTCTCCACTTTTGGTCACTTCAGGTGAAGTCTAGTGTCATTCAAAAAAATATTCCAAGTCCTGTTCCAGCTGGATCTGAAGGCCCAGTACTATTTCATGCAGATGTACATAAAACATCCAGGCAGTTGGGCCTGCATTAAGTCCAAGGGTTGCTATACATGAATGGATTAAAATCTCCAATTTCTGGTTGATCTGAGCCAGACTGCATATCATGTATTCCTCATACAGTTATGAAACTGTACAAGTTTCTCTGCAGTGTTTGCAAGAAAGCAGCTTGCTTGCAAAGAAAGCAGAAAAACAGAGTAGGGGTACAAGAGTTGCTTCTAGACATTGCCCATTACATCTACAATAATGCTTTTCTAATATAAGCTCAGAACGTTTCTTGTACATAATAGCCAAGTCATTCCCTACTCTCAAGTTGCTGAGAAATTTTTACTGGGCTCTCAAAACAGAAGCTTTTTCTTAATGACATGAAAATTCTTCCAATTTCAGAATGTTACCATATCATCTAGAGAACCTAGCAGTATACATTAGATCAGAGTTACAGCAAGTTTAAACTGGACTTTAGGAAGAACTTCTTCACAGTTCGAGTGGCCAAGGTCTGGAACAGGCTCCCAAGGGAGGTGGTGCTCTCCCCTACCCTGGGGGTCTTCAAGAGGACGTTGGATATGCATCTAGCTGGGGTCATCTAGACCCAGCACTCTTTCCTGCCTATGCAGGGGGTCAGACTCGATGATCTATTGAGGTCCCTTCCGACCCTAACATCTATGAATCTATAAAGTCAGTCAATACCTTCATTGACGAGAAGTCCAACAGTTGCTGCTGAGACTCTGTTAGGACAAGTCTATAATTTTATAGATGTAGTTGGTTTTATAGTAGTGGTCACAAGTACACCTAAATCAGTTCATTTGTGCTTTCTGAAGCATAACAAATACAGTTTGCATCTGAACCTTGTGCAGACCTGGATACTTGTTTGTAGAGACTGTGCAAGCAGCAACTTAAGGCCCACCTATTTTGATGGGCAGAGCTCCAATGTTGAACACACAGAAAGCATCTTAAAGATTAACTGTTTGCAACAATAGGAACCAAAGGGTTGCCAAGCCATTTGAAATACTAGAACATCTTCTGGGCATTTTGTTTAGATTTACTTCTAAAATGCACACCTCTCGTAAGTGCTGTTCTCCTATCACCATTTCCTCCATAGAGACTGCACTCTTGGACCAGACACTGGAGTCTTGCTAGACTAGGGTGCCAGGGTAACCAAACTATGGTTTGAGCCACAGGCAACTCAGGTAGTACAAACGTAGCTCCTAATGAAAGAAATATAAGAAACTAAGCAGGAGCTGTATGTGCAGATCAACTCTGGAGTGTATACATCTCAATAGCTCTGTGCCACGCAGCTCTCAGCCATATCAAGTTTAGTTACACTTCTGTTAAAGAAATATAACAAGTGATATCTCTAACAGAAGCATAACTGATGTATATATTTGTAAAGCTCTGCCACTGTCTGAAGTAACAACTTGTAGTCATAACAACAGTAATAGCAAATCTTTGAACTAGAATAGTTCCTTACCTCTTTATAAGAGATCCACTCATATGGTTGATTTGGTTTCCTAACACCAAGACAGGGGCCATTATCTAAATGGATAGAAGCGCATAGTTACACCAGGTTTGGGTAGGAAGTGTGCAACTAGTCCCACCACCCCGAGGCATGTGGTAGGGCAAGGGCAGTATGACAGCTGGGCTCAACTTCCTGGCAGCCCCTGTGGCAGCGGCTCCTTATGGTTGCCTCTGCCTGTCACTACCACTGCCAGATCTGCAACAGCTCACCACAACTCCTGAAGTGGCCCTCCAGGCCAAATAATTGCCCACCCCTGGTGTAGACTAAGGACCAAAGTGTTCTCCAGTCTGGACTTCACTCACACACAGTCCTGTCCTACATGGACCATGGCCAGATTTGTCTTCAAAGGTCCTAATGTACTCTCTACCCTCTTATGCTAGCTCTTGGTCTTAAAGGGGTTAAGCATCTGCAAGTGCTATACTGAGATATCCCAAGCTAGTCATGAACACACTAGCTTAAATGTTGTAGGGACTCTAGCAGGGCTGTGCAAAGCTTCGGTAGTGTAATTCAAAAAAATATTCCAGGTCCTATTCCAGTTGGACCTGAAGCCCCAGTATTATTTCATGCAGATGTGCATAAACATCAAGGAAGCTGAGCCTGCATTAAATCTGAACAGAATTGGGAGACCAATTAAAAAGCTTAATCTGAATCAATTTGGAAAAGATTTGGCCATAGACTAGACAGGCAGCAGCCCTCACCACGCTGGACATAGCTGTCTCCAGATGGCAAGTCTGTTGTGGTGGGTGGAGGGGGGAGGGAGGGACAGGGACAGAGACAAGCTGCCCAGATGGGGCACGGCAATGGGACATGGGATGCAGGCGCAGTGGGGGCTGTGCCCTGCTGCTGCTCACTCCAGGCAGAAGGAGGCAAGCAGCAGTATGGCATAGCCCCCGCTCCCAGCGCTACCATGCCTGCATCCCCCATCCCCACCCCGGCTGGGCAGCTTGTCCCAGGCCCAGCCCCAATCCCTCCCACCCCACCTCTGCCTACCACAGATTTACTAGCTGGCGGCAGCCGTGTCCAGTGTGGTGAGGATTGCTACCTGTTTAAATCTATGGCCAAATCCAATTCAGCTGAATTGAACTGGCACAGCAATTCAAATCTCCAAATTGAACCACTGTCCCTCCAAATTGTCTGAATCCAAATCCGAAGTGAATACTTGCTGCTTCGCACAGGCCTAAACTCTAGTACAAAGGCAGTATTATGCTACGATACCCAAGCTAGCTTGGATATCTCAGAACAATGCTACCTTGTATTATCTGTTAAGCCTTGTCAGGAGACCCCAATAGTCAAACTTTTGACACTAAAGGCCCTGTTACACATTGCAGTTTGGATCTGCTCAAATGCTGATCAGTGTTAGGCTAGCTTAAGTTTGGAGCAGCCACACCTTAAGGCTAAAAACCTTCTCTGACTGTCCCTGACCTGCAAACCTCTGCCTTGCCATTGGCAAGTGGGCACCCAACTAGGATCTACAGCTGCAAGGGCTGGTGAGCCAGGACAGGCTTCTATCTCTGCTCTAGGTAGGGGTGAGAAGGAGGCAGGAACAAAAAGCTGGAAGACAGAATTAATGAGATGGGGGTAATGAAGTAAGAGGCAGAAAGGAAGTGGAGGTACAGGTAGGGTGGTGAAGTGAAGACAGCCAGCCAGCCAGTGAAGGATAAGAGTCATAAAGAAAAATAATTTAAAGAGAAATAAAAGAGAGGAAGTAAATTAAAGGAGGTCTCATGTTTTAGTAATTTGGGATTGGGGTGTAGGGGGTGCTGGTCATGCTTCCTAGAATGGCTGGGAAGTAGGAGCAGTGCGGAAAGATGCTTTTGGGGAAGCTACTGCCTCTGCCCTGGGAAGGAAGGCCTAGTTCATGGGCACCCCCCTCCCCCCCATTTTTGGGGCTCTCTCTGCCATGCCACTTGGCTAACTGGCATGTGCTCTTAGGCTGTTTGCATAGGGTTGCAGCCCTGGGGGTGGGAAGGTCACACCAAGAGCAGGAAGAGGTGGAGGAGTTGGCCGTGCCAGAACTGTCCCCTGGGCAATAGAGTTCAGGGAGTAGAAAGTTGGTCCACAAAGAATAGCAGGGTAGGGGAAAAAGGGTACTGCATCACTGCAAATTAGGTAGCTCATCTGTTGGGAGTGGCTATGCATTAATGGAATGCAAGATGGGTAACAAGGATCAGAGATATAATCATGAAACTCCAGGGCAGGCTTAAGCTGCCTAAAGTGTGCTTAAAGCTAGATTCTAGTGATAATATGTGGGCAGTTCAGGGGTCAAGGAGTTCCAGGAGCTGCCTAAAATTAAAATATGTAATAAGGCCCCAAGGGAGAACTTACTTGACACCTGCATGCCTCTTTGGAAGATATCACAGACTGTTCTCACATCATCATAGTAGTATATCAATGGCTCGTCACTATTAAGCAGTGCTGATCGTCGAGCATGCTCACCACCCTACAGAAGAGAAAGAAAAGCTGACTATTTCCAACTAAGCTGGAAAGGCACACGTGCGTTTGGTGAAAGCACTGGTAGTTAGACCGAGACAAAAACAATTCTCTCAAGAGTTATGAAGTTCAGAGGGGCCTGTTCACTGAAGTCCCAGCTATAACTACAAGTCACAATTCAGAATTTAGATAGTAGCAGAGGACCAGAATTTGTCCTTCACTCTGCTTGGCATCCTCATGCCAAATTCTCTACTCAGAATTTGGAGGTAGCATAAAGACAGGGTAAAAAAAAAAAAAAAAAAAAAAAAAAGTTTGCCATTTTTACTTTCTCTATAGGTTGGAGAGTTTTAAATAGGGTGTTTTTGATCTATGTAATGTATTGGAACTCTACCCAGCTTGGTCTTTGTCCTCCCCTCCCCCTTCCAACATATATGAGGAAAGTTGTTATCATAACCTTTCAGATTTTAAATCTCTTTGCTTTCGTAAGTTAGACTCAGCATAGCAAAAAAGGTTTTAAGAAATAAAGTAAAAAAAATTAAGTTCAAGTTAGATTTTAGGAGATCTTAAAACATATTCCAAAGGAGTTATCCATAAAAAAGGTCTATTTGAACACCAGACATAGTTCCTTAACGCACTTCATCACTCCTATACAAGGCATTCAAAAGGAGTGCCTCTTGGTCTAGTTGTCCGAGACAGGCAGAGGAGCATGCTTATAAGTTGAAATGGACCAAGTTAAACTGGCCCCAGGACCAGTTGTGTTCAATGTCTTCATTAAACTATCTGAAAGATGGCATAGAGTACACACTAAGCAAGTCTGCAGATGACACCAACCTGGGTGGGGGTGTAGTAGATACACTGGAGGGTAGGGCTAGGATTCAGTGTGACCTAGACAAATTGGAGGATTGGGCCAAAAGAAAAAGAAAAAACAACAACAACAACAACAACAACAACAACAAAACACCACATGGAGGTTCAACAAGGACAAAGTGCAAAGTCCTGCACTTGGAACAACAGAATCCCATGCACTGCTACAAGCTTGGGACTAACTGGCTAAGCAGCAGTTCTGCAGAACAGGACCTGGGGGTTATAGTGGACAATAAGATGAAGTGTGCTTAGTGTACCCTTACTGCCAAGGTGGCCAACAGCATGCTGGGCTGCATTAGTAGGAGTGTTGCCAACAAATCAAGGGAAGTAATTATTCCTCTATTCTGCACTGGTGAGGTCACATCTGGAGCACTATGGTCAGTTTTTGGGTCCCCCACTACAGACAGGATGTGGACAAGTTGGAGGGAGTCCAGTGGAGAGCAATGAAAGTGGTTATGGGGTTGGGGCATGTGACGTATGCGGAGAGGCCGAGGAAACTAGACTTATGCGGTATAGAAAAGAAGAGACTGAGAGGGGCTGAGATAGCAGCTGAAGGGTGATTCAGAAGATCATGGAGCTAGATTGTTCTTAGTGTGGCAGGTGAGAAGACAAGGAGCAATGATCTCAAGTTGCAGCAAGTGAAGTTTAGGTTAGATATTAGGAAAAAGTCTCACCAGGAGTGTGGTGTTGGAACCAGGTTAGAGAGGTGGTGGAATCTCCATCCTTGAAGGCTTTTAAGGCCCAGCTTGGCAAAGCCCTAGCTAGGATGATAATTGGGGATGGTCCTGCTTTGAGCAGGAGGTTGAACTAGATGATGTCCTAATGTCCCTTCCAACCCTAATTTTCTATGACTATGAAATACACCAAGAGAAAGTTTCACTGCTTAGTTATGCAAGTTGCCATGAGGGTAGTGTTGTCACTATTACTTGTTCACCCAATATCAGACAGTTCAGCTAGAACAGGTTTTTCAACCTGTTGTCCATAGACCCCTGGGGGTCTGCAGACTATTCATAAGGGGTCTGTGAAACATTACTATGATCAAAAGTATATGAATACCCACACTTACAATTCAAATGGGTCTGTACTTCCATTAAAAAGAAGTTGCAGGGGTCCACAAATGGAAAAAAAAAGCCACTGAACTAGAGAGTTGTTAGCAAAGTTTTTAGTCACCCAGACATAAGGTCTTACCTATGATATTACATAGGACTTCATTGCTGTTTAAGATCAAGTCACCCAGGCTCTCTCACTAAGCAGAGTTTTAAAAACTGAATCAGTGCAGATTTACATAGCTCGTGAGTTAGATGCACAAGGAAGTTCTCACATGTTAGGTTCTTTCCAATCAAATAGGTAATAGTCAGTGCTATTCTTAATCTAGAACTGGATGATAGCTACTCCTTATCTAGGTATGCAAGTTATTTAAAAAATAGTTGATGGGGGGGGTACACGCACACACACACACACTTCCCCATCAACTATTTTTTAAATTTATTTATTTACATATAACCCTGCACATGCAATTATTTTAAAATGGGACCCTCTTTAATATTAAGAGTGCTAGGCAAATCAGAGATGCTTAAGATGCCAAGACAGCAGTCAAAATCACACAGACAGTGCATGCCATTAGCCATCTTCCACCAACCAACACGTTAAAAATAACTTACATATTAAGCCTAAAAATCACTAGTTTGTGCAGGCATAGCAGGTGCTTCCCTTGCAATAAGGAGCAAGCAGCTAAATACCTTAGCAACACTAATAGATTCACTTAACTGATAGTCAAAGCAGCAAATAATTTCAGTGGTTCTCTTTCCAGCCATGGCTATTGCTGCAGCCATAAGGCCAACGCTGCCACACAGCACCAACTGTGGTTGGGATGGGCTGCAAGGTTTAGCTACATACTGCACACAACTGTTTGGTAAAAAAAAGAGCCTGCTGCAAGCTCTTTGGATGATATATTTAACAGGGCTGTGCGACGCTTCGGTCACCAATTTGATTTGTCGGAGATTCATCCCAATTTGGTGGCCAAAAATCTCCGAATTGAATCAGGAGACCCTTTAAGCTCTCTGAATCAAATCGGAGCCCTCCAAATAGATTCAGAAAGGTTCGACAATAGACACAGCTTTAAATGTTTTTTCTGTACATCTCAAGGTACAGGTGGCTTGCGAATGCTGAGATGGTGGAGTGGATGAAGTGTCCCATGGGAACATGAGGCGGTCCCCAGAGCGCTCAGCAGCAGACCCAGAAGTGGACCAGAAGCACTTCCAGGTCTGCCAGGGAGCGCATTGGGGGGGGTTTGCCAGGGCAGCACACCTTCCTGGCTCAGTGACTGGTGCCTCCTGGGTCTGAGGGGGCACCCAGGGTCCCTCCCAAGCCTATTGCCAAGCCAGGGGTCGCAGGGGCTCCCCCAGTGTGCATGGCAGTGGACCCAAAAGTGAACCAGAACTACTGCTGGTCCTCTTCTGGGTCTGGTGCCAGGCACATGGGGGGGCTCCCTCATATTCCTGTAGGATACTCCATCTGCCCCACCATCTCAGTGTGCACGAGCCATGCCTGGTACCTCAAGGTATGCACTGAATCTTCAGATTTGGTTTCGGCTAAAAGAAAATCAGGGACAGTGATCCAAAAAAAAAAACAAAACAATATCAAATCACTGTCCCCGATTCACACCAAATCCAGATAGAATATGGCTCATTTCACACACCCCTAACTTTTAACCAAGTTAGTGACTTTTCACCTCTACACATTATTTCATAGGGCAAGCTCCAGAACATACCTGCATTTGTTTAATCCTATGCTTATCCTGTGGGAGTTATAAGCATGCTACTAGAGAAAGAGGTATACTATAGAACTGTATTCCATTTCAAATGTCTCATTATCAGCTGCCAACTTCAAATATAGGACTGCAGTTTGTGGAAGGAACAAGAGGGAGGTAGCTTTATGGAGGTTCACACCTAGTCAAAGCTACTGTGTCAACCTAACAGTGGAACTGAATTAACAGACTACTGTCTATTCAGGATACCAGTATTTCTAGATTATACTTCTTGCTTGTCACTATGCCACTCCATTTTATATTCTAGTTTGTCCACTGCCAAACTAGATTCAGCATGTCAATCCAGTAGTCTCAAGGCAGCTTGCAAAGGCTTAAGTTTACAAGAAACACTTTAGTGTCAAGGTGTACCAAACAAGGATGTAGGCCAACCAACTGGATAAGCAAACTGACTGCATTTTCTTTGTGAAACAGATTTATGCACTTAGCAAAATGTGCACCTTGGACCATCAAGTAGTGAATTCCTCAAATTATTATTTAATAGTGTGGGGAGGGAGGAGGGGAGAGTGGAATCCAATACTGAAATTTCAAGAACTACCTCTATTGTTCATCATCATTTCTTCCTACAAGCAGTAGGTTACAGCCGAATTTCACACGCTACAGTTTCACAGCTGGCCAGTGATTCCAAGGTGTCAATTTCCCTCAGGAAGTTGTTTCCCCAGGGGGAGGGGGACGGGGACATGGAAACAAGGCATTTACCGTGACTAGAACCAGAGCAAAGCTGGCCTGGATTAGTTCGCTCATTTTTACTGCAATAACCAAGTGATTATGTTACTGGGTTCAGTTTCATTTCAGAGTACAGAGGAATAAGCGCTAGCCTTAGACAAGATCTTATTATCCGATTACATATGGAATGGTCTTTGGCACAGCATCCCATCTAGCAGTGCTTTTCTTCAGGTGAAGGCCAGAATGAGAACTCTGTCAATTCATCTGCAGAAGAGCTATTTATGCTTTTTATACCATGTATTCAATTAATTTTTAAATATATATCTAGCATAGAGTTATGCTAAAAGTCATGTTCTTAAGAGATCAAGAAACTCTTTACTAATTCTGAAGACAGTTATGCAGTTTCTGTTCAGGTACTGCAGATTTTTTTCATTATGGAAGTTAAACTGGATGTGAACTGAAATAGAGAAAAGAAAGGAACAGATCCTCTGAAAATTCAACAGATTTAATTTTAGCCACTATGCAAGCCAAGTTTAGCTTGCTTGACTCAAGTTTGTTGTCAGAGTTTATTTAGGGCAGGGACTATTTTATCTCATATTAAAAGCAGCAATTTCTTAGATTAAACTAACTGCTAGAAAAATATCAAAGGTGGCAAAAAAAGAAAAGTCTTACATGACTTTTAATTTTTCCTGTTGTAGTAATTCAGAAAGGCCAAGTGCAAGAACATTCAGTGGAAGCCTTACAGCCCAAGTAGACATCCTACACGTGAAGCCATAAAGCACTGACTGATACCCCGAGTTTAAAATGAAACTATAGTACTGAACTAAAACCAAGTGGTCTCAGTATCTGGGTATAGGGAATAAGGCACAGTGCAAGATGCCACTCAACTTCACATCAATATGGCTGAAGTAAAAGAAATTCTTTTGCTCCTGTATTTTCTTCTTTAAAATGAAGACTTTATGAGGTGGGGGGTGGGGGGGAAGGAAGAGACATACAAAACAATGATTATAACCATTTTCGGTTAAGACGGAAACACTGGCAGAGTACAAAGACATGTTATAGCCTAAAAGTTTTTCAAACTAGCTATATAAAATGTTAAGCAACTTAATCTGCATGTAACTGAGTAGTTCAGTCTGGAAAGGACTGCTAATCTAAAAAACTTCTTCCCAGCAAAGATTCAGAGTGCTGTTAATAAGCACTATTATCACTATGAAAATGTTAGTTTTAAAAAGGCTTTAAATCCCAAGTATGCTATGGCTTTACTGCAAAAAGATGTAGTCCCTATTTGCTGGAGAACCAAGAATGAAGTGCTACAAACCAAGAAGTTGCTTCTACTATAATCCTGAACAACAGTTATGTACTCAATTAGACTTTAAACTCTGGTAAAAACAAATTTTCTTAAACCAAGCATAACAATACACTACCAGTTATTTGTATATAAAATTAATGTTTCATTATTAGCCATTCCAACAAAGAGAAAGCAAATGTCCAAATATTGCAATCTTAAATTTTTTTGTGATTAGTTTGCTATGAATGCCAACTTACTAAAGAGTTAAAAGTGTTATAGTATTATGATATCATATGCCAGCTTTAGAATCAGTTGAAATAAGCCAATTAAGTTTGCCTGACAAACAGTTTGCCAACAAAGACAAGCTGGCCAAATGTTAATTAAAACATTTAAAGATTTGCTTTATTAAAATACCAAAGTACCACCAAAGTGGGTGCTTTTAGGCCAAAGGAACAGGAACAAGTCAAGATCCAGAACTCTCTCAAGCAGCAGTTTTACCAGTTTGTCTAGGCCAATGCTTCTCACCTTTCCCCTACTTCCCTCTCTCCATCTAGGTGCCTTGAGCCCAAGTGCCAACTTTTTGTTTTTAACTACAGAAAAATAAAAACCAAATAGAGTAAATCTGCTGTTACAAAGAGCTCAAAGACCACAGTAGGTCAGAATGTTTAACACCATCTTCAATTCAGGCATTCACTTAGTCCTACAGACTTTGAAGCCTTGGGTTTTCAGTTTCCAGACAAATCTTGCTACAAGGCAATACTCCACACCATGGTGTTAGATTCCAAGCTTATTTTAGTGGCTGCTGTCATAACAGACAGAGTGCTATCATCAAGACATCTTTACAAAGTTAGTTTGCAAGCTGCTAAACTGTGATTATAAATAAAATGCAGTCTTTACTATTAGCGTAACAGATAATACCTGCCACAAAATAGTTTGCCTCTAAGAAATGTGTTACTAGCTTAACCAATACCTATCTTTCCTCCTGGAAGTTGCCCGTGTTGCTCCTTTACAATGAAAAAGGCAGTCACCCATTTTAATATGCATACACGTTCTAGACAAGATACCTGTCAAGGGCCGATTGCTTGTTAACACTGCATCTTGTAATGATCTACTTTTTCCAAAAATGCATTTTTATCAGCTTTATCCCATTAGTTTGTAGTTATGGATCTACCCATATAGACTATTATTAGAATGGAATACTTGGTATTTAGTGCATTGTAACTGGACAGCAATTGCTTCTTAGCTACTGGAGGTGGCCCAAAGCCTCCCCATCATGAACTGCTTTCTCTTTGCAAAGGCTAGGATTCAACTCTCAGTGAAGGAGAAATGCAAAAGGAAAAGAAACTGCTTCCAATATAATACTTCACCAGCCTTTCCCCAAAAGATGCCTTAAATTTTTCATAGCCCTGGCAGCTACCCTATAAATAAAAAATAAAAAAAATTGAGAGTTCCTGGTATTCTTGTTTTATACTACTGAAGTAGTAAAGTGATCTGGACATCACTAAAAATACAAACACTTCATGAGGATCCCTGTACTACCACCCAATAAATCACACACTACCACCCAATAAATCACATGCAGAGGATAAAGTTAAGTAGCTTCCTCATCCAATTGAGAAACTCTAGAGTTAGATGTGCTAGCGACTTGTTTTAGAACTGAGGCCAACGTAAGTTTTACCAAGAACCCCAAATTACACATTGTATTCCTGACATTTAAAAAGGATCAAGTTGCCATAATAAGTGGTTCACTTCAAAAATGAAGTCCAAGTTCTAAGCATCAGAATAGGTGTTTGAGTCTATATCCATATAGGAATATCACAAAAAATAGGGAAAGCTACTATAACTGACTAGGAGCAATAGTTTGTCTGTTCAGACCTGGACAGTTTTGCACTAATCAAACCAAAAGCCTGGCCCTCAATCCAAGTTATATCCCCACTGTTAATTAAAAGTTCTTGAAATTACATTAATTGATGGGTGGAAAAATGTTCCAGAGACTTGGGGGCAGGAGAGAAAAGAAACACGGGGGACCCTATTTGCATGTACAGCTTTATAGAAGCTTTTTCTTCCTTCACCTGACATGCAGGAAAACAGCAAGCTTCTCAATATTAAAATCAGAGATCCTATATGCCTCCCAAACTTGGAAATGTAACACACCCAGATACAAGTCACACTTACCTCTATTTCCACAGACTGCATTGCTAGATCACATGGTGGTTTCAAAGCTTTGGGTCTTGTGGCATACCAATAAGTTGTGAGAGCTGCAAAAGCACCAAATCCCATGAGCGTATTTGTTGGAAGAGTGCGCACATACTGTCTGACATCACCAAGTTCTGGCATTCGTAGATGTCTAAACAATTCGTGTGCCTGCATGGTGATTTGATTGTTATTCCTCAGGTTGGACTCTGTTGGCACAAGAAAAGGTCACTTACACTAATGCACTGAATTCCCTTTCCATTTGCTCCTTCCTTTCCCCACCATCCCCAAGACAGGAATACACACTGGGTCCTTCAAGTGTCCAGATAAAGATAAAAAGGTGATTATTCTCCTAAATAACTGGAGATAAGCAATTCTCCAAAGACAGTTTCTGGTGACAAGACACATGATTAACTTCTTTAAGTTTTAGAACATCTAACAAGTGCTTCTAAAGAGCTGGGGGGGACGGGAAGAAAACCAAATTCTCTACCTCTCACAGAAAAGAAGTTCTGCCTTTGACCCTATAGAAGTTTTGGCATGACTGTCACAAGATAGTTTCAACATTAGGAATTGAAACCTGAGGGAAATTAGCAAAGTATTCACCTCTTTGCTTAGATATTATGCCATTGGCAGTGGTGTGTTAGAATACCTCTGTTCTATGACTGTCGCCACTGCAACATTTTCCACTTTACAGGTCCAGCAAGATAAGCTTTTTTCCAATAGTGCGTAGGAAGCTCAGTGTAGTGAATCAGTGTCTGAATTACCAGTACTGATAGCTGTTAAATGCATCTCCATGCCCCAGCATGACACCACAGTTTATTCCAGTTCATAGAGCAGGGTAAAACCTCTTTAATTTTTCACTTTAGTGTAGAGGTACATGGCAACATAAACATGGATAAGGAGCATATTTGGTCTGTCACTTATATACAGAAGAAAGAGCACTTGAGGGCAAACTCTCCACCTGTGCCTGCAAAAAGCTGACTGACGTGAACATATTACAGCAAGAACAGAACGGGGGGGGGGGGGGGCGGGTGAGAGAAAAAAAAAAAAAAAAAAAAAAGTGTTGCTGTCAGCTCAGCTGGTGCCCCCTCTATAGCCAAGGTCTCTCAGGACATTAGTCACATGCTGAGTCCTACAGCTCCTGCCCACTAGGCTAAAGGTAATTAGCAGACAAAAATCTGCACTGCTCTTGGGCTGGGAGGGCAGGCCAATGGAAGGAGAGTATATAAGTCACCCCACTGCACAAAAGGGCAATAGGCAACAATGTCTGTTTCAAACTCACAACTGACAGTGACATTCATAAATGCCTGTCACCAGCTCTTGCCTCCTACCACAAGATTGACAATAGGCTTTTAAGAAAAATGCAGTAGATTTACATCATGAAGAGTTGTTTCCACAAGTTGATGGTAGACCGTTTTGATTTTGTTGTAAAGCATGTGCTTTACATTTTGCCTAGTATAAAGTTATAGAAGATGAGAAAGAATGTTGAAGCCAGGTGCGTTATGCAATAAAAGCTCCAATACTTGAGGACATGAGCATGCTCATGTCCACCCCACAGCCCCCATATGCACACTGAAAAAACTTGAAAGCTCCAGTTTTGTAGACTAGAAAGCTGCACTTTTAGATTCACACTGCTGCTGACTAGGAACATTCCGGAGGCTTGATCCTAGGGACAAGGGAGACTTCAAGAGTTGTACGGCTCCCAAAGTGTCAAAGCTAGCATCTGGGTAAGAATTAGATCGCAAAAACACCATTGAAATATTTCAAAAGGGCACAGAGGAAGCAGACAGGTGGCTTTGCAACTATAGTACCTGGATCAAAACCAAGTTGAATTCCAAGTACTGGAAGGACCGTGTGGCCTTTGGCAAGGTATACATTCTGCATGCACTTCAGTTGCAGGCCTTTCCTCCCTACCTTTGGATTGTTTTTAGGCCACAGGATTATATTACATTTGTGTTTGTATACTACTTATTTAGGATAGCACCCTCACCTCTGTTGTGATACAGCAAAACAAGAAAAAAGCTGCTGGCAATTTTAAAAAGTTCATTAGGGATTTTATGCTACTAGTGCACAGACCTTTTTACCCTACCCCTTTTACATATGCAAGTTAAACAGTCCATAATTTAAGAAGCACAAAGTAATTAGGTTTTTATACCCAAGATTCCTGTGATAAAAGAATATTATTTTGCATGTCTTAAAGTGGGTGCATTTATAGATCGTAGGAAATCATAGAAAATTAGGTTTTGAAGGGACTTCAGGAGGTCATCTAGTCCAAGTCCTTGCTCAAAGCAGAACCATCCCAGACAAGGCTTTGTCTAGCCAGGTCTTAAAAACCCCCAAAGTATGGAGAGTCCACAACCTCTGGGTATCCTGTTTCAGTGCTTTACTACCTTCCTAGGGAAAGTGTTTCTTCATATTCAACCTAAACATCTCTTGCTGTAACTTGAGACCATTGCTCCTTGTTCTGTCATCTGCCATCACTGAGAACAGTCTAGTTCCATCCTGTTTGGAAACACCCTCCAGGTACCTGAAGGCTGCTATTAAATCCCACCTCAATATTCTTTTCTCCAGACCAAGTAAGCCCAGGTCCCTCGGCCTCTCCTCAGAAGTCATGTCCCCCAGCCCCCTCGCCATTTTTGTTGCCCTCTGTTGGATTCTCTCCAGTTTGTCCACATCCTTCCTGTAGCAGGGGACCCAAAACTGGACATAGTATTCCAGATGTGGCCTCCCCAGTGCTGTATAGAGAGAAATAATCGCCTCCCCTGACCTAATGGCAACAGTCCTACCAACACAGCCCAGTATGCCATTAGCCTTCTTTGAAAGAAGGACACACTGTTGGCTCATACTCAGCATACTGGCCACTGTAATCCCTAGTCTGTCTCTGCAGAGCTGCTGCCCAGCCAGTCATCCCCCAGCCCAAGATCAGGAGGAGTCATTTGTCAATCCTCACTCACTCAACCAGGGGGACAGGACGTTGTTTAAATAAGCAAGCAAGCAAGCAAGCAAATAAATAAATAGAAAGCCACCACCAATGAATGACCATCCATGGTCTCACCCTCAAGATTCCTTACCAACTTTCTAACCCTTCTCTTTCTGGTAGAAAGAGAAGTTTACTCCAAGAATTATAATCTTGGATGCTCACTATTTCTGAAGGTACTGCTCTTAGGAAGTAACGTTGAAGAGTCCCGTTTAGGCACTACATTAGGGAAATGTTGCTTACAGGCTGCTTCAGGTCTCATAATTCATCTAATGATATTATTTCAAGAGTTTATTGTGCATTTTGCAATTAAGGAACGAACACCTAAGATAGCGTAATGTTCACAGACTGTTCCTTTGCAAGATTACTGTATTTGGTTAGCTACAACTGAGTCTATAACAGTGATTTTACATAGGCTTGCAAACTGTAGAGAAAACAAGACTGGGAGTATAGCAAGAAAAGTTATAGTTCAAACCAACAAAGAGGCAAGGGTTTTTACTGTTCTCTCTTCTACTAGACAAACTGCTAGTGGAGTGGGGGGGTGCAGAGGGGAGGTTCAACAATTTTTCAGGCACAAACAAAATAAAGTTTGTGCCCAAAAGCTTGTTGAACCCTCTCCCCCCAACTACAGTTTGTTAGATAAAAAACAAAACAAATCACAGAAAAACCCTTCACCTCTATTTCCTGACCTGGACCAGCACAGCTACAGTTAAAAATTAACACCTTAAGTCATATTTTTGAGATTTATATCCCACCCCATCCAAAAGGCTCAGAGCAGCTTACAACAGACAAATAACCCACAGATAACCTATAGCTTATATTCCCTAAACACTGCTCAAGGCAAAAAACAAAAACAAAAATCTGAGAACTCAAAGTCCCCCTCACCACACATCCAACTACCACCTTCCTACCTAAACCCCTGCGCAAGCAAACCCTCCAAGCAATTCCAACCATACTTCCCAACTGCCATTTACATCCAGGTATAAGAAACCTCTATGTTTCCTTCATTCTTAAAAGTGGATGGGCAGGTGGTTGGATGAGAGACAGTGCCAAAAGCATAGTAAGAACAGCTTTATCAAATATAGGGGAGCTCCCTAACAACTAGGCTGGACTGGGCCAGGTACAGTATTCCCCCCAGGTTGAACAGGACTTGAGTTTCCCCTGATCTAGTCCAGTGTAGCCTAGCCTGCTAGTTACAGCCCTCTCCTCCAACAGAAAAAGTTGCACCTTTGAACTGCTCAAGCCAAGAGAAGCCTAGAAGCCAGATCCTCTACTTTTAAAGAGGTATTCTAATACTTCATGTGATGCAGAAGCTGACAATCCTGCCACCTTTAAGAGAGAATGGCAGTGCTAAACTACATGGTATTTTCATTAGGTAAGCTCAGAACACTTGCCAAGCTGGGGCTTAGGCGACTTTGATACCAGGATGCCTGGTTAGCAAATCATAAAGTAACCTTAGGAGATAGCGAAATGTTTGGCTCAGCCCAGTAAACAGTCACAAGGTCCCCCCTTAGCCTTCCCTTGTGAAGGCTGAACAGGTTCAGGTCCCGTAGCCTCTCATTGTAGGGTCTGCCCTGCTGTCCCCAGATCATGCGGGTGGCCCTCCTCTGGACCCTCCCAATGTTGTCCACATCCCTCTTGAAGTGGGGTGCTCAGAACTGGACACAGTACTCTAGCTGCAGCCTGACCAGTGTCGCGTAGAAGCGAAGGATCACCTCCTTGGTCCTACTTGAGATGCACCTGTGGATGCACGATAGGGTCCGGTTAGCCCTGCCAACCGTGACCTCGCATTGTCGGCCCATGTTCATCTTGGAGTCAATGATGACTCCAAGATTCCTTTCAGCCTCCGTGCTCTCAAGAAGGGAGTTTCCCATCTTATAAGTGTGCTGCTGGTTACTACTGCCCAAGTGCAGCATCCTGCACTTGTCTGTATTGAAACGCATCCTGTTGTTAGCCCCCCCTGCAACCTATCCAGGTCTTTCTGCAGCCTTTCCCCTCCCTACTAGTGTGCCCACCTCACCCCAAATTTTGGTATCATCAGCAAATTTGAACAGGTTGCTTTTCACCCCGTCGTCCAAATTGCTGATAAAGAAATTGAACAGTGCAGGCCCAAGGACCGAGCCCTGGGGGACTCCGCTGCCCACTTTCCTCCAGGTCGAATATGACCCGTCCACCACCACCCTCCGAGTACGACCCTTCAGCCAATTAGCAATCCATCTGACTGTGTAGGCATCAATGCCACAGTCGCCTAGTTTTTTTAAATGAGGTTAGGGTGGGAGAGCATCAAAAGGCCTTGCTGAAGTCCAGAAAGACTACATCCACGGCAACACCTGCATCCAATGCTTTTGTGACCTGATTGTAAAAGGCAATCAGGTTGGTCCGACATGACCTGCCCCTAATGAAACCATGCTGGTTGCCCCTGAGCATCATCCCCGATGCCAGCCCATCACAGATGTGCTCCTTGATGATCTTCACAAAGAGTTTCCCCAGGACTGAGGCAAGACTGACGGGCCTATAGTTGCCCCGGTCCTCCCTCCTCTCTTTCTTAAAGATGGGGACCACATTGGCTATCTTCCAATCATCTGGCACTTGGCCCGAGCACCATGAGTGCTCGTAAAGCTGAGCCAAGGGCCCAGCAATAACCCCTGCTAGCTCCCTCAACACCCTGGGGTGGAGAGCATCTAGACCTGGGTCCTGGGGCCAGATCCGGCCCGCCAGGCCATTCTACCCAACCCACAGGGCCCCTAAAAACATTGAGAATATTAATATTTATTTGCTCCTGGCTGCCTGTCAAAGATGAGAGGAGCCAGGGGCAGTAGGACCTAAGGGAAGCTGGTGGCAGGACCCAGCAGCAAGGCCTCCCCAGCCCCCACCCCCAAACCAGAAACCCTTGCTTAGTAGAAGCTTCTGGCCTGGGACTGTTCCTGCACCAGAGGGAAATGCGGTCCTCAACAGCTTGCCGAAACTCGGCAAAACGGCCCTCCGCCCAAAATAATTGCCCACCCCTGCCCTATCACCACTAAAAACTTTCTATAGTTGTTTTGTGGGCAGACCCTCTACCCCAACTCTAGCTGTAGCACCAGCACCGTCTCCACTTTCAGTTCAAGATTTTCCCCTTGCCTAGCCTACCCACTAAATAACAAGTTTGCTGATCAAAGGCTGGCAAGCAACAGAAGTGTTCATCTGAAGACAAAGCCGAGCTTCTGTCAGTGTTGAAAATGTGAAGTTGTGGTGAGACAAAGATAGGTGGCCTACTTCATATTAGCTTGCTAAGAGTACTATTACCTTGACACTACAAAGTTGCAGAGCATGAAGACATGACACAAGTAGCAAAACCCTTATCTGGAGAATGCAAGGCACAACAAAAAGATCCTAAGTAACAAACATTTGTGTCCTTCAAGCTCTTAAGAAGACGGAGATGGGTTTGGAGTAGAAATTGATCCAAGACCTCCGAACCTTTACCCTAGGCAGTGAATACCAGGATATTGCTAACAGTCCCTTGGTTCACACGAGCTACTTCTCTCATGTTACTCTAACCCTTCTGCCAAAACCCTGCCACAAGAGCTACTTAGAAGATACAAGTCACTGTTTAAAATCTAGTAACTTTAGGCAAACAGCATAAATTTTCAATACTGGTTGGGCAGACAAAATTTGCTTTTCTATTTGTGAAAGTGTCCCTCCAACCTCATATTAAATTGTAAAAAAGGTTAACTAGGCAGATAAAGAAAGCTCCCTTCAGACACGCACAAGAAAATACTGCAGCATCCAAGACTACAGTACAGCCTGTGTCTTGAAGCAGCAATCCAAGTTGGCAAGATGCTTTCATTCTTTGCTCCTCCTACTCACAGTAGTACAATGGTCTATTTACAAAGGGCTGCAAGATCTCCTATTGTCTATCAATAACCAGACATCGTTCGAGTGTAATGAAAGAAAACAGGAGAGCAGCAGTCAGCTTTTTTTCTTCTTGCAACAAAGAAAAGAACCAATTACTTCTCTTCGTCTCTGTATTTAGATGAGCAAGGAACTAAGCACAGAGGTTGATCATATCGAAAGATGCGCTTCATGGGTTAAAATAGTCAGGGTGGGGCTGGAATTAGCTGCATTGCTCTACTTCCATTAGTGGCCTCCCCCTAAACTGCTTCCAAGAGATTGAGTGGGATTTACAAAGTTAAAGTTTCCTACCTTCTGTACTACAGGGGGTGGCCAAAATCATCTTAAGGGTATTGGCCTATGTTTCTTTACTTGAACTGCTGCAATTTGCACTACACAATTCCCAAGACATCTCTTGATTGCTCAAGGTCGCAGGCTACAAAAATACTGCATTTATCCTGGAATAAGCCATTTTATCGCAGGATAAAATGCAATTGTTCAGACATCCAATTCCATTGTGCCAAGACAAAACCTAATAAGGTTCATAAGACAAGAAGTGCTAACAGTTAGTTCCAAAACACTGCAAAGTGTCTGAACTGATATCCTGGGATTGCACCGTTGGATCAATGGCAGAAAAGTGATGGTGCATTCAGCGACTCACTAAACCCCGATTGGAAGGGTGATGCACGTACACGCATTTTGGAACTCTTCTGTTCCAGGACAAAAAACACACAGCTTGCCCTGGGACAAAGACTCTCCTCATTCTGCCTCAGGCTGGTGATAGATATTGCAAGTGCAGAATTATGCTGAAGCCTAATGGAAGAGCAGAACATGAGAGAGGGTGCTACAGACACCCCCAGGTAGCGTTTAAAATCTAAAATAATCTAGCATCTACAATTAACCAATCACTTATGAAAGCGTTTCTCCTCCCATATCCGTATCCCCTCAAAATTCCCTCTCCTACTCCACAGGGTTGTGAAAGACTAGTCAAGTGCAGTGACAAGCAAGGGCCTTAAGAGTCCCAAAACAGCTAGAGCAGAGCTGTTCATCTGGCAGCCCATGGTCATATACAGCCCAAGGGGTTAGCCTGAAGCACCCCCAGGTCCAAGTGTTGCTCCCCCACTACTCTCCTGGTGCTGCTGGACTCCCTGGGCTCCCCCTCCCTCAGTTAAGCAGCTTGGAGGAGGGGCGAAGGGAAGAGAGAAGAGACATGGGGACCCCACAGGGCATGGCAGAGGCATAGTATGGGCGTGGGGTAGGAGAACATCCAGGTGGCATGGCATGCAGGGCACTGGCCCAGTTCAGCCTACAGTCACTCAGAAGTTGAACAGCCCTGAGCTAAAGGAAAGAGGAACTGAGCCACCTGCTGAACCAGTAGTAAGGAGGGCAGGTAGCCTAGAAGCCAACACAGCACAAAATGTTCGTGTGCTATGTGGACATAGGCTTCACAGTACTGCAGCACAGGGCTGCTCTACTCTGCTCAGGCATCAGGTCCATTGATCTCATATGGCTTTTTCAATTTAATGTAGGATTTGCTCATGCTTGTAATAGAGCAAATGTCAATCTGAGAAAGTTAAGTTGATCATGACATGACAACTCATGAACAGTTAGACTTTCCTCAGCATTACATCTAACAAAACAGCAAAGTCCTTGGATCTCCTTCCACTTTTATAGTTATGTAGCAGCTTCTCCTGAAGTTACAGGATGGCACCTTTATATTTAACATCAACATAATGCCCATAAATATTATGAAAAGGTCACTCAAGTTCTAGAAGAGTGACCCGTGTCAATTATGCCCAAGAGCCTTTTGTGCATATTAAGCTGCGGGATGGAACCGACAGCAAGCACCACACTAAAAATAAAGGTCACTTAAATGCTTCTTACTATAAATCACCAATTTGTTTTTGTTCAGAAGCATGTCTCATCCTGACATACGTTTGATTATGCCAAGCCACTGAACAGTCCCACCAGGACAATGATTAATAGGAAACAACTTATGAACAGCCCTTTTGGTGTCAGAATCTATTATTCCAATTGGAGGTGCCGATTTCCAAGTTTATTCTCAGATCCTGTAGCTAAACTTTTTCCCATTCAACTAAAAGCAGATGCACAATGTAGTCCTACACAGCAGGGCTTGCTTGGTGGCACACACCAGTAGTCTAGTTAGACTGTGGTATTTTACCAATTTCAGTAGCTTCAGGAAAGAGTGCATCAAGCAACAATACTGCCCAACTGATCATTTGAGACTGTTCACGAGCGGCACATTCTTGCACAACTTATCACCTCCAGTCTAATGCAAGAGTAAACTGATTCAGTCAAGTCAAAGTTAAATTATAACAAGATGCCTTGTTTTCACGTTTACACTGCAGTCTCTAGAAAGAAGTCAAGCATTATGGGACCACTCTTCCTCACCATCAAGTGGTCTGACCTCTATCCATAAGCCTAACACCAGTGATTCTTAATCATGGTGCTGCAAGACCCTTAAGTGCTGTGTAAACACCCACACACAATGCATAATATTAAAAAAATTCTGTCCTGCTGTGGTGGTTCTGATGTTTTTGCATAACTGCTCTATTTTTTTCTTCTTCAGAAGACTGAAAGCCAAGAGCTGGCATTTTCAGAGTGGTGCCACAAGTCTAGTAATTCTAGTATTGCGAGACAAGAAGCAGGTTGGCCAGCTTCTTTCCTATATAGTAGAAACCCAGCATTCCTTTGCCCCAATGCTGATATGCAATGTTTTACTTCCTCCCAAAAACTATGCTGCAGTGAGTATTTAATTTTAGTTAGCTAGAACAAATCTATGCCATGGAGGGAAGCACAAAGAGGCCTCCCCTTTAAAAAGGTACATACACGAGTTACTGGCAGGCTAAGAAACTTATAGTTTCTGGATTTTAGGACTGCTGCTCATCCTGAGCACTGGACAGCTCTTCGGCCCACCCTTTCTTCTCCACAAGAAAACACAGAATCATTTTACAAGGCAGGGTCTTAGCAGAAATGGTCATCCTCCTGGGCAAGTCAGCCACTGAGAAGAGTCTTGGCTCCAAGGAGAATATTGTTTTTGCTTGTCAGTAAGCAAAAAAAAAAAGTGTCTCAGGGTTAAAAATATTTATCAAAACAGCAGTTAAAGTGAGCTATCAGTCTTGGTAGCTTATGACAGCTTAACTTCCATCAGTCTTTTACCCAAAAAGCACTTCAAATAAGATACGTTCAAGTTAAAGACAAAACACATGCATTGTGCATTGCAGAAAATAAGGACATAGCCTCCAGCCATCCTAGTTTCAGAGGTCAACCTGCAAACCCCTCCACTCAGGCAACTAGGCTTAAGGTTTTCTACATTCTGTCTCATGCACCACCTTCCACTTACAATTGACCAACCCACTTCTCCCATTTGTAAGGGCACTTTTGGAGTAGTTATACTCACCAGTCATATGCAATGTATTAAGTATTTTAGATAACATTAATATAGCCTGAAGCCAGAATATGCAACCAAACCATTCTCAGGCCACCAAAAGCCAACAGAGCTGATGTGCAGCAAAACACTTGCTTGCAAGTCACAGGAAGAATCAGGGTTTGAGAGACTATTAGCTACCTGCTTCAGTTAAATGTACTTAATGGATTTCTTAAACCCTACTCTTAAGTTCTGACATGCATTTTACCCCAATTCTACTGTCTTCATTCAGTGCAATTCATCTTTCAAGACTATCCAAGACCAATCTGTAGGTTTCTTTTTGGTTACTATTAACAATGCACATAATTTAAACACATTTACAAATCCTAACAAGTCACACAGTCTGCAGTGGTAAATGTTACTTGCAGAAGGATCCATGCATATTACCCCCTTCCTCCCCGCCAAAATCACCACCAGTAAGGAACTCATACTTCCTCCTTCCCCACCCCCACATAGCAAATTGATAAGTTACACTTCAGAATCTGAGCATAAGGAATTTAAGCAGAACTAAATTACAAAAAAAGCTTCTCCCCCATTCTTTCCCCTTTGAATTATTAGGTTTAGTGTGCTCCCCTTCTCCCCTAGATTAAGGTTTTATTTGTCTTTGAGGCAAGAGCTAGCACCCTTTTGCTTCTGTGAAATCAATGACCTAGTTACAACCTCATGTTTGTAAAGTTATAGTTGCAAAGCAAACCTACAAGTTTAGATTTAAATTTATTCACTGCAGTTGTCAAATACGGCTCATACCATTTGCTCAAGGGTCTGTCTGGGCAACATTATAGACAGTAACTAAGCATTCAGCTTTGTCCTTCCATCAACCACTGTTTGAACTTTTTATTTAAAACAAACAAACAAACAAACAAACAAACAAACAAACAAACAAACAAACCTGAACATCCCACTTGTTAAGACCAAGGAATCTTAAGTCTGAACTTGCAAGGATCACTTACCAACAGAAGTGCTCCAATATAACAAGCAACACGAATGTAAGAGAAACTATTCAATTACCTAGTACTGTTATTGCCCAACACAACATCAATGAATATGAATCTGTGCAATCCTATGCAGCCTACAGCATGCACATACCTAAAGACTACTCGGATCACTTGGGAGTGTACCCTCAAACTACAAGCATGTCAGTACTGCTCAACTGGTTTAAGAACAGGTTTAGAGACTACTTATAGCAAATGAGAGCTTAAGCCACTTTGGAAGGCTTTACAATTTAGGTACAGTCACAGACAGGGCTTGATATGGCAGTGGCTTTAAACTTCAACCTTTCTAATCACAAGATCTGAGCAGCTCATCTTGTAGAGGCACCTTTGGATCCAGCCCTTCCCCTGTCAGGTCTGTCAGTCAAAGTAGAGTCCAATATGCCAGAAAGCCCACTGCAGACAGCAACGCAGAAATTCAGAAGACTGTTCTGCAATTATAAAGATGCACTCCTGTTGAACAGCTGAAGTTGAAGATATTGTGCTGGTACCTTCAAAGAGAGACAGCATCAAGTCAGAAAAAAGCTGAAGTTGCTGAAACACGCAACTTCAGTCCAATAGTGCAGATACAGCTGGAGAGTTTAAGATTACAGACCTCCACTTACTAGGAAACATAATTATAAGGCTACCATTTTAAACCCCATTTTCTTTACTCCACATCTGAATTTGTACTTTTGACAACTCCTGGAAGGGCCCCCACACAACATGGGGTGCAACAACCCAGGGAGTAACACCTGAACAGTGGCTCACTAGTTAAGACAAGCACCTGACTTAGTCACTAGCTGGCGGCTCCCTCCTCTCCCTGGTTGGAAACAGCAGCCCTGGGCAACCTGCAGCAGGCACATCCCCAGTCAGTCAGGCCCCAAAACCAGCCACTCCAAACCCTGCCAGCAGCCTCCCTCCACCTGGTTCCCTTCGTGGTAAAACATCCCCACCAGGTCCGCAGGGGAGGGGAGCTGGCTCTCCTCTGGCATCACCACAAACAGGAGCCTGTTTTTGCTGGCTTGCTCCGCCGCTGCCTTTAAAGATGGCTCCAAGGTAGCTTAACCCGAGCCCCACATCGGGCAGGGAAATGCCACTGGGAGCAGCGGGGACCTGTGCTCCCTCGGGGTGGGGGCACAGGGGGACAGAGGCTCGGGAGGGCTCCAATTAAGATGCGAAAGCTTCACGAGCATGAGTCAGGGGAAGACGCACAGTTACCGGGGGCCCCTGCTCTGACTCCCCCAGCCGCACAGCAGGGTCCCCCCGGGCCTTGTCGGCTCCCTCCCTGCCCCCTCAGAGAGACGAGGCCGGACCCGCCCCCAACGGCCCGCGGCGCCCGCAGGCTGCAACACCCGGCCCGGGGGGAAGGCGCGCGGGGAGCAACCAGCCAGGTAACGGCCGCTAACTCACTCGCGCGCACACTCACTCACTCACCCGCACGGACACCACCCGCAGCGCTCCGAAGCCCCGGCGCCGGCCCGGCCTATTTAAGCCTCCCACAGCGCGGCCTGCGTGACGCGCGCTCCGCGTCCGGCTGCGGCTGCGCAGCGAGCGTAGGGAGACAGGACACTGCACGGCACCGTACCGCGGGACGGGGCGCGCTAGGACCCCGCGAGCTGCTTGGTGGGGAGGCCGGGCGGGGCTGCCCCGTCGGCCGCAGCCAATGGCGAGGGGGCGGGGGCGGGACTAAGCGGGCGGGGCGCGGGGCTGCCCCTTGCTGCGGGTCACCGGTGCGAGGCGCCGCTGGAGACGCGAGCGAGACGCTGTCCCTCAGCGGAAGGGCAACGCAGGGATCCTCCCTGGGGAGCGCGCTCGCTGCCCCTCTGCCTCCTCCCTTGACAGAGGGTATCAGTGCCCCGCCTGCATGTGTTCCTGCCCCACCTGCGTGGCTGCTGTAGCTCAGTGAGCCTCAGCTGGGGTGCGGGGCACCCTGGGGCGCCTCAAGATCCTTTCCAGGGCTCCCCGCAGGGTTAGCACTGCTGAGCGTGCAAACACGACTCACACAATAAACCCCGGAGATTTCCAACCATAGTAAAAACATGCTGCCCGGCTGTGGGCTGGGATGCTTGCCACAGAAAAACAAAACCACCACACTGCTCTTATGATTTTTAACTAGTCAGGAAAGAGGTGAAAAGGAAGAGCTGGCGCTTTCTGAGGGGTGCCTCGAGCCTTAATGAGCGGGGCCTCATGTCTAAAAAAAAAAGATGGGAACCACTGATAGCGATGCAGGCAAGCTTTCAGGGACCGCAGGACCCCTGGCTGTGCAGCTATTAAGACAGCAGTAAAAGTCCAGCAGACTCAATCCAGGTCTTTATTCAAAAGTTTGGAGAATAAACCTGATGCTGTAAAGGACTAAACAGCTCTTCAGGGGCTGAGAGAGATGGGCAGCACATGGGAAACCCTGGTCATCTTGTAAATAATAAAGCAAAGAATATAAGCAAATCTAATAGACACCCTAAGCATATTTCTGGAGGAGGCTGCTTGATTTTCCCACACTCCTAGAAATAAAAGAATGGAGGTTCTTGAGGTATGTTCATAAATGACAAAATCATTTTTGGAGCTTGCTGAGTTTTGGCACAACTCTTTGCTTTTATGCTATGATATTTTCAGGTATCATAATCTATGTCTTCCTATATTGACATAAAAACACAATAACACCCTGTCCTAAGGGACATGGCACAGAAAGGGACTGGTGAAAATGTGCCTTTTTCCTCTTAGTAATACATCAACATAATTGCACAAGGCTCTTGCACTTCAGCATTAAATGACATACGCCACCTTATGAGGGCAGTGAATCAATCTAGAGTCCCATGTCACTATGTAAAGAAACTACTCTGGATTTCTGGAACTGACTCCACAAAGGAGAAGTTGAGTACCTTTCTGTAGGAAGGGAAGTCTCTGCAGAGATTAATGTTAATAGCAACTGCTTGAGAGCCTGCATGGATCAAAGCTGTTTAACTGGCTATCTTTGATTCTTGTTTTTTAGATTAGGGATCTTTCCCAGTGGCATTAGAAGATGCTTCCTGGCTCCAAAAAGGGATTTTTATTGTTATTACATGGATTTGTAATTCATTGCGACAATGCACCATGTTCCTGAAGAAGAGGACAACGAAATGCAAGGCTTCAGGGATTATACACTGAGCTATAATAACTGATGCATAACAGCTATCACAAATGCAAAGTTTCCTAGGAGTTGAAAGGATGTTCTGTATACACATATATATTACATGCACATCTGCAAATGTAAAACGCACCTAGAAAACTTGTGCAATCAAGGATATCAAGAGAACACACCCTACAGCAGGGATGTCAAACATAAATCCTGCAAGCAAATCACTTTGTCCACCCCCAGCCTACCAGCATAGCCGGTAGGAGGAGTAGGCTGCTGCAGAATCTGGGGTCCTTGGAGCCTGTGGACATGGCAATAAGTAGCAGGACGGCAAGTGGGGGCTGACACAGTCCAGGTCACTCTCCGTCTGCTTTGCCTGTTTGTACTCCTGTAACCCTACCTCCCTGGCTGCTGGCACCCACCACATGCTCCATGCTGAAGCCAGAGCCTGAGCTACCACCATGTGCTCTGGGTTACAGCTAGGGCTGCTGCTTCTGCTACAGCAAGGAGACCTGTGGTCTGGGTCCAAGCCAAGGCATAAGGTGAGTTTGACACACCTACCCTACAGGATATATTGCCTTATACTCCACAAATATGGGAAGGCAGCTTGTAAGAGAATAATACAGCGGACTAATGTCTTATGCAAAACCACAAAAAATGGATCTCTGCATTTCATATAAATATGTCAAAAAGATTCACATTTTAGTATTGAAAGCGCTAAAAAAAGAGTGGAGTAAAGAATGGCATTAACCTCGAACATGCACATTTTGTGTAGAATAGTGTGTTAACCACTGTCAAACTCTACATAGGGAAACCAGGTCTAATGACAATTCCCCCTCCAAAACATACATCTTTCTGAACTCAGGAGTACTATGATGAGTTACCTGAGAGTTGCAGGAACTGTGATTACCCCCAAGTTATTCAATTATCTTCTGCCCTAAGACCACTATTATAGTTCTGTTTTGTCTCTGTACTTCAGCACTCCACTAAGATTTGAGAAATGTTTATCGAACCTTACGAAAATCTTCAGAAAAGATTTCCTAGCCATATAGGCAGCTTGTTCCATTTTCCTTCTGTTCTGACAGTAGGAAAGTAGTCTTCTGAGACTAAATCTAAATCTGGTTTGCCTTATATCCACTGCCCCATGTCCTGTCCTCTACAGCAGGAGAAAACAGTTATTCTACTTCTCTGCATAGTAGCCTTTTAAACATTCAAAAAAACCTGTCGTGTCCCTACTTAATTTCCTTTTTGTCCAAACTAAACATACCTAATTCTCTCAACGTCTCCAAGCATGGCTTGCATTGCAGTCCCTTTATCATTTTTGTTATTTGGCTCTGGATCCTCTACATCAGCATTTCTCAACCCATGGGTCATGACCCAAAAGTGGGTCACAAAAATATATGAAAAGGTTGCAAACAAACTTCAAAAGTGGATTCTTCTTTAAAGAAGAAAAACATGGGAAATCATGGCTCTTCCCCTGCAGGCTGGCAGAGTTCCAGCCTTCAAGGGCCTGCTTGGGGCTGACCATGCACCACACACCCACCCCCTTCCCCACACACTGGGGGGCTGGGGCCTGGGGGCAGGGGTCAGCGGGTCAGAAGTGAAGAGCACTGGATCAGGAATAGTCATCGATGTTTGGGTCCTGGTACAAAAAAGGTTCAGAACCACCGCTCTACATGAAACGCTCCTGTTAACACAGCCCCATATTACTTTTTTTCTGCAAGTGCATCAGCTGAGTCTGTGATCTACCAATAACATCATATTCTTTGCAGCCAAGCTACTGACTAGCCAGTCATCTCTCATTCTGTATTTGTGTATTTGGTTTTTCTTCCCAAGGTGTAGGTCCTTACAGTTGTCTCCAATGGATTTCATTTTGTTGCCTATGGCCTTATTCCCCGTTTATCAAGATCCTTTTGAATTTTGTTCCTGTCCTTTAAAATGTTAGCAACTCCTCTTAATTCTGATTCATCTGTGAAACATACTCAGGAAGCTCTCTATTCTGGCATCCAAAACATTAATAAACATGTTAAACAGCACCAGATTCAGAACAGATTGCTGCAGAACCACATTTAAAACCTCCTGCCATTCTGACATTGATCCATTTATAGCTACTTTTTCCTTGTGATTATTCAGAAAATTGTGTATATACCTAATGCAATTCTATCTTGCCCACATTTCTCCTGTTTAGTTATGAAACTGACACATGGAACTGTTTCAAAAGCTTTGCCAAAGTTGGAGTATATTATTGTTGAGGGCTTCCCTTTGTACATAAAGCTAGTTACTCTGTCAAAGAAAGACATCAAATTGATTTGGCATGGTTTGTTCTTGACAAATCCATGTCGATTGCTAGTTATCACCACTTCCTTTTCCAGGAACTTCCCAGGCGTTAAAGACTTGTCTGGCCTTGTGTGCTTCCTGGGTGTAATCAGATATTTCCTGACAAGTCAGTATAGCCAGCATATCCTATGATGACGGCATTCTTGTACTCCCTGTACAGGCGAGCAAGAAGAGTCCTCACTGGGTGCATCTACACATGAAATTAGTGCACCTGAATGAACTATGGCACAGTCACACTGGAGTTTATTGTTCCTGGGCCAGTGTTTACACATGCCTGGGACCACAGCATGTTGAAGCAGGGTGGCAGAGCCCCAGTTGCCAGGAAGCCTGGGGGGTCAGCCTGCCATCCCAGAGGTGCTCCCAGGGTCAGTGTGTTACACTGGGGTTGGCTGGGTCATGAAGATGCTTCCGTGCAGGAGTAGCCAGCAGGCAGCCCCCACACTGTAGCACCCTTGTGCCCCAACCAGCCCCGGTCACTGTCTACACGTATGTTGCAGTAGGGTAAGTAACCTCACCGTAGAATAGTACTTGTGTTGGGCAGAACTATCTTACAGCGGAGTTCATTAGTTTACTGTAGCCTGATAATACTGCATCTATAGATGGTGACACTTTACTGTGGAGCTAATTAGTCAACTCCACAATAAAGTACATGTGTAGATGCCCCCACTGTGTGCCAGTTAGAGCTGGGAACCTTTAACACAAGAATGCTTGTGTTAGTTAATGCCATGTCTGGAATATATTATCACTGCCCATGTGCAGAGGATATTCAGTTCTTCCAAACCCATTTCAGTGCCAGATCAGCCGTTCCCAGATATCCTGGACAGTCAGAGGAAGGCTTGAAATGAAATCCAGGCCTACCAGTGCAGCGCCCCACAGGTAACAATGAGAAGATTATCCAAAAAAGTAGATAACACGAGCATAGCGGTTCATGGACAGTATCAACATTTGTTTGTTGGGGGAATTTTTAGATAATTTTGATATTAAACAAGTTTGTAAAAACAACATATCTGGGTGTTACTTGAGGTGAACTTTGATTGCAGTCACAGACACACCCTTTACTTCATTCATTAATTCATATTGTTCTTTTCAGGTTTGTTTGTAAAGAGGGACTGTCCGTTCGTTGGTCAAATCAGTTTTCTCTCAAACACCATCCTGGATGTATCATTTTACACAGGAAGAGCTGTCTCTTCCTTTGTTTCAACATATCTGCCTCTTTTTGCACTTAGAGGGGATCTCCAGAAAGGTAAAAATAAGGGAATGCTATGTAGAGAAGCACTTGCGTCAAATATTAATTTCATGTTTTGAATTAACTAATTAACAAAATGAGTCAGTGAAAGCGTCCTGGTTACTTAATGTTTGAGGATGTTTCTTTTCTTCTTTCTTTCTTGATGGTTATCTATAAATAGAATACAGTAGAGAGTCAATTATCTGGAAAGTCAGTTAACAAGTCAGGTAACTGGCAGGTTTTATATTAATAAAACCACCAGCCTATAGTTGAGTTTTGCTTGTTGGCAAGACAACTGTGCATTGTTTATTTATTAGTGGTTTGAGATTTTATCGTGTGACATTGTACCATATATTTATTTTCTGTTTTTAATATTTACTGAAGAGTATTTTCTCTGCTTCATACTTGAGGTTTTGATTATCTGGAAAAAAATTATTAACGGATAGTAGGAAGCTGATGATTGAAGAGAAGATAATAAGGGAAGAGAAGAATTGATTTCTGTGTGGTTATGAGGGATTTGCAAATAATTGGGGCAACTCCCTTTTAGTAGTCCTCTTATTTATTTATTTATTTGTTTGTTTGTTTGTTTGTTTCTGAATCTTCCTCATCTTCTCTTAGAGATGAACGGGGCCTGACATCTAGACTTGCTGATCAACCCCAAGTGATGTGAATGAAGAAAATTTCCCTGTGACTTCCGACCATAAAATTGTCTATCTTGACAGCACAATAGACTAAGCTTGACTCTTATCTGAGAAAATATATAGAAAGAACTCAAAAGTAATTCTAGAAGATGAGTAGGGTTGGCTTAATCCATTCTTCAGTTCTAATAAACACAACAGAACCAGGGCCTAATTGATTTATTTGCTTTAGTGCCTGGTTGACATAACATGCTGCTCCCTCAGATGAAGACGTGCAGCATAATCACACAGTACTGGAAAAACTGGCATAAAATAATAACCAGATTAAGCTTTATTAAGTGAAACCAGTTCACTTGCAGCCACTGAGATATCTTGTTTCTGGCTTTCTGTTCAACAATACTTCTTTTTTTCTTCTTCAACTTTAGCAAAAACTCACTAAATAAGTGAGAAATATCTTTGAAATACTAGAAGGAAAAGGAAAAGAAAGAAACTGATCAATTACAAGGGATAGAGTTTTCTCTGCACTTCATATGAATAATAACAATATTCCTTTTAAAACTCAAAGGTTTCCTAACAAACCAAAGAGTAACTATAAGGATGGTTTGCAACTAGTGGAATACAAGGAGCTAAACAGTCAAGCACTATAAGCAAAATAACCATGCCTGGCACATCCTAGTGTTTGGGGAAATATTTTATAAAAGGAAAAGCTAATATTTGTTATTATTCACTGGCTTTCATAATGTTCCCTTTTTAAAAAGGTCAGTCAGTACAGCCTGTGCTCACAAATGGACAAGAAACTACAGTGTTTACTTTCAAAATGGCTTAACAATTGAGGCTATTGAATGATAAAGCTACATTTTAAATGTGTGTTAAATGTAAAGTGATAACAAGAAGGTTGGCTTTAACTGAATGTTCTCTTTTGGCAGTATTTTTCTTATGGTAACCAGAGCATGCGAGTTTAGAATTTAAAGATGACCTGATTCTGTTTTTAAATCTATTTAAACTGCAATTTAATACCAAAATTCCTGTCAGGGAATAAAACACTTGAGGATAAGTTTGTGTGTACACTCAGGGTAATCCTTCCTGACTGACAACAATGGAATAAATAATTTCATAGACAGAATTCTTCAGCTTCGAGTTAGTCAACATTTATATAAAGCAAAAGGAAACAGTAGCATTCAAAATAACTTTTAATTAAAACACATGATGAGACTAAAGTTTGAAATGACCCTAAGTGTGTTTCTACATTCCTCAACCACCCACACTTATTAAATACTTCAGCCAGAACTGGTGCACAAACAGTGCAGGCCTATGGCAAGCCGCAGACTTTGTCTTGCTTCTTTGACAACTTTGCAGTAACTCTTGGTTCCTAACAATGCACAAAGCCCAATTCTATGAGGCTGAAGGAATCCTGGCATTTGGGCAATATCCAACATATAGCATCTGAACATACTTTAGCCCTTCCAAAACCTTCCTGATAAACACTGTATTCCATACACTGTAAGAATTCCTTTAGACTCTTTCAGCTTAATGTTAGCCTCTAAATTTGAACCAGATCTGGGAAAGAGCTCAGCAAAGACTTTAAAACCTACTAAAGTTACTGGGAACCTTTACAATGATTTCAATTGACTTTTTACCAGGTCATGAAAGGTGATTTGATGTTAAAGCAAAACTTAATCATTTAGCATCATTTGCAAAGAAGCTTTAACTTAACCTCTGTTTGTGTGCACACAATGACTTGAAGGGGGCAGGGGGCGGGGGAGTTGCTGCATGCAAGGACTTGTATGTACAAATGGGTTGTATGCGTGTGTAAATTTTATCATGTGAAAATATAAATTCAAATGTTTCACTGATACATACAGGTAATAATGCTTACAGGCCATGCACAAGTGTTCATCCACACATAGAAAAGTCAGATTTGACAATGTGGCCCTACATTTCAACCGCATATGACAAAATTGATGGCCAAATCCATAAACCAGATGAGAACACATAAATTCACAATGCATCTGGGAAAGAGATTTGCAGGTTCCTTTCTCTGAATCAGATGACACATTTTCAGGTGCTTCCTTTCACATGGGATAAGTACAGATAGTCAACAAGCTCGAGGCTGAATAAATTCAATCTTCACAGGTTAGTCTAGCTGCATAGATTGAATTGATCAGCAGGAGAACAGACATTCATTTTTTATCCCAGAAATGCAGTCACATGCCTGCAATGACCCAGGCCACAAGCCAGGGGTGCTAGAGCATGCTTCCCTGCTCAGCTGGAGAGACAACTTGGGCCAAGGCCAGCCTACCCCACCCTGCAAGAAGGGGTTTTCAGGGGAGGTGCAAAACATTCTGGGGTGCTGGGGGACTGTAAGCTAACTTGAATTGAGAAGGAATCTGGGATCAAAGTTCAGTAAACCGCTTTAACCTAAATCAGCTAAGTCTGAAGATCCATCCAGGTTTATCTTAAACCAGTTTTGGCCATTTTGAAAGTGGTTTATGTATACTGAACTTCTGTTGTATTACAGATTTGAAATGGTTTCTGATCACTTATACCAGTTTATGTGTAATTTCTGTCCCTAGCCATGGTAGCCAAGATATATATTTCCACAAAGAGAAAGACAATTATTAAAACTCAGGAACAAACAACAGCTACATGTAAAAACACTGAATTCTAACAATCTTGCAACTTGTACTGGATGCATGACCCCTGTGATTAACAGAATGGCCCCTCTTTGAGAAGCATGGGAGCGCCTAACAATAGGTATGTCTCCACTGCAGAGTTAAAGCAAGTTACTGTCTGCATGTGGGCTCTGCACTTACTCAGGAGTAGCACTGAGATTTCTGGGGACACATCCAATGATTCTTGGTGCTATACTAAGCAAGGCAGTTCTGTCTGCATGAATCTGTCATTCTTGGATGCCCAGCAGCCTAGCTTCAAGAGGAGGGTGGAAAATATTTGCACTCCTCCTTCTCAACCCCAGCTCCCCTGCCCCCATCCCCATCCCTTAGCTCATACTTTTGTAAATTAGGCCACTCACTCTTCTGAGAAGGAGATGAGGGTTAAAATTCCCTCAGTATGAGTAGGGCCAAGAACCAAGATCTTCCACTTGATGGCTAAATGTTTTATCCACTAGGCATTTTATAAAAGCTAGGTAAACAAGCTTTTCCTCTAGCTAAGGATTTGGAGATTTCAATATAATTTTTGCCCTCTTCCAAATGGAATTGGATTGTAGCTAACACTTCACTTGTTCCCCCTTGGGTGTCTCCCTTAATACTCACTTTCCACTCCTTGAAGTTCAAAATTTAAAAAAAGAGGAAAAGGGGCATGAAATTTTCTAGTTATTGTTAGTGATAGGGATAAAAATGAGATTCTTCTTCACAGGGCTCCTCCTTCCTTATATCCTGCCCTCACCATGCCTATGCAGGCACAGGCCCATGATCTCCTTTGGCCTCATCCTCACAATAAGTATGATGTGGCGACTGATTGTTGACCAGGTGTTCTAGCCTCTTGGTCACAGGGAGCGGCTATTAATAGTCCATTACTTGTAGGTTCACAACACCCACTTAGTCTTTACTTCATTGTCCCTTATTTACATCATGCCACCAGCTATATATCAGCATTCGACTGATTTGCTTTCCCTTCACTCATCGATTAACGAGTGTATTCATAGTTAAATATGTCCTTATTTGGGTCTATTAGTTAGCAAGTATTGTACATTAATTAATTTGTATTTACAGCCCATCAACTATCAGGCATATCATCTTTATTTATATTTCATCAATTAACAAGTTTCTGAGTGCCTTGTCAATTTTCTTATATTTCATCAGCCTACTCAGTTAATAAGTCCATCAACTCTTAATTAATCAATTCCTATATACTTCATCCATGAACAAGCTGGTTTATTAAAAAGCTTCCCAGCCTTCACTATATTAATTCTTCTGCATCTCACTAATTGATTAAGTCAATTTTGACCCTGTTTCTCATTTAAACTTACTGGGAGTTTACTCACCTCCAAAATCCCCAGTCAATTAACCCGGTTCATCATTCCTGGGGAGAACCTTATTGGATTCACCAGTACTGGTAGGTCTCTTGCCCCTGCTGCAGATCCCCTCATTGCCTCTCCTGTAGAGGTATTTGTCCTTCCCTTGCCCCACTCTGGGTCTGCCTCTGGCTCAATGTTCCAGTTCCTCTTATCAATTTCATGCCTCCACACGGCGTGCATGAGCTCTGGCTCTCTCATGTGTCCCCTCCCTAGGAAAGATCAATTGTGCCAGCAGCTCCCTTTGACTTCCGGCAGAACTCGTGCTGATAAATGGGAGTTGTCTTCAGTCACATGTGGCCTCATTCAACTCCATCAGGCTGGGGGTGTCACCATTGTTCTTCGGGCAGCTGGCTACATGGTTCCAGCAATCGTGTCACTGTCCCTCTGTTCACTGGTAAATTTTCCCATGGGCTGTGGTCCAGCAGGTCATCCAGACCCATAACAGGGACCAAAGCCATTTACAGTGCCTTATTGGAGTATGTACATAGGCTAAGGCTAGTTGCTTAGGACATTGGGGGCCAATCTTTTTTGTTAGATGTGCCATCAGTTGACCCCACAGCCTTCTATGTGCCATTCCAATCCCCACCTCAGTCTGCTGTTCTGCTTTCTGCTCCCTGCCCTGTGTTCCCTGCCTGGTCTACTGTTCTGCTTCCTACTCCCTGCCCTATCTGCCACTGTGCTACCTGTTCCCTCTCAATCTGCCATGTGCCACATACAAAGTCTGCCTGTGCTGCTTGTGGCACTAGGGCCACAAGTTGGCTGCCCCTAGTTTACAGATCTTTCCCAGTGAAAATGGAAACACAAAAAGTATCTAGACTTCATAAAGGAATTCTGTCTGCTGTGCAGGGTGGAATAAAATCATGTTTAGTTACTTAGCCACCTAAAAGCTATGCAACTGTTACTTAGTTATTTCAGATGAGGTCTACATACCTAAATGAATTGTTGCCACTGGCAAGTCTTTTCAGGTACACTGTACTTGTCCAACTGGGATGCTTTTTGAACCAAAAGCAGTGTAGCCACCTCTGCATGAAACTGGGAGGCAGGCCAGTTAGCACTCCTGAGTGATACTGGCAGTTACTCAATTCACAGGCTTGTGAGTGGGCCTGCAGAAGTAGCAATTTTTCTTCTGGTTTAGGAGGCAGTCCACCTGGGACAAAAAACTGCACTTGAATGCAGTGCCTTCTGGGAGGGTGAGTTTAGCATGCAGACATGGCTATAGGGCCATAATATGATCCAAGCCATAGTATCTAGCTTCCATGAACAAAACTTTACAATCCTGCAAAGGATGAAGATGGCTGGTACTTATAGAAGACCAGGCTATGGGAGCAATAAATATTTTTGGCCATAATTGTATCCTCAAGGAGTGTGTCCACATATGCAAGCGTGTGTGCTTGCAGCAGCTCAAATAGAAACAGTGCAAATTTGAGCCAGGGCTTTTTGCCTCAGCGCACATGCCCAGACATGCACTTTGGTGTGGGGCAAATTGTGCCACTTGGGGCAAAATAACCCTGCCTGTGTTCTCCTGGATCTGCAGCCAGGGGGAGCTAGAGCCCGGGGCCAGCACCTGTGCTATCCCTGGCAGTATAAAAAGCTGCCCTGTCCTGGCCCCATCAGTACAAAAAGCTGCCTTGGCAAGTAGCTCAGGGCTACTTGCTCTCAGGAGCTTCTGGGGCCCAGCCAACTGGTACCTGGGGACACTACCCCTTGTGCCAGCTGGACTGCTGAGGCAGTCCTGAGAGTTCCCTTCACCCTCTACCCACTGCAGCAGTCTGGCGGTGGGGGCTGCTGCCTGGCTGTGACCTGCTGTGCACCTGCCAGACCCAGATGGGGACTGCACAGCTAGTAGAGGCATCTGCACCTCTGGGCCAGGTGCCAGTGGATTGTGGCTGCAAAGTTGACCTTTGTGTGGCACTACTGCCATGTGTGCCCCTGCCCGGCCATCTGGGCAGCTATCGTCTGGAAGATATTCCAGGTGTGGTGGCCTGCTTTGAAATGTCAAAGCATGTCCTCCTGGCCCCAACTGGCCAGGGAGTCAGCCACCTCCAGCTGGGTCCAAGGTACCATCTCTGAGCAGGCAGGGTCCTGCCACTGGCCTCCCTAAGAGGAATTGTGGTGTTCCCTATTTGAAAACTGAAAAATTCCTGATAAAAAATCCCAAAGTCACTCTGTAAAATATCCCAAAATCCATGTTCCTCCACAATTAAAAGAAAAGAGAGAGAGAGAGAGAGAAAGTGAGAGATAGTGATTGGTTGGGCAATGTTTTATTGATATATCTACAGTGTTAAAGCAATTTGGAAGCCTACCAGTGTCTCTATCATCACAATAAAGTGAATTCTAAATACCTATATGTTTTGCTGCCCTCCACAGGAGCCACAGCCCCCCAACAGGGGTTATAGCCCCGCCACAGGGGCTACAGCCTCCCCCTCCCCCCCACAGGGGCCAAATGGCCCTCACAGGGGCTACCAGCCCCCCTGCAGGGCCCACATGCCCCACCCCCACTTGCTCCCCCAGCCTCCTAGATTGCTGCCCTGCCTGGCCCTATCCCCGCTGGCTTCTGCAGGCCCCCCAGTGGCTGCCCCACCCATCCCCATCCCCTGCTTACATCCTCAGCCCCTCAGTGGCTGCCCCCCCACCCCAGCCTCTGACACTTAAAAAAAAAAAGCCTCTACTCACCACAGTAGCAGGGGCTGTGGCAGCTTCCAGGCCTTCTGGCAGAGCCTGCCCCATGCAGCATGGGGCAGTGGGCACCAGGCTGAGGCCTCTGCAGCTGTCACCTGGCCCTGCGCTGTGCAGGAGGGGGACCCCAGTGACCCCAATGGCAGCTGCTACTGCCAATGAGTGCAGAGGTTTTTTTGTTTTGTTTTTAATTGCAGGGATGCTGGGCCTGAAGGGGCAGCTATTGGGGTGGGCTCAGGGGGCTGGGGAGGATAGGGCCAGGAGGGGCAGCAATGGGGGTGTTGGGATTGACCCATACCATGAGCACAATTTCAGCTATCCTTATAGAGACACATTTCCTACCATTTTTATATGGTTTCTTTGTCACTAGATACTGAGAGTCATGGACTCAGGTAGGGTGAAGGAAGTTGGGCTCCTGGGACACATCAGCTGCCTTACATGGAATCTACTGAAATATTAGAACTTCAGTCTCCCTTTCACTGTCTGTAAACCCACCTCCCCAAAGTAAAATCCCTTTTGGGAAAAAGAGGTTCTGGAGGCTATAGCAAGGTGGGGGAGTCATTGGCAATATGCCTCCAATGGAGTAATATTGCCCATGAACCTGAAGTGGGAGCAATAGCCTCTATGGAAGTGTTGAGATTATGAAGTCTGGTCCTGAACTTCTGGGGACCCTTAGTATTTTTGTGAAGCTCTAAAGAGCCTTGGAGTTTTGGGAATTAACCCCCTGTTCTTTTCAAAGGGTAGGTATGTCACGTGGAGGATTTACTTGTTTATTATTCAAGACCGAGGTTTCAAGAGTGCTTTAAGTGCCTCACATTCATTGAAAGCCAATAGAAGTTGAGCATTTAACTTTTGAAAATGCCACTCCAAAATATCTTTCCTGCATATGCCAATAACAAATTGTTCTTTACTGCCAAGTGGCCGAGGGGCTGTACTTAGTGCTATTTTTTATTTTTTTTAAGTTTAAATTATTTAAAATCAACATCAAATCTAAGCACATAAAACTATTTTGAAACCTCAGTAAAGAGCCTGATTTTTTGAAGCGGTTACTACCAACCATTCCTAGTGAAAGGATCAGACTTCAGATATTCTGAACAATTCGTATTTTTCTGACTCTCCTACTATTTAGTTGGGTAATGTAACTGTGTCTCAGGGTGTTGCTAGACATCACTTTTCTTACATATTAAATGTTCTTAAGACAGGAGCATCCATGCATTAATGCAGGAAGAGAAGAGCTAAGCGTCCTCCTAGTGTCTCAAAGTTACACCTCTTCACAGAAGGATTATCTCCATCTGGCATTAGCTCACATTGTGGTAATATCAGTCTGCTCCATGGGGCCATTACCACCAATTTGCAGTCTTCCAGTATCCCTGGATGCACCATTCCTAGCTCCCCCTCCCCCATGGACAATTTATCATCTAGACTGCTCTGCGCTGACAGAAATCTGGGCAGCTATGGACGAGTAGGGAGCTGCAGGAAGGGGAAGGAGGGGGGAGAGTAGGTAAGTGGGAAGCTGCTGGGGATCCATGGCAGGTGGTAGATGCAACAGGTGAGTGCACAGCTGGGTAGCCATGAGACAGACTTAGCAGCTCCTAGCCACACCCCTGCTTTCCAGCCATCTAACAGCAAGTCAGAGCTATGCACAGTAGAGAGTGTATTAATCCTAAATGTATGACTGCTCGCAGCACTTGCTATCTTCAATACCACCTAACAATACTTAGAGTTAACACGTGATTACCCTCAGGTAACCTCACACATTGCAAAGCTTAACGCAGTTCAAAAATCTCAGGTCTGAGTATTTTTAAACTTGGTGGCATTATAAGTAACACCTACAATGGCTATTAACTGAAAGAGCTCCAAAGGGGGAAAATACTAGGCCTGTGTGAAGCGGTATTCGCTTCGGATTCGGATTCAGCCAAATCAGGGGACAGTGATTTGATTTGGTGATTCGAGTCACTGTCTCAAATTGATTCAATCAAATCAGCCAGGCCCATCCCCCGCCCACTCCCCCAGTCCGGCAATGGCTGCCCCTCCTGCCCCAGCTCCCTGCACTTTGGAAAAAAAAAAAGCCCTGACTCAGCAGGTGCTGCCGGGCAGGGGGAATGATCCCTGCTGCCCCCCACTGCCCCATGCTGTGTGGGGGCTCTGCACAAGCCCCACAACCTCTCTCCCACTGTCCCAGTCCCCCCATGGCTGCCCCGCTCACTGTGGCTACGGACCTTTAAGAAAAAAAACAAAGAAAACCCCAAACTTAACACTCCTGCCGGTGGGGAGGCAATCCCCATTGCCCCGCATCACGTGGGGGGCTCTGCATGAGCCCCCTGAAGCCCCAAGGCTGCTGCAGGAGCGGTAAGTACCGATGTTTTTCTCAGGTTTTTTTTTCTTAAAGGGCCAGAGCTGGCCCAGGCAGGGCATCCATGGGGGGGCTGGGGGAGCGAGGGGGGGCTGGAGGGCTCATGGAAGAGCCCTGCGATGCAGCATGGGGCAGTGGGGGGCAGCAGGGATTACCCCCCACCCAGCAGCACCCGGTGAGTGGGGCTTTTTTTTAAAGAACTAGGAGCTGGGGTGGGTGGGGCCACCATGGTGGGGCTGGGGAAGTGGGCAGGGGTCAGGGAGGGCTGGGGGAGCAGGCAGGGGATGGGGCCCCCCCATGGTCCCCTCTCCCCTCCCCCAGCCCCTCCTCTCCATACCTAATACCTACCAGTTCAGAGTCCGGCTGGAGCTCCCTGCTGCAGCCACCAGGGACTGTGAATCGTCAAAGCTCTCAACATCTTTTCTGAAAAAAAGCTTCAGAGAGCTTTGAATCGATTCGGACCTTTTAATTGGTCCCCTGATTCAATTCGGATTCAGAGATTCGGTCAGTGAATCAGGCCATATCTCCTCCGAATCGAATCACCACCTGAAGCTTCTCACAGCCCTAGAAACTACCTGCCTGAAGGCAGATAGGCATAAGCTTTTGTAAGTGACAGCCTACTTCATTAGATGCCACGAACAAAGTAGGATGTCACCAATGACAGCTTGTGTAAGATGCCTTTTAACTTGACATCCCATACATGTACAAGCTCATTGTCCCACTTTAAGGACCTCTGAAGTCTCTGAGAACACTTTTTCCCAGGACAAATTGGGGCTTATTCAAGTTAATTACCATTCATTTCAGGTACGAGCTATATGTGTAAAGGACTGCGCTGCTCTTTTCATAGTTGGTAGGGTCGGAGGGGACCTAAGCAGATCATCAAGCCTGACCCCCTGCCATGGGCAGGAATGAATACTGGGGTCAAATGACCTCGGCTAGGTGATTATCTAGCCTCCTTTTGAAGACCCCCAGGGTAGGAGCAAGCACCACTTCCCTTGGAAGTTGGTTCCAGATCCTAGCCACCCTGACTGTGAAGTAGTGCCTCCTAATATCTAGCCTGAGTCTACTCTCAGTCAACTTGTGGCTGTTATTCCTAGTTACTCCTGGTAGTGCTCGGGGAATCAGGGACTCTCCTGTTCCCCACTGGTCCCCCCTGGTAAATTTATAGACGGCTACCAGATCCCCTCTCAGCCTTCTCTTGTGGAGGTTGCACAGGTTCAGGTCCCGTAGCCTCTCTTCATAGGGCCTGCCTTGATGCCCCCTGATCATGCAAGTGGCCCTCCTCTGGACCCTCTCCATGTTGTGCACATCCCTCCTGAAGTGCAGAGCCACGAACTGGATGCAGTACTCCAACTGCGACCTGACCAATGTCGCATAGAGGCAGAGGATCACCTCCTTGGACCTGCTGGTGATGCATCTGTGGATGACAAGGTGCAGTTAGCCTTACTGACTGCATCCTCACATTGGTGACCCATATTCATCTTGGAATCAATAATGACTCCAAGATCCTTTTCTGCCTCTGTGCTGATGAGAAGGGAGTTCCCCAGCCTATAGGTATGCTGCTGGTTCTTTCTCCCTAGGTGTAGTACCTTGCACTTGTTCATATTGAAACCCATCCTATTCTCATCCGCCCACCCCTGTAACCTGTCCAGATCCAATTGCAGCCTGTCCCTCCCTTCTATCGTGCCCACCTCTCCCCACATCTTAGTCTCATCCACGAATTTGAACAAGGTGCTTTTCACCCCCTTGTCCAAGGCACTGATGAAGATGTCAAACAGTGCGGGCCTGAGGACTGATCCCTGAGGGACCCCACTGCCCACATCCCTCCAGGTCGAAAATGACCCATCCACCACCACTCTCTGGGTGTGGCCCTCCAGCCAATTTGCGACCCATCTGACCGTGTAGGCATCAACACCACAGTCTCCTAATTTTTTAATGAGAATGGGGTGAGAGACAGTGTCAAAGGACTTCCTAAAGTCCAGAAAGACTACATCCACCACGACACCTGCATCTAAGGATTTTGTGACCTGGTCATAAATGGCAACCAGGTTGATCTGACAGAACCAGCCCCTAATGAACCCATGTTGGTTGCCCGTAAGCATAATCTCCCTTGCTGGTCCCTCAGAGATATGCTCCTGGATAATCTTCTCAAAGAGCTTCCCCAGGACCAAGGTAAGACTAACGGGCCTATAGTTTTCTGGGTCCTCCTTCCTCCCTTTTTTGAAAATGGGGACCACATTGGCCCTTTTCCAGTCCTCTGGCACCTGGCAAGAGCACCATGAGCACTCGTAAAGCTGTGCCAGGGGTCCTGCAATGACCCCTGCCAATTCCCTCAGCACCCTGGGCTGGAGATCATCTGGACCTGCTGATTTAAACATGTCCAGCCCCACCAGAAGTTCCCTAACTAGGTCCTCTCTGACCCTAGGCCTGGCTGTGCCTCTCCTGATTCTGTCTGGAATCCCCGTGGGGGGTGGGGATGTCCCGGTCCTTGCTCAGTAAAATGGAGGCATAGAATTTGTTAAAGATGTCAGCTTTATCGTCTGGTGCAATCACCAGATTGCCAAGCGTGTCCTGCAGATGCCCAACGTTACCTGGTGCCTTCTTTTTACTCCCTATTTAAAAAAGGGACTTCTTGTTATCTTTGATCCTGGTCGCTAGTTCTGTCTTCACCTTAACCTTCCTAACCGCCCCCCTACAGTCTCAAGCAACAGAAGTATAATCCTCCTTGGTGATGGCCCCTCCCTTCCACCAGGTGTCTGCCTCCTTTTTAGCTTTCAGGCATTCCTGAATACCTTTGGTGAGTCATGGGGGCTTTTGAGCACTCTTGCTCGCTTTGATTCGCGTTGGGACTGTCACCCTTTGGGCTCAGAGGATCGTCTCCTTAAGGAACAACCACTCGTCTTGGACTCCCAACTCCCCTACCGTCCGGGACCTCAGTGCCTCCCTGACTAGACTTCTTAGTTAGTTTTAAACTTTGGGTGGGTCAGGAATCAAAGGGGATGCAAATGCCCCAGTTCCCCCCTCCCCCCGCCCCAGATCTGCTCCTGCTAACTACTTGTCTCTGCTCATGGATGGTTAAACCAACTGAATTACAGGTTTATCATGTCTTATTAATGTGTGTCAAGTATTTTGAGAAAGGTACCTAACATGCAATTACTATTATAGAATTTCTTAAGACCCCGATGTGTGCAATTTTAAAAAATCATGCAAAAATTTTAAGTGAAATCCCAGTCTTTGTAAAAGGCAAACTCCCATTGACTTCAATAGAACTGGGATTCCACTCCTGCTCTTACATGACAGTCCTTGAATTCAGGATTCCACCATATTTCTATAGTAGTTGGTGACACAGAATCTTTGTTTGTTTGATTGTTTTAAAATAGGGAACCTGTTCTTGCTCTTCTACTTTTAAAGAATTGAAATTGATTAGTAGAAAGGGGCTGGAAGGTGCACAAAGAGGTCATCTAATCCAATCCCACTGACATTAGGTTCATCTCTCTCTCTAAACCATCCCAAAAAATGTTTGTCCACTTAAACACTGCCAGTGTCTGAATTTCCACAGTATCTTTAGGTAATCTGTTCTAGGTCTTAACCACCCTCATTATTAGAAAATTCTTCCTAACAGCTAACTTAAAACCCCTTCATTGTAATTTAAACTATTATTTCTTGTCCTGTACCCAGAGAGGGATTCTTGGTAAACTGTTTGGGGTCCTGTTTGGTGATGCTTGCCAGACATTTAAGGCTGCTGAAGAAACAGGAATCATTGGAAATGGATGGAGGTAGATTTTGACCCAGAGTTGACTAGACAGAGTGCATGGGAAAAGGCTGAGGCCAAAGTCAGAGACTGGGACTGTGGCAGCCTTTCAGTGGGGGGAGGGTGTGTGGCACACATGAGGTCAGTGTTGCTACTGGTGCTTTTGTACACCACACTGACCTTCCTCCCCCTTACAGCAAATCACCCATACAATTCAGAGAAGTATGTGCATCTTCTTCTGGGGCTTCAGATAGGAAAAGTTTGCAAGGACCAGATTATATAAGACAAAACAGACCATGAGCAGAGGAATGCTGGATGTCCTGTTGTTCCTCTGGGCCAAGTACATGAGCCAGATCTGTAAACTGGTGACCAGGGCAGAATCTAAAACAGCCTGCTTCATAAGATACTTCACAGTGCACCTGTTGTGATACTGGCAGGTGTATACACCACCCTACTCAAGCCCATGGACCATGGAGATCCCACAATTCTATGAGGTCCTGAAATGCCCCATGAAAACCACTGTAAGATGCAGGAGGTTGTAAGGGCAAGAGACAGTTTGTCGCCTGTGGACTTACTACCCAGAGACAGCTACCAGGCCATGTGGGAGTGAATCCACAAGGAACTATAGAAGGAGCACAGTGATTTGAACTCGCAGGTAGCCCAATGAGCACTCTCTATGTGGGCATGGGAAAACAGTGAGGAGCAGAGAAACCCATTAAGCTGCCCCAGGCAAACCTGCCAGTAGAAGGCTGATCACCTCCTCTGATACTGCCCATTCACCAGAGGGGTGTGGAGGAGAGTAATTGTACTCCTCCTGATGGGGACAGGGGTCAAGACTCTGACAACAGAGGTAGTGCTGTTTGGTCAGCAGGGAACCCCGACAGCTTGCTTTGACCAGTTCATCTCCTGCTTCAGGAACACCCTGTGAAAGATCAGGAACCTTCTCATAAACAGCCACATGAACCTCTTAGTCAAGGACTTCATCAAAATGGGACTGCGTGAAATGCAGGAGTACTACAGCAAGATGTTTGAAGACAACGTGGAGGAGATGGCAGAGATCGTATGAAAAAGAAAAGACTGCTATAGACTCTTCAGAGGTGGGACCACCACCAGAGAGAATGACGATGATGGCTGAGATGATGACCATGACGATGATTGCAACAACAAATGAAAGGACTGGGGAAACAGATGGGGAATTGGGGAGTAGGGGACACTGAGGCAGTCTTCTGCCTTTATTCCAGTAGCTAACCTACCTGATAGATAGGTAGGTAGATATCTCCATATTCCATTCCCAATACTCTATAAATCATCTATTTCAATAGTGTAATAAACACTGATGATCATACCAATATGTCATACCAATATGTCATAGTTTCATAGTGCTTAGGGTGGGAAGGGACCTAAACAGATCATCAGGTCTGACCCCCTGCCCCAGGCAGGAACGAGTGCCGGGGTCATAACACCCCAGCTAAATATCTGTCCAGCCTCCTCTTGAAGTTCCCAAGGTAGGAGAGAGCACCACCTCCCTTGGGAGTCCATTCCAGAGCCCGGCAGCCCTAACTGTAAAGTAATGTCTCCTGATGTCCAGCTTGAACCTGCTCTCTAACAATTTGTGGCTGTTATTCCTAGTAACCCCCAGTGGTGCCTGGGAGAACAGAGCCTCACCCGTGTCAAGTAGAGATCTCCCTATAGATTTAGTTAACAAGGAGCAAAAAATGAAGTTTGCAGTTATACAGAGTTATGTGCTCTTATTTCTCTCTGTTGTTGTTTTTGAGATTTAAAAAAAAATGAGCCTCATACAACTTTGGTTTGCCTTAGAGACTTAGGTTGGAATCTCAATTTCATGTATGTCAATGGGAATGTTGCAATGTCAATGGCAACAGAATTTCAGGTTTAATGGGAAGTCATCCTGAACTAGACATGTATTTCTAGCTGGCAGTGAACAGCTGCAGAAGGACCTCATAAAATTAAATGGATGGGCAACAAAATAGCAGATCAAGTCCAATGCTGAGAAGTGCAAAATGAAGTATGTAGGAAAGAACAACTTGGGAATAATCACATACATGGTGGTGAGCTCTACATTAACTGGTACCACCCAGGAAAGAGATTTTAAAATTATTGCAAGTAGTTCTCAAAAACATCAGCCTAGTGTTCAGCATCCATCAAAAAGGCTGCAATGTAAACATCAGGAATTACTAAGAAGGGGGTTGCAAACAAAACACAAAATGCCTTTATACCAGTGTATAAATCCACATACTCACTTTGAACTCCAGGCCAGAGAGTGTGAGTGCCTGGATGAAGCACCGCAGCCACTTCCAGGAGGGGCGCAGCTGCTTCCTGGTCAGTGCAATTGGCCATGCCCCCCCAGTCGCTGACTGGTCACTGGGGGCAGCACGTGTCCCCCCGACTAAGATGACACCAGTTGCCCATATTGAACTCTATATGCAGTTTGGTCCCCCCACCTTAAGTAAAACTAGAAACATACAGAGAAAGGCAATGAGGATAATCACTAATCATGGGCATGGGAAGCTTTCCATAGGAGGAGAGACTAAATAAGCTAGGACTTTTCAGCTTAGAGAAAAGATGATCTAAAGGGGCATGGGAAGATCTAGGATTTTGAAAAGGGGGGTGTACATGGTGTGGTACCTCATCACATCTACCACAATGCATATTTTTCTCCAGGTAAACAGAAACTAGAAGCTTTACTAATATGCTAGGGCCCTTGAGCTATATTATTTTGTTTAAGATTGATGCAAAATCAAATATAAATTTCTTGGAATGAGTTAAAAACATTCTGCAAGGCTGTGAAATTGGAGCTACATTATTAGGAGCAGCTAACAGACAGCAGAGTTGCAGAAGAAAGGCTAGCTTGAGTAGCGGCTCAAGACCATTAAAGAACATCAAGACCATTAAAAAGGAGAAAGGGTCATTAATGCCTGTGGAATGAAGAGTTTAGAAGACATCAGGTAGTTTTTAAGGAGCCATGAAGTCAATGGACTCCCTGCTGCCTAGTGATTAGAAATGCTGCTGACACTGCCAGGCAATTGGTTTTAAACTTTGGCTGAACCAGGAATTGAAAGGATTGCAACTGTACCAGTGCACCTCCCTGGATCCTCCTCTATAAAGTGGGTTTGATAGAGGTCTATAAAATACTGAATGGGAAAGTAAAAGTTAATAGAGCATTACTATTTACCATCTATAGCCACAAGTCAGGGTTTTGTTTTTTCACGTTTCTCAGAAGGCTGACAGTTTTGACTGGGGTGTGCCAATGCTGTACTGGGACTTAAACCTGGAAGTTCCTAGCTGGAAGGTCTTTCCCCTCCACTCAGGGTCAGACCAATTTTTCACTTTTGGGGTGAGAGAAGAATTTTACCTCCCTGGGGTCAGATTTATATGAACTCTAGGGGCATTTGCTTTTCTTGGTAGCAGGGAACATAACCCTCTTCCAAAGGTCTCTTGAGTGTATTTCAAGCAACCTTTTCAGTAGCATGACACTAGCCACCATTGTCCCCCGGCTTTATCTGTAGCAGGTTAGAGTGCTATGCTTTGTGGTTGTGTGACAGGGTTGCCTTTGTAGTTTCAGTAATAGATTAGATGGTTTCAATTGAGATGATCCTGCCTCAGGCAGGGGGTTAAACTAGATCATCTGTAGATTTCATAGATTTCATAGACATTAGGGCTGGAAGGGACTTTGGAAGATCATTGGGTCCAGCCCCAAGATGTCCCTTCCAGTCCTGCTTTTCTGTATTTTTGTGATGTCTCATAGTACCTGAATTAGAGGACATACAATGAAATTACTTAGAAGTGGATTAAAACTAACACAAGGAAGTTCTTTCACACAACTTGTAATAAACTTGTGGAGCTCATTGCCACAAGATGTTGTAAAGGTCAACTATTTAAACAAATTTAAAAAAGGATTAGACAGATTTACACAGGATAGCTCCATGAGTGGATTTTAAATATTATAACTATGAGTACAAACTCCAAATTAGGACTACCTAAGTGTCTAAATGTTGGAAGCTATAAGGGAAGAGGGGCAAGGAACACACCAGTCTGGATAGGCCCTGCATAAATACTTTTTCCCGCGGCCTTCAATCTTCACTACCATAAAACACAGAATACTGAGTACAGGCGATGGAAGAGGGGGCTAATGGAGCTTAGCCCCCCCAAGCACGGGGCAGTGGTAGGGCCACAAGGCAGCTAGCCGCAGGCTTCCAGCAGCTGCAGCAGGGGTGGGGAGGGGTACACTCAGCGGTGATGGAGGGAGTGGGGCTATGCCTGGGGGAGAGGCAGATGCTGGGATGGGGGCAGGACTGAGCTGCGAATGGTTCATCCAGGGGGCATTGCTCCTGCTGCTATGCATACCCGAGGAGGCATGGGGGTGGGGGGGCACGTGCCCCCAGATCTGTGTGGGGCAGCATAACTACTGCTGTGGTCTGGGGCTGGGTTCTTCTTGTGGAGGGGAAGGGTTGGACTACACTCGGGGCAGGCAGCAGCCGCCCACCTGGAGCACAGTACACCCTCCCACCACTGGGAAGAGCCCACCCTGCCATGCACAGATCTGGGGGGGCATGTACCCCATGTGCCTTCTAGGACCTGTGCAGCAGTGGGAGCTGCCCCCCCTCACTGCACCCTCTGGACAAGCTGCAGCTCCATCCCACACTCCTCCCTGCCCCAGCTGTTCAGGGCCTGACAGGATGGACATGGGGATCCTGGGGGCTCCAGTGGTTCAGCCGAGTCTGGCCCCGCTCCATCCCCCAGCTCTGGACAGTGCAGGGCCGGGGTGGGGAGGCAACTGGGCAAATGCTGGCTCCGGGCAAATACCAATGCTGCCCCTGCTCCCCCCCATTGGCCTTTCCCCTCCCCTGGCCCTTCCCCCCACAGACTTTTCTGCCTGGGGGGCAGTGCACGCATGCATGTGCTCAGCCCTCCCCAATATTTTTTTCTTCCTCTGCCTATGATACTGAACTACAGAGACCTGTGGTCTGACCCAGTTTGGTATGTGTGGACACATGTACAAGTGGAGCCCTTTCAAAAGGGCAGTGTTTCAAAAGGGCAGAAGCTGGCACATTCTAATTGTTATGTGTTGATCAGGTGAGAACAATTAAAATGTAGCAAAAAAAACACTCCAGCTTCAACATTGCTTTATCCAGGGTTAAAGCTGGAGTGGTTTTGCTACATTTGAATCATTCTCTGCTCCTTCACACACAAACATTAGCACATACCAGCTGCCCTCTTGAAAAGTTTCCCTTTTGAAGAGGCTCCTTATATACACATGCCTACACCCCTCTGATGTTCTTATGTACACATTTGTTTCTGCATCTACAAAGCCTTATTATTTTCTCCAATTGAACAGGTTTTATATTTGGAAGCACTACATTTAAAAGATTTTTTCCAGATTTAAACCAGCATTAGAGAAGATTTAGATGTGAAATATGTAGGAGCAACTGAGAGAATGGTAACAGACATAATTCCACATTACCTTGATTGTTTCTGGTTTAAATGTTATGATTATCTCAATATAGCTTTATTTCAGCTGTCATTTGATATTTCTAATGGCATTAGCAGAAATAGGAGAAAAACAATTAAAATATTGCATCGACACTGTAACATCTTTTGCATAACTTGTCAGACAAGTTTATAGAAGGAATTAGTCCCTAGGGCTATTTTCACTTGCCTCAACCATTCATCACATGTCAGTCCATGTTTATGATGTTGGAAAGATACTGCAATAAAACAAGGTACAGTGGGAGGAGAACATAATAACACAGTGACAGTTCTGGAAATTAAGGCATTAACAGTGGCCAAGAATGGCCTATCTGGCAAGGAAGCAGCACAGCTCCCTCCCTCTCCTACTGCAGTTATGTTTAAAATCCTAAAAACTTTGCCATCCCATCTCTTTACTGATGCACCTTTTGTACTGCCTCAACTATCTAAGCCAGTGGTGGTACATCTTTTTTGCCTTGTGGGCCTAATGGACGTTGCCTGGTCTGTCCATGGGCCATATCTGGCCATGCAAAAAAATAGCAAGCCACTCAGTTGGGGAGAGAATAGGGATGCAGCCTGGCCTCAATCCAGCTGCACAGGGTAGGGGGAAGGGGACATGCCCTGACTCCAGTCAGGTGGAGGGAGGGTGGGCTGATCCAGCTGTGCTGGGGGAATAGGGGGTTTGGCCTGGCCCTGATCCAGTTGCACAGTGGAAGGAGGCATGGCCTGGCCCTGACCTGGCCAAGCAGGGCTTGGGAATTTGATACTAGGGGAGAAGTGCCAGCATGGGTGTTTCTAGAATTTTGAAAAGGGAGGTGCACATGGTGAGGTGCATCATCGCATGTAACACAACACTATTTTCTTTAGTGAAAAATAACTAGAAGCTTTACTAATATGCTAGGGGACTAGGGCTGTATTACTCAGTTTAAGATGGAAGCAAAAACAAATATAATTTCATTGGAATGAGTAAAAAATAATCTGCAGGGCTGTGAAATAGGATCTTCATTACCAGGAATAGCTGCAGAACAAAGGAGAGCTAGATTGGTGGAACATCAAGGCCATTAAAAAGAATAGAGGCTCGTTAACACCTGTGGAATGAAGAGTTTAGAAAAGATCAGGTAGATCGAGGTAGACAAAATAGCAGATCTGACCAGTGGCTGGACTCTACGTCCCAGCAGCCCCTGCTCACATGGCTGGGGCCAGTTTCCATGGAGACCCCAGCAGCAACTACCCTGCCATAGCAGGGGGCTGGGGTTTCCATGGAGACCAGCCCCAGCAGCACTAGCAGTGCACCTCCTACAGCCAGGCTGGGATCTTGCAGTGGTGACAGAGTGGTCTGGAGCCAGGGCAGAGCCACGATCCACAGCTGCCAGGGGTGAAGCTGCAGCTGGGCAGGAGGGTGTAACAGAATCTAGCCTCCTCAGTTCACAGTGAACTACTCTGGGGTAGTCCAGCACACATTCTTCTTTTCTGCCCTTGTTCAGAACAAACTTATGCATCATCACAAAAATGCAATACACCTCTGTGATGACATCTAGTAGAATACCAGAAACAAGTGGCACTACCTAGTTGCTTTTCTCTGGGGCTAAGGTGGGGAAAGGGAGAGCGTATGTTAGCTCCCTGCCTAAGGAAAGGAATAATGTTAGGGGTAAGAGAGGTTAGTAGGGAATAACAAAAGGAAGGCGAGATGGACGGAATGGTGATACTTAAATGCTTCTGTTAGTTTCAACATTATAAAAGTATTCAACATCATAAAAATATTTAAATAATTTGTAAGATAGTTAAATTAATAGTTATCCCATGCAGTTTAGAACTCCGTGCTGCCATAGCTGATATTGCCCCCTAAACAACTGGACCATAATGTGGAATGGCATTTAGAGATCCCCATGATAACGTTTTGGGAGGATATGGCAAGTTTAAGTGTTTTTTTTAATAAACGGGTATACAGAGCAAAGATCCTTCCCTAAATCAATCAGATGGGTGAAGCAGTGCTTGTGTATCTCAGGAACACATTCTGTTTTGGACAGCAGGCTGGGGTGGGGCATGTTAATGTATTACCAGACAGTGTTAGCTTCTCTTCTGGGCACAAGCATTTTGCCAGTTCTTGCTGTTGCTTGCTGACACATGTTACTTATTGTGTAACAAGTGCAACAGGTGTTGGTGTTTGCCCCAAGGACACATATCAGTATGTTCTATCTGTTTGGCCACTTAGGTGATGTGAGAATGAAAATGGTATTCACACTTCCAGCTTACCTGCACCACAGTGAATACCTCTGCAGTCAGAGCTGAAAAAAAGCTTCCATTATACGAATCTATTTGCTGATAGTCGTAACTTCATAACATGTTCACATCTGGGGCTGACATTTTCCATGCATTATGTCAGCCCCAAAATAACTTAGGAGAAGAAGGATGTAGGTGGTGGGCGGGGATTTGAATAATTAGATAACTAAAGTAAGAGCAGGTCGGCTGCTTTTGAAGTAAGAGAAACTGAAATTTTTTTTCCCAATATTAGAAAAATTCTTGAGGCTGTTATTTAAATAAACCTGGAGCTGAAATAGCCAAGGTTTGAAAAGTACAATTTAGCATAGAAATTAGTCTTCATAAAGGCTTGATTCCAGAGGAAATTGGTTTGACTTGAATTATAATTTCTGAAAATTACCTATTGACCTTGCAAAACCAAATAGCAAAGGATTTTAAGTGTGCACCTAAGAACAGGTAAAGGTACTCTGCAATCAAGAGAGCAGTCTAAAAATGGAGTCAAGTTGGCCTGTTTTGGGAAATCCTGGACATGATAACAGGATCTGCATCCTATTTCTTCCCTACTGATGTTTTGACCAAAATGCCCCTTTTATGCAGGGCAGCGATTCTCAAACTTTTCTGGATCACACAGCTCTTTTTAAATAGTTATATTTCTGTGCACTGCTGTGTTTCAAAATTATAGATAATCAAAAAATTACATTATATATCACTACAACCACTCTGTAACCTCTCTAGCAACCTAAGAGAGATTGCAGTTTGTTCTTCATTTTTTCTTTTCCCTCCTTCTTCACCATTTCCCCTGCGCCCTCCTCCTTGCCCATCCTTTCATTTTCTTTAGTCTCTAGAAGTTGTCCTCAAGCACCCAGGGAAATATTGCTCTAGGGAAGAAGTAACCAAGGCTGAAGCATTAATAAGATTAAATATGCAACCTTCACTCTCCTCTTTTTGCCTAAATGCTTATATAATGGGCAACATTACATGAACGACGTATGCCCTCAGAGGCTACGTCGGTGGGCGGGGGGTGGGGGAGGTGGCGAACACCAAGCAGCGGTCGGCGACCACCCACAGGCACCGCTGGCAGCATCAACAGCAGCCAATCGCAGGGGGTCCATCACCAATCTCAGGGAATACACGTGCACCCACATGCACCCCCTATGCATCGTCAATGCACAGAAGTACTCTATAGTAATCAGTTATTAATATTAATATTACAGATATCTCATTCCATGACTCATGATTCAGTTCAAGGGCTTTTCCCCCTTTTATCTTCATTTTCATCTATTTTAAACACTTCTATCCTTACAATAACCCTTCTGTTCTCTCTGAGTACACAGATTCAATCATCTCCTTAAGTATCACTTAATTTTCTGCCTCTAGCACCTACGCTTTTTCCCTTGTAAGCAGAAACACACAAAACATTCTGCTTGCTGTTTTGAACGGAAGTGGAAAAGAAGTTAATATAATTCCAGATGCATCTTAGATTCATAGAATCATAGAAAATTAGGGTTGGAAGGGACTTCACAAAGTCATCTAATCCAATCCCCTGCTCAAAGTAGGACCACCCCCAATTATATCATTCCAGCCAACACTTTGTCTACTAGCATTTAAAAAACCTCCAAGGATGGAAATCCACAGTCTCTCTGGGGAACCTGTTCCAGTGCTTTACTACCCTCCTAGTAAAAAATATTTTCCTAATATCTAATCTAAACTTCCCTTGCTTCAACTTGAGACCATTGCTCAGGACTTCCATCCTCTTTGGAACCATCCTTCAGGTAGTTATTGAAGGCTGCTTTTAAATCCACACTCAGTCTTCTCTTCTCCAGACTAAAAAAGTCCAGTGCCTTCAGCCTCTGCTCATAAGTCATGTGCCCCAGCAACCTACCTATTTTGGTTGCGTCCGCTGGACTCTTTCCAATTTGTCTACATCCTTTCTGTAGTGGGGTCCCCAAAACTGGACACAGCACTCCAGATGTGGCCTCACCAGTGCTGAATAGAAACCTCATCTTGTTATGCTCCTACCTGCTTGCCATGACCATCATCTCTTAAAAGTGTCAATGACAGTATCTAAACATGAATTATTAATTCTTTTCACTTCTGAGGAGATTAATTGTTTATTTTTCATAGTGTCTTCACAGATCTCTCCGTCAGTTTCAAGGCTCGTAAAAGCAAAGGCTATGTGAATTGTCATGACTGCTTCATCAAAAAGACTCATTGGCTGGATCCAGACATACAGGCTTGTGTGTTTCCCCTGGGGAAAGCAGCAGCACAATATGTTCCATAGGGGAGAACGTGCTGCTGCTACAATATGTGCTGCTGCTACTTATACCCGGGGAACGCACATGTATGCGTGCTCTGGCATATGGCATGTTGACCCAGCTGGGAAGGCTGGGGCCAGCATCTGGTGGGTGGTGCATGCTGTTTTGGGTGGTGCATGCTGCCAACATGTACACTGCCCCACTTTTTTCCTCTGTGGGGTTTTTGACACCAGGGTTTCCCAAGATCTCCCAGTATCATCCCCTCCACCTCCTGTGCTGCAAATCTGTGGCACTGCACACCGCATATGCATGCTTATCTGGACCCGCCCATTGACTTCAACAGGATTAAGATATAAGTAATTTACAAAATTGTGCAAAGTATTCTCGTTGTTCCAGAAAAGCTGCTATTATTTTCTACAGGTAGAGACCAGAGGTTTCCTGTATCTTTATTACCCCTTCTATATAGCATTTGATTTGAAACTTGCAAACAATTGGCAATCTCTACATATTTTAAAATATCTCATATTACAGAACTTTTAAAACCTCTCTAATATTTTTCATAAATTATTTCCTTGGAACTGTTGCAATGTCAGTGTAAATGTTTGAGTGAATTTAATTGTCAATGTAAAGATTACCTGAAACTTTATTGACTCAATAGCATCATTAAAATAGTAATACTTTTCTCAATGACAAATTGTTATTGAGCCCTTTCTTGAGAACACCAGACATATGATTTTCCTTCCTATTAGGCCTTTATGTTTCATTGTTCTAACTTTGAAATGTGTCACTGTAAACACATTAATAGAGATAATATGTTTAAATTTCCTGGAGTCCACCGTAGGCCACTCCATCTAATAAAACCTCATTCTGTGTATACCTAGATTTCCTTGTGGGATTCACTCACAAGACAGTAATGTCATGGAACAACTAGCAGTATTTGCTAGTATTAGCCTTTTTGCACTAGTTGTTAGGTCAGTGGGCTACTGGAATAGATTTTCTTATTATTCTTTGGCAGGGGTCTTAAAATTGCCTTAAAACTGTACCTAAGTAGCTAAATGTCAACTATGGGTACTGTAGAGCTTGTGCCCCTTCTGGGATGACATTTTCTCTCCTGCTTCACTGGGCAAAGGGGTGTTGTATTATACCTAGGCCCCTCCCAAGCTTTATAATCTCACTTGCCACAACTTTGATGTTTCAATGAATTATTTTATTCAGTGCAAAGATGGACTCCCCCTGCCACCCCCCCACAAAAAACCTCCAAACAAACAAAAAAACAGAAAAGAAGCAGAAGGGAAAGTCCCAACTGGTTTCATGGCACTAACGGGGCTCCACCCTCCCCTATGGAACAGCGGTGGAATGGCAGCAGCAGAGGAAGGAGAAGGAGACCAACCTGGGCCTGCTAATCCCACTCCCTAGTGCAACAACATGCTCCCATTGCCGAAGAATGTGTGCATCCAGAATTGGGCTCCTCAGTCACCCGAGGACCTGAGAGACCACCAATGACAACACCCCAACCTTACTCCTCCTCAACCCTGATATTTCTTTCAGGGTAGTATAAAGAAAGAAAATCAAGACAAAAGAAAAACAATTCCTCACCTTTCCTGGCATCTATGACTTATATTCCAGTATCATCAATTAGTCTGGGATCACTCAGCTTCTGGCCACTTCCCTGACCCGTGCTTTCTGTATTTATCTCTCTCAGTCTTCACTTACTTGGACTGAGACAGTCTTCCAGTCTTCTCGGGAGATCACCTTTCCTGGCACTGTTCCAGCCTCTGCTGCTCCGGGGTTCCTCTGATCCCCACCTATCCTCTTCCTAGTACTGATCTCTGGCCTCACTCTCAGCAAATCTGCTCTAGGAGGAGAGTTCCCATCTGCATCAGGCTTCCCAACACAGGGCTCTCCCCAGGGCTACCCCTCTCCAGATCCAAAAATATGTAGTGCAGCATGGCGTGGACCAATCTAGACCCAGCATTCACTCCAGAAGTGGGTTTCATGGCCATTTGCGTCTCTTGTGGTCCTCCGATCTTCTAATCTAAGGTAAACTCTGGAGAAGGGTTTTTTTTTTCCTTAAACAGCTCCTTCCCATGGCTTCTTTCATCTTAACACTAAATCAAACTGCAAATAATTTTCCAACTACATAAAGAGCCCCAACACCACAGTATCCAGCACCCAACACCAGAGCATCCCATCGACTTTAATGAGTCTTCCCTCACAACTCCTCACTGAGGTAACAAGTAGTGTTATCCCCATTTTGCAGCCTAGGACCTAGCATCCAAAGTAAGTCTGCACTCTTTTTCTCTGACAATCTAATCCAATGTGACATGAAATCAATGAACAGGCTCCTAGTGATTTAATTGGGTATTAGAATGGACCTCCAAAGAAAATGTGCACAGGTGATAGAATTAGGAATGAAGTGCACCTCTGGCAGAAGTAACAGCATGGCTCTCTTTGGGCAGAGAGACATAGTTAGCCATGTTAGTCTGTAGTCAAGTGGGTGGGGGTGTAGATTTGCACCTCAGAAACTAACCCAAGTATCAGCTCATGAGGGCTTGTGCTATATGGTTAGTCTATAAAGTGTAAGTCTACCCTGTCTTCTCTTTGGGCGGATCAATGGGCATACTCTGCAGTACCAACTTATCAACAGTGAGAACTCTTAGCATGGTACCGCCATGGTTTTAAAAGCATGCTTATGAAACAACCAGCATCTATGTTCTGTGTTCTAACAGAGGCTGCTTCTTTGTTGCTGAATACAGGGAAAGTGCACAGTCAGTTTCAAGGCACTCATTGTTTAACTGTCATAGTCCAGAAAAAAAGAATCCAGTCTTTATCTATATCTGTATTCAAGACTTAGATTAGATGTCAGTCAGATTTCATCCTGGTATTGACATGCTGGTGCATATTTCTGAAGAAAGACAATTAATAGAGCATATTGTATTATTCAGCACATAATAGGCCTGATCCTCAGCTGTCATCAGTCCAGCATAATTCCACTGCAGTAAATGGAACTATGCTAATTTAATTTAAGCATGTCTACATGAGACACTTTACTGTGCAGTAGTCTAATCTACTGAGCAGTAAAGTGTCGCTGTCTACACGTGTGCATATCTGCTGTGCAGTAAATTAGTCTACTGTGCAGTTAGTAAATACAGGAAATAAACTAACTGCACAGTAGATACTGTACAATAGCACATGTGTAGATGCTGGCCAGGAGCAAATTTGCTCCTGGTCAGCCCCTACACTAGGAGGCCACAGGGGATAGGGAACTCCTCTGGTCCTAGCACTACTCAGGTTCCAGAAACTGGGAATCAAGCAGTGCCAGGATGGGGTAGCTCTTTGCCTCTCCCTGTCCCAGCTCTGCTCAGCTCCTGGCTTTCCACAGGAGCTGAGAGCCAAGAAAGTGCCAGGACTTGGGAGTTCCCTGCTTCCCTGCCCAGCCTGGAGCTGACTTGGAACTGTGTCCCACTTCTAGAGCAGGTCCCAATCAGCTCTGGGCTGTGCAAAAGCTTCCTCGCACAGTCCAGAGCTGGTCAGGAACTGTTTCAGCTCCTGGATCTGGCTAGGAACTTCCAGCTCCCAATAAGCCCACCCTGACTTCAACACCACCCTGACTTCAGTTGTTGAGTTCCAATATGCTGATGATGTTGTAGTGTGTGGTCACTCAGAAGCAGACCTTCAGGCAATTGTCAATGTCTTTACCAAGACAAACAAGAAAATGGGACTGATGCTTTACATTCAGAAGACTAATGCCCTCCATCAACAAGCTCTTAATTAGCAGTGCCCAGCGCTGGTAATTCAAATTACGGGTGAGACTTTGGAGAACTTTGAGTATTTCCTATACCTCAGAAGCCATCTCTCACAGAAGACTGACATAAACAAAGAAATCTGACATTGCCTCAGATGTGCAAGTGCAGCCATCAGACAGCTGAGGAAACAGGTGTTTGAATATTGTGACATCAGATACAAAACCAAGCTCATGGTTTATGAAGCAGTTTTGATCCCTACCTTACTGTATGAAAACGAGATGTGGACAACATACAGGCGACACCTCAAGTCACTGGAGATGTACCTCAACGCTATCTGCGTTGGAAGGAAGATGGACCTGGAAGATCCTTTGAATCCAGTCTGAAGACAGACGTACCAATGCTAGTGTCCTCTCACAGGCAAACACTACAAGCATCAAGATGATGATCATCCAACATCAACTTCACTGGGCCGGCCACATCATCTGGATGTCCAACTCCAGAATCCTGAAGCAAGTTTTATTTTCCCAGGTCAGTCAAAATGAATGCTCAAAAGGAGGGCAGAGAAAGCACTTCAAGGGCATCCTCAAGGCCAATTTGAAAAAATGCAACATCAACATCAACTTGTGGGAGACTATCACGCAGCGCTGCCCCAAATGGAGAAAGCATCTGCTGCAAAGATCTCAGTACTTTGAACCCTTACGATGACAACAGGAGACAGAAAAGCAGAGCAGCTGAAAAAGCGCTAACAGTAGCAAGAATCCAGAGCCAGCCACCCCACAAGGAAACATGTGCCCAAGTTGCAAAAGAGCCTGTTGATCTTGGATTGGCCTCATCAGCCATCTTTGGACTCACAGATAAAGCAATCATGGAAAACAATCCTCCTGGACTGCGAGGAATTGCCTGTGGTGATGAGTATATAAAAGTAAGAAATATGGACACATTTAAATGACAAAGATTGCTATTCACCTTTAAATTCAGATCACTGTCAATTATATAAAAGAAAGTGGACACATCTCTTAATTATACAAACAGTATGCTACATAGATAAAAGAAAACAGTAAATTAATCAAATAGGTCTAAACCATAATTGGATCAATAATGAGATAAATACATGTTTGACTCAAGAATGCTGCCAGGTTACAACAGACTCTTAAAACTGAGAGTACAGTGGTCAGAAGCCACTGTAGAAATGTGATCTTGCCGTGTGTTTAGTCAGTGAACATAAACAGGAAAATGAGAGGGGCTTCTTGAGGATGAAAGATCAATAGAAAAGAAAAGTGAGCTTGTTCATCTGTAGTGCAGACATTTTAAATGTAATACTTGTTTTAAATACTTCTCTAAAATACTTGTCTATATACTTTCCTAGGACTTTAGAGAACCTGCCTGACAGATGGATTGTAATGGAGATAAAAAGGGTTCCCTTACAGAAACCTTAAGTAGATCACTGTCACCTTATGTTTAAGATGTCACAGAAGTGTTTAACAGATTGAACAAACTTGTGGATACATTTGAAAAGTTATCATTTATTGTTTTCCCATAAATGGAAAAAGATATTACTGATGCTCTTGGTACTCAAGGTAACCATAAGCATTGATGGAACCACTAGTTCCATGAGATGGTACTGCCCTGACTGAAGCCAGATAAAGTTTCTCAATAAATGGCGCACAGACTCTCTGCAAAACACTCTTCCAGTGGACTGTACATGCAAGAATGTCCTCTGATTGCTTTGAAATATTTCATATACATTCATATATTTCCACTGATTTACTGTTCACATTTCCACAGACAATCTTTTTTTGGTTTTGAGACTAATGGCAAATGGTTTAGGGCCTTTCACTGCCAGGGCTGATTGAGTCGTTTTAGAATTAGATTCCCAGTCTGGGATAGGATCATGACCATGAACTCCTCCTGCATTAGCCAGGAAGCAAGGATCACTATATAAGGGTGCATCAATGGATACTTCCACAACACCTGGGAGAATTCTAGTCAAGCCAGATAAAGCCTAATGCTCCAAAGCATTTTTTTTGCTCCCCGGTATTGACAATGTGTGTGAAGCCTTAGAAGGAAACAAGAGTAGCTGCCAAAATAGACAAGACTTATCCATTTGAATATCAACTATGGATGGTAGAAAAATACATTAATAGGAACTTCCTTGGGAGCTGGAAGAGGTCCATGATGGACAAGGACTGGGACTGTGGACAGCTCCTATGTAAAGGGCAGGGGAGGTTCCTTGCATACCTGAGAAGGCCCAGTGACACTGACTCTTTGCATCCCTTATTCAATGCTTACAAAGGATTTCAAATTCCAGTGGATGACAGGTAAGAGTCCTATAATCCCTTTTATTGTTGCTACCCCATGACTGAAGATAATGGAAACAGTACCTGGAAAGTGCTTGGTGTTTGTCTTAAAGAACAGTGTAGAGGAGTATCCCACATGGTTTTACAATTAACCGCATTTCTTTTTCACTTATCACAAACTGAACACTTAAGCCTGGAGTTTAGGGAGAATGAACAGGGCTGTCCTAAAACCATTCTCATATTTGTTGGTCTCATGAAGCTGATAAAGAACATGCATACACAGTTGCTAGTATTTGATGACTAGGCCATTATGTCAAACAGAACAGCTCATCCACAAACTTGTACGTTAACATTTTTGCATTTTTCCCTCTGTAAACATTCAGGGCCAGATTCTATTCTGCCTATTAGGCAGATAAATGGATTTAGACTCCAAAGGGTGATTTTATTCCACCCTGCCCGAGTCCCTGAAAAAAAACAGTTAATGTAAAAAGTGGGGAGGTTCTCCTCCTCTCTGCTTTTTGTGACTCAAGAGTAAGATAACAGCATGTTCCAAAAGTGGATGAGTTAATTGATATTAAGGACTTGAACAGGGTGGAATAGAATTGCAGTCAGGAGGTAGGGCAGCAGGTAGGTTAAATTGCCCTATCTGACTGGTTACCAGAGCGAGCCTGGGTTTTATCCTTGTTCCTGGTCCACTGACTTGTCCTGGTCCACAGCCTTGTTTCAGGCTACAGTTGCTTGATCTGGACTCTCTAGCTAGTGACTTCAGTCTGAATCCCATTCCTGCTTTCTGTTCCTACATACACACCTGGCTCATGGCTCTACCCTGGGTGACCATGCGTGTCTTAGACCCTTAGACCTGTCTGTTCCTAATCCCCTGACTCTTGACTCTGGTCTAGATCTTATCTGTTCCCAGTCTCCTCATTTGTGACCCTCTAGGGCAGGGGTGTCAACCACAGAGCCTGTGGGCCAGATCCAGCCTGTGGAGCCCTGTGATCTAGCCCATGGGTCTGTGGCATGTGAAGCCAGTCAGGCAAGGGACAAGCCCTGCATGCTGACTATGCTGACCAGTCCAGATCAGGCCACACCAGAACCAGCATGAACAGCCAGTCTGGTGGGGCACTGTGTGCAGCATGTGCCCCATGCTGGCCCCATATACCATGTGATGCATGCGCTGGCCCAGCTCCAGGGCTCGCTCTGCACATGGTGGATAGGACTGGCATGGACAGCATGCTGCATGTGGTACCCCACTGGACTAGCCCTGTGTGCTGATTCCAGTGCAGCCCTGTCTGGCCTGCAGACCAGCCCAGCAACTTTCATCTGACCCCACAGGCCAAATGATCTCGATACCCCTGCTCCAGGGCAGTGGTTCTCAACTGGGGTGCCATAAGAAACTGTCAGGAGTATTATGACAGCAGCATTGCCACTACCACCATGGGGTAAAATCATCCTATGCACCTCTGTTTTCAGGAGGCATGTTGACTCATCCTGAAAACAGAGGCACGTGGCATAGTTTTGTCCCATGGCAGTGGCAGCCTGAAGATAAATGCCGCTGCCACCAGCTAGAACTGTACCTTGTGTCTCCATTTTCAGAAGACCCATCAGGGCTGAACTGGGAAGAGCTGCAGCAGAAATGGCATGCCTGCTTGCATTATGTAATGCCAGGAGGCATGCCTTCCTGCTGCAGCCACTTCTCACTGGCTCTGATGCGGTACCTGACAGTTCCACCTGCCACACACACCTCTGTTTCCAGGACAAGCCATGCAGGGTTGGACTAGAAAAGGCTGTGGCAGGAGCACATGCTCCTCTCGCAGTCACTTCCCAGTCTGGCTCTGCAAGAGGCATGCAGTGCAGCTCCATCTGGCTGCAGCAGCAGCAGCAGTGAGGCGCATATAATGTAATTATAATGATCTAATCTATTGCTAATGCAGTAATAATAGGATTACAGGGTATATATTACAATATGTATAATATATTTAAATTCATTTTTTAATGGGGTGATGCTAAATTTTGAACATATTGGGAAGGGTGCCTTGAGTCTATAATGGTTGAGAACCCCTGCTCTAGGGTTAAGCCCCAGCTACCCACATCCCAGTTGAATCCTTAATGTGCAGTTAGGTGCCCAAGTCCACTTACATGTCTAACAGGGAAACAGACTCTAGCCCTTAGACTTTAATAATGATTCAGTTATAAAACTTCAGATAGAGGATCTGATCATATTAGCAATGCAGAGTCTTGTTAGCACATTCAGATGCTTAAGATAACTTAAGAACCTGGCTTGATCTCTGGCTTGATTTTTTGAGATCTTAAGTATCCATAGCTCCCACTGAAGTGAAAGGGAGTTCTAGGTAGACAAATCAAGAAGAAACTTAAATGTTGTTACCTTTATCCTGTTCCCTGTTATTTCCTTTTACTAGCAATGAGGATGTTACGCACTCATTCTGTATTTGCAGAGGTAATTGCTTGCATATTCTGATTTTTTTAAACAAAATATAGAACCGTGTTGAGTTTCTGATTTTCAACATATTCAGGATCTGGATTAAAAAAAAAAAAAAGCTTTGGCCCTCAGCCTACCCCACTGAAATCTATGGCAAATTTCCATAGACTTGAACAAATGTAAAAGTGAGCCTAATAAGGCAAGTCCTAACTGATTTAACTTTTCCTTTTCACAGAATCATATAAAATTAGGATTGGAAGGGACCTAAGGAGGTCACTTAGTCCAACTCCCTGCTCAAAGCAGGACCATCCCAACCTAGATCATCCTGGCCAAAGTTTTGTCCTGCCAAGTCTTAAAAACCTCCAAGGATGGAGCTTCCACCACCTCCTTGGGTAACCTGTTCCAGTGTTTTACTACCCTCCTAGTGAGAAAATTCTTCCTAATATCTAACCTAAACTTCCCTTGCTGCAGCTTGGGGGCTGAGGGGCATGACTTATGAGGAAAGACTGGGAGAATGGGGCTTATTTAGTCTAGAGAAGAGGACACTGAGAGGAGGCTAAATAGCAGTATTCAACTACCTGAAGAGAGGTTCAAAAGAGGATGGACCTAGGCTATTCTCAGTGATGACAGAGCAAGGAGCAATGGTCTCAAGTTGCAGGAAGGGAAGTTCAGGTTAAATATTCAGAAGAATTTCCTTACTAGGAGGGTAGTAAAACACTAGAACAGGTTACCCAGAGAGGTAGTGGAAGCTCCATTCTTGGGGTTTTTCAAAACCCAGCTAGACAGAGCTTTGGCTGAGATGATATAGTTGGAGATGGTCCTGCTTTGAGCAGGAGGCTGGACTAGATGACCTCCTGATGTCCCTTCCAACCTTAACTTTCTATGATTCTATGATTCCTTGCTCTGTCATCTGCTATCAGTCACTGAGAACAGTCTAGCTCCATCCCTTTAGGTAGTTGAAGGCTGCTATTAAATCCCCTCATAGCCTTCTCTTCTCTAGACTAAATAAGCCCAGTTCCCTCAGTCTTCCCTCATAAGTCATGTCCCCCAGCCCCCTCACCATTTTTGTCACCCTCCACTGGACTCTCCAATTTGTCCATGTCCTTTCTGTAGTGGGGGGCCCAAAACTGACCACAGTACTCCAGATGTGGCCCCACCAGTGCCGAACAGAGGGGAATAATCACTTCCCTTGACCTACTGGCAACACACCTACCAATGCAGCCCAGTATGCTGTTAGCCTTCTTGGCAACAAGAGCACCACCATTGTCTCATATTCAGCATATTGTCCATTGTAACTCCCAGGTCATTTTCTGCAGAGCTGCTGCCCAATCAGTCAGCCCCCAGCCTGTACCAGTGCATGGGATTGTTCCATCTTTTTGAGTTTGTAATTGCAGTCCAGTCACTTCAGTCCAGACTCCAAACCCTAATAAATTATTCTTCAGTTTTTTCTTATGATTTCAGTTGCTCCCCTGTATGTGTTCCTACTTTCAATACCATTTTTAAAAGCTAAACTTCCTATTAAGGAAAATATTTTCCTCTACAAGAACCTCTGACTTGTTCTCAGTTGTTTCCATTTCATATTTGCAGCAAGTTTTTTTTTCCCTCATGGTGCCATCCTTTTGATCTGTTTATTTCCATCTTTTCACACACACACACACATACACACACACACTTAAAACTGCATGGTTTTTAAACTGGTCTGACTTGTGATTTTTAAACATCAGTGTTGGCAATACTATTATGATAATAAAAAGTTCCATAGTTATAGGCCATATTATTTTTTTCTCTTGTGTAGGCATATAAAAAGGAGGTTGTTTTAATTTATTTTTTCTGACCAGTCCCTGGAATGCCCCAGGGAAAGAAAACTGTAGAGATGGCATATCACCATCCTTCCTGTATGCCTCCACCTTCTAGTCTTTCACTGAGCACAGTATGGCTAAAGCTGTGGGTGCAATCACTATGCACAGATATGGATTTTTCTTTCTCCAGGTTACACAAGAGATTCTGTTTCAGTTCTTCATCTTATATAGAAACATTTGCTGCAGATACCTTATTCTGGGCATGTCTTTTTCACACATTTCTTATTACAAAACATTTTAGTAATTACATATTTATACTGTGGAATTCAGTGTCATCATAAAACATTTCATTTTTCAGAGGTGTCCAGTCCAGTACAATTTGCCCATCTTTCTAATACATTTATAGTGTTGCTGTATAGTATATTTCTGTATTGTGGTATGTTTACTATGTTACAAATGATAAGATGATTGTTGAGTTAAATGGAAAGAAAAGATGATCAAACAGTTTCTGTGTTTGTCTAGCTTATGTATACAGAAGAAAATATTCTAGTTTATATGTGCACCATCTGAGAGTACATAGTAGAAATGCAATTCAAGAAGATTACAGAGTAGTAACATTTAATCAGAGGTCTGATTAGAAGCAGATTATCAAGGGCATCTCATCCTGCCATTGCCTATTTCTGATTCAATATTTCTATGGCTTTTCACATACTGCATTATTTATTAATATTTCAAAGCCATAACTAAAGCACCAGGCAACAGTGAACTACTTAGTGGATTTTAACAAAGCCTATTCTTTGTGTGGGGGATAAACACTGTGTTTAAAATTTTCTATTTTTGCTTGCCCAGAGGAGCAGAAGAGAGCATGACTCTTGTGAGTGTCATTCCTGTGGTGCAAAGAACTTTTCCAAGGTGAGTTCTGCTCTCAGTGCGTGCATCTACATGTGAGCTGTCCTGCAGTTAACTAATTAGCTCCGCAGTAAAGCATCACCATCTACATAACCACCAGTATCAGGGCGCAGTAAATTAACTAACTCTGCTGTAAGATAGTACTGTCCCCACATCAGCAGCAGATGACTGAGTCAGCCACACAACTCTGCATTTTCAGCACTCTCATGTCCCAGCCAGTGCCTCTGCTGCCCAGCACTGCTACCCAGAATCCAGGGCTGACCCCCTGGGCCTGCTCTGCCCCAGCTTAAAGTGCTGCTGTCCCAGGTACACATATAGATGCTGTGCCTGGGAGCAGTGTACTCCAGCGCAAACTGTTTCAGAGTTTAACATGTTGCATTAACTGCATGTGTAGATGTACCCAGATACACTAACATAAATCCTGACTAACATAGCTGCTTTAAAGTTACTCTGGACTTCCACTAGCAGAATTGAAAGCAGAATTTGGCCAGTCACCTGGGTTGTGTCTAATTTTCAGATGGTGTTTTGATTATATGTATGTTTAGGTGATGTTTATTTTATCAATTCTCAATTTATTGTGGAAATTAAACCATTTTAGGAAGATTATTCAAAATAGAGGTTATAAGCAAAACTCACACCTTACTGTGAATTTAGATAAAATTGTCTCTCTCTAAATGACAAGGCATATGCCCCAACTTTGAATCCTCCAAGCCCCAATTCTAGGTACTGAAGTCATTCTGCATTGTGTCATTCACTTGATTCACTCCTGGGCAGGGCTTTAAGGCTGCAATCCATGCATGTAGTCAGAATCTTCAGATAATATTGCAGTGGGAGAAAGTACAACTTCTGCAACTGAGGGTGAACCCTATTCACAGAAATAACTTGCCTTACTTTCAGTGAGATTTCTTACATTAGTAAATATTAGTCTGGAGAAGAGAAGACTGAGGGGAAATTTGATAACAGTCTTCAAATACTTGAAGAGCAACAACAGAGGGGACAGGGATGAGCTTTTCTCTGTAGCTGTAGGGGGCAGGACTAGGACCAATGACCTCAAGATGCATCAGGGAAATTTAGGTTGGAGATTTGGAGGAATTTTCTGACTGTGAGGCATAGGCACTCGCCCCACCTGACTGGACAGTCAGTTACTGGGGAGTCCCCCTGTGATCAATCATGCAGGCTGGGGGGGGGAGGGGGAAGGGGGGAGGTCTCCCTGCGGCCAATCCTGCCGACTGTGTGGAGGGTCCCCTCGCAGTGGCCAATCCTGTCAACCTACAACTGGCAGCAGCACGCCATTGGCACTTCTGGGCATGCAGCTGGCACTTCCGAGTCAGCAGAATCAGCCGCCGTGGGGGAAACACTTCTCCCGGCACACTCCCTGGCTGGCGCTCTCAGGGGGGCACCAGTGCTCTCACCTGCCCCCCCCCGCCCAGGAATGCTGGTGGACAGGGGTTGCACCAGCGCTCTCAGGGGGTACATGTTCACCCCTGTGCACCCACTACGCATCACCACTGCTGTGAGGGTTGTCAAACATTGGAACAGGCTACCAAGAGAAACTGTGGAATCTCCCTCTTTGGAAATTTCCAAGAGAAGATTGGACAGACAGTTGACTGGGATCGTTTAGTCAGGGATGAACCTGCTTTGAGCAGGGGGCTGGACTAGATGACCTTGCAAAGTCCTTTCCAGCCCTACTTTCCTATGATCCTGTGATTCTATTACACATGTGAGTAAAGGTTACAGGTTTGTTTTAGAGCAAGTACTAGATTGTCAGCATGGAACTAAAAGCCAAGTGATAATAGTGTAGAATACTGATAAACTTTTTATGAACAGAGATGTGGTTAGCTGTGTCAGTCTGAAGCCAGGCAGAGGTAGGGTAGATTTGCATCTTATAAACTAACTAGATCAGAGACCTATAGCATAAGCTTTTGTAAGTTCATGCAGCATCTGCTGAAATAAGCCTTCTACTTATGAAAACTTACGCAGATACTTTTATAAAGACATAAGTTTAAAAAGACGATTTTAATGTTAAAAAGTAATTCTTTTGGGTCAGGACATATAATTATTACACACCTTTGTTAGTGTTATTCCATAAAGCAATTACTTTTCTAAACTCATTAAAAGGTACAACTGACCAATCTTCTGGGACCATTTGTTATCACATGGTACTACTAGAGCATATAGCCCTGGTGTTCTACTGTCTTGAGTGTCACTTAAACAACATGCCTTTTCACATAACAAAAAGGACCCCTTTCTTATCTCTCTACAGGTTCCTAAGCCCTGAAGTTTGGGTGCCAAGGAGTGTGAGCAGGCATCTACAAATGAGTAGAAATAGATGGAAAACAGAGTCTTGCCTCATTCTCTCTCCTTTTTAGGGCTGACTAGTGCAGCACTGTCAGCACAGAGGGGTGTGTATAATATATTACATATTATATGTTACATATATATGTGTGTATAATGAATGTGCATGTATATGTTACACATATGATATACTACATACTACACATACATGTGTATGTATGTGCAATGAGTGTGCATGTATATAGTGTATTACACTTTATATGTGTGTATAATGAGTGTGTATATATTACTATATATACTATAGAATATATTACACATACACAAATATACACGTGTGTACGTGTGTGCGTGTGTAAACAGTGTTTATACAGCCATCTGTACATGCTGTATAAACACTGACCTAAAGTAGATTCTGCATGGCTCGATACCTTTCACAGATCATGTAGTCAATTGGCAAACTTCCTATTTCTTCTTTACTCCTGTCCAACTAGTAAGATTGTGCTGCTTGTGCTGACTCTGATTGAAAAAGACTGCTTTTCTTCTGAGCCATAACTACTGCAAAGCAAATATCTGTATGCATTTATTATATCTATATGCTGCCCTCCCCAAAAAAGGCTCAAGGCAGCTTGCAATAAAAACAGGAAAATTATAAGGACAGATAAAATATTAAAATAAGACAGCATGTAACAAACTCACAAAAAGTACCCCAAAACTTAACCTCACCAAGACCAACAGGATACAGTTTCTCTAGTCAATCTCCAAGTAAACACTGTAGACATTGACCAAGGCCACAAGTGCTATCTCCATCTTATGCCTACAATGAAAGTCAGACTCACCAGGGTCTAGGAACCCAGTGGGGGTAGCTCTACTTGAACTGCACATGCAGTTGTCCCCCCATTTCTCCCCTCCCCTTCCTTAGTCTCCCTCACACTCCCCACTCTGCCCCTTTCCCCACCAGACAAGCCATCCAGCCATCCTGGCCCAGGGGAGGCAGCAGCTCAGCTCCAGCTTCAGCCCCAAGCCCAGAGCCAAAGCCAGAGCTAAACTGCCGCCTGCCCGAGGCCAGTACTCAGATCAAGAACAAAGCTTTTTTTCCCTCCCATGCTGACTGGGGGGAAACAACCACATCTTGGATTGAGTAACTATGCTATATATCAGGGCTTATTGTATGTGGAAAAAAGGCTATTATTATACTATATTGACATTTTATTGTATCATTTCTTGAACTGTGGTAGTGCACAGGGGTTACAGTTGGCAATAGTCATTGCTGGGGCCTTGTTGGAAACACATGAAGAGGCAAATCGCTGTCTGGGTCTGGGTGGAAGGTAGGGCAGGGTTGTTTCGGGGGGTGTGAACAGTAGAAAGAAAGAAAGAGTTCCAGTGATAAGATCAAATTGTGCCATAAAGCATGCAAGATGCATAGGAGGTCACCTTCCTAAGACAACACAAGAAGGCACAGCATCTCAGTGGAGCACAATGTCTCCTGGAGCTCCCAGTTGTGCTAAGATAGAGTATTTTATAATAACCCTTTAGAAGTTGTAGCAGACAACTCACATACTATCGGGCAGTTCAGCTAGCTAACATGAATATGCAGTCATGATCAGGAGTAGATCCTGATGGAATGCAGCAGTGCAGATACCACTGTTCCCAGCTAATCTGGGTAGAGAGGGAGCCCTAGAGTCTCTCCTGCCCTGCTCCAGCTACAGGCTGCAACTGTGCAGGGAGACCAGGATCAGCAGGGGACAGCAGTGGTGGCACACAAGTTCCTCCTTCCATTATGTGCTCCCTCCTTGTCCCTCCCCTACAGGTATCCTCCAGGAACAGGTGCTGAAAGGAGGAGCCTGCATGCTCCCACTATTGTCCCCATCTGATGCAGGCACAGGGGGAGCCCCAGAGCTATTCTGACCCTCTCCTGGCACACGCTGCAGAAAGCAGCTGCGTGGGAAGCCAAGCTTGACCTGGGATAGCAGTTTCAGTGCAGAGGTTCCTCCCTCCAGCAGGGAACATGGAGTGAGGTAAAAGGAAGCTGGTAGGGCTGTGCGAAACAGCACCATTTCATTTCAACTTCTGTTTCGCCATTCCAAAGGGACAGTATTTCGTTTTGCTCTTTCGAAGCACTGTTCCATTTCATTTTGTCAAAACTGTTTCGCTGTTTCAACGTTTCACCCATAGCTTATAACTGAGAATCACAAAAATGCCTACAAATTTGCCATTTCTTACCTGATTTGGATGAAATTACAGGGGTAGTAGCCCCTTCTGAGGGAATGAAGCCTGCTGAGTTTCAAGGAGATAGGTGCAGGGGGTTTTGTGAAACTGCACCTCAAACTGTTCAAAGCAAAATTTGTATCACTTGCCAGCAACAGCAGCATGCTATCACCCGGAACACAGATCCGGGGGCCGCACCCCCCTGGAGGAGTCTGGCACAGCCCCACAGCCCTCCAGGGGGGTCTAGGCCCCCAGATCTGTATGTGGGATGGCAGCAGGCTGCCGCTGCTGGCTGGGGCCAGCACTGGGTTCTTCCCAGCACTCGGCATGGGCTGTGCCAGGCAGACTCAGGTGCTGGCACTGGCCCTAGCCAGCATCAGTAGCATGCTGTCATCCACATGCTCCACAGCCGGTGAGTGCAGAGCTTTAAAAAAAACCAAAACCCACACTCACCAGCTCCAGCAGCAGCAATTGGGGCCTCTGAGGTCTCATGGCAGAGCCCCCCATGCAGCACAGGACAGCAGGGATCCCACCCCCCCACCTGGCACCTGCACCATCACTTGGGTGCTGTGCATTGCCTGGGAGCTGGGGTGGATCCACCTGTCAACCAGAGCTCCTGGTTCAATTCCCCAGCAATCTGATCACTCACCCAGTTCTTCCCAGGATCTGTGCGCGGGGTTTCAGCAGGTTGCTGCTGCCGGCTGAGGAAATAGCCCAGAGCCAGCCTGCAGCAGCAGTCTGCTGAAACCCCACGCACAGATCGGGGGCCCACACCCCCCAGAAAGAGCTGGGGAATTGAACCAGGAGCTAGAAGTCAATATCAGAGCAGTCCTCTCCACCTCCCTCTCCTTAGTTTCTGTTTAGCTGCAAGCAAGCCCAGCTTCGAAACTCAAAACGTTTCAAGTGCCCTCATTTCATTTCAAAGCTGTTTCTAAGCCTTTCATTTCGATTTTGCTGTTTTGAGCTTGAAACGAGTTGAAACGGCTTTGAAACAAAACATCCGTTGAAATTTCTCAAGAGCGCTAGAAGCTGGGCAGGAAGCAGGTGCTGGAAAGAGAAAACCACATACCACTTCCACTGTCTCTCTGCAGCCGCTCCCAAAAGTCCCTGGCTGGACTAGGGTAGGGGCAGCTCTAGTGCCCCTCCCCTTTCCCACTGGGGACAGCTGCAGAAGTTTTGGTCTCACCCTCACTGTGTGCCTGGTCTCTGCCTGGCTCCTTGATGTTCCTTACCAGCCCCAGGCCCTTCAGCCATACCTTGCCCCCACCCAATATGGTCTGAGGGACAGTGTGCCACACCCCACTTTACTAAATCCCGGATCCACTCATGGTCATAGATCCACTTCCTATCCACCCCACAAGCCAATTTCGCACTCATGTGCACTCCATAGAAAGCACCTGGAGTATAGACCTTCTTGTCCACTGTATTTGTGATCAGCCCTCCTGTGTGGCTGCACAAGGAGTAGGGAATCTTTCATTTTTGCTTACCCATGGAAGGGATAGTCACAGCCAGACTCTTAACACAAGACTCTCCAAGTCAGCAAGAGAAAACAAACAAGCCAAAAAACAGACTTTTAGTTCATTGCACCAACATGTTAAGAGGTGATATTTTAATGGGTTCTACATCCTTGATGAACTGCTCTATTGGCTTATTCAGACTATGATTTGTTAATCATATCTTATATTAATGTGGAAATGATACAGCCTCTTCCCCAGGAAACTGAGCAGAGACTCTTCAGATATTCGTATGTATGAGACTCCAAATAAGCATATGATGTCCATTTTATACAAGCATCTGAATTGCAGCTGGTGCTATGCAGTGAAGATTCAGACCTAAATATTACAAAGTAATCAGAAGATGACAGGGTAGAAATTACTTTCTATTTTTAACTGTAGCTATCTGGTATTTAGATGTTTCTCCTCCTGGTGCATTTATTTCTGTTTTGTCTTGGTGAAGATGCACTTAAGGATAGCAACTATATCAAACCTGTATCACCTTTCTTCAGATCCAAATTTACCATGTCCAAATGCACACATATCTTAGGTGTTAAATTGCTCCCATCACCATATCAGCAAACCTTCCACATAAAATCAACACTAATATCAAAATCCATTGAGTTCCTGACATATCTCACCTTCACAGATAATTCTTTGCTTACCACAACGCTTGGGTTTTCATACAATCACAGAATAGAAAGACTGGAAGGGGCCTATAAGATCATTGAGTCTAGTCCCCTGCAATGGGCAGGAGGTGATTGGGCTCAAACGAGCCCAACAAGGTGTCTGTCCAGCCTCCTCTTGAACACCTCCAGGGTTGGTGACTGCACCACCTCTGCTGGGAATGTTCCAGATTCTAGATACCCTTACAGAAAAAAAGTTTTTCTTTACGTCCAACCTAAATGTTCCCCCAACTAGCTTGTCTCCATTGAACCTCATGTTCCGAATGGGTGCCTTTCTGAAGAGTTTCTCTCCTAGATCTCGGTGTTCTTCTAGATCTTAACATTTTTAAGTTAATGTGTTGCAGGGTTTTTTCTTTTTATAATTATTATTTTTATTATTTTTGGTGAGTAGGGTTTTTTTATGTAGAAGAGGTGTGAGTGTTGTGAGTGCCATTCTTATCGTGGAAAATCCTTTCCAGGGAGGAAGGCTTTGCAGGCTTGACAAAAGTTAAACTCCAGATTTATCTGATATCCTTTGTCCAAAGTACTTCATCCCCAGCTTCCATGTGCCTGATTTGGGGCTCTGTGATTTATCTGGCCTGATAAATATCTTTCTGGTTAACAGTAGGAGAATTAGTAGTAGTGATAATCATATCAAGTGATATCTACATTCAATTTGGACTAGCAAATGTATCATTGTGGTGCACTATCCAGGAACAGCCACACAGAGAAAGACCTGTATCCCTGCAGAGAAGAGCAAACCCTGGGGCTGAGTTGGAGAGCCCAAGAGCTACAACTGGCCTGAGAGGTGGGGCCAGGGTCTGGGGGGGAGACCAAAAGGTCCAGGAGAGACCACAGCAAGAGACTGATATAGAGACAGAATTAGGCCCAGAGAAGGGGATTCTTCATCCCAGTTGAGAGGGCACAAAAAGATAGAGCAAAGACAGGAGAGAAACCATGGCAGAGACCATAGAGGGATTGAGGCAGAAGTCACTCATCTGGCAGTTGTGTGAATGTGGTGGGGGAGAGAGTTGCCCATCTACAATGGGAGTTAGAAAAGGTCCAAAAATGAGCAGTCTGAAGCAGAAGTGGCTCCTATAGAACTGTGTTTGCAAGCTAGAAAGAAGGATGGAAGGTCAAAAGAAGTCAGATGCCTCAATAGATCATCGAGTCTGACCCCCTGCATAGGCAGGAAAGAGTGCTGGGTCTAGATGACCCCAGAAAGATAGTTATCTAACCTCCTCTTGAAGACCCCCAGGGTAGGGGAGAGCACCACCTCCCTTGGGAGCCCGTTCCAGACCTTGGCCACTCGAACTGTGAAGAAGTTCCTCCTAATGTCCAATCTAAATCTACTCTCTGCTAGCTTGTGGCCATTATCTCTTGTAACCCCCGGGGGCGCCTTGGTGAATAAATACCCACCAATTCCATTCTGTGACCCCGTGATGAACTTATAGGCAGCCACAAGGTCGCCTCTCAACCTTCTCTTGCGGGGGCTGAAAAGGTCCAGGTTCTCTAGTCTCTCCTCGTAGGGCTTGGTCTGCAGGCCCTTAACCATATGAGTGGCCCTTCTCTGAACCCTCTCCAGGTTATCCGCATCCCTCTTGAATTGCAGCGCCCAGAATTGCACGCAGTACTCCAACTGCGGTCTGACCAGCGCCCGATAGAGGGGAAGTATCACCTCCTTGGACCTATTTGTCATGCATCTGCTGATGCACGATAAAGTGCCATTGGCTTTTCTGATGGCATCGTCACACTGCCGACTCATGTTCATCTTGGAGTCCACTAGGACTCCAAGATCCCTTTCCACTTCCGTGCCACCCAGCAGGTCATTCCCTAGGCTATAGGTGTGCTGGGCATTTTTCCTCCCTAGGTGCAGCACTTTGCATTTCTCCTTGTTGAACTGCATTCTGTTGTTTTCTGCCCACTTGTCTAACCTGTCGAGGTCTGCTTGCAGCTGTTCCCTGCCCTCCGGTGTGTCCACTTCTCCCCATAGCTTTGTGTCATCTGCAAACTTGGACAGAGTACATTTCACTCCCTCGTCCAAGTCGCTGATGAAGACATTAAAGAGTATCGGTCCAAGGACCGAGCCCTGCGGGACCCCACTGCCCACACCCTTCCAGGTCGAAACCGACCCATCCACCACGACTCTCTGGGTGTGACCCTCCAGCCAATTCGCCACCCACCGGACTGTGTAGTCATCCAAGTCACAGCCTCTTAACTTGTTCACCAGTATGGGGTGGGATACCGTATCGAAGGCCTTCCTGAAGTCTAAGTATACGACATCCACCCCTCCTTCTGTGTCCAGGCGTTTCGTAACCTGGTCATAAAAAGAGACTAGATTGGTCAGGCACAATCTGCCTGCCACGAACCCGTGCTGGTTTCCCCTCAGCATCATTTGTCCTGCCGGGCTCTCGCATATGTGAGCCTTGATAATTTTTTCAAAGACTTTGCTAAGGATGGAGGTGAGACTGACTGGCCTATAGTTGCCCAGGTCCTCCTTCCTCCCCTTCTTGAAAATGGGGACCACATTGGCCCTTTTCCAGTCCTCCGGGACTTGGCCCGTGCACCACGAGCATTCGAATATTCCCGCCAGTGGCTCTGCAATAATGTCGGCCAGTGCCTTCAGCACCCTCGGATGGAGCTCATCCAGGCCTGCCGACTTAAAGGCATCCAGGTCTTCCAAGTGACTCTGCACCATCTCAGGGTCTACGCATGGAAGTCTGGCGCCTTGCTGCTGCCTCTCTACAACCCCAGTGTGAGATTTGTCGTGCCCCTCACTTAGGAACACTGAGGCAAAGAACTCGTTGAGGAGTTCAGCCTTGTCCCCCCTGTCCGTCACCAATTGTTTCTGCCCATTTAGCAGAGGTCCTATTCCTCCCTGGGCCTTCCTTTTACTCCCTATGTATCTAAAAAACAATTTCTTGCTGTCCTTTACTTGGGATGCCATCCTCAGCTCCATGGTAGCTTTGGCCCGTCTAACTGCCTCCCTACAAGCACGAGCAGAGGAGGTATATTCGTCTTTGGTGATCTCTCCCTGTTTCCACTTTTGATGTGCTCCCCTTTTGGCCCTTAGGCTGCCCTGGATTTCTGTGGTCAGCCAGGGAAGCCTCCTGGCCCCTTTCCCTCTTTTACCCTGAATGGGAATCGTCTCGCTTTGTGCCTGAAGGATCGTTTCCTTAAGGCACAGCCACCCTTCTTGGGCTCCCATCATTTCAAAACTCCTACTCTGCAGTGCGTCCTTGACTAATCGCCTGAGTTCATTTAAATCAGCTTATCTAAAGTCTAGTACTTTCACCCTACTAGTTACCTTACCCACTCGACGTCTTATGGTGAATTCTATTATGTGATCACTGTCCCCCAGATGGCTACCGATCTGTAGGTCCCCTACCATGTCATCCCCCGTTGCCAATACCAGATCCAGTATGGCATTCCCCCTAGTGGGACCATGTACCTCCTGTGTCAGGTGGAGGTCCTGTACACAGGTTAGAAACTTGCGTGAGCGGTGGGACTTTGCCGTCTGTGTCTCCCAGCAGATGTCTGGGTAGTTTAGGTCCCCCATGACTACCGCCTCTTTAGCTTTTATGGTCTCTGAGAGCTGCCTCAGGAGCCCCGCATCTATTTCTTCCCCTTGATGTGGGGGTCTGTAGCAGACCCCTACCACCAAATCCCTTTCTCCTTGCCCCCCATGTAGCCTAACCCACAATCCTTCTACTTCCTCATCCTTGGATTCCGTCTTGATCAGGGTTGACGTATATTGCTCATTGACATACAGCGCAACCCCTCCTCTCTTTTTCCCCACCCTGTCCTTTCTGTACAATCTATAACCCTCAATATGTACTGCCCAGTCGTGGGACGAATCCCACCAGGTTTCCGTTAGCCCTACTAAGTTGTAGGTGTTTTGTGCAAGCAGGAACGCTAGTTCATCCTGCTTGTTTCCCATGCTCCTAGCATTAGTATATAGGCACTTGAGCCCTGCGACAGGTGCCTTTGCTGCCCCCCAGCTCCGAGTCCCAAGGGGCCCCTTATTTCTTACCTTCTCATCTCTTACCTGTGCCGTAGTGCTGGCCGCCCTGCGTCTTGCAGGTTCCCAATGTTCTCTTTCTACAGGCTGGGCTGTCCTTGTGGGTGCCACCTGGTTTGGTGGTCCACAGCTTTCCCCGCCCTCATCTTCCCCTCCCCCCGGCGAGCCTAGTTTAAAGCCTGCCGGAGGAGATCCGCCAACCTAAAAGAAAACACACACTTACCTTTGGGGGACAGGTGAAGCCCATCCCAACTGAGCGTGTCCCTCGTCGTGATGTGCGGGTCGTTGTCCAGGAAGCCGAAGCCTGACTCAAGACACCACTGCCGAAGCTGCCAGTTGGTCTCTTGGATGCAGTTCTCATGCCGTCTTCCGCATCCGTTCACTGGTAGGATGGAAGAGAATACCATCTGTGCACCGAACTCCCTCAGCACGCCGCCCAGAGCACTGTAGTCCGCCATCAGGTGATCGGGGGTTCTCCTGGCCGCATCATTAGTACCCACATGGACTAGGACCATGGGGTAGTAATCGGTGGGCTTGATCCTGGCCTGGATTACCTCCTTCACATCCCGAATCTTTGCTCCGGGCAGGCAGTATACTTCTCGTGTTGAGGGGTCCTGGCGACAGATGGGCCCTTCCGTACCTCTCAGGATGGAGTCGCCTATGACAAGCACTCGTCGCCTCCTCCTCTGGGTCCGCTTGGATCTCTTGACCTGTTCAGAGCGTGAAGAATGTGGTGTTTCTTCCTGCCCAAGGGTTTCCTCGTCCCCTTCCATCTCCTGCAGGGTCGCCAGGGCCTCATACCTGTTCTCCAGTTGGACTGGAGGAACTGGTACCTGTTCACTGCAAGCAGCTCCGGTCCTAGATGTGACCGTCTGCCACTCTGCTGTGGAGGGCATTCCCCAGGCTGCTTCTTCCTTAGGTGCCTGGTCCTGCAGGGAAAGGAAATAGCTGTCAATTTCATCCTCCGCCTCCCTGATACCCCCTCAGCCTGCCAACCTCCTCCCGGAGCTCCCTCACCTGTGCCTCCAGATCCCTAAGATGGGCACCTGCTGGACAGGTGTGGGGGCCCCCAATCTCTGACCCCCCGGGCCCTGCTGGGGATCCCCCACAGGCCAGGAGGTAGGGGGACATCAGCTCCCCCATGGGCTCGGTCTGGGTGGAGGCCTCAGACCAGCCCCGGTTAGCCATGTCCCTCTGGGCAGAGGCCCTAGTAGCACTCCTCGTCGACGCCATTCTAAGCTGCTGTTTGTTTGTCTACGCCCTACCCGTACAGGAGTTTCTCTCCTGACCCTTCCTGCCCGCCCGCCGGCACGAACGCCTGCGCAAACGCTGGCGCACTCTGTTCGCGCTGCGCGGCTCGGGAGCGCGGCTCTCTACCGGCTCAGCTATATGGGACCCGGGGGGTTTTCCCCTCCAGATCCGGCTCAGCTGTGCCGGGTCCCTCCGCCCCTCTTACCTTCGGGGGATCAGCTGTTGCTGCCCCCACTGCTGTTTCCTCTGCTGCTGCTGCTGCTTCCTCCTCCGCCTCGGGTCAGTAAGTTAGTTAGTTAAGGGGGCACATGTGTCCTGCCAGTAATGTTGAAGTGCTTGGATTGGAAGTGGGATAAGTTGGTGAGGCAGCACATAGAAGAAATGAACCGACTAGAGAAAAGCTGGGAGAACTCACCAGCAGACAGGAGGCGGGGATATTGGCAGTGACTGGCCATATCCAGCAATTAGAAATGGAGTTGGCAGGGATTATAGCTAAGCAGAGAAGATAACAATCTAAGACCAGAAGCAGCATAAAATGAAAAGGACCCCAAGGGAGAATTGTGGAATTGGGATCAATGTGGGATACTCCAAATAAGGAGATTGGGGTGACCTCAGATAAAGAGACGAGATGCCCTTCACCTCTAAATAAAACCAGGCAAGAAAGAGGGCAAAGTCCTGGAAGGAGGCCTCAGATATAAGTCACCAACCTCCCAGGTCAAACTAAATAGTGGATTGTGAAAAAGTTATTTGCAGAGAAAGTAGGGGGCGTTGCATATGTGAGAGTGTATAATAAGGCTGGAGGAAGGCCCGCACACCAGGGAAAAATTGAGTTCTCGGGCAAAGACTATATGCAGCAAGCCATGAAAATTCAACAGGAACTTGCGGAAGACTTCTGAACATGCAGGGAAACCTAGGGAGATGTGAAGTCCCAGGAATTCCACAGAAAATGAGAAAGCCAGAGCGTAGAACTATCTGGTACAATCAAATCAGAGAGAGAAAGAAAACTATACCCTCAGAGATAGAGATGGGTAGATGCCAAGGAGGTAGATGTCATGGATAGATGTCCAAGGAGGTGATACTTCCCCTCTATTGGGGGCTGGTCAGACCGCAGTTGGAGTACTGCGTGCAATTCTGGGCGCCGCAATTCAAGAGGGATGCGGATAACCTGGAAAGGGTCCAGAGAAGGGCCACTCGTATGGTTAAGGGCCTGCAGACCAAGCCCTACGAGGAGAGACTAGAGAAACTGGACCTTTTCAGCCTCTGCAAGAGAAGGTTGAGAGGCGACCTTGTGGCTGCCTATAAGTTCATCACGGGGGCACAGAAGGGAATTGGTGAGTATTTATTCACCAAGGCACCCCCAGGGGTTACAAGAAATAATGGCCACAAGCTAGCAGAGAGTAGATTTAGATTGGACATTAGGAGGAACTTCTTCACAGTTCGAGTGGCCAAGGTCTGGAACGGGCTCCCAAGGGAGGTGGTGCTCTCCCCTACCCTGGGGGTCTTCAAGAGGAGGTTAGATAACCATCTTTCTGGGGTCATCTAGACCCAGCACTCTTTCCTGCCTATGCAGGGAGTCGGACTCGATGATCTATTGAGGTCTCTTCCGGCCCTAACATCTATGAATCTATGAATCTATGCCCTGGGATGGAAGAGAATTTCCCAGCTGCCAGACTGGAGGTCTTAGCTGAAGAAAAGAGAGCACCAACAAGGGGTCCACTGCAAGGTATGAAGCCCCAAGACTCATGTCAAGGAGCTGGTATGGGCCATAGGGACAACCCCTTGGAGGGAGGTCAGCAGTCCAAAGCCAGTGCAGAGGACCAAGAGAGGGTGTGTGGAGCACAACATGCTCTGAACTGCTGCCATAGAGGATGGCGCAGTAGGCCTAATGAACAAAGAGGGGAACCTCGATCAGTCCTGAGCAATACCTGAAACTGCAACCTACTGAGGTTGGCTAATGTGAGTGAACTACCTGTGGCAGGGTAGCTCCTATTAAATTCCATGTGTTGCTTCCTCAGGGAAAGGCAAGCAGGAGGTGCCTGAAAACCTCTGCCTGAACTGTTTTGTTGGTTCGATGGAGGGTTGGGAGGGGGGGAAGTATCTGGCTGTACAATGGATCATCAGCATCTTTCAAATGTGATTTACTAATGGAAAGGAGGAAGTTATGACCTGCTCTGCGTCAGCACCAAGTCTCTGATATATTAAGAAACTTCCTTAAGTCTGTATGTCAATCACATGCTGTCCATAGAGATGCTTCTGAGTCATAATCGCTTGAAGTTACAAAAGAGGAGACAAATTTCAATAGCAACAATATAAATATTTTAGATTCTTATAGTAGAAATTAATTTTGCATAGCCAGTTTGTACCATACCCAAGCACTTTCTAAAATAATGTCTGTCTAGGGGGAAGCTGGTAGTGCAATAACCATGTCAGTGAATGGGGAGCTGTTACACACAGAGGAAGAGATTTTCTACAGCTGGATGAAAGAATAAAACCTAACATACGCAGCAAGGGTGCTATATTAAAGGTGCCATCCTTCTGATCTGATGTGAAATCAATAACCATGGCAACTATCCAGGCACAAATTAAAGATGGAGTCACACCTTGCTTGTGGGTCCTAACTTTCTTGCCCTCTTCTCTCTGACTCATTCTCTCACTTTTCCTTTATGTCTCAGTCTTTTCATTTCTCTATTATTATTTCTTAATTTCTATTTCATACTCCACAACTAAGTGTTAACTGAATACTGTTAGCTGAACACTAATGATGATCTCCTTTAAAAGAAAAAGTTTCATTTTTACTTTTTCAACTAATGATTCACATGGGACCAAGTATAAATTTAAATATTTCCCTTTACATTTTTTTCCCTCACCTCTGCTTACAATGAATGCAGTTTGTTTGGAGAGGCTTTATGGGATCTGATCTTGCTGCAAATTAGTACATTTTGTGTTTGTTAAAAAATTAATACAAAGGGAAGGCCCTCTTACACCTCAAAGAGCCAAAACAGTGTAAATGAAAACCAGGCTACCTTGATTCTGGCTGGGGAAGAATTCTCCTAATGTAGGTACTTCATGAGTCAGCTGCTTTTCTGCCATCCCACCTCACTATCCTGGCATAGCAAGTATGTTCAGGGTGTTCCCATTTCTGTAGACAAAAACAGAGGGGTTAATACCATTGTCTAGCATTTAACCTTTCACTCAGTACCATGGCAAGGAAGTTTGGTGTCCAGGGCAAAGCCCGCAGCAGCAGCCTGCCCTCACCCTGTGCACAGATCTGGGGGGGCACATGCCCCCCCACCAGGCTTGCCCAGGAGTGCATGCAGTGGCAGGAGCCACCCTCTCCCCATCCCCACGGCCCCCCAAATAAGCCACTTGTGGCTTCGTCCCACGCCCTGCCCCGGATGGGCAGCACCTGTTGGCATCCCTTCACTTTGGCACCTGGGGCGGTTGTCCCACTCACCACCACAACCCCCACCCACACCCACACACACACCTGCTACAGCACTGCTTTCACTACAAGTCTCAATGGGCCTTCAGGTTTATATCTTCCCCTGAGATGGATACAAAATACCTAATTTGAAGATCATATCAGAGAGCTAGCACCACACAGAGCATTGTTAGTATTTCACTGTGTTGTCAGCATCAGGTGGAATCCCATGTCATGGTCTAGGGCAGGGGTTGGCCTGCAAAGCCACTGGATCTGTCCTGCAGAGTCAAGGGACTTGAGCAGCTTCTGGTGGCTGGGGGCTTTTCCCATGCCATATTGTGGCCAGTCAGTGGGAAGAAGCAGAAGTGGCAGCAACCGTGTCCTAGCGCTGGCCCACCTCAGACCCAAACCTGCTACCAGAAAGATTGCCAACTGCTGGTGCTGGCTACATTTGCTACCAACTTGTACCTAGTAAAGACCAAGACTGTCACCAGCAAACTCAGAGGGATTCTCCCTCCTTCAGCTACAGTAACCTCATCATCCATAGTCAAGATATTTAGCCTTCACGTAGCATTCTCTAGACATAGATATCAAACAAAGATAAGCACTCGTGTCTTCATTTTATATACTCAGAAACAGAGGCAGAGGTATAATTGACTTGTCCAAAGTCACATAGAAGGTTAGTGTAAAAATGGGAATATGACCCAGATGTGTTTTGTTCTAACCCAGTAAACATTCCACTAGATCTGATTGATTATATAAAAAGTGATAAGATACATAAATGTTCAGCAGAACCTGGATTCCTCACAGGACTAGGTTCTCTAGTCCCCTTTCCATCCTTCCCCTACCTTGCCCCCAGCAAAGATGAGGGTATGACCTAGCTGGGATTACAAAGAATCATAGCAAACAATTACACAGGACTGCTGAGGTTCTCCAGCTGATTGCTGCAGCTTTGTTTTCAAAGGGAGCCACTTCTCCAGCCAGGGAACTGCAGCTGTGCTTCAAGTAACTGGAGAAGTGGCATCCTAAAATCGGCAATCCACTGCACATTAAACAGGTTGTCAACCATCCCAGTACAAATGACCTGGGTTCTACTGCATCCATGTGTGTATATATAATACCATGTGTAACTTAAAAGTTCAAAATTATATTGTGTTTATGCATATGTACGTATGCATTCAAATTTGAATGTGTGCACATGTGCAATTTAATTTTTAACATATAGGGGTCGCAATTTCTGGAGAGAAGTTCATCTACTGGTTAGAGTATAAGACTGGAAATCAGGATTCCTTGGTTCTTTTCCCAGTTATAGGAATAGGACTGGTCTACAGGACTGGTCTAGATAGCATGCTTTTGAAGAGGTGTGATCCCTGATCGATCTATTTGTGCTGGCAAAAGCGCCTAGCCTAGATACACTTGCACAGGAAGAAACACTTGTGCCAGAATAGCTTATTTTACTCAGGTGGAAGGTAAAAAGGAAGTGATAGGAATAAACTGTAACCATTTTGCAGATATAAACTACATTCACAACAGAACACTTTCCTGGCACAGTCTATTAGTAAGGCTGTTTCAGTGAAGTCCTAACCATGCCATGTCATGTTGGACAAGTCAAGTAGGTTGAAGTTTGCAAAGCTGCCTAAGGAATTTAAAGACCCAATAAACTGAATTTAACTTTGAAAACAGCAACCTGTGCATCTCATCCAAGGTCATATAGGACATTCATTTTATTGGCAATCAGACCTCCAAATACCACAGACAGCTTTGACTATATCAGCCTTCACTTCTATCTACTTGTCTGTAGAATGCTCTCAGTTAATGATTTCTTGAGGTAACTCTTTGTCATTTGCTTAGTCTTTCTCTTCTATAGCTAAACACAAAAGGTAGCACCCTGGAACTTTTCTAAGGATTCAACTAGCTGGTAAAATATTGAAATTTGTTTATTTTCCGTGTCCTTTTTTTCCCCTAACATGCTATTAAATCTTCATATTTTAAAGAAAAGAAAAAATGTGATCATTTAGAGCAAATAATTTAGTTAGTGTATATGTCTGGATTTTCTTTGCTGAATTATCTGTGGCTGGCCCATTTTTAATTTTATAGACTATAATGACATATGAAATTATTGCAACCATATTGTAGAATAATTGTACAACAATGTTGTGAAATAATATTGTGGAATAATATTGTGGGATAATAATTGGTCCATTGCATTAAAGTACTCCATGTGAGCATCCAGGATCTGAATGTACACTGGACATAAAGTTCATGAAGTGTTTCTACTCCTTAACTGCATGCATTGAATTCTTACAGTCATTTTTTCATTGCAAATATTCATTACTAAAGGAGCACGACCTCTGCCCAGCTTACACCATCCCCTCATGATCAAGCCACAGTAACTTTTGGAGCTGCCCCACCTGTTTCCAGTCTGGCGCAATATCAAGGAACTTGTGTTATTACACCCTCAGAGCTGACTTCTCACCATACAGTCTGTACCCAGAGTTATGCCAGCTTGTGCTGGCCGCTGAACACAGCTACACTGAAAACAATGGCGCTGTACCAGTTACATTATTTTATGAGCCAGATTCTGGCTGGCCCTTTGCTAACATACCTGGGGACAGTAGAAATAGCAAAGTTAGACAGAGGCCAGCCATAATAAAACCCTCTGCACTGTACTGAAGAACAGAAACCTTCCCTTGTCCCAGCTGGCCAAAAGAACTAGTCCATTAATTATGTAAACCTGTGTTCCTAACATACTTATGCTTGGGTACTGCAGATGTCACCTAGAACATTTTAAGTGAAATCCTGTCCTCAATTAAGTCGGTGACAAAATTCCCATAGACTACAATGGCTCCTAGATTGTACCCTAAGAGATAAAAGCACTGAAATACTACTGTCCACCCTGAACAGATGGACACCTCTAGATTGACTTCCTCAGCTGCTGCCTTTCTCTTACAACACAGCACACTTTTGACATTTTTACTGTACAATGAGCAGAATGCTGAAGTTTCTTGCTTGTGGTTTTGAGTTGCTGAATATGACTATATCTGCAGTAGAAACACTGACGTAGTATTACCATGACTCTTCCCAATAATGTTATTGCCTCAAAGTCAAAGCTAGGGCATCTAGAGCCATAACACAGCCATGACCTTTTACCTAGTGCTGGTGCATTGCTAAGTGTTGGAAGCACAGATTTCCCATACTTCTGAGACAATTTTTGCCCTCTATGACTGTGTCCAGACGAGTGTGGCTGTACAGTATGCTACAGACATGTCTGTGGTGTCACATACTACACATTTCATTGCTTTTCGCACTGCAAGAGAGCAGCACGGAGGGTTTGTTTTGACCCCTAGATATCCAGAGAAAAGAAGTGGAGCTGTGTACGGGGTGGCAGTGTGTGCTACCTGAAGCTGGAGCCTGGCCAGCCGAAGCTGCACTCCACTGTCAGACAGGCTCCATGCAGCAGGATCGCCATTGCTGCAGCCCCAGGAAGCTCCCAGGACCCCAGGTAAGGCTGCTGAGGCCAGCCCAGTGCTGGCCCCAGCCTACCCCACCGAGGGTAACTTGATACATGCCAGTGCACATGTGGCATTGACATTCCCTGGGGACAACTAATAGCGGCACAAGGTGTGCCGCTGCTAGTTGTCCCCAGGGAATCAGACATCCATGCACATCTGGATGCAGCCTATGGGTGTGTCCCCACATCCAGGGTGAGTGCTTTCAGCGGCAAAAAAAGTAGTGGCACAAATTTTGTGCAGCTACTTTTTGTCATGGTGCACGCTCCTACACATGCACTTTGGTGTGGGGCAGATTGCCCCGCTTCGGGGAAACTGTCTTTTCCCTGCTTCTCCAAGATCCTGGCGTGCTGGACAGAGACAAGTAAAGGAGTGGAGATGTTCTGGCTGGAAACCTGTCTGCCAGCACATGCTCCCCTTCTGTGCACTGTACCACCTTTTTGTACCTTTTTTTTTTTGCTACTGGGATTTCCTGGTAGCAAAATGTGCCCTGACACTGCAAATTTGCAGTGCGGTGGCACATTTTAACATTCTGGGCATGTGGTTTGTGGTGCCACAAAGAGGTTTGCAGCACCACAAAACACATGTGTCTGCACGTCTGGATGCAACCTATGTATCTCTAGGGGCATGCAAGAGTGACATGACATTTTACCAGTCTTGTCAGACATTTACTCTTCTGTAAAACAGCCTCACAGCTTTAGATGTTAGAATAATTGGTGAATATATAGAACTCACTGTCATCATTGACTTCTTTGCTGAATGATTAGTGCAGAGTCAGTATTTTGAGATATTTTGACTTTGAAATTACAATACATTACTGAATTCTTTAGCATTCTGTTCTATTAAAGTTGTGCCTGGAGCTTTCAGCACTATGTCTTATGTAATTAATCTGAGTTAGGTCAGAGTTGATTAGAGGGACTGAAGACCATCTTTTTTTCTGTGTTTGTACAGTGCTCAGCACGTTGCGGACCTACTCTTTGACAGGGACTTCTATGGTAAAAATAATAGGTAACAACAGATATTTATATCACCTCATTGTGATAAATGTAGGCTTTGGTCCCCATCTCTTCCTTCCTGTATTCCTCAGCCTACTCCACCTCATGGTCCTCACCTGATACAACTTGATTGTAATCAGTATGCAATCAGAGGGAGGCTGTCCTTGAGACTGGGGTAGTCCTTTTCTTGGTGCCTTAGGACTGTTATCATGGCATACTTATCCATAATGATAAATTATTGCAAAAACTATAGAAGACCAGATGGATCTCACCATTATCAATGCAAAATCCATGAGAAAACAGTGATGGCAGAAATCCTAAAGTTTCAGGGTTTGGATAAGTATCTTAGGTCCCAGATACTTAAGTCCCAGATAGAACAGATATCCTATTTTCTTTGTATAAATGTCCATTTTTACACAAATCACACAAAACCCCCCTTTCTGGGAGAAAGAGAAGTGCATCATAAATTAAGGTGACTTAAAGCTGAACATCTAGGCTAGGGACAGACATTCAAGAAGCCTGAGCCTGAACTGATTCAATCTTTGCAGGTTAGTCTAACCTGGCAAGGCTAAATCAGTTTTGTAACCGGACAAACATCCCAGAAGTGCAGGCACATGGCTGCAGTGGCTCAGGCTAGAAGCCAGGGGATGATAGAGCAGCTCTCCCTTCCTTCCACAGCATGGAGCTGAGGGGAGCATGGCCAGGCTCCTGCAGGACCTCTTATTAGCCCAGCAGGGAATTGATAACAGTGTTTATCACCCAATTAACAAAACAACAAAAGGACATTACCAGCTACTTGTTGATTCTGCCTGTTGATTCAGCACCAAACATAACCAGCAGGTAGTCTGCTTGCTAGTACACAGACACCTCCTCAGCAAGGCAGAGGGGGGGGGGGAATTCCTGCTTAGCAGGGAGTGGTGAGGGGAGGTGGGAAGCAGCCTGCAGTCCGTGGAGCTCCAGTCAGGGAGCAGAGGGGAGAGGCCAGCCCTGCTGTGGAGCAGAGAGCCCCACCCAGCCCAGACAGCATAAAGGAATGCTGGGGGTGTCTGGTTTATCTTAATCCAGTAAGGGGCCTGGGACAGACATCGCATAAACCAGTTTAAGGCAAATCAGTTAAGTCTGATACTTCATTCAAACAGGTAAATCTCAAACCAGTTTCAGACATTCTCAAACTGGTCTATGTGCACTGAACATCTGTTCTGTTACAGGTTTAAACCAGTTTCTGATCACTTAAATCAGTTTATGTGTAAATGTCTGTCCCTAGCCCTATGTTTCTTGGAAGCAAAATGACAAATTCTTGACTCATTATGGCATTCCAGCCAGAATACACACTGGTCAAGGAAGAGACTTTGAAAGCCAATTGATCCAAGAGTTGACAAAATTACAAATTTGGAAGGGGGCTGCTGTCAGCTCTTCCAGCGCTTGACATTCATTCTGATTTTCATGGATCTACAATGTGACAGTTATGATAGAAAGTTTCATAGTTTCATAGTAGCTAGGGTCAGGAGGGACCTGAACACATCATCTAGCCTGACCCCCTGCCACAGGCAGGAATGAATGCTGGGTTCACAAGACCCCAGACAGGTGATCATCCAACCTCCTCTTGAATTTGCCCAAGGTAGGGGCGAGCACCACTTCCATGGGAAGTTGGTTCCAGATTTTGGCCACCCTAACTGTAAAATATTGCCTTCTGATCTCCAACCTAAACCTATTCTCCATCAGCTTATTACCATTGTTCCTTGTCACCTCAGGTGGTGCTGGGAAGAAAAGGGCTCTGCCTATTTGCTGTTGATCTCCCCTGATGAGCTTGTAGGCAGCCACCAGGTCCCTCCTCAGCCTCCTCTTGCTGAGGCTGAACAGGTTCAGGTCCTTCAGTCTCTCCTCAGAGGGCCTGTCCTGCTGCCCTCTCACCAAATGGGTGGCCCTCCTCTGAACTCTCCAGGCTGGCCACATCCCTTTTGAAGTGCGGTGCCCAGTACTGGACGCAGTACTCCAACTGCGGCCTGACCAAAGTCGCATAGAGAGGGAGTATCACCTCTCTGGACCGGCTTGAGATGCACCTTTGGATGCATGACAAGGTATGGCTGGCCTTGCTGGCTGCGGTCTGGCATTGGCAGCTCATGTTCATCTTGGAGTCAATAATGACTCCAAGATCCCTTTCCGCTTCTGTGCTTTCAGGAAGGGAACTCCCCAGCCTGTATGTATGCTGTGGATTCCTTCTCCCAAGGTGCAGCACCCTGCATTTGTCTACGTTGAACCCCATCCTATTCTCATCTGCTCACTTTTGTAGTCTGTCTAAATCCAGTTGCAGCCTCTCTCTCCCTTCAAGTGTGTCCACCTCGCTTCACATCTTAGTGTCATCAGCAGATTTGGACAGTGTGCTTTCCACCCCCTCGTCTAAGTTGCTAATGAAGATGTTAAACAGTGCGGGCCAGAGGACCGAGCCCTGGGGTACCCCACTGCTCACATCTCGCCAGGTTGAGTACAACCCGTCCACCACTACTCTCTGGGTGCGCCCCATCAGCCAATTTTTTACCCATCCAACTTTGCAGGCATCAATACCACAGTCGCTTAATTTATTGATGAGGATGGGGTGAGAGACAGTGTCAAAGGCCTTCTTAAAGTCTAGAAAGACTACTTCCACAGCGACACCATCATCCAAGGATTTAGTTACTTGGTCATAAAAGGCAATCAGGTTGGTCTGGCAGGACCTGCCTTTGATGAACCCATGCTGATTGCCCCTGAGCATGATCTCCCCTGCAGGCCCCGCACAGATGTGCTCCTTGATGATTCTCTCCAAGATCTTCCTGAGCACCGAGGTGAGGCTTACAGGCCTATAGTTACTTGGGTCCTCCTTCCTCCCCTTCTTGAAAATTGGGACCACATTAGCCAGTTTCCAATCCCCCAGCACCTGGCCAGATGACCACAAATGCTCATACAGCCAGGCCAAGGGCTCCACGATGACCCCTGCCAGCTCCCTCAACACCCTTGGGTGGAGGGCATCTGGACCTGCAGATTTAAAAATGTCTAGCCCTTCCAGAAGATCCTGAACTACATGTGTGCTGACTGAAGGCCTGATAGAGCTATCCCCAAGATTGTCCCTACCTCTGGTAGGTGGGATAAACCAGTCCCTGTTCAAGAAAACAGAGGCAAAGAAACTGTTAAAAATATCAGCTTTCTTGTCTGGCGTGGCCACAAGATTACCGTTTGCATCTTGCTGGGGCCCTACATTGCCTGGTGCCCTCTTCTTGCTCCCAATGTACTTGAAAAAGGACTTTTTGTTGTCCTTAATCCTGGATGCTAGCCTGAGTTCCATTTCTACCTTGGCCTTCCTTATAGCCCTCCTACACTCCCGGGCCAAGGAGGAGTACTTCCGTGAACGAGGAGTTCACACAGTTAATTGTATATTCTGGAAGCCCTACTGTCTATGAGGATTCAGCTGGGACATAGGTAGCCAGGCCTGCAGATAGGCTCTGAAGGGTAACCAGGAAGTCAGCTAGGTGGGGGTATGGGTTACCTGGGCATTAGATCAGGGTTTGAATCAGTGGAGCAGAGAACACAGGGCCAGGTCCCAGGAGAACCAAGAGGGAGAGCTGAGAGATGTAGTCCAGAATGCAAGACAAGATTAGAAGCTGGGAGAATCAGAGAATCAGGTGCTCCATAGAAAAAAAAATGTTCTTTCACAAGATCACAAATGAAGGCCTTGCAAACCCAAAGATGCTTCAGGGAAGTAAGAGGGTACAGTAATTCTGCCTTTCCATTGAGATAACCAAATTCGGTTGCAGGCATTTTGCTTACAAATGCCCTTTGTCCTTATATCTCTGTAGTACCTATCATGCATGTCACATGGTAGTCTGGCTAAAGTCCTTTGAGGATGGTAACTACATGGAAACTTTTATAAAAAAGGAATAGATAAGAGAATTTCTTCCTGTATAAACACAAATGCAAATATTTTTGTAATTTTAGAACACTGCAGTTGTTAACACCAATTAAACTATTCTGACTTTTGGGGAGGGAACATTTATTTATACTAATAATCAAAACTTGAGGGTTAGTGTAACAGGGAACCGGAGGCTCCTGTTAATTTAAGGGAGAAATGCAGCAGACCAACCTTGGGGCGTAGGCAGGCAGCTGAGCAGGGGCTAGCTGTACTGCTACAAGTGGGCTGTGTGCAGTAGATTCTAGGCAGCCTGAGCATAGAGCATGCAAGCAGCTAGGTTAAGCTACAGCAGGGAGGCAAAGCTGACCATTAAGCCCAAGGGAAAACCCCCATGCTTAATTAGAGTCACTTGACTGGAAGGAGGGGCAGTGCTCCAGGGCATATAACACCAGCACTGGAAGTAAGAGGGGGAGTCTGGTTGTGCATGCTACAGGGAACACATCTCCTGGGGGAAAGGGGCTGGAGGAGAAAGCCTGACAAGCACCTTAGCCACCCATGACAGCTGGGACATAGGAGCCCAAAGTGAGGTAGGGCTTGCAGGAAGGCATCAACCCAGAGTTGGGGGAGATTTTTATTATAAGTGGTTGCTTGTATTTGTGTTGCATTAAAGCTGAAACCAGAGGACCAAGTTGTGGTTAAGGAGGTGGCAGGGAGGCCACAGGGGCACCCAAGAGGCACCTTGCATAGAGCCCTGTAGGGGTCAGAGACCCTAAGGGGGCAGAGTGGCATCAGAACTGCCTGGCTTGGGCTGGGGACCCAAGAGGCTGAGGGATGCATAAGCAGCCTTGCCCAAGTCAGGGACCCCAGAGGGCTGAAAGGAAAAAGAAGCAGTCTTGCCTGGGTCTGGGACCCCAGAGGGCCCAGAGCCCAGGAAGGATGAAGCCAAGGGCCCAAGAACTAGTGCAGAGAGCTGAGACTGAGAAAGCCAAGCCAGAATAAGCTGGGCCAGGGCTGGAAGCCAGCAGCCAAAGCAACAATGAGCTAAAACCACGGGGGCAGAGGCCCCTACAAAAAGGCTCAGGACATTGTCTGAATAACAACTGTGAGGTATGGGCCTCCTGTAGCAGCGAGGAGGCCATGAATAGCCCTTAAGGCAACTGATGCCCTGGGGCATGGACAGGGCCAGGAGGGCCCCACTTAGGGCCTGAAGGACAGATCCAGAGTCAGCTGGATCCAAGGGGGACCTGCTGGCCACAGAACAGACAAGCTGGTCATACTGATCCTTGTTTTTCATGCCTTGCTTTGCAGCAGCCTCCAAAGCAGTACGAAGGCCTTTGCTAAGTCTTTCTTTAGCCTCTTGATATACTGGAGATAGGTTTATGGGAGTGCACCTTCAGCTATAACACTGAAGCACAGATCCACAGCCAAACAAGCTTCCCTTCCAAACATTAGCATATAGGGTGAGCAATTGGTGGTATCATGTTTGGTGTAATTATAAGCATGAACCAGGTGTTCAATGTGTTGACTCCATAGACTTTTTTGACCTAGGTCCAATTTTCTAAGCATGTCCAATAGGGTGCTGTTGGTCCATTCAGGAACAGTATTCCGTTGGGAATGGAACAGGGTCATATGTAGGAAGAATTTTCTCACTAGGAGGGTAGTAAAACACTGGAACAGGTTACCTAGAGAGGTGGTAGAAGCTCCATCCTTGGGGGCTTTCCAAACCCACCTAGACAGAGCCTTGGCTGGGATGATATAGTTGGGGTTGGTCATGCTTTGAGAAGGGGGTTGGACTAGATTACCTTTTGAGATCCCTTCCAAACCTAAGTTTCTATGATTCTGTGATTTTATGATATATAATTGTTTTTCCTCCCCATAATTTGACACAACTCTTAGATCAATTGTCTTTCAAAATCTCTAGATCAGTGTGTATTCTGGCTGGGCTGTCATAATTCATAAAGAATTTCTTCCAAGATACCTTAGCCATTGTGGTGGCCTTCTGATCTCTGGTGGGGTAGGCTTGCACATATTTTCTGAAATGGCCCATGACCACCAGGATGTTTCCATAGTTTTCTCCATCCAGCTCTAAAGCCAGAGGGCACTTTTACATGTGTTGGAGGGGCATGATATATGGACAGGGCCCTCGGCATCCTGGTGTCTTGTGGATATGTGTTGTGAGTCGGAGTCTCTTTGCCCTAAATAATTAACCAATGATCACAGCCCGGTTCTCTCCTGCCACGTCTTGATGTAATTTATAACTCGGGAGGTGTTGCCCTATAGGGCATCTGGCTTGCTTCTACGGGAGCTCCAGCCTCTCCTTATGCCCTAGCCAAACAGCAACCAGTTGTTAACATGCAATTGATAGTTGTCTAATATTTCTATGTCAAATTAATTTCTCCTTCATCAAAAATAGTTTCTGTATCCTTTTTTTCTCCAGGTTATCTCCAGCCAGGGCTGCCCAGAGGCCTTATATGGCCTGGGGCAGGTGTGATGTTGGGGGCCCTGCCACTGCCCCCTACAAGGACCCATGTGTGTGTGTAGAAAGCTGGGGGACCACATGCGAGAATTCTTGCACGCACACATCACATGTGAGAATTCTCACATACGGCTCCTCCTTCCCTTGCCCTGGGAAGTGGGAACAAGCAGTCTTTCCCTGCTTGTTCCCACGGCAAGGAGGGTTAGGCAGAGAAAATTTATCTTGGAGACAGGTTACTAAAGCAAAATGACATTAACAGTTTGCAGGTGAAACATTTATTAAACTTATGCTACGAAGTTAGGAACTTAAGAACAAAATGAGAAGAGGAAAGTTTAAGTAAAGTATTTCTTTTTCACCTTCATGGATGCAAAATTATCAATTATGTCATCATAATTTATTTGCTTTGCAAGTGCGTTCTCCACTGAGAGCATGATCAAATGGTTCAGTCTATCCTCCCCAATCGCTGACCATAGGTAGTTCTTAATAATCTTAAGCTTACTAAAAGTGAGTTCCCCGGATGCAACAGAGACTGACAAGGCATTGAGCATCCTCAAGCAAATGCATATCTGAGGGAACACAGATTTTATACCTTTGCCATAGATTCAGTTGAGAAGCTCAAGTGCAGTGCCCATGGCTCCTCCAGGGGTGCACAAATTTGAGTATTTCCTGATTTTGTAAAACAGGCAAAGTTCTTGCAACTCATCCTTGTTCACATCTCATGGGTATGTGATGTACAGGGACTCCACAAACTTTGCAATTTCTTCATCCTCTGCAACAGCTGGTGGGTCAAGTATGGGTAAGAACAAGCTTGAGAGTTTCCCCATAGTCTCAGCTAGGTTTCGGAGATCTGAGAGGAGCATATCCATGGCTCTGATGAATACTTCAACCCTAAATTTATCTTCAGGGGAAGAGATTGTGTGTTCTGTATTGGCTGGCTCATCATGGAAGTGCTTCGTCCTTTGGATTCTTCTGTGTGTTCTCTTGAATTCGGTGGTGATACCTAGCCCTTCAGCGATGACCTTAGCTTCTGTGAGAAGACTTGGCCAGGAATCATTCAACCGTTTAGTTCCAGGAGACTCTTGACATCTTGCACCCCTTCTTCCATGGTGAGCTTGGATCCTTGGACAAGCTTGCTTTGATATTGATGGACTGCAATATCTAGTACCACATTGTAGTCAGAAGGATGAACCCAAGGGATTGCATCCACTCAATGAGACCCGAAACATCAGCCTGTGTTTCTGCTATCAAGCCCAATACTTCCTCAATTTTGAAGAGAGAATCCAGCATCCCTTTAGGATTTTCAACAAGGGGGTGAACAGCATCAATTCTCAAGCTCCATCTAGTTGTTGACATGGAGTGAAGAGAGAGTACTGCAGTTTCCTGAAGAATTTTCCATCTTTCATGACTGTGTGAAAATACAGTGTACAGCTTCTGTACATTTCTGAAATATGTCTTCACTTCAGGGCTCTTCTCCATGGCATGGATACCACATAGGTTCAGAAAGTGTGCACTGCAGGGTGAAAACAATGCTGGAGGATTTTCATCCTGTATCCTTGTTTTCACGCCCTGGTATTTTTCAGACATATTTGAAGCATTGTTGTACCCTTGGCCTCTACAGTTCTGCAACTCTACCTTATGCTTTGACAGTACTTTCTTTATCTGCTCCAGTGTCTACTCCTTTCTTTTTACCACAGTCCACCATTTTCAGAAATCATTCACACACCTCCAAATATTCATTCTGACTACACCAGGACATGTAGCGTGCTTGCATTCTCTCCCCAGCCATTCGATGCTCCATAACAGTTTCAAGGTGGCAGTTCAGATATTGATTGTATTTACTGATGAAATGTACAGTAGAAAGGAACAACCCGCAGTCATCATGCTCTAGGGTAGAATGTGACCCTCAGAACAGCAAATTTCACTCTGCCAGAAACAGGATAACATCAACCAGACCTTGCAACACTTTATGCTACTTTTTCTTCTCTGAATGTATCCCCTTTTCAAGAGCATTATCAATGGCTCCTTTTCCACTAAAAGCATTTGCAAGATCTTTCCATTGTAAATAATGTTGAAGATGACCAAAATTGGTGAAGCTCAGGTGCAGATCCGGAAACCAGATCAGCTGTCTTATTTGATGCTATGTCTCCTTCAGCTTGCACCACCAAACCCGACTCATTTTCACATTCTCCTGCTACATCACTGCTTGCTTCCTTCGTGATGTTTTAAGGATCAGAATATTCTTCATTCCCTGCAAGTGATGTGCCACCTGCATCACCTGTTTCACTTCCAACTTCCTTATTTCCTATCACCACCCAGCCAAACTCCCATTTTCATCCCAAGCTTTTTTCTCCTTTGTCACCTTTCTTTTTGATGCCCCAGATTGATATGTGCGCTTCATTTTTTCTTACATGGGGATAGGAATAGGGTTGTACTTCTCCTGAGCACCTCCAAATTCCAACCCCCTTCTGGCAGAGCTGCTCTCTCCTACCAGTTTCCTGGGACCTGGCTCAGTCTCACAGGTCTTCTGGTTGTGGCCTGCTGGCTGGCCGCCTCCACTACTCAGGAAGGAAGGATTCCTCCTTTCTAAGGCCTGACCTCACACAACTTCTAGGCCTTTTCCCTGTGGTAACTGCCACAGAAAATTACTCTCCAGTGGGATCTTGCCTGGAAATCTTAGCTGGTGCTCATGTAACCCCCATAAGCCCAGTTGTACTTGGTTCAGGCTTGTGGGTGTGGCAGAGGAGAAGCAGGCCCTGCCCCTGTTTAAGGAAAAAGAAAGTAACTGCAGAGAGAGGAGACAGAGGAAGGAGGACTGTTTTTGTACCATTGCTGGAGAATAAACTTGTAAAGTTAGCCTTTAACCCCTTGATTAAAGGCATTGTGAGACTGTTCATATTCTTATGGGCCTTAGTAAGCAACTGCTGCTGTCTGAAGGACCAGAAGAGAGCAAGTCATCTCTGCGGTACTAAAAGCAAGATTTGCAGTTTGAAGCACAAGCTTCTTCAATCAAGAAGGACTTTAATTTTTTCCCCCCAAGAGTTATATAGACACTTTGCATTTAAGTACTTCTTGAAGTGGGAAAATACATGAACCTGAATATGTGTTATGTCTAATGTTGTTATTTTCCTTGACAAATATAAAAAAAAAATATATGTCATTTTAATTATTATATTCTTGCAAATTCATTTCTGACTTTGGCCCTTAAGAACCCACAGAGCTGACATTCACTCACGATGTGAACTCTTTTCCCTGGAGGTCTTTCCGTGGCAACAGGCCGGCTCTGCCACAGATCCCTCCTTAAACCTTCCCTGTTCCTTCTCTCCTCACAACAGACTCTGTAACCAGAGCTACTTGGCCTAGGCCCTAGGCTAGGCCAATCAGAAGCCTGCCTGATCAATCTTGTCTGTATTGCTGCCCACAGATAAAGAAAGATGTTACCTTACCATGATTGGTTTAGACCCCCCTCCCCCTCCCCCCCCCGCCCCTTGGACATCAATGCAATAATCAGTTAAGCCTCAAATTAGTATCTGTTTCACACACAACTATGTAATATTTACTTCATGGTCAGGGACGGGTCCCATAATGTCACAATTACATGTTGAGAATGATTCAGTGTCATCTTTCACTCTAATACACCAATTTCCTCTTTTTTATGAAAACAAAATATCAAGAAATCTGATGCGCAATGCTGCAGAGCAGGAGCCAATGGTACACACAGGAGCTAAGACAGGGGGCCCTTGCTTTGCAAGGGCTCAGGGAAAATTGCCCCAGTTTCTACCCACCCCCCCGCCCTGGCAGCCCTGTCTGCAGCCCACCATGCTTATCACAGTTTCTGCAGGGAAGCCATCCACCTCAGTGGAGACAGGGAGGAGAGGCACCTCGAGTGACCAGCATCAAGTAAGTATTTACCCTTTGGAAATTCGCAGTCTTATTTGCTTCCCAGCAGTTTTTCTCTTATATTTTTTTTTTTCTTATTTTCCCCAGCTTCCTGCTTGGGGTCTCCTGATTTACCAATCACAGTCTGCGGGATTTTAATCAAACAAAAAAACACCTCATGGTCAATCAGCACAGTCCGTGCCACTACTTATAGTTAGTTAGGTACTTAAAGTCTGACTCTTTTTACAGAAGCCCAGACCAGTCTTTACCCAGTATCTTAATGTTTTCTTTTTCTAATTAAATAAACCCAAAGTCCCAAAAGGAAGAAAACAAATAAAGAGCTTACCTGTCTGTCCAGGATCCTGCAGTTCATTCTTCCCTGCTCCTGGGTTCCAGGCTCTCAGGGTGCCGTGATCTGCCAAACGTTTCTGTAGCGTCCCAGCTTCTCTGAGCTCTAAGAGCAGTATCTGATCTTCACCCCGTTCCTGGGGTGAATCTGCTGAGCTTTTAGGGAAAAGTTCCTGCACTCCCCTGTTCCTTCTCCTCAGACAAGCCTCTTGGCAGGATAGTTTCCTCCCCAGAAATAGAAAAGGGGCAGCATGGGGCACCAATACAAATAATGCGGCGGCTAGAAAGCTGTCATTCCAGCCACACCAGCATTCTTCTGCCTGCACCGGTAAGTTTTCCCCGAGTTCTCTCTTCTTCTCTAAAAAGGCACAGGGAGCCTCTTCACAACATGCTCCAATGGTCTTAGGATCTTAGTCTTGCTCTAGTGCAAAAAGTATATTTTTTATATGAGGATCAGCATACAGGGTATGACTGACTTTGCTGCATCTCAACTGAGGTAGTCACTCACCATGCAAGGTACTGAAACCTGTATATGCAGCTGGAAAAGCAGAAGGCAGCGAGCCAAGGCACTCTATGGCCCTGTCCAGTTTAGTGGTGGAAGGGCGTACAGTTTCGGTAATTTTGACACTCAGAGCCTTAGTGCAGGCCAGGGTGACACTCTCTCATTCTTCTATGGGGGTATCTTCAGTACTGGGGTGCTGTAAAAGGGTATCCACATCCACATTTGTATTCCCAGGCTGGTGGTGTAAGCTGAAGTTTAAGTGACACACATATGCCAGTCAGCGGTCCCCAGCTACTTTAGACAAAACATATGTCAGTGGATTATTATCAGTCTTCGCCACAAAGAACAGCCCCTACAGATAGCCCTCGAACTTCGTAGTCACTGCCCAGTGTCGTGCTAACAATTCGAATTGTTGGGGCCGGGTAGTTCTAATCATCTGTAGAAACCGAAGAAAGACAGGGGCTTACAGGAAGAAGATGTGAATCTATGAAAAATGGACAATGATAACCAGGGATCCTAGAAATCCATTTACCATGGTAAAACACAGAAAAACGTGGAATTTGTGTTTTTACAGAGAATCCTTAGAATCACCAGAAATTAAAAAGAAAAAAAATACTGAAAATAAAATGCTGGCTCCCCAGCAGGAGCCCGCAGTTTTCATGGCTGCTGCAGAAGCCCACCATGGGGCAGAAGCTGCCGGCACACAGGGAAGCAGCCAAGATGGTGGCTGCCCCCTCCTCCCTCTGCTGCTGATTGGCTGAGAGGCCCATCATGCAGCCCCACCCTTCTCAAACAATCAGCAGTGTTGGGCAAGCCCACAGGAATAGCAGCCCTCAGTGGCATGGGGAAGGGATGCCAGAATGGCAGACCTCTTAGCCAATAAGCAGTGAGGGGCGGGACCACCACCAGGGCCCCTTGACCAATCAGTGTTGGCAGGGGAGCTCACCATGGAAAAGCAGATTTTTTTTTAATGTTTTTCAATCAGATAATTGGAAAACTCAGGTCCCTGATGATAAGAAGGTGGATTTTGAATTATAATTCATTTTCACTCCACATGTGTAACATCTGTTCACATCAGACCCATTTAATGATAAAAGAAACATGCTGAACCAAATTCTGTTATGAGGGCGGATTCCCCCCAGAGTTATTTGGTGCCTGTGGCGGAGCACAGGGTGCTCCTGCCACTTTAAGGGCCTGGAGCTGGCAGCCTCCAGGTGCCTGATTAGAGCAGCCATTTTGAGGCCTATATAAACCAGGCAGTTGGGCTGCAGGAGGTCAGGTAGCAACATTGCTTGGCTGTAGAGCTGCTGTGATTGAACTGGAAGTAAGGGGGAGCTGTAAGGGGATGGCAGGAGGCTCCTGGTCCTGGGCATGACCTGAAACTGCACCCTGCTGGGAGTGGGTGGTCTGGTGGGGCTCTCAGTGGCGCGGGAGCCCCCAGGAAATGCCAGGCCAGTTATCACCCCGGTGAAAGGCGAGTCGGGGCGCCTTAACCCCTAGCTCCCACCACCACCGGGTGGGTGACCCCTGAGTGTTATGAGGGCCAAGAGGGCCAGTGTTGTGAGGGGCCCAGAGAGGGCGGACCCCAAGAGAGGCAGTGATGTGGGCGAGGTGCTGCGGTGGCTCCTAGGAGGAAGGGAGTAGCGGCACGGTGAGGCCCAGTGATAGAGTGAGTGGCTAGAGAGACCCAGCCCAATGGGGAGAGTACCCTCGACTGGCCCATGCTGGGGCCAGGACCAAGTGGGTCAAAAGGGCCGGGGGCCCACTGCGAGGGACGCCCAAGAGCCGGGGGCCTGGGGTCCCGACTGGCCTTGAGGTGGGCCAGGGCAAGAGGCCGAAGGTTCCGGGGGAACCACACCCGAGAGGGGAAGATAGCTTCGGGGGGGTGAGGTAGCCCAGTTGATGGCGGAGTGGCCGCCTGTGTAGCGAAGATCATAGTGGGGTCTTGCATGGAAGATTCTGGGGGCCGGTGAGGAAGAACACCATGATGCCATCTGCGAGGCTTGGGCTGCGGTATTAGGGGAGGTCGGAGCCGCAGAGCACCCCTTGGCATCGGGGCATTACAATGGGCAGCCTCCCGCTTAATTGACATCGATATCTGAATCAATTATCATCAAAGGCGTGGCGGGCAAGATAAGCGGGCGGTTGCCCAGAGACAGGTGGGCAGGCCACGAAGAGCTCGGCCCTGAGTATGCCCGCTGTCACGGTGACAGGCGGGCGGGCCACAGAGTTCGGCCCCAGTAGGCCCCCTGTCACAGTGCCAAAGAATAAACCCATCACTCTGTCAGCATAGTACAAAGATTGGAAGTCAAAGTCTTTGGAATCAAACTTAAAGGCGGCCTGACAAATATCAAAATACATCTGCTAATATATGATCATGAAACTGATCTACGTTGCTAGAAAGATTCTTTTTACAGCTCATGCAGTAGTAGGACTCACTTGTGGCACTGGTGCCTACAAATAGTCTATCATTCATGTGAATAGTCCTACAGAAAGCAGCAGGTAACGTATCAGTAAGGCTTGGTGGATCAGGCCTAGACTGGGAATCAGTAAAGTATAAAGGTTGCCTGCACTATGCTTTTAAATGTGTAAAGACTAACAAAACAGATGTAAAGTCATCCAGTCAGCAGTTCTGGGAAGGATGTAATTACTAGTTCGTAAGATTTCAATTGAAATGGGGTCATAGTCTGATGAAGCAATTTCCAAGGCTGTAATAATTCCTATCAGTGCCAAGATTGGTATAGAAAACCATGAATTTGCTAAAAGGCCAAGTTAGCATTCTTTCCAGAGCTCTTTTCTAAGTGAAAATAATTTTAAATTGCAAAGCTGAATTGTGGATTCTTTTCATGCAGCCATCTCTATGGCAGTTAAAACAGTGGCTGCACAAAAGCAAATTAAAGGAGTCTGCTGATCACCTGGGCCACTGCAGCTTAGAGCATGTCTAGACAAGAGACAAAGTCTTGGAATTGTTTTGCCATGAAATCTGATTTTTAGACAGGAAAAAGAATAGGTGAGCAAGAGGGAAGTTTAACTGACCAATAATTGAAAAGGGCTTCATGATGAAAAGCTTAGAAAGCAAGCTCATTCACTCAAAAATCAGGCCCCTTTTCCTTTTCGAAATCATTTACACTCCACTGCTCAGTGGTTAATTCAAGATTACATTTCTACATTGCTATTTTATTAAGGCAGGCTTCATTCCCAATTTATAAGTCTTGTACAGGTTTGTCTGTTCTTCCTAATCAACCAGCTCTTTCCTGATATAAAAAGCATCTCACATGGAACATTTTAACACTTCAGAAGGGGATAAGAATAGTACCTGCATTACAGACAGCAGTTGCCAACCTGGTTGATGGCTGGGACTCAAACTCAAACTCAATCTTAACCCTTGAGATTGTCTTGTGTATTCAGTACATTGTATACTCTGTTCTTCAAGTACAGAGTTAACCATATACTTACACACCCATGCATACATTGTTTGCAGACATGCACATTTGTAGGCTTAGAAAATCCTTGTTTTACTGATCTGATTGCCATTCCTGGATCATTGCTCTTGGAATTTTTCATTGATGTTATTTTTAGAGAACAGACCTGATTCTGCTCCCTTTGAATTTAGTGGGAATGTTGCCTTTGATTTCCTTGGAAGCAGGATCAGGCCCTAGATGATCACACAACCCAGACAAGGTACAAAGGCCAAACAATGAAGCAGATTATCTGTCCCACTTTGTTCCTTTTGTGCCATTCAAGCAACACAAAGAAGCAGACTGACAGTTTGTCCCGAGCTAGGGATTTCCCCTAGTGTGGAAAGGTTTTCAAAAGGCAGAAAGCCAACACCCTTATCCCCTGCAGCAGTAGGGGAAAACCTTTTCTGTGGGTATCTCCTACCAGAATGCGACTCAGATCTCCTCCTCCTGCCTTATCTGCTGGTCTGTTTTCTGTTCCCTTCCCAATATGCCACTGTGGTCCTGCTTTCTTCCTGATCTGCCACCTTCCGCGCACATGCCATGCCACCAGGCATGCCACAGATTAGCCACCCCTGTTCTACAGCATCTGCTGGCAAAAGGGACCTGAAGGAGGCAGGACCAGAGTGCCCTGATCTCCATCTAAGTTCAGCTTCTGAACAGTCCACTGGGAACAACAGTTAGCTGGCACATATTAGGGCAGCCCCACAGCTGCACTAAACCATGTGTGAAGGTAGTGCCAGAGATTTGGGGACCATAGCCAGCTCCCTAATGTACACAGGAAGGAACTGGTTGCAATATAGAATTAGGCCCAGAACCTGCAAGGAAAACCCACTGCAAACTGCCTTCCTGTTTTATTTAATCCAAATTTTGTCTTAAAAGATTTCCTAAATATTAGTTGTCATCATCCTACAGACTAGCTGCTTCTACACTTTACAGTGTCATTAGTCTTTTCCTGATACCAGAGTGGAAAACATGAATATACTAGCATGAATATGTCTATACATGTTGTTTCTGATTTGAGATCAGGTCTTCAGTGAAACTAAAATCAAATTCAGTATGAATAGGATGATTATCTGACTAGGTTCATATAGTGGCACTATCAGTATCAGTGGTGATTGATACTGGATTTTAACCTATAGTTCAGACATGCTAAAATAGTTTTTGTCAAAGAATGATTGGCCTGTTCAGTAGCCACTTACATCAGAAAAATAACTTCATCAAAGAAGCTCCCTAGATATGTTTCTACATGTTTGATGCATAATTTTCACATAATTCTAGACAGGGAATCATTTCAAATAAACAAGTGATAACAGGTTAGCTCTAGGTTATTTTTGTTCCTAGAGACAGTGTGAAACTTTCATGTCTACAAGTGTCATACATTTCAATTATTCCTGGATTAAGTCAACTGGAATTAATTACTTTACTGACAAATGAAGAAAATTTTTTCAAATCCTTTGGCTCTACCCTGACTTGGCATCATAGAGTAAATTTCATAATTAAGTTGTGAATAACAGCTTCTGCGAAAACCTCCTGTTGCTTACAGCAGCTGAACCAACATTGATGCAATTGTGCAAGTCTTTCCATTTTTGAAAGTTGGCTGAAGGTCTTCAGGCTTTTGTGAAGGACTAGGTTAAACTCCTCACCCAGCCTGCCATCTCCCCTTCCACTTTAATATATGTGGGAAACACTCCTCTTTGTAACAGGGTTATCCATGTAAAGGTTTCTTCACTGAATTACACCCCAACAGTCTGGAGCCCTTCAAGTTGAAAAGACAATGGGGCCATGCCTCAAAACTGGTATTTCCTCAGTGATTTATAGTTTCATACTTGTTAGGGTCAGAAGGGACCTAAGAAGATCAACAAGTCCAACCCTCTGCCATGGGCAGGAAAAGATGCTGGGGTCAAACAACACCGGCTAAGTTGTTGTCTAGCCTCCTTTTCAAGACCCCCAGTGTAGGGGCAAGCACCACTTCCCTTGGAAGTTGGTTCCAGCTCCTAGCTGCCCTGACTGTGAAGTAGTGCCTCCTGATATCTAGCCTGAATCTACACTCAGTCAACTTATGGCCGTTGTTTCTCATTACCCCCGGTAGTGCTTGGGGGAACAGGGACTCTCCCATTGCCTGCTGGTCCCCCTTAGCAAGTTTATAGGTGGCCACCAGATCCCCTCTCAGCCTTCTTTTGTGGAGGCTGAACATGTTCAGGTCCCGTAGTCTGTCCTCATAGGGCCTACCCTGCTGCCCCCTGATCATGCGAGTGGCCCTCCTCTGGACATAGAGGGGGAAGATCACCTCCTTGGACCTCCTCATGATGCATCTATGGATGCATGACAAGGTGCGGTTAGCCTTCCTGACCGCACCCCCACATTGGCAGCCCACGTTCATCTTGGAATCAACAGCGACTCCAAGATCCTTTTCTGCCTCTGCTGACGAGAAGGGAGTTCCCCAGCCTGTAGGTGTGCTGCTGGTTCTTCCTTCCCAGGTGCAACACCCTGCATTTGTCCATATTGAAACCCATCCTATTCTCATCCGCCCACCTCTGTAACCTGTCAAGATCTAGTTGTCACCTGTCCCTCTCTTCTAGCGTTCTCACTTCTCCCCACATCTTAGTGTCATCTGCAAACTTGAACAAGGTGCTTTTCACCCCCTCATCCAAGTCACCAATGAAGATTTTGAACAGTGGGGGCCCGAGGACCAAGCCCTGGGGAACCCCACTGCCCACATCCCTCCAGGTCGAAAATGACCTGTCCACCACCACTCTCTGGGTGTGGCTCTCCAGCCAATTTGCGACCCATCTGACTATGTAGGTGTTGACACCACAGTCGCCTAATTTTTTAATGAGGATGGGGTGAGACAGTGTCAAAAGCCTTCCTAAAGTACAGAAAGATGATGTCCACCGCAACACCTGCGTCTAAGGATTTTGTGACCTGGTCATAAATGGCAACCAGGTTGGTCTGACAGAACCTGCCCCTAATGAACCCATGTTGGTTGCCCCTAAGCATAATCTCCCTTGGTGGTCTCTCGCAGATGTGCTCCTGAATAATTTTCTCAAAGAGCTTCCCCAGGACCGAGGTAAGACTAACAGGCCTATAGTTTCCTGGCTCCTCTTTCCTCCCTCTTCTTGAAAATGGGGACCACATTGGCCCTTTTCCAGTCCTCTGGCACCTGGCCAGAGTACCATGAGTGCTCGTAAAGCTGTGCCAGGGGTCCCGCAATGACCTCTGCCAATTCCCTCAGCACTCTGGGGTGGAGATCATCAGGACCTGCTGATTTGAACATATTTGGTCCCTCCAGAAGTCCCTGACTAGGTCCTCACTGACCCTGGGCCTGGCTGCGCCTCCCCTGGGTCCGTCCGGAATCCCAGTGGGGGGGATGTCCCTGTCCCTGCTCAGAAAAATGGAAGCAAAGAATCTGTTAAAGAGATTAGCTTTGTCACCTGGTGCTACCACCAGATTACCAAGCATGTCCTGCAGAGGCCCCACATTACTTGGTACCTTCTTTTTACCCACTATGTATTTAAAAAAGGACTTCTTGTTATCTTTGATCCTGGTCACTAGTCCTAGTTCTATCTCTGCCTTAGCCTTCCTAACAGCACCCCTACAATCTTGAGCAATGGAGATATAATCCTCCTTGGTAATGGCCCCTTCCTTCCATTGGGTGTATGCCTCCTTTTTGGCTTTGAGACATTCCTGATGCTTTTGGTGAGCCATGGGGGCTTTTGAGCACTCTTGCCCCCTTTGATCCATGTGAGGATTGTCACCCTTTCGGTTTGGAGGATTGTCTCCATAAGGAACGACCACTCTTCTTGAACTGCCAACTCCCCTCCCCTCGAGGACCTCAGTGCCTCCCCGACTAGTCTCCTTACCTCATTGAAATCAGCTCTTCTGAAGTCAAGAGCTGCTGCCTTGCTGCAAGCCTTTGACACCCTACACTGGATGGTGAATTCCAGTAGACAATGATCGCTATCGCCCAGGTGCTTGAGAACTCACAGTCCCCTCACCAGGTCATCGCCTGTGGCCAGGATCAGGTCCAGCAAGGCATTTCCCCTGGTGGGACTGTGCACCTTCTGGGTTAGATGGAGGTCCTATAACTCAGCTAGGAACTTACGTGAGTGGTCAGACCTGGCTGACTGCTCCTCCCAGCAGATGTCTGAGTAGTTTAGGTCATCTATGATGACCACGTCCCTTGACTTAACTGCCTCTGCGAGCTGACCTGAGAATTCCCGGTCCAGCTCTTCCCCCAAGTTAGGTGGCCTGTAGTAGACCTCCACCATTAGGTCCCTTTCCCCCCGACCCCCTTGTATTCTGACCCAGAGCACCTCAGTCTGCCCTACCTCAGACCCAGTGCTGTTTGCTGAGGATGTGTATTGCTCTTTGACATAAAGTGCCACACCCCCACCTTTCCTCCCTGTTCTATCCCACCTATACAGCCTATAGCCCTTGATGTTTACCACCTAGTTGTGCATTGGATCCCACCAAGTTTCAGTGAGCGCCACTATGTCTGGGTTTGTGTTAGCTAGCAGGAGGGCAAGTTCCTCCTGATTGTTCCCCATACTACAAGCATTAGTGTAGAAGCATTTAAGGCCTCCTGAGGGTGTATGTGCCTCCCCTCCAATCCTGGGACTATCCGGGCCCCTGTCTCTTACCTGGGTATTTCTTGTGCTTGTCACCTGTCTTGGCTCGGCTGTTCTTGTGGGTGTCTCTTGGTTCAGTGTTCTGTGGCTCCCTTGGCCCTCTTCCTCCCCTTCCCCCTCCCCCGACGAGCCTAGTTTAAAGCCCGCTGGAGGAGATCAGCCAACCTGAAAGAGAACACACGCTTACCTTTGGGGGAGAGGTGAAGCCCATCCCACCCAAGCATGTCTCTTGTTTGAAGTATGGGTCGTGGTCCAGAAAGCCAACACCATTCCCAAAGCCGCAAGTTGACGTCCCAGATGCAGACATCCCAGATTTAGGTGTGGAGGAAAAAGCTATACACCTCCTACAACAGTGTAAGGTCATTTTCCACATGAGGAGGGACTCTCTTGCATCACTGAGGTCCCTGCAACCTCCAACAAATCTACAAAAAGATTCCATAGAAAAGATGATAAGCTCCAAAATGGTTTATCTGTTCTGAGTAAAACCCATGGTTCCAGATGAAAGAACGTGGCACACACAGACACTCTCCTCTGATCCCAGACATGCGTGTCATACTTCATAGGGGTTGGGATAGAAAGTTCAGTGCTGTGGAGGCCCTTGGCCCTTCTTCTGCAGTTGGCCCAATTCTACTTATCTTCCTCTCTCTTCCATATCTAGCAGGCAATATTTATGTACTGCATTTTTAGTCAGGTCTATGACTGAAATACGCTGCTACTCTAGCAGCGCTTTAGCAGTCCTGGCTATGCAGTCAAAGAATACTTTCTCTGTAGCTGGACCGCTCTTTGTAGATTTTGCTGAGGATTCATTTGAAACTTGGTTTAGTCTGGATTAACAATCTTGAATGCTCTTTCTTTGCTCAACTTCCTCGTTGGAGCTTCCAGGTTCTTGAAAGACAACAACTTGTCTTTGTATATGGACAAAACTCTGTAACTCAAAGGGGTACAGACTGTGAAAGGCACCATTTTTAGGTTTCTTTGCATCAGAAATTTTATTTTAATTTTTGTTCTTATTATTGCTATTTATTTTATTTACAGGTCCACAATTATGTAGATATGCTATATGGCTGTGAATGAACATAGCATTGTTTATGTCAGTGGTACACTACACATCACACTGCAATCATACCATTTTGGGAAGTTCTCAGCTGGAAAAACCTGATACACCCCAGCACATTTTCAAACCATCCTCCATTTTGCTCCAGCATAGGGTAAAGGAAGTAGATACAGCCACAGTATCTAGCATTCTAGCAACAGGCTCCCAGGTTGCTCCAACCCGTGCCGGATTTTAAAGGGACAGAGATTTACCCTCAGAAGCCAAAAGCTGTTCTCTTATGGATAAAATTAAAAAATGAGGCCCCAATGCTCTGTGCACTTTAAAAGATCCCACTGTATTTTCAGTAAGAACAGCAATGTTAGTCCTAGTGTCTTGGCCAAATTCCAATTTAATTACATTTTATGAGCCTAAATTCTCCCTGAAACTGCAACTGGAAATTGCTTCTCCTCCTAAACCGTGTTGTGCTATACAGGAATTTCTCCACCCTGTTGTGAGAAGCGCTGCAAATTTTGGAAATCTGGAAGCTTGATTAATTAAAAAAGTATTGATAATCTGGGTTTATGACAGGTGTGGCACTACCTTTGTATTTAGCTGGGATCCCTTTTACATGGCATTGTTTTTTATGGAATTGTTTAACTTCAGGAGAAGTTTTGAATTTATAAATCTTCCCATTTCTTTTAAGCTGATACCATCCTTGGAAAACAAATATTCCATTGTTATGTTTTGTACCCCTGTGCAGTATCTGGAAAAACTTAAAACATGCATTCCCAGAGCTAAAGCCTCCTAAGACTGCAGTTTTCCATGATACACACCAAGGCTGTACCAGTCTTATATTTTTCTTCTATGCACGCCTCAGTGTACACTTTAACACTTATGCTAATGTTAATGCTAAAAGTGCTAAAAGTACAAAGGTTTTTAAATTTCTTCTTATGTGTAGAAATAGATTTAACTGTATTATATACTCTTGTTTCTGTTGGTTAAACAGTCACTCAGTCCTCTACAACATCAATTAAATGGACATGCTATATTAGTCCGGTGAATAAATAGGACACTAGCCTGAGACCCAAGTTCAATCCCCAGTGCCCACCCCACCTTCCAAAGACTGCCTGCATGATCTTAGTTACCAGCTTGCGCATACACAGCGAACTTACTATGCCCAGAAATGGTGACCTATGCTGTTCCTCACAGGCTGCATCCTAAACCAGGAGCTGCGTGGCCATGTCTGTATGGCACTCCCAGAAGGCTAAATGGCACTACAGAGTAACAGCTCTGCTTAGCCTTCTTAAGACATGACACATTAATTATTTCTAGCCTAATCAAGTGCCACTGCCAGGCACAGTAAGTTTGCAAAGTAGTAAGGTTCAATAAAGACAAGTGCAAAGTCCTGCACTTAGGATGGAACCATGATCTGATGCACTGGTACAGGCTGAGGACCAACTGGCTAAGCAGCAGCTCCGCAGAAAAGGACCTGGAGGTTACAATGGACAGTAAGGTGGATATAAGCCAATAGTGTGCCCTTATCACAAAGAAAGTTAATGGCATACTGGGCTGCATTGGCAGGAGCATTGCCAGCAGATGAGGAGAAGTGATTCCTCTATTTGGCACTGTTGAGGCCAAATCTAAAATACGGTGTCCAGTTTAGGGCCCCCCACTACAGAAAGTATGTGGACAAATTGGAGAGAGTCCAGTGGAGAGTAAGAACAGTGGTCACATCTCCTGTGTCCAGGAGGCGAGAGACCTGGTTGTAGAAGGAGATGCCATTGGTTGATAAGACCTACCCATGACAAAGCCATGCTGGCTGTTGTTCAGAATCTTACCTTCCACAAGCATGTCGCACATAGATTTTTTAATGAGCTTTTCCAGGATTTCCCCGAGATAGAGGTTAGGCTGATTGGCCTATAGTTGCCTGGGTCCTCTCTCTTCCCCATCTTAAAGAAGGGCACAATGTTGGCCCTCTTCCAGTCCTTATGGATCTCCCCTGTGCACCACGAATTCTGCACTGTTCCAGTTTTTCCCATTCTTATAATGTGGGTGACAGCAATGCCCTATTTCACAAAAGCTCTGTGAGAATAAATACATTAAAAGATTTTGAAGAACTCATTCTTTAATATTGGGGAGCAAATAAATATGATGCACACATTTATTCCCATCTTTGTGAGGCTTGGTCCTTCTTGATTTATTGGGTTTGGATCTGATATAACATGACATATCTTCTGCTCTCATTTTTGTCTTTAGTATTCTGAAAGCATTTTGATGTCATACATATATATGAAGCTAACAAAGGTATAAATGGACCTTCCTCTGAAAAAAACCCCAAAGAACCCCCCAAAAAACAACTCAGGGTTTTTCTGCACAGGAATTGCATCAATTTGACCAAATCCATTATTAAGTCAGTGTGTTTAAATCAGTGCAGCTTCTTGTGGGGACAGAATTTAAGTAATTTAAAAATGTCCCCAAAGGCTAACTACAGATAGTCAAAAAGCCCAAGGCTAAAGCAATTCAGTCTTTGTAGGTTAGTCTAAGATGCAAAGATTAAGAGCCCAGTATGCCTCCCATCCCCCACAACCCTTGTTTGCTGGAGAAGACAGCACAGCCCAACCCAGGGCTGGAAAGCATGCTGGGATGCTGGGGGTCTCTGGTTTAACTAAAACTAGGAAGGGATCTGGGACAGAAGTTTCATAAACTGGTTTGACCCAAATCAGGTAAGTCTAATACTGCATTCAACCAGGCTTATCTTAAACCAGTTTCAGCCATTTTGAAACTGGTTTATGTGCACTGAGCTTCTGTTCTGTTACAGGTTTAAACCAGTTTCTGATTACTTAAACCAGTTTATGTGTGACTTCTGTCCCTAGCCTAACTGACTTAGCTTAGACTAGTTTGATATTGAATCAATTTAGATACAAAAAGAGCACTTTTAAACAAATATAAGAGTAGCCACAAAAGAGGGTGCCATTTACTGAACTTCTGTAACCCAGAATACTAGTATATTAAATTAGTTCAGATTCTACATGTAGATTGAGCACTCAAGTTCATTGACTAATTTGAAACGAATCCCCATATAATAGCAACAGACAATTTCTGCGTAAATCCCTTCTGGGATGGGTCTAAAAGCATTGCAACTCAGATATAAAAAAACAACAGGTCTTTGTCAGCTGAGATAAAAGAGAATTTGCTTAGCTAGCAAAAGTGGTAGTCCCTATATCCTGTCTGTGGGCAATGACTACAGGGCAGCATTGCTTATTGATTCACACATGCAAATGCAGAACTCTACAGCATGTCTAAGAATGAGGGAGCTGTCTGTCAACCCACAGAATCCTTTGTGATCTTTCCCCCTAATTATCTGGACCCTAGTTGTAGGACTGAATGGGTTCCAAAGTTCCAGTTGCAGTGTTGGACCAAAGCCCTGTAACACACTGTAGACTTTGAGATCTGGAAATACTACTACTAATTTTTTAATTATTAATTTGAATGGTGCTAATGGACAAAGCCCCTCTCAAGATCAGGGCTGTTTATCAACAAATAGGCACAGATGTACGGAGCATGCATAGAGACTATCATTATGTATAGAGACCCTCTGTTATTCTAACGCAAATAGGTGGCTAGGGCACTGCCACTGAGGTCACGATGACTGCACCAAAGGAGTCATCTCCTAAAATCTGATCCTCTTTCTCCAGCCCCCATCACCATAAAGAATGTTTGTGCTAAGGCTAGACAAACACAACCTGTCAGTGTCCTTACACCAAAGAGCTTCCAGCTTCATTTGACATACAACATAAATGAGTGTTATAATTAAATCAGAGAAGTGGTGGACAACAGGCAAAATAAAACCAAAAGTAAAATCTTCTTGCCAACTGCTGAAGAGTCCAAGGACTACATAGACAATGGCAGCCATGATCCTGTCTCAAAGACAGAGAATAATATATCATTTGGGATGAAGTGGGAGAAGGGAAATATAGCACTTTGGAAAGGGGAGGGTGGGTCTGGCTTACTGCCGTACATTGTTTTATATCTGTGCAACATTGACATGAATTTATGGCATGACTATATATCTGAACTTGTGAAGCTGGTTCTGATTTACTACATGCTTTTGTATGTTTATTTGATTATGGAGGAGGGTTGTATTAAATCCATATCTATTTGCACTATGGAGGCTGGTTTACCACAAACTGTGACAGTGGGACTCACAAAAACTTAGTTACAGTTAGCCCTTTTATTTTATGCCCTTCATAGTCCTCAAAGCACATCCAAAATTGCTTAAAGAGGAGAAAATAAATTGTTATTAGTTCAGTGCGAGTCAAGAGTGAGCAGAAGAAACTTGGAGTATGTAAAATATCCATGTTTCTGTAGATTATGAATTTTAAAAATGCCAATTGTAGCTTTGGTTTGCAATTTAAACTCATACTTCCAAAAACACCCCACTACCTGAAGTTCTGATAAGACCAAAGCTGTCCTGGCTTAAACACTGTATCTTGATTTGAATGTGGGTTGGGAAAGGGATGCATAATCAAGTCTCAGGCTTATGCATTGAAGCATGAGATTTGGTTAGTCCACTCTTATCATCTTTGATTGTGTATAAGTGGGAATAGTCATAAACTTTTCACCACTAAGTTCCAGCCACATCTAACTTCCCTCTCACTTCCCATACTAGATAAGACCATGGAGGAAGGAGACTTTTCTGCTATTCCTGTCACTGCCAACACCTCCACTCTCCCCCTTCCCATTCTTCTTGTCTTCATTCAATTTGCAACTCTGGTTCAACTCTTTCTCCTATAAGAGCTATTAACTTGATGTGGGTCTTGCCAAGCAGTGCCCTATCTCTACTCCTATCTACCTAGTCTTATTCAACTTCACCCATCACCTCCTCCCTGCCATACACTACCATTTAGCCTTCTCATGATATCCAGTCATAGGATCATGGCAATTCATCCCCTGAGGCTGCAAGGAAACAGGTGCTACCTACAGCGAACCTAAATCAGTGCCCTGAGACCCACTTGTCAGAGCTGCCAATCCCCTGAGGCCATAGGCAACAGACCCTATCCATTCTGAACCGTGATGTACCCCGACTTGGCTCTGGCTCCTGACTTTATTTCTGGCTTACTGGAACTCTAGCTTAGAACTCTTGGCTTCTTGGGAACCCACCCCTTGGTCTTTGCCTATATGACCTTCTCTAACCACCCATGTCCCAGTTCCTAACGATCAACCATGATGTGTTTTCTTCTCTCTGTCTTCTATGCCCTGCTCTCTTGATAAGGGTTCTAGTCATGTTACATTCTTTACTGTCCATTAATCCTGAATGTTTTGCCCCCCTTTTAAATCATTCCATGTGTCCTGCCAACTTCCCGCCTTTGTTCATTTTCAATATCTGTTTCCACTTCTCCTGTTTCCACCAGAGTGGAACATCTGTAGTGGAAATCCTGTGCTCAGGTTGACAGCTGTTGTGACAGATTTGTTCTTTCCTCCTTCAACTTATCCATCTTCCAAAATAAACAACTCTACTCTCCAACTCAACCAGATCCCATGTCTGTAATCCCAGCTGCTTTTTTTACCACCTTTGAATCTCTCTTCTCAAACCCTCCCTTCCTCCTCCTTGCACATGTTTTTTTCACACAGTCTTGTTGATTTCTTCCTAGAGGAAACAGAATGTGAATGTTCACCTCCATTCTGCTCACCTTTCTCTCCTCCTTTGGCCTTTGACTCTCTCTTTCTTCTTTGTAACTGATGCAGTAGTCTCCCATCTGCACTCTGTTCCTCTAACCATTTGCCTCAGTAACCTTGTCCCATCCAATCCCCAACCTCCCTCATGCCCGCTCTCATCCTCTCCTTGACTCTCTTCTTTTATCTCTCATTTTTTTTCTCTTGCCCTTTCCTTTTACTGTGCATGTGCTTCAGATCTGTTCAGCTTAAAAGTACCTGACCCTTATATCCCCTGCCCCTCTCCTTCCTCCTCCCATTCATAGCTAAATTTATTAGGTGTGACATCCACAATCATTGTCTTCAGTTCTTTTTTTTCAAATTCCATTCTTACTTTTCCCAGGTTAGGCTTTGGCCCTTTGTATTCATAGAAAACAGTTTTCACTAATTTTTCTATTGACCTCTTAGCCAAATCTCAGAAACAGTACTGTATACGCAATTTCCTTGACCTGGCTGTCAGTTATCTTTAACACTGTCCACTCTCTTTTTGTTTTCCTTTAGTTTCAGAAACTCTATAATCTCTTGCTTCTCCTTCAGTTTTCTATTATTTCTCTTGATCATGTGTAGGGGATGGAAGGGGGACATATAGCTTATCCAGAAAGAAGAGGGAGAAGGGAAGAGAACAAACCTCTTCTTTCTACATAATCACAGCCACAAAACATAAATACAGTTACTATCTCCATGCTAATATTCTCATATTTGCATTTCTACTTGGGCCCTTTTGCCTTTGGTCCAAACTAAAGTCTTGGCATGTCTGATTTGATATCTCTTCAGGGATATCCTGCTATCAGATTAAGCTCAAATCACCCAGTGATGACTAATCTGCCTTTCTCAGTCACTCTTTAGATTTTCAAATGTGCCTTTATGCTTTTTCCTATACACCTCCTGATATTTGGAAGGACCTCTCCATCAACATCCACAAAGCTACCTCACTGTTGTTCTTCAGATCTGTTCTTAAAACTCTCCAAAGCTGTTTGTGTATTGAGATGCCTGTCTATTGAACTATCCTATATTATTTTATTGTTTCCATTTTGCATTTTTTTAGATTCTTGGACCAGGAAATCTTTTTGTTCTGTGTTTGTACCCCTATCTCAGTGGGGTCTGTGAACGTGGTTCCTATGTGCTACAGGTAATATAAATAATAGCTTAATAACCTGTGGCAATAAAGTTACACAAGTTTTTATGAGTTATTATGCTTCAGGTTCCTTATGCTACATAAGGATACATTGGATACTATACACTTGGTTAGGATTGTTTAGTCAAGGATGATCCTGTCTTGACAAGGGGGCTGGACTAGATTACTTCATGTGGTCCCTTTCAGCCCTACTTTACTACGATCCAATATTTCTTTTCTATTGATACATAATTGCATTTCAACCATATATCCCCTTGGCTGTCAGGATAAAGTAAAAAGAAAAGGGAGGAAAGTACAAAAAAAATACATAGTGCAAAGAAAATTGTTTCTGTCATGCATTCCTCAAATATTTCCATAAGGCAACAGCAGAGGTTCTTAAGTGGCAAAAGAAAAATCTGGTAGATAGACAGTTTTTAAACCCTGTACTCAATGGCCTGGAAAATATTTCCATATTATGCACTGTGGATCAGCATGGTTACCAGGACAGCTAGGCAAAATTGTCTGGTCAAATAATTTATTCATCATCTTTAGTTGGTTCTAAATCAACCTATATTATTTTCAAATTTGGCTCAAAGCCAACAAATATTTGCAGCTTGTAAAAAAAAATGTAAACCATTTATTTCTGTTATTTTCAAAGTAAAACATTTTATTTTTCACTATTTTAGACCAAATCTAGCTAGATTTAATTATACATTTAAAATTTTAAACAAACCGAAACACTGTTCTTTTTATAAAAACTAAAAAAAAGAAAAAGGGAAAAAAATCAGTAATATAGGCCTGGTCTATAAATGCCTTATGTGTCTGGTGGGGCCATATCTCTTCCTCTGTTCAACATTTTTCAACAGAATACAGAAGAAACTCCCCCCCCCAAGTACTTTCATAACATTACTTTTCCATTAGGCAGTTGGAGTAGTGATATTATTTTAGTGCAAAATAGACTATTTAACTGCAACCTAAAGGTATAAAGTTTCATGTACTCCCTTAGATTGAGCAGTTCACACTTTAAGAGCTAATATAATAATTTGTACAATGGAAGCCACTGGTACCACACAAATTGCAGTACTGATCCTTGTAAACCCAGGAATTATGCAGCATGTTCTTGAGTGCCATCTACTGGCACCTTGTCAGTTAATTATTCACATTTATACAGACTTCTGTCTTGTATGCAGCACTTCTGTAATATAGTCAAAGGCTGGAGACCCCAAACTTACATAAGGTACAAGAATACACAAAGTTGAGCTTTGTAAAGAATAAGGACCAGATTCTCTTTCACCTGTTAGATGTCTAAAGTGGACTTAGGCACCAAAGTGTGTTTCTGTTCTCTCATGTTTAAATCCCTGAACATTCATCAAAGCATCTATTTCTGTAACATACTGGGTGTGTCTACATGTTCATTAATGCGCTTTTCCTAATGGCAGGCAAGGTTCCTTGGGTAGATCATAGAAATTAAGGGCTGGAAGGGACCTCGAAAGATCATCGAGTCCAACCCTGCTGCTCTGGGCAGGAATACTAGTGAGAGCAAATGATCTCAGCAAGGTGTCTGTCCAGTCTCCTCTTTGAAGACTTCCAAGCTTGGGGACTGCACCACTTTCTTGGGAAGTCTATTCCAGATTCTGGTCACCCTTACTGTAAAAAAGTTCTTCCTTGCATCCAACTTGAAACCATCCTCTAACAATTTATAGCCATTGCTTTGTTTTCCCCTGGGGTGCCCTAGCGAACAGTTTTTCTCCCAGCTCCCAATATTCATGCTTACATATTTGTTGATGGCTACCAAGTCCCCCCTCAGTCTTCTCTTCCCCAGGCTGAAGAGTCCCAGTCTTTCTTCATAAGGTTTGTCCTCCAAGCCTTTAATCATTCTTGTGATATCTTTTATTAGACCAACTAAATAGTTGGTTCTTTGCAAGCTTTTGGGCACAAACACCCTTCGTCAGGTATAGAGAGAATCTGCTGGTGTCCAAAAGCTTGCAAAGAACTTTTTTCCAACTATTTACTTAGTCTAATAAAAGAGATCACATCTACCCAAAGAACCTTGGCTGCCTATGTCCTCAGACCAGCATGGCTACAACCAACAACCCTTTTCCTAATGCACATTAAATTTAGAACCTCTAATAGGAGGTACTAAATAAATGCTCATTAGACTGTCCTATTGTGCAATAGCGAAAGCACACACTTTTTTAGCGATGCTTAGTGTGCAGTAGCCTATTTTTACTATGCGTTAGCTTATTAGCTCAGTTTTTTACATGACACTTTAATGCCCAGTAAAATAAGCTACTGTGCATTAAAGCACACATGTAGATGCACCCACTGTCATGTTAGTCTTAATTCTGAATCACAAAAAAGCAACACACCTCATACTGCTATCTCAGTAGCAAACAGAACACACATTTGCCCTTTTGTGGGGAGAGGCAAGACTTGGATCAGATTCTGCCATTTTTAAACCAGTCTGTGCGTGACAAACTTCTGTTCTGTTCTGGATATAGACCAGTTTTTGATCACTTATACTGGTAAAAATGTAATGTCTGTACTTGACGTTAAGTATCTGGTTTCCACTATACATAGGGTGACCACATGTCCCACATTGGCTGGGATAGTCACGGATTTCAGAGGCTGGTCCTGGTCTGCCAGTGAAAATTAAAATGAACATCCTGAGCACGGGCCCAGATGCAGAGCAGCAGGAACTGTGAAGTAGGAAGCCCTGTTAACACTATACTCGGGTCTCTCTTTATGCAAGGGTTGTGTTCCAAAAAAACCTCACATAAAGCAAATCCCTTATTACATGTAATTAATAGGGATATGTATCAGCCTCCTTTTTTGCTTCATGGCTGGCTCAGAAGAGGGGTTAGGAGATGCACTAGAATGTCACTTAGACAACATTTCACTAAATTCAATAAAGGCAAATAGGTGCACCACAATAGGAGTACATGTAGCATAGCACCACACAGACCAATGGACAACGCGAGACTGAGGCAAGCATGTGATGATATTGCATACCCACCTCACTCACCCTCCTACAATGCTTCACTCGCATCACTGCATAGCTGCGTTGCACGCTTCTTCGCATAAGATCCAATTTCTCTCGCATGAAGCGAGTTTCTGGTATAGATAAGGTGGTTGCATACAAGCAAATTCGGACAAAAATAATTTGCATAGAGAGAGACCCTACTTGTTATTTCACAGGTGATTGTTAACACCTGTGAATAAAAGAACAATAGGTCATTAACAGGCCATTGACTTCCTGCAGCCTGAAACAGTGGAGGAGTTGAGGCAGGGGAAGAGGTAGGCAGGCAGTGTCCCAGATTTCACATTGTCCCATATAGTGACCCTAAGTATATTAATGGGTACAAGATGATGTCACAGACTCACGCAGCTGAGATGACACAGAGCCACTAAACTTAGAAACTGAATTAAGCTCTTGCTCATTACATGTGGCCTGCGACCTGAACAGCTCTCTTTGTGGTGGTCATTTTTCATTTCTGTCTGTCAGGTCAGGAATAAAATTGGGGCTGAATGAAACCTGCATGCTCTTTCTGTTTCTCTGCTCCAATATGCACCAAAGGCATATTCTATTACCTTCTCGGCCCTTTAAGTGTCCACATTTGCTTGTCAACATGATAGTCTTGGTGCTTACACGCCGGGGAATGCTATTCCAGGATATACTGCTCTGCACAGATGAAAGTTCTAGGCCAGCAGTTCCCAAACTCTGACCCATTGCATGCCACCAATTTAAAACAATACAACTGTAGGTACCACCAGCAAATTTTTCAGTTCAACCTTAAGTACCACCAACAATTTTTTGTCATATAAAATAATTATAATCAATCTGTTAACACGTACCACTGACAGGTTGTCTGCATACCACTGGTGGTATGTGTACCATAACTTGGGAACCGCTGTTCTAGGCCATTGCCCAGAGTAGGCTTGAACTTGGGTTTCTCTACCTTTTGTAGCACTCAAACCATCACACACAGGTCGGGCATTACCCAGGCTTTTCTCTGGCATATCTTTTGAAGTGAACCCAAATCACAGGGGGGGGAAATGGATGGAGGATAGCTTGGGTGTGCACAGCAGGAAGGGATGGGGTGGAGGGAAGGTTTTGCCTTGCCAGGAAAAAAGGGCTCAAGGAAGAACTCAGGGCCCCTCTAGTCCTTTGGCTAGCTTCCTCCCCCCAACCCTCACAAATCTTCCTGTAATGGCTACCCAGGGAGCTGGCTTCAAAAGGAACCCTTATGGCTTGCTGGTTGGTATGCTGGGCTGAAGAATGAGAGCTGCCTGGGTTGTAAACTTGTTCTGCCCTGGTGGGATTAGTGGAAAATAGAAAGTGGAAGGAAGAAAAGATGCTTTCTAAGTCCATCCAAGACTGCTTCACATTCACAAGGAGAGCATGTATATGCCCTACTTGGTATTAAGCGTGTTCAGTCCATATTCAGGGCTATGTATACAGCAATACAATTCCTTTCAACGTCTTTAGTGCCAAAATACCACACAGATGACCAAGAAAATGGCCACTTAGATGACTTGAAAGGAATAAAATGCCACCCCAGTGTTCAACCACTCTTTGGCTTGTACCTATCATGTCTAGGATTCCCAGGAGGTCTCATATCCAATTACTAGCCAGGTTCAAGATTCCTTAGTTTCCAAAAATCAGATAAGACCAGGTGCATTAAGCCTTGTATGGCCATAAGCCACAATGCTAGTTTATCACTAGAGAATTAAATCAAATTTATCTGAGCTGTGCCTTGACCTCTTGAATCACCTTAGTCCTTGGGGCTAAATGGGCACCTTTTTCCAAACTACTTGCAAAATCAAGTGCTACTCTGCATGCATAAGGGTGGCACAGTCAGGCTGTTCATGCTTGAGAGAGCTGTTAGTAACCATTTTGCTCCAACAAATTTCACCAGATTCAATTTCATCATGCCCTATCTGGTCCTCTTTTCACTCCCAGACAAGTGGCCAAGAGTCACCCTGTCTGACTTACAGCACTGATTTTTCACCACCATTTCATCACACAGCTGTAACACGTTGCACTTTCCTCATCTACATGCTTTCTTAGGGTTCACTTCTTTGCCAATATCATTGTGACACAATATACTTTGATGAAATAAAAACCCAGACAACAAATAAAAAAACCAGAAAAAGCTCAAAGTGATTGTATTTGCAGATTTTCGAACAACTAAAATTGTAAAATAATAATGCAAGGAAGAAAATTGGTTGCTAGTAACTGGTAAATATGGACGAGAACACACCTCCACAGTGTTTAAGAGTGCAAAATAACAACAAGGTTTAATAATAGCTGTTATTGGAAAAGTTATGTAGGTAAAAGGTTAAGATAATGTCATCTGCTCTGGTTTCATGAAAGAATGTTAATGGTTATCTGGGATCAAAGTTAACTATTCACAAATGTTGACGTGACTTGGGGCAAAACAGCACTTGCTCTGTCCTGACTGGTGGAGATAATTTGAGGTTAGAATGCAGGAGAGAGATAACCTAATAAAGAATGGGTTTAGATTACAAAACTGACTCTCCAGTTGTCATGATCATTGTACAACATGCACAGGGTGTCTATCACCTGACTAAGGAATGCATAAAATAAGGAATAAAAAACAGAACATCTAGGTCTTTTTGGGTGCATTCCAAACACAATTTTACCAAAATGCACTTTAGCTTCCTTGCCTATTAATATTAATCTTTGTACTAGCTATATAAACATGAAGAAAATGAGGAGAACAATCCTCAGTGCAAAGTCAGAGCTTCTTCTACAAAAAACTTGTATGAATAATGCTCTGGGAAGAAAAAAAAAAGCTTTGCAGAAACGCAAATGAGTTTACAGGATATTACCCCCCAAATGCTAGAATTTCATAGGCAGCCATTTGACATAAGGGTACTTACTACATGGGTCCAACATATATTTCTAATAACTTCATTTACTGCAAAACTATTCTGAACACGTGATAGAGGAAAATAGGGCATGTCATCTAGGATGTACGTGATTTTTAAGCCCAATTTCACATTAAAGTATATGTAAACAAGAAGCATATTGCTAGTGAAGGTTGTAACAGATGCTATTATTAGCATTATATAAAAATAGAGGCGTGTGTTTTTGCAACATGAATCTGTCTATAAGCTTTGTTACTGTTGTCCAAAGTATACAGAAACTGTTTTCAGCACTATTGCATGTTATTTTAATAACAGATTTTTTTTTAATTTAGCCTTCTATCAAGCAGTACAAAAAATTAAAAATCCCCTTAGTCTCTAATACAGAATATCTGCAGTGAACCTTGAGGAAAACAATGCCTATATATTATCTCAATTAATATGCATCTCAAAATAAGGATTGAATCTTGACAATCCTTATTCAGATAAAACTCTTGATTTTAGTGAGAGAGCTTCTGGAGCAGGAATAATGGTAGCCTAGGTATATACTTTAAAAAAATGAGTTCATGGTAAGGCAAACAGACCATAACTCAGTTAATAACCACACCTCTCTTAAGGTATCAAGTTACAATACACAGGACAAGAGAATCACCCAACAGAAAACTCCAAAGTGGATACAGTTCAGTAGCCAGCCGTTTCAGTCATCATGATCTGTAAGTTACCATACTCCTTTTGCCAACCATGTGAGATGTTTCTACATTTTGGTCTCTCCCCTCCTTGTAGTCTCCCACTTCTTTTACCAAAAATGAAAGAGAACTATTGCAAACATACAGAAACAGAATGAGAAAGTACTAAAAGCTGTGGATTAATATAATTTTATAGTGAGGTATTGCCAAAGTTTCCATAATAATCTCTCTCTCAAAAATATCCTGCGTTTATTCCATAAGGGTAAAATTCACTAAGCAAAATATTCTTCCCCTATTGGGAAAAAAAAAAAGCATTAAAAAAACCTCATGGTCTTTCAAGGATTCATCATTCTTGCAGCCTACATATTCACAACTTGAATATATCAGTCTGGCCACTTTTTCTGTGGGTCAGAACTTCTTGATACATCACATTTCCCTCCTTTTATCCTGTCCTTGGAGGTTGCTCATCACATCAGTGTTTGTGGCAAGTAATTGTTCTGCCTAAATAAGTCAACTGAACCTTTACCAGGTTGTACTGCTCAGTAGTTATGTTCTGAAGAGGCTTATTTTACATAGTATGGAGCATTTAGAATCCAAGCACGGACTCAAGCAAGACTCTTTAGTTTGGAGTGATTACTGTACAGGGCACTGGAACCAGAAATAGAACAAACTAAGGGCCTTATTACACCTTATGATGCGAGCTGCACAAATATTGATCGGCTTAGAGCTAGTTTGGAGTTCGGAGGAGTTGCACCTTAAGGTTAAAAACTTTCTGACTGTCTCCCACTTGCACCGCGATGATTTGATGCTAGAGGCCTGGTGAGCAGGACTGGTGAGCCAGGACAAGCTTCTATCCCTGCTCTACAGGCAGGGGAGTCAGAGGTGAGCTGAGGGAAGAGGGAGGCAGGAACATGTAACTGCCAATGTCACCTGCCTTCCCCAGAGCCCAGCATGGACCAGGGCAGCATGCTGTTGGCTCACCATGACAAGGCATCCTCCCTTTCTCCTCTCTCCCTGCTGCCACGGTTGCTGGGACTGCTAAATGCTCCCATGAGCCATGGCATGGTACTGGCTCTGCTGCCCAGTCCAGTGAGACACTGGCAGCTCCATTGCTGCCTAGCCTGGGAGCGCTGCACCACATCACCCTATTCATTGCATCCTAACCATGTCACCTGTTTCCCCTGGAGCCTGGTGTGGGTATGGGCAGCATGCTGGTGGTTTGCAACAATAAGGCACATTCCCCTCCTCCTCCTCCTGATCCTTCTCCTTCTCCAGGCCCCCGCTGCCACCACTTGTGGAGCTTCTAAACTCTCCCACCAGCCATGACATGCTGAAACCAGCAGGGCAGCGTAGTGCAATACTCCCAGGCTGGGCAGCAATGGAGCCATCTGTGCCTTACTGGGCTGGGCAACAGAGCCATCTCCAGAGCCTCTCACTACACAGCACCCTCTGCATCCATGGCGCTGCTTCAGGTGGCTTTCCTCTTTCTCTTGTGCTGTGCCATGCTCTGCCCACCCTGCAGCAGTACCCTGGCACACTGCCTTTCCATGCAGTTCCCCCCTCCCTCACTTCCCTTGGCCCTGACCCACCTCAAGCTGTCACCATCTTCAGCTGCATGCAGAAACAACACATGGGGGACGGGCCACTGCATCCTAGGATACTGGAGGACTTCAACTTGGGCAGCACAGCTGTGCAGAGTGGCCACAATGGAACGGGAGCAAAGTTATGTGGATCAGATATAATCCAGCCCTGGAGTGATGCAACTTTAAGCTACATAATGAGTGCTTTAAGCCACTTAAAAATGGTAATGTGAGGCCAGTGCAATGGCTAAGAGCTCCAGGAGCTGCCTAAAATTACCATGCAACAAAGCCCTAAGAAAATACCTTGAGTGGAAGAGTGGGGCAGTGAAAAGCCCAGCAGAGCTCAAACACTCCAGAAGTGTGGAAGATGACTGGAGAAGGCGTGAACTATCAATGGGTGCCAAGAAGGTGTAAAATGGAAGCCTAATTTCCCAAAAATAATGATTTTCAGTTAGTTCAGGCAGATGAGACTAAGAAGTCATGATACAAAGAGTGCTGCACTCCATATAAAATAAAATGACTGATATAAATTTTTAAAGCAGAATATGAAAAAGAAACTGATCCAAGGTTGAAGAATCAGTCTTATAATTCTGGAGAGCTAACTGAGTAACTGATAAGCAACCAGATTGTTTTACCCAAGACCCCAGTTATAATCAGGGAGAAATTACTGAAAGACCTACAATTAGCCCTTGAGAAAGCAGTGAGAATATACCAAGCAAAAGAAGCCACCTGTCCAGACTGGGACTTATGGTAGATAAATAGTTCTCTGATATACTGTGGGCATGTAAAGAAATAAAAAAAATACTACAAGAAGAGACCTGAAGCAGAAAAGCTTGAGTAGTGCAGAGTGGGAATCAAAAACAAACAAACCAAAAAACAACACAGGAAGCTGCATCCACTGGCAAACACGGTAAGCCAATAAATCAAGATACTTGGGAAAAATGCAAAAGCTGCAACAGATTACATACTACATGGAAGTTTGCAAGTGCCAGTAAAATGTACATAGCATGTGTAGACTGTAGTAGGCCCAAACTTGCTTAATGGTAATACAGTATTGTATTTGCTTATGTCCACTTGACCAGAGTTTGGGTAAGAGAAGAAGAGACAAAGTAAATAAGCAGATGAGAGAATGTGATAAGCAAGAAGAGTTCATAAGATGTAAGAAAGACAAGTCAAAAGAAGCCAGCTAATTATCACTTAGAATTCATTTAATGGATGTATACTAGTTATATCTGGTTTAGGAAAAGGCATAGTTTAAATAAGGGATAAAATTAGGCATCTTTATACATAAGCTATTAGTACATTTCTATATTTTCTGACCTTAGGAGCTTTTGAAGTTGAGCCAAATAATCAAGTATAGAAATCTAGGTTCATCTCTGGATCTTTGCTCTTCAGCCTTGAACTATGGTTCTTGCTGAATGACCCTTCAGGAGATGAACCAAAGTGGTGTAAAGTCCAAAGACAGATGTACATGTCAATATGATTAAAAGACTTCTATCTGATAACAACTGATTATAGACTGTAACTATAGAGTTACAGCTCAGGCTAGTATCAATAAAGTAATCAAGCCTATTAGCAGTAGCAGCATATTTCCAGACTGGATCATAGGAAAGTAGGGCTGGAAGGGACCTCACAAGGTCCTCATAGTCAGAAAGTTTCTCTTAATCTCCAGCCTAAATTTCCTGTGCTTGAACTCATTGCTTCTAGTTCTGTCCCCTACGGCCATAGAGAAAAGCCCATTTCCATCCTCTCTGTAATCACCCTTTAGGTATTTGAAGACTGCTATCAAATCCTCCCTCAATCTTCTCTTCTCCAGACTAGATAACCACAGCCCAGGGATTGGTAACGCTTTTGGGCAGAGTGTCTAAAACACCTGCAACCTTGACCAAAAACACCTACAACAAGAGGAGTTGCGGGGGGCCTGATCCTTGTTGTGGCACTGCAGCCCCAGCCACTTCCCTCCCATCTGCCCCAACGCATGCATGTCAAGCAAAATGCCTTTGCGTGCCACACTGGCACCCATGCTGGGGGTTGCCTATTGTGAAAGCGGGATGTCTTGAGACCAGTCCAAACATTGGCCCACCCACCTGTCTGGGGCAGTCCGCCCACCTGACTCACCTGCCACATCTTTGTTGGAACTGAAGAGTTGTTTCTAGACAGGAAGCCGCCCATTTAATGCCTGATGACAAGGGCATAATACACAGCTCCATACCACCCCTACATCATGTTCCATGCCCCACAGATGGCATCACTATATGGCTTCAGACCCACACTGGGCCCTATGGGTGACTGGTGCAACCTTAGTCAGGGGGACACATGCCCAACAGCGAGCAGTCAGCAACCGGAGGGGGAACCAATCTCACCAACTGGGGCAGGTCCCCTGTGGCAAAACTTACTGTCTGGTGAGCAGCCGTGCTGCTCCCAGAAGTGGCTGTGGCACTCCCATAAGTGACTGCAGCACCCCCGGAAGTGGCCACGGCCTACATCCAGCACTCCCACTACCTGGCTGGCACTCACGGGGGGGCACCGGCACTCCCACCTGCCCCCCCTGCCCATCACCTAAGCGGGCAACATGGCTGGTCAAGGGGTGCACCCCTGTGCACCCCCTATGCATTGCTAGTGCTGGACCCCAGTATATTCCTGACTGATGTTCAGACCCCAACCAGGATCCCTCCTACTCAGGTGGCCTAACCTCTGTCATCATCCTAGGCTGCAAAACTCCTTAGACCCCTTCCCCTCTCAGCGATAGCCTCCTCTGGGACCTTTAGCCTCACAGGCCTTGGCCTCACCTCTAGGTCACTCAGGACTCCAAGCCTCTAGCTTCTGGCCATCCCTCATGGTGGCCATCCTTGCCCTTAGACCACTATGGTCCTGGCCCAAGCATAGGCCAATCGAGGTTGTCTGGCTAGTTTTTCAAACAGCTTTTCCTCTCTCCCATATAGGTCTGCCTTCTCTGTCCCCTCCAAACACTGCCCCCATTCTCTGAGTCTGTGGGCCACATAGTTAGTATCTGGAACCCTCCTGGGCTTGCTGTTCCACCCTACTGGGTCTCTACTCCACCCCCCTCACTGGGGCCACTACCCCGCCCCCTCACTGGGGCTCCTGTGACTGATGCCTCTTGAGCCTCAGGTCTCTAATGACATTCCTAGACCCCTCGCCTGTCCCCTGTCCACTGTTATCCACCAGGTCATGGGGGCTGAGGCTATATGGTGCCCCATCCTTGCCTTTCACTGGGGAGGCACAGGTATGGCACTTCCTAGAGATTGCCCCATGACAGGCAGCCCCACCACACCATCAAACTCCAGCAGGGTGTAGTTTCAGGTCATGCCCCAGGACCAGGAACCTCGTCCATCCACATAGTTCCTACCCTTGACCTTCAAATGTTCTGGGAGCAGCAGATCTCTGTTTGGGCAATGTTCAGCCTTTGGCTCCCTGCAGCAACTGCCCACTCAGCTCCTAGGGCCTGGGCTTATACTAGGGGTCAGCAACCCCGGCATGCATGCCAAGCACACGCAAGGCCATTTTGCTTGGCACACCACCGTCAGCCCAAGCTCTAAGCAGCTGCTGTCAGTCACGGAGCCCAGGATGCTCCCAGCAGGCGGCTGGGAGGCTGCAAGCCCTGCTGCAAGCAGACTGGACTCCATGAGCCGGCTGCAGCTGGGAGGCTGCAAACAGCTGCTCCAGGCTCCAGCATGTCCGCACTCCAGCACCTTCCAAGGTAGACATTGTGTTTTTTTAGGCACTCCGGCCAAAAACGTTGCCTACCCCTGGCTTATACTGAGGCTGCCCAGCTCTCCTCCAATCCAGGGGCTCTCTTGTGTCATGTGACCGCCTAATTAGACCTCACCACACTTGCCAGCTACTCCACAGCCTGCTCAAGCCTCTTAAAGTGGTAGGCACAATGTGTCCCCTGCTACACCTACCCCTGCCCTCCCCCCTCGTAAGTCATGCTTTCTAGGCCTCTAATCATTTTTGTTACTTATTATAAATGTAAAGCATAATTCTCAACACTAAATAGAGTTTTTGTTTAAAGATGCTGGGAGGTTGACTCCTAAGATGTTACAGAAAAAAATATATTAAAAGAGATATGCAAAGGTCACTATAGGATTAGAAAAAAACCTCTAATAAAAGATCTCTAGCCCTTTCCCATGGGCTTCAATCAAAAAGCAAAATTGAGGAAGATGTTAAGGATTTTTGCATTTGCCAAAAATACATGCCAATTCAAGCAAAAAGGTCCAGGCAGTCCACAAAACATTGGCTGCCTGGAGCAAAGTCTAGATTTGTTTATGTTGGCAGGCAGAAATAAGGTACTATCTAAGACTATTATTCTTATTTCCCTTAGCTAACCTTACTATAGGATAATACAGCTAAAGAGGTGATTGTGCATATCGAACTCATTTTGATTAGATTCGGCATACCTGGCATAGCGATGTCTAACAATGGACCACTATTCAGCATACATGATTCTGAGCAGTTTGCTGTGAAATATGTATTTAGATCCATCACTGCTGTTCCCTATTGTCCCTCATTCAACAGGCTGGTGGAAAATGGTGTCAAAATAATAAAGCATCTACAGAAAAAGATTGTAGAGTCCTACTCCAATCCATATTTAACACCGTTAAGCTAGAATGGTACAATGAAGCACATCACCTACTGAAAGCTGAAAACAAAGATGGCTGCACTAGGGAGCAGAAGAAGACTGACATAAAAGTCTAGTAAACTGGTTTAAATCTACCTGGAATGGTTCAAAAGTGTACCTGGACAATCAAGTACTATTTTGAACTGGTTTACTGTGAATCTCCAGGCATCCCATGCATCATTACTCCTCATCCCCCCCAGACATACACACATGCACACGCTGTCTGCTGCAACTGGTCATTTGGTGTATAGCCAGAACTCTACTGCCCCACTTTTAGTTTTTTGGCACTTTTTACCAACAAATTCCCTTGCACTGTTTGTTCAATAAAAGCTATCTAACAACTAGCTGTGTCAACTCCCTACCCAACCACAGCCCCTTGTCCTGGCTCTCCCCAGTGAATGGGAACCAAACAGTGCAAGTCCAAGCCCTCCAGCCACTCCTCAAGTCAGGCAAGTAGACAGCAGACTTCAGTCATTAGCAAGCTATTGGAATTTATTGAACTCGCATTTAGGAGAGAATGGAAAACAGAAAAGCAAAAATGCCCCCATCCACAGGTCACCCATTCGCTGGGCTCCCTAAAACATGGGTGCAAGCAATTCCCCTGCCAGCTCCCACATTTGCCCACTGTGTGGCATCCTGGGCTGGGCACTCCCACTCCCTGTTGGCAGAGTCACAGCACTTCAGACAATTGTTAACCAGTTTTCAATTGGTGACATCTGGGAACTGTTCAATTGTGAGGTGTATCTGCATCCTAGAAGCACCTATACACATGCTCCAATGCATTCTGATTATAACCCATCAGCGCAGAATCAAGTTTGCTGGAGCTTTCTAATCAGAGCGCTCCAGTGTGCTGCACTGTCTCCTGTATTTGGTGTCCCTATTGAATGAGCTCTAGCACCCTTGCTGCCATTTTGAAACATGGGATGCTGAATACACGAGACGCTCTGGACGTTCTAATTGGAGCGGCTCCTGAGAGCCACTCTAATTAAAATAACCGCCGCCCGCCCTGCCCCGCACCCTAGAGCACGTGTAACAACACCCTAGATGTCTAACTGAGGGTTTTGAATTCCACTCTAACAGCCACTTGCCACTAAATTAGGTGTTGAAGTGCTCAGTGTGGTGATCACTGATTCACTTTCTGAATCAAGCCTTTGGATGCTAACTGATTCTATAATTCTGAAGTCAAAGAGAGTTTACCTTCAATTTCAGTGAATGCAATCAGACCACAAAAGCTCAGCTAACATTTTGTTAAGGAGACAACAATTCTTAAGGCAAACAGTTGAAAAAAAAAATCCTGTTTATTCAAGGATAATATTACTACAACTAACTGTGCTATAAGGGCCTTTTGGGGATGAGGGTATTATTTCTGATTGTCTGCCAAGGTTACCAAATGAACAACAAATCCTAGCAGTATGTTTGCAGATCAGGTTGTCACCTTTAGCACATATTCTTTTCCAAGAATCTAATGATCATCCCAGGAGAGAAGAAAAATACCCTCAATAACCCAGTGTAGCAAAGTAGGTAAAGAAGGTTTTCAAAGGCACCTAATGGATTTCAAATTCCATTGAAAAACCTCTCCCGTAAGCCCATCCCTATTGAGGAAAGTACTTAAACATGTGATGTAATCCTGCTGAGTTCACATTTCTCCAAAACCTCCGTATAGTATGGCTACCGATATGTAGCAATTTGTCTTTCATCATTTTATTACAGAATTCATATCTGGGTGTCTGAAGTCTAAAACCTACATTGCTAAATTTAAAGTCTGAGGATTCCCAAAATAGCACTAAAAAAGAAAGAGAACTGTCTGAAAAAACATACGACCTCTCCTACTGCAGCCACGGCTGCTAATCTGAGTTTAATCAAATAAAGATTACGGATGGAAAAAGCCTGTTAAGCAATTCAGTCTGCCCTTTTACTGGTGTTGGATTGTTACCTGTAGTACTCTCTTCCATGTTCCAACCAGTCCATTTAAAATGACTCGGGAAATGCTGCTTCCCCACATCCCCTGAGAAATGATTTTGTAGCCTAATACATCTCAGCAAGAAAATTGGCTTACTGTTCTTCTGTTGATTCTCCCACTCCTCATCCTAAGTATATGGCCTTGGGACATTTTTAATTTCTTGCTCTCCTTAGCTTAGTCTTCTCCTTAGCAGAATATTGCTGCTGCTCACAGCAACCTTCTTGCCTCCACCACTGCCTCTACCCCAGGTCCCATACGGACTGCAACAGCACATAGGGTGACAGGGGCTCCTAACAACATTACTGGCTTCCCCTTCTGTTTTGGAGGCTGGACCTTGAGTGTGGAAGGGCACTGAGCAGGCAAACCAGCCTGCTGAAAAGGAAAGGAAAGGCCATAGCCACCCTGTAGCTTTCCAAGGGATTGCGACATGCCCTGAGATGGATGCTGCTGAAGGGTATCCCTTGGTATGGCTGAGGGACGGAGAGGGTGAAGAGGTGTGATTTTAGTTTGTGTTTTAATTGAAAAATGTGTTTGCCTTATAGGGAAGGGGCCAATGACTGGTTTTAGAGACAGACAGCCACCCCCACTTCAGAGTTGGGGTGGAGCTTGGAAGAGAGTAAGGAGTTGGAAAGATACAAGTGAAAGGGGCCATTTCTTGTTTTCTTTTATGGAAGTATTGGATGTGGGTTAGGCAGTGAGGTTGGGCTTGGGGGGCACCCTTCTTGGTCAGAAGCAGGGGAGCAGATTAATTGTACTGTATTTCCTTTGGGTAGGGTGGGAGTTTGTTTTTATTTCAATATTTTATTCTATCATTCATGTTATCTTTTATTGTAAACTGCCCTGACCCTTTTTGGGAAGAGTGGCATTTAAATCTAATAAATAACAAAATGGCAATATAAATACACAGCTAGTGAAGAAAAAATGTTTGATTTGTAATGATAATTAGCAGAGGCAATTTTAAGCAGATAGCATCTTTTTCTTCAGAAGAAAGATACGAATAAAAAGGCCATGAAAAAACATTTCAGGACTTCTACAGCCTTGCATAAAACAGTTGAATAGTTATGGTAATACTGGGGCTGTCCTTCAACTTATAGGTGGCTCTGAGAAAAGTGAGCCACTGGACTTTCACTGTTGTACCTACATTAGGATAGGACTTCTCAGGCTTCTTCCATAGACTGAAATGAATAGTTCTTCCATCTAGAGTTGCACAGCATCCCCTTGGTACTGGCAAGGGTTGCTTACACAGAAAAGTAATACTAGGTGAATATTTATGAAGTTTTACCCATCTTCTATGCAATGTAGTAGTTGTAAATAAAGAGATCCCTGTGAGCAAACAAATCTCAATGGATCACCAACAAAAGCTCCACATACCGCAGTTTGAGAACCTTTTTTTTGGAGATTTTGAAATATTATGATGGGGGTTGTTGGTGGTAGTAACACGCGGATTCCTAGAAAAGTTCTCAGAATTTGGTTTGCTAGGAGGATAGTTAGTTTCCCTGGCATGGACTAGGTACCAACAATTGGTGCAATGTGAACACCAATCTCTGATCTCTATTATGATTAGAGATTGGAATAGGCTATTTAGAAACACTGGATCAAATTTATCCCTGGTGTAAATTATTTGATGGAGTTGTAGTAGAGGTGACCTGGACAACTTCTTTCTGTATATACTAAAATACTGTGTTACCACCCTTCTGAGAACTAGCTGCCATTAAAAATAAAGTTGTACCTTTGTTAGACATATTTGTTAGAGAGGCTAGTGAATAATGAGATAACACGATTAATACGGAAAATTCTGTACAGACAAGAAGGTTCAATTAAGGACCCGACTATTTAAAGAACTGATACATTAAGGAACTTCAAATAAGTGCTTTTTTAGCTCCAGATTATAATAGCATGAAGCCAAACTAAGCAGGAAAATATGACAGGAAAAATGAATTAACTTGAAACCAACCTACAACAATCTGAAGATGAAAAGGAAGAAGTAGGAAATGGAAAAACCCCAACTGACTTCAGTAGGCTGTGGATCTGGCCATAAAAGCACATTTAGCATGTGCAGGATCTGGAAAATAAAAAATATAAACAAACTCTAAGTAGTATAAATATGTCTTGCTTAATGAAGGAAGTCATGACAATATCCAAGTGCATTACCACATCTGAATCTCATGACTGATTACTATGTGCAAGAATGTGAAAGTTTGTATGGGTGACTGCACAGTGTAGGATTTTAAAACATACTTTAAAGGCAGAGTAGCACATAGATGTGACTAAACTTTTTCACCTAAACTAACCTGAGTTACACAGAGGTGACTAATGCATGAATCAGATTCTACAGATTTGAGTTTGTCCCAGTCTTCCAAAATCAAGTAAATTACTTCAAACATAGTCAGTACTCACAATGTCTACATAGTACAGAACATGCAATGTGCTGTAAATTCACACACTAGTTTGCATCTCTGTAATTTCTCCATATAAATAAGTCTTCAATAGGATGTGCATTGATATTTCCCAAAGAGAAAACTGTAAGATTTTTTTTTAAGTGCTGAGATACAGATGTGTACTCAGTGACAGACAAGGTCTTGGTGACAGACAAGCAGACACCAGTCTTGAAGTCCTCAGGTCCCCAGGCTACATTGAATCCACTGAGAGAATGTTAAGTGAAGTCATAACGACTGTACAGAACAGTCTAAGAAAGAAAGCGAGAACAGGAAGAGCCCCAATATTGAGTATGTGGCACTGAGTCATGCAGTCCATAGCTTTGATGTACTGTGACAGACCACAAGAGCATGATCCATTTTCAGTTTTGCTGTGTACCACGAAGTGGAACACTTGGAGTAGTAAAACCAGCCTAGGCAAGTGTAACATGAGTACTCCCTCTACTGTTAACAAGAGTGATGACAGTTCTAATAGTGGGCCTCTGACAAAGCAATAATCCATGTGATTGCAGTGCCAATGATCTAGAAAGATAATCAGAAGGAAACTCCTAAGAAACAGAGAAATATTCAAAGAGGGTACACTCACAGAAGAAAACCTATTCTAGAGAGTGTCATCCCAGCTGGGACTCCAGCTAAAAACAAGCTGTTTTTATCTGAGACCATGTCAGCATAGGAGGAATTGACTGGTATAGCTGTTCCAGTAAAACTTAGCTAATAATAAATAACTACCCAAGTTTTGTTCCAGAATAAAACTGATTTATAATTATTCCAGAACAAAATCACTTTTATTGCAAAATAGTGTGTCTACACAGGGGAATTATACCACAATAGCTATAGCATTTTCTTTTCCCATGCAGACAAGGCCTAAGGGTGAAGCACAATGATTCAAAATCAGTGCTGTAATTAAAGTGATTTCTAACGAGCTGCCTGGGAACATTTCTGGGCAGGTGACAGGCACTCAACAACAAGCCAATAGCACAAAGGCCAGCATGTATGGGAGAAAGCAAACATGAACAGATGAGCTCAAAACCTTTTCCAAGAAGACAAATTGAGTGCCATCACCTTTGATGTACAAAAAACTAGAACTCTTGGTTCCAAAATGATACCTTTTATTAGACCAACTGGAAAATGGCAAGAAAACTGTCCTTTTCTGCAAGCTTTCGGGATCAAAGTCCCTTCATCAGGCTCTGGGAAAAGTGTAGATGGTACAAGATGGTAAAAAGTCCCCATAGGTAGGAACTAAACTTCATTTTTGCACAGAGGGAGCTGAAGATGGAAGTCTGCCCCTCTGGGTCCATGAGAGTGTCTGGGTGACACTTTTCCCAGAGCCTGATGAAGGGACTTTGATCGCGAAAGCTTTCAGAAAATTTTCTTGCCATTTTCCAGTTGGTCTAATAAAAGGTATTATTTTGGAACCAAGAGTTCTAGTTTTTTGTATGTCTTTTTGTCTCAGACCATCACGGCTACCAAGTATCACCTTTGACAAGTACTGATGTAACTGCCACAGAATTGCATCCTGTTCCTGAGATCCTTCTTGAAAAAGTGCTTAGTGTAACTATTTAACTGATTGACTAAAATTGAGAACTTCTTTCAATGATGTTTCAAATGTAACTAATAAAGACACCAATTTGAAACTCAGTTAACAGTTATCTGATCAGAGGATACACACACAATCAGCAGCTCCTTGGTCCTTGCAGCTCCATGCAGAAGGCAATATGAAGGGTGTTCTGCTTTGTGAACCTTGGCATAGGACAGCCTAGGCTGCATTAACTTTTGTTGTAACTTTAATTCTGAAATCTCCTTACTTTAAATATGTGTTGACCTTCAAGGCAAAGTTCATGTCTTATCTGTTTTCCAGGTCCTTGATGAGCCTAACAGTTTGGGATAAATAGTGAAAGAGGAGGAGAACTTGAATTGTATTGGGTTTGCAAGTTTCTTTGTGAATATTTTGTGCTTCCTCTGCAGAGAAATACAAAACCCCCCACAGCCTATGCCAGTATGACCATAGGATAAAATTCCTTTCCGATCTAAAATGTGGCAGTAAGTCTGACCCTGAGTGGAGAAGAAAAACTGTCTAACCAGGAACCTCCAGGTTTTTTAGACCCAGAGGGAGTATTGGCACTCCCCAGTCAAAATCCCTAGCCTTAGCTGCAGCCAACACCCAATGCTTCTGAGGACAGTGAAATCACCACCCCTTCTCCATAAAACCTGTAGCAACAGGAAGGGAAAAATTTCCTCTGCAACCAGAAAAGCCCAGAAGCATGGGAACAATCATGTCTTAGCTGAATATGAGCCAACAGCATGACTTTGTTGTGAAGAAGGCTAATGGCATACTGGGCTGCATTAGTAGCAGCGCTGCCAGCACTGGTGAGGCCACATCTGGAGTACTGTGTCAAGTGTTGTCCACTGTGTCCACTTTGTCCACTGTGGGCAAAGGCTTTGGCTAGATGACCTCCTGAGGTCCCTTTCAACCCTAATTTTCAGTGATTCTATAGCTTGCCTGTCCTTTACCCTCCATAGATAGACCCATCCCTGAACCCCAATATCACACAGCCTATATTATGCCTTTCCCCATGTTGAAAGAACAATCCTATTCCTACTACAACAGGCCCAGGGGCCCAACAAAAACAGGGAATATTTTGAGAACATCTTACCATCTTCAAGTTTAGCCAAGGCTACAGGAAGTCTACATGATTTCTGTTTCAAAACTGAGGAAAAAGCCTACAACATGAAACCTAGCTTCTGGGGACAATCAAGTAATCAGACACAAAGGGAACTGTTCCAGTAGCTCTTGCAGGTTTTAGGCTTGGTACAAACCCTAACCCTAACATCACTCACTCAATAGTCATTTAGGTGAACCAAGTGCCAACTGTTCATTTGCCATTTCCTGTATAATCAAAGACATCCACCCAAGGAATCACCACCTGAAAAGAAAGCCATATAAGAAAGAGGCCAACTGGAAAAGCTCCTGGGGGCCAACACAGGAGCCTATTGAATGAAATAATGTGTCCTAAACTGGCTATCAGAGTTGAGGGGAGAGCAGAGTTGAAAGAGGAATTTAAGGATTATATAGGACATCCATCCAGTCATCATTTGTAGTATCCTTTCAGATCACACCTAGCAATTTCTAATTCACATAAAAAAAGGCTAAGGAGATAGCTGTAACTGACATCTGGCCCTATTGAAGTCAAAAGGAATTAGCCATTGATGCAAAATAAAACCAATGTAACCTGATGGTTTCATTCATAATGTGCCTCAGTAAAGGTAAGAGATGGGCTTTCCAAGGGATCCTAAGAGAATTAGAATTTGAATAGATCTGGGAGCCCCTCTGAAAATTCCTCCATAGTCTCTTAATTGGTATTTCTTAAATCACAACATGGTAACTGCTTTTCTGGCTTGTCACCTGATGCCTGATGAACCCAAGTTCAGAAAAAGCCTTAAGCATGCATTCATGTATAAGCATATGAGTAGTACAATTGAATTTAAGTATGTGGTTGAATTTAAGCAGTTTGTTGGATCACAGCCATCAGTTAGAAGATCTCAGAGTATTCAGAATTTCTATGTATGGCAGATAAATGGCAGTTTAAATCTCATTAGAGGTAATGTAAAAATATAATAATAAATTATCTTCTTAGAGTTCACTGAAACATTGTTTAATAACTGTGCATGCTTATATAAGGTTTGATCCTCTGCTTGTAAAAGTCAATGGCAAGACTCCCACTGACTTCCACGGTGCTGCAATAGGCTATACAAACAGAGGAGGTCCCAGTTTGTCAACTACTTGGAACAAACCACAAGCACCAGGAAAGTCAATATAAAATATAATATTTTCTTTCTCGCTGCTGACATGTGACATCTGCTGAATTGCTTGTGTATGAATGGAAACCCTGAACAAACTCCCCTTGACCTTTGCATGTCTGTGAATGGACACTGACTGTTATTCAGTTGGTCGGTACAGGCCAGCTTTTGAAATTTTCACTCTCCGAATGGCTCAGAGTGGCTTACAATAAGCAAACAACCCACAGACAGAAGTCCTCAAATAAATACCACCCCAAAACCTAAGAACTCCAACTAGCCCATGTATTCAGCTACTGCCTCCATGCCCAAACCCTCCCACCAATCCCAATCAGGCCTCCCACTCACATTCAGATACAAGACATCTCTCTCTTTTCACCACCCCCAACTCCCTCCCCAAACCCACATTGCCCCATCTCACCCCTAAGGAAGATTCCCCTCAGACTCTACTAACATCTCCTCCAAGCCCACACCCTCTCTTACAGAGGAGGTAAGGCTAGGCCCCCATAAGAAAAACAAAAACAACACAGCTAGCCAGTTGAGCAGGTCCTTCTTCCTTTTTTTGTGGCCAAAATGTTACCTTCCTTTTAAATTGGAAGTCTCTATATCAATGAACATTTAAGCACTGAAGTCCAGTCTGGACAGAGCAAGTGAGACAGTTTAAGGCAAACCAGTAAGTATAGTATTTAAATACAAGCATGTTGTATAGGACCCTGCTTCTAACAGGGAGACAAAATAATCTTTTCTTTAATCCTGACCCACATGTTGATTACCTACTTAGCCTCATTTTATTTTGCATTCCATCGTATTTACTACTTGTGATCCTACCAGCTAAGCAGGAGGAATCTTACAATGCTGCACCTGATACGTTTTGCCTGGTACTCTTTTCTACTGGGTTGGGAGGATTCATATGTTGCTATATAACAAACTACCGGGTGGGCAAGTTGGATCTGTTTGGACAAGAGTCTAACTTTCTTAACTCTTGAGCAGGAGTTGAAGAGATGGATGATTTAAGGGAGCTATTCTGAGAACCCTTCAAGATCATTTCAGGAGAAGGAGCATTACACTGAAATGTGGTTCTGTCCCCCAAAATTTAGAATAATTGGCATCTCGGTTTATATACATTGTCTATGGCTAAAAACCATGGATGAATCCAGGATTTGGCAAAAGGGGGTATGGGAGCAGTCACTCATAATGCAGAAGTAACTGCACCTCCTGCTCCCAGCCTCTTCCCCCTTCCCACCAGCGCAGGCAGCTCATGGGGATAGCTGCAAGGTGATTGGGGGGGGGGGTCCTTTTCCTGTGGTAGATCCTAGAGGACCAGACAGCATGGTGGAACCCACCCACCACTCATCGCTGCTGCCACAGTTGCTATTCCCAGCTGAGCCCAGACCCCATGCAACCTGGAAAAGCCAGGCAGGAGCAGCTTTGGCATGTACGGGTATGGAGATCCAAAGTCTTTCAAAACCACACATCTTTTATATATACAGTGAAATCTGGTTAATTGCTAAGTAACTATGTTCTATGGTCTTATTAATCAGTGCTCTGAATCTCTACCAGAGAGCTATTGCTTTGTATACAAAGCACTTTGGCTAATTCATTGTTAAAGAATATTAGTAATTTCCAGAGGTGCATGCATAATAAGTATCAATTAAATTTGTTCCTGATAATTAGATGAAAAGGTCTCCTTCGTCTCACTTCTCAAGTAGGGTGTCCACTAAAACATTCCCAGAATACAGGACATCCTCTGGGTGGGGATGGAGATCACCACCACGGCCATCTCAGCCAATCAGCAGCAAGAGGCAGGACCACCACAAAAAGGCCACCCCCTCTTTTTCTCCCTCTCTGGCTGGCTCAGAACCCTGCTCCTCCTGGCTGTGCACCACCCAACCTCTATGCACAGCCAATAGAATCACAAGGACAAATAATTGATACTTTTTGCAGTCCATTCCTCATTTAGAAAGGGACAGGGGACAAAAGGCTTAAAAACAGGACAGTCCAGAATAAAACAGAACCAATGGCCACCCTATTCTCAAGGCAGCTGAAACTTGAAAAGTATTGGATAGTTTTGAGCTTTTCTTGGCTCAGCAAGACAGACAATGTACTGTTCTGTTTTTCACAATCATCTTCTATTTTGGCAATGAGTACAGATACAGGTCAAACAAATATCTTTGATTATTTTCTTTGTTATTATTGTTTATTTGTTATATAATAAACATTCTGAATATTCATAATTAGAAACTTTACATTAAACAATTATCTATGTCATCTTATAATTCTCATACAGCAAGCCAGAGTGTAGCCAGTTTGTATTTGGAATTTCATAGTATATTTTTGTCTTATATTTGTTCTTAATTATAAATGACAAAATCATCCTTTACTGTACTGTCTCAATATAGCATGCAAAATACATCTAATGAAAAGCTGATAATTAACCACTTCTGGATAGATATCCATTATTACCAGTCCTCTTGAAGTGAAAAATTAACCAGATTTTGTTCTATATTTTTCCTTGAATAATCAAATTCCACGTTAATATACATCCAGTTCTCAGATTTTTCTAATTATATGTTTATTAGTTAATCAGAATAAATAATTCTGATTTTTAGCATTCATCTTTTAAACACCTAATCAGTTTTCATCCATCATTGCTTGCATGTTTGTTACATTCCTAACTTTGCTCTTACTACCAACTTATCCTGGAACAGCTTGTATATTTTTGGCTACTTAATTTTTTTAAGCAACACCTGTGGCCTACTGCACTGTACTTTCTGATATATTAGGAACTTATTGTTACATCTTAGTTTATCAAATTAGTTATTGCTTAAGTTTTGGGTCTTTGCAGGAGTTTTGGACAAAGCCTTAGTTTACCAATCACTGGTGACATGTTTTCCTAAATCATCCTGCAAATACCAAGAACTAGTAATCTTTGCTTTAAAATAAGAGTTCTTTCTGAAAAAGAAATGATTAAATCAAAATTGATCCGTCATAAAGACAATGATAAGCAAGTTTTATTTATCTGAAAACAAATGCCAGGAGGAGCTAGGCAGGCAAATATTGTTAATGCATGCAAAGGACCCACTTCCCTGAACAGGACATGTTTACACGTGGCTTAAATTTACTGTGCAATAAATTACTGAGCAGTAAATGGGAATAGACCAGCATGTAAACATGCAGGCATTGAAGAGCATTAATGCTGCATGTGGACTGATTTGATTCATAGATTCATAGATGTTAGGGTCGGAAGGGACCTCAATAGATCATCGAGTCCGACCCCCTGCATAAGCAGGAAAGAGTGCTGGGTCTAGATGACCCCAGCTAGATACTCGTCTAACCTCCTCTTGAAGACCCCCAGGGTAGGGGAGAGCACCACCTCCCTTGGGAGCCCGTTCCAGACCTTGGCCACTCGAACTGTGAAGAAGTTCTTCCTTATGTCCAGTCTAAATCTGCTCTCTACTAGCTTGTGGCCATTGTTTCTTGTAACCCCCGGGGGCGCCTTGGTGAATAAATCCTCACCAATTCCCTTCTGTGCCCCCGTGATGAACTTATAGGCAGCCACAAGGTCGCCTCTCAACCTTCTCTTGCGGAGGCTGAAAAGGTCCAGTTTCTCTAGTCTCCCCTCGTAGGGCTTGGTCTGCAGGCCCTTGACCATACGAGTTGCCCTTTGCTGTACCCTCTCCAGGTTATCCGCATCCTTCTTGAAGTGTGGCGCCCAGAATTGCACGCAGTACTCCAACTGCGGTCTGACCAACGCCCTATAGAGGGGAAGTATCACCTCCCTGGACCTATTTGTCATGCATCTGCTGATGCACGATAAAGTGCCATTGGCTTTTCTGATGGCAGTTAGTCCCAAGTCATTCCACATACACAGTGTTAATGAGCAGTAAGGTGTTTATGCATGCATTACTGCGCAGTAGCTAATTGGGTGTAAATTTGACACCTATGTGCTACAGGTATCAAATTTATGCTTAAATTGGCATAAATCACCATATTTACTGTGCAGTATGGGCATGCACGTGTAGACATGTGCCCATACTGTGCAGTAATTTTGGTTACCGTGCAGTAAATGCACTTGTGTAAACGTGCCCACAGTGTGATTCTGTGGAAGGTATAGGCAAAGTCACTAAAGTTGTAACAAAGTCAAGATAACAGGCCTTTGGTTTCCATGACAAAGATAAGGGTGCCTGTTCCTTCCTTTTACTGCTATTATAATTGCTTAATTAGTTCAATATACTTGTTGCTTTGAGGATCTTCTGACTGCAGGCCTAGTATCTGGAGCACAAGATGGCCACCTCTAACTCATGGTAACTGATGTTTATTGATCACCACCAGCACAACAGTTCATAAGAACTACATTTTACAATGAAGGGTTTCTTAGTAATACATTTTTTTACTGTGTTTGTAAATTTTAACTATGGCAACGTGTTGCTGGAAGGTGTTGTAAGTCTTTGGCCTTCTCTTGCTGGGCGCCTTGCCCCCAAGCAACGTCAGGGTGAGGTTTGAGCTCAGATGCCACCTGGGTGGTATGGGTGCTGCCCTTACTTGCCTGCCATGACTTCGATGTTCTTGTTGGGGAGGCAGTTCCCTTCAGGTGGCCCCCCCCAAGGATGAAGATGCCTCAATCCCTGTTCTTGCTCCGTGGGGCTCCAGACCTCCTCTTTACCCCACCCTTACCACATCCACAGCGTGGATGGATACTTCACTCTGCAGGCGTCCCCTTGGACAATTTTTCCTCTTTGCTCGGCTCGCCCACCTCAGAGCAGGCCAGGCCTTCCCAGTCAGTTAGCCCTTCACCATAGCCGGTTCCTTGATTTCAGGCTGGCTAGGGCATATAAGCCTGCCCTGTCTCGGGCTAGCTAGGGCTTCCGGTGAACTCAACAGAAATCAATACCCAGATCTCCACCAAAAGGCCCCCCTGGGATCTCATCTCCCTGTACCCCTTTTATAGTCCAAAGAAATAAAGAAATTTGAAGGAACGGATGAGGGACCCACTTGTCCCTGCACCCCGGGTGACTATGGGGGCGGGCTGCTGTCCCATGTCCCACCCTGGTCCAGCTCCTCAGTTTGGCCAGCACAGGCCCCCAGCTGACCTGGAGTTGCTCCCAGTCTTCCCCGGCTTAGAAGAATTCATGGTTTCCACACTGGGTTGCTCGTGCCTCCCCGCCACGCCCACCATGTGGGGTGACTGCTCCCTGCCGGTGCCTCCCGCCACTGTACCTCAGTTCCCTGAAGAGGCTGCGGTGTCGTCTCTGGGAGATGCCCATCTCCCCTGGTTAGAGCTTCCTGCCTGCTGTGTCAGGGCCCTTGGCTCCCCCTCTCTTGCCTTCAGCTGGGCAATCTTCCTCCTTGCTGCTGGCGTCTCTGGGTCAGCGTCCTCTTCTTCCTCTGCCAGCATTTCTGGGTCGGTGTCCTCTTCTTTCCCCACCGGCATCTCCAGGTTGGTGTCCCTTTCTCCTGCCGTTCGCCGCAGGCCAGCTGTTTTCCCATCTGCTATTTGAGTAGCCCGTGGTTTCCGGAGGCTCCACCCTTGCCCCTCACCGATCCGAAGCTGTGGGCAGCTCCGGAATCACGGGGCCAATACCCGCAATTCCTCCCAGCTGCTGCTTTTCAGGATCCCTGTGGTAAGTACCGGGGTGCATGGGGTGGGGGTCTGGGACCCCATAGAGGGGCTTTCACTGCCCCTCTCACACAACACAACCAAAAGACTTATACCAACCTCTACACTACACTTAGCTTCCCAGCTGAGCTGACTTGTAATGATATACATCCAAAAGACTCACCCCAAGTCAAAGAGCAAAATTCCATTCACCTAAGAGTAACTTGGATCAGAATTTAGCCTAAAGAATGTGAGATTCTAATCAGACTCCCTATTTTTTTAATTCTCTGGAGGTACTACTGTTCAGTGGCAAGAGAAAAGAATAGGAAAGAGGAGGGTCTTGGGTTCAATTTAATAAACTGAGGCATGGAGTAGAACCTAGTGTTCTTCAGTTTCTCAGTAGTGGGCTCCCACAACTAGAATATATCAGCTCCAAATATTTATTTAATTTTTGTATGGACTATAGTATTGTTTTGCTTTATAACAGGGAAGTGCTGAGATTATTCTGGAGCTAAGTCTGTCAAGAGAATTTATTCAAATAATGTGTGCTGCTCTGTGAGCTTTTGGAAAGGGCAAAATCTCCAACAGGTGAGCCTATGAATTTATGGATATGTTTGGATATGAATGTGATCATTAGAGAGACATTAAGACAAGGGAGAATCTGGAGCCACACTGATTTACTACAGCAGCTGAGAATATAGCACAGTATTTTATATGCCTGGTCACATATGCAGCTAATCTGTATCAATATAAAAAAAAAAAGAAGATAAAAATTATTAGAACATCATTTTAAAGTATTTTATCAGTACTTGAATATGAAATTCTCGAATTGGCCTGCCTCAGCCATCTCTGGACTTAACAGATGATTCCCCTATTTACTAGAAGACTGTCTTTTCTGATGACAATGACAAAGATCACTAGAGGGCAGTAGCCAACTCCTAATCCACCTAAACTGTCTGACAAAAGTGCACCATAAGCTCCATGGCAAAGTCAAGGATGTCACATCAGACAGTGAAATACTCTAATGCTTATCTGTTCTAACTTGCACTTAGCTTGAATTGGGATTGCTTCTTTCTCAGGCCTGATCAGGCGGGGGTCAGGCTAGATGATCTGTTCAGGTCCCTCCTGACCCTAGCTACTGTGAAACTACTATGAAACTATATAGGTCACATGAAGGAAAGCTTGCCTTTCCTCTCTCCCCTACAATACATTACCTCCCCTCACAAACCTTGATTCTCAATGAAATCCTCATTATTTCAGTGTTTCACATAGATTTGTATATCACAATAATATGTAAATATAATTTTTCAATATTTTAATGGGAGGATTTTTAACAAGACCAATAACTGCTGGTCTTCATCAGATTTCTCTATATATTAATGATGTAATGCAATGTAATGTACCATGACATGAGCACACACTCACCAATTTATATTTTTTCTTTTATTTAGGGGAAAAATATCTTTTACAGTTTACAAATAAGATAAGTACACCTTAAAATTACGCAGATGCAGAGACAAAGAAGAAAGTGAATCACATTTTCCAGTAAAGGTGCAAATACTGAAAAATACTGTATAAGACATGGGTATAAAAGTCACTCAGCACATGGGGTCAGTCTGGGGTACAGACTGCACATGTCCAAAGGGGCCTGTCTGGATTGCAAGTTGGCATGTGGCACCTGCCCTGGACCAGCCCTATTAGCTGGCTCCAGCATGCAGTGCTGGTCTCTGAACCTGATCTAGACCAGTCCTGGATCCAGTGAGCAGGGTGCCCCAAACTGGCCTAATGTGCTGTATGCAGCACACACTGGCTTCAGCCCCTGCACCATGTGCACCCTGCATCAAATGGGCTCCACACACTGCATGTGGTAGATGGGTCTAGGGCCAGCATGTGTTGCACGCAGTGCACTGATTCATGACCCACAGGCAATACTGTGGACCAGATGATAGGGTTCCATGGGCCAGATCCAGCCCATGAACTGTATCTTTGATATCCCTGACACAAGAAAAAGGGTTCCCTTTTTATCATTTTCTGCCAAATGTTAATATCTTTGCATATTAAGTAGGATTTTTTGAGCTTCTGAGGAGGAAAAATACAGGCAATACTGATTTTTATGTAGGGACAAATAGCCGTGCCTGAATTAAGCACTTTAGTTGGTCCTTAAAACAATCCAAAGCTGAGAATCCAATTCTTAAATCCCCTGCATCATGTGCTACCATTTATAGCTGGAGAAAGTGGCCATGCCATTCTGCTGTTCCGATCTGCTATTATTTTACATCTGTTTGCATAGGTCTAAATGGCTGTACAAGGCACACCATAGTGCTGGCATCGGGTATACAGAGGTATCAGAAAGCAACTTCCAGCTGAAAAAAGCTTAGGCTGATGATACCAGAACAGTCAGCAGGAGCTTCCATTGACTTCACCTCCTAAAAGTTCTGTTTGAACAATGCAGGTACCCAGACAAGTCCTTGATTTAGTAGAGCTCTGAAACATGTATCGCAGTCTCTCCCTATTCAGAAGGGCAAAATAGGAGATTTTCAGATACAAGGCCATGGTGGTATGCAAGTTACACCTACATGCCCCGGTCACAAGTTGGTTCAGAATGAGGTTGAGAAATCTTCTCCCTTGGTAAAGTCCACTCATAATTTTAATCAAACTGACTGGAAAATAAAACCATTCCATAAACTGAGCAATGATAAGATGCACCAGCAGCATATATTCCCACATTAATAATACAAGATAATTCATGGAACAATGTCTACACTAAAAAGAAACCCTGGACTAAATTCCTCCCTGTCCTGGTGCTGGGGTTGAAGAGAGGTAGTGTGTGTTTCGTCTGTTCTGGGGCTGGCTTGGCCCTTGACACAAGCTAGAGCCATTTGTGCCTCACACTGCCATGGGTCCTTCATCAGCCACCCACCATCTGCTCTGGGGCTTGTGACACAAAAGGCAGAGCTAGCAGAGTGAAGCACAACATGAGGATAGGTGGAGTATCTAGTGTTTAATGACAGGGTCAATATCTTGCTGTAATTGCCTGGGAGTTAAAACCTTAGCCCTTTCTCCATCATTCAGCCCCAAAAGAAAACCCATCCTGTAGCAATTTTTACTCCTACCTTTTCTGTATCCTACTCCTCTTCTCCACTCTGCTGCTTTTCTAGCAGGTACAAGTAGCAGCTTGGGACAGAGTGGAGGGAGCCAATGGTAAAATGCCAATGACAAAGAAAAGAGTTGGGAGATGAAAAGAGGCTGTAAGTGCCAAGACCTAGAACTGCTAGTCAAAAATAATCTCCCAATCCTCTAAATTGGAGAGAGTAAATTATTTACAGTTCTAACCATTCTACTCCATTTCCTTTTTCCTGAATTTCCCCTATTTTGATGCTGGAGCCTTCCCTGCTAAAGAGAAAAGGGAAAGGAATCACTCATAGACAGCTTCAGGTATGAAAGGACAGGAGGAACCAGGCATAAGCACCACATGAGATTGAATTGTCTTTTGTCAGATAGTAGAAGCAGAGGCAAGAAAGTTTTCAGAGCTAAAAGGATGCTCACGCATGGCTTGCTTCAATCAGCAAGCCCAGAGGCCAAGCCATGAATGAGGTGGAAGATGTTAGCACACTGTTATAACCTAGACATATGTACCCCAGATTGCCAGATCTTGTGAGTCTTACAGAATTTTGTATTTCACTTTTACTAAAAGCCCCAGCTTCTGAAGCCATAGCATTATATAAGAGTCTCAATTTTCATGATAAACAAGATAACTCTAGCCTCTACTGTTATGGGGGAAAGCTTGAAAACCTGAACCCTTATGGCTGAAAATCCAGAATGCAATAAAAAAATTCCAACATTTAAAAATATATCTCATGTTTTAAGCTAGTTCCATCATGGTGGTGATTTGACTCCTTGTTTAGGAACACTCGGGTTTGGAATTGCTGCAAAACTTCACCTATCCACTTAAACACTGCCTTTCCATTGTTGGTGTTCCATGCTGAGTGTACAGAAAGGAAGCTGGGAACGCCATGGGGAAATAATTATACCACATTTTTCATGGTATTTCTTCAGTGAGAGAGAGATGCAGAATCTCTTACCCTGACAGGTTCAGATGCATGAAGTACAAGAAACATTAAAATTATTAATGAAACTTCTAGAAGCAAGAGTGCTTTTTGGTTCCATGTTTGTGTAGCGCCTAGCGCAGTACGATCTTGGTCCATGACCACAATAGTTTTGTGATATTGCAATGTTTTATTTGTGCAGCCCAGGGACTCAGAATAGTGAACAGTTAGAGGGAATAAACATTGTTCTCATTAGTTCCCTTCATATAAAAAGAAGACAGAAAAAGGTGCCCCACTGGATATACTCAGCCTTGAGTAGATGTGAAACAATAAGAAATCATGGCCAATAGGTGTTATTTTAGATAATTTTTTTCAGTTTTTGAGGAAAATTCTGGCGTCCACAATCTCCTACTGAAAATTCCCACTGAAGTCTTTCTGTAAAGGAATTAATTTATACCACATCAACCACCTGGAGGCCAAAGCCTCAAAAGTGTTTGAGTGACTAAGTCCTAATTGGGAGTCTAATTTGTACTGAAATCAATGGAAGTTAGATGCCCAAATGCCTTTGAGGAAACTGGGCCTGAATACCTGAAGACTTCATTGATGGCTTACCTGAGTAAAGACTTTAGTTTTCACCTGTGATTTGTATATTTTTATCCACTTGTGGCCCCAAAGCCAAAAGAGCACTAATGCCGTTTTTAAAAGACAAATTTTACAAGAATACCAGTCTGAATAAAATAAATCATATATGAAGGCAGATTCTTTACTTTTCCATAACCAGTGCTAAAGTTTTGGTCTCAGGTTGAACATTATCAATATATACATTCAAAATCAATTTAGTTCTTTATTTAAAAAAGAATGAATAGCAGAGTTTTGCCAGCTTTCTTGCTTATATATATATATATATATATATATATATATATATATATTTTTCCCCCCCAGGACACTTTCACAATATAATGGAGCTCTCTTCTATTTTAATTTTTGTTGTTTTTGTTGTTTTTGTGTTGTTTGTTTGTTTGTTTTGGGGGGGGGTTTACACGCTTAGGATTAAACCCTGCCTGTATCTACCTAAGTAACAGGGAGATGAAAGAGTACATATTCAGCACGCTGGTAGCATTGCAGAAGATGGTGCCCTGAAGATGGTATCACACTACATCACACAGTAATGCTTTATCTACCTATATATCTATCTGTCTTTCCAGTGCATCCCTCAGCTAACATAACAGGACATTCTTTTGAATACAGATATAGAGAAGAGCTACGTAACCACAAAGGCAATACAACAGCTCCAATAGCAGTGAGTGTCTTGCTGCTGAAAAAAGCAGCAGAATCAACTTCTCCCAGCATGCCAGCAGACACACCTGATGCTGACACTGGACATGCCTTGGAGCATGCTGTGGGACTTGGCCCTGAGCTGATTCCAGCATTACCCTGTTTTTAACTTTTAATCCAGAAAGTGTTCCACGATATTACAGGCACTTTGCCTCCTCAGTCAGACAGCATTCAGACTGTAGCATCTGTAGCATCAACACCCAGATTACTGTGCTGCAATCTGTGAAAGGAGACTAACTATTACAGACTGCATGATTCAAAATTATGTAGATGCTTAAAACGGAATTTCTACAAGAGATGCTACCAATGCCTCAGGAGTGGTTACATCCTGGAGCTCTGGGTGGACAGACCACACCACAGTAACTGCAGAGGACTTCTTGAGTTCTCAAAGCAGGTGAGATTTCCTCTTCCTCTCCTCCCCAGCTCTTGGCATCCTCTTCCCACCAGCGCAACCACCTCCCCTCTCTTCCCATTCCACCTTCATCCTCACTAGCAGGGTTTGCCGAAAGTTTGGGCATAGGAAGGGAGACTTACCTGCAGCAGACAGGTTGCACCGTACCCAATTGATTAAGGTGACTAATGCTATGCTTGTTCTATTTTTAAAAATATCATTAAAGCCCATTAAATAAAAGTAAACATTACTTACATTGACTATTCTGACAACCAGCCCCAGCAGTCTAAAAACATAATAAAAGGTCACTGATCTTTCTGGTTCGTTTTCCTTGTGGAGTGGAGGCATATAGACAGAAAGCAAAATTAATTTGGTGAAAATGTTTGTATAGGAGACTTTTAACCTTTATTTTGGAGGGAAGTTGTAGCACACTGCATCCCCATAATTCACCCACTGTCCTACATAAAAATTGTAGCTAGTGCTATTTTAAAATGTCCTTTTATAGCTTGTTGGGGCGCATCCTGTACAAACACACAGAGTATCTTGTCTCAGCTTTACTTCCTGTATATGGAAGCACTGGTCAGATAAACGTGTGGATCAGTGGTTATAAATCAGCTTACCTATTTAAATGTAATGTTCACTGGCTGTGGATCTTTTGCTATATGTTTATGCATCTATAACTATGACACACTTTTGAAATCATTACCCAGGAAATGTATTTAATGATGTCAGAGGTGAGATTTATGTCTATCTGAAAAATATATCTTTAATAATGACAAGAGCATCTGGGAGAATGACTCCACAACGTGTTATGAAGACATTTTCAGTCTGTGACTTCTGAAGGTGCCAACTGCCAGCTCTGTTTTCTGTGTTTCTATTGTAGAGGGTATCCTGTCACATCTTATAGTATCATTACATAGATTGCTGAATAAAAGGACACCTCTGGAAAGGACTCATAATACAGAGAAGGTGCTCAGAGTTCAGTGCAGAAAGAATGAGATCACAGGGAATGTTCACCTCTGTGTTCAAGCAGAAGGGGCAGCCAAGGCAGTCCAGCTGAGACATTTTCCTTTGTACACCTCCTGAGGTATTGTGCTCACCCAATGAAACTTTCATAAAGTCCACAGATAAAATGGGACTTATTTCAACTGCTCTTTTTTTTATCTTCCACTTCAGCTGCCACACCACAACCATCCATTGAGTAATGGTATGGTGGCTGCTTTTAGTAACATTTGTAGGAAGAGAGGGAGTTACTACCAGTCTTCATTAATAAAATAATTGTCTGATTCAGAGTCTCCAACAATAGGAAAAAACCAGCATTCCTTGTGCTTTTAAGCTTCTTAATGAAATGTATAAGGTAATCCAGTTTTGTAGGCAGTAAAACTCCAGCCTTGATTCACCATAACATTACCACTGCAGGTTTTCATTAGGGTTGCACTTGCCTAAAACTGGAATATTGCAGTAATGAACCAGACTCAGCTCTTATGTTTTACAGAGCCTCTTTCATCCCAAAGCCACTTAAACAACTTCACAAAGCAATATGTGAAAACCTCAATGAAAGCTGCACCCACCTTTGAAATGCAGCTACTTCTGGGGTGCAACATGACAGCTATAGAAAAGCACTCAGGGATCATCAGCATTGCTTACCAGGAAATGGTAGACAGTGAAAAAAATACTGTATCTGACTAACCCTGCAGATGTTATTTTTGCAGGAGGAGTATGATTATTAGCAACCCCATCTTTGCAACAAAAAAAAAAAACCACTTCAGGGAACATTTGATGAGTATGCAAGATTAGGATCTCTGCCTTACATCTCACCCAAACAATATTATTACTCTTCTTCAAGCTGATTGGGGCACTGGGTTAGTATTTACTTCAGGAGAAGGAGACCAAAGAAGGTATTAGCAACAGCACATCCTATAGTACTTTGGATTTTCTTGGGTAAAACTTCTATATTTCAGTGCAAATTTGTGCTGAGGGGTAAAATGGATGTAACTTTAATATATGAGTTTCAAGTCACCACCACTTCCTACCAAATCCAGAGGGAGCTCTGTCAAATAATACAGATACACCCTCTAGCTTAAATGTTTTGTCTCCACTGCATCCTCTTATTCCTTAATAGCAGTGAGCATGGGATTAGGCACCGTATGCCAATCACCTGCATCACAGGGCAATGCATTCCCTTTAGGTCTTTGTCATTGCAATAGATTGGGTTTGATAAGCACAAATCTAACCACAGGAGGCCAAACCCAGGCCCCACTGGCTGATGCAAGTGGCAGGGAGGACTTCAAGAGGCTACTGCAGCGATTCTCAAACAGTGTTGAGGCACCCTGGGGTGCCTTGAGATCCTTTCAAGGGTGCTGCGGGGTGCCACATAGGGCTAACACTGTTGGGTGTTTCACAGAGGTAATACACAAGATAAACCCAAATGTTTCAAATAGGTATCCAAGTGTGACAACCGTCCCCCCCCCTCCCCTCAGCCCTGATGTGATCTGACTGAGCTCTTGGCAAGCAGAAACTTGCTTTATTATTTGACCTTATTGAGAAAACAAGCAACAGCTCTGGGCTGGCACCTTCTGAGGGCTGCCTTCAGCCTGGAGAGGTAGACAACCACTGGGCTGCAGCAGGGGGCCCTAAAAGCTACAGCATTACGTGTTTCAGGGATATAGGTTGTAGCACTGTTGGTCTAAAAAGCAGAGGCAGACAAAACTCTTGAGGTGATATCTTCTATTAGACCAACTAAATATTAGGAAAAAAATTTCATCAAAGGGTGTTTGGACCGGAAAACTTGCAAAGAAAAACATTTTTTGCTACTATTTTGTTGGTGTAATAACAAATATCACCTCTAGCCCAAGAGTTCAACCTATATCCCTGAAACATGGAAGATATAGTAATTAGCCATTTGGAAATGGAAACTTCATTGCTAAACAGGAAAGCAGCAAAATTCAACTCCCTGCCTAACACATGACACCTTTAGGGAAGAAGCCTGGTGGAGCCTTGTCTCTGCCTAATCTGCGTAGTCACAGAGCAGCCCTTTCACAAATGGACTTTGAAACCTAGGGGAGCCCCACCATCCCCTGTGCTAGATGAAGTTTCTTTTCTACCTGGGCAATCAGGGCTTGTGGTAAAGATTATATCTTTTATTAGACCAACAAGATTTTTGCAAAAAAAAATGTCTTTACTTGCAAGCTTTCGGGCACAAACACTCTTCATCAGGCATTGGAGAAAAGACTGTAAAAGTTCTCCTGGGTAGAAACGAAAGTTCATATGTCATAGGATTTCACGGAGGAGTCAATAAATGGAAAACTCCTCTGGGCAGTCAGCTCACAGATGGTATGAAGCCTCATACCTCCTGTGAGGATCTGTCATGATGCAAATGACCTTGAAACAAATCACCTGGAAGCAAATTACCTTTCTACCTGGGAGAACTTTTACAAACTTCGAGTTCTCCTCTGCTTGACCAAGGGTGTTTGGACCCTTGCAAAGAAAAGAAAATTGCTTTGCTGTTATTTAGTTGGTCTGATGATAAAAGACATCGGCTCTAGCCCAAGAGTTGTGTCTGCCAGAGCTTTACACGAGCAGTCAGGGCACTCCGCTGCTTAGGAAGTGGAGTGAATGCAGGGCGGCGGGCGCTGCGGGGGGCGGCGGCGGGTGCGCCGGGCGGGGGGCCGGCTGGAGGCCTGCCCGCGCTGCTCCCGCCCGCATGCCGCGCCGCGGGGCCGGGGCGCCGGAGCCGGGGGAAGCCCCGCGCGCGGGACTCGCTCAGCTGCTTCCCGACCAAACCAGATCCGTGGCGTGCGGACAGGAGCTTTTCGCTCCCCCGGCCCGGCTCCCCCACCAAAGCCCCCGGGGCCCGTCCCCTGTGTAGGTGCCGCCCGGAGACGGGTTCCTCCCCCCCTCCACCCTGGGGCTTGGCCACGGGCTTCCAGCGGGGCAGGATCGGGCCCGCGGGCGGGGGACATATCCGTGGAGGGGGCAGTGGTGCCCGGGGTGCTGTGCATGCGAGGGGCTTGGGGCGGGTGCCCGGGCGCACCTGCGTGCGTGGGCATTTCTGAGGGGCGGGCGCGCCCCTGGCGCGGGGGAGCGAGGAGAAGGGGGAGCCTCTGGGCTCCGCGCCGAAACCCGCAGCCCGGCCCCGCGTGGCTGCACCAGGGCTGCGCTGGGCAGGGAGCGGGGCCCAAAAGGCTGCCAGAGCGGGGGCACGGAGCCAGGGAGCCCCGCGGTGCAGCAGCCCCATCGGGGAGAGGAGGGAGCACGGGTCTGTGCACGGAGAGAAAGTCCAGGGGGAGCTTCAGCAGAGCGAGCCCCCGCCAGCCCCGCGGGGCCCCGAGGTGCCGCTCCGCTCCGCTCCGCTCCGCTCCGCCCGCGGTGCCGGGACGAAGCAGCGGCAGCGAAGGGCGGCGCGGCGGGCGCTGCCACTCGGAGCTGTCCAGCGGCTCAGCCCTGCCCTGCCCTGGCACCCGCTGTCTCCGGCCGGCCGCCCGCGGCCCGCAGCCCGGCCGGCCGGGGACAACCGCCCCGAGCCCGCAGCAGCACGGAACAAAATAAACAAGCCGAGCTGGGTAAAAAGTGGCCTCGCAGGTGCCTGCAGCTGGCGGTTAACACAGGCAGTAAGAGGATCAACTCCCGCCCTGCTGGAGGGGGGGCGGGGGGAGCCCTCACATGGGCTATTCACAGTTTAGTTAATTTGGATGATAACAGTTACTGTTTAATCCCTTTGTACGAGCCTGAATGTACTGAAGCCTCCGAGGCTCGGGGAGGAAACCCGTGTGCAAGCGGCGCGGGGCCCGCCGCTGCCAGCCCGGCGCGGGCGCGGCTCTGGCCGGCGGGGTGCGGGGTGCGGGGCACGGGCCGGGCGGGGGCACCGGCGCCGGGCGCGGAGCTGGCCGCAGCCACGTGCGGGGGGAACGAGGAGCCGGGCGGCCCGGCCCTGCTGGACACCCGAGGGGGCTCGGGGTCCCGCTCTCGCCGTCCCGCGACGCGAGGCCACGGGCCGACGGGCGGCCACGGCACAGGGACGAGCACGGGAAGGGTCGCCGTGGACGAGCTCCCGAAGACCCCACGTGGGCTGGGCTTGCCAAGGGCCCGGCTGGAGGGCACCACGTCGCGGCTGGGCCGGATCGGGCGCTGGAGCAGGAAGATGCTCCCCGAGCCCACGTCCCCTCGGTGCCAGCGATGGTTTCCTTTGCTCCCGCTGGGCAGAGCCGCAGCCCAAGTGGGATTTCCTGCGGAGTTAGCAAACGTGGAAAAGGGGGTCCTTTTCACTGGAGGGGGGGGCTTCCCCACGCAGAAACGAGGGAGGTGACGAGGCGCCTTGCAAGAGCCATGGAAACGCACGCCGAGGCCGTGGAGAGGGGGCGGGGGGGCGCCTTCCTTTTCAGCGATTTCCTCGCGCTGGTGTTTGTGTGTTTTCGATATTTCCCTGTGAAACCCTTTAAAGAGAGAGCGATCAACGTCCCCGGCCCCCCCCCTCCCCGCCCCCCGGGGACAAACGCCGCTGCCTCAGAAAGAGAAGAGAGAAAGCGGTCCTCTGCGCTCTCGAGGCGAGGGCCGCGGCTGCCAGAACAGAGCCCATAAAAAAGTTAACAATGCTGTGAAAATATGTTTGCAGAAAATAGACAATTGTTGGATTAGACGTATTCAAGTATGAAATAATGCCTTTTTGTGTAAAAACTTCAGCAATGTGCGCGTACAAAAGTTCCCTGTGGCAGTTACTTGCTTCCTTTGTGAGCTTTTTGCGCTCTGGCGTCTCCACTTGGCGCGTTTAACTCAGAGCCCTTTAAACGCGATTGTTTCTTTCTTTTTAATGACATTTACCGGATCAAAACATGCTGTTAATTCGATCAGAAAGCTTTACCCTCCCTAACAATGCCACAATAATTTCTCCTGAAGTTTGTTAAATTGACCAAAATTAGGCAAATGAATAGGGGGTCTGTAGGCGACCCCTCTTGCAGGTGACACCGCATAATGCACTCTAAGACCAGCTGCGATCCTCTCTTTATTTGCCCCTCTTTTCTTTGACCCGCATTATTAAAATTTAGGCCCAATGAAACTATTCATACTTTTCAATGGGACATTTTCCTATAGGATAATAGGCTACAAATTGAGCCTCTCCAAAGGGGGGGAGGAAGGGGCTGAATCGACAACCCCCAGACACACACCACACAAAAAGGGCCGTCGTGTGCCAAAGGCTTGGCGGGAGCCTCCCCGGGCCCGCGGAGGGGAGGAGAGGACGGGGGGGGGGGGGGGTCGTGTGCCAGCCCCCGGTCCCCACACCTGCCGGGGTGTCCCCGCCACATAAAGCGGGGTAAACAAAAAGCCTCGCTGCCATCTCTCATAAAGATGGACGTGTCACCAAGTCGTGTGAGAAAAGCCTGAGAACAAACGGGGCCACTCCGTCTCCAAGGGCTCTCCCTTGAACTGGGCGGAACAGCCTATTAAGGGCTTACTTAATTACTTTAATGACTCTGGACAGGCTTTAAAATGCAGTCAGCGCTTGGACAAGGAGAAGGGGGGGCCGGGGGGGACTGCCTGGGATTTGTAAACAGGCGATCGTGTGAGAGACCAGGCGCCCGGGACTTACAGAAGGAGCTTGTGTTCACAGCCTGCCAGCGCGCCACTGCGCTCCGCTCCTCTCGCCTTGCCCCGGCCCGGGCTGTTGCCATGCAAATGGGCTTCTGGGGGCGATCACGTGTCCTTTGAAGGGCCACGTGGAGCAACAAAGCTGAGCTGCCCCCTGCTCGCCCCCTTGACTGCGGGGAAAAAAAAACACACACAACATTTTTTTTCTGACTCCTTTAAAACTGATCTTTAATGCATACATTCCCCAAACGCTGCTCGCCCTAATCCCGGGGAAGCAGGCAGGCCCTGAATGCCCACGGTCCCCCCCAAGACACGATCGCTTTATAAGCAGCCCCGTGGAGGTTAGGGGGCTGCAGTCCACCTGGGACCCTCGAGGAGGGACCTCGGGCTCCTCTGCCCTGCCAGGCCTCCCCCCCATCCCCCCCGCAGCATGGCCTCCAAGCTGAAGGAGCGGAAAGTGAGTTGGAGCCGCGGCCGGCCCTTGCGCACCGGGGCTCCTGCACTGGGCGCTGGGAGCGAGGCCACGCGGGGCCACGCGACCTCGCTCCCGGGAGCAGAAGGCCCTTAGGTGCCGAGCAAGAAGCGTGGGAGTGGGGCCCTGGGTGCAGGGGCCCCGTGAGGGGAAGGGCTCCGTGCGCCCGGGGCTCAGGTGAATGCACACGCTTGTGCCCCGCAGAGGACCCCGGTGTCTCACAAAGTGATCGAGAAGAGGAGGAGGGATCGGATCAACCGCTGCCTCAACGAGCTGGGCAAGACGGTGCCAATGGCCCTGGCAAAGCAGGTAGGCGGTGGGTGGCGCGGGCTCCCCGGGCCGCCCCGGCGAGGGGGATCCCAGGGCAGCGCCCTGAGCCTCACTGCCCGGCCCGGCCCGGCCCGGCCTGGGCTGGGCGAGGCGGGGCTGCCTCGGCTCCCCACGGACCGCGTGTGTGTGTGTGTGTCCTCCCCCGCGGGTGTGCAGAGCTCGGGGAAGCTGGAGAAGGCGGAGATCCTGGAGATGACGGTGCAGTACCTGCGGGCCTTGCACTCCGCCGACTTCCCCCGCGGCAGAGAGAAGGGTAGGTAGCGCCCCCGCCGGGCCCGGCCCCGCTGCCCCGGGGCACGGCACTCACGCGGCCCGCTCCCTCCCCGCAGAGCTGCTGGCCGAGTTCGCCAACTACTTCCACTACGGCTATCACGAGTGCATGAAGAACCTGGTGCACTACCTCACCACGGTGGAGCGCATGGAGACCAAAGACACCAAGTACGCGCGGATCCTCGCCTTCCTTCAGTCCAAGGCGCGCTTCGGGCCCGAGCCCCGCTTCGCCCCGCTGCCCGACCCGGACTTCTCGTGCCAGCTGCACCCGGCGCCCGACTGCCCGGCCCACGAGCCCTTCCCGCCCGGCTCGGGCGCGCCCTTCCCCTGGCACGGCCCGGCGCGCGGCCCCTACCTCCCCGGCGCCGCCGTGCCCCTGCCCAGCCCCGGCCAGCAGCGCGGCGCCTTCCTGTCGCCCGTGCAGGGCCTGGACCGCCACTACCTCAACCTGCTCGGCCACTCCCACCCCAGCACCTTCGCGCTGCCCCCGGGCCAGTCCCCGCCCGGGCTATAGCTCGCAATAAACCGCGTCCTGCACCCGCCTGACTCGGCTTCCTTGCGCGCACCACGGGCGAGCACCCGGCGCCGGGGGGCAGCGCCGCACACGGGCGCAGAGCCGCCCAGGGGCCCCTCGTGCGGCCGGGGCGGGGCGGGGCGGGGCGGGGCGGCCCTCCTCCCCGCGCCGCTCCGACGGCTCCCGGAGGGCCGAGCCGGGGGGCCCCGCCGAGCTCGGCGCACAACTCGCGCAGGCGGGGGGCGCTGCTGCTCCCCCGCCTCGGCCGCGTCCCCTCCGGCCCGGGGCCGGGGCTCTGCAGTCGGGGGAGGAGGGCGGCGGCGTCCCGGAGCCGGGGCTTCACGCAGCTCGCGCCTCGTTCCTGCTCCCGCTCCTGTGCGAGCCGCGGGCCGGCGGGGCCGGGAGACGAGCGCCCCTCGAGGGCCCGAGCGGCCTCTGGACGCGGACGGTCTCCGGGCAGCAACGCCGCAGAGCTAAGCTGTCTCGGAGCGCAGAGCCGCGGGCTGCCCGGGGAGGCAGGCGGTCGCCCTGCCGCTCTGCCCTGGGACGGCCAGCCAAGCGCAGGCTGCAGGGAGACCTCTCCCGGCTTGTTTGCCGAGGTCATGGGATGGGCTGCCCCGCAATTTGTAAACCAGCAGCTCCTTTATTCGCAGACACACACAAAAAGATCTTCATGACAATGCCTAGAAAGTAGAGCGGGGTCTTCCGCTTAGACTGTCAACACAGAGAAGCTGGCTCCTTTGCCTCCACACGGCCGAGGTCACGTACCCGGGGACTGCGAGGAGGGGAAATCGCTATTTCCTCGAGAGACAGCTGAGACCTTAAATCCAAGCGAGGGCAGAGGGACGAGTAGCTATATCTAAATGCATCTCTCACAAGGCAATCTGGCAGAATCCTAGTGTATTCAGCACCAGAAGGATGCCTGGTGTTTCTTATGAAAATACACATCCTACATTCAGTTTCACCAGCAGATTAGGAAGCAAGTCTTACACTACTTATTTATTATTATTTGTTCTGTGAGCATTAACCTGCCCTGAATCCCCTCTTGCATTAAAGCATTTCAAGATATAGTATTTTCCTGGAAATATAACATTAATATATTCAACATTTTGATCCCTTAACCAAATTAGCCTCCCCCCTTTTCTCCCCTGCTAAATAGATTTTCTCTCTGGGATTAGCACCAGGCCGCCATGGTCAAACCTGGGGTCATTTACATATAATTTTGCAAACTTGCATTGGCCCATGACAGTCTTTGTACCTCACATGTTGCTGGTCTTGGATTTTATTTCATTTCACTGTAAAAGATAAACCCTGCTCTGGCTTGACAATGACTCTAGGATAAAAGTCTCTCCCCACCCCCACCTCTTCTCCCTCTCTGAGTCTCTCTGTGTCTGAAACCTCTCCCCCAAAGCCACAAACCCCAAAACCTCGAGCCAGCCTGGCTTCCCGGGAGCTGCATAACCTTGGCTCAGGCAGAGGAGGGGATTGATCAGGACAAGACTGTGAATTCAAGGCATTTTCCCCTTGTCCCCAGTGCCTGGCTTCATACCCCCTCTTTCCCCACGCTCTCTCTTTAAATGAGTTGTATAGCTCTGGTTTCCAAGAAAGCCCCCACCAAAGCCTAGGGAAAGCTCCCAGTGGTTTGTGCTGAAGATGACCCATTGTGGAGCCTCTGAAAAGGACAGCCTCTTGTTTCTTGGGCTTCATCCTTGAGTAGGCAAGGATAAACATAATCAGCCCCATGAAATCAAAGGTTCTCTCCACAGGCATGAGGAACAAAGCTCCTTGCCAGAGCCTGGGCGAGCCATCCCCTTGACTCTGCCTCAGAGGAGGCCTCCAGTTCACGTCCAGCAGTCTTCTTAATACAGAGCTCACTTGTGCTCTCATGCGTTATTGAGCAAACACTGCCCCGTGCTCTGCTGTGCACTCAGCCCCACGCCCCCACCCTGCATTTCCCCCACCCCCAGAATGGGTGTGCAGCAGGTTTTAGCAAGGAGGTTGCTGGGTGCCCTCTGCCAAGCACGGAGTGCACAGTGTGCAGGCACAGGCAGGCACTCTTCTGAGCCTGGCGCACATGAAGGCATCACCAAGACACTGATGTTCTCCCATGGCACACAGAGCCAGCACATAGGCACATGCATGCTTTCCTGCCTTGTGCACACAAAAGGAACCTGCAGAAACAGCCACACACATTCCTGTGGTGCATACGAGGATATCAACACATACCAACATGTGTGCCCCCTGTTCCCTCATACATTGTCACATTCTCAGGGCACACAGATAACCACCTCTCTCTCACATACATATTCCCATGGCACATATGGAAACACCACCCAGACATGCCCAAAGACACTACATTGGCACATACACAATCTTATGTTCCTCATAGTCACATCCCACTCTGACATCTCTCATATGTCCTGAAACACACATCCCCCCACAGCGCACATGCTCCCAAAGCATCTTGACACTTGCATGCAGACTTCTTCTTGTGCAGGAGTCCATGCAGCAGTGGGACCTTTAAGGCAGTGAAGCCAATCCTTTTGGGAGGCATGCCAAAATCAAGCTCTGCCCCTTCCCCAAGTGCAACTCTGATCCTCTTCTCCTGCCTGATATGCTGCTGTTTTCAGTTTCCTGACCCCTCCCCAGCCTGCCATGTGCCATATACAGAGCCTGCCATGCCACTTGTGACATATGTACCTCAGGTTGGTCGCTCCTGCTTTAAAGGTATGATATGATGCCTTTTTTTTTATCTAGGTCAGTGCTTCTCAACCTTTTTAAACTCCAGGGACCCCTTATTTGTAATAATAATGTGAGACTGTGGTTTATGCATTCAGAAGCAGGATGAATCAATCACTCACTTGCTTTACCCTCTCTGGTATCAAAGGACACTGCCCTAGTGTTCATGGATCATACAGAGTTCTATCCTTCCGTTTTTGGCAATGTTACAGTAGTTCACATATCACTGTCCAGCCATTTCCTACTTGCTGAGGTATGAATATTTTGATGATAGTCCAGTGATTTTAATCTCAGTTTCTGGATATCTTCATGTTCAGAGAAGGAACTCTGGACATTTCTGAGAACACCTGAGAGAAACACAAACACATTAGATCAAAGCATACAGGAGCTGGATAATATTGTTTGCAAATGAAGGACACGTCTAGGTACTGTTCACTCCCCAGCTGATATGCTTGTTTATTAATGGTTGCTTTGTGATATGACAACTCAACATACTGTATTTGCTCCAGCTGATACATCTAAGGACTTTTTTCCTGCAAAACATTGCCTTTATTTTCACAAATGTCAAGATAGTAAAATCTGTATGTTTCAGCTGCTGGGTTAAAAATGGCAGTGACTAATTCTTTGCCTCAGTCATGTCCCTCTCTTTTTCCTCAGCTGATAGCCCCACTCTTTCTAGCTCTCTGTGTCTTCCCCTTTTTAACTCTCCCTCCTCTCCCTTTTCCAGCCCCTGTATTGTCCTTTTACTTTTCCCATCCTTTTGCTCCTATTAGTTCAGCTCTTCTTGCCTTCCCTATCCTCAGTCCAGTCTCAGGTATATTAAAACCAAGTTTTTCATTTACCTCTCAAGCCAGTTTTATATAGTAGTAATTTCTCAGCAGCTTTGCTTATCCGTTATCCACAAGGTATGAATATACAAGGCAAAGATCCATTTTACAGATGATGGGTGCCAAAATGCAATCTGACAGTTTCATACCTGGTGAGCAATCTTTGTTGATTATTTATTCAAGCAATAGAGAGTCACTGGTTATCTCTGCGGCATTGTGTTGTCTCAGCCATCTCCAAACCACTAATTTAGTAGCAGTTTTAGTATCGTGGTGGCATCTAATGATCACCATGGGCTTAAGATAAGGGCCCCATATGTTTAGGTCCATGCAAACCCATTTGCTACCTTGAAATACTTACATCCTAAACAAGCAATGCCATCAGAAGGCTGGGAGAATGGGCACTATGACCCCATTTCACTATTGAAATTAAATTCCACCATGCATTATCCAAACTCAGCCTTTTCTTCCATTTTGAGTTCTGTAAATGATATTTGAATGCCAGTGTTTTGGCTGCTTTACATGAGACCCCAGGCTACAGCATCCAAGCACTTCACTTTTTTATTTACATATTAATCATTACAATATTATTGTGTGATGTGATAGTGCCATTAGACCCATTTTAAAGACTGGAGACTGAGACAGAGAGATTATGTCTGTGGTCAAGAAGAGTTAACAAGCCAAATAGCCATGAGTATCTTGACCTAAATTGATTGCCCAGAGTCACACAAGAAATGTGTATCAGAGCAGAGAAATTGAGCATGGTTCTAAGCTAGTGCTACAACCTTACTTTTTCTCTTGCTATCTCATTCTCCACGACAAACCAACAGAGATTATAGTAAGAAGTGCTTTAAAAATGCCTCCCTGTATCCTGGACAGGTAGAAGGTGGAAGATGTCAGCTGCTTCCAAGAAGAGTCTGTACTGGACTGTACTGGACTGTACTGTACTATACTGTACTATGCACCTGGGCTCTTGGAATAGATATACTCTGCTCACAAGGCAGTTTCCTTGAACTGGTCTTTGTGGCCAACAGTTTACTTATGCATCATATATTAGCTGCAGAACCTAATCTTGCAATGTTTACAACTAGTTTGTCTAACCCAAAGATGACTGGTTTAAATAGGGACATATTTTTTCCCTTACCATCTCTCCATTTCTAGAAAACCCACATCCAGAACTACTAAGACAGTCAAGGCTGCTTCAGAAACAACAGTCTCGCTTCTCTTTTATTAGAGAGCATATAATGGTGGTAAAATGCATCAGATGTATTTTCAGAGCAATATGTACAAGGTACAGTCGGGTGTATTTCATACTGACCTACATGCTGCACTGAGAGATGAATGCAATTGGATTAAACTGAAGAGCCAAATGTGAAGAAAGAGACTTTATTTAGAAAGTTCATTGTGACCAAACCTCAGAACTTCACATCCAAGTTCATCCTGTAAAACAAACCCTTTAAAACTAGCCTTTAAGTTACAACAATACAAAACCTTTAAACACACATGGTATTTCATCATGCATGGTACCTCATCTTGTATAAGATTAGCATGGTTAGATAAAATATAATTTTTTTTTTAACAAAAATACGCATATTTTACATATCTACTGAAACATTTAAAGGTAATTTAATTGATCATTATTAAATGATATTAAACCTTGAAGTGCAATCCTAGTTTGGTTAATAACTGTGTAAAAAAAAAAAAGAAAAGGATCAGGCACCTTCATTCAAGGAGCTTTGCTCCAGTGCAGGAAGCTCAGTGTGGAATCAGAACCATTGTCTACTCAACAAATATGCTCCTAGGGCCAGAGTCTCAGCTACTGTAAACTGGCATAGTTTCATGTTAGGATATTTTAGACCAGCCATATCTCTGGCCCCTGGTGTTTAATTAGTCTTACATCTGATCCCTTTACTGTCAAATGTCACATCTTTTACAACTTCTTATTCTTGTGAGCACTACATACACACCAGGGAATTAGGTGCAGAAAAATTCAAAATTATGCACTGAGTCTCAGGGGCTGTATATAATGGCACACAGCTGGCCCAGCCTGGCCTGCTGGTGCACACCTTCAGACCAGACCAAGCTGGCTCTGTGGCAGCACATGGGATTTGTAGCACTGCAAGCAGAACCTGTGCACCAGCAGGCCTGGCAGTCTCCATGCTTCCATGTGCAGCTTCCCGCTGGAGTGCTAGAAGCCACTAATGGAGACATGGAGCTGGCCAGCCCAACTCGATGCTGCACGGCTCCTACCTGCAGTGCTGCAAGCCCCAAGGGCTGGTACAGAGCCAGTCTGAGTCAAAGGCATACACCAACAGGTCTGGGTTGAAGGTACGCTGGCTTGGTACCACCATGTGAAGCCCCAGGATTCAGCCAGAGCTGTGCATTGCCAGGGGCTTTCCCTTCTGTGGCCACGAGCACCGCAAGGGTCTACTGCCTGCTGCTGCTGCTGCAGCTGCCACCAGCAGCAGCAGGGGCTATGCACCATTGGTGGGGCATGGGGGCCCATACCCAACCACAAGCCCCACACCAACACACACATACTCACATGCCCACCCACAAACCCCAGGCCCCTCTTCTGCAGCCAGGATCTCCCCTCCCCACTCACCAGCTGTCCAGTCGTGCACCACCATTCTCAGTGCCATCATCTGGGGCTCCCAACTGGAGTGCTAGGAGCCCCATGGGGGTGGAGGCACAGAGCCTGCCTGGGTTAAATTATGCAAAATTATGCAATGATGTGCAGTCATATGTTTTATGAGCAAAATTGCTCAGGTGCATAGTTGCATAATTCCCCGGGGTGTAACTGCAGAATCAACACATGCTGCAGTTAGCAGAGAGCCCCCAGCTGGGCGGGGATTCCCCACCCAGCCGGGGACTCACTGCTAGCTGCCCACTGGCATTTGGGGCAGGCAGCTGGGACCTGCTCCACCCCTGCAGCTCTTTTCAAGCCCCGTGCCTCAATCACCTGATCAGGGCACAGGCCTGGGACCTGCTCTTGACCAGGACAGGTCAGTGGCAGGCCTCCACCCACTGCTGCCACCCTGCAATCTCCCACCCCTGCTACCCAGCTGACTGGGAGCACATTTGCTCCCGGTCAGGGGCCTACATGTGCGCTATTGCACAGTTACTAATTCTGAGAAAATTTGCTACTTGCATTTGTAGGTAGCAAATTTACTTAGGATTAAAGCCAATTACTGCGCAGTAAGCATCTGCACATGTAGATGCAGACACTGCAGCAGTTAGCTCTACTGAGCAGTAAAGCACCTTGTCTAGATGTGCCCTGTATGCTTAGAACTGCTCCAATCTGAGCAACTCAGCACCTATATCCTGATCAAGTCCAATTGGGATACAGAAACTAGGTGTTCCTCTGCCTATGTCTCGCAAAGGATGTAGCCTGGTAGGCAGTCTCAAAGCATACCTGACACACTCACAGGATCAAGCTCCTCACAGAATAGATATAACCACTTTTTCCTACTATGTAGTAGCCATGGTGATGCTGACTTTTCATGTAATAGCCTCATAGCTAAAGCATTTACCCAGGAAATGGGAGACTTGAATATAGGCTTTGTTTAGTCTAGAGGGATCAAATCCCCATCTCTACTTCACATAAAAGTGCCCAAAGGATCAGATGATAGCCAAGGCTGGAAAGAAGATTCTCTTGTTGAAACTGTACAGCCACATAGCAAATGAATGTAGATTCATGGTGCCAGAGGAAAAGAATATAAGAGGGAGCATGCCTCTGTAGCTAGTAGTGAGGGCACTCAGGGGCGATTTCTGTATTTTACATTAAACAGACATGGGATAAGATACAGAAACAGTCCCTGGACTCCAGGATTGCCCTTCCCAGCTGACTACTGCTAACAAATAGGCTATAGAAACATGCCCCCCTTGAGTTTTCCCTCTGGACCCATCTATCTTGAATTCTGTGCTGCAGTGACACAGTTTCAACCTGAAGAGAAAGAAAGTCCCTTCATCTAAGCTGGTCCAGAGCGTGGTGTTTAGGACATTTTATTGGTAACTAGGATATATGGTTTTGAACTGGCTCAAAGCTGAAGGGAGTCTGGAACCCAGCTCTCCTACTTCTGAGGCAACTGCTTTAACCAGTAGAATATTATATAAGGGGGGGACAGGATTACCAGTATTTTTAAAAGAAAATAAGTCCTTGGTCCTTTGAAATAGATGAAAGTGCCTCCCCTTTAGGAGATGATCCTACATGGATGGGGCACTTGAGAAAGAGATGCAGGCACATGCCTAATCTTTGGAGAAAGGCAGAGTTTAAGACCCAGCCCTCTCTGTAGAATTCCCTACTGCCTACCTGTGGGCAGCTCAGGAGTCAGCTATTTCGACTACTCAGTCCCATTCAGATGCACTGCTGTACACTGTATAGGAAGGCTTTGCACCCAATTCAGGGTTTTGGATCCCATTCTGGAGGGTTGACATCTAAAAGTTAGGCACTGTAGCACCTAACCTGTAAGTGCCTAAGTCTAAGAAACACTGAATTCTTTTTCCAGGCCCCAAATTTTCTCTCAATTGAATTACCTTTACATGGTCTCATTAAGGTATATTAGATACAGGTGTTCAATACCATTGGGCATAGTGGAGTTACACACATATAGCTGCCGTACAATTTGCCCTACAGAATTTTATCATCATAGAGATGCAAGAAGCCAATGACGCAGCTTGACTATCAAACCCCAGGTGGAGTGTTAAGGAATGGAATCTGTTAAAGAAACAAACAATCAAAACTTTTTTTCCCAACTTGTAAACTAAGAGAATGTTGTCAGTAATCAGTGAGATAGAACAAACAGTGACAAAACATTTTTTATACAGCCATTTTTTAGTTAAAATTTCATTTAAAAAGACAACCGATCATCTTCATAAAACCTAGCATATTACATTACATGTAACAGAATTCAAAATTATTAGATAGTACTAAAGAAATCACATTTGTCTGATTTTTGCATACTCCAATGTAGATTAAACCAGGGTGTAATAATAGCTGTTCGTGTTCTGCCCTCTAAACTTCTTTTTTTTTTTTACCATGTAGAAGTTTTTCCTTCAGCTTTTTTAAGCCAGTAAAAGTGCTTTCCCAACAGCTTTATTATTTAAAACTGTGAAAATACTGTTTGATATCAGATGTCAAGGAGGGAAAGTATTTGGAACAGGAGCTACAACAGAAGTTAATCTTTTCTTCTAAGGTGCCCAAGTACATATACAGCAAAAGTTTAACACAAGCTTGTGATTGTCTTCCAAGATAATAAAGGGCATATGTTTTTATCGTGGATCTAAAGTGAGTGGCCCAAGGGAAGAAAGTATGTAGAAGCAACCAAAGAGGGCTCCTTCCTTTTGGCATTTTGTTTATGCAGACAAACTGGGTCATATCCACAGCTAGTGAAAGCTGGCCAAGTTTCATTGCAATCAGTGGACCTGTGCTCATCTGCATGAGGAGGATCTGTAATGAAGTTAGATAATTTGCTCCTGTATACCGGACTAGGCAAATAATATACATTTTAATGGTTCCATTTATTTATTTAACCGACTCAATTGTTCACTCATATGCTCATAAAAATGTCTTTATGCCACAAAAGTGAAGTGGCAAATAACTTGATCTTAAAGGTACAACTGCTGTGACAGAGAAGTGAAGCAGAGCAGAGCAGCCACAGAATTGACCCTTATTCCCTGTAATCTATGGATAAAAATATTCCTTTAGGAAGAAGAAAAGGATGGAAATCCATGTTTACATTAAGGGCCAAATTCTGGCTAAATGCCTACATAGGATCTGATCCAACTCCTGATAAGGTCAAAGGAACTCTCTCCCATTGTCGTGGAGTCCTAAGCAGCAAAAATCCACCCTGCATCTCACTGAATATTTCATTTTCTAAAAAAAAAATGATTTGCATCTCTCTATGCTGCATCGTTGCCTCTCCTTTTCAGAATGTTAGTTTCCTTAGTAACAGAGTGGATTGTGTTTTAAATATAGTACAGTAATTGTGTTATACTCAGCTTGGCTCTCTTCTCTCAGAATATGCTTCTATTATCCCCCTACAAAACAACTTACAATACAGTGGGCAAGTAATAAGTAGCCAAAAGACACAAAGCAAAGATGCACACCCCAAAGAGAAGCAAATAGCTGGAAGGATAAGCAGCTGGGAGCATGCAGATGTCATTCTTCTCCTAGTCACAGAAATATTCTATATTATTTTATGGTGGGCTTACAGAGGATTTTTTGGCTGCAGGTGGTTTCCCTTTTTTACAAGTTTCCTCCAAAAAGGACTTATAATCAATTCTCCCATCCAGGTTGGGATCGTATTTAGACAGAATGTGATAAAACTCATCCTCATCTACCAGAAGGTTGCACAGCTTCAGGACAGATCTGAATTCTGGTAGAGAAAGGTAACCACTGCTGTCAGCATCAAGCTTCCTAAAGGCTCTTTGAAGGGTCTTCCAGTCCCCTCGTAACTAGAAAAAAAAGCAAATGGTTTGAATTACTGCAGAGAAATAATAAACAAACTATGTGAGGGCACAATGACCTTTCTGGTGTTTCATCTGAACTACGAAACTGTGAGGTTATGCTGCAGTCTGTTTTACTGCATATACCTGCACATTCACAATGGGAAAGCACACCAGCAAGGTTCGCCACTAGCTCATAATGTATTACATCATAAGCTGTAATAGTAATTTGATCTTTGATAGCTTCTTTCAACCAAGGAGTTCAACATGCTTTAACAACATTAAAACAAAGATTTTCAAAAATGGTGGTCTGGAGTTTAGTCTCCCATATCAATAGTTAGGGATCTAAATAAATGGTCTCATTTTCAAAATTTTGGAGTTTCCACTTATCTCATTAAAGCCAAAGAGATTTCTGAACTTCCAACACATTTGAAAATTAAAATCAGCTGTTCAAGTACCTAAATAAAGACTTAGAAATATAACTTTAGGCACTCAAGTGTAAGGATCTTGAGCTCTGAACTCAGCTATAATTGGCTCTCACAAAAGCACAATGGAAAGTCATTGTCAAGGAGAGTTTCTCCTACTTGTGCTGCTAATGAGTGGCTTGGAACACTTCCTGAATAGTTTGGAACCTTCACTGGAGATGCCGTCACTGGCACTTCCTCCTCCTGCGCTTATCACTATGCTTTTTTCTTTTATTTTTCTTTGCCAGTGTCATTTCATTCTAGACAAGTGCAAGTTCCAGTAAGGTGTTATGTAGGATTATGTCAAAGGAAAATATGCTTAGGAATGAATAATAGTGGTACATCCTCAAATTTGAAAGGTCTGCCTACCAGTAAAATATTATGTATGTATAGGTGCAGGTGACCTATGTTTGCCTACTAAACTATCTATCTTAACTATCTTAGATATTTCTAAGGGACCAACAAAGTCCATGGGAAACTAGAAAGCCAACATTAAGACAAGATAAGTTTCTCTTTCATCATACAGACTCAGACAAAAAAGAATTTCCCCTTCATCTCATAAGTCTGTGGCCTGTGGAGAACAAGGAATCCACCCTTGGTATAGTCATACAATCTGCAGACATAACAAGTACAGTCACTATACCAGGAACTGTTGATGGTTTGCTGAGTGTGTTTTAATGTCTGGCTATCAGCTGGTAGGTACATTAGCCTTAGGTTGAGTACAGATGATTATGCACTTTTAGATCTAATATATAAGCAATTCATTATTGAGAAGAATTCACACTATTTCTCTCTAGGAAACACAATTTACAGTAATTCAACTAGCCACACAGCATATGAGAGCCACCTACTTTTTCTCGCAGTCTACTTGTCAAACTGCCCAGCTCTGATGTCTGCATTCCCATCTGGGATTGGTCTATCTCATCCTGAGATGCCTTCATAACAGCAGCCATGTTATTCCCATTCTTCCACCTTTGTCTCCGTAAAGCAAAGGGCTTCAGAAACTCCAAGTATGAAACACTTAAATAAATCAAAAAGGAAAACAAAAACAGCTCAGTTCAAGAATTATTACATAATTCTATGTTCCAAATTTTCCATCATCTTCAACACATGTGCAGCTAGAGCTGGCTGGAAATTTTTCAACTGAACATTTTTCACTGTAAAATGCTCATCACTGAAACCAACGTGTTCTGCAGAAATGTTCCAGTTTTGATGAACTTCCAGTAGACCACAGACTGGTTTCTCTCAGAAACCTACAGGGTTCCCTAGAAGGTCACTTGCCAGGCTGCTGGGAAACCCAGTCTTCCAAGGTCCATGGTTTTGCCAAGCAGACTTCACCCTGTGGCCAGGGTCCCCGTTTCAGGGTGATTCAGCCATGCAGATTTTTTCAAAGCTATGAACCTGCAGGTTTCCAGACTCGCTGCTGCAGAGTCAGAAGCCTTTCGGAACCCTGGCTCCCACCCTCTGAAACTCATGGTTTAGCAATCAATCATTCTCAGGTCTCATCAGTTCCTAGCTCTCTTTCAGTCTTTCAGACAGCCCTCTGGGTTGAGTGTGCTGGGAACACAGAAGGTGTCAATTTTGTTTAATAATTTTTAAATAAAATATTATCTATAATTTCCCTTCCATGAGCATTTCAAAACACCTATTTTCATTATAAAATGAACAATTTTTTTTTCATTTCATGGGAAATTCTAAATTTCAATTTTTAACCAACTCTACACACGGCCAATCAATATCTGCCCATAACAGTATTCATTTGTTGACTCATAACAATATAAGTCACTGCTTATATACAGGGCAAAACCCAACAACAAGGGTTTGATATAGTTTGGGGATAGGTTGATATAGCTGGAGATGGTCCTGCTTTGAGCAGGGGGTTGGATTAGATGACCTCCTTCCAACTCTAATTTTCTGTGATTCTATGATTCTAAGGAAACCTAAAGAAGTGATTTTTAGCACAAAAGTCAGGCATAAAGTTGTACCTGTATATAACAGTGTAACAGTGGAAAATATGACACATAATTTGATGACAATTCATGGGATTGTCCATTGTTTCATCTGGCAGATTTTTAAATAACATTTTTTTGTATTTCTAAAATGTAAGATTATTCTAGCTAAGAATAAAAATGTTTAGTTAGCATTAAAAATGAGAATGTAACCAATAGGTCTTGTGAGTCTGTAATCAGAGACTGAAATAGTAGCAAACTAGACTAAATATTAAACACTTTTACTGGGATAGAAGTGTTAGATGAGTGGGGTTTTTATGGTTCAATACTAGCAAAAGCCTGAGTGTTGCTGCAGGATCTATTGGCATCAAGGGACTCTTGCAGATGTAGTTTATTTTGCTCAGGGATCTAGCATAAATTATACAGGCCAAAACACTCTTCTGCTGATATAAATTATATCTACAATATCAGAATTTGCCTCTATGGACACATCTATACAACTATACCCACAAAAACTGTGAGCTTCCTCTAGTCTGGTGATTCTCAACCTTGTTAGACTCAAGGCACCCCTTGGAAAATGCCAGTGCTTAGCTTTCACTCATTTTTTAACTACAGAAAAAATAATAGAGCAATTCTTCTGTTGTAAAGAACTCAGGAAAACCAGAACAAGTCACAATATTTTTGATAATATGGATTCCTACTTGAAATCATTGGATTTATTTTATGAATTATAGTATTTGCACAGCTAACAGCACTAGTATTGTGCAGCACCCTGCATCACTCATAAAAGGATCTCAAGACAATCTGGTTGAGAATCACTGCAATTGAGTATTAACCCTGAAACTGCAGTGAGAGGAGAAATGACACTTTACAGATAGGGAGTTAGAATTATTGGACCAATCCAAAGGAGAATTTTGTCGTGCACCATGGAGTGCAAAATATGGCTTAGATATTCAGATTCCTGGGATTTATTTTATTTAGGCCAAGTGTTCTGTCTGCTCTGATTTTAAACCTACAGCAGACCTTTTTTGGAGGCTCCTTCTCTTTCCTCTAAAAGGAATACATTTTGAAGAAGAAGTAGACTTTGATACACAGGCCACAAAAGGCTTCATGATGAAATAACAATATTGCTTTTTCTTTTTTAAAAATATTATGTTTTAGATGCAGGTTGCTGCTCAGTAGTGATGCACTAAGAACACTGGCTAGAACTTAGCCATTATACAGGTAATGCAGAAGCTGGACAAATTTATTAAAAGAACCCTACCAGTACAGCCAATGCCTGAATTGCTAAACCAATTCACCTCTGAATGGCTTTTCAGCAGACATTGCACATTTCTTGAAATTGTGAATCTTAGGTTTTGCAGTTTGGAAGAAACACCCAGTTGGAACTAGAACAAGGAATTCAAGGAACCTAAGCACGAATTTTCTGTCTTAAGGGGTACATTAATCCATAGGGCCACCTACAACATTTAACACAGCTAATACTGTCCAGTATTATAGAACATTTGTTATAGATTCATTTTGATCAAGGACAGATTATTACAGACCAGCTCATTTTAACCTTTCTCCAGATTTAACTCACCAACCATCCCCATTGCTTTCAAATTTCTTTCCCAGTATTTCACATTCATATTCATTCAGGTGCACACACAGCTCAGTCAAAATATCCTTAAATTCTTCTTTGGTGACAAAGCCTGTATGCTGGGGATCCAGCTCTTCAAATTCCTTCTTGAGAACATCCCATAAATACTCCACCTAGAGAAACAAAACATTTGAAATCTTGCTGTGTTCAGAACCTATTCCCAGTCCTCTGACTAGCATTACTCAGCCGTGTCCTCATGCAATTCACAGGGCACATCTACATGACACACTTGATGGCCATTGCACTAATTCTGTGTATTAGCGCGCCAGACAAAACTGTGCTAATGCACTAATGCACAGATTAGTCTAATGGGCATTAAGCTTCACCTAAAAAGCATTCATCTGCAATAATGCACAGTAGCACCAATGATGGCGCATTAATGAACGTGTAGACATGCCCACAGAAGTCAGCATTTCCTGCTCTTTTCTTCTGGCAGGCTTACTGGTTCTAAAGGCAGTAGGTTGTGGAGTCAGTAGTAAGATTTTCTGTACCTGGTGACAAGTCTGTATATTCAGAATAACCCCACCCACCTCAGTGGCATAAATGAGAAGATCTGTTCCAATACAGTTTCTACACTTAGGGCTTTGTTATAGGTTACACTGTGAGCCATACAAATGGTGATCAACTTAGTGCTAGCTTGCAGTTACACCTTCAACATGAGTGGCACATCTATGAGGAGTGGCCACAATTTAATGGAATAGGGGCTGGGTTATGTGGATCAACAGATAATCCTGCCCTGGAGTGGCGTAACTTTCAGCCGCATTACAAATGCTTTAAATCACTTGAAGATGTTAATGTGCAGATAATCCAGGGGTTAAAAATTTTAGGAGCCACCCAAAATGAATATGTAACAAGGCGCTTAGCATAGCTACATGCCTAAGCCAATATTTAAAAGGAATGATGTAGCCAAGTTCTGCTCTTGCATACACATGTTTTTGCCTTTTTCTTGAAAAAATAAGGTAAATATTTTAAAGTTTAAAAATTAATTTGAAAATGTATCCTTACATATTTATTTGGTTCATACTTTAGTTACCATCTTGAGTCAGCATAACAGCACTGTATTTCCATACAGAGACCTGGAACCTGACAGCCCATTTCAAATAGATACTGCTCATAGAGAGACAATGATTTGCTTCCCACTTCCATATCACATTAGTTCCCTTTGATTAGGAAAGAAAAAGAAATCTGCTGTACTGCTCTCTCCTTTAAATTCAGCCTCATTTTGCTAGGTCAAGGCTGGCAGCTTCTAACCACCCAGGGGGCTGTACCAGCAGGGGCTTCATGCCACTCAGGCCATGCTAGGTGAGGCATAGGGCACAGGCCTGCAGGTCATGTGGACAAACCCTCACTCCACTGCATTGAACACCCACACAGGCACCTCCCCACTGCTATACCATGTGGGCACGATCCCTCTGTACTGTTACAATCTACCCCATCGCATGTGGCACTGGATTCACCCTCAGCTCCTTGCAGTGTGCCACGCTGCCCCACCCCTGGGGCAGAGGCAGGAAGTGGCAGCTGGAGGAGGGAGGGGGAACCTAGAGGAGTCGTGGCACAGGGGGAACCTGGGGGCTGCACCTTAACCCCTCATAGGTCATGTGTGGCCCACTGCCCACCATTGGACACTCTGTGTTAGGAGGCTATTCCACAGTGCTGATTGTATCTTTTTTCTTAATACACATAACAAAAGACACATCATGTATTTTAAAGAAAAAAAGCTTGCAGCTCTCTGTTTGGGACCCAGGTACCAATTCTGGAAATTAATTCACTACTTAGCAATCTTTTCCAGTGTTAGGAATGTAACTGCACACACAGTATTGGAAGTAAAGCCCCTGTGCGTAACTTCTTTAAACTAGAATAGCTTACTTTTGCTCGCACCCTGTCCACCAATATGTCAGAATCGCAGCTGAGATTTTTAGAACGCAACCTGAGGTTACTGTCTCCTTTTCTGGGTGGACTAATCTTGGCATTGGGAAAGCATGCAGAGCTGGGGGAGTAGCCAAAGTGTCTGATGAACTCCAGATAGTCAAGGGTGTTATCCTGATTTGTAATTAAAGTTTCCCACAGCCTGCGGATTTCACCTCGAGTTATTTCAGGTTGGATGTCAAACCTTTCTTCAAAACATTGAAAGAAAAAAAATGTAATGAGATTAACAGCAGCGGCAACAACAATAATACATATTTTGAGGAAAAGTAGAAAGTTATTGTATTTACTAGACATATATTAACAGTCTTACTCAGCAAACTACAAATGAGGTCACAATGTATTCAGGAGTTTTACTGAGTAAAGACTTCAGGTCTACATCAAAAAATAGTAGGAGGATACAATGACAAATGACTGATTCTTTGGTGGAAAAATCCCTCTGAGCCAGGTCCTCGGCTAATGGAAAGGAACACAGCTCCATGAAAATCACCGCCTGGAGAGGATCTGGCCCTGTATTTTGAAAGAAGTCTCCAGCAAATCTCCTTACCGCTTCAAGAGAAAGTACATAGTCTCCTGAGTGAGGCGCTGGGAGTTCATTTCATCTAAGTCTTCAAACTCTTTTTCTATTGCTTGAGAGCGTTTGTTTAATAAGTTCTTAATAATCTTGAACAACTTGTGGGGGAAAAAGAAGGTACATGTGAAAATTTATAAAGAACTTATTTATACATGCCCTGACACACATTTCTCCCTGTCTACATCTTTCAAACAAGGAGCTATCTGGCAGCTGTCTCACAAGAATGTGATTTCACTGCAGCACAAACCCAGAATCTGTAAGAATTATGCTATTAGACACAATGCAGCTTCAGGACTTTTCAACTAAGCCAACAAAGACAAATTGCATGATTTTTACAGCTAATCAGTCAGCAAATATTTTAATATCTAAATCAAGGCTGCCCAACTAGTGGCCCACAGGCTACATGAAGCTTCTGAGGAATTAAATTGTGACCCCTGGACTCCTGGTGCAGTCACTGTTCCCGTTTTTACTTTCTTGCTGTTACCATTGGAGTCCCCGCTGCTCCCCTTGACTCCTCTGGGTTCTGCTGTCTGTCCCCACTCCAGGAGGCAGGGTGGAGCAGTGCAGCCTGTGGGACTGAAGGAACCATGGCCAGAGGACTTGGAGGGACCCATGGACCCCATGTGGCATCCGTGCTGGTATGGTGGCGTGGGAGTGCCCACTGTACAGCAGGAACAGGAGGGAGAGGCCACAGGGCGCAGCATGTCCATGCATGCAGGATGCCTCTGTGGCATGGCAAGTCAGTGTGGTGGGGGTCCATATTGTGCAGCATGAGCTCATATGAAACACTGGGGGCCCATGAGGTACACTGGGGGTGGGGCTCACATGGTGCAGTGGGGACCTTTGTACTGCAAACAGGGGGGCTTACATGGCACAGTGTGCAGCCTGTACAGCAAGGAGCTCAGGAGTATGTGGCCCACAAGGTGTGTGGCTGGGGGTCTTGCCACCCTCAGCCACTCAGAAGCTGGACAACCTTGAATTATACAAATGCCCACTCCAGTTGTTTCACAGCTAGATCAAGCTGCCACTGCAGAGGAAATTTTGTTCAAGGTGAACTCTGCATTTTACTTTCATAGATTCATAGATTCATAGATGTTAAGGTCGGAAGGGATCTCAATAGATCATCGAGTCCGACCCCCTGCATAAGCAGGAAAGAGTGCTGGGTCTAGATGACCCCAGCTAGATACTCATCTAACCTCCTCTTGAAGACCCCCAGGGTAGGGGAGAGCACCACCTCCCTTGGGAGCCCATTCCAGACCTTGGCCACTCGAACTGTGAAGAAGTTCTTCCTAATGTCTAGTCTAAATCTGCTCTCTGCTAGCTTATGGCCGTTATTTCTTGCAACCCCCAGGGGTGCCTTGGTGAGTAAAGCCTCACCAATTCCCTTCTGTGCCCCCATGATGAACTTATAGGCAACCACAAGGTTGCCTCTCAACCTTCTCTTGCGGAGGCTGAAGAGGTCCAGGTGCCCCAGTCTCTCCTCATAGGGCTTGGCCTGCAAGCCCTTAACCATATGAGTGGCCCTTCTCTGGACCCTCTCCAGGTTATCCACATCCCTCTTGAAGTGCGGTGCCCAAAATTGCACGCAGTACTCCAACTGCAGTCTGACCAGCACCCGAGAGAGGGGAAGTATCACCTCCTTGGTTCTGTTCGTCATGCATCTGCTGATGCATGATAAAGTGCAGTTAGCTTTTCTGATGACTTTGTCACGCTGACAACTCATGTTCATCTTGGAGTCCACTAGGACTCCAAGATCCCTTTCCACTTCCATGCCACCAAGCAGGTCATTTCCTAGGCAGTAGGTATGCTGGACATTTTTCCTCCCTAGGTGCAGCACTTTGCATTTCTCCTTGTTGAATTGCATTCTGTTGTTTTCTGCCCATATGTCCAACCTGTCCAGGTCTGCTTGTAGTTGTTCCCTGCCCTCCGGTGTGTCCACTTCTCCCCACAGTTTTGTGTCATCCACAAACTTGGACAGAGTACACTTCACTCCCTCATCCAAGTCGCTGATGAAGACATTGAAGAGTATCAGTCCAAGGACCGAGCCCTGCGGGACCCCACTGCCCACACCCTTCCAAGTCGATACTGACCCATCCACTATGACTCTCAGGGTGTGACCCTCTAGCCAATTCGCCACCCACCAGACTGTGTAGTCATCCAAGTCACAGCCTCTTAACTTGTTCACCAGTATGGTGTGGGATACCGTATCGAAGGCCTTCCTGAAGTCTAAGTAAACAACGTCAACCCCTACTCCTGCGTCCAGGTGTTTTGTAACCTGGTCATAAAAAGAGACTAGATTAGTCAGGCATGATCTACCTGCTACGAACCCATGCTGGTTTCCCCTCAGCATAATTTTTCCTGCCGGGCTCTCGCAAATGTGAGCCTTGATAATTTTTTCAAAGACTTTGCCAAGGATGGAGGTGAGACTGACTGGCCTATAGTTGCCTGGGTCCTCCTTCCTCCCTTTCTTGAAAATGGGGACCACATTGGCCCTTTGCCAGTCCATTATATAAGCCTGTAGTACTGCATACATAATAATGAAAGCAGAAGCTCTGCATGCCCTCTACATGCATTTCCATGACATCTGTTGTGTCCATGGGACAAAAAACAGGAATTGCAATTTACATTTTATCAGAGAATCTCTGATCAAGTCACAACTGCTAACCTTCTCAAAACCTCAGCCTACAAATACTTTATGCATATTCATAATTTCATAAATATAAACTTAAACTCATAAAACTAAGTCTATGTGTAAGTGCTTAAAGGATCAGGGCCAGTGTGTCTTAACCTTGTACCCGGCACTCTTGTGTGGCAGCTCATAGCCATCTTAAAAACAGTGACAAATTATACCTCCAGTGGAACCGCTGCATAAATAAAATGACATAAACTCTAATGTAAGTGTTTGCTAGATTAGGCCATATGTAATTTTAATTTGCTAGAATGAATGTGAAGGGGTGAGAGAAAAATCAGACCTGTGATAGAAATCTGCAGACATAATTTACCTAGGTTTCTCCCTGGGCTATCATGAAGTACTGCACAAGGAATTAGAAACATAACTGACCATTGCTAAAGTAACAAGTTGATAGTTGATAGCTGCAGGCAGACCTGGACAGGTTGGACAAGTGGGCAGAAAACAACAGGATGCAGTTCGACAAGGAGAAATGCAAAGTGCTGCACCTAGGGAGGAAAAATGTCCAGCATACCTACTGCCTAGGAAATGACCTGCTTGGTGGCATGGAAGTGGAAAGGGATCTTGGAGTCCTAGTGGACTCCAAGATGAACATGAGTTGTCAGCGTGACAAAGTCATCAGAAAAGCTAACTGCACTTTATCATGCATCAGCAGATGCATGACGAACAGAACCAAGGAGGTGATACTTCCCCTGTCTCGGGTGCTGGTCAGACTGCAGTTGGAGTACTGCGTGCAATTTTGGGCACCGCACTTCAAGAGGGATGAGGATAACCTGGAGAGGGTCCAGAGAAGGGCCACTCATATGGTTAAGGGCTTGCAGGCCAAGCCCTATGAGGAGAGACTGGGGCACCTGGACCTCTTCAGCCTCCGCAAGAGAAGGTTGAGAGGCAACCTTGTGGTTGCCTATAAGTTCATCATGGGGGCACAGAAGGGAATTGGTGAGGCTTTACTCACCAAGGCACCCCTGGGGGTTGCAAGAAATAACGGCCATAAGCTAGCAGAGAGCAGATTTAGACTAGACATTAGGAAGAACTTCTTCACAGTTCGAGTGGCCAAGGTCTGGAATGGGCTCCCAAGGGAGGTGGTGCTCTCCCCTACCCTGGGGGTCTTCAAGAGGAGGTTAGATAGGCATCTAGCTGGGGTCATCTAGACCTAGCACTCTTTCCTGCCTATGCAGGGGGTCGGACTCGATGATCTGTTGAGGTCCCTTCTGACCCTAACATCTATAAATCTATGAATCTATGAATGCTTCAAAGGCAAAATAAGACAAGGATCTGGAGTCAAAAAAACCCACACCAAAAAAAGTGGGGCAGAGCACATGGTATGCACAACGCAAAGCCAGAGTATGCACAGCATGGTATGCACAGCATGCACAGCAAAAAACCAGAGCCTAGCTTGCTGAAGCCATGCTCCAGCTGCTGGCCAGGCTCTCAGCTGCAGGAGCACTGTGGCTGTAGCCTTAGGAGACCCCAGGGCCCCTGCTAAGGCTGCTGGGGCCAGAACAGTTGCTGGGCCCAGCCTCCCCTACCCCATCTGGGGTAACCTGCCACACACTAGAGGGAGCGTGGCATGGGCTTTTCCTGGGGACAAGCTGCCGCTGCTACTTGTCTGTGGGGAAACAAATGTCCATGCTTGTGTGGACATGGCCATGATCTCTACCACTAAGGTAGGTTGGAAGCAAAATGTCTACCTTGTGCAGCCAGCAATGAAACTATGAAATTATGGACAAAATATTGAATTTTGCAATCCTCATCAGGGTACTAGCATGTATTCCTGAACCTGCAGCCTCCAGCACAAGCTGTTCTCAGGCACCTCCTCTGCTTGGAATTAAGGCCATGGCAGAATCCTGATCCAGAAGGTGTCAGTCAGGATAAGCATCAGTTAATTAAAAGTTGTTCTTCAGAACAAATGTACGTGGCATCATTGTACCTGTCTAGGAGTTCTTTTACAGCTGTGTTTCTCTTTCTGGTCATTAATATTTTCTTTCTGATTCTGCACATCTTTGTCTTCATTTATCTCAGGCACAGAATTCATTACTGATCTCTCATCAAAGAGACTGGGCAATCCTTTCCTGAAAGAAACAACAACATCAATGTTACCCTACATGTCCCCCTCTCACTCACTGGTTTCTTAAGTAGAAGAGTTATTCTGAAAGCCCAGTGCTGCTGAATACATAAAACCCAGAAGTGTCCCACACAGGATAGAAACTGTAACTAGCATGCATATTTTACTAAATGCACCTGCTTATATGGTTCCCTGCTACTTTTTCTTCAAAACGAGTAAACACAAGCATGGCATTGCTATATGTGTGACTGCACTGTTTTCCCAGATACGCAGCTGGCCAAATGCTGTCTGATTTACACCCTCTGCAAGGCCAAGAGAGTACAAGGGATATTACTGTTCCTGTTCTGTGAGAAACAGGACGTGCCTTTGGGGAAGGTACAGCAACAACGCCTGAATGGAGTGGCTTCTGTTTTATATACTACCCACAGTACAGGTCCAGAGACAAAACCCAAACTCCGGCCTCTAGAGAAGTAGGGAGGCACCTGAAATGCTTTGCCACTACACCTCTGTTAGCTAAGTACAAGGCTGTATCAAGACTTGGCCCCTGCAAAGGGATGGGTAAGTAAGGTAGGGCACAATCTAGCCCAAACAAAGTGCACTTTTCAAAGGGACAGGCCAAGGTTTAGTCATGTAAATGCCTTTGACTTTAGCACATGACTAAAACTCAAACCAAAAAAGCCTTAAAAATGACCCCAAGGTATAAAATGTTGAATATTCAGGCACAATCTCCAGCCATGGTGGGCAGCCCTGCCTGACTTTCTAAATGTGCTGTTGTAACCGTTTCAGAGTGCATTTATGCATCTTCATTTTGCATTGATTTTTCTAAAGTGTGTGTCATTTATCCCACAGCAGCCTTGGTAAAAGCTTTTAAAAACAGCAAGACCCTCCAGGTGGGGCAGAACATAAAGTTCTAGGTAACCCTGTGGGGTGGACACAGCACAGTCCAGCAGGGTTAAAGGGGAGACTGTCCAAATGTATCCAAGACCTGAAAATCTTGATATACGTAAGCCCTACATGCATCAGATAAAGAAGCCAGAAAGAAAGGTGCCCCCTAATGAGTTTTTTTTGCGCTTGGGTGAGCGAAAGGGCTGCTTCAGGAGGCTAATAACTGAAAACCTTCCAGGCTTTTGTCCGGAGAAATGGCAGGCACTTTCCATCCCTTTGAAAAAAAAGAAGGCCTTTCGGAGTCTTCACGAGAGATGTGGATTTTAAGGGCGACCTTAGGTCATACAGAACTAATCAAGCGAAAACAATAAGAAAATTAGCCTGACAGTCAGCAAGTATCTGAGGACTTTATCAAAAAGAATTAGGAATGGACAAATTCACTGGGAGCAAAGGATCAAATCTGCAAGGTGGCATTGTGTGGCAGGATTAAATTATTTATTCATTGTTAATTTATTTATTTATGTATGTGCAAATGACCTAGCTGCTGCAGGTGCTGAGGACTTTCTCAAAAGGCCCAGTTTTAGAGCCAAGGCTCGAATATTGGTCCATTTAACTCATTCTTTTCCTTAAGGCGATCAAACAGTGACTTTTATCTAGGAGATAGAGGAGGAATAACCATATGTGCGCTAGGAATGATGCGGAGTCTGAGCAGCACTAAGTACCCAAGTATTTCAGTCTCATTCAAGGACGCCGGGGGAGGCTCCATGCAGTTTAATGTCCAGCAAATTAGCAAATGAATGCTTATGTCAATATGTGAAAAATCCCTAGTTGGTTTAAACAGATAAAAAGCCTCTTGGGAAATGGCAGAAAATGCAGGCTTTTTCTTTTTCAAAAAAGAAAGAGAAACAGTACTTAATAAGTTTTACTGAAACTTACAAAAGTTGCAGAAAACAGCAATTGTCTATGTAGATGCTTGATCTTATATATGCATGAAATATTTCCAGTGCTGCCATTGCTAAAATATAAGAAGCTTTTGTCAAGCTGTTCTTTGGAACATGTTTTGCTATTCAGAAGAAAACAGCTACAATCTGTGAAAGCTGCAGAGCCTGTCAGATGCCATCCTTGCTACCCTTTCTTAAAGGTACAGGAAATCTAAAGGCTTGAAGCAGGGCAGTCTTTACATTCTACCATATCTCTGCTAAGATGAAGCCTAAGAATGAAATTGATAGGGATCTTATTTTTTTTCAAGTTTAGCCAAGTAATAATAAAGAGTGAAAACTCTCGTCTCGTGTTTCTGTTGACCCAGCAGAGCAAAGCCACAGTGGGAGCTCTGTGTAGGACATGACCCTGGGGAAAAAAGGAACACAAGAACTCAGCATGAGAGGGTTGAAGGCAAGAAGTCAGACATATTGAAAACGAGAGCATCGCATCAGTTAATGCCCTGTGATAGGGAAGCCCTGCTGGTTTTGTGTCCTTCTGGAGAGAAACAGTTGAAGTGTGAATGCATCTGGTATGAAAGCCTCTTAATTAAATCCCAGATGGGTTGAGGCTACATAGCTAGGTACTCATAAGGTACAGCTCATCAAGGTAAATGTCAAGAGCTAATGGAGTTTATAAAACTGCAGGGCAAAACTAAAAGAACATCTGTAACCTCACTTGAGTTTAAGCAGTGGTACAGATTTATAAAAAGCAGCAAGCTATACAGCACCATTTCCTGCTTCTCTCAAAAATCTCTTTCAGAGAGATCATTCTCAGAGAAAAGGGCAGTAATGAGGAAAAGAGGGAAATCACTATTATTCTATATTATTACAGTATAAAATTGTTAACTCAAATGAATGGCTCCAAGTCAAATTTCCCAAACCAGCTTACCATTAAAAGATTACCCAAAAATGTTTACTGAAGTGCTTGAATTAACATTGCTAATAGTCCTGCTGATACTCCTCTTTTGAAGTCCTCCATAGTTGTTTCAACATACTGGGTGCATCTGCATGAGATGCTACTGTGCAGTGGTTACAGTGCACTTATTTAGTACTTGTAAGCAAGTACTAAAAAAATGTGCAGTAACCAGAGAGATGTGCAGTAACCAGAGTTACTGTACATTAGCAATAGCAAGTATCTTTTAAGTGATGCTACTGCGTGGTATCCTAATAATACTACACAGTAGGGTTTTAGCACTGTCTGTCCTGTGATGCGCTACTGCACAATATTATTCAGCTACTGAGCAGTCGCGTCTCACATAGACAGGCCCACTGGGTCACAAAGCCTCCTAATCAATTGCAATAGTATATATGCCTCATCATACATGAGCCAGATTTTATGCAATATGCTGCAATACAATTCTGTATGTAAGGAGGCTTCTTCTGATCCTCAGAAATCTATTCTGTTAAGAGTCAAATGCTACAGTCCTTATTTACCAGTCATTTCTCAGCTAAACTCCTGTCAACTCAATGTAAAATCTACACAATTTGGCTATTAATTAGCATTAATATTAGGATCAAATGACATCCTAAGACTGCCTTGATGCTACAACACAACATCTTAGGGCTTTAAGGGCCTTGTTACACCTTACACTGTGACCTGTACAAATGTTGATGGGTGTTACTGCCATCTTGAGTTTAAAGCAGTTGCACTTCAGGCCAGCAGAGGCCTGGAGGACTGAAAGGTTAAAATCCTCCCCCTGCCATTTCCATTCCAGGCTTGCCCTCTGCCCCTTGGGGCTGCCCAAGTTCCCCCCTGCACCCCTGCAGCTTCCTCCTGCCCCTTGGCATTCCCCACTGTCCAGTGACATATCGTGGGTCTCCGGCACCCAGGGGCCAATGCCAATGCTTGCATTTGTGTTTCCCCCCCACCCTTCTCGTAGCACAGGGGCAGGCAATTATTTTGGGCAGAGGGCCGCTTAGTGAGTTTCGGCAAGCCATCGAGGGCCACATGGCAGGCAGCCCAGCGCAGATTAATATTAATTTTCTAAATTTTTTAGGGGCCCCATGGGCCAGATAGAACAGGCTGGTGGGCCGCATTCAGCCCCCGGGGCCGCATTTTGCCCTCCCCTGTGTAGCAGTACTTAAAGTCACATAGCGCAATAAGAACTCTGAAGGGCCCAGCTGGCACTCCCACCAGGCTGGCGCCCGGGGGCCATGGCTCCCTCCTTCCTGCCTGTTGGTCTTCCACTGCTGCTGCCCCCCACCCCACCCCTGTCTACTTGTAGCTGACTAGCTGTCTGTCCCAGGGGAAAGCTGCTGCTACTGCCAGAGCTGAGCCTGCCCAGAGAGCATCAGCAGTGGCTCTGGTTGGGCAGACAGGTTAACCCTTCCCTGCCTGCTCCCCAGAAACAGATAGCACAGGCAGGCACAAGTAAGCAGGTGGAGGCAGAGATCATCTAGTTCAACCCCCTGCTCAAAGAAGGACCATCCCCAACTAGATCATCCCAGCCAAAGATTTGTCTAGCCAGGTCTTAAAAACCACCAAGGATGGAGAGTGCAAAACCTGTCTGGCTATCCAGTTCCAGTGTTTTACTACCCTCTTAATGAGAAAATTCTTCCTCATATATAACCCAAATTTCTCTTGCTGCAACTTGAGACCATTGTTCCTTGTTCTGTCATCTGCCACCACTGAGTACAGTCTAGATCTATCCTCCTTCAAGCCCCCCTGCAGTTAGTCAAAGGCTACTATTAAATCTCCTCTTAAGTCTTCTCTTCTCTAACTAAATAAACCCAGTTCCCTCAGTCTTTCCTCAGAAATCATGTGTCCCAGCCCCTGAACTATTTTTGTTGTCCTCTGCTGAACTCTCTCCAATTTGTCCACACCCTTCCTGTAGTGGGGACCCAAAACTGAACATAGTACTCCAGATATGGCCTCACCAGTGCCAAATAGAGGGGAATTATTGCTTCCCTTGACCTACTGTCAACATACCTACCAATGCAGCCCAGTATGCCATTAGCCTTCTTGACAACAAGAGCATACTGCTGGCTCATATTCAGCTTACTATTCTTTGTAACCCCACAGGTCCTTTTCTGCAGAGCTGCTGTCCAGTTGGTCAGCCCCCAGCCTTTACCATGCATGGGACTGTTCCATCCTAAGTGAAGGACTTTGCACTTGTCCTTGTTGAATCTCTTGAGATTTCTTTTGGCCCATTTCTCCAATTTGTCTAGGTCAGTCTGAATCCTAGCCCTATCCTCCAACATATCTACTACTCCCCACATCTGCAAACTTGGTGTCATCTGCAAACTTGTTGAGGGTGCACTCTATGCTATGTTATAGGATGTTGATGAATATATTGAACAGAACTAGCCCCAGGACCAACCCCTGGGGCACTCCACTTGATACCAGCTGCCAACTAGACATCAAGCCATTGATTACTACCCTCTGAGCCCAATCCTCCAGCCAGTTTTCTATCCACCTTGCAATCCATTCATCCAGCGCATACTTCCTTAGTTTGCCTGCAAGAATGTTGTGGGAGACCGTGTCAAAAGCCTTGATAAAATCAAGGTATACCACATCTACTGGTCTCCCCACATCCAAAGAACCAGTCATCTCATCGTAGAAGGCAATCAGGTTGGTCACCCTTGACTTGCCCTTCATGAATGGATGCTGACTGTTCCTAATCACCTTGTTTTCCTCCAAGTACTTTGAAATGGATTCCTTGAGGATCTGCTCCATGATTTTTCCAGGGAATGACATAAGGCTGACTGGTCTGTAGTTCCCTGGATAGCCTTTTTCCCTTTCCTAAATATGGGCACTATGTTTGCCCATTTCCAATCAGATGTCAGAACAGCCCCCTGGGCAGTAGAGTTTGGGGCGGTGAAAAGTCTGTCCACACAGAACAGGATGATGAAGGAAGGGACACTGCATCCTGGGATGTTAGAAGACTGCAACTTGGGCCACTCATCTCTGGGGAATGGCCACACATTAATGGAACACAAGCTGGATACCAGGGATCAAAGATAAACCTGCCCTGGAGTGGCATAACTTTAAGCTGTCTCAAGTGTGCTTAAAACTACTTTCAGGTGTTAATGTGCAGACAATCCAAGGGTTAAGAGTGTCAGGAGCTGCCTAAAATTAATGTGTAATAAGGCCCCAAGGTGTAGCCTAGAAAGGCTGCACATTACAGTAACAGGACCTGGGTAGCATGGATCAGAGATAATCCTGCCCCGGAGCAGTGAAACTTTGAGCTGCATAATGAGCACTTAAAAACAGTTTCAGGTGTTAAAGCAGGGGCAGGCAATTATTTCAGCTGGAGGGCCGCTTAATAAGTTTTGGCAGGCTGTCAAGGACTGCAAGGAAAGCCCCACCCCTTGACAGGTGTTCCACTCCCTTGTCACCATCTTGAGACAGGAAGTCCTGCCCTAACCCCTGACCTTTACTACTGGAAGTCCTTCCCCTTGCCCCCCAGAAATACTCCTTTTGGGAGGGAAGGTTTGCCCTCTTGGAACCAGAAGAAAACCAAATCATATACTAAAAGTCAAACACCTACTAAACATATTTTAATTTTATTACAAAAAATATTTTGTCATAATTTGTGTTTGCATAGTGTATATAGAGATGATTGCATAGTAACTCAGAAATAAAGTCTTACTCTTGTATATTGTGTGGGGGGTGTGGGTGTGGTTAGGGTGGGGGTGTGTGTATGGTGGGATGTGGGGAGGCAATAGGGTATGTTGGAGGGTGTATATGTGGGTGGGTTGTGGAGGCAGGGTGTGGGTGTGTGTGGTTTTTGGGGTGTGAGGGAGTGTGGGAACACCCCACACACTTCTCATGATGCACAGCTCCTACCAGTGGCAGCAGCAGGCGAGGGCACTTAGGGCTCTCCTGCACAGTGCAGGTGCTGTTCCCGGGACTGCATAGCTCCAGCCAGCGCTGCACCTGAGACCAAGGAGCACAGCCTGGCTGGTCCAGTTCTATCACATGGGGCTCCCTGGGGCACATATGCAGCTCCCATACTCAAGTGCCACCAGGAGAAGCCCAGCAAGATAGAGCCAGCTGCCTTTGCTTCTCCCTGCCGTGCAGGTCCTAAGGCTTCAGTGGAAGTGGAGGGGAGCCTTGGCCCCTGCTTCCAGGTGGAGTCCCAGGGCCTGCATGGAAGGGAGTGGCAAATGCAGCTGGCTCCATCATGTAGGGCTACTCCTAGTGGTGTGCGAGTGTGGGAGCTGCAAGTGCACCATGCAGAGCCCGATGCAATAAAGGTGAGCCAGCCTAGTTGTACTCCTTGCTACCAGGTTCAGTGTTGGTTCGAGCCATGCGCTGCTGGTAGCAGCGCCTGTGCTGGGCACGAGCACCCAAAGCACCTCTGCCTGCTGCTGCTGTTGCTGCCAGCGAACCATGGAAGGGAGTATGTAGGGGGTCCCCACATCTCCCACCCTCCCTCACACCCTGCCCACCCAAGCTCCAAGCTCCTGCTGCCCGCCTTGGCACAGACTCTGCACTGCTGCCAGCCCCAGCCCCATGCTTTGTGCTCCCACCCAGCCTCAGCTCTCCTCCTTCCCCTGCCCCAACCCCTGCTGCTTTCCTACCTGGTGTCTGGAGCAAGCAGGATGCTGGGGAAGCTGAGCCAGTCCCCCAGTGGCTGCAGCAGTGGCAGCTGCAGCCCCGCCTGGAAGCTGCATGCTGGCTGGGTCAGGCCCTTCCACACACAAGGGTAGGATGAGGTGTAATAGGGTATGTTGGGAGGGTGTGTCTATATGTGGGTGCCTTGTTCTACCCTTATGGGCAGAAGGGCTGGGTGGGGTACAATTAGGTGGTGGGCACCTGTGGGCTGGATGAAATTGTGTCGTGGGCCAGATCCAGCCCACAAGCTGTGTTTTGCCTACCTCTGTGTTAAAGTGTGGTAACACGGCCCTTACACATAATTTTGGGTGGCTCCTGCAGCATTTAACACCTGGCTTGTCTACACATTAACACCTGAAACTAGTTTTAAGTACTCGTTAAGTAGCTCAAAGTTAGGTCACTCCAGGGCAGGATTATCTCTGATCTGTGTTACCCATCTTGTGTTACACTAAGGTGTGGCCACTATAGGCTACACTTTAGTGTAAACACCTCCCCTCCTCCGCTGGCCCAGATCAGGCCCACTGCCCCCATGCTGCCCTCCTCTGCACCTGAGATCCCTGCTCACTGTTCTGCCTCTCCCACTTATTTGTGGCTGCCTGTGCAGCAAGGAAGGGTTAACCTGCCTGTCCAAGCACTGCCTCCACAGCTGGTCTCTGGGCAGGCTCAGCCCAGAGAAGAGTAATAGTCCCATGGTGGTGATGGTGGTGGCCTGGCAGGCAAATTACTCCTTCCCTGTCTGCTCCCCTGAGGCAGACAGCACAGGCAGCCACAAGTAAGTGTGGCGGGGGAGGGGAGGAAGCAGGAGTTTGGGGGTTGGGAGGGAACTGGGGAACCATGGGGGTCAGGGCTAGTGGGGAAGCCCAGAATGGGATGGGGAATTCTTACCTTTCAGTTCTCCAGGCCTCTGCTGGCATGAATGTGTGACTACTCCAAACTTGACCTAGCACTAACGCTCACTCATCAACAGTGGCTCACAGTGTAATGTGTAACAAGGCCCTTACACAAAGAAACAAAATTTTGCAAGTTAAGTTTCCCAGAATGGACATCTATGCTTCACCCTCAAAAATGTGCTTTCCTGCAAATATCCACACTTCTGTATGGAGATGAGCTATTGCATGAGAAACAGAAGTCCATTCATTTTTGTGTGTACATCTTGGACCTCCCTGTGCTGTGATTATTACATTAGTTCTCTAATGGCTAATATTTATTAATCAGCATTATAAACAGGAGTTATAAAATATACAGAGGAGACACTATTTTAATATAAATAAGGTCTGTAATTGGATAATTTACATGGATTTATTCTACAGAAAGATTCAGAAAATCTGATCGTTTGAAAATTCATTAAGTCAGAGGCCAGAGAAAGAGCATCTGAAAATAGCTAAAATCTCAGTTAAACTGATTCAAATCAGGCGCACTGGGGTGGGGGGGGAAGCTGTCAGACAGAAAATATGTTGTTCAAATTTTAACCCATTCTGTTTTTCAGTCACATATTAAAACAGTGATTGTCGACTGTTTGGGGGTATAGCCAGATATCCATGGCTCCACTAGTCAGGGTGACCCATAAAAGGGGCAGGAAGTAACAGACCTACAAGAAGCAAACATTGGAACTGGAAGGTGTGGGTCAGAAAAGGGGTACCAGGCGAGACCGTCAGAGCACTAAAAGGTCTGAGCACTAAAATCTATATGAGTGTGTGACAGGACAGGGTATAGGGGAGGAGAAGCTGTGTGTATACATCACAAACTTCAACTGTTTGACCCACTGCTGAAGGCATCTACCTCCCCATACTTTACTGATGACATCTTAGCATGGCGGGTGAAAAGAAATAGCAGAAAGGCGATGGGGTAGTGAAAACTTGTTGAGGAGAGGACCATTCACAGTAAACGGGACAGCTGACGAATCCCATAGAGGAGGGACTGTTTACAGTGGTGAACTGGCCAGTAAACAAACCTAAAAACACATGGCCGGCCTACTGTGGGGGAACAATTACAAGAACATCATGGATTCTAGTACACCGATGGTGACAGAGGGAAACCCTCAAGATTGGCAACAAGCACAAAGTATGATGATTCAGTTATTCAAAGGCTGGCAGGCCCAGATGGAGGAACTGGTGAGAGTCTTCTCCAAGGAGGCCAAGGCACAGGTAACTATTTTGAACAGGCAACAAGAGTTAAGTGAGAAAATCAAAGTGCAGCAAGCCATGATAATGTGGGCTGCAGAGGGATTATGAATGCCAAAGATGATAGTTGAAGGTGATACGGAAACCTATTTGGAGGCCTTCAAGACAGCAATGTTGGCAGCAGAATGGAACCCTGAGCAGTTGGCCAGCCAGTTGGGCCCTTTGTTAATTGGCTGTGCTCAGGCTGCTTATAGGGCTCTGTCAAGGGATGAGGCTGGCAATTACAACTAAGTGAAGAAGGCTATATTATATAGATTGGATATAGCACCAGAGTTTTATAGGCAATGATTTCGAGCCAAGAAGAGGCCCAAGGGAAAACAACCAAGGATTCTGGTTCAATCCCTGAGAGATCTGATTGAAAGATCGGTACAGGAAAGAAAACAGTACAGAAGTGATGGATTTGCTTACCCTGGAGCAATTTCTCAATAATATGGGACAGCACACCCAGAAACGGGTACAAAGACACTAACCTCAGATGATGGATGAGGCTTTGCATCTTGTGGAGGCCTTTGTGGCAGTGGAAAGAGAGATATCCCACGAAAAGCTACCAAAGGTGATCTCTACCTCAGCAGGCATCACCTCTTGTTGAGAACCAGGGGCCCAAAGAATAGAGGGGGCATGGGCCAAGGATGGAATCCCAGAAGCACCGGGCCTAGAGACTCAGTGTGTTACCAATATGGGATTGTGGGTCATATGGCACGAAACTGCCTGAAGAAAATAAGAGAGGGGCATCCTGGAGAAGGACTGGCCCCTCGCTAGGGAAAGTGGAACTCAGACACCCACCATGATGAAAAAAATGGACTGTAGCTTTGGGTGGCATGTAGGCCATACCCAAGCCCTGAGGCTAATGGTGGACTCAAGGTTAGGTGCCCTAATAACATCCACAATGGTGAAATCAGGATGTGCCCAAACCACACTAAAGTTAGAATTAGTTCCTCCATAGATGGGGACAGAAGACAACCCTATTAGCATGGTTTGTAAGCACGGCAAAACATATAAATATCAAATGAAGCAGTTGCTGCTAACCATCATGGAAAGAATGGAAGCTGTGATAGTAGGGTTAGCTCAGAAGCTGCCATGTCCTATGGTGCTAGGACAGGACTGGCTTCACTTTCATGAGGTAGTAGACCAAACCCTGGGGCATGAGGTAATTTATAAAAGGGGAAAAAGACAGAGGACCCCGGGAAGAAGGCCTGATAAGAGAAGAAGAATGCTGAGGAGCAGAAGTGACACTGGAAGAAGACCTCAATTTAGGCGAGCTCTTTTGAGAAGGCTAGTTTAGGGAGTAGCAAATTCAATAACCCACCTTTAGGCACATTTACAAAGCAGGACTGGCCAAGAGAGAAGGGGAGGTGTTGTGACCTGAGCTTCTGGAGGTATATCCCCATTTCGAGGTAAGGAATGGCATTTTATATCAGTTTGGAAAGGGGTGGTGTGAGGTGACTGAGGTGGCTCACGTGGCCATTCACCAAAAATATAGACAGGCCTTGTTACATTATCACCCACATGTTGCCCATGTGGGGGGCACCTGGGTAGGGAGAAGAAAGAGCTAAACTGATCCAGTGAGCATACTAGCCAGGGATTTATAAGCAGGTAGAGTGGTTCTGACAGGGATGCCCTGAGTGCCAAATGGTCTCAAACATTGCCCCCACCAGGGGCCTCGATGATACCTATGCTGATTATACAGAAGCCATTTGAGAGAATTGCATTATATTATCACAGGGCCATTTCCTAAGAGTGTGAAGGGGCATCAGTTTGTACTAGTCATCATGGTCTATGCTACCAGATACCCAGATTCCATCCCATTAAGATGTGGCAGTGTCCTGAAGATAGTGGAGGAACTGATTAAGTTGGTGTCTAGGGTAGGAATACCCCAGGAAATAGTGACCAACCAAGGAACTAACTTTATGTCATATTGGGTGTATTAAGTGGGGTGTGTAAAGCACTGAAAGTTAAACAGTTACAGACCTCAGTACATCACCCCCCAAACTGGCTGGTAGAACAATTTAACTACACCTTAAAGAATATGATCAAAACCTGTATACAAGGGGACCCAAAGAAATGGGATTCATTTTTACCCCCGCTGATGTTTGCTATTCAAGGAATCCCACAAGCTTCAACAGGCTGGTCTCCTTTTGAGTTAGTATATGGTCATAGCCCAAGGGGGGTATTGGATGTAGTGTGCAAAGGATGGAGGGAGTCTGAACTAGCAACCACGAGGGGGCCTTGACAAGTTATAGAACTTAAAGATCACCTAGAGAGAGTGAGGCAACTGGCCTTTGACAATCTGGAAGAGAACCAGGAATGGCAAAAGGTGTCTTATGGCAGGTGAACCAAAGAAAGAGAATTAAAGTAGAGTACAGAGTCCTGGTCCTCTTACCAAATACATTCACAGAAGATTCACAAAAGTTTAGGGCTGGAAGGGACCCCATGAGATCATCAGGTCCAGTCCCCCTGCTCTGGGCAGGAAAAACTGCTGGGGTCAAATAAGCGCAACAAGGTGTGTGTCCAGTCTCCTTTTGAAGATCTCCAGTATAGGTGCCTGCGGACAACACAAGCAAGCTACTACCTAAGTGGCAAGGTCCCCTATAAGATCACCCACAGGGTGAGGCCTGTAAATTATGAAATTGAGCAAACAGGGTGGAGAAAGCCCTTACAGATATATCATGTAAACCTTCTCAAAAGATGGGTGGAACTGGAGGATTAGTTAATGAACCCTGCCCCGGAAGACCTAGAGTTGGGCCCCGGAAGCTGGGAAATGATCTGCGTGGAGAAGGAAGTAAAACTTGTGATTGGGGAACAACTCACTTCAGCTCAGGGAGAACAACTTCAGGGGCTTATAAGGAACTTTGGAGATGTGTTTACAGAAGAGCCAGGGATAGCCTGAGCGGTGGAACACAGGATCATGCCCCCTCCAAGGTGCGTAGTGCAGAAGCAATGGAGGCAATTCCTGAGACATCTGTATGGTCCTGTGAGGGAAGAATTAGAACACATGCTTCACAAGGGGATTATAGAGGAATCCTGGAGCCTCTGGTGTAGCCAATTCAAGATAGTCCCAAAACCAAATGGGACCATATGATTATGCATACACTTCAGGAAATTCTCTGTCTTCAATGCCTTCCCCATGCCCATATCAAAGAGATGTTGGAATGTATCGGTCAGGCAAAAGTCATATTCACCCTTAATCTCACAAAGGGATATTGGCAAATTCTGATGGCAAGGGAAGATAAAGTAAAAGCGACTTTTGGTACCCCAATGGGGCATTTTCCAATTTAGGGGTTGCCTTTTGGTCTGCATGGAGCTGCAGCCTCCTTCCAGCAGTTAATGGACCAACTGTTAGCCCCTCGTCAGTTGTATGCAGCGATCTATATTGGCTATATTATATTTTTTTCTGAAAGCTGGAATCAACATTTGAGGCACCTTGAGGCAGTTCTTAAGGAGATCCAGGCAGTCGGGCTAATGACCAATCCAGGGAAGTATGCCCTGGGAAAGAGGGAGACAAAGTATTTAGGACTTCAAGTAGGACAGAGACAAAGTAGAGGCCATTAAGATATAAAAACTACCCACAAAAATATACAAAGTACCCACAAACGAAAAAACAGTTGAGGTCTTTCCCAGAACTGGCCAACTATTACTGGAAGTCCATGTCTTGGTTTTCTGAAATATCAGCTCCTTTAATCAATTCAACAAAGGGAAAATGGAAAGGCCCTATCCAATTGTCACCCGAGGCCCTTGCAGCCTTAGAGCAGGTGAAAGAAGCCCTCTGTAGAAGTCTAGTGCTTTATACCTCTAATTTTGCAAAGACCTTCTTTCTGCAAACAGATGCTTCAGCCCTAGCCTTAGGAGCTTGGTTAGCACAGATGGTAAGTAGGGAGGATAGACCGGTGGCCTATGACAGCAGGAAGCTGGTAGGACCAGAGACCCATTATTCCACCACTGAAAAAGAATGCCTGGCCAGCAAGTGGCGTGTAGAACTGTTTTGTTATTATCTGCTGGAGTGAAAATTTGCTTTGGTTACAGACCACACTCCCTTAAAATTTGTTGCAATTAATCAAAACTGATAATACATAACTAATGATCTGGGTTCTTGCACTCCAACCCTTTTGTTTTTCAGTAGAACCCCGACCAGGAAAACTGAATGTCACGGCAGATTTTCTATCCCATAGCCTGGAAAGAGAAGTTCCATTGACAACTTCTGAAGACCTATATAAAAAAGAAACACAGCAACACAGGTTGAAGCAGGGAAAGGGTAGGATAGGTAAAAATGATTATGGGGTGGGATGGGGTGTAACAAGGCATTGATCCCAGGCCCCGTTATGCAACCTCCCTGAGAGAAATCTGACTGGGGAGTGCCGGTGCCGATGTGCTGAGAGCTGTGGGAGAGATGCAGTCTAATACCGAAAGGGTTCAGCTGGATGCATGGCACAGCTGGAGCCGGCTCCCATAGGGCCCGGGGAGTTCTGGTGCTCTTCAAAGGGAAGAGCCAGACTTACCCATCTCCCTGGAGAGGGGAGAGCGAGGGAGACCAGAAACCTCACATGCTCACATGAACGCATGAGCTGGAAGCTGAGAATGGGAGAAAAATCCTGCTGAAGAAAAAAGAAAGGAAGATGCCAGAGTTGCTGCCCAAAACGGGATCCAGATGGATACATTACTCGACCCTGGCCTGACAGAAAGAAACTCTGTGGCCGGAAGGGTGAGAGAAAACTGTGGTTGCCTGGAAAGTGAACAGGTCCTGAGAGCAAAATTAAATATAAAAGGACAAGATCAATCAAGAAACTGGAGTTAACTGATGACAAATGGGGATAGGATCAGTTAAGAAGTTAACTGATGGCCAAAGTGGGGAAGAATCAATTGAGAAGAGAGGGACAGTTGATGACTGAGTCATGTTAAATTGATTAAGAAGTAAATTAATCAATGACTTCATACAACCTGGCCAGCTAAGGGACAGAAATAAGTCAGGGTTATGTTGCCAGGGTACATTTAAGGGGAGTGAGTTGTAGGCCTTAAGAATTACTCCAGGGTAATTAAGGGATCCAGGATTCACGGCCCCGGTTAATACAACTTAGAAGAATACCCTCGCAAATAGAAAGAGGGAGAGAGAGCCTTGCTTGAAGTGGACACTGCCGCAACCAGACTAGGGGATTAGGAAGAGCTGACAGACACGATCCAAGCAGGGTGTGAGGCCTGGGGCAAATCAGCCTGTGCGGGGCCCCACCCCCGGATGCAAAGAAGCTGGTGGCAGATTCGGCAGGGGGGAGGGGTGGCTAGTGGCTGGATGTGAAGCGGGCAGCAGCACAGAATTGCCACGCCACTCCATCCGGTTCCATGGGGCCACCGAAAGCACAGGGCCTGGGGCGGTTGCCCCGATTTGCACCCCCAGGGACGGCCCTGCTGGCTGAACACCCATGGCTCCACCAGTAAGGGTTACTCATGGAAGTGGCAAGAAGTGCCAGATCTGTAAGAGCCAAACACTGGAACTGGAACTGGAAGATGCGAGTAAGAAAAGGGGTACCAGACGAGATCCTCAGAGTTAAGGTCCAAGGACTAAAATCTATATGGGTGTGTAACAGGACAGGGCATAGGGGAGGAGGAGCCCCGAGTATACATCACAAACTTGGACTGTCTGACCCACTGCTGAGGGCATCTGCCTTCCTGTACTTTACCGATGACATCTTAGCATGGTGGGTGAAAATAAATGGCAGAGAGGTGACAGGGTGGTGAAAACCTGTTGAGGAGAGCACCACTCACAGTAAATGGTGGAGTTGATGAACCCTGTAGAGGAGGGACCACTACAGGGGGCTATAGAATCCATTCCAATTTTTCCATGCTCCTCCTAAACCTCAGGTTTTATGTCATGAATAAGAAAAAAGTAGAGCTTCAGGGTGCTACAACCACACTGTATCCTCTCCAGCAGCCCTGGAGATACTGTAGCATAGGTCTTCCTTTTTTATGTCTTTCTCCTTTTTTCTTCCAGTTCCCTTTCACTTCTGCTTTCCTATTCTTTCCTCTCATTTAACCGTTAGACATTCACCGCTTAACCCAATTTGAGAAACACTTGATTAAGAGAGCAGTAAAACAAGAAAGTTACAAAGGAAAGTCTCCTAAGAAATGATTTTTGTGTGTGTATCCTCTGCCACTGTCTGTGACATTAAAAGCACAAAAATAGCTACTGTCTCTGTAGTGGGGATGGGATTTCCTCTCAGTTTAAATGGGTAATACACAGAAATCAAGGAAGGTGATTGGCCCATTTATGGGCCATATGGTGAAGGCCCATTTATGGCTACATTTGAAAACTACAAGATAAAATTGAATTTAGAAATTCAGAAACACAAATATTTATAAAACGGGGGGGGGGGGGGGGCTGGCAATAAAGAAGCATCATCTATCAAAAGCCGGTTTTTAAAACTAGCCTCATTTCCTGCTCCCTGAGTTTTTTAATCCTGACAAAATCATTAGCATGTTATGGTTAGCAGGTAGCACTACACCAGAGCAACCTGTCCTTTAAGGGCAAACAGGCTTGTGGAGAGTCTGTCCTAAATAATTGTCAGATTCACTGAGATCTAGTCAGGTGTTCCCTGTAAATGGACTGGCAAAGCTGATGAAGCATGATAGGTTTCTGAAGGAGACTCTAGAGATAGCAGCTTAGGATGTGCAGAGGATCCACTGTGCTTGATGTTTTCTTTAGGTTTTATCTTGAATAAAATTGCCCACAAGAAAGTTGGGCATTTTTGATAGTAGGTATATGTTAATGGTAAATATTGAATACATTGTGGCAAGGAATGTTTGCTGAGCTGAGGGAATGGGCTAGCTGCTAACAAGCAGACAAGGAGCTGCTTTCAGACACAATGAAATCATGGGCTTGATTCTCTGACCTGGGCATACGGCAGGACCAAAAGAAGGAAGAGTGCAAAGATAGGTCTGTTTATAGCCATGTAAGACCAACACAGCTACAACCTACACCCCTGTAACATGGAAGATATCGAATTCAGCCATTTGAAACGGAAAATGTACAACATGAAAAAGAAAGAAACTCAACAGCAACTGCATACCAGCCCAGCCTCTGGCTTCTTTACTTTTCCTTCCATCCAGGAAGAGTACACATCAACTGCTGAAACTTCCTCAGCCTAATGAAGGGTTTTTGAACCCGAAAGCTTGCTTAAAATTTTTTTTCAAACTATTTAAGTTGGTCTAATAAAAGATATCAGATTCACCACCTGTTCAGCCCCTAGTACAGGCAGTCTAGATCATGGGAGTTTTGTCTGCGTACACTAGGAGAAAGTTTGGCCTGCACATTGTAATAGAAAGTTTTCCAGCAATGCCAGATACCTGAGGCCCTGCCATAGAGTCTGTGTAAAATATTTTTTATTTTTTTGTTCCCAGAGAAGTTCCAGACAGCTGAACTGTGATGTCTGGCAGACTGCAAACAATACAATATAGTGGAAATGTACAGAAGGCTTCCACCCTCTGAGGCTCTGCCTGTCACCTTCAAACACCAGTGCTAGCTCCTCTTTATGTGCTTTCAGCAGATTAACACCTGCTGGTGCAAACAATAGGATCTCACCTGCAATATCCATTGACTTCTGTGGTGCATTTTTCAGGTGTTTGTGGGTGTATGCCAGCTTGCTCAGTTCCCTCAGCCAAGTGTAGGTACTTAGATGTGCGTGTGTAATTTTGTGAATGCAGTAGCCTATTGAAGGCTATCCCAGAAGAGCACAGACCAATTGCAGACACTTCTTCAGCCTGATGATGGGTATTTGTAAGCAAAAGCTTGCAAAGAATAATTTGTCCAACTATTTGAGTTGGTCTAATAAAAGATATTGGATTTACCCATCTTGTAACCTTGTCTGAACCTTGTTTGCCTATGTCCTTAGACTAACATGGCTACAACCTATACCCCTGTAGCCTATTAAAAACACTTCTGTTATGCCAGAGGTTATGTGAGGCATCAGTATTCTATTTTCACCATTAACATATACTTACTATCAAAAATGACATTTCTTAACAGAGACTGAAGTGTAAGAAAATAACTAATTCTATTTGGAAACTGCAAGTGTCTTTTAAATTTTGGGGGCTGGGATGACTGAGAAGCAGAACTGGCTAGGTTCAGACGTGGGAAGGCTGAACTCCCCCTGCTGGGGAGTTCTGAGAAGAACTGTCACTTTTGAGCCAGCTCCACGTGGACTGGCATGCCCCCAGCTCAAGTCAGCAACAATCTGACTCTGTGTATCTCAAAAGCCATAATAAAGCAAGTTTGTCAGGCTCAGGCCTTGCAATTAAGTTAACAGCATTTTTCATGTGGACTATATGGCTGACCTGAAAGTGGATATTCTGAATTGCTTATTACTAAACCCTGGGTTCTACTCAAGCTTTGCCACTGGTTTTCTGGGTTACCTCAGGCAAATTGCCTCAGTATTTTTGCCTCAGTTTCCACATCTGTAAAATGAAGATCATGATATCTACTGCCTTGGTAAAGCAATGTGAAACTTATGGATAAAAAGTATAGTATCCAAGCCAGGTCATGTTATTTTAAATTTTCTATGTGAAAATAAAAAGAAGATACAGTAAATATTATCATTGGCTCAAATTCTGACCCCACAATACTCCACAACATGGAACTAGCCAGAATCCAACAGTCCAGGCACTCAAGATATAAAGATACCTCGTGTTTTTATAACTTGCAAGGTGGCTGACAGTACAAAAGGGGGTCCAGTCAAGGACAGTAGATTTCCGCATAGGACGTAGCACTGGAAGTTGTGAGAGATTTGGCACAACAGATTGTGCTTGGAATACAAGTATTTAATCATCAACTGTTGAATTAAAGCCAATTATAGTTTAACTGAAACCACATGAGAAAATCAGAGACCTCTCTGAGCTGGCAGGAGGGAATTCAGATGAATTCCACGGAAATTTCACATCCATCAGAACTCAGAAGCCAGATATTTATAATTTAGTTGCCAAAAAGTGTTGTTTATTTTAAAATAAATTCAAAACCTAGACTCTGTAAACACTACTTCCACTTTACATCTTTGCATGGTCTCATTGCAGTTAACACAATATTCACATGTCCAGTTAAGCACATAGGTACATGTTTGCAGGATCAGAGCTACCTTTTGCAGTTTTTACATATATCACAAGGAACAAGGTACCATATGTTTATTGAATTTATGCTAATAAGAGAAGGTTAAGTGATGGCTTGCTGTACCAAAACACTGCATTTCTGTAAGACAACTGTTAACATCAAGAAAACAACAGGAAACCAAAATGGGTAAAAGTACTAGTGGGAACAAGAGCAGAAAACTGATAGTCATGTCAAAAGACACAATACAAAGAGACTGAAGCATAATGAACTCCCAGCAAAAATATGGGTAACAAAAGGTAGCAAAGAACTGAAATGGAAAACAGAATTATATACAAGGGGAAAGGGACAAAAGTGGAAGGAATAAATAAATCATAGTAATTAAAATGCATGCAAGGGATAAATTGAGACAAACAAGCCTAGCAATTTATATCATTTTAGAGAAGTCCAAAGAAAATTAGAAGGTTTCTAAAAATGAATCCAGAAAAAAAGATAAATAAGGGAAGCATCAGGATTGCTACGGAGTATGAAAAGAGAACAAACAATAACCACCATCCAAATGGTAAATGTAAACTGTTTACTCACATTTCAACAGCAAGGCTTAAAGCAAAGGAGGATATAACACAAAGTATCACATAGGAGACCTAAGAAAGAAAGGGCTGCTAACACTGTGACAATGGAAAGCTATCTAGCAAAGCTAAAAAGATATTTCATACCAACAGATCAATAAATAACCCAAACAAACTCTCCCCAGTTAGAGAATGTCCAGTTTTCATGATTAGGCATCCAACAAGATGGACAATATCAAAGCTTAGACTGCAGGGACCCACCCGCCCTTCTTTCTTGTGAATATATTTTAGGATATAGTCATGATCACATACTATTTTTCAAATAATATACAATTATACATTTTTATACAACAGAAGGTATCAGCATCACACAGTGAACTATTAATTGAAATCCAGATCTTGTAAGAATGGCCTAAAAGAGCTCATAAAATAAAGGCATAAAATATTACTATAGCCAAATAAATAATGTCTTGGAGGACAGGGGCATTGCCACATCTTATATTTAATGAGGAGGAATCTTCTAAAAGTAGAATATTTAACTTGTACCACATGAACAATTGCTTGGCCCATTATAATAGATGAGCGTTAAAGGGGAGATACCTGATTCTGTCTTATCCCTGAGACAGTAAGACAGCAGAAATTCAAAGACATATGATATAAAACAAGTAGTAATGTCAGATAAATGTCCTAAACAACTCAGAAAGTCAGACTGAATGGCTACATAAGTCCTACTGGTTATGAACCTATAATCACTGGAGTCAATTTTACACTATAAAGATAACTCACAAATCTAGAGACAGAACAACATAGCATACCTAGAGTAACACATATGACAGAGAAGGCAGTGGAGGCCTCGATGTGCCTCCTCCACACCCTTTGCTCCACAACAGACTTACCAGCTGGATGCTGCTGGACTGTGCTCCTGGCCAACTGTGTGCTGTGCTGCAGCTCCGGTTGCGCTCATACATGGGGGCATTTATCGGTGACATTATTTGCCATGTTGGCCAAAAAAAGCCAATTGCTGATACTGTCAATTTTCCTGATATTGGTGGATCTGATATGGGACTGATGTATTGGTGCACCTCTAGCAATCAGGCATCTAAGTACCTGTGAGGATCTTGGCCTTAGTCACTGGTTTGTTAGTGTTAAAGGTATAACCCGGAAGGTGGGGAGTAGTAGTGATAGTGTTGTCTTCCCCTGGGCAGCTCTGCTGTTCTGAATTTGTTGCCCAGAATGTCCCTTTATTATTATCATTGTTATTGTTATTAAATTCTGAGTGTCCCTGTAATTTTTTTTAAATTCCTAAGTTCCCTCCATTTGTTGTCACTGTTTCACAACAGGACATTGCTAAGACCACCAGCCTTTGGGTAATGGTTAATGGTCAAGCACATTTCTGTATGGTGAGAAGTGATTTTTCTTTATGAAATCCCTACTTTTCTGAGTTTTCCATGTGGTTGATTTTTTTTTGTTATCTGCGAATAAGGGCAAGCAAATTGTATCTTGTGGAAGCATGAGTAAAGAGGGGGCCAGACCAAAACCACAAGTTCCATAACACCACTTCAAAGTATTGGGTAAATCCAAATCTAGTCTTTGAAGATGGTTCCTCATTTGCTAATGAACTAAACTAAAACTTGAGATTGGAACACTTCAGAACTTTGCAGTAGTTTGACTCCAGATTAGAACACAGTGGGTAAGGAACATCTTAATGGATCCATGTGCTCAACTTTCAATAATGTGACTTCAACCCTGATGAAGCTTGGAAAACCAAATGAAGTTCACAGGGGGCGTGTCTACACAAGATGCTTAATGGTGAATTAGCAGAGTTTACTGTGAAATAAGCATGTGCGTCTACACATACACTTGCTTACTTCACAGTAAATCTCCCTAATCCCGAGTAAATTTACTACTTGCAAATGCAAGCAGAAAATTTACTTGGCATTAGTAATGGTGCCATAGCACTCATGTAGATGCCTGGCCAAGAGCTAAATCTGCTCCTAGTCAGCCATCCACAAGGGGTAGGGGATAGCTCCCTGACTCCTGGAGATCCCTGCTGCCAGGGCAAGCTCCACCACAAGTCAGGGCGGAGGACTATGTTCCCTTGCCCCACCAGCAGGGAGCTTCAAGCCTCCTGCTTCCAGATCATGATCGTGACCCTTATCTCCCAGCCCCCACTCCACCATTGTGATCAGGGAGTGGGGGGATGGTTATCTCCCAGCCTGAGCCCCACAGTCATGGGGTCTGCACTGAGAGACCCTTATCCCCCCAAGCTGAGCCCCATGAGAGCCCTGCAACCATGGGGCTTGGGTTGAAAGACAAGCATCTCCCAGCAGTGGCCCCGTGGTGACAGCCACAGCTGGGAGATAAGCGTGTCCCAGCCCAAGCCCTGTAACTGCAGGGCTCAGGCTGGGAGATAAACATCTCCCTGCAGCAGCTGCACAGTCATGGAGCCAACACTGGTTGTTCCCTGCAGGTGGCGTTGGGGAGCTTATTCCCCATCCAGCTCTACCAGCACAGAGCTGTGGGGACCAGGTTGGGGAAAATGCTTCTCACCAAGCTCCACGAGTCCAGAGCTTGTTCCCCACCAAGCTCTGTGCTCACAGAGCTGGGAGGGGAACGAGCTCCCCAGCCCCCACTCCGCAATTGCAATTGTGTTCGCAGACCAGGGGCTAGGAGCTCCCTGCATGGGGACAGTTCTCTGCCAAGCCTGGAGCTGGCTGGGACCTGCTCCTGACCAGGACAGTTCCCAGCCAGCTCCAGGTTGCATGGGGAAACGCATGCACCCTGGAGGTGGCTAAGACTGTCCTGTTTTGGTCTGTCTCCAGCCAGCTTCAGGCTGCACATGCAGACTTCCCTGTGCAGCTAGCTACTGGCTGCCCCACCAGTGGATCAGAGCAAAGGGCTGGGACCTGCCCCTGTTGCTCTTTCCAAGCCCTGTGGCCTTGACTAGGGAGCCAGGGCCAGGAGCTATCTGCTGCAGGGGCAGGGGAAAATTGTCCCTCCCGGGCCAAGAGACAGCCTGGCACTCCCCCTGGTGGCAGCAAGGGCCCATTGCAGGGTTGCAGGGAACTGGGTGCTAATCTGCTCCCCACATGTGTAGACACCTACCCAAAAACCCTTACTGTGCAGAATTTTACTTCTCAGTAAATCTAGGCTGGAGTAAATGCATGTGTAGACATGCCCAGGAAATACCAAATACACATCTTGTGCTAGATCCAATGAAAAAGGTCTCTGGCTTTGATCTCCCATGACACTTATGGGCAACTCTAAATTATATCCACACAAACCATGGGAGATGCGAATACTTGATGCACAAATGGAAAATTAAAAACTCTCCGGTGTGCAACTGTGGTCACCCAGAACAAGCCATGGAACATATAATGACTCAATGCCCGATCTACAAGTATGACAGAGATAGTACAGTGATACGCTCTGCTGCCCCTGATGCAATTATCTGGCTCAACCACCTAAATGTAAAATTTTAGTTTCTGTTCTGTATCTACATCAGCCATATGAAAGAAGAAGGAATATCTTTAATGTTTAGAAGAGATTAGGGTAGAAGAAAGAAAAAGGGCTGGTTAATGGGCAGGTCTATTATATTTCTATGCTTGAAATACTCCACGGAGCACTGGTATTGTATTCATAACCTCTTATCTAATGGCTCAGGAATATTGGCTGTGTGGGATAGGTTAGATAGGGAAACACTTGTGTCAGATTGCCTGAGAACAGCAGGTAGCACAAAACGTACTATAGCTTTGGCATAGGATGGAAGGAGATGGTAACTGTATTTGTATAGTTTACATTCTCATTTTTAACCTGTTCTCACATGAGGTCATAGCACATGAACATATTGTACCAGTCTTTGGCACAAGTTAGACCAGGTTTGTGGCTGTTCTAATTTTCACTAACTGGAAAAGCCCCCAGCAGCCATTCTATGGAGCACTGTACACTCTGTTCATGCTCCTTCCAGTTATCTGTTTGCCGTGGAGAGGCAGGTGTAAGTAGCACAGAGCCAGATATGTTGGCATTACACAGCCTGAAGATTCCCCTGGGCCTTGGGAATATCTAGCCAGCCGTTTGGGGAGCTTTCTAGCTGTTTTACACCCCAAGATGTGGCCCATTATTGATATAGTTTGGGTCTAGATTATCTAGGTGGGGACATTTTCAGTTAAGAAAGAGTTAAGTGAGTGCCCTGAATGGCTGGTGAGATGGACTACTGTTTAAGGCTATCCTCAGACAAGTGCTAGCTGGAATCTAAACACTTGGTAATGTCAATGTCAAAAGGTCTGGCAGAGGAGAAGGCTGCTGTTCCAGCTGCTATACTTTACATAGAGCTGGCTGAACTGTTTGTAGTTTCATATACTGTTTAAAAATTACCACTAGCACTTGCACAGGAAAGATATTTCATTTTACTTGAAGGCTCTCCAAACTTACTTCTCCAAAGCCTAAGAGAGAAAAAATAAGCTGGAAAAGCTCTACTGCTTCTGTTTTAAGAGAGAGAGAATAATTTTGACAAAAGTTAATTAAATTTTTTATTTCTATATTGTAACATCTGTTTTCACTTTGCAAGAATATTATTTATATGTCTAAAGGAGCTTTAAGCATATCAACCCTTGTCTTTCTGTATATTCATGTATACCTGTGGCAAGGGCCTATTTTAGCACCTTGGAAATACTGATTGACTCAGAAATGAATTACCTTAGGATTTGAATTTTCTATTGTTACAGGCCTGAGTCCAATCTGCCAAATCACAGCCTGTAGTAAAGACTGGAAACTATACCTTGTCATGCCTGTAGAGGAGATATTGCACCCCCTGCAGCCAAAAGGCAAGAATTTCAGTTTTTCACAGAATCCTGCTACATGCTTGTAACATCACTGCTTGTCCTCTCCCACAGTCCTCTGTCTTCAATTATGTTTTTTTTCTTTATGGAAATAACTACCAGGATCTCCTTTCATGATTTTGTCTCTACAAAGGTCTAACCATATCTTCTATTTGCCCCTCCTTTCTTTTGGGCTAACAAGGTTGCTAACTCAAGTTCCTAGCTCACTAACAAAAAAAAAATCCTCTGTGTTTTGCTGCAGTTTAAATAACGTTTCCAGGGTCAACACATAATTTCCTTACGCTGTAAATGTTCACTGCAAAACATGCATAAGCTAGAAATATCGAAAGTAAAATTATTGCCTAAAATACACCACCAGGGTTTGTTTGTTTGTTTTTTTTGGGGGGGGGAGGTAGAGAAGTGGGAGAAAAGAAAAGCTGAGGAGCAGGTTTTCTGATTTATTTACCCAGGAAAGCTGTGTTCAAATGCATCAGCAGTTTTTCTGTAAGGCCCTATTTTTCTACCTAGTTTTACAGCTGCTATGCCTGAGGTCAAGTGATATGTCACTCTGTCAGATCACACAGTGAGTCAGTGGCTCTTCCCGGATTAGAACTATTCCACATGGCCTCCTGAAAAGATTTCTAAGAAATGTCAGAGCTGACTGTCTGCTATTTGAAGCATATGTTTAAAGCTCTTAGACATCTCAGTCAAAAGGTATTGTAAATATAGGGACAAAGCTGGTAAATGCTTCACTGTGGGATTTTAATAATGGTGAACCAGATTCCAGCATGAAAACGATTCAATAGGTCACCACTAGCAGTTCCAGGGAAATAGGAGTTCTACTTTGGAGCTATATCTAGGCCAAGGAAGGGTAGTTTGTTTGCCCCAGTTGTTAATGAAATGGTCAAGAAAGCTATTAGCAGAGTTAAGTTCAGTAATGCCTCAGGACAGATAGCTAAAAAATTACTTTAAATCAATATTTTTCAACCTGTGGTCCACAGACGCCTGGAGGTCCACAGACTATGTCTAAGGGGTCCACAAAGATGACTATGATCAATCAAAAGTATGTGAATACCCACACTTACAATTCAAAGGGGTCTGCACCTTCATTTGAAATGTGCAAAGGGGTCCACACGCTCATTTGAAATTTTTTAGGGGTCCGCAAATGAAAAACAGTTGAAAGCCATTGCTTTAAATCAATATTCTTTTGCTTACCTGTTGGAATCTCCACTAGCATTCCTAAAAACCTTCTACTATATAAGAGGAAGGACAATTGAAATGGCCATTTTATTATACCCAATAAAATGCCTTACATGCTTATTTCTTTAATCATGACATCAAAATACCAGCAAACGTCTGACAGAAATTGCTCACATGCACACACCAGCTGTCCCAGACAAATACGGGTTACAAATGAAGTCCAACACAAGGACCATGCATCATTAAGTCCATTTGAAATCCTATTTTGAGAGTTGAAGTGGAACTTAGGTAGTACAGAGATTTTGTGCAGGACCTATGCACAAAAAGTAGTAGTTCTTGGCCTTATTCTCTCACCTAATTCACTTTTTCTTGATAACTCTTGAACATCTCCTGAGAGTCCTTTTTTTCATTCAGCTTACCTCACAAATGTCTTGTGCCTTTTTTCATCCCACTCTTTATGCATGTAAGGTCCTTCCTGAATTACTCTATAAAATCATGACCTTGTCCTATTTCAAAGCCTTTGGAAAGCTATTGATTGGTAACAGCTAGTTAGAGGATCAGGGAGGTTCTGATATTTTGATCTATATACATACATACATACATACATACCGTACTTGAAATATTAGTTTTTACTCTAACCTGCCATATCCAACCACACATTCTTGTTCCTTCTCTTTTTTAATCTTTATTATAGTCACTTGTTACATTTTGTCTTAAATTAGACACATTGTCTTTGTCTTACAATGCATTTGTAGAATATCAAGTGTAACAAGAGACAATTCTGGCTGGTACCACCCCAGATATTTTTAATAATAACCAGCATCGCTTATGATCAGGTGCTTTATTTGAGGGAAGGAAAGAATGAATATATAAAGTAATTCTACTGTGAGTTTGCTGTTTACCTCAGGTCTTTCCCACAAAAATCTTTAGACATGTCACCAAATACCTTCATTTATATTTACTGAAAACACTGGAGGCTAATGAATCTAGAACACAGAACTCCATGGAGAATGCAACTCTCTTTTGGGCTACAAACTGTCCATACATGCACCTGTTCTATTGAACATAATGTAATTTTCACCTATTGACAACCCAAGTTCTTGAAGCTGGAGACTGAGTGATTCTGAAGAATAGAACCCCTCCAGATATTTATACATCTTAGTTATTTATTAATAGACCACTTGTACCAAAAAACTGCTTAATCTCATCACATTTCAAAAACACAAAGGAATGTTAAGTATTAGGCAGGTAAGTGTTTTAAAATGCTTTGATATTGTTACATTCCTGTTGTGTTTTATGCTGTGGGATGCTCTGCCTTCTTATAAACTAGTAGATTGCAATATATGAGATCGTCTCATAGCAGGCCAAAAACTCTCACCCTTTGTGTTGTAAAGAGGTATATAAGGGGGGGCGGGGGCACACTGGGGACAAGTGTTCATATGAATAGGATGGGTCTGCTTTTAGATGTCTAGCTGGAAGGGGAGCTAGGCCAGGAGGTGCCACTCCATGATGCTTGCTCCCCTTCAAGTTGAGGAGAGATTTATCAAAATGGCTTCATACCTCATAGCATTAAATTCTGCCCAGGCCTCCCATATTCACTCCCTTGGATGCAGCATGATTGAAGTACCAATGTATGCAGGGTTCCTGAATAAATAATGCTGTCAGAAGTAAAGGAGGGGTCAAGGAATAGTATAAAAAGAGAAACACCCACTGTTGGAATTTGCTGTCCCTGTGATCAAAACTCCTTAAGAACTGGCCCTTTTTTTGGCTGTAGATCCTTCTCCCATAAACCAGCTATGTGTGATTTGCATCCATAGGGTGTTATATTGAAAAAGGTATGGCAGATTCTACTTCAAACCAGCCATGATGCTTGTTTTCAGAATAAGTCAAGTCTTCCAATTACCAGGTGTCAAACCATGCCAGTAGTATTTCCATACGAACAGTACCTAATTAAACAAGGTTTCCTGCACGAAAGTGGCTTGCAACTGTACAATTACTGCTTCCTGAAATGATCACTGTCCTACCAGGCAGAAAGATACTGTCTTTGGGTCAGATTCTGCTACCTGTGCTCACACTGCATCACGCCTTACTCCACAAATAGTCCCCACTGACATCAAAGGTGGCAATCAGGTGCAAGAAATGTATACCATAGAAATAACAATCATACTAACAGTGCTAAGCTTATAAGTAAATGGTCAGTTATTAATATGAAATCATTATACATAATTAACATTATACATAATTAACAGCCATTTAAAAATATTCTGCCTGAATGTCACTCCAGCTGGAGTTGTGAGCATTTGACCAAAGCACTTTTGATGTATTATCTGAAAGCCATTGGTGATGATTTTATTAGTGTTTGGAGCAGTATGTGGTGATTTAGAGTGGCACTTGGGGAGGGGGCAGGAGCTGGAGTGTTTAGAGCAGCATGTGGAGTGGGGGAGAGTTGGAATGGCATGCAGGGTGCAGGACAGCACTCAGGGAAGAGGAAGGGGTAGGAGGTTGGGGAGCATTTGTGGATAAGGTGGGAGGAGGAGCCAACTTGAGGATAGGTGCTGCCAAACCAGTGATGCCAGGTCCTGGTTGTGAAGGGATTCAGCGGCAGTTGTAGGGGGCATTAACTGACAGCCCTGCTTCTAGAGGCATCTCCCCTGGGGCTACTGGGGTTGGCACCCAGATTGCAAGTCATATCCGTTATGCCTCTGGATGCATTTAGTACACTTTATGTTTTCCATGCAGTAAAATACACTGTGTGGAAATAGGATCTGGCAGAGAAAGGAGCTAATAATAAAGGAACTTTATATCATTAAATGCTCAAACCAACTCTCACTCAGTCCAGAGGAAGGGATTCCAGTGGCTTCAGTGAAAGCTGGATCCAATTCTAGAAGCGTTTTAACAGACACAGGACTATATATCAGCACATAAGGAAATGATCTTTTGCAATTAGGGTTAATTCCCAGCTT